>NC_069796.1:12977500-14224285 GCF_027406575.1 Nycticebus coucang
AGGGGGAGGGAGTAACATTAAGTGTTACTTTGTTATTAGCACCTTACCTTGAATTAATTAGTTTAAGCCTAAAGAACATCTGAAGGGCCCCAGAAAGGCTCAGGCTCAGGTTGCTGAAGACCCTCTGGGAGGAGAACAAAGGTGAACCCCACCAACTGCTACGGAGCTAGCTACGGGGCTGGACCTGGTGGGGACCCAGCAGCTTGAGGTAGTTCTTTTGGCAAATGTCTCTATTTTTGAGTGATATGGTGCCTGAAAACCTGGCAGCGTCATGAATAGAAATGTGTGTGAACCCCAGGAGACAAAGCATTTTGGATAGGACCATTTGCTTATCATGACCCTTGCAGGACCCAGCATGCTTCTAAAGCTATGTAACAGCTGTTCTCACAGCACAGGCTGCATTAGGAAATGCTTGTAAGGTAGTTCCGAGTTTCCACTTCCCTCTCTAGAGCTGATTTTGGATTTCTTTTCATAAGCACTTTAAAACATCTTCCTCTCAAACTGCCTCTTTCATAGTACACATGGACATATGTGCTGAGGAAGCGTCCATCTCAAAAGGGAGCAGCTCTGTAAAGCACTGTCAGCATCTTCGCGAAGGGCTACAGAAAGCAAATCCTTCCATTGCTTTTACAAAGATTTACCCTTCTATTCTGGAAGAGGTCTCTTAGTCTTCAATTTATTATCAACGTGTATTAACTGAAGGGCCCTGCGAGCACAATCCGTCTTTTCTGAAGACGGCCCTTACTCTCCTTTTCTCCCCGTTTCCATCTCTGACCCGCATCCTTTCTGCTCCTTTTACTCTCATGCATCCTTTATTTTCCGTAATTGTATATTTTTCTTTCCTCCTCATAACCTAGGCCGGCACGTACAACCTCACAGTTTGGCCTCCTTAAGTGGCATTTAGGAAGTGAAATCGCTGGTGACACACTTCTAACTACACCTGAGGAGATGCTCCAGCCCAGACTGCCCTGTCACCTGAGAGGAAGCCCACTACACCTGAGGACTTGCAGGTGGCAGGCAGTCCAGACTTGGACGGGAGGCAAGGGGGGTGCTGTGGAGAGAGTATAGAAAGGGGATATGCCTTTATTACAGTAACAACAGCTAATGTTTACTAAGCACTTACTATATTCCAAGCACTGTTCTATAAGCTTTGCATTATGTAACATTCAGTCTCATGCTCAAAACCAGATAAGGAGGGACTCCATGTTCAAATCCTTTTATTTATATGACCTGCCTGAAATAATTTAGAGAGGATCCACTTCTCAACCGAACATCAAAATGTTTCTATATTTGTAAATAAACATGCACATACAGGCATGCACACACACACACACACGAGTCAAAAGAAAAAGGGCTAAAAGAAGAGAAAAAAATAATACCAAGAAAAATGTTTAAAATACCCTGACTGAAGTTGTATTTCTTTATATATATATATACATACATATATATATATATATACCCTCCACAAGGCATTTCTTCCCTCTGTACTATAACAAAAGGCTCTAAAGTAAAGCAAGAGATTTTTTAGGAGATGACAAAAGAGTAACAATTCAGCAACTAGCATTTAAAATTCAATTTACAGTTTATCCAGAACACTTACTTTTGTTAGCTTACTGGTTGCCATGACAACCATCAGAAGCAGGTATCATTTGCTGTACCCCTATTTTATTAATTGAGAAAACTGAGGTGGTCAGGCTCTGTGGCTCATGCCTGTAATCCTAGCACTCTGGAAGGCCAAGGTGTGTGGATCACTTGAGCTCAGGAGTGATGGGTGCCTGTAGCCCCAGGAAGCTGAGGCAAGAGGATCGCTTGAGCCCAGGAGTTTGAGGTGAGCTATGATGATACCATGGCACTCTTTAAAGGTGATGGAGGGAGAGGAAGGAAGGAAGAGAGAGAGGGAGGGAGGAAAGGAGGGAGGAAGTTTGAACAGTGATATCTCTTGCCCAAGCAAGAGTTCTTTAATTATCTACTACTGTGTAACAAACTGCCCTAAAATTTAGTGGCTTAAAAAATCACCAATGATTCGTGATTCTGTGGGTTGGCTGAGTGAGCTGGGTAGTTCTTCTGTGCCATGTGATGTCCACCTGGCAGCAAGCCTGAGGCTGGACAAGATGGCCTCACTCCCATGTTAGCTGCTGACTGGGACACCTCAGATCCCCTTCACAGGTCCTCTCAGCCTCCAAGAGCTCTTTCTTTTCTTTCTTTTTTTTTTTTTTTCTGAGACAGAGCCTCACTTTGTCTCACTTGGTAGACTGCTATGGCATCACAGCTCATAGCAACCTCAAACTCTTGGGCTCAAGCAATTCTCTTGCCTCAGCCTCCCAAGTAGCTGAGACTATAGGCGCTCAACACAATGTCTGGCTATTTTTAGAGGTGAGGTCTCACTCTAGCTCAGGCTGGTCTTGAACCTGTGAGCTCAGGCAATCCACTTACCTTGGCCTCCCAGCGTGCTGGGATTACAGGCGTGAGCCACTGCACCTGGCCCCCAAGAGCTCTTTCTTTATGGTCTCTCGAGTAGAACAGCTTTGATTTTACAGCATGGGAAGTCCTACAGGCCTGGAAGTCACACAGTATTATTTCCACCACTTCTATGGGCTAAAGGAGGCCATGGGGCCAATTAGATTCCAGGGGGAGGGAAAAGGTTCAACCTCTTGACAAGGAAGTCAGTCACATGTATATATAAGAATGGGAAGAATTGTGGGCAGCCACGTGCTATGGTCTGAATGTTTGTATGCCCACAAAATTTGTATGTTGAAACCTAATAATCACCTGATAAGGTGATTAGGTCATGAAGGTGGAGTGCTCATAAACGGAATTCACGCCCTTATAAAAGAGGACCCAGAGAGCTGCCTTGCCCGCCTCCTGCCACATGAGCACACGGTGAAAAACAGTCATCTATGAACCAAGAAACAGGCCCTCAACAGAGATTCCACCTGTCTACACCTTGATCATGGACTTCTCAGCTGCCAGAACTGTGAGAAAAACAATTCTATTTCATATAATCTACCAAGTTTAGTGTATTTTGTTCTATCAGCCCAAATGGACTAAGATACTATATTTGCAGACAGTCTCCCACACCAGGAGGGCCAGAGTTGGAACTCAGAAAAATCAGTGACAATATCACGGAGGCCCGATCGGGGCTCAGAGGCAGGACGGTCAGTCTTTAATGTTTAAGTCCAGGGTCATGGTTTCAGACACACATGCAGGTGCAGGAAATTGGTCCCTATCATTGTCATTTTGCCTTTATATGCCCTTTATTTGGAAGGAAGAGACGAGCCTCCACTTGCACATAATTTGTTAATTTGACTTAATCATCTCAGTAAGGACTTTAAGAGCAGGGTAGGAGGTGTCAAAGTATACCCTAAGGGGTGCTGACACCCCAATAACTGGCTGAACATGGGGACCTGCTGATGCATGTCATTGGCAAAGAGCCGCTTGGTGGCAGAAATCATGTGAAGAAGAATGTTGACGTGACTGACTCACGGCCTCAGTGAATCTTCCAGCTTGCAGGCATATTTAGTGGTCATGCAATTAAACTCTCTTTCTGCAGACACATTGTTCCGCGGGAGATCCTTTAGATATGAAACTGATCCAATGCCTAACTCAGGGGTCCTCAAACTCCATGTGAGGCGGTGTGATTGTATTTGTTTCCATTTTGTTTTTTTACTTAAAAATAAGATATGTGCAGTGTGCACAGGAATTTGTTCATAGTTTTTTTTTAAACTATAGTCTGGCCCTCCAATGGTCTGAGGGACAGTGAACTGGCGCCCTGTTTAGAAACTTTGAGGACCTCTGGCCTAACTCCTCTGACACAGCCACTCGTCCAGACCGAAGCCTACACACACACACACACACACACACAGTCCTACCAGTAAACAGTGTTGTAGAAAAGCAATTTTAAATAACTGAAAATTAAGCCCAAGACTGCTTGTCACATTTTCACAAATATCTCGCAGTAAGCAGAGCCCTCGTGGAGCGGCACTGCCTGAGTTGTCGCCACTGGGGTTTCACAGGCAGTCACCGTGACAGCAGCGGCTATGACTCCCCTGCCTCCCTCAGCAAAGGCAAGCACGGTGGTTCCCTTTCTGGTTTTGAGCCATCATGAAATGTGTTAAACGCCTCTGTGAAAGGGGGTCTGCCATATAAGGGACTTTACAGCTGCCTTCCGCTGTTTATGTGAACGCTACAGTTAAACTGGATGGAATAACAAGATGAAAGTCCTTGGAGGGAGGTGTAGGGATGAGGTTCAGGGAGGGGACACTTGAAATACTGTTTGGTATTTTACTCATCTAGGCTTAGTTTACTTTGGTTGTTTAAAAAATCATTGATAACAACTTAACATTATTAAAGTGACAAATGCATATTAAAGAAAAAACCCTAAAATAGTTCATATTCCTCCCTATTAAAAAAGGAATTGCAGGGCAGCACCTGTGGCTCAAAGGAGTAGGGCGCCGGCCCCATACGCTGGAGGTGGCGGGTTCAAACCCAGCCCCGGCCAAAAACTGCAAAAAAAGGGAATTGCTTTGTTTCTTTTTGTTTTCACAAAATTTAGTAAATTTTGTAGCAGAAAGAAAGGCACAAAGCAGATAAGTGGTTTCCTTGATAAAGTTTCACTCTCATTATAAAACCCTAAGTAAAGCTAACTAAGCTAACAATTTTAAATATTTTAACCATGTCAACTGACTTCAAAGGAAGAATCAGTAACAAAGATTATAAGAACACATAAATTCAAAAGCTGTTTCTACATCATCAGCATTAACTGAAAGTGCTTAGTATCCACGCCATAAGAGAGACAGGTTTCAAGAAATCTATTACCCATGGAATTTATTAGTTGAAAAACCAAGTGTAGCTGGAGGGGGGAATCAATCACTATATATTGTGCATTCTGGGAGTTATTTAAATATTTTGCCTATTCTGTTAAACAATATAGCACTAGAAAATATTCATCTGGGAGAGGAAATAATACGTGCACGCACCCATACAGTCACATATGGAATAATATTAAACAGATAGTAAGTGACTGAAGTAAGTAATTATGGCTCCAGCATTCATGCACACTCGGAGATGTCACTTTCATCTTTGCTTCCTGACCCTGGCCTCCAGGGCAAAGTCCAAGCTCTTTCCCAGACACACCAAGCGCTTTGTGTCACACTGTCTTCCCACTGGTTTACCTCATCCTCCTGCCTGATAGGAATCCTGTCCTATGTGACTTCCCGCAGACTTCAGAGGCACTCCAAGCCCACTTTCTTCTTGCCCTTATCTTCAACCTCAAAGATCCTTCTTTCCGCCCGTCACTTGGCTCAGCTGATGATCCATCCTGGTAGACTCCAGGTCCCTTCTTGGCCAGCCAAGGCTGAGAAACCTCCTGCCTGGTAGCCCAGATTTCCGTACCTACAGAGTGCTTCCTCAGTAGACAGGGGCTCCTGGAGGGCACATCTTTATCCTGCTCTCCCACCAGTATCACTACCAGCACCGCTCCTCCTGCACTTAATAAATATTTATTCAATGAATAAGGTCACATCTCAGGTCTGTAACAATGGTCAGTTTATCTGATAGGCACTTACAATAGATCGTCACACTGACTCCTCATAGACCCCCTCTGAGGCAGGAAGTACAGGTCCAGAGGCTCTTTCCAAGATCTCTTAAGGTTAGATATGCTTAGGATTTCAGAAACTTTTTTTTTTGTAGAGACAGTCCCACTTTATCGCCCTTGGTAGAGTGCCGTGGCGTCACACAGCTCACAGCAACCTCCAATTCCTGGGCTTAGGTGATTCTCTAGCCTCAACCTCCTGAGCAGCTAGGACTACAGGCACCCACCACAACACCTGGCTATTTTTTTGTTGCAGTTTGGCTGGGGGCTGGGTTTGAACCCACCACCCTCGGTATATGAGGCCAGAGCCCTACCCACTGAGCCACAGGTGCCGCCCAAAACTTTTGTATTTTGGAAAGGCAACATGTTGACTGGGTGTGATGGTCCATGCCTGTAATCCCAGTATTTGGGGAGGCTGAGGAGGGAGAATTGCTTGAGGCCAGGAGTTCAAGAACAGCCTGGCCAATGCAGTTAGACCCCCATCTCTCCAAAATATTTTAAAAAATTAGCCGGGTGGGTGTGGTGGTGCACGTCTGTAGTCTTGAAGACTCAGGTGAGAGGATCACTTGACCCAGGAGTTTGAGGATGCAGCAAGCTACAATTAGACCACTGTACTCCAGCCTGGTGACAGAGTAAGATCCTGTCTCAAAAATAAATAAATATATAAATGGATTAAATAAACAGTATAAACAAACTCTGGTCAGTTCAGGGTCAAGTTTGCCATCTACGGAGTTTACAGTAAACTATGAAAAAGCTGTCATTTTAAAGCTTTCTGTATTTTTTTTTTTTTTTAGTGCCGTGGCATCACAGCTCATAGCAACCTCAAACTCTTGGGCTTAAGTGATTCTCTTGCCTCAGCCTCCCGAGTAGCTGGGATAAAAGTGCCCACCACAATGCCTGGATATTTTTCTGTTGTAGTTGTCGTTGTTGTTTAGCAGGCCTGCCACTCCCGATATATGTGGCCAGGGCCCTAGCCGCTGAGCTACAGGAGCCGAGCCGAGCTTTCTGTATTTTGGAATTACAAATAAGGATACACGGACATGCAAAATTATCCCTACATATTTTAGAAGTGAAGAGATGAGTCACAGATATGTTACATAATTTGACCAAGATTATACACCTAATAAACTAGAATCTGATGCCCAACTCCAGAACTCTCCTCTTAAAAGGTTAAATTACGTGATATTTGATACACATAAAAGGATAGGTGACATAATATGTAAATTAATGCATAGCAATTAAAATAATAAAATAAAAATGAATGTCACCTAGACATATCAACCCCTGATCTTAAACCTTGAGCACATCACCTCAGGACAGGCTACGGCTGAGTTATTTGTGGCTATGTTACATAGGCTGAGTTTTCCAGGCTTTGAAATGTCAGTTTCTTAGGCAGGGCCCAGGAGATCACACAGTTCTGACACCAGTTCAGCCTCTAAAAGGGGCAATCAAGCCCTTTGTACAGGTTGACTATCCCTTACCCAAAATGTACAGAACTTGAAATATTATGCATTTGAATGGGGGTTGGGATTAGAATATTTGCATTATACATAATGGTTGAGCATCCCAAATCTGAAAATCCAAAAGCTGAACTGCTCCGTAAGTCTTTCCTTTGAGTGCTATATCAGCACTCAAAAAGTTGCAGATTTTGGATTATTTTGGATTTCAAATCTGAGAGGCTCAGCCTGTATTTTAAGGGACCTATGAAGAGAAGAGGGGATAAATTTACATTGCTTGCCATTTGAGGTATACATGAATGAGGGCTCTTTTAAAGGCACTGTGGGTGAAAGAGCTGTAGGACCCAGACAGACTGGGGTGTGCCACTGGGGGGCTAACAACCTGAGCTGCAGGGCCGATCAGGGGCAATTCGGAAGGTTTGCGGGATTACACACAGGCAGAGTGCCCAAGGTCCTGAATAGCACGTATATGCAAGTCTACGGTGTGGTTACCTATAGGTAAGGACAAAGCCCAAAGTGGCCTTTCTTAATAAGATTTCACTTTCAGAGCCCTCCAACTGACCAGAGAAATCTTCAAATCACCTAGATTAAGGAATCTTCAAATCACTTAGATCGAAGGTTCAGAAGATGAAAAGGTTTTTACCTCCGTAAAGTAGAATTGATTTTCTGGGAGAGTTACTGATTAAAGACCCTTTTCCTGAGATGAAACATCCCCAGCCTTCCCAGATGCCAGCCTGTCCCAGCTTGGTTAAGGAGATGCTGGCAAGCTGAGAGGTGCAACCAAGACCAGTGCTGGAACCAAGACCAGTGCTCAGAAAAGCTGGTGTGAAGGACAACGTCTCTGGGGAAGAGTGACTGTGTGTGTGTGTGTGTGTGTGTGAGAGAGAGAGAGAGAGAGAGAGAGAGAATCTGAAGACTCTAGAAAAACACATCATTAGAAAAAATCAGAATTCTGTGTTCACAGAATCTTGTCTGTGCTATGAACACTGAAATTCTGACTGGTGGACGAGGAACAATCCGATTTGAAGCACTTGTTGGACAAAAAGGAGCCAGTAGTCACGTGCTACTTCTGATAACTTGGGAAGCTGCTGGCCCATTCTACAGTTACCTGCTCTGAGGGGATCACTGATTTGAAATTCTAAGAGCAGCCAAATGCTTCACATGTAACTAGATGACCCATCCATCCATTCCAAAAATGAATCCCAGAATCACTATGGAAAACACACACACACACACACACACACACACACGTGCATACCTTAGTTGTATTCTATGATTACAGATAATTGAAGAAAGGGAACTGGGTTTGGTGGCTCACACTTATAATCCTAGCACTTTGGAAGGCCAAGGCAAGAGGATCACTTGAGGACAGCAGTTTGACAGGAGCCTGAACAACATGATGAGACCCCACCTCTACTAAAAATAGATAAGTTAGCTGGGTATGGTGAGGAGTGCCCGCAGCCCCCCCTCACTACTGGGGAGGCTGAGGCAGGAGGATGGCTTGAGGAGTCTGAGGTTGCTGTGAGCTATGATGATGCCACTATGCTCTAGCCCACGTGACAGGGGGAGACTTTTTCTTAAAAAATAAATAAAGACCTTAAAAAAAAAAAAAAGAAAGGAATACAACACATCCTAGGACAGAGAACTGAGCTGGAAACTTTTGCTTCCTCCACATGATATTGAAAAAGGGGAGAAAAAGGGAAGTCAACTGAAGCCACAGTGAGTGGGGAGGTTGCCTAAGAGAATTCAGATGAGATGGATGTTTATACCTAAACCTATAAACAATGTTTATGTCTAAATTATAAAAAAAAAAAAAAGTCAAAGGAAAAAACTCAAGAACCTTCCTAGTGTTTGTAGCTTTCATTACTGTCCCAGTGGGTTTGGGGAATATCTCATATGACGGGGTCATCAGGCCATCAGAGACCCTGGCCGTCTGTACAGGCAGGACACAGTTGAGGATCTGCCGCAGTCTCCAGGCACCTCTCAGTGGATGAGCACTGGGTGCGACCAGTTATTCTTTTATTCAACTAATATGTGGATTACTAGCCCTTTTCCTGTCAATTTTCTCCGTACTCATTTTCTCAACAGCAATTCCTCTTCCTTTCCTGCAAACACACACCACACACATACTGGCGTCAGTGGCTCACCCCCAGCTGATCAGAGAACTAACTTCCCTCATCCCTTCTACTCATGAAAAGCTGAGGGGAGGCTGTGTGAGCCTGAGGATTGCACAGGGCCCCCTAACAGCCAGGCGGGCACATGTGCACTGTGTTTCCACAGCGGCAAAGGAGAGGATCCGGCTTACCAATGCGGCTTGCTCAGCGTGTCTCAGCAGAATTTCTGAGCCGGCCATAGCTTTCTGCTTTACTTACATTCCGCTGCTGCTTAGAGAAGGGTGTGTGGACCTGCAGCATCTCCACCACCTGAGAGCTCGTTAAAAACACCTGCTTTCGGACGGTGACTAAGCCAGCCCATATGCTAGAGGTGGTGGGTTCAAACCCAGCCCCAGACCCGGCCAAAAAAAAAAACAGATGGACGGCGCCTGTGGCTCAAGGAGTAGGGCGCCGGTCCCACATGCCGGAGGTGGCGGGTTCAAACCCAGCCCCAGCCAAAAAAAAAACAAAACAGAAAAAAAAACCCACATGCTCTCAGGCCCCACAGCAGGACTGCAGAGTCAGAATCTGCAATTTCACAATCCCCCCCCCACCCCCAATGACTGCTATGAACACAAAGTTTAAGAAGTACTGGTTTATGGGGGTTCAGCAAATCTACATTATTTAAGAAATATTTACACTACTCTGAGCCAAGCACTTTCTCTCTCTCTCTCTCTTTTTTTTTTTTTTCGAGACAGAGTCTCACTCTGTCATCATAGCTCACAGCGACCTCAAACTCCTGGGCTCAAGAGATCCTCTTTGCCTTAGCCTCGGCAGTAGTAAGGATTATAGGAATCCACCATGATGCCCAGCTAATATTTTCTATTTTTTAGTAGGGACGGACATCTCCCTCTTGCTCAGGTTAGTCTCGAACTCCTAAGCTCAGGCTATCCACTCGCCTCCCAAAGTGCTAGAAAGACAGGCATGAGCCACTGTGCCTGGCCAAGCCAAACACTCTCATAAACACATTTTTCAAATAACTCATTTACTCCTCAGGACAACCTCATTTATTTACTTATTTGTATTTTTTTAGACATAGGGTCTCGCTTTGTAGCCCAGGATGGAATGCGGTGGCACAATCATAGCTCACTTCAGCCTTAGACTCCTAGACTCAAGCAATTCTTCTGCCTCAGTCTCTCAAGTAGTTGAAAATATAGGTACAGACCACCAGGCCCTGCTTGTTTTCCTTTTTTTTTTTTTTTTTGTAGAGACGAGGTTTCACTAATTCCCCAGCTGGTCTCAAACTCTTGGCCTTAAATCATCCTCCCATCTCCCTCTGGAAGTGCTGAGATTACAGGCCTGAGCCATCCCAGAACAACCTTATTTGTAATCTTATGGCCAGCAGATACTATTATGCCTTCTTGGAGAGGAAACCAAGGCATGAAAGTGTTAAGTACTTGCCTGAGGTCAAATAGCCCAGATGAAATGCAGTGGAGAATTCATTCTGTCATAAATTCATGCCATCTGCCTCTTAGAGGTACACATTAAATAATTAAGTAGATTTTAAGGATGGGAACTTTGCACCAGAAAAAAATCCACAGGCGTTTTCAACAACAACTATTCTAGAAGATAAAGATTAGAGCACAGATCCTCTACTCCAAAGGGATGGTTCATTCAGGAAAGAAGGCAAGAAGGGAAAGTTTTTCCCATCAGCTGCTCAGGCATCCAAGATAGGCAGGGGGGACAGTTTACTAAATAAACAAGTGTGATTACACTTTAGTGACATGTCTGGAAATATTTTTAGGACACTCCAACCGTCATTTCCTCAGTAAAGCAGCCTGTTAATGCCCACACAACACATTAGAAACTGAGGGGAAAAAATAAGATTTAAGAAGTGTTACTTTTTTTCCTTTCCTTGTCAAAGTCAGGTGGAAATACTTCAAAACTAGTTGCAGACCACCCACAGAGCGGGGCCTCTGGCCTTCTGGAACTGTCAATGTGGCCATCCGGACATTCGCCCACTGTCTACTGTTGCTTCTCAGCCTGGCTTCCTGGTAGAGCAGCTCACCCACAAGTCTGATCTCCAATTTTCCCACATACTTGGATTTTGCAGGCTGCCTGCATCACAGCCTCCAGGGGCTCCACAGAGGCACTGGGAAATAGCACCCAGGGCTGCAATATTTGCCTGGTGCCTCCAGAAAATGGATGTCTCCTGCCCACTCCCCAACCCCCAGTCAAAACAACGCCTTTAACGCATTTGGAAATGTCATTAACAGTATTGTATAGCTGTCAGCCTAGAATCTGGGCATGTATTCAATCTTAAGTCAGGATGGCATGTACCACGGACAGAGGGCAGTTATACTAAGTCTGAGATCTCCCAAGAGAAAAACCCCAACAGCAACTCCTGCTATAGTAACTCCAGAAGGACCTACAAACCTCTTAAAAGGGGTACATTTCATTCCTTTAGAAATAAACTGCTCATGGCTTGGTGCCCACAGCACAGTGCTTAGGGTGCCGGCCACACGCACCGAGGCTGGCGGGTTCAAACTGGCCTGGGCCAGCTAAACCACATTGACAACTGCAACACAAAATAGCCGGGCGTTGTGGTGGGTGCCTGTAGTCTCAGCTACTTGGGAGGCTGAGGCAAGAGAATTGCTTAAGCCCAAGAATTTGAGGTGGCTGTGAGCTGTGACACCACGGTATTCTACCAAGGATGACATAGTGAGACTCTGTCTCGAAAAAATAATAATAAAATAAAATAAACTGCTTATGCAAACTAAAAGCAATTTACCATTTATGAAGAAGTGTGCCTTTTTAGTTTAATTCTAAGAAGCAAAAAGATTTCACTGATTTTTTTCCAAAAGTATTTACTCCGGTTTTACAATGTGCCAGGTTGCTGTGCTAGGCCTGAGGAGTCAATGGTGAATAAAGAGGCACAGTCAGTGCTGCCACGGAGCTCGCAATTGGGTGGGCCAGAAATACATAATCAACAATTCCCACCAATGAACATATCATTGCAAATGGAGATAAGTGCCCTGAAGGCAAGGAAGATGGGGGCAGGGAAAGCTGAAACAGTGAGCTGGGTTCAGCAGTTTGAGGCGAGCTGGATATACCCAGTGCACAGGAGCCAGATGAGCATTGAGAGCAGAACACACAGACAAAAGGAAATTGAGAAAAGTCTGGAGTGGTTGGTGTAGAGGGAGCCTGGAGCGGAGGCAGCATATTGAGCCAGGAGAGGAAAGAGGGCCGGAACCATGCAGGGTCTTTGTTCTCTAAGTTAAGGATTTAACTTAACTTAGGTGAGCATGAGGTGAGCAGGTTGGCCTTTCAAAAAGATCTCTCTGGCTACAGTGTGGAGGATCAGCAGGAGAGGGGCCAAAGAGCTAAGGAAAGGCCAGTTAGGAGTATTTGTAGTACTGCAAGTGAAAGAATTACGATAGAGATGGAAAGACAGATTTGAGGAAGATTTAAAATGTAAAATACTGGCTCAGTGCCTGTAGCACAGTGGTTATAGCGCCAACCACATACACCGAGGGTGGTTGGTTCGAACCCAGCCCGGGCCAACCAAACAATGACAACTGCATTGGGCAGTGAGACTTTGTCTCAAAAAAAAAAAAAAAAAAAGGATGGAAAATACGGGAATAAGATTTGGTGATGAAATCAACATGGGAGTTGATGGTAAAGGGGATGTCAAGGATGATGCCCAGACTTTCTTATGCATAATAAGTGGGTAGGCAGTGGTCACGTTCACTGACAGAGCAAGAGTGGGAGGGGGAGAGTGTGAATCCAATATTGGATGTGTGCAGTTCAAGATGCTTTAGAAATACCTGGTGGGAGATAATTTATAGGCAACTGAGTCAATGATGTTATGCAGGTCCGAGACCCAGAAAAGAGGTGTAGGCTAGATATTTACTATGGGAGTCATCGGCACAGCCCGGGATAACTGAAGCTGAAACACGAAAATCAGAGGGACAAAATGTAAATGCCTAGAGAGAATTGTATGGTTACCAGGGGGCCAAAGTTAATGCCTTGAGACATTCTGACACTCACTAGCTAGGTAGAAGAGGGCGAGCCTGCAAACGAGATAGAAAAGATGAGCCAGAGAGATGGGAGAACAGCGAGGAGAAGACGGCGGGTCAGTGGAGCCAGAGAAGACGGTGCTTCCAGAGGCGGGAAAGGGGCGACGCAACCAGGGGCAAAAGGTAACAGAGGAAGGGCTGAAAATGCCCCCTTCATGTGCTGACGAGGTCACTAGTGACCTTGGCGTCAATTCAGTGGCGTGACAATAGGGAACGATAAGGGTGACAGATTACAGAACTGAGTGGGTGTGGAGTTGATGAGAAGTGAGAAAATAAAAGTAGTAAGTGGAGATAATCCAACAGGATCCATTAAAAGACAAAATCCTTACAATAATCTACAAGGCGGTAGAATCTCGTCCCTCCCTACTTCTCATCTCTGCTTCCTTTCCTGGCTCCAGCCCTACTGGCCTCCTTCTTTGAACGCACCAGCTTGAAAAAAGTTCCATTCATCATAGCAACAAAATTGGGAGGAAAGATTAGCAAAATAAAAAAAGAAAGTATAAATGGATTATATGAAAAAAAAAACACTGAGGCTCAGCGCCTGTAGCATAGTGGTTACAGCACCCGCCACATACACCGAGGCTGGCGGGTTCGAACCCAGCCCGGGCCTGCTAAATGACAATGACAACTGCAACAAAAAACAGCCAGGAGTTGTGGCAGGTGCCTGTAGTCCCAGCTACTTGGGAGGCTGAGGCAAGAGACTTGCTTGAGCCCAAGAGTTTGAGGTTGCTGTGAGCTGTGATGCCCACAGAACTCTACCAAGAGCAAGACAGTGAGACTCTGCCTCAACAAAAAAAAAAAAAAAAAAGAAGAAGAATAAAAAAACCACTGAGTGTCATAAAAAGATTTTAGTATAGAGATACATAATCCCTCTCAGGAAAAAAATTGGCTTGCAGAGATACCAATTCTTTGCAAATTAATTTAGAAATGTATACCAATTCCAAGTAATTCAATAGAATTTCAAAAGTTCTTTTGGGAGGAAAAAGATGGATGAAAATAGCCAAGATGGGTTTTTTCTGGAGAGGGTGGCAATGAAAAAGACAGTCGATTATAATGCAACAATTTTTTGTTTTTTTTTTTGGTCGAGACAGAGTTCTACTCTATGCCCTGAGCAGAGTGCTATGGTGTCTTCGCTCACTGCAACTTCAGACTCAGGCTGTGGGCATCCTGCTGCCTCAGCATCTGAAGCCAAAGCTGCTGGGATTACAGGTGCTGGCTGTGGTGCCCAGCTGAGTTTTTCAAGTTTTTTCATGAGTCCAGGTCTCCCTCTCGCTCAGACAAGCCTCAAACTCCTAGGCTCAAGCAATCCTCCCACCTCAGGCTCCCACGGTTGTGGAATTACAGGCGTGACCCACCGTGCCTGGCAGTAAAGCGACAGTATTAAGAACAGATAGATTAATAAGAGGAAAATGGAGGATCCATAATCATATGCAGGTGTATGTTTTTTAAAGTTGGTACAGTTTCAAATCAGTAAGGATTTATTAAATGGAATTAGGATAACTGGTTAAACATTTGGGGAAAAATTATGTTTTGTGTCATATTCATAAATTTCTGAGGTATTAGATATTTATTAGACCATGAGCCCATAAGACACCTATAAAAAGACAATGTCAGTGTTTATCTAGTGGGTTTGGTAGATAAAGATATGTGCAAAAGTAAGACGAAGACAGTGAAGAAAAGGGCTGATAGTGACAGATTTGTCTATATTACAGTTTAAAGTTCATATTTTATAAAAGATAACACAAATTTCAAAGGAAAACAAATATTTTAGGGAAATGCTTATAATCTGACGTAAGATTAACATCCCTAATACACAAAATACCTTTTACAAATCAAAAAGAAAAATACAAATTACCTAATGGAAAAAATAGTCAAAGAGAAGATTCATCAATTAGAAATATAAATAATAGGGTGGCGCCTGTGGCTCAAGGAGTAGGGCGCCGGTCCCATATGCCGGAGGTTGCGTGTTCAAACCCAGCCCCCGCCAAAAAAAAAAAAAAAAGAAATATAAATAATAAATAAATAAGATGTCCAAACTCACTAGAACTCAAAGAATTATACAATTAAATAATGCAATACCATATTCAGATGTTAGACTGATGGAGGTTCAAAAAGGTTATAATATTTAACATTACTGAATATAGAAGGAAATGGGCACTTTTACAGACATCTGATGGCAAAGTAAACTCTAGAAGGCAATTAATAGTACATCAACCCAGATATGGGGGTATTAGTGGAAGGGGGTATTAGTTTGCTAGCACTGCCATAACAAAGGAACACTGACTGGGTGGCTTACACAACATAAATTTATCTTCTATGGCTTCTGGAGGTTAGAAGTCCAAAATCAAAGCTGGCAGAGTTGGTTTCCTTCTGAGGCCGCTCTCTTCCTGGCTGGTAGATGCTGTCTCCTCTGTCTCTGGGGGGTCTTTTCTCTGCGTCTATCTGTGTCCTACTCTGCATTTGTGGTCTTTGGAAAGGAGCAGCAGCGGCAGGGAGAAACGTGAGCCCTCATAGCACCAATCTGGCTAGAAGCAAAGGACACGGCATAGAAGGGCATTCTGAACCAGGCACAGATTTCTTGCAACATACTGAGGCCTAATTAGGATAATATCCACCAGTCAAGCCCCGCTGATTATTTATTCTCCTCTCTCTGAACCTTCCTAAGCACTTTGCATTTCTCCTTGTTTTTGCCTGTGTGTACTTACTGCATAAGACCAACTACTCCTAAAAGGCAATATCCTTAATATCTTCATCTTTGTATTCCTCTGTGCATCCAGTGTACATTTAATGAATATCTAACAACAAAAATTAATACTCTTAAATTTCTTCTGGTATGATGGTCATCTGATGCTGCAAGTGCTGAAGATTTAGAAGAAAATCTATAAAGTGACAAATGATGGTGAAGAGCAAATTTTTCCTTTAAGGCAACTGTAATTTGTATCAGCAAAATCAAGAGCTTTCCAAACTAATTTACAAGACCAAGAGGCAATATTCTCTGAGATTTCCCCATTCCACGCTATTTCACAGATGGTAATTCCTGAAGCATGTTAAGTGTATAGTTAGAGTCAGGTTGACATGATACAGGAGTTTTCCTCTATTTTAAAAATGAGAAAAATCAAAATACCATCTTGGGAGTGTGGAAGCAGTATCCTATTTTGTTTTAAGGCAGTTTGAATCCATCAGTTTATTCACTCAATGTTGATTTAGAATCTACAGACAAGGGATGGTGTAGGGATGGTGTCAGGTGGTGTGAGAGCTACAAGGACAATGTTGTCACATTCATGAAGCTTATACTCTACTGCTCGGTGAGAGAAACTGAATAGAAATTACGGTAATACAAGTCATTATTGGGTGTTTTCCTTTATATTCATTCTGCTACCACTTTTCAATACAGTATTGGCTTACTGTGAATACCTCTATAATTACATAAAGGGATAGCCTATGAAAAGTAGACTACAAAATATTAATTTGAGAATTTTCTCTCTCTAAGCTTTTATATACCCTCAAATAGTCAAGACAGAACAGTGTGGGCAGCTGGCCCTCAACTTTTCAATGACAACTAGAACAAAAGTAAACGTCGTTTTTAACTTCTCTCCATCTCATCACCTTTACTTAAGAGCTGACAATAAATCTTCACTGACAGTTCAATGCTTTTGAAAATACTATTAGTGGATGGAATTAAAGGCTATTAGATAAAAACAAGTACTAATAAAGAGAAACTACGGATTCATCAAGGTTAGCTCATAAACAAACACCAGACTTTTGCATAGAGAGACTAATTTAAAAAGTATGCTTTTTCATAAGAATGTGCTACCACTAAAATCCTGAGCTGGAGGGCGGCGCCTGTGGCTCAAAGGAGTAGGACGCCAGCCCTATATGTCTGAGGTGGCAGGTTCAAACCCAGCCCTGGCCAAAAAAAAAAAAAAGAAAGGTAAAATCCTGAGCTGGTACCTACAATCCATAAAATCCAGATGATTTCAGTCCCGGAAAAGCTGACAGGAAAAGTCCTAAAAGGAGAAGATACTGATTAGAAAATTTTGGGTGACTTGTCGAAAGTCACATGGCTACTTACTAACAGGGGCAGTGAATTCCTGTCACACTAATATTTTAGATAAGGTAAAATGCACACAATATGCATTTTCCAATATGTAGCATATAAATCCCTCAGCTGCTTCTCCATTGGATGAAAACCCCACAATTTTTTTTTTCTAAAATTCTCAAGCATTTGAAATGTTCCTATTAAGTGTTGGGTGCATAAGTTACAAAGAAAAAAAGACACAAAAATAGAGTCTTTGCCTTGAACATGCGGAAAAGGAAATAACGATAATGAGTATATCCAATGTGAGTAGCTGGTGCAGGCAGTGGGTGCAGGGTGCTGGGGCACCGGGGAAGTGTCCAGAGAGGAACAGCTGCAAAGAAACTGACTCTAGGAAAAACGAGAAGGTGCTGAGCAGGTAGATAGGGGGAGGGGAGCTGCGTGGGCAGAGCACTGTTGCTTGGAGCATTGGGAGAAGTGTAGCAAGAGCTAACACAGGAGAGCAGCATGGTCACCGCGCCAGACGCACAGGCCTTGAATTAAATGCCCCAGAAGAAGTCTGAACTTATCAGTAAGGAACAGGCAACTGTTGAAGGATTTTAGGAAGAACCGCCTGTTTGATTTTGTGTTACATAAAAATGACTGCCTGGGGGCTGCCGGGCTGGGGGAAGCCTGCAGGTTAGACTATTAGGACAATAACTCTAGTTAGTGATGAAGGCGCTTAGGAGATTAAGGAAGGAGAGGGTGAGCATCATCGATTTCCTATAATAAATGTATAATAAACGTCAAACTGCCAATATGTTTTTTAGAAGAGTACTTTCCCCAAAACAGTCTCACCGTGATTTTCATGCTGTTTATTACTGTGACATAAACTCAAGTTAAGAGTAAATACCTTCGTAAAAATAAAACCCTTGCTTAAAAGCATTAATCTCTAATGTGGAGTATTCTGTTGTCATTTCCCAGAAATAAGTCCTAAATTTTTGTAAATAAATGCAAAAGTCTGACATTTAACAGAAATGCTTTCCTTCACTCCATTTTCCCATGTCCTTCATCTGTACTATAAATTTGGGCGTGTGGACCTTGTGTGTGTGTGTGTATGTGTGTGTCAACCTTTTAAACAATAGACAGACAACAGGTGTCCTAAGTAATTCACCTGCCCACTGTTGAACAGGTGCCCAATTAACACCAACATCAAATCTAAAATGCTTTTCCAAGTGTCTCCTACATTGTTGATGTGAATGTTTTAAATAATTAAACACAAAGTTCATTTATTAATAGAATCTTCCAAGCCACAGTTTCACAACTGAATATTCAACTGAGAGCCACCCTTAGCAACAACTGTCACATCAGACAGATTTCATGCTTATTGGTCAATTTAGAAATGTGTTCCATTTATTTTTTTCACTTTGTTAGGTGAAAAGGGATCCAAATGTTTGAAAAACAAATAGGTCCAGAGTCCTTCTACTTACCCACTTTTGTTTCCTCCATCAGTTAGAGTTATCTGTCAACAAGGGCACGAATTTAGTAATGACTCATTTACATACCTAAACTGACATTTTTGAAATGACAATGAGAAGCTGACAATCAACTGTTCTATAAGGAAATGCTCTTTCTCTCCATATGGCTTCACTCAGAGGCTAAGACTTAAAGAGATTTTCAATTTATGGAACAACAGAGGCTCTCCTGCTGAGACTCCCATGCCTGTAACTTCATTTAGAATGCAAATGCCTGTACCAAGTTTTAAAATGCCATTACTACTAATGCCAAGAAGCCAGTGATAAAATAAGAAGTCATCCTCTCCACAGAGCTTTGGTAATTTGTTTTTATTTGTATAAATGTATGGAGTACAAGTATAATTGTGTTATATGCATAGATTGCATGAGCTTTATTAAATTAACAATATAAAGAACTTAAAGACTTTGCATATACAGTGGAAAAAGGGCCTCAAGAAGCTATATTATCTTGACTCCTCACCTTAAAATAGTCATTAATAACTGTTACAAAGATTACATGAAATAATGTATGGACTGATTGTAAACTATAAAGGTTTCTATAAACATATGGCATTGTTACTTTAGACGTTCACTAGCACATCCACTCAAAATAAAAACTCTGTAAAATAAAACTGTGGGCCAGAGGAAAAAACAAAAACACCCTGAAAAACATCGTTACTAAAAAAGCATGTGAATAAACTGATTTACAGATTCAACACAATCCCTATAAAACTCGTGTAACTGTGGGACCAGCCCAAATTGGGGATACTCTGTTAACAACAAAATGTCAAGTTACCTTGTAGGTATCACAGAACCAGAACTGCAAGTATGTAGCTATAGTATGGGCAATGGAAAAAGCTTTGACCTCTAACAACACCTGAAGCCAACAAATCCTCCCCCTTGGAAGCAAGAAGACCATGGGATATGACAGAATGAGACCATCAGAACCCTTTCAGAAGCCAGGGGTCTGGTGGCCCCAAAGATCTGAGACTAAAATACGTTTCAACATACCCTTTCATAAATGGTTGAATTTAAAACCTTCTAATCAAACCTTACGAAGCTAGAATTCCGAAATCCTTTCTCTTGACTTTGGAACCCATAAATTTGCCACTGACCCCAAACGGAGGAGACAGATTTGAGCTTGCTCCTGTCTCCTTGCTGACTAGTTTTGCAATAAAGCCTTTCTTTTCTCAAAAGACGATGGCGCTTGGTGTTGGCCTCTGTGTGCCTCAGCCTGTGAGCCTGTTTGCTCAATAACTCTTTCAGCTGCCTTTTTGAAGAGATCAACAAGCTAATCCTAAAATTCATAGGCTAGAGAATAGCCTAGCAATCTTGAAAAAGAAGAATGGAGTTAGATAATTCACACCTCCCAATTTCAAAACTAACAACAATAACAAAACAATAAACAAGACAGTGTGGTCCTTGTATAAGGATAGGCATATAGATCAATGGAAAAGAGCTGAAAATCCAGAAATCATTTATGGTTGATTGATTTTTGACAAGGGTATCCAGAAAATGGGAAAAGAAC
Organism: Nycticebus coucang; assembly: GCF_027406575.1. Taxonomy (NCBI): domain Eukaryota; kingdom Metazoa; phylum Chordata; class Mammalia; order Primates; family Lorisidae; genus Nycticebus; species Nycticebus coucang. The sequence continues at coordinate 12,997,777 of NC_069796.1, forward strand.
AGTCTTTTCAACAAATGGCTGCTGACAGCTGAATATCCACTTTCAAAAGAATAAAGTTGGAGCTGTTCTTCACACCACATACAAAAATTAACTCAAAATGGAATATAGACTTAAGTATAAGAACTGAAACTCTAAAACTTTCAGAAGAAAATATTTGAATAATTCTTTGTAATCTTTGGTTACACAATGCCTTCTTGGGTACAATACCAAAACACAAACACACAAGGCCACATAATGTATGATTTCGTTTATGTGAACTGTCCCCAGAGGGCAAACCTATAGAGGCAGTAGATTAGTGGTTAGGGCTAGAGAGGTTGGGGAAATGGGGAATGACTGTCAATGCGTATGGGTTTCTTTCTGAGGTGATACAACTATTCTAAAACTGACTGCAGTAATTGTTGCACAACTCTGTGAATATACTAAAGACCATTGAATCATTGAATCATAGGCTTTAAATGGGTTAATTGTAGAGTATGCAAATTATATCTCAATAGGGCTATTTAAAAATAAAGAAAATAAAGAAATATATCTGAGGAGCAGCATCAAGGAGTAGTTAAGACCTTCATCTGAGAACAAGATATGATTTTAAGTTCAAGTCTTACTAACTGTAGCATCTTCAGAAAATAACAAAATAATAATTCTGAGCCAGTTTTCCTCACCTTTGAGTTGCATGTAATAATTCCACTTTCAAGGGGGCTATTCTGAGTAGTGAGATCATGCATAAAAAGTGTTTGCTTAACACTGAGCCTAGGTCCCAATAGTATCAGCTAGTAAAAGAAAAGATATGGATGGGGCCTTGGCCATACGTAGCAGGCAAGTTGATTGAAGTATTGCTGTAATTGTTACTTTAAAATTATACAAAAACTTAATAAATAGGGTGCTTCCAAATAGTTAGGCTCACTTGGGAACAGTTAGTAAAGAGAAGCAGGACTCTACCACAGGCTATGATAGAATCACAGAAGCTAGATTTACCCTCCTACCTAAAACAACTAGAAAACCAAACAAAATGCATCAAACAATGATTTTTAAGTATTACATAACAGACAGCACAAAACAATGATCCATGACTAAACGCAAACTAGCAAGGTGAGCCTGCAATTGCATCAACTCACTGCCTGTAGGCTTACAGCTGCAGAACAGAAAGGGGAATTCAAACTACACCCACTGGTCTCAGTGAGTTGAGGAGAGAGAGAACAAAGTTCAAGGAAGCCAAGACAGATATAATTTGTTGGGCAAAGGGAAGAGGAAGGAAGAACTTAGAAACTGAGAGTTCTAGAGATCTGCTGAGGCCAAATCAGCCTTAGCCTAAGCGTTGCTGTGGGTCCCACCAAACAAAGATTAAAGGCAAGCTTTCAAAAGATCCAAACTCATCTGCATGCCAGAACAAGTATAGGAATACAACACCAGAAATAAAACCCAGCACCCAATAAGTTAAAATGTCTTACATCTCATCAAAAATTACCAGGCATGCAAAGAAAGAAGCCTGTCTCATAATCAGGAGAAAAATCAATCAATAGAAATGGACCCAGAGATGATGGAATTATCAGACAAGGATTTGAAAATCCTTTTAAGTTCCAGCTTGAGCAAGAGTGAGACCCCAGGTATGGTGGTATGTGCCTGTAGTCCCAGCTACTCAGGAGGCCAGAGGCGAGATGATCACTTGAGCCCGGGAGGCTGAAGTTGCTGTGAGCTAGGCTGATGTCATGGTGCTCAAGCCTGGGCAACAGAGCAAGACTCTGTCTCAAAAAACAACAACAAAAATCCTGCTAAGTTATTATAAATATGTTCCATATGTTCAAATGGAACTTCTAGAGATAAAAAACACAATATGAATACAACTGAAAAATACAATTATCACTCTACTTTTTGGTATGAAAACTAAGACATAGGCAGGGTCTGGTACCAAGACACATAGCTAATTAGTGGCAAAGCCTGGGAGGGGTGTCCAACCTATGGCCCATGAGCCACATGAGGATTATTTGAGACCTGTTTGACTTGGATATCATGAAAATGATGCACGGACCTTTTTTTGGGCTCATCAGCTGTCTTTAGTGTTTCTGTACTTAATGTGTGACCCTAGACAACTCTTAATCTTCCAATATGCAGAAGAGGAAGAAAAGGGTTGGACACCCAGAGTAAACCCAACTTCCCTGACTCTAACCAAGTGCTCTTTCCATTATGCTTCAGAGGAGTAACATGAACTGAAGATACTTGAGTAGGTTACCTGGCTGCTGTATGCATAGGTCTGAACATGTGGGATGTAGAGGGAGCCAGGTAAAAGTGGAAGCTCATCACAATAATTTTAGTGAGGAGAGATGAGTTAGGACCTCCGTGATAGAAGGGACGAGAAATGGTTGGATACTAGCTATATTTTAAAGAGTTGGTAGGACTGCTGATGGAGTGGATCCAGTGGTTTCGTTTTGTTCTGTTCTGTTTTTTTTTGTTTGTTTGTTTTGAGACAGGTTCTTGTTTACATCACCTGGGCTAGAGTTCATTGGTGTTGTCATAGCTACTCCAACCTCAAACTCTTGAGCTCAAGTGATTCTCTTGCCCCAGCCAGCTGAGCAGCTGGGTGTGCACCACCATGCCCGACTATTTTTTTTAGCGGAGACAGGAGTCTTACTCTTGCTGGTCTTGAACTCCTGACATCAAGCAATCCTCCCACCTCAGCCTCCCAGGGTGCTAGGATTACAGGCATGAGCCACCACACTTAGCCAGGATGTAGTGTTTGAAAAGAGAACACAAGATGGTTTTGACTTGAGCCTCTAACCAGGGAGTAGCCATTTACTGTAATGGAGAAGCCTGAGGAAGGAGCAGCTTGGGGAGAAGAGCTGGGGACTTGGTTCTGTACATGGTTAAGTGAAAGATGTCATCAGACACGCACGTGAAGCAGGCAGTTACTGCATATAGCTGTCTTAAATTCAAGGGAGAGATTGGGCTCAGAGATATGGAAACATCACAAAGAAGGTAGAAAAGTGACTGAAGTTTGGAAGCTCCGGGCTTTAAGGGAAGAACAATTGTGATCTATTAATGAGGTACCATTTTCCTCAGGCTGCAGTCTCTTACTAGCCTAAAGAGGGGCCTTCCAGTCTTTGTGGTTTCTCTCACACTATTTGCTCCACCAGGATTATCCACTTTCTTTCCTTTTGCTTCTGCAGCTTCTATCTGGCATGGCTACTGTGAGCATTATAGTATAAGCTATATAAATACCTAGTGAGCTGTCCATAAATGTTAGCTCTATCTTAAATAGAGGACCTTGTTTCTCTGAAATAATGGGGTTTCATTTATGAATGTTCATAGTACCTTTATTCATAATAGCCTCAAGCTAGATGCAAACCAAATGTCCACTATTAAATGAACAAATAAACTGTTGAACATTCATACAATGGAATGTTAGCAATACAAAGAAAGGAACTACTGATATATTTAACAATCTGCATGAATCTCATGAGCAGATGCTGTTTGAAAAAAGTAGTATGCAAAATAATACAAGCTGTATGATTCCATTTGTATGAAATACTGAAAGGCAAATCTAAAGTAAAGTGACAGAAAGCAGATCTAGGATTGCAGGCCCAGACTGGGATACAGATTGACCAGGAAGGGGCCCGGGAAACTTTTGGGGGTTATGAAAATCAGTCTTGATTGCGGCGATCATTATAGGGGTATATAAATTTGTCAAAATTCATTGAAATATACATTAAAGTGGGTTGGGTTCATTTTATTGCATATCAATAATTGGGAAATACTGCATATCAGAGTAGGCTCTTTTGGGTTATGTGATGTCTAATTTGTCCTCTTCACAATCCTCTCTCCCATGTTACTTTACAATCCTAAGTAGAGCTCTACTTTTTATCCCAGGCTATCTCCAGGGGAGTCATGTGAGTTTTTTTAAACCTAATTAAAAAATGAAATAGGATCTTATTTTCCTTTGACTTATTACTATTTTGGCAGGCTGACTGTTTTATGGCTGGTCTTCTTGGAATTTTAATGATTTTTCTTTTTTCTTCTTTTTTCTCCCACTTAGGTTCGGATTATACTTTAATTAGTGGCATTCTGGTTTGATTACAGCCTTGAGGCTTTCACTGCTATCCACTTTCTTCCAAGTCTGGCTTTGGTTGTGCTGCTTTTTGAATCTCACCAAATGTTCTCTTTTAAAAATTGTGTTCCAGAGTTATTCCTTCAAGAAGAATGAATATATGCTTGTTTTATCCTTATGTCATAGGAATCCATTTTGCCAGGAGAAAGGAATCTAGAGGTCATAGTCTTTTTATTCCATTTACCTTTTGTTCACGGGGCTCCTTAACCATCTCAAAGCCAGATGACTTTCCTTTCTTTCCTCCCTCAATCCGATTTCTACTAATACTGAATGGGGGGGATAGTAAAGTATGTTTAATATATAAAGCCTCAGCTTTCTCTCTTTTTTTTTTTTTTTAGATAGAGTCTCACTTGGTCACTCCTGGTAAAGTACTGTGGTGTCTTAGCTCACAGCAACCTCAAACTCCTGAGTTCAAGTAATCCTCTTGCCTCAGCCTCCCAAGTAGCTGGGAATACAGGCACACGCCACAGCCCCCAGCTATTTTTTAGAGACAAGGTCTCACTCTGGCTCAGGCTGGTCTCGAACCTGTAAGCTCAGGCAATCTACCCACCTCTGCCTCCCCAATGCTGGGATTACAGGCGTGAGCCACCATGCCCACCAAAGCTGTACTTCTTTATTTAAACACACTACCACAGTCTCCACTAAACCTCAAAGTCTTTCGTTGTAGTTGTTTCTGTTGTTTAAAGAAGACTGAGCATAGTTTGCAAGCAATTTAAGTTCATGAATTTCACTGATAATTTCAGTTTTGACTAATTCTTTAACAATATAGCACGTGGAACAATGAACACATTGATTCTAGTGTTACATAAAGTACCATGTATTTCAAAACTTCTAAGATGCCTAGTTGAACATTGTGAAATCTGCATGTACCTTATAGTTACTGTTGGCCTCGTGGCCAACACATAGTTACCACTGCTCACTCATGGTGAATCATGTTTTATTCCTGGGAACAAGACTAGTTAGCTGCAACTCTCAAAGCTTCCTTGAGAATACAAGCCTTGATTACTGTCTGAGAAAATTTCATTGACACCCCTGGTAAGGTTAGGAGTACCAACATCAAGACTTGCAGAAAGGTTTCATGTAAGCTCAGCTACAACTTAACAATAGGGGGAAGTGGGAAAGGGAGGGGGGTGGGTAGAGGGAGGGGGATCGGTGGGATCACACCTGTGGTGCATATTACAGGGGTATTTGCGAAACTTGGTAAAGGTAGAATGTAAATGTTTTGGCACAGTAACTGAGATAACACCGGAAAGGCTATGTTAACCACTGTGATAAAAATGTGTCAAATGGTTTATGAAGCGAGTGTATGATACCCCATGATCATAAAAATGTATACAGTTATGATTTAAAAAAAAAAAAAAAAGACTTGCAGAAAGGGTTGTCAGCATCTTAGAAGAAAAATGCTATGGAATATAGTGGAGCACTCTATGAAGAAATGCTGCATCCCTTAATGTTTTCATGCCACAGAGGTTGATATCAGTAAAGAAACATACTAATGCTCAGAATTCAACTGTGGTTGAGAAGACTGCATTTTCAATGTGAAGAAATTCTAGGATTATTTTAAACAATTCAATTAGCCTATTTTCCTTTTTTATATGTGTATAAGAGTGAAATGCAGTAAACATCTATAAAGAATTTTAAAGGAATCCTTTCAATAAAAATGAAATAAAAATTCTAGGTGTCAAGAAGTATTTTACCATAGATTAATTGGTACATGAAATAATGTTGTATTATCCTTGTCTTTTGGAACTTAGATTTAATGAAATTCCAAAGCAAATAATGAGAAAAAACCTGAATATCTTCCTCATGGGGGCCTGGTGTGCAGTGGCTGCAAACAGCAGCCTCCTTGGTAGCGTATGCAGCCTGTTGCTTATATATGTTCCTCTAAGGGTCCTTGGAGACATTCCTTCTGATACATGTTCATGTGTTAGACCTTGTGCTGTCCCAAGTCTAGGCTCCAGACAGGGATGAGTGGTGCCTTTGGAAAGCCCCAGGGCACTGTGGCCTGGGTTCACATTGGCCAAGTCATCATGTCCATCCACACCAAACTGCAGACCAAGGAGCATGTGATTGAGGCCCTACACAGGGCCAAGTTCAAGTTCCCTGGCCACCAGAAGATTCACATCTCCACATCTCCAAGAAATGGGGTTTTACTAAGTTTAACTCAAGTGAATTTGAAGACATGGTGGCTGAGAAGCAGCTCATCCTAGATGGCTGTGGGGTCAAATATATCCCCAATCATGGCCCCCTGGACAAGTGACGGGCCCTGTACTCAGGAGGACTTAACTGTGTTGCCTATCATTTGTGCTATAAATAATGGAATATTACAACAATTGTAAATCACATTTTCCAATCTTTATTGTAACAACTTTGTTGAACTATACTTCACATACCATAAAATTTATTTATTTAAAATCCAATGGTGTTTTAGTATATTCATAGAGTTGTACAACTGTCACCACAATCAATTTTAGAACACTTTTATCATTTCAAAAAAGGAACTTTGTACTCTTTGGCTCCCATTTCCCAAACCCCCTTCCTCCCACTGCAATCATAATCTATTTTCTGTCTCTAAAAAACTGTCTATTCTGGACATTTCATATAAATGAAATCATACAATACATGGTCTTTTGTGACTGGATTCTTTCACTTAGCATTAATGTTTTCAAGGTTCATACATACTGTAGCATGTATTAGACTTCATCTCTTTGTATGACTAAATAATATTCCATTATATGAACATACCACATCTTCTTTATTAATTCATCAGATGACGTTCGTTTGGGTTGTTTACATCTTTTGACTACTATAAACAATGCTGCTGTGAACATTGGGGGGACATAATTTTCTATTCTCTTGCTTATTTATCTAGGAATAGACTTGCTGGATCATATGACAAGTCTACATTTAAGTGTTTGAGAAACTGCTAGATAGTTTTCCAAAGTAGCTGCACCATTTCACATTGCTACCATCAGTTTATGAGGGGTCTGATTTCTTCACATCCTTGTCAACGCTTGCTATTACCTGACTTTCTGATTATAGCCATCCTACTGGGTGTAAAGTGCTATATCACTGTAGCTTTGATTTGCATTTCCTTGGCGGCTATTAATGTTCAACATCTTTTCATGTGTTTATTGGCAATTTGCACGTCCTCTTTGGGGAAATGTCTATTCAGATCCTTTGTCCATTCCAAAATTGGTATTTTTTTTTATAACTGTATTGTAAATATTCCCATTCTGCAGGTTGTCTTTCACTTTTATGATAGTATCTCTTGAAGCATAAACCTTAAAATTTTTGAGGAAGGCCAATTTATCTATTTTTTTTTCTTTTGTGGCTTGTGCTTTTGGTATCACATACAAGAATCCATGGCCAAATTCAAGTTCACAAAGACTGAGCTCCGTGTTTTCTTCTAAGAGTTTAATGGTATTAGCTTTTACATTTAAGTTTTTGATCTATTTCAGTTAATTTTTGCATATGATGAGATGAACTTCATTCTTTTTAAATTTCAGATGAATGTGAGGTTACAAAAAATTAGCTTACATTGTTTGCATTTGTTAGGTAGAGTTTCTGTTGCAGTTGTGGCCCCTACCCAGGAGGTGCCATGTACCCTTACACTGGGCCTGTTAGGTGAAAGCACACCAAACCCCCTCCCTCTTCCTCTCTCTCCCTGTCCCCCAACTTGAATTTAATTGAGGTTTTCCCTTGTGTGGGCGTTCACCAGCTTCATTCTTTTACACACTGACCATGTTGTTGTCCCAGCCCTGTTAACTATTTTTTCCCTACTTCATCCTTGATCTCGGCATCTCACCTTGGCACCTTTGTGGTAAATCAACTGGCCATGGATATATGGGTTAATTTCTACATTCTCAATTCTATTCCACTGATCTATTTCTCTATCTTTATGCTGGTACCACACTACACTGTCTCAATTACTGTTGCTTTAAACTATGTTTTGAAATTGGGAAGTATGGATCTTCTACCTCTTTTTTTTTTTGCAGTTTTTGGCCGGGACTGGGTTTGAACCCACCACCTCGGGTATATGGGGCTGGCGCCCTACTCCTTTGAGCCACGGGCACCGCCCCCACCTTTTTCTTTTTTCCAGGATTGTTTTGACTATTCTGAGTCCCTTGAGTTTCCACGAATTTTGGGATCAGCTTGTCAATTTTGCAGACAAAGCAGCAGCTAGAATTCTCGGAAGAATTGTATTGATTCTGAAGATCAATTTGGGGGGGCAGGGTATTGCCATCTTAACAATATTAAGTTTTCCTATATGTGAACTTGTAACATTTTTCCACATATCCAATTATATTTTATGTACTAGAGGAATGACATTGTGCAGATGTATCACTGGGAAAATAGAAATGATATTCCTTGATTATAAATTAGATGATTTTGATTTTATTTTTATATATTTATATATTTTCCAAGTTTTCAAAAATAAGAATATCTTTAATCTCAAAGAAGTTATTTTTAAAGGAAAATATTCATAATCTTTAACAAAAGATACACAAAAATATTTCATAAAAGATACACAAAAATATTTCATAAGACATGGTATATGTTTGGAAATGAAAATAATTGAAAGATTTTTGTTTTTGTTTTTTGGCCGGGGCTAGGTTTGAACCCGCCACCTCCGGCATATGGGACCGGCGCCCTACTCCTTGAGCCACAGGCGCCGCCCAATTGAAAGATTTTTGAATGTGCGTGAAAATACCACTGTTCATTCTTGGTCATTTTTCATCAGAATTTATTGATTGTGCGCTACACAGAAAATATTGTGCGAGGTACTGGGTATACTGTTTTAACAAAACAGACGTGATTCCTGTACTAATGAGCCTACTTTTAATAGAAAAATGACAATAAATAGGCAAAGTAGCCAATAGAAATGCAATTATAAGTTGTAAAGAAAGCAATCGGTACCACAATGGGGAATAAAGACAGGATCCAGAGAACCTCGTTTGATTTAGGGGTCAGGGAAGCTCTCTCTAAGTACTATGTTTGAGGTGAGACTTGGGGACTAGATAACAACATAGTGTTGGTTTTAGACATCTGTCAAAGATATGTCCAACATTAAGTAGTTTCTTGCACTGAAGGGTAAAACAAAGAGCTTTAAAATTCCAAAGGGAAAATTATGTCAATAAAGTAAGATAACCTCCACAACCTCCTGTAGCCCAATATACAAGGGTCCCAAAAACTCTATACCATAAAACAGAGGGTTAAGTCATAAGGTCGATGAAATGCATACTGTACCTGGTACAGTCCCACCGTGCAGCCTAACTAAATACTCCCCTGCTCCAGGGGCAACTGGGCACTATCTGGTAGTCTTCTGCTCGACCTTAACTATTGATGGGCACGGTTCCAGATCCTTTGACAGCCTGGAAGTTCCTTGGCAGAAGCAGCAATTCCAGACATCTCCAGTTAGCGGATGCCTTTTTTGTCGGCCTGATGTGGAAGACTGGGTCAAGAGAACACTGAAGGTACAGAGTTCCACCCTTCACCTTCCTGGCATTTCCCTTCACCAACCAGCCTCTCTGCCACTAACCCTCACTCCAAGGTTAAGACTTCTAGCCCACTCTTATTTCAGAATGAAGGTGAGGCAGAGGACTAGGGCCAATACAGTCAAATGTAGGTTATCATGGAGGTCTTATTATGCACGGTGATTGCTGCTTGCCCTCTTAATATCTATTTTCTGCTCTCAATAACAGAACCCAGATTTTGTTTAGGAGGCAGTGTGCCTAGAAGAATTACATGCTTCCTCAGATTCCACTGCTTGCAGGTATGGTTAGGTGATGTAGTTTGACATAATTAAGGGATCTGAGAAAGCTCTGCTTTAAGGACACAGGCACCACTCGCTTCAACTTCTACATCTTCCCTAGATCTTGGGGAAGAGGCATGGAGATGGAGCGATCCCCTTTGGAGTACGAGATAACCAGGGGGATGGATGCTTTATTTGAAGAATGGTGATGAGGAAAGATAGATGAAAGCCAGAGGCATGGAGATGGAGCGATCACCTTTGGAGTACGAGATAACCAGGGGGATGGATGCTTTATGTGAAGAATGGTGACGAGGAAAGATAGGCGAAAGCCGGGCTTGGACAACATGGGAGAGCTGTTGCCCAGCCTGGATAGTCAAACTCAGACTTCTGCTAGGTGACCAATCCAACCCCTACTTGACTGTGGTTAGGTTTCTGCAATGAGAAATAGCTGAACGAAATGCTAACGGATACAACTGTCTACCATGAGCATATACTTAATATCTTTTGAAGAATCCAAACTGTTTAAAGTTTTAATATAGCAAGTCCAACTCTCATGTTTAATGAAAAATTCACAACCCTATCACCCACTACAGAGTGGTAAGTAAAGGTCATTAAACAGAGGCAGTGTAGAAAGCAGCTTCAGAGAGGGAGTAACTTAATGACCCATGTCTTCATTAACCCTATTCCTCAAGCCATAGCAAATAAACATACCTTCTAGGTAAAAAATGTGCTTGCTATGTAAACAGACTCCCAGACAACTTCCTTGGTCTTGCAAGAAACTCCTAAACTCCTCCTGCATGGAAATTCTGCCACAGGATCATTTCTAGAGCAATTCCACTCACAATTAAAGTTATAGTTTAGGGTTGCAACTTTCAAGCAGATACGTTAAAATAATGTGGCTCAAGGAATGTTAACAGTTTTCTCCCTAGCCAATTTCTTTTTCTTTTTCTTTTTTGAGACAGTCTCACCATGTGCTGTGGCGTCACAGTTCACAGCAACCTCAAACTCTTGGGTGCAAGTGATTCTCCTGCCTCAGCCTCTCAAGAAGCCAGGACTACAGATGCCCGCCACAATGCCTGGCCATTTTTTGTCCCAGTTGTCATTGTTGTTTAGCTGGCCCAGGCTGGATTCAAACCCGCCAGCCTCCGTGTATGTGGCTGGCTCCATAACCACCGTGCCACTGGCTCCAAGCCAATTTCTACTCTAACCCCAAACCCCTTCTTTATTGCCACCCTCTTACACACAATGCCTAACCAAAACATAGTCTTCAAATTATGTCTACAGATCTATCCTCTAGGGTACATCACTGAAAATAATAGGAGCATTTATCCAGAAAGTATAGATGAGATAAAACAATGTACTAATAGGCCAGACTAGCGTGAAGGAGGACAGAATGCTGCTAGTTTTCCATACAACTCTTCCCTGTGTAAAATTAAATTCTTTTTGCATCCAAATGTGAATGTAGATTGCTTTTACTATCACAAATAAGATAATAATCTTTCAAATAGGAAAACAATAAAAAAGCAAACTATATAATGAAATCTTTATCCCAGGACCAAAATAGAGAAAGACTTTCATATAAAAATCTATGTGGAGTCCATCAGAATTATGTATTTTTACTTCGGAACAGAACTCCTCCATAATGTTATATGTCTTTCTTTTTATTTTTCCACTCCAGGAAAGAATAATGTTACCTTTCTATGTTTCTCAGTGGAACTTTAGAAAAGTAAATAAAATTCACCTAAGAATGACCAAAATTGAGTCCCAAATAAATCATTCTTTTTGTAACTGTCAAATTCTAATGTTAAATTACTTGTTTCAGAGAGCTTCTTTAAAAATTCAGGAGGAAAATTTCCCACTCTATTTTCCTTTAGATGGGCAAAGAAAATCAGCAGAAAGCAGCCCCAGATTTTAGATTGATCTTAGACGGCACAAGACAATAGCTGAGAAACGTGAAATACACAATTTAGGCTGCCTCCTACGTGGAAGGCAATTCAAATTTCGGCGAGTACTAAGTCTTCAGCGTCCAGTGTCAATGTTTCATAGAAGCATATCGTAATACATTACGATCGTCTGCGTCACCATCAGTGTCTGATTAATAACACAAATTTGGGCAGAAGTAATTATTTGGCCGTGGCCAGAGACACGAAGCCACAACAGCCCTGTAGGTGGTATAAGGGGTCTGGAAGCAAAACCCTCAAGTGCTATGAGCGGAGGCACAGCGGTGCGGAGAGACACTCCCGGGGCTCCCCAAGTCGGTGCCCAGAGCCGAGTAGGGAGTAGGGTCTATATTCCAGACTCGCCTCCTACCCAACCCAGTTTGCTCTTGAGCGCTGCGTTCCGCTCGGACTAGTGTGTTTAAATCAATGCCGGGAGACAAGCCATTCCCATTCTTTGGGCTCTGAAGTTTTAAATTCTGGGGCTCTGCGCCACGGGAAAGTTTTTCACAGGTTCTTTTCGTGTCCGCCTGTCACTGAGCGCGCATCCACTCCCCGCACGGCCCCGGGGAAGTCCACAGAGCCGCGGGGAAGGTCGCTGCCGGGTCCACGGCCACTCGACACCCCGGGGCCCGAGACAGCGGCAGGGCAGCCCCTCCTACCTAGACCCGCGGCCGGACCCCGTTCCCCGGGGGACGAGCGCTCCGAGACCCCGGGCGGGCTCGCATCCTAAAGCGACGTCTCCCGACGCCCAGACAAAGACACCGCTGGGAAAAGTTGGACCAACTGGCCCCCCAGAAGGTGAACAGAGCAGCCCTCGGCCTCGGAGGCCCGCCCGCGGCGCGCTCGCGGAGTCGCGGTCAACTTTTCCCGGGAGCTTGCGAGCAACTTGCTGGAAGGTGGGGCGCGGGGGCAGCGCAGGGTCAAGGGCGGCGCGCGGGGCTGGTCTCCCCGCGCCGGGTCTCGTCCTCCCCGCCTACCTGCTGATGTACCCGTCCCCGTCGCCGTCGCACGTCTGGAAGAGGCGCCGCATCCTCTCCTCCTCGCCGGTGCTGGACGTGTCGCTGCTGCTGCAGCCGCCGCCGCCGCCGCTGCTGCCGCTCGCGGCCGCCGCCATCATGCGCCCGCCGCCGGCTCGGGAGGGGAGGACGCGCGGCGGGAGCAGGAACCCGCTGGGCGCGAGGGCGGCTCGCGGCCCCGAACCTGCCTGGCGACGGAGCATGCCCAGTGGCCGCCGGGGCGCTCCGGGCGACGGAGTCCACCTCTCCGGGTTTTGCCCGGGCTGGGAGGATGGGCGCTCCAGGGGAATCACCCGAGCCGGTGGGGAGCCGGAGGAGGGGAAAGTGCCCCTAGGAGTCGGGGAGCCGAGGAGGGCGACGAGAATCCACAGAGAATCCTCCTGCAGAATCCACAGGAGGCCCGCGGAACGGGGGTTCGCAGCGTGCACCCGGCCACTTTTCGCGGGCCCCGGACGTGGGGAGAGCTCCAGGCAGGGGATGGGAGTCTTCGCGGCAGAACTCCTCCGACCGCCGGGAGTCGCGGATTCCTTTCCCAGGAAAAAGATAAAACCCTCCCCGTTTTGCAAACTCAAAACGGCGCTTTGTGATCCCACTCTCCAGGATGCACTGGGTTCTTCCATAGCCCTAAACGAGACTCAGAATGGTTGGCCTTTTTCTGAATCTTTGACACTCGTCAAGAAATCTGACCCACTTAGCCCCGACCTTGGCTTCCACCCAGGACCCGGAACAGTAGGCGCTCCTGTGTGACATTGTGCACCTTGGGTCCCCTTCTGGAAGGGGCATGCTCTGTTAGTCAGGCATCACTGGAATTTTTCTGCAACATTTTAGAACATCAAGAGAGGTGATAGATGATGTCAATTGACCCACACTACCTGGAAGATGCCTCTTTTATTATAAACTCTGTAACTCAGGATGCAGATACGTACCTACCAGGGCTATCATGAGGATAAAAGATCATATATGATGCAGACAGGACAATGCTTGATACCTACTAAGTGCTCAATAAATGTTAGCTCTCATCATCCCCAATTTAAAGTTAGGAAAATCGAGGTACCAAGACCTGCTCAAGGTTCCAGGCTTAGTAAAATGTCAGGGCAGAGACAAGCCTAGGCAAACTCCAGAGCAAGAATCCTTAAACATTCCACTCTCCTTACACTTCAGCAGAAGGGGAACCGCGATGAGGCAATTTGTGGTTTAGTGACTGACTCATTATTCTGTCCCAGATTTTCTGCCAGAGGCTTATGAAGTCCTCTGGCGGTTTTAAAATATGTCACAGATTCTTTGATGCACCTCTCATCGAGAGGTGGGATCTGTTGTCCCTTCCTGAATCTAGGTTGAAATCTGATTGCCTTGACTTCTGAGGTAGATTAGAAAAGGCAGTGTGGATCCATCTGACTCTCTTACCCTGAGCTGCCTTGAAGTTTGGCTACCCTGAAGTTGCCATGCTGGAGAAACCATACAGAGAACAAGTAAAGACAAAAAGAGATGGCCAAAGAGCCTAGCTGTTCTAGCCCCCAGGTGTGTGAGCCTTCCCAGACCAGGTGCCAGACAGGAGAGAGAGATCATCTTAGCCCTAAATGCTGCAACCAAATGAGAGGTCCTAGCAAAGTCCAGCCAATCCCTAGAGCTCTGATGATAGGAGGGAGTGGGGTGGGGCCTTGGTGCGTGCCACACTTTCTGGGGGCAAGACATGATTGCAAGAGGGACATTACCTAACAAATGCAATCAGTGTAACCTAGCTTATTGTACCCTCAATGAATCCCCAACAATTAAAAAAAAAAAGGAATTATTGTTGTTTTAATCCTCTGAGCTTCAAGGTGATCTGTTATGCGGTAATGGATAACTGAAACAAGTCCGTATACCTTGGGTCTGTCAGGTCCGAAAGAAGTGGCCTCCCCCTCTCTGTACCGGGTCCACTTATTCACTACTTTAGTTCTTTTTAATTCTGTTCCCAGTATTTAGGGGCATTTATGAACATACAACAAATAGGATATCTTCTTATAAAAAGCTTCTAAGTCCACCTGCTACAGTTTGAATGTTTGTCCTCTCCAAAATTCATGTTGAAACTTAATCTCCAATGTGGCAGTTTTAAGAGATGGAGTCTTGAAGAGGTCGTTGAGTCAGGAGGTCTCTGTCCTCATAAATCAAATAAACACTCACAGCTTAATAGGTTAATGAATGAATGGGTTATCCTGGGAGTGGGATGATGGCTTTATAAGAAGAGGAAGAGAGACATGAGCTAGCACACTCAGCCCCTCATCATGCGATGCCCTATACGACCCCAGGACTTTGCAGACAGTCTCCACCAGCAAGAAGGCTCTCACCAAATGTGACCCCTAGACTTCATAGCTTCCAGAACTGTAGGAAATAAATGTCATTTCTTTGTAAATTATCCCAGTTTGGGGTATTCTATTATAAACAGAAAACAGACTAAGATAGGAAATTGGTACCATGAGTGGGTATTACTGATAATACCTGAAAATGTGCAAGCAGCTTTGGGCCTAGGTAATGAGCAAAGGCTCGAAGATTTTGGAGTAGCAGTCTAGAAAAAGCTTAGGTTCTGGGGAGGGCTTAGGAGGCACAAAGACTAGGGAAAGTTTGGAACTCCTTAGAAATTGGTTAGGTGGTTACCAGAATGCTGATAGCAGTATGAACAGTAAAGGTCATTCTGACAGGTCTCATGGAAATGACGAACTGGATATCGGAAACTGAAAGAAAGATCATCCTTGTTTTAAATTGTCAAAGAATTTGGCCGAACTCGGTCTGTTCCTGAATGCTTTGTGAAAGGCTGGACTTGACAGTGATAAAGTAGGATAACTGGTAGAAGAAATATCTAAGCAGTAAAGCATTCAGGCTGTAGCATGGCTACTGTTAACCCCTTACATTAAGTTGTGAAAGGGAAAAAAAACTTACAGAATTTATAATCAAAAGTGAAGCAGGCCAGGTGCGGTGGCTCACACCTGTAATCCTAGCACTCTGGGAAGCCAAGGCAGGTGGACTGCTTGAGCTCAGGAGTTTGAGACCAGGCTGAGCAGGAGTGAGACCCTGTCTCTACTAAAAATAGAAAAACTAGCCAGGCATGGTGGCAGTTGCCGGTAGTTTCGGCTACTCAGGAGGCTCAGGCAAGAAGGATCACTTGAGCCCAGGAGACTGTGGTTACTATGAGCTGTGGGCAACAGCGTAAGACTCTGTCTCAAAAAGAAAAGTATAATGGAAAGATTTGGAAAACTTTCAGCCTGGCTATGTAAAGAGTGAAAAAACATGCTAGAGAGAAAGGAACCCAAGTGTGTGGCCCAGCAACCTTTTGCTAAACAGATTGGCACAGAGCAAAGTGATCATCAAAGAATGAAAGAAAGACCCTGAAGGCATCAGAGAAGTTCCAGATTGCTCCTCCCATCACAGGCCCAGACACCTAGAGGATAGAATGGTTTTCCGGGGAGGGGTGGGGAGGGTGGGGGGGCTCAGATACAGAGTGCTCTCCACGGGCTTGCTGCCCAGAGCCCCTTCAGATCTTTGCTTCCCAAATTATGGTATAGTGCATATTGACCATTCCCTCTGTGGATCAAGCAGCCCTCAGTGCGGATTGACCCACCATTTAAGAAAATAGAAGCTGTAAGACTCTGCAGCATCCACACAGTGCTAAGTTCTGCAAGTTTGCAGAAAGAAAGAGCTAGGGAGACTTGGCAGCCTTCCCCTAGATTTCAAAGGATGTTGCTGAAAACCTCAGGTCCCAGGCAAAGACTTGTCACAGGGACAGCCACTGTCCAGAGACACTACTACCGTGTTTCCCCGAAAATAAGACCTACTTACAGGTTTCCTTCTGGGTGAAATATAAGGCATCCCCCTGAAAATAAGCCCTCCCCCCCAGGCTCTGTCTCGGAATGAAAATTAACTTATCCTGACTGGCGTCTAGCAACCAGTGACATTATGCGGAGTCCTAACATCACTGCTGCGTGGAGGTGGAGGGAGGTCGGAGTGAGCGGTGAGCACGGGGTGGGAGAGAGGAAGAGACTTTTGCAGATGCGTGTACAAGAACAGGAGGATCAGAGCGGACGGCGCGCAGCGAAGGTGGTGCGTGCTGGTCTGTCTCTGGTGACACTGCCTGATGCTCACGGCCGCCCTCATGATGACTGAAGGTAGGATTCACAGTTTGTCTGGTTTGTGTTGACAACTACCGAACTACCGTACCATATACAGGTAATAAATTTCCTTTATTTTCATTTAACAATAAATGTGTACCGTATTCTTCTTCATGCAAAAATAAGACATCCCCTGAAAATAAGACCTAGCACATCTTTGGGAACAAAAATTAATATAAGACACTGTCTTATTTTTGGGGAAACAGGGTAGTAAAATGCTAAGCAAAAATTAATATAAGACACTGTCTTATTTTTGGAGAAACAGGGTAGTAAAATGCTAAGCAGAGTGCCAGCTGCTACAGAGTTCCCACCAGAGGGCAAAGCATAATGGAGGCCTGGAAGCAAGGCCACTGCAGAGTTCTCACTGGGGTAGTGCCTGGTAGAGCCCTGAGAGTGGGACCACCACTGGGACCCAGAACCGTGGAGTCAGCAGTAGCATGCAGTGCCGTCTGGAAAAGCTCCAGGTATCAGACTCCAACCTGGATTAGCAGCCATGTAGACTACATCCAGAAAAACCATTGCAGCAGGACTGTCTAGAGCATGGGGGCTCAACACTTATCCCAATGTGTTCAGGAAGCAGCACATGGAGTCAAAAAAGATTATTCTCTACTTTAAAACGTAGTATCTGCCTTGCTGGGTTTTGGGCTTTCTTGGGGGCCTGACACTCCTTTCTTTTTGCCTCCTCCTCCCTTTTCACTTGGGATTTTACGCCTGTACTACCATTGCATCTTGAAAGCAGATAACTTGCTTTAATTTCATAGGTGAAACTCTGGACTTTGGACTTTTGAGTTGGTGCTGGAACAAATTAAAACTTTAGAACTATGGGAATGGAATAAATGTATTTGTATTTGAGAAGGATATGTGGTGGGGGAAGGGGGACAGGGGCAGAATGCTGTGGTTTGACTGTCCCTTCCAAAACTCATGTTGAAACTTAATCCCCAATGTGACAGAATTGAGAGATGGTTGGGTCATGGGGGCTCTGTCCTCATAAATGGAGCAATCCACTCATGGATTAATGGGTTATCACGGGAGTGAAACTGGCGGCTTTATTGGAGCATTTCAGGTTTGCGGGGGGGGGGGGTGTGGGGGGAAGAAAGAAGAGAAAGAGAGACCTGAGCTAGCACGCTTAGTCCCCTTGCCATATGATAACCCTGGGCTGCCATAGTACTCTACAGAGCATTTCCACCAGTGAGAAGGCTTTTACCAAATGTATCCCCTTGACCTTGAACTTCTCAGCTTCCAGAACTATAAGAAGTAAATGGTTTTTTTTTTATTAAATTACCTAGTATTCTGTTATAAGCAATAGAAAACAGACTGCCCTACTACTCAATAATATTTGCTTAAGGACGAAAGCCCAAGAGTCAAATCTACAGGTATCTCACTTTAAATTAAATTTTATTTTTTCTGATTTTCAGAAAATAAAACATATTATCTGACAGTATAGCCAGACAGGAGCTGTTACCTTTAAATACTTCTAAAGGATTGGCAGTTTGGGATTAAGAAGAAAAAAGAAGTATTTTTCTAACTAGAACATGTAGGAAAGGTCTGGAAATCCAAAGGATTTTTTCAAGATTTGAGTAAGTCTCTCTATAACCACACTCCATGTATACAGAGAGTGCAGAGAATGTTTTTCTCTTTAGGGAATGTGTACAACAGCTTTGAAGGTTTAAGTTTAAACTGTTTTGAATTATATCAAAACACACAAGAAAAGAATCTTGACAAATATCCTAAACTACATTTTCTTAGGCTTGGGTAACTCAGAAATGGCTGAACACATAGGTTCAACCTTCCAGAAAAGAATTTGCTTCTGAGTTGATGTGAAGCATGTGAAATTTCTACTAAAAAGGTTATAGGAGGTAGGAAATTTGTAAGACATTGAAAATACAGATGCCATATGAATGTAAATATGATAAATATAAAGTAGGAGCTTGTAAGTCCATGTGCTAAGCAGAGGTCCTCAAACTTTTTAAATAGGGGGCCAGTTCATTGTCCCTCAGACAGTTGGAGGGCCGGACTGTAGTTAAAAAAAACTATGAACAAATTCCTATGCACACTGCACATATCTTATTTTGAAGTAAAAAAACAAAACGGGAACAAATACAATCACACCGCCTCATGTGGAGTTTGAGGACCCCTGTTAACGTTTGTCCTCTCTAAAACTGGGAATGAGGGCCGTACCCATGACCGTAAGTTTAATAGTTATGTCACAATTTCAAAGGTTTTATGTATTTATCTGTGATGAGTGCATAGTTCAACATCTTTGTCCTTTTCTGTTTTTTTTTTCTTTCTTAGATTCCTCTTGGTTATAATTGCATTTCATATTTATGTAGTATATTTCAAAATATCTGTATACATTACAAAGTTACCAGTTAAAATAAATAAAACAACCCTAGTGCTTTGCAAACTTGATTATGTGGTACTTGCCGTTCCAAATTCTGTTGGAATACTAGGAATACACGGAATAGTTGAGATTGGGGACCCATCGTGTCCTATGCTTGCCTTTTTCTCTAGTGTTTTTATGAGCCCTACTAAATTCTCATATCCCTCAAGAAGCCTTCTTTTACCACCTCAGGTCAAACTTGTCTTCCAGCGCTCTCTTAACTGAAGCACACAGTGTGAAAGAAGAATCATATAGTTTAATGATGACTTGCCCCCCACCTCTGCACATAGTATCAATTATTTATGATTAAATGAGGTTGTAAATTCCTGAGAGAAAATAGAGTTAAAGGAGCTTAACTCATTTTTATTCTGTCCTTATCACGAATCAGGAACAGTGTTTAAATCTTTACCTTACTTAATGCCATCTAGTGGAGGGTGGGTATTTGTTACCCTATTTAGGTAACATAGGGGGCTGGATTAGTGAGGGAGGATAATTAAATCCCAAAGGGTTAAGTAATATGCCTGTCTTAGTTGATTTTATGTTGTTGTGACTGAATAGCATAGAGTAGGTAATTGATGAAGAAAAGAAGTTTATTTATCAAAGTTCTGAAGGCTGGGAAGTCCAGCATCAAGGTGCCAGCATCTTGCAAAGGCCTTCTTGCTGTGTCATACCATGCTGGAAGGTGAGAAGACGAGAGAGCAGGAGACGAGAAGAGAGCAGAACTCAGGAATCCACTCCCACAGTAAGGGCGTTAATTCCCACCTCTCTGATGCATTGGAGATTAAGCTTCCAACACACGAACTTTCAAACCATAGCAATGCCCAAAGAAAGGACCTGGAATTGAACTATCTACCTGACAACCCGTGTTCTTCACTTCACATTGTCTTTTTTTTTCTTTAGGAGACAATGTCTCACCCGGTCACCAAGGAGTACAATGGCACGATCACAGTTCACTGCAGCCTCCAACTCCTGAGCTCTAGCAATCCTCCCACCTCAACCTCCTGAATAGTTGGGCCTACAGGCATGCACCACCATGCCTGGCTAATTTTTCCTATTTTTTTGTAGAAACAGGTTTTGCTATATTGCCCAGGGTAGAAACAAAGTCTCAGTGTGCTGCTCAGGTTGGTCTCAAACTCCTGGGCTCAAGCAATCCTTCTACCTCAGCTTCCCAAACTGCTGGGATTCTAGGTGTGCATTACCATGTCTTAATATCAGGGCCAGTGCTATTCATATTCATATAGGCAATATATTTTTGAGTAACAGTGAAAAGTAATTTTAAACTTGTTTTCATAAAAAATTATGAATTTCATATTTATTTATGAATGATTATAAGAAGTCACCATATGCTTTTTTTTTTTTTTTTCTTGAGATAGAGTCTCACTCTGTCATTCTGGGGTTGAGTGCCAGGCATCATCATAGATTCACAGCAACCTCAAACTCTTGGGCTCAAGTGATCTTCATGCCTCAGCTTCCTAAGTAGCTGGGACTACAGGTGCTTGCCACAACACCCCATTAATTTTTCTATGTTTAGTAGAGACAGGGTCTCACTCTTGCTCAGGCTGGTCTCAAACTCCTGAGCTCAAGCAATCCATCCGCATTGGCCTCCCAGAGTGCTGGGATTACAGGTGTAAGCCTCCATGCCCGGCCTACCATATGCTTTTATAATGTGTCCCAAGCTGGGTTCTCTAGGGAGCAGACTCTAAGACAGAGTTTCACATGCAGAATGTGCAGGAGGGACATGCAGGAAGCAGGATGGGACCCAGGGGGAAGCCACGCTGTGATGCAGGGCTGACCGCAGCCTTGTCTGACATCGCAGAGGGCTCTGAAAGGGCCTCTATTTGTTTCCTAGTGCTGCTGCAACAAACCACAACATAAACGTATTATCTTAAAAGGATGCAGATTTATTATTTTATAGTTCTGAAGTTGTACATCCGAAATGAAAGTCACTGAATTACAATCCAGATGTTGGCGAGACCACATTTCCTCTGGAGGCTGCAGCAGACGCTTAGCTGTTTCCTTGCCTTTCCCAGCTGCTAGGTGCTCTCTGCCTTCCTTAACTTCCATCTCCTTCCTCCATCCTCAAATCCAGCTGAGTAACACTTGCAAATCTCTCCATGACTTGATTCCTTTTTACCTCCCTCTTTGACTTTAAAGGATCATTGTGATTATACTGGGCCCAACCAGATGATCCAGGATAATCTCTTAATTTTAAACCCAGATGTTAGCAACCCAAGTTCCATCTGTAACCATTAATTTCCCTTTCCCATCTAACATAATACATTCCCAGGTTCCGGGGATTAGGATGTGTATGTCTGAAGGGGGCGCCATTATTCCACCAACCATATCAGATCACTAACCTTTGCTGAAATGTAATGGCTGGACCCTCTACCTCAACTGGTGTTCCAATGTAAATCCCACCCCACTGGAACCACAGGCTACAAGTGTTGTGACTTTAGGCAGGTGACTGTCTGCAGCAGAGTCAATTTCTGATGGACTGACGGCTGCAGATTGTCCTCTTAACAGCCCCCCCAGCAGCTCAGCCACAAGTTCTTACTGAAAGGAAGAACTGGGTTATCACAGTCCACCCCTTGACCCACTTGAATCCACTTCATATATGTCTGAGGAGAAGCTCTTTCTAGATTCTAGTTGGCCTCTCTTTCTGGGGCAGTCTTAGAAGAGGACGTTTAGTGGAAAGCATTGCAATCCCTATTGCTGCTTCAGGTCTTGGGCCCCCACTGATAATCTCTCCCACCTCCATCAGTTAAATAGGAGTTAGAGCATCACTTATTTCACAGGGGGTTTGTGAAATTCCAGGAGGTAATTCACATAAGGCACATTGGATCACTAAAAAGCACCAGATGAAACACAGCTTATTACGATTTTTTGTATTATAAAACTGGACCAGACCCCATGAATTTGTACAATTACTATTTGTCTCTTTAACAAATAAATTATTTTAATTAAAAAAATTTTTTTGACCCAGAGTCTTACTCTGTCACCCTGTATAGAATGCTGTGGCATCATAGCTCACAGAAACCTCAACTCCTGGGTTCCAGCAATCCTCTTGCCTCAACCTTCCAAGTAGCTGGGACTATAGGGGCCCACCAAAACGGCCAGCCAATTTTTTTAGAAATGGGGTCTTGCTCTCTCTTGCTCAGGCTGGTCTCAAACTCCTAAGTTCAGGCAGTCCACCCACCTTGGCCTCCCAGAGTGCTAGGATTACAGGCACGAGCCGCCATGCCTAGCCTTAAATTAAATTTTTAAAAACTATATCAAGCTATACATTGTGATATTTCTAGGACCTTTTTTGTTGGGTGTCAGATATTGTTAGAACTTTGCTTTTAAATTTAAAATGTTTTTTATTTTTCTTTCCAGATTCTGATATAGGAAGTTAGCCATAAAGTATTTAGGTTCAAATCTCTGGAGAAGGGGCCTGGTATTTTCATTGCACACCCAGTAGTACCTCTCCTTGCATTTTTTCTTATGGTTAAAGGGTATGGTAAACACAACAGGGAGTGAGGCAGGCTGAGGTGTGAATCACTCTCAGTACCTCACATGATGACTGACTTATTGGCCACCCCCATCCCAGCTCTGGTGGGCTGGACTGGCTATGAAGGGGAGCCTTCCACTTGACACGTGTTCTATGTTGGTTGGACTTTAAATAATCCCTAGCTAAATATAATCTCTAGTAAGAAGCTTTGGAACCTTGGATTTTAATTGAGCAACCATACTCTGTGAGGGATCAAACTGGCTTCCAGTGAAGAAAACGGTGAAGCCAAGAACCCCAGAGAGAAGAGCTTCCCAACATCATATGCCAAGCACTTCAGGCAGTGGCTTTCACAGAGCAGGTTGCAACTCATCAGTGGGTTGCAAAACCATTTTAGTGGATAGTGACCAGGCTTAAAAAAAAAATAAATAAATTACAGAAATATAAGGTAGAAAATATTTGGATATATTTAACTTAGTATCCTAGCCCCTCCCCACTTAACTGCAGTTCCACTTTCCATGGTCAACTATGGTCTAAAAATATTAAATGGAAAATTTCAGAAATGAACAACTCATAAGGGTTAAATGGTGCACTGTTCTCACACTGACCTGCTTCATCTTGCCTGGGGTGTGAATCATCTCTTTGTCCAGCAAATCCCCACTGAACAAGCTCCAAGCTCCCCACTTGTTAGTCACTTAGTAGCTGTGTCAATTATCTGATAGACTGCTGGATTATTGAAGTGCTTGAGTTCAGGTAACCCTTATTTTACTTAACAATGGCTTCAAGGTCCCACAGTAGTGATGCTGGCAATTCAGATATACCAATGCTCCAAAGTGTTTGCTTTAGGAAAAAGATGAAAGTTCTCAGCTTATGGAAAGAAAAAAAAAAGCATATGCTGAGGTCACTAAGATCTACAATGAAAAGGAATCTTCTACCTGTGAAATTGTGAACAGTATACTGGTATAACTGTTCTATTCTATTATTAGTTATTGTTACTAGTCTCTTACTGTACCTGATTTATAAATTAAACCTATGTATTATAGGTATGTCTGAGTAGGAAAAAACACAAAGTATATAGAGTTCAGTACTATCCTCAGTTTCAGACCTCCCCTGGGGATCTTGGAACGTATCCGCTGTGGATAAGGGGGGGTCTCCTTGTAGTCTTACACTTTGTCTCAAAAACCATTTTGTCTCACAAAACTTCATTTCTGCATGTACTTTTCTCTGGGACACAATATAAAAAGTGGGTATATCTGGTTATGTATCTGGCTGATATATACGGTTGTTACAGCAAGAACAATTACACTGACACTCTTGGTTTAGAAGCTTTATTTTTTTTTCCTTTTCTTTTGATCAGGAATGGCTTGAAGCATTGCCCTTATTTCCCTCTATTTCATTCACCTTCTGTTCATCATACTCGGGGTGGTTGAGGAGGAATGCATTCTACTTCTATATCTCCTGTCCTCCTCAGTTCTAGGGGGTGCCCTGGTGGGCCAACAAGGCTAATCTGCTTCATCTACTTTAGCAGGCAAAGCAGTCAAGAGTGAGTTAGCTGCTGGGTTCTGGGAGAGGTTTGGAGCAGGGTTTTTATTATATGGGAGATGAGTGAAGCCATTGAGGAAATTACTGGAGTCCGGGTGAAGTGGCTCACTCCTGTAATCCTAGCACTCTGGGAGGCCCAAGGCAGGTGGATTGTCTGAGCTCAGGAGTTTGAGACCAAGCTAAGCAAGAGTGAGACCCCATCTCTACTAAAAATAGAAAAACTAGCCGGATGTGGTGGTGCAAACCTGTCATCTCAGCTACTCAGCAGGCTGAGGCAAGAGGATCACTTGAGCCCGGGAGTTTGAGGTTGCTGTGAGCTGTGATGCCATCGCACTCTCCCAGGGCAACAGAGTGAGACTCTGTCTAAAAAAAAAAGAAAAGAAATTACTGGAAATATCACTTGGATTCTCAAATCTAAGAAGCTAGGTAAGAATCTGGAGCCCATGAACAGAGGCAGAGTTGTAAACACAGTAGGGAAGGATGGATCTTTCAGTGTTGAAGTGGGCTGAGGGGAAGCACAGGGGAGAAATTTCCAAGTGAGGAATACCCACAACAATACCTCATGATTTGGAAACAATAAAAGCTAAAAACTTAGAAGCCATTTCCTTATCTACTGATTTCCATATTTTGCATGTGCCCAGAAGGATACAATAGAGATGTGGGTTACATGGGGTTACTCATTTCCAAATTAGTTAAAAATTGTGCATTTCACTATATGCACCTTTTACTTTAAAAGTGATAATAATTGAGCCAGAGTGAGAAGCGTGTGGAGGTGCAGCTGGCAGCCTACTGGGGCTTGGTGATGAGTACATGGGGACTCATTGCACTATTCTGTTCACTTTGGATTTGATATTTTCTACAATACAGACCTGAAAAAATGTCTTGAAAGGCTTTCATGCCCTACCTTATAATTAATCCAACTGTGGGCTGATATTACCTTTTCCTCCATAATTTCAAAACAAGTATGGAAGCAGTGAATGGGCCACACTGTTTCTACATCCTGACCTGCTCCCAACAGCAAGTCCTGAAGTGGCAATAAACCATGGTCTCTAGGAAAGGCACAATTACATATCACGCTGGGCAATCAGAAGGGATCCAGAGATGATGGTTTGGTGTCTGAAATATTTATTAAATCTAGTATTTCTCCATTAACCCCACAAGTCTCTCTGATGTCAGATACCTTCTCAGGGGTCTGTGAAGGTAAGAGACTTGTGCTTGTTATTTCAATTGTGCATTAATAATTAAGGAGACAATAAAACTATACCAACTAGAGACACTGCTTGCATTTGTGAATTATGAATAGTGAAGATAGGATGGTAACAGCTGGCAATTCAATGTGAGTGGTTTGCTTTAACAGGAAGCCACAAACTGATTTTTGAGGCTCATTACAGCATGAAATGTGCAGAATTGCTTTCTCTGGGGTTAAGAAATCAAAGGCTTGCTGGTGAGGAAGTGGGTCGCTTGAGGGCCTCTTTGCTAGCAGGTCCAGACTGAGGGTGTGTTGTCAGAGGCTGGTCTTGATGTCTAATGATATGAGGCAGAACTAGGCAAGGGAGTGAAATGTATGCTTAGTGGAAAGGTATTCTAGGTGGGGGTCTTCAAGTAACTGTACGGTATCAGGCAACATACCCATCCATGGTATACTCATTTGTAAAATGATCCAGCTGAATTCCAAAAGTATCTTTTGTCTCTAAAAGTCTGTGATTTATTTTGCCATAGTCAAGGTTTTGCTTACCCACTATGTGGAAGGATCACCAGTAAGGCGGAACTGTCCTGTGCTCACATGTTGCCTAATTCTTTGCAAGGGTCATTCTCACAAGCAGACAGCAGTGACCCCTTCTATGTGGTGATTCAGGGCATACTGAGATGGAGCCCCCAGTCTGCAAACTCCCCACTAGCTATACTGTTTCCTTTTATTTCTTTGTATTTGGAGGTTTCTCTTTAAGGCTCCCTTCCTAAAATGGAAATGTCCCTGAAAGATTACACAGTCCTTATCACTGACTTAAAACTTTGTGGGGATTGCCCATGTGATAAGTCTTGTGGGCCAGAGGAGAAGAAGGGACTAAAGAAGAATGTGAAGGCATAGACGAGAGTCCAGGGCACTTCCTAGGCCCACTATGGGGAGTGATGAAGCAGTCATTACAGGAAAGTGGAGATGGAGGGAGTTAGTTTAGGGGAGGGTTTGGGAAATTTTGAGTTAGTTGGTGTTCATATGAATTTCATAGCACATAACTCTGAAGTTCCCTACTTCTCTCTTATGGAATGAATGTTTGTGTCCCTGAAAATTCATATGTATGTTGAGGCCCTAGTCTCCAATATAATGGTATTCAGAGATGGAGGTAATTAGGGTTAGATGAGCTTGTGAGGGTGGTACTCTCAAAATGGGATTAGTGCCCTTTTAAGAGGAAACAAGGGAGAGCAAGCTGTCTGTGCACATCCCCCAAGAAAAGACCATGTGGGCACATGGCAAATAGGCAGCCATCACTTGCAAGGCAGGAAGAGGGCCCCCTCCAGAAACTGAACTCCACCAGACCTTGATCTTGGACTTTTCAGCCTCTTAGACCTATTGAAAGTAAATTTTTGTTGTTTAAACCACCCAGATTAGGGTATTTTGTTACACATGGACCCTTTGCTTTTCAGTGTCAGTCAAGTGTCAGTTTGGCAAATTAAGCCTGCAAGAAATGTCCCCAAAACATCTGGCAAGTGAATACTTCTAAATATTATTTGTCCTCAAGAGAGTGTCAGGCTGGTCTTTGGCACAGTTGTTGACTTTTTGGATGATCCAATTAAACAAGGCAGCTGCATTTCCTAAAGGAACTCTTCTGTCTTAACCTACCCCAGATGTGTAAGTAGGTTTATTAACCTAATCTACATTGGGACTGAAAAGACTCTTACTGATTTTTTTAAAGTGTCAACATTTTCAAACATGCCCTGAAGTAAAAAGAATAGTATGAATAACACCCAAATAGCCATTACCCAGATTCAGTGATTATCAGGATTTTGCTTGTGAAGATTTTAAAGAAAAATATCAGTGAGAGATAAAATACTGTATTTACAATGTACTTAGTGTGTCATGGGGAAAACAAAACTATTATGTTTGGGGATGTACATACACTATCAAGCAATGGAAACATGTCTAATCCCTCTGCAGCTACCTGCATGGGTCAGTTCTGCCTACTTTAAAAAACAGATCCTTTCATAAAATGGACACATTAAATATTTAGCGATAACTCTTTTTGTTTTGAAGAGGTTTCTGCTGTTTCAGAGTCCCAGGAGAGGGCCTCATGAAATAGAGGTCTCTGAGTTCTTCATAACAGTCTTCTGAGGGAGAAACAGGAAGGTTCATTCTCTCTACCCTACCACATCCTCTCCTAGGAGAAAATCTAGATTTTCTTCTGATTCTCTTCACTACCACAATTAAATTCTTTAAAGTGTAATCATTTCTACAGTAGACTTTTTTTTTTTTTTTGAGACAGTGTCTTGCTCTGTCGCCCTGGCTAGAGTGCTGTGGTGTGATCATAGCTCACTGCAGCCTCAAACTCCTGGGCTCAAGCCATCCTTCTGCTGCCTCAGCCTCCTGAGTAGCTGGGACTATAGGAGTGTTCCGCCACACTTGGCTAATTTTTTTTTTTAAACAAATACATGTGTTTATTAGGTTTCCACTTTTGCCTTCACAGAATTAAAAAGGCTTAAAATTTAATAACAATAACAATATTTAGATAAGGATTAGAAACAAAAACCTCGTAAAGAACAAATGACCATAAATACATTCAGAAAAGAAATCATTTTAAAATTTTTTGTAGAACAGGGGTCTTGCTATGTTGTTCAGGCTGGTCTTGAACTGCTGGTTTCAAGCGATCCTCCCACTTCAAACTCTCCAACTGCTGGGATTACATTCTACTCTTGACTGGCATCCTAATAGCATCATTTCCTTACAATTCTGTGAGGACATGTGGCAGCTGACACATTTACATCACTCCTGTCTCCAAAAGCACCCAGTGGCTCTACTTCCCAGGGAAGTAAACGTCCTCTGCTACCAGACCACAGGCTAGACCTGCACCAGTCACTAGCGTTCCTGCTTTTCCCCCTTAGTCCTCCTTGTCATCAAGAGAGTGTCAGGCTGGTCTTTCCCCATGCTTCTAACAGGGGCTTTCAGGATTGACCCACTGCTTTCTCTTTTCTTAGTAAGTCCTTCCTGTGAGATTTCCCAAACCTCTTCTTCCCGTTTTAATTCTTTTAAATTACATCTCCTTAAAAATAAACAAACAAGGGCAGTGCCTGTGGCTCAGTCGGTAAGGCGCCAGCCCCATATACCAAGGGTGGCGGGTTCAAACCCGGCCCCGGCTGAACTGCAAACCAAAAAAAAAATAGCTGGGCGTTGTGGTGGGCACCTGTAGTCCCAGCTACTCAGGAGGCTGAGGCAAGAGAATCGCTTAAGCACAGGAGTTGGAGGTTGCTGTGAGCTGTGTGATGCCACGGCACTCTACTGAGGGCAATAAAGTGAGACTCTGTCTCTACAAAAAAAAAAAAAATTAATTAAAAAAATAAAAATAAACAAACAAAACCCAGCAAACCCAGCAAGACTGCCCTCTCCTCAGGTATCCCTGGGATGCATAGTCAGTGCTCAGCAGGTTACACAGTGGGTTTGGGGACTTGCAGTGTTCACATTTTGGGGTTGAGCTTCTAGTGTTCCAGAGAAGGTAAGGGTGGTCTGGATATTTCTGAGGCACCTTCTGTAAAAATATTCATTTTTTAAATCACGATTTTATATTTTATTTTATTTTGATATTTGAGACAGAATCTTACTCTGTTGCACTGGGTGGATGGTGTCATAGCTCATAGCATCCTCTTTAGAGGGGAAAAAGTTAGATTTGGAGAAGTTAAACATGCCATTATATGGTCACACCCATGTCTCTCAGCCCAGTGCCTATCTTTCTTAAAAATACTCATTTATGGGCGGCGCCTGTGGCTCAGCGAGTGGGGCGCCGGCCCCACATGCCGAGGGTGGCGGGTTCAAGCCCAGCCCCGGTCAAACTGCAACAACAAAAAAAAAATAGCCGGGCGTTGTGGCGGGCGCCTGTAGTCCCAGCTACTAGGGAGGCTGAGGCAAGAGAATCGCGGAAGCCCAGGAGTTAAGAGGTTGCTGTGAGCCGTGTGACGCCAGGGCACTCTACCCGAGGGCGGTACAGTGAGACTCTGTCTCTACAAAAAAAAAACAAAAACAAAAACAAAAATACTCATTTAAAGTTTAAACTCTAGGACCTAAGAGACCATTATCCATTTCAATTTTTTTCTTTATGGTGTTAGAATATATTGGAGTTTGGTGACATGCATAATGATTGGGATATCCAACCACGTGATAATGGATAAGAAATAGAAGAATACAAACTGGTTAATAGCATCTTCCAAAGAATTTATTTTTGTGACTTTTAAATACGAATGCTGCCACTTTTAAATATGAATGAACCTAATTGCTGCTATCACAACTTTGCTATGATTGCTGTTGTTATTACATAAGATTACAGAAGTTGTTTGTTAAAATCATTTACGGATAACACATAGGACCGTAATAAAAGATGGCTTTCTTGGCTAGGCACCCGTAGCACAGTGGTTATGGCGCCAGCCACGTACACTGAGGGTGGTGGGTTCGAACTCGGCCCAGGGCAGCTAAACAACAATGACAACTGCAACAAAAAATAGCTGGGCATTGTCGTGGGTACCTGTAGTCCCAGCTACTTGGAGGCTGAGAAAAGAAGCCCAAGAGTTTGAGGAACTCTACTGAGGGCGACATGGGTCTCAAAAAAAAAAAAAAAAGAACATAGCTTTCTAGTACCACCTTGTGACTAACCTATTAATATACATTAAAGCTGATTACTGGCCCAGTGGAGGTAGATTACACCTTAGTCCTAGGACGCTGAAAGGCCGAGGAGGGAGGATCACTTAAACTCAGGGTGTTGTCTCTACTAAAAAAATAGAAAAATTAGCTGGGCATGGTGGCAACCTCCTGTAGTACCAGCTACTCAGAAAGCTGAGGCAGGAGGATTAGGATTACTTGAACCCGGGAATTTGAGGTTGCTGTGAGCTAGGCTAATGCCAGGGCACTCTGGCCCAGGTAAGGACACTCTATCTCAAAAAAAAAAAAAAAAAAAAAAGGCGGCACCTGTGGCTCAGTGAGTAGGGCACTGGCCCCATATACTGAAGGTGGCGGGTTCAAACCTGGTCCTGGCCAAACTGCAACAAAAACATAGCGCCTGTGGTCCCAGCTACTCAGGAGGTTGCTGTGAGTTGTGACGCCACCACACTATATCGAGGGCAACACAGTGAGACTTTGTCTCTAAAAAAAAAAAAAAGCTGATTACTATGTAGATAGATTGGTAGGCAGGTATGTGTACAGAGTATAGCACAATATCCATTTTTGATTTATATCATTATATATGTAATAAATAATACAGCTGGAAATAATTTTACAATTAGTTGAACCTCAGGTATATTTCATTCCATAGATTTAGATATGGCAGGACTTAATTTCCATATAATTAACTTGATCTCAATTAATTCACTCCTCCCCCTGCCTCTGCCAGCCCTTCTCTAGGCTTGCTTCCAAATCTGGTGGTCTGATTGGGTGTCAAGGCATCGTGAACCTTGGAAACTTGGTCATCAAACAACATAGGTCACTACTAAGTCATTCCTTGCTTATTTCCAATAGTGAGAACCCTAGAGGACTGGCATATCCCTCTGCCAATTCCAAACCCTTCCTGAGCACCGGGAATGCTCTATTTCTGCACGCCACCCTGAGCCCCACCTGTCCGGGCACAGCACAGCACCTTTCTCTCCTGCGCTGCCTCTCTGGGGCTTTGCTGGGACAGCATCACAGGCCATTCTGTTTTAGGATCTCCCAAACCATCCAGGGGTTTGGTTTTGTTGTCCCCTACAAGAGGGAGGGCTAGGATCCTTTTTAGTGGCTCACTGGCATATTAATATGTGACTTCTTCCTCTCCCCAAGTTCCAGAGAACTGAAAGCAACTTAAAATAATATTCCTTCCCCAAAACAATAGACCCTAAATGATCTGGCTGAATAGAAAGAAATGGGTAGAAATGGCAAGGAAGGGCTGGTGAGGAGATAAAGGGTGGAAGGAAATATCCGTAACAGCAACAACAAGAGCACGTGGTTTATACTTCCAGAGTATATGACTCTACCAGGCCGATTTTAGAGATGAGAAGAGAACCACTGAGAGCAGTTTCTAGTCCACTGTGCTGTGGCAGGCTGGGATGCTACACGTTGCTCACAGGCGTATCAAGATGTTGACCACCCCAGTCTGTGGGCAGCTGAGTAAAAACTGGAACTGCTGAAGCAAATTCTCTCAGCCCAGCTGCTTCTGGCCAAGATCAGCCTTATCTCGGTCTCAGTATGTTAACCAGAAGAAACTAACTGGTTGCATCAGTTATCTATTGCTTTGTAACAAACCCAACCTAAAACTTGTGGTTTAAAGCAATATCCATTTTTTTGCTCATGTATTTTGCGGATCAACAATATGAGCTGTAGTTGGGTTCTTCTGCAGATGTTGCTGTAGGTCACTTACTGAGCTGCAATGATCTAACAGCTTGTCTGAGGCTAGAACTTTCTAATATGGCCTCTTTCACATGTTTAGCAGTTGGTCCCACCTGACGGCTGGGCCACATGTCTTCAGCTGGCTAGCTTAAGCTTCTTTATTTTGTGGAAGCAGAGTTCCCAGCAGCAGCAAGAGAGGGTAACCTTAATACATAGGCACCTTTCAAGCTTCTGCTTATATTTTATATATCTATATATTTTGGGGGGGCGTGCAGAGTCTCACTTTGTCACCCTTGGTAGAATGTTGTGGCATCATAGCTCACAGCAACTTCAAACTCTTGGGCTCAAGTGATTCTCTTTGCCTCAGCTTCCCAAGTAGCTGGGACTACAGGCATCTGTCACAAACCCTGGTTATTTTTTAGAGATGGGGTCTCCCTCTGCCTCAGGCTGATCTTGAACTTGTGAGTTCAGGCAATCCATCCACCAAGGCCTCCCAGAGTGCTAGGATTACAGGTGTGAGCCACTGTGCCTGGCCCTGCTTATGTTTTATTTGCTGATGTCCCAATGGCCCAAGCAAATTAGCCAAGGACAGAGTCAGTGAGCTCATGAGATCATGGAGATAGCCAGGGGCCAGATCATGCAAGGTCTTTAAAGATCACTATGGTTGCTGTCTGGAGAATGATTATAGTTAGACCAGAGTGTAAGCAGTTATGGTGACTAGAATTAGATTTATGTTAGTGAGATTGTATACAAGCAAGTGGAAGTTCTCCTAACTTTTCCTGAATGGTCCCACCTTCTCATTCCATCACATTGTATAGCACTTATAACTATTATTTAATCATTTACTTGTTTTTTGTCACCCCTATCTTGGGTTGCCAAATAAAACAGACACTCTGTTAAATTTCAGATAAACAATGAAAAATTTTTAAATGATCTGTTCCCAAATACTGCATGGAAAACAAATACACTAAAAAAGTTATTCTTTGTTTATCTGAAATACAAATTAATTGGGCATCCTGCATTTTTATTTACTGAATCTGGTAACACCACTCCCACCAGAGTTTGAATTCCATGAAGGCAGAAACCTTGTCTGCCTGGTTCCGTAAATGTATACCAAGGGCACAGCACAATGCCAGGCACATGGTAGGACCCCAAACATGCTTCCTGAAAGAGCAGTCTCATACCAATGGAGGGTGACAGGGACCGTTTATTTTCGCATGTCCCTGACCCTTTCTCTATCGGCTTGCGATTGATTTATTGGGGGACTGAAAGAACTAATGAGCGATCGAATAAAGGGAGGACCGAGAGGTCCCTGCGGGGTGCACGGGGACCTGGAGCTTCATCTTCGCCGACAGCCAGCTGGGCGTGCAGCGCGGCTTAGCCAGGGGCGGCCGACGCGCTGAGGTCACGGGCGCCGGCGGCCCTGGTGACGTCATCACGCCCGCGCTCGCCGCTTCGCCGGGGTTTTTTCGCCTCTGGCTGTTGTGACCGCGGGCTCTCTGGTGACCCGTCGTCCAGCGCAGGCCGCCGCGGAGCCGTCTGGCACAGGCCCCCGAGCCCCACAGTCCCTGTCGTTGGCTGTCAGTCGGCAGGCCTGGCTGCTCCCGCGCGAGGAGAACATCTCCTCGGGGCCATGTCCAGGCCGAGCAGCGTCTCCCCACGGCCGCCGGCTCCCGGCGGTGGCGGCGGCGGCGGGAGCGGAGGCGGAGGGGGTGGCCCGGCGCAGTGCGGCCCTGGGGGCGGCGGCCGGGCTAAGGGGCTGAAAGACATTCGTATTGACGAGGAGGTGAAAATCGCAGTCAATATCGCGCTGGAGCGCTTCCGGTACGGGGAGCAGAGAGGTGAGGCTCCGGACGGGGAGCCCGGCCCGCCGACCGACGGGCTGCCTCGGAGGACGGGGCACCGGGCGGGCCTCGGGCCTGGGCGCTGCTGCCAAGAACCGCAAGCCGTTCGCATCTGCGGGCCCGGGCCCGGGCCTGGCGTCTGAAGGCGGCGAGGTCCCGTTGCTCCCAAGCGGGAAGTTTTTCTGTTCCCAGGGCTTGCAGTAGTTTTGGGCGGGGAAGCCACTTTTTTAGGTGCTGGTAAGCCCCTAGCCTAAGAAGAAAAATTGTAAAGGTTTAGCCTTATCTACGACGCGTTTAAGCTGCGGAGGGAGCAGAGCGGGACATCACACAGAGGAAAACGCACTGGCTGGGTGTAGTGCGTTGTTTACATCCCTGGAGCTTCGCGCCTAACGCTTAAATAAATCCAACTTGTCCCGTTATATGAAGCGCCTCCCGCCCCTCTTAAGGCTGGAGAGCTTCTGTCGTGGGTCACACAAGGCCAAACCCGCAGCCGACCCCTGGCGACCGGTGTGGTACATTGAGGGCTCATTCCCACCTGCTGGACGAATAGGGGACGCCCTCCTCTGGAAACTCACAGCCCCAAACGGGGAATGAATGGTCTGAACTAAGAGATTCTGAATTTAGATTAAACAGGGGTAAATCCTGAGTCGGGAAGTAACAAATACAATCTGAAATAGTAAAATGTGAATTTGACACAGATTTGGAAGCAAAAACAGTGGGGTTTTCCTGTTGAGAATTCATAATGCTTGAGCATCCAGGTCTTTGGAGGAAATAAACAGATTTTTTTCTTTTAAATCTTTTTAATTTTTTTTTTTTTTTTTTAAATCAGGGGCACTGGAGGCCGGGATGGGGCTGGACACCGCTGCCCAGTGCCCACCTACCCTGTATCCCCTGCAAACAAACATGGTTAATTGAGGACTAAGTTAAATATGTTCACTCACTGTATCAACTGAAGATTCCAGCGCAAATAAAAGTAGTTATCTTTGGTGAACATGAGTCCTTTATCACATTTAGGTTTAATTCCTAGATGTCTTTTTATATCAGAATTCTGGAAGATATCCAGTAGTTATTGAATTAATAAAATATATTAATCTTATTAACTTTCACATAAAATATATGGAGTATAGAATATAAATTATTAACTATTTCACGTAAAATATAGTACATCTGATTACATAGTTTTCCATATTTTACATCTATGTGTGTACTACTTGAAAGAAAATTGTTTGTCTACAAATGGTACTATGTTTCTTTTCCACATAGAAATGGAGTTTCCATCTTCTTTGACCAGCACTGAAAGAGCCTTTATTCATCGATTGAGCCAGTCTCTTGGTTTGGTCTCTAAAAGTAAAGGGTAAGCTGATAGCTTCTCTTATTTCAAAAAAAAGATGATTTACCAAGAAAAGAAGAAATGTTTCTGACTACATTTAGGTAGTCATTACTGTTTTAACTTCACATTCTTAATTATATTGTAGGTAGGTAAACTGATTCAGGTCTTCAAAAAGCTTTTGTCTGCACAGCTTAGGTTCATTGGCTAGGGCCCTTCACGTTAAACTGATGAAAGACACATTAACAAGAGAAATACAGATTTATTAAAATGTGCATTGTACATACACAGGAGACCTCAACAATGAGTAACTCAAACTTGGGGATTATATAGCTTAATAAAGAACAATAAATTTGTAAAAATGTGGCAAGAGAAAGGAAGAGGACTTTGAGCTTCCAAGTGCTGCAGATTGTGGGCAGGTAAATATAATATGTGGAAACTAATGGAAGATATGGTTTGTTTTAGCAGAGTTGATTATGTAGGTTCCTCTGGTGCTGTCTCTGGGTTCATAGGAATCTAGAGTGGTCTCTGTGATTGAGAATAGTCTTGCCCTTCCTGGAAAAGTGGGGGACGGCAGAGTTTTTCTTGTGCTTGTATGTTCTCAGTTACCTTCAGCTCAGAATGATCCTTATGCCAGAGTGACATACTTTGGGGTGGCATATTCTGAACTCCTTATCCATAAAAGGTAAATTTTACGATGTAAGAAAAAATAGTTTCACAGTACTCATCTCTTTTTCTGTTATTATATTGCAATTGTAAGCTTTAGAACAGATGTTCATTGTTTTCTTTCCTACCAAGTCAAGAATCTGATGATTAGAAAGGATAAAGTGGAATAGGAACAAATAGTATTTTTTTTTTTTTTGAGTGTTGCTGATCTATAATGGGGAAAGGTCATTTGAGTCATCCAAAGTAGAAAATTCTAAAATTCTGTGGAGCTATTTCATTTTAAGAATAAGGATAATAGAATAATCATAAAGTAAGGTTTCTTAATATTGGTACTATTTACATTTTGTGCTGGATAATTTTTTTTTTTGAGACTGAGTCTCACTATCTCACCCTTGGTGGCATCACAGCTCACAGCAATCAAACTCTTGGGTTTAAGCGATTCTGTTGCCTCAGCCTCTCAAGTAGCTGGGACTACATGTACCTGCCACAATGCCTGGCTATTATTTGTTGCAGTGGTCATTGCTGTCTAGGTGGCCTGGGCTGGGTTTGAACCTGCCTACCTCAATGTATGTGGCTGGCTTGCTAACCACTGTGCTACGGTTGCCAAGTCAAGTGCTGGATAATTCTTTATTTTGTTTTGTGTATTGTAGGGTGTTTAGCAGCATACCTAGTCTTTATTTATTACAAGCCACTAACACTCCTACCCCTGGTTGTGATAACCCAAAATGGCTCTAGATATTGCTAAATGTTACCTGGGGAACAAAATTCCACAGGTTGAGAACCACTGATATATAGAGAAAAAAAGATAAAATTACAGCTTACCTGTTTTTATGTTAAGAAGAGGGAAAATAAAACTTTATTAAACAAAAATATTACAAAATAAATGAGAATATCCTAAGACGAAAGTAGTGAATGGATATAGGAATGTCCTGCATATGAATGTCCACTACAGTGATGTATTACTTACTGAGACAGGGGATTTAGCTTAGGTAAATGTCCATTTTGAACACCACTAAGGCCAGCTTAGGTAAATGTCCATTTTGAACACCACTAAGGCCAGTCTTGAACAGTGATCTCAACTTAGATTTCTGAGCATGCCCGTATTATAGTTCATTAGGTAAGTAAAATGTTGCACTTGAATATAAAACCGGAAAACAGAGCCACAACACTTTTTCCAGAAATAGGTGGGCCAAATGTATTTGAGATTCAGAGTTTATAAAGATGTAAGGGTACATTTGCAAAATGTTATGTAATATCCCTGATAAAGTCCAGGCTGTGGGGAATAGGCTGTGAGTGGCAAGGCCCCCACAGTTTGGGAAACGCTCAGGGAGCAAACCCCAACCTTTAACAACATTCTTTCCACCTGCCAGAAGTCATGTAGCCCTTGCATACTTTCCCTATTATTGGCAAGTATACCGTTTTTCCTCTTTAAGGATAATTTCTACCCCATGTGCTAAGATTTACACAACCTTGTTAAGATACTGTAAATGAAGCTGTTTCCACAGTTCAGGTGCTGGTTGCAGCATCAGCTGTGTCAGTCCTCCCGAGGCCATCCTACCTCTCATCTCCTGTCTGGCTTTGCCTCTCTCTGTCTTTCATGGCTTCACTTCTTAATTTCGCACCATTTCCACTTGGGTCAACTCTCCCTCCTTGTGGGTTTGCGAGAGGTCCCTCTTTTGCCTGGGTTTGGGAGAGGATCCTTAAAGAGGAAAAATTGTGTACTTGGCCGATAACCAGGAAAGTATGCATGGGTTACATGACTTCTGGCAGGTAGAAAGGATGTTGTTGAAGGAGGAAAAGTGGTTTGGGGGGGGGGGTCACTCCCTGAGCATTTCCCAGGCTGTGAAGGTCCTGCCCCCCATAGCCCCTTCCCTACACCAGGCATCACCTTTACTCATATTCATATTTTTCCTGGAAAGTGTATGGATATTTATAGCAAGATAAAGACTATTAACCTCATGTCAATTTAATTAGACTTTGTTGCTAAATCAGTTTACTGTGGACTTAGGAAAAAACTTCTAGTTTTCAGTGCTGCTTGGAGTTAAGAGATACAGATAAGAGGTTTTGGACTTGCACTGAAAAACACCTTTGTAACTGTACAGTTCTGTAGCTACATTATTTCTGTGGTTAAATGAGTTTTGAATTCGAAACAGGTGACTGAGAAATGATTGTTAGAAATTATTCTTAGAGGGCTTGGCCCCCGTACCTCAGTGAGTAGGGCACCTGCCACATACACTGAGGCTGGTAGGTTCCAGCCTGGCCTGGGTCTGCTAAATAACAATAACAACTGCAACCAAAAAATAGCCGAGTGTTGTGGTGAGTACCTGTAGTACCAGCTACTTGGGAGGCTGAGGCAAGAGAATCACCTAAGCCCAAGAGTTTGAGGTTGCTGTGAGCTGTGATGCCACAGCACTCTACCCGAGGGCGACATAGTGAGACTCTGTCTCAAAAAAAAAAAAAAATTATTCTTAGAAGAGCAGTCCTTTAGAATAGACTACTATTACTTCTGTTTAGTAGCATATTATTTAAGGGATGATCCAGAATGGAGAACTACCTGGGGAGGAGATTAAGAGATCAAGAAAGAAGTTATCAGAACAAAAAAGGCATATGAGGAAACATTGAAGAGTGAGAACGAGACAGGGAGGGAGGAAAAAGGAGATATGCCAAAGGAAGCAAGGCAATCCTGCTGGCCTGTCTAGTCCTTAAGGCCTGTAACCTCTGTGCTCCCAGACCCTGTTCTTAGGAAACATCCTAGCTTCTTTGCTCCCCTTTTCACCTTTGAGCAAACTTTGTACAGTGTATATTCAGTGGTCCTTGTGATTCTCAAATGCTTTTCCTTCTTTTCATATAAAGAACTAAACCACTTTGAAAGTAATTCTCAAAGCCTCTTTTTTAATTTATATGACAATTTGTACCTAACTTATATTTCATGGACTTCTGTATTTACCCTTTGGCAAAGATTTTTTTTTTAAATCTCTTAGCATTAACTTCATTGATTTAGCAATCTCTGTGTGTGCACACACATGCATGTATGTGGTATCTTGGTTCCTTAGTTCCTATTTGAGAGGCTACCTGTTGTGAAGTAAAGGGCAGAAAGCCTGGATGGTTTTTCTACTTGCTCATTGCCTCATTCTCCAGATTTAGTCAAATCTCTTCACGTTGAAGGCCTGTTTTCTTAAATGTAAAGTATAAATGGTTAATCCTTTTGTTTTAGTTAAGATTCTATAGTTTATTTTGGGCTTTTGTAAGGTTTTTAAAAATAGATTTGAGACTTTCTGGATAACTATATTTTTCTGATTTTTTCTTTTTTGATATCATTTCTTTCAAAATGAAGCCATTTGTGATGGACTTTATTTTTCATATTCTCCTTAAAAGTTGAATTTACTTTGGTTTTAATTTTTTAAAATAATTCCTCTTTTAGTAAAATGTTCTTCTTGGAGTAACATCCTCATTTCTTTAAAATTCTAGTCAGATTTCACATAACAAAAATTTCACCTCATAATTTCTTTACTTTTTTCTCTCAATTGAGGTCACTATTCTGGTCCTAAGAGCACACTTTCTTATTTATTTTTCTTAGTCAAGGGTAGATAAAATGGAATTTACAGAATGAACTTTGTTAAAAATTTTTGGAATAAGGAAGTACAAAAGTATATGAAAGTAGATTTTTCCAAGTGCATCTTCTTATTCTCTGACTGCTAAATGACTGCTTAGTAGGTGAAGTACTCCACCCACCCTGACCAGAAGGCTCCAGCCTATAAGGAAGCTCCCCTTTCAGATTTGGGTTACTGCCTCTCTTGCCTTGGGAATTTGCATGCTGCATTCTCCTTCTCTTCCCTCAGCTAAATTAGGAAAAATGGCTTTAAAGAAACGATAAAACACAACCATAGCCCAGGATGGAGGGAAGAGGAAGGCGAGGGGAGGGGAGGGGGGAGATGGCTTGGAGGGAGGGTAATTGGTGGGACCTCACCTATGGTGCATATTGCAAGGGTACATGGCAAATATACTAAGAGTAGAGTATAACTGTCTTAACACAATAATTAAGAAAGTGAAGTAAAGGCTATGTTAACCAGTCTGATGTAAGCATTCCAAATTGCATATAAAATCAGCACATTGTACCCCATAAATGCACTTATGTATACAGTTGTGATTTAATAAAAAAATTAAGAGAAAAAAATAAAAATAAAGTAAAAAATAAAAACATAAGTTAATGGAATGCAGAATAAACTGTAAATATATAAAAAAAATAAACCTGCAGTACCCAATAATAGGAGCTAACCTTTTTTTTTTAGTGGCCAAAACAACACAGATTTATTACCTTAAAACAGTTTGGGAGATCAGAAGTTCAACACAGGTCCCATGGGCTAAAATCAAGGTGTCAGCAGAGCTGCATTCTGCCTAGAGGCAGGAGCTAATGTTTATTAAGTGCTGTTGTGCAATGGGCATTGTGCTAGGTGCTTTAAATAGCTTATTTAATACTATCAACAGTTTGATAAGGTAGATTCTGTTATTAATAATATTTGGTACTTATATAACAGATGAGGTTTAATCCTAGAGATATTAAGTAAATTTTCCCGGAATCACACAGCAAGTGTCACATCCGGAATTTGAATACGGTTGTTTAGCTAATTAATTTTTGATCTTCTCAATGAGTTCATAGCAATGTATTATGTGCAGTGAGGAGTTAGATCAGAAATATTAGATGGGTTTCATCTCTAAGTTGCTTATAATGACCATGACATGAAAGCAACTGTGTTCAGTTTAGTGACAACACAAAGTTAACTGGTTGGTTAATTAGTTGTTAGGTAATCATAAAAAAGTACAAATTAGTATGATGCAAACTTTTTTCTTTTTTGTACAGACAGAGTCTCACTTTATGGCCCTCGGTAGAGTGCTGTGGCATCACACAGCTCACAGCAACCTCCAACTCCTGGGCTTAAGCAATTCTCTTGCTTCAGCCTCCTGAGTAGCTGGGACTACAGGCGCCCGCCACAACGCCCAGCTATTTTTTGGTTGCAGTTCAGCCGGGGCCGGGTTTGAACCCCCACCCTCCGTATATGGGGCCAGTGCCTTACCGACTGAGCCACAGGTGCCGCCCATGATGCAAACTTTAATAAATTTATAATTCTATATTACAGTATTGGGGAGAAAATGGTTCAGAGATTTTTGCATCTGTCTGCTGCTGCTATAAGTTAAAGTGATACAGAATTGAGTATTTAGTAGTCATCAAATGGATGCCTATTTTGTTTTTTTTTTTTGAGACATTATCTCCGTGGTGGCTGTGAGTTTTTAAGTTTACTCTCTAGATTTGGAGAGTAGGGAATATTGAGGCATATGGTTATATTTGAGCTAAATATTGAGTAACATGCTCTGTAAAT
The DNA here is from genome assembly GCF_027406575.1 of Nycticebus coucang. Classification (NCBI taxonomy): domain Eukaryota; kingdom Metazoa; phylum Chordata; class Mammalia; order Primates; family Lorisidae; genus Nycticebus; species Nycticebus coucang. The sequence continues at coordinate 13,038,893 of NC_069796.1, forward strand.
TGATTAACATTAGAGTTTCATTACATTTGATTATATATATTATCATTTTTCTTTAAAAGAAAGAAGCCATGGAAATGCCAAAACTTAACTTGCTTTTACCCTTTGAAAGTTAGAGGTTATGATGTTCTTATCTATAATTTTATGACATTTACTTAAAAATTGCACTTGGAGTTTGCATTTATTTAAAAAATTATTGTGAATTTCATTTATCTAATATCTTTTCCACACATACAGCTAATTTCTAATTTTGTTTAGTAAAGGGGGTTCATATGTTTTCCATCAAAGCATAGTTTCAGTTGCATTGGAATAAAAGCATGATGAGATCTTAGTGTGTTAGTTTATACGGTAGGACAAATCTCTTCTGAATGTTTCATTCCTCACAATATGAAGTAAATATTTTACCAAAAATTTTCTTAGTTTTATAATAGCAGTGTGACTGTGGTGCTGGATGTGGTTGGAATGAGAGGTTAGAGCCACAGAATCTTACTAAAACATATAGCTATCAAGTTGATGTTATCTTTCTGCCTTGCCATCTGTGTTGCAATTGAATTCAGTAAATTTTAAATTGGCTAAATTTTCACACTTGCTTATTGTGAGTTATTTTTATACATAAATACAGTATTGGGAAATTCCTGTTAGGGAAGTTTCAGTCTTAACTCATACTTTAGTTGTGAGCTTGCAAAGGAAAGAGATTATATTTTATTCAACTCTGTAATTCCAGTTCCTACCATAGTGCCTGGCATACAGTAGGTGCTCAATTTACATATGACAAATGATTGAATGAATGCGTCAAAGAAAATTAGTGAAAAGTGAAATATAGCGAAACCTTTCTGAAATGACTTAAGAAAATTAAAGTATTTTGGAGCTCTTAAAAATACTAGAGTCTTAATTTTAAGTTAACCAGTATCCAGTGTTAGAAAGGAAAATGATTTATTTAGTTAGTTGAAAGGTTAGTAGTAGCCCAACATTAGCTTTTGACTTTGGCTCTAATGCTCATTTCAGCATACTTTCTGCTTTTTGTGCTTAAAATTTTATGAAGTGAACATTGCAGAAGGGTACTGAATGATCGTGTCTGTAATGACTGTCCAGAAGTTTCAGAAAAGTCTGTGGGAAAAGAACCTACTCCCGAGAACTTCTCTAGAATCCAATAATTTTGATTTGTGTTGGAAATAATTAACATTTCTGGATCAGGTTAAATTTTAACTATTTCATCTTTATGTCATCATGTTGAGCATCACTAAGCACTTGTTAAGGAGTAGATGGTAGCATAGAAAGCATATAATTCAATAAGGAGTTTCCAGAAATTAAAAGCCTCACTTTAGAAGACTTAACTGTTAAAACTGTGTAGATTAATCCCAGTTTAACATTGTTCTTATGGTGAGGGTTTTGTTGTTGACAAAATTTATATCTAATGAAAAATAGGAAAATTACAAAATTATACATGTATTTTTTGTTGTATTTGTGGCTATGTTGCTCATTTCTATAGTATGATAGTGATATTAACAAATGGTAAAGCATTTTATAGAATATTTTGGTAACTTTTAAATTTAAGAAGTGATTTTCTTTGCCTGTAATTACAATAATAGTTTGCATGTATTTAGAGTCTACTCTGTGATAGATATTGTACTTTACATGTATTATCTTATATGAATAATTTTTTGAGGTAGGTACTATTATTATCTTAGGTTCAGAACTATTAAATAATTGTCTTGTGGTCTCACAGCTAAGCTAGTAGATGGTAGAAGTAGGATTCAGCCCCAGGTCTGTGTGCTTCTGGAGCCTGAGCTTTTAACCAGCACTAACTACATTGCTGGATTATAGGTTATCAGTACATTATCTAATCATTCAAAACACATTTGGGATTTCTGTTGTGTGTAACATTATATCTAGTTCTCTTGGAGCTACAAAAGTCATAAACTGTAATCAGTCCTGGACCAGTTGTAGAAACAAATACAACAAATAACTAGAGCAGTTATAAATCATTATTACCTTATAATTGAAGGGTAGAACCAGAAGCTTTGACAATTCTTTGATTTAAAAAAAAAGGCATCTGAAAATAGTTGTCAGTAATCTGGTTTGTGCTTTTTTTGGTCTAGCTACTAAACTTGGCTCTCTTAACAGGTTTTCATGGAAGTATGACATTACCAACATACTGTGCAAACATTCAGTGGGTATTTGTCTGAACAATGAACCATAACTTTTTCATTATAATTTTAGGTTCCTTTGTTCAGATTATTACTTTTTTTCCACTGTGTGCTTCACAGCATGTATTAGCTGGTGATGGTTTCATCTACCATGAATTCTGCTAAAGACAAACTTTAACAGTTATGGGTAAGTAAGCCTTTTTTTGCTGATTAAGATTAGATTTGCAGCACTTTGAAATTTTAATTGAAAATACTCCCATGGCCACTTTAGCTCAAACCTCTCTTCAGTGAAGTTTTTTGACTTTCAGCATCTTATCCCAAAGCATTTTGATTTTTTTTCGGTGTTTTATTTGAGACGTATTTTCTAAGTAGGCATACATCATGTGTGAACAAGATGACTACGTATAGTAAATAAATGATTTTTATTAATATTCAGAAAGGGAGCAAATAGATACCTAACTGTGAAGAAGAAAGATGGATCAGAAACAGCTCATGCAATGATGACCTGTAATTTGACTCATAATACAAAACATGCTATTAGGAGCCTAATTCAAAGATTTCCTGTCACCAATAAAGAGCGTACTGAACTTCTGCCTAAGACAGAAAGAGGAAATGTGTTTGCAGTTGAAGCTGGTATGTATTTTCTGGGGAGCTTCCTTGTCTACCTTATTATTTGATGATTGTTCTTTTTCTATTTTAGATTTATTTTTAAAAACTAAGATGAAATAAGATTTCTTAATTTGAGCAGTTTGTTAGAAATGATTAAGAGTTGTGAACATTTTGGAACAAAATGCAGTGTTAGGGCATGTCATGTAGTTGAACCAAGTCTTTTTTTAAAAGTGTAATAATAATAGCTACCATTTATTGAGCACTTACTGTGCTCAGTATGCTAAACCCTTTATAGGGCCTCATAGCAACCTTTGCAAGGTAGGAATTTCCCCTATTTCACAGGTGAAGAAACTGAGGCTCAGAAGAGTTAAATAATTTGTTCAAAGGCACTCAACCAGCCAGTAAACTGCAGAGCTGGGATTTGACTTCCAAGGTCTGAACTTTCCTACCTTACTCTGCTGTGGCACACTAAGGAGTGAGATTTTGAATTGGGCCTTTACCTTATGGTAAAATATGGGATAGACTTTTTAGTATATTGAATTGCTCAAAGGTAGATAAATAATATCTTTAGGTTATAAAATGAATTTGTAATTTTACTATATGAGAAAATTGCATCCCTAGTGATAAAACTTCAATGTTTATGATGATGGAATTTGCATAATTATAATTGTTTATTGAACTTGGTTGGAAATGTAGAAAATAAAAAATGTAGAAAATAAGTGGTCCTATCAAAGAACTTAAATTTTAAATATAAGCATACAATATTTTGATCTAAATGAAGATCATGCCTCTTCTTTATTTCTGCCTGTTTAGTTAAATATGAATGTTGGCTAAAATGCTCAATTAGGAAATTTGTTAATAAGCATTAGGACCTTAAATTTACACATGTTCTATTTGATCACTTAATTTTACATGTATCACTAAACACATATGGAGTATTTTCTTTTGTTGTAATGTTTTTTGTATAGTATGCAATAGATCATACATAGAAGTAAAATGTATGTTGCTTCCTATTATGAACTTTTAATTTTCTGCAGCATTACTGATAGAAACTTACAGTGAGCCTGAAAGTCATTTTGATTATCAAAATTGTTTTGCTTTTAATAGATATTGATATGGATTTTTATTCATTGTTAAAAATTATGCACCAGAAATACACCTGGGACGTTTGCTTTCTAATTAGCACTGAAATATGAAGTATGTTCCATAAGGATGCAAGTGTAGGAGTTTAACAGTTGAGGTATTGCTTGCTAATTTTATATAGACTGAGTGCTGAAAGGAATTACATTAGAAATCACTTAATTTTATTTTTAACTCTTTTTCAATGTTGATCATAAATTTTTTGTTCTTTATTCTTTTTCAAAGAGAACCGGGAAATGAGCAAGACAAGTGGGAGACTCAACAATGGCATACCTCAGATTCCAGTGAAAAGAGGAGAATCTGAATTTGATTCATTTAGGCAGTCTTTACCAGTGTTTGAGAAACAAGAAGAAATTGTTAAAATAATAAAGGAAAATAAAGTAGTTTTGATTGTAGGAGAAACTGGATCTGGAAAGACCACACAGGTTTGTTTCTTTTTTGTTGTTTATAGCAGAAACAAATTTTATCCCATATTGTAGTTTTTGATCAAATTTATACTATGTATATTAAAAAACATAAAAAGAAACTTCTGATTATTTTAATAATGGTTATTTCAGAAGTAATGTACTACCAGGTGTTCATTTTGAGTATTTGTAGGAAGGAGATGTTTTAAATTGTATATTTTTAAACTAGTGCATTTGGCCTTTCTTTATAAACAGAGCTTGACGATGTGATTTAGTATTTGGGAAGGAACATGGGCTTGGGCCATGGGTTCAAATTCTAGTTTCCTAGAGGAGGTTTTAGGATAGTTTTGTAACCTCTGTGAGCTGTCATCCTCATTTATGAAATAGTACTGATAATTACCACCTTTCAAAGGGAGTTTTAGAGATTGCAACAGCAACAATTATTAATATTAAAGTTGACTGTGGAATGGAATTATTATGATATGATACAGTGTGGGTGTTTGGAATCAAAGTACCTCATTATCATGGAGCTTTACTCACAGGGAAACAGATTGGAAGTAGTTAAGTAAATATGACTTTTTCTTTATGTTTATGTTGCAGCATTTCAGCATCAGTACTAAAATTACTTACATTCAGATTAAATAGTCAATATATTTATACATTTTTCCTCTTTTATGGACACAGTTTTCTTTTGACATTTGTTTAAGATATCCTATGTTTGTATTGGTTGGTTTGATAAACCTAGTCAATGGGTAATGCAAGGTCACAGGAGAAATTCAATATAAACTATACCAGTTATTTACTTATAGGACTTAAATATTTTTATAGAAATATAACTCTTTGTCCTTAAAAGTTGAACCTGTAAAAAATAATTAAAAATTTTCATTTGAAGATAGTAAGATTTTTCTTCAGTGTGAGTGATTAGGTGAAATTACATGAAGTCATTCCAGAGAATCTGGAGTTCACATGTCTTAAATTGTTATAATTGTTTTAATATGAGTAAATTTTGTTATTAGGTGTTAACTATAGCAAATTAATTATATTGAATACAGATTATGGAAGTTTTGATAAAATATAAATATGTTTTAAATTATTTGAATGTCTTTCTTAATGTCATTTGTGTATTGGAATTATGGAAGCTTGTTATCATAATTGTGTGTATCATTTTACTGATGTGAAAGGATACTTTGAGAATTTAATTAGTTAAATATTTTATACTTTATTTTTTTAAAGAAAATACTGTTAATTTGATGGGTATCTTATTTAAGGAGTTAAAGTAAAATACTAATGTTTCTTTCTTTCTTTTTTTTTGAGACAGAGTCTCACTTTGTCACCCTGGGTAGAGCAGCTAACAGCAACCTCAAACTCCTGGGCTCAACCAATCCTCTTGCCTTAGCCTTCTGAGTAGGTGGGACTACAGGAATCTGCCACCATGCCCAGCAAGTTTTTCTGTTTTTAGTAGAGACAGGGTCTTGCTCTTGCTCAGGCTGGTCTTGAACTCCTGAGCTCAAGCAATCCACTTACCTGGGCCTCCAAGAGTGCTAGGATTACAGGTGTGACCCACTATGCCTGGTCACTAATGTTTCTTTTCAGTGAAATATGAAATAAAACAGACTTTAAAGTAGGATTGTTAGCCAGTTTCATCTTGCCTTTAGTAGTATTATAAAGTTAAGTGCTTTTTGAATTTTTTTCTTAATCATTTTCATCATGTAAAACTTGAATATTATGGAAAATATTACATAGAAAATGAAAGATTTTTAATTCTCCTGCCACCCTCTCCCTTTGCATTATTGTCAGAAACTTGGAATATATATTTGTGGGGTTTTTTTTGGAGGGGGTTGTGTGTTTTATTTTAGTTTTCTTTACATTGTTTTGTTTTTAAAAACAGGATAATAGCATACGTACATTTTGCTGTTTTTACTTGTCATGTATTGGATATTTTTTCATGTTAGTGCCTATATGTTTCATTTTTTAAACAACTACATAGTATTCCTGAACATTTTTGTAATGATGTAAAAAAAAATGATGAAAAATGAGTTATTGTGTCATTGATTTTACAAGAATTGTCTCCTTTCAGCTTCTTGAGACCCCAAAACATACAGGTTTCATTATCTCTTTTTACAAATGAGAAATAAAAACTAAAATTCAAGAATGTTAATCTACCCTAGTTAATACAGTAAGGAGTGGCAAAGCAGGAATCTTACTCTTGTATTGTATTTACTGTCTTATGTTGTACCCTAATATTTGTTTGTGGGAGTGTTTCAATAATACAAATTTCTAAAAGTGGAAATGCCAGATTAAGGATATGGCAGTTAAATTTTAATAGATTAACTAGATATTGTATAATAACTCTAAAAACAGTCACTGTAGGGCGGTGCCTGTGGCTCACAGGAATAGGGCGCTGGCCCCATATACCAGAGGTGGCCGGTTCAAACCCAGCCCTGGCCAAAAACTGCAAAGAAAAAAAAAGAGTCACTGTATCTTAGTAAAACAGTATTGAATGTTGCTGTTTCTTTAAAGGTTAGGCAAGAATAGATAGAATTTTTTTAACCTTTATCAAACTTATAAGCAGTGTTTTAATTTGCATTTCCTTGATTCTTAGTTGAGTACCTTTTTATTTATTTATCTTCTGTGAGTTCCTAATTTATATTCTGTTTTTCTTTTGACTTAATCATTTTGAATTTATTTTTTAGAGTATTTTATGTATTATGGATATGTCTATTGACTATTAAGCATCTTAAAAATAATTTCTCCTAATGTTTTGTTTACTTTTTAGCTTTGCTAAAATGTTTCATGATTTTACTTTATTTTAGTCAAACTTGTCGATCTTTTTAGGGCTTTGGGCTATGCTGAGAAAGGTATTTCATACTCCAAGATTAAAAAACATTTTGCTGTAAATGTTAAAAAAATTTTTTTTTAGTATTTATTTTAATTTTTTTCAAATTAACATGGGGTACAGTGTTAGGTTACATTGTTCTCACTTCCAGGGTAAAGTTACACTTGTAGAAGAGCCCCTTATCCAGGGGGCGTGTATACACCTTCACAATGTGCACAATAGGTGAGATCTGGCCTCATGCCCTCCTTCCCTCTGCCAGACGTTCTCTCCCTCCCCCTCCTGCTTCCCTCTACCCCCGAACTGGATTATATTAGCGTTTATTGTTCTTATGAGCATGTAATTGTTTATATATTGATTTCATATTAGTATGGAGTACATTGGATATATATTTTTCCATTCTTGTGATACTTTACTAAGAAAAATGTATTTCAACTCCGTCCAAGTAACTGTAAAAGATGTAAAGTCTCCATCTTTTATAATGGCTGAATAAAATGGTGTATTCCATGGTATACATCTACCACAATTTGTTGATCCATTCATGGATTGATGAGCACTTAAGTTGCTTCTACGACTTGGCGATTATGAATTGAGCTGCAATAAACATTCTAGTCCAAATGTCTTTGTGGTAAAATAATTTTTGTTCTTCTGGGTAGATACCTAGTAATGAGATTGCAGAGTCAAATGGAAGGTCTACTTTTAGATCTTTGAGGATTCTCCATACTTCTCTCCAAAAAGGCTGTATTAGTTTGCAATCCCACCAGCCGTGTAGAAGTGTTCCCTTCTTTCCACATCCACACCAGCATCTGGTGTTTTGGAACTTTGTAATGTGGGCTAATCTTGCTGGAGTTAGGTGATATCTTAGAGTAGTTTCGATTTGCATTTCCGATGATTAAAGACGAGCATTTTTTCATGTGTTTGTTGGCCTTTCATCTGTCATTCTTGGAGAAGTTTCTGTTCCAATCTCTAGCCCACTTATAGAGAGGGTCATTTGCACTTTTGTTATTGTTTAATTTGAGTTCTCTGTAGATTCTAGTTATCAGGCTTTTGTGAGATTCATAACATGCAAAAATCTTCTCCCATTCCAAAGGTTGACTGTTTGCTTTGTTTGTGGTACCCTTAACTGTGCAAAAGCTTTTTAGCTTGATCAAATCCCAGTTTATTTTTGGTGTTGCTGCAATTGCTGGGGGGTGGGTCTTCCTCATCAAGTTTTATCCCAGACCAGTATCTTCAAGTATTTTCCCTACGTGGATAAAGACAAATTGTTTTTAAAAGAGACAGGATCTTGCTGTGTTACTCAAGCTAGAGTGGAGTGTGTATTTACAAGGATAATCATAGTTCAATGCAGTCTTGAACTCCTGGCCTCCAGGGATCCTCCCGTCTCATACTCTTGAGTAGCTAGAACTAAGGGCACACCACTGCACTCAACTTTTCATATTTCATTTTAATACTTTTGTATTTATAGTTTTAAAAACTATAAAATAACTTCCATCAGGAAGAAATCTAATTTTTCTCCTCACTTTAATATCTAGTTTAAATATAACTTTTATTTAATAATCTATCCTTCCCCACCCATGCCATTTTTCATCAAATGCTAAGTTTCTATAATATGTCGGTCTGTTTTTGAAATTTTTGTTACATGTATCTTTAATGTCATTATGTATTCCTGTACCAGGATCCTGTACAGGATTTGATCAAACTAAAAAGCCTTTGCACAGTTAAGGGTACCACTCATGATTTACAACATGAGTATAATATTCCTCTTCATTATCTTCTACCTTATTTTAGTTGTTGCCCTAGAGTTTGCAATATACATTTACAACTAAATCAACTCCTTTTTCAAATAAACTATATAACTTTACAGGTAGTGTTAGTACCTGAAATACCAAAATTATCCTAATTCCTTCCTCCTGTCCCTGGATCATTGTCATTCCACTTACATATAAGCATACATATGTTCACACTTACATAAAAGATAAATATATGTAATCAAATACATTGTTACTATTATTCTTTTGAACGTATTTATTTGTTAGATTAATTAAGAATAAGAAAAATAAAATTTTCATTTTACCTTCACTTCTGCAGTGTTCTTCTTTTTGAAGGTTCAAGTTTGGCCTATATTATTTTCAAGGCAGGTATACTGCCAACAAATGCTCACTTTTTGTTTGAAAAGGTCTTCATTTTTCCTTCATTTTTGAACAATTTTTCAAGGTATAGAATTCTAGGCTGGTGGGGATTTTTATCTCAACACTTTCATAATCTACCCTTCTTGCATGGATGGTTTCTGAGGAGAGGTTAGATGGAATTCTTGTCTGCCCCTGTGTAGGTAAGGTGGTTTTTTTTAGAGACAGAGTCTCACTTTATTGCCCTTGGTAGAGTGCTGTGGCATCACAGCTCACAGCAACCTCCAACTCCTGGTCTTAGGTGATTCTCTTGCCTCAGCCTCCCAAGTAGCTGGGACTACAGGCGCCTGGAAAAATGCCTGGCTTTTTTTTTGTAGCAGTTTGGCTGGGGCAGGGTTTGAACTTGCCACCCTTGGTATATGGGGCTGGCACCCTACCCACTGAGCCACAGGCATTCCTCAGGTAAGATGGTTTTTTTTTCTCTCCAACTTCTTTCAGATTTTTTTTTTTTTAATCTTTGATTTTCTGTAATTTTCCCATCTCTTTAAAGATATTTCTTGGTGGTTCTTGTGCATTTATGTTTCTGGGTGAACTAGTCAAGCTAAAAAAAAAAAAAAAAAAAACAACCTGAGGGGTAGGACAGGTATGAAAGATGTTCTCTTTTTTTCACATTTAAAGAAATGAAAATCAGGGCTAGACAGGGTGGCTCTCACCTATAATCTTAGCACTCTGGGAGGCTGAGGTGAGAGGATCTCTTGAGCTCAAAAGTTTGAGACCAGCCTGAGCAAGCTGAGCATTGTGGTGGGTACCTGTTGTCCCAGCTACTCAGGAGGCTGAGGCAGGCGGGTCGCTTGAACCAGGAGTTTGATGTTGCTGTGAGGTAGACTGATGCCATGGCACTCTAGCTTAGGCAACAGAGTGAGACTCTATCTCAAAAAAAAAAAAAATTGTAACACAGATGATATTTTAAAGTATCAAATTGATAGAAATTTAAAAAATTGATAATGTTAAGTATTTATATGGGTATTGAAAATAACCCTTCTGCTTTGTTGAATTGTTTTGGAGGGTAACTTGAGCATTTTATAATCTAAATAAAAAATTTATGTACTCTTTGACTCATAATTTTCACTGCTAGTGATTTATATTATATACATCTTTGCAGAAGTATGTGGAAATAGATGCTTAAACCAACCTTGTTTATAATAAACATCAATAATGTAAAAAACCCAGAAATTACTTAAATGTGTAGTCATTGTTAAATTACACCACATCCATAAGATGGAATATGTAGCTGTTAAAGTGGGTTGGGTAGATGTGGTAAGAGAAAACTATAAATTATAATCTAAGTACAGTAATCACTTTCTGTGAATAAAAACCACAAATATTCTGAGTTGTATAAATGGTTTTTTTTTTTTTCTGGAAAGATTTTATTACCAACTTAACAGTAGTAACTGGTGGTGGGGAATGGATGGGTAAGACTTTCACTTTTGATTTTAAATCTTTGCATCCCATTTAAATTTTATTTATCTGCAGTCCTGTCATTAATAGGCTATTTTTGTTTTCTTTATGCTTTTCACTTTTTAAAGAATCCCAATGGAAATTTTATTTTCATTCCATTGACTTTATAGAATAACTTAGGGGAAATTAACATTTTTAAAATATTGATTGTTCCTATCCAGGATTATAGCATAGGTTCTGTGTTTTTCAGCAGCATTTTTTGGTGTTCATGTAACCCTTAAATATTTTTGGAAAAATTTGAATTTAGGTATTTTAGGTTTAGTTTCTTTTGTGAACCAGATCTTTTTTAAAAATAGTTTTATTAATTTTTTAAATTTAAAGTATTTATTTATTATTATTTTTTTTGAGACAGAATCTCAGTCTGTCACCCTCGGGAGAGTGCCATGGCATCATGACTCACAGCAACCTCCAACTCTTGGGCTTAAGTGATTCTCTTGCCTCAGCCTCCCGAGTAGCTGGGACTACAGGCACCCGCCACAATGCCTGGCTATTTTTTGTTGCAGTTGCCACTGATGTTTTAGCTGGCTGGGGCTGGCTTCAAACCCGCCACCCATGGTATATGGGACTGGCACCCTACCCACCAAGCCACAGGTGCCGCCCATGAACCACATCTTTTGAAAGTACATTTTAAAACTTTATTACTAGTTACATGAAAGTTGTTTTTATGATTATATATGGACACATTGTAGAACTTTTTTAGTTCTAAGTTTTTTAGTTGATTTACTTGGATTTTTCCAGGTATGTAGTCATGTCATTTTATGGTATTTTGTAACTTTTGTTTCAGATTCCTCAGTTCCTTTTAGATGATTGCTTTAAAAATGGCATCCCCTGCCGTATATTTTGTACTCAACCAAGACGATTAGCAGCAATTGCTGTGGCTGAAAGAGTTGCTGCAGAGAGAAGGGAAAGGATCGGTCAAACAATTGGTTATCAGATTCGATTAGAAAGCAGGTAAAGATGATTCTCATGTATTCTATGTTTTATCATGCTTAGAAAAGACTGAATGTTTATATTTCTCTTAAAGTAGAGAGGGTATGTTAGTTGCAAAGTTAGATAATTGTTTTACTCTAAGTCTGTATTAGGATGTTGACATCATATCTAAGAGAGATTTTGAATAGTTTGAAAAAGTGTTTGGATCCAAGATAAAAATTTCATTTTATGATCAAGTGCCAATTATTTTACTTCTTTGATCCTCATTTTCCTCATCTATAAAATGAGGCTAATGAAAGCACCTAGAGCACAGTTTGGGTGTGAAATTTAGAGTATGCAGTTACCAAATATTAGTGATTAAATTTATTAGCAGTAGTACAGGTTGAGCATCCCAAATTAAAAAAATCTAAAATCCAAAATGCTCCAAAATCTGAAACTTTTGAGTGCTGACGTGACCTTCAGAGGAAGTGTTCATTGAAGCATTTTGAATTTCAGATTTTTGGATTTGGATTGGTGAGCTGATAATAATACAAGTCCAAAAAAATCTCTAATCCAAAATACTTTTGGTCCCAAGCATTTTGGGTAAGGGATGCTCAACCTATAGTACTAGAAATATCCTCTTGATAAGTAGTATACTATTTCTTTGTTTTTAAAAGTGACTAAAAAATATGATTTAATTAGTGATGTCTTTTTCCTCAAGCAAAAAGTGTTAAAGGCCTTTTTTTTTTTTTTAAAGCTATTTCGGTTCTTTAATGAATTATATCACTTAGTTAATAAAAGGCTGTTGTCAAGGCAATCTTATATAACCTTGCAAAATCACATAACTTTGCTAATAAACTATGCATACCAGAACACTATTATATTTGTAATACTTACTAAAGGATATATAAGTCTAGCATTTAATGTGGTCATGTTTTAATTAAGTAAAATATTTTTAATTGTGCATTTTTTTTGATTTTTTTTTAAAAAGGGTTTCTCCAAAGACACTTCTGACATTTTGCACTAATGGGGTATTACTTCGTACATTGATGGCAGGTGATAGCACCTTGTCAACTGTGACACATGTTATTGTGGTAAGAATATTGCTGAATTTGCCATATGTCACTCAGATTGCTTAAAGTTTAAATATATAATTACATTTTTTGGAATAGGGTAAAAGTGAGAATCAGTTTATTCTTTTGAATATGCTATTGCAATCAGGTTATTTTTGTCTATAATTATTAGAAATATTTTGTATCAAATGCAGAATAAGACCATCAGATTTTATTAGAGGAAAATAAATAGGTAGTTTAAAAAATATAGATGTGTGTATTTAGAGTTCTTCAGAAATGACAGTTTTCCTTTTCTATTCTTGGTTTTCTGATCCCTCCTTTTTTGTCATATATTTCCTCCTCATAGGAGTATACTTTATAGTCAGTTAACATCATGGTTAAGCTGCCAAATTAACCAGCTGTCAGTGAACTAAGCAGATGAATTATTCCTATATTAAAGAATTATAGACTGGGTGTAGTGGCTCACACCTGTAATCCTAATGTTTTGGGAGACTGAGGTGGGAGGATGGCTTGAGGTCAGGAGTTCAAGACCAGTCTTAGCAACATAACAAGACACCATTTCTACAAAACTGGCCAGTCATGGTGGCATGTACCTGTAGTCCCAGCTACTTGGGAGGCCAAGGCAGGTGGACTGCTTGAGCCCAGAAGTTTGAGATTGCAGTGAGCTATGATAGTCCAAGCAACAGAGTGAGATCCTGTATTAAAAAAAAACAAAAAATTGTTTAGCCGGGCGTTGTGGCGGGCGCCTGTAGCCCCAGCTACTCGGGAGGCTGAGGCAGGAGAATCGCCTAAGCCCAGGAGTTGGAGGTTGCTGTGAGCTGTGTGATGCCACGGCACTCTACCAAGGGCTGTACAGTTGAGACTCTGTCTCTACAAAAAAAAAAAAAAAAAAATTGTAAGTTTTTTATCTAGGTAATTTCAGAAAAAATCAATTTAGATTAAGGTTTACATTATAAGAAACAACTTTCATAAACTTACTGAAGTATGCACCTGAGCCATGATGCAACCAGAAGCATTTTTAAATAGATTTTGTATGTATTAAAAGAACAGTAAATTGGACTTATTTAGAATTTGTTATAGTTTATGTGGTCTTATATTCTGTGGGAAACAAGAGCAGTACAGTTGGCCCTCTGTCTCTGTGGGCTCCATATCCATGGATTCAAACAAATGAGTTTTGAAAATATTAAAAAAAAATGGCATCTATACTGAACTTTTTCGTCATTATTCCCTAAACAATATGGTATAAAAAGTATTTACATACATTATACCATATTAGTTTTTTTTTTTTTTTTGAGACAGAGTCTCACTTTGACACTCTCTGTAGAGTGCAGTGGCATCACAGCTCACAGCAACCTCAAACTCCTGGGCTTAAGCAATTCTTGCTTCAGCCTCCCAAGTAGCTGGGACTACAGGTGCCTGCCACAATGCCTGGCTATTTTTTGTTGCAGTTGTCATTCTTTAGCTGGCCCGGGCCAGGTTCAAACCCACCAGCCTCAGTGTATGTGGCTGGCTACATAACCACTGTGCTATGGGCGCTGAGCCCCATGTTAGGTGTTATAAGCAATCTAGAGATGACTTAAAGTATATAAAAGGATGTGCAAAGGGTATATGCAAAACACCATGCCATTTTATATCAAGGACTTGAGCATCCATGGATTTTGATATAAGGAAAGTCCTAGAACAAGTTTCCCACAGGTACTGAAGGAAGACTGTACTTTTGTCATCCACAGTAGGTGGTGGTGAATGTCTGATTATTTCTGAATTGTCCATAATACAAAATTTTCACTAATGTCGATTGGCCTTTCCACATTTAATTTAAATCAGTCCAAACCCAATAATGCCATTATTTTAAAGACTTAGTCATTTATAGTTTTAACCGTTCTGTGGTTTTATTTGTTTATTACAGGATGAAGTACATGAAAGGGATCGATTTAGTGATTTTTTACTTACAAAGTTAAGAGATTTGTTGCAAAAGCACCCAACTTTGAAACTAATTCTTTCTAGTGCTGCCTTGGATGTAAATCTTTTTATAAGATATTTTGGAAGTTGTCCAGTGATATATAGTAAGTTAAAATTGTCAGATATCTTTTATAATTTTTATGAAAGAACATTGTCAAGCCTAATGATATTAATAGAAATTAGAGAATATTCTGAAGTAGAGGTCATTCATTTCTCTTTCCCCTTAGATAAGCTTCATAGTTTTCTCCTTTTAGCCTCTTTTTTTCCATCTACAGCTCTTTGTTATTGTGTAGTGAGGTCAATTCTCTAATCTTAAAAGGAAGTAATGCTTTATTTTGACCCTATGTTTCCCCGTTAAGTTCTATCTTATAGCTTCTTCACTTTCTTGGTAAATTCCTTGAAAAAACTAGCCTGCGCTCCCGTGTTTACTTTACATTTACTCGTCTTTTAACAAAAATGGATTTTACCACTAATCCTAAAAAAATTATAACTGCTGTTTGAGTAAATAAAAAAGTTGTGTTTACTTAAAGAGAAAAAGTTCATAGTTACTGCATCTTTTTAAAATTTTTTAATTTTTCTTTTCCTTTTTCTTCTTTTTTTTTTTATTGCCTTGGGTAGGGTGCTGTGGCATCATCATAGTTCACAACAGCCTCAAACTCTTGGGCTGAAGAGATCCTCTTGCCTCAGTCTCCCAAGTTACTGCGATTATAGGCATGTACCACCATGCCCAGCTTTTTTTTTTTTTTTTCTATTTTTATTAGAGATGAGGTCTTACTCTTGCTCAGGCTGATCTTGAACTCCTGAGCTTGAGCAATCCAACCACCTTGGCCTCCCAGAGTGCTAGGATTATAGGCATGAGCCACCATGCCTGGCCTTTATTTTATTTTTTTAGTAAACGTATTTTAGATGTTTCTTAGTTATTTTTATTTTTAATTTTTTTAGTAGAGACAGGCTCTTGCTAAGCTACTTAGGCTGATCTCTTCCTTTTGTTTTTATGTCCTATTCTCCTAATATTACAGATGTTAAAAGCATCATAGAGAGTATATTTCTGTTCTTACCTTGTCCATGCTCATATAATTACATGCAAATATATTTTTAAGATTTATAAAAATGAGTTTTACAAAAATGAACAAAAAAGGGCAGATACCTAATACATTATTTGCAATTTGCTTTGTTCATCATAAACTCTTCTCAAGTTCAGTAACTCTGCATCTAGTTTATTAAGCATCTGCTGTAGTATTTTGCAATATGGATGTACTATCCTTTTAACCATTTCTTTATTTTTAGATATTCAGGTTGAGTTCTGGTCTCTTCTGCCCAACCTTCCACTACAAATGACATTATAATGAGTATTCTTGTACACATACCATTATACATTGGTGCTCTTATTGCAGGGATAGATTCCTGATGGTGAAGTTGCTGAGAAAAAGAGTATAACTATTTTTAATTTTAACAGCTTTTGCTATTTTACTTTTCAAAAGGCTAAAATGATTTACATTTCTGAAGTATTCACTTGTTAGTTCTTACCACTGTTACTATGACATTGATCTAATTGCCCAGCCTAATACTTAACATTTTAGGCAAGAATCTTAACTTAAATTTTCTGTGTGGGCGGCGCCTGTGGCTCAAAGGAGTAGGGCGCCAGCCCCATATGCCGGAGGTGGTGGGTTCAAACCTAGCCCCGGCCAAAAACTGCAAAAAAAAAAAAAAAAAAATAATAATAATAATTTCTGTGGTGTTTCTCATGGGCTCTTTTTTTTTCCTGAAATGCTAATTTATTTGGCAACACTACTTCCTGAGTCTCATTCTGCATTATAACGTGCTCTTTTTCAGTCTTCTCTTCTTTTGCATGATGATTAAATGTTGGTATTTTCTTGAGTTATTCTCTGATCCATTTCCCTTTCTCTTTCCTATTCACTCCCTTTTCCTCCTTTCTGCCTCCTACCTTCTTCTTTCTGATTCTGGGCTGTACTCTTATTAGCTACTGGACATGTGTAGTTTCCTGGGAAGCTCTTATTCATGCCCTTGGCTTCTACTTTTTCCTTTGTACTGATGACTTAGAAAACTTTATTTTCAATTCAGATTGTTTCCTAGAGCATTTATTTTTTCCTTGAGATAGTCTCACTCTGTTGTCTTGGGTAGAGTATCATGGTATCATAGCTCACAACAATCTCAAACTCCTGTACTCAAGCCATTCTCTTGGCTCAGCCTCCTGAGTAGCTGGGACTACAGACATCTGCCACTATGCCCGGCTAGTTTTTCTATTTTTAGTAGAGACAGGGTATCTTTCTTGCTCAGGCTGGTCTCAAACTCCTGAGCCCAAACAGTTCACCCACCTGGGCTTCCTTGAGTGCTAGGATTATAGGAGTGAGCCACCATCCCTTGCCTTTCTGGCACTTTCTGTTTGACATGCCTGAAACCAAACTCCATCTCCCACCAACCAACTTGTCTTTCTTTTCAGTTTTCCTGAGTACCACACTTATATAATGGTACTCAGCTCAAGAGAATACTTTCATGCCTGAATCTGAGAGGCCCAATGTGACTGAAGAGAGTGATAATGTCATCCATCCAGATTTGCAAGCTAGACGTCCAAGAACTATAGTTGACACTTCTTTATCATTTCTCTGTATCTAATGTAATTCTGAGTTCTATGGATTTCACCACTCAACTAATTCTAGAATCCGTCTGCTTTTTCATTTTCACTATGTCACTTCACTCAAGTCATTGTTTTATCTGAATCATACCAATAGTTTCTACCTGGTGTGATGTATCCGTTCTCTTGTCTTTTAAATTCATTTTCCATGTTGCAGCTAGACTGGTCTTTCCTGAAGTTGGAATTCTGATGATGTAGAACACTCTCCTGAACTTAAATCTTTGAATGACCTTTATCTCTGGATAAAGACCTATACCCTTAGTAAGTCTTACCTATTTCTTCTGACTTATCTAAACTATAATCTCCGTTCCATTCCTCTATTTCCACAGTTTTCTAAGTTGCCTCTTCTGTTTTTTTGAAACATATTTTTTTGACTACAGGGACTTTGCATATGCCCTTTTTTTCCTTCATGTTACATTTTTTCTTTTCTATATATCCTGTTTATTTTATTTATTTGCTTTTGCTCCACATTTTCTCAGTGATGCTGGCTTTCTTGACATTCAAATTCTCCTGTTACATACTGTCACAATGTCTTTTACTTCTCTCTTATAGAACTCTCTTATGGGACTTTTCACAATTCCATTTTTACTTTTATATTTTGGGTTGTTTGTTTACTGTCTGTCTCCCCTGCTAGCTTACCTCGGAGGGCAGGAGGAATCTCTGTTTCTGCTTACTATTTGTATTCCTGGTGCCAAACATGATACCAGAAACATGTTAAAGAAACACTGCAAAAAACAAAAGCAAACAAGTGAATAGTCATCTAAAAATAAAGTTTATTATAGACAGTTGTCTATAAATCAAAGTTATATTTAAAGGACACTATCTTAAGAGTCACTTGAACTATCGAATTGCTTTTGGGTATTATACTTAGGTTAATTAGATTGAGATTCTCATCTTTTATGTGAATTTTCTCTAAGATGCAAATTGTTTAAAAAATTATTTTTTAGTACAAGGAAGACCATTTGAAGTAAAAGAAATGTTTCTGGAAGATATTTTAAGAACTACTGGATATACAAACAAAGAAATGTTAAAGTACAAAAAGGAAAAACAGCGAGGTAAGCTTTTTATCGAAGAAATTAAGAATGGTATTGATAACTTTTTGACGTACTCCAGCTTTATATTATGGATGTGCAAGGTCTCTTGAAAGTGTTTTTCTCTGTGTATAATTAAATAACCTTATGTTAGAGTATTGTCCTAAGTGTACCTTTTCATTCTGGTTTATGCCTGCAAACTATAATCTGTGGAGAGTTATTGGAAATAAGTGCCAGATTTGAGGAGGTTGAGTGTGTCTGTTTAAGGCGGCAAAAAAGTTTATGCTGGCTGCCCACAGCAGACCTCGTAGGGGAAGAGTAGGAAGTGCATGGGAGAGGGAGTGAAAGAGTAGGATTTGAGTAATAACAGGCTCATCTGTGATGAAAATGTTGTTTTAAAAACTTGACATTATAGTGGAATTTCATCTGTAGTTTGAATTTAGCATGATTTTACCTATTTTAATATATCTCTTGTTAAGACTTAGACTATATGTCAGCTTTTGAATTAGGGTTCCGATTCCTTTTTCTTACTTTTTCTTTCTTTCTTTTTTTTTTTTTTTTGAGACTGAATCTCAACTGAGTCTCATTTGTTGCCTTTGGTAGAGGTGCCGTGGCGTCATATCTCATAGCAACCTCTACCAGGGGTCTTCAAACTGTGGCCCGTGGGCCACATGAGGCAGTGTGATTGTATTTGTTCCCATTTTGTTTTTTTTACTTCAAAATAAGATGTGTGCAATATGCATAGGAATTTGTTCATAGTTTTTTTTTTTTTTTTTTTTTTTTTTTAGTCCGGCCCTCCAAAGGTCTGAGAGACAGTGAACTGGCCCCCTGTTTAAAAAATTTGAGGACCCCTTTGTAACCCTTGGGCACAAGCGATTCTCTTGCCTCAGCGTCCCGAGTAGCTGTGACTATAGGCCTCCACCACAACTCCTGGCTGGTTTTAGAGGTGGGGTCTCACTTGGCTCACGCTGGTTTTGAACCTGAGAGCTCAGGCAGTCCACCTGCCTTGGCCTCCCAGAGTGCTGGGATTACAGGTGTGATCCACCATGCCTGGCTCTCTTTTTCTAATTTTTAAGTGAATTATTTATTATAGGACACTTGGCTTCAAGCTTTGATACCTTTGTTTATTCTTTATGACCTTGGAACAGGTATCCTTTGGCATCTCCACTTGAAAAATGTAATTAGCAATGCCTATTTCACTGGGCAGTGCTGAATTACTGATATGTAGATTGTAAAACTCCTATATGGTGAAACTTTGAAGATGAAAATTACATATAATTGTTGTATCTCAAACAACTAGCGTGGTGCTAGAGGTTCTATAAATGGTTTATTAACCTGAATAGAGTTGGAACACATTCTTCTTAGTAAAGTATCACAAGAATGGAGAAGCAAGAACCCAGTGTACTCAATTCTAATATGAAGCCAGTAGATGATCTAATACATACCCTCATAAGAGGAAAACTCAAATCAATTCAAGATGAGAGGGCAGGGGAATGAGGGAGAGAGGAGGAGAGAGAGGGATGGGGTTTACACTGTATGGTACACCTCTTGGGGGCAGGACACAATTATGAGAGGGACTTTACCTAATACTTTGTGTCCTCAATGAACCTGAAACAATTTAAAAAAAAAGAAAAAAGAAGTAAACTTTTTACTAATAGATGAATAGATAAAGTTTTTAAGCAGTGTCATGGGTCTGCATGGTTTAGCATAACACATTTTATTAAATGTTCTTAAAATATATTTTGTAAAGTAACTGCAGAATAAGGCAAACTGATAGCAGATTCACTGAATTTGTTTAAATAAAGTAATACATTTCAAAAAGGAAAGAATGTATCTACTTATTCTTTCTTTGACAATTAATTTAGAAGAGAAACAACAAACCACACTTACAGAATGGTACTCAGCTCAAGAGAATACGTTCAAGCCTGAATCTCAGAGGCAGAGAACTGTTCCAAATGTGACTGAAGAGTATGATTTATTGGATGATGGTGGTGATGCTGTCTTCAGTCAGTTGGTAAGACCGGCCTGGTTTCCTGCTGATATTTTGAGTGAAAATTATGTAGGTTAAAGAATATTTTATGACATTATAATTTTTTACTGCATAATTGAAGGGCAGTTCTCTTAGAGTATTTTCAAACAACAAGAGTTTTCAGAGCAACTTTTTATTCCGTAGGGCATAAGAAGATACGTAATGCAGATATGCTTGCAGTTTTCTGTCAGTGTTTACAGTTCTAATGCATCTAAATGAACTGTATAAGGTTTTTAAAAATCCTTTTTTTTTTGTGTGTAGAGACAGAGTCTCACTTTATGGCCCTCCATAGAGTGCCATGGCATCACACAGCTCACAGCAACCTCCAACTCCTGGGCTTAAATGATTCTTTTGCCTCAGCCTCCCAAGTAGCTGGGACTACAGGCGCCCGCCACAATGCCCAGCTATTTTTTGGTTGCAGTTCAGCCGGGGCCGGGTTTGAACCCGCCACCCTCGCTATATGGGGCCAGCGCCTTACCGACTGAGCCACAGGCGCCGCCCTAAAAATCCTTTTTTAAGAATGTTTAAAAATTGTTGCTAAAAGTTGTCTAGTATAGGGAGGACTCATTTGGGTCATTGCACAATATTTTTACTATGTAAATTAGTGGTTCTTTAGCTTGGCTGCATATTTTATCACCTGAGCAGATTTTAAAGCCCTGTGGAATTATGGTGCCTCACCACCAGAGATTCTGATGTACTTGCTGGCAGGTGGGAGGAGGCATCAGTGTTAAAAAGTTGCAAGTGAGGCTTCTTCTGATGTGCAGTTGGGAGAGGGAACCACTGGCACACAGATATATTTAGCAACATCCTATCAGAAGCACAATTTGTTAACATTGTGCTTGGATCAGAGTCCTTTATTGATAAGCTCATTTTTGTATATTAGAATAAAATACAATATTGTGATTATAATGCTTGTGATGAAATGAGAAACTTTTATATCAAAGCCTTTACTGTAGTATTATATGGTAAGTACCACTGTGGTACTTGTGGCCATTGTAGCTGTCTTACATTCTTTATGAACTGTTAGTTAATTTATATCTATACTTTCCTTTTTTTTCTTTTTTTTTAGACAGAAAAAGATGTGAATTGCCTGGAACCATGGTTAATAAAGGAAATGGATGCTTGTCTTTCTGACATATGGCTACATAAAGATGTTGATGCCTTTGCTCAGGTTTTTCACCTTATTTTAACTGAAAATGTTAGTGGTAAGTTTAATGTTTTTTTTTTTTTATTACTCTTACAGTTATTTATGAAGGGAGCATAGCTTAATCCAGGATTTATACACTATATATTTTTTTTGTTCCCAACCACTTATTTGTTCTTTTGGAGTGCTTATTTCAACGCACAAATCAAGATCTTATTAACATAGGATAGTAGAATAAATAATTACTGTGTTAAATCAGGGATTCTTAACCTAGTGTCTCCTTTTTAGTTCTGTGAGGTCTGTGAACACATGATGAAAATGTATAAAAATAATTCTATGTGTGTGTGTGTTGTGCACATACTCTGGTTTCCCCCTGCCCAGAAAGATTTAGATGTCAAGTAGTTAATCTGCTCACCCACACCCCTCAGCATTATTATTGTAATTGTTATTGATCACTCTGTTCTTGAAACATTTTCTTCAATCAACTTCTGATATTCCATACTTGGCTTATTTTTTTTTTTTCTTCTCATTTTGCTGGCTCTACCTTTTTGGTTTCCTTTGCAAGATTTTTCTCTTTTTTTCCTGACCTCTAAATATGAAATATCCTAGAAAATCCTTAAGAAATTTCTCAGATTTATTCATACCCCTCTGCTCAAAATACACACAGTTTGGTACTATTCTCCAAGGCCATGACTTGAATAGTCAGTTGTACAGACCATAATTATTTTAGACCTCTCTGAAAATGCCTGACCATCCCAGACTTATTGAATCTGGATCTAGGAATAAGGCATGGCTACCTGTGCAAAAAAAAAAAAAAACAAACACCATCTCCCCAAGGAAAGCAAAATAAAAAATAAAAATACATGTCATTATAGTATATTTTTCTTTGGCTCTCTTCATTATCAGTGTTAAGACAGCTATTTGGTGCCTGTAACACAGTGGTTATGGTGCCAGCCACATACACTGAGGCTGGTGGGTTCAAACCTGGCCTGGGCCAGCTAACTAACAATGATAACTACAACAAAAAATAGCTAGGCATTGTGGCGGGTGCCTGTTGTCCCAGCTACTCAGGCTGAGGCAAGAGAATCACTTAAGCCCAAGAGTTTGAGGTTGCTGTGAGCTGTGATGCCATGCACTCTACCCAGGGTGACATAGTGAGACTCCTGTCTCAAAAAAAAAAAAAAAAAAAAAGAAGAAAGCCTTTATATATTCAAACCTGTGAAATGTACAGAACCACATGTGCATTTGCATGTAAACGTGGACTTTGGGTGATGATGCATCAGTGTGGGTTTATCAGTTGTGACAAATGTTTCACTTTGGTGGGTGATATTGATAATGGGGGAGACTACATGTGTAAGGGTAGGTGACATAGGGAATATCTTTGTATCTTCCTCTCAGTTTTGTCGTGAACCTAAAACTTGCTCTAAAAATATAAAGTCTTTAGGTTGCCTTGGGCCGCCCATTAAATACACAAACACTAATGAAAGCTGGTGAGCAAAAAAAATAAAAACAAAAAACCCAAAGGTCTGCTTACTTTTCACAATATTTGACAACAAAGATAAGCAATATTGTCCTCAAATAATCAGTATGCAGCCTATGGTCCAAAGGTTGGACAGACACCCCTGAGTGTTATTAAATGATGAGGTAATTAAGTATAGGTGTTGTATATGGAGAATTAAATCTTTCCTTTTTTAGTTACCTTAAATTTTACTACTGAGACTTTTTCCAGTGAATTTTTTCTGAAATTAACAGTTTTATAATTTAAGCAAATTAGTGCTAAAACAATTACATTGAATTGAGAAATAATATTTTAGGGAGGAACTTCAGTAGAACTTAATTTTTCTCAAGGAAGGTTTTTAGGAGAAGTAAACTTTTTACCAATGTTATTCCCATTAAGCATCTTGGAAAATAGTAGCCTGGAATGATGCAGGATCAAAGGAAAAGCAAAATAATAACAAAAAATTTGTCTTAAACTTTGCATTTGAAGTTTTTAAGCATTCATTACTAGTTATTGATGAAAATTAACTTTTTAGTTCCTGAATTATTATCTTGTCATTTTGGTGAACATGGCAGTATCTAGATTTAGGAAGACGATTTAAGGGTTCTGCAAGTTAGTAGCTTCCTTTTCTATTTTAATTATAGAAATGTAGGTGAGCTTAAAATAGTTTAACCATAAATCTTCCTTTTTCCTACCTTCGAACTACTGTCTCTGTTCTATCCTGTTTATGTTAAGGGAATATCAATAGCAGATTTCCTTACATTATCTGAGTTAAGCATTATGTAATGCTGTTAACGTGTAAAGTGAAGGAACAGTCCCATGGTAATTCTCCTAACACTCAATTCTGCCATTTAAATTAAAAAAATGAAAATTGTTGGATTTCAAGGTAGTTTCCTGTCTCCTAAAATGTCAGTGTTTTAGACAGCTGCCTGGGTCCTTGGTTCTTGTAACACTCTTGGCTAGAAAATGACCAGATACCCCAAAGTCATGCATGAAACAAAGTTTATTAAGGAAGAGAAGGGTAGGTTTACAGAGTAGGAGCAAGCTACGGGCTTACAGCACAAGATACTTTCACTATAGACAGTGAATGGGCCTTCATTGCCAGGGCAGGTAGGCAAAGAGATAAGGGTTATGGCTGGCATGGTTCTCTTTCATGCTTCTGGGTCAGGTGTGCCTCATGGTTTTAGGAACCAGAGTCTTACTGGGCATGTGGACCTCCCATCTGAGAGCCCATTGGAGTGTGTGGACCATGGGATAATTAGTTTTAAGGCTGTTCAAGGTCACCCCCAAGACGGTTGTACCTGTTGTTAGGCTAAGTTCTGATTGGTAGTTTGATAGGGTATTCCCCTCCTCTCAAGATGTGAGCAAGCACTTTGGACAAAATAAAGATGGGCGCACCGAAATGGGGGCCCCATCCTTTTCCCTGGGAGAGCGTTCCTGCCTTCTTAACAAAATGATTTTATGTAGTTTAGAAATTTAAGTTTTATTTATCTTTTTCTTTTTTTCAGTTGATTACCGACATAGTGAAACCAGTGCAACAGCTCTGATGGTTGCTGCAGGACGAGGTTTTGCAAGTCAAGTAGAGCAGTTAATTAGTATGGGAGCCAATGTCCATAGTAAAGCATCAAATGGCTGGTAATTTTAAACTGCATCCATGCTTGGTATATCTTTGCAAGCTACACATGCCTTTTTTGATTTCTTATGCTTATCTTATGCTGGTACATCTCTATTGGGTCAATAAATAATTTTGAGTGGCTAGTTTTGGAACATTATTTCTTTGTCTTAATTTTGTATATCTTTGAATTTGACAGGATGGCATTAGATTGGGCTAAACACTTTGGGCAGACTGAAATTGTGGATCTTCTTGAATCTTACAGGTAAAACTTCATATAATTTTTAACTAATCCTATCTTTGTTTTATAAAGAGCTTAGTCATGTAAATTATGAAATGCACAAATATATGCTATTTATAGCCTCTTACCCAGAGATTTTTTTTGTAATTATTATTTTTTTTTAGACGCTTCTGGGAAGTGGAGATTTTTTTTTTTCATGATTCTAAGGAATTTTCCATCTGATTTTTTTTGTATTGCTAATAAGATTTACCATGTCATAATATTTACTTTTTTATATATTTTTTCAAAAATCAAAAAGGGGGATTTCTAGTTAAATACAGCATAAGTATTTATCTCTGCATTTTCCTGAAACCTCACTAAAATGATAATCAGAAAGGATGGAGGATGTTAACTTATTTTTGAACGAAAGATAGGCAATTAATTGATAAGTCGACTTAGCAGAACAAGTGCAAGTGAGAAACAAGCTAATTTTAGGTTTGGAACTCCATTATAAGAATATCCAGTCTGTAGCCTTCATGCTGTTTTTGTGAGGACTTTTTTTGCTTATCTGTGGTGTGTCAGGTTTGGGCCTTTTTTCCCCTGCTAATCAGCTTCTGTTAGGCTTAAACTTTACAGACTGAAAGTTGAGGTACCATTCACTCACTCACTTTTTTTTTTTTATTGTTGGGGATTCATTGAGGGTACAATAAGCCAGGTTACATTGATTGCAATTGTTAGGCAAAGTCCCTCTTGCAATCATGTGTTGCCCCCACAAAGTGTGACACACACCAAGGCCCCACCCCCCCTCCCTTCGTCCCTCTTTCTGCTTTTCCTCCCCACTCCCCGCATAACTTTAATTGTCATTAATTGTCCTCATATCAAAATTGAGTACATAGGATTAATGCTTCTCCATTCTTGTGATGCTTTACTAAGAATAATGTCTTCCACTTCCATCCAGGTTAAAACGAAGGATGTAAAGTCTCCATTTTTTTTTAATAGCTGAATAGTATTCCATGGTATACATGTCCCACAGTTTGTTAATCCATTCCTGGGTTGGTGGGCATTTAGGCTGTTGCCACATTTCGGCGATTGTAAATTGAGCTGCAATAAACAGTCTAGTACAAGGGTCCTTATGATAAAAGGGTTTTTTTCCTTCTGGGTAGATGCCCAGTAATGGGATTGCAGGATCAAATGGGAGGTCTAGCTTGAGTGCTTTGAGGTTTCTCCATACTTCCTTCCAGAAAGGTTGTACTAGCTTGCAGTCCCACCAGCAGTGTAAAAGTGTTCCCTTCTCTCCACATCCACGCCAGCATCTGCAGTTTTGAGATTTTGTGATGTGGGCCATTCTCACTGGGGTTAGATGATATCTCAGGGTTGTTTTGATTTGCATTTCTCTAATATATAGAGATAATGAGCATTTTTTCATGTGTTTGTTAGCCATTCGTCTGTCATCTTTAGAGAAGGTTCTATTCATGTCTCTTGCCCATTGCTATATGGGATTGTTGGCTTTTTTCATGTGGATTAATTTGAGTTGTCTATAGATCCTAGTTATCAAGCTTTTGTCTGATTGAAAATATGCAAATATCCTTTCCCATTGTGTAGGTTGTCTCTTTGCTTTGGTTATTGTCTCCTTAGCTGTACAGAAGCTTTTCAGTTTAATGAAGTCCCATTTGTTTATTTTTGTTGTTACTGCAATTGCCATGGCAGTCTTCTTCATGAAGTCTTCCCCCAGGCCAATTTCTTCCAGTGTTTTTCCTATGCTTTCTTTGAGGATTTTTATTGTTTCATGCCTTAAATTTAAGTCCTTTATCCATCTTGAATCAATTTTTGTGAGTGGGGAAAGGTGTGGGTCCAGTTTCAGTCTTTTACATGTGGATATCCAGTTCTCCCAATACCATTTATTGAATAGGGAGTCTTTCCCCCAAGGTATGTTCTTGTTTGGTTTATCGAAGATTAGGTGGTTGTAAGATGTTAGTTTTATTTCTTGGTTTTCAATTTGATTCCAAGTGTCTATGTCTCTGTTTTTGTGCCAGTACCATGCTGTCTTGAGCACTATGGCTTTGTAGTACAGACTAAAATCTGGTATGCTGATGCCCCCAGCTTTATTTTTATTACTAAGAACTGTCTTAGCTATACAGGGTTTGTTCCGGTTCCATACAAAATGCAGAATCATTTTTTCCAAATCTTGAAAGTACGATGTAGGTACTTTGATAGGAATGGCATTGAATAGGTAGATTGCTTTGGGAAGTATAGACATTTTAACAATGTTGATTCTTCCCATCCATGAGCATGGTATGTTCTCATTTGTTAATATCCTCTGCTATTTCCTTTCTGAGGATTTCATAGTTTTCTTTATAGAGGTCCTTCACCTCCTTCGTTAGGTATATTCCTAGGTATTTCATTTTCTTTGAGACTATGGTGAAGGGAGTTGTGTCCTTAATTAGCTTCTCATCTTGACTGTTATTGGTGTATACAAAGGCTACTGACTTGTGGACATTGACTTTATATCTGAAACATTACTGTATTTTTTGGTGACTTCTAGGAGTTTTGTGGTTGAGTCTTTGGGGTTCTCTTAAGTATAAGATCATGTCGTCAGCAAAGAGGGAGAGTTTGACCTCCTCTGCTTCCATTTGGATTCCCTTTATTTCCTTGTCTTGCCTAATTGTATTGGCTAGAACTTCCAGCATCATGTTGAATACTAAAGGTGACAGAGGACAACCTTGTCTGGTTCCAGTTCTAAGAGGAAAAGCTTTCAGTTTAACTCCGTTCAGTAAAATATTAGCTGTGGGTTTGTCATAGATAGCTTCAATCAGTTTTAGAAATGTGCCACCTATGCCTGTACTCTTCAGTGTTCTAATTAGAAAAGGATGCTGGATTTTATCAAATGCTTTTTCTGCATCTGTTGAGAGGATCATGTAATCTTTATTTTTGCCTCTGTTAATATCGTGGATAACATTTATGGACTTGCGTATGTTAAACCAGCCTTGCATCCCTCACTCACTTCTTTTGTGTCTGCTGGTACCTTTTCTTGTTTGACATTTATGTTCTTGGGCAGAAAACATGAAAATTTCTTTCCTGGAAAAATAGACCAGGTTTAGAGAAAAGATTGAGAATTATAAGCAATTTTCTCTTCCTTCAATGAGATGACTAGACCAGGTAACTCACAAGTTAAAATGTATTAGAACATTGGTCATTCAAAAACAAAAAATGTTTTATTTGATGTGAGTTTTTATGCTAAATTCTATAGAAGTAGTGTCAGACATTAGAAGAAATAAATGTCTGAAGTGTGACATTAGTTGTGTCATTGAGTCTCAAAATTCTTGGTAGATCCAGATGCTATTTCAGATATTATAGGTTTTGTTGTCATTTCAGTGATGGCACCCAGAACTTGGGTATCCTTTTAGTACTAATAGATTGAATGTTCTAGACATTCTTATGATAAGTAAATCTCAGACACCACAGATTACCAAGTAAAGCAGTTACCTGGATAAAACTTAACTAGTCTTTTTATTTCATGGATTGTGACATTATCAATTATAAATTTCAAATGTTGAAAATATATTATTTGCTAGATTATCGATAATTGATATCTAAAGTTTATAGCTTTAAATAGAGAATACAATGTCTTCTTTGTTTACTTACATTTAAGAAACAATACACCTAGAATGTTTTGAAGTGGTTTTGAGGGTTGGGTGTAGTGGCTCATGCCTGTAATTCTAGCACTTTGGAAGGCTGAGGCTGGAAAGTCACCTGAGGCCAGGAGCTTAAGATCAGCCTGAGCAACATAGTGAGACCATCTCTACAAAATTGTTTTTTAAAAATTAGCCAGGTGCAATGCCTGTAGTCCTAGTTACTTGGAAGCCTGCACCAAGAGGATTGCTTGAGCCCAGGAGTTTGAGGTTGCAGTGCACTATGATGACACTCTAGTCTAGGTGACAGAGCAAGACCTTGTCTCATTAAAAAAAAGAAGAAGAAGAAAGTGGATTTTGAACTTCAGAATATTAAAATGCAGCAATTATACGGTTGTTTAATTTCCCTATTGAGAATAATTGTGTTATTTTTCTGCTAATATTTTTAAGAGTTTGGGCTGAACTAAACTTTCTGGAAATCCTGTTGAATTACTAGTGCTGGCAGTAGTCTATATTTTTATATATAGGATAAAGAAACAAGGGATTATTTCAGTAATTTATGCTGATTCTGGCTTTTGGAAAGTAGTAGAATCAACAACTTATTTTTAGTGTAGAATTATTCAATAGTCATGTTAAGCTGGTATCTAGTGAGTTTTTTTTTTTTAATGGGGACTATTCATTAGAATATTGTTTGTAATAGTGAATAACTGTTTTTTGAGACAGAGTCTCACTGTGTCACCCTGAGTAGAGTACAGTGCTATGGCATCATAGCTCACAACGACCTCAAACTCTTGGGCTCAAGTGATCATCTTGCTTCAGCTTCCTAAGTAGCTGGGACTACAGGTACCTTCCATGACAAATGGCTACTTTTTTCTGTTTTTAGTAGAGATGGGGGTCTTGCTTTTACTCAGGCTGGTCTTAAACACCTGAGCTCTAGCAGTCCACCCACATCAGCCTCCCAAAGTGCAAGGATTATAGGCATAAGCCATTGTGCCCAGCTATAATAGTGAACAATTAGAAGTAACCTATAACGAAAATGTAAATGATGACCAAAAGTTTGTGGTTTTTAACAATTTTATTGAGATATAATTCACATGCCATGTAATTTACCCATTTAATTGTGCACAATTCAATGATTTGTTTGTTTGTTCACAAACTTTTGCAGTCATCATCATAGTTTTATCACCACAAAAAAGAAACCAGTCCCCATTAGCTGTTACTCCCTATTATCTCCCAGCCCTCCTAGCGCTAATCTACTTCCTGTTGGTGTAGATTTGTCTGTTCTGGATATATTACATAAATGGATTCATGTGGCTTAAAAGTTTCATCCGTGCAGTAGCGTTTCTTTTTTTAATTTGTGACAGAATGATACTTTGTTCTGTGGATATACGTTGTTTATACATCAGCCAAATGACGAACATTTGGGTTGTTTCCATTTTTTGACTATTATAAATAATACTTGTGTGAACATTTGTGTGCACATTTTTATGTGGATTTTTTTTTATTTCTTATGTATATGCATCTAGGAGTGGAATTGCTGGGGCATATGGTAACTATATGTTTAACCTTTTGAAGAACAGGTACATTGTTTTCTAAAGTGGTTTTACCATTTTTTACATTCCTACCAGCAACATAAGAGGGTTCCAATTTCTCCACGCCCTTTCCAACACTTGTTACTATCTTTTTTTTTTATCGTAACAACATGAAGAGGGTCCCGATTTCTCCACACTCTTTCCAACACTTGTTATCTTTTTTTTTTATTGTAATCATCCAGTGAGTGTGAAGTGGTGTTTCAAGGTGGTTTTGATATGTATTTTCCTGATGACTAGTGATGTTGAACATCTTTTCATGTGCTTCTAGGCCATTTGTATCTTTACATTAGAGAATTGTCTTCAAAAACAGATTGTGTTTTTCTAAATCACTCATTACCAAATTTTATTTTGAATAGTGGGCACCCTAACCAAAACATGAATTATATTATAGCTAGGACATTAAGTGTCACTTAACTTTTTTTAAGTATATATTAGAAATTTGAAGAGGGACATAAATGGAATTATTGGTCTTTAAGAGTGACTCTTTTTAATGGAAATTTACTTGTTTTTTTTTTTTAAAGTGCTTCACTGGAATTCGGAAATCTAGATGAAAGTTCTCTGGTTCAAACAAATGGGAGTGACCTCAGTGCTGAAGATAGAGAGCTCCTGAAAGCTTATCATCATAGTTTTGATGATGAAAAAGTAGACTTGGATTTGATCATGCATCTTCTATACAATATCTGCCATAGCTGTGATGCTGGTAAATACTGTCTCAGAGAACTGAAACATATATAAATTTTGATTTAAAAATTAATCTTTTATATACATTATTTTATTTTATTTTATTATTATTTATTTATTTATTTATTTATTTATTTATTTTTATTAAACCATAGCTGTGTACATTAGTATGATCGTGGGGCACCATACACTTGGTTCATAGATCGTTTGACACATTTTCATCACATTAGTTAACATAGCTTTTGTAGCATTTTCTTAGTTATTTTGCTAAGACCTTTACATTCCACATTTATGTGAATAATCTTGTATCATGAGTATGATAGTGTACCAGTACTTGAAAGCACATAGTTTCTTACAATGATTTCTGTTGATTGACTGTGATTTTACAATGAAATTTAGCATTAAGAACTTATTCTTCCCCAAGGTGCAATATTAATTTTCCTACCTGGATATGATGAAATTGTTGGACTGAGGGATCGCATCCTGTTTGATGACAAGCGGTTTGCTGATAATACTCACAGGTAAAAGCTAAAGTTTTATATTTGTTGCTTAAAATAACAAACAGGTACTGTGCTATATCTTCTCTTTCAATTATCAACAGATATCAAGTCTTCATGCTTCATTCAAATATGCAAACATCCGATCAAAAGAAGGTATTAAAAAACCCACCTGCAGGTGTTCGAAAAATAGTAAGCTTCATAAAATCTTCTTTTAAAAATTTTTATTAGTCGTTGATTCTGTTTGCATAGTAACTTTAAAGTGATATCCCATTGCAGATCCTTTCCACCAATATTGCTGAAACCAGCATCACAGTCAATGATGTTGTCTTTGTTATTGATTCTGGTAAGGTAAAAGAGGTATGCATGGTTACTTTGTACTTTTACTTAAATAAAGGTTAAGTTCCATTCCAATAAATGGTTTTATTAACATAATTCACTTTAATGGAAAATTTCTGCTTATAGATGAATTTAGTATAGTAAATGATGATTTCTCTAAAGTGATTAATCTACCTTAAATAATTGCATATATATAATCTCTTGTTATTTTAACAAATGGTACAAAAAGGTTGGCTTGAGTTCACTAAATACTAGGAAGAATATTAAGTTAAGGATTTGGCTAGTGATAGTGAAAATTTTGTCACATAGTGTGGGAATTTGATTGCGTATTTTGTGTGTTTTTCTCTTACATGTGGGCATAGATCATATTTTTCTTGTTCTTTATTATACCTTCAGTGCCTCATATGTAGTAGATGTTCAAAAGGTATTTGGTTCAGTAGAACCCTGCTGAAAGAAAGCAAACAAATGTACAAACGATGGGTCAACAAACGACAGACAGCAGACAGATTGGTTTCCCACCTGTTTTTGTTAAAAAAAAAAAGTTTTGGACCTGGTGCGGTGGCTCACGTTTGTAATCATAGCACTCTGGGAGGCCAAGGCAGGTGGATTGCCTGAGCTTGGGAGTTTGAAACCAGCCTGAGCAAGAGTGAAACCTCATCTCTAAAAAACTAGCTGGGCACCTATAGTCCCAGCTACTCAGGAGGCTGAGGCAAGAGGATTTCTTGAGCCCAAGAATTTGAGGTTGCTGAGAGCTGTGATGCCACGACACTCAACCAAGGGTGACAAAGTGAGACTCCGTCTCCAAAAAACAAACAAAAAAAAGTTTGGTTAGAGCACAACCACATCTATTCTTTTACCTTTTATCTGTGATACTTTCACCTTGTGATGGCAGATTAGAGTAATTGCAACAGAGAGCTTCTCAAAGCCTAAAATATGAAGGTCAGTATGCCAGCCTGCCAACCCTTGATATTAAAAAAAGGTCAGTATTTATACCATTCACTGAAAGAATAAAAATGGTAGAAGTTACTGATTTTTTTTCAAAGGAAGAGATATTATTTTGTTATGGTAAGCAAATTTCAACTGTTTCTTGGATATAATTGGTCATTTTTTTTTTTTTTTTGCGTTTTTTTTTTTTTTTTTTTCTTTTGGCTAGGGCTGGGTTTGAACCCACCACCTCCGGCATATGGGGCCGGTGCCCTACTCCTTGAGCCACAGGCGCCGCCCTGTAATTGGTCATTTTTAATGTAAGAAATTGCTTTATAATTTTTTCAATGTAATTTTAAGGACTGTTTTATAGAAAATAAAATTTTGTTTTGCTGTATACATTGTAGTTGGGTACTATAAGAGTGGGATAAATTGTAATTTTTTATAATAGGACAGTAATGAGTATTATCACTAAAAATCTGAATGGTGTCTTGGCGCCTATAGCTCAGCGGCTAGGGCACCAGCCGCGTACACCAGAGCTGGCAGGTTCGAATCCAGTCCGGGTCTGCCAAACAACAGTGACAGCTACAACCAAAAAATAGCTGGGCATTGTGGCAGGCACCTGTAGTCCCAGCTACTTGGGATGCTGAAGCAAGAGAATCGCTTAAGCTCAAGAGTTTGAGGTTGCTGTGAGCTGTGATGCCACAGCACTCTACCGAGGGTGACATAGTAAGACTCTGTCTCAAAAGAAAAAAATCTGAATGGTGAGCTGATGAAAATTCAGATTTTATTGCCCTAAAATTATCTAAAGCAAACAAAATGAACTTTCACTATTTTGGAAATTAATTCCTTCAGGTGTTATTTATCAAGTATACCATGGTTTAAACATGAGTAATGTCAAAAGTTATTTTATATACAAAACTTACAAATGTTAACATTTTTTAAAAAACGAAATAAGTACCATATTTTCTAAAATTCTATATTAGGGGAGGCACCTGTGGCTCAGTGTGTAGGGCGCCAGCGCCATTTACTGAGGGTGGTGGGTTCAAAAATAGCCTTGGTCAGCTAAAATAGCAGTAGCAACTGCAACAAAAAGTAGCCAGGCGTTGTGGCGGGCACCTGTAGTCCCAGCTACTTGGGAGGCTGAAGCAAGAGAATCACTTAAGCCCCAGAGTTGGAGGTTGCTGTGAGCTGAGATGCCACGGCACTCTGAGGGTGACAGAGTGAGACTCTGTCTCAAAAAAAAAAAAAAAACTGTAATTAAACTATTATGAGGACATTTTTATTTGTTTTATGTAGTTAAATTTTATGAAAGGAAAAGTATAAGTCACTGAATGATTGAAGTGTATCTGCTAGTTAGGCATATATTTCCTTAAAATAGTTCTCTATAGTGAATTTTCACTTTAGGTTCTTTGAGGAAGTATGGGGGTTGTAATAGTATTTTTTTTTTTTTTTTACATTCTGTGTAACATTCAAGATAGACTAACTTAATAGCTTAGCAGGAGTTAAAGTGGAAGGAATTAAGAATTTCTCACTTTGAGGTAAGATTAGTGGTTATTGTCATTCTCACTTTTCCAGGTCAGTTTCCTGAAAAGTATTTCAGAAAATTTCTTTCCCTGATCACTCCTATTCCCTACAATGAATGGGAGATAGAACAAATCTGATAGAACAGATCTCAAGAGAATATAGGTCAGTTATGTCCAATCTTGATGTCTTGTGAGAACTAGCTGTCATTCTCCAACTATAGCAAAGAAAAACAAGTAGCTCAGCAAAGCACAGAATGAGAACATTTTATAGCTCTTCTGAGTTTAGCTTTTTCATTCTTTTTCCTTAGAATATTTGTAAACTGAAAATTTTGATTTTTCAAAAAATCACTACTTTGTTGTAACTATTGAATCAAGAGGGGACTTTGAATTAAACTTGGCATGTTAAAATATGTTGATAACATTGCTTGCTTTTTCCTCTTAAATGTTTTTTATATTTTAACATGAAGATTTAAATATTACAGAAATCCTTTGATGCATTGAATTTTGTTACAATGTTAAAAATGGTCTGGATTTCTAAAGCTAGTGCCATACAGCGAAAAGGCAGGTAATGTATATTTAATGTGTATTCATTCAATTGACTGTAAACCGGAAACACTTTCATATGTATTACATATTTATTGTGTATCTTAAACTGTCTATAAAATGTTAGTTTTCTCATTAGTCATAATTTTATATCATTTTTTCAAAGCAAAACATTTTATTTTTTATTTATTTATTTTTTTGAGGCAGTCTCACTATGTCATCCTTGGTTGAGTGCTGTGGCATCACAGCTCACAGCAACCTCAAACTCTTGGGCTTAAGCGATTCTCTTGCCTCAGCCTCCCAAGTAGCTGGGACTACAGGGGCTTGCCACAATGCCTGGCTATATTTTGTTGCAGTTGTTTAGCTGGCCTGGGCCGGGCTCAAACCTGCCACCCTCGGTGTATGTGGCTGGTGCTGTAACCACTGTGCTGAGCCAAAACATTTTATTTTTTAGAAGTTGAATTTAGGTTATGTTAAAGTTAAAAACTTTTGCCTAGTATAATCCACACTCAGAAGATTTGAGAAGTTTAAAAAATAAAGCAAAAATTCTAAATATTCACAATATGGGACAAAGGACTAATTTTCTAATTATACAAAAAAACTCTTTAAAGTCAAATAAAGATCAGAAATCTTGTTAAAATGGATAAAGGGTATCAATAGGCTGTTTAATAAAGTAAAGAATATGCACGTCCTATTAATACATTAAATATATATATTTATACACACACACACACATATATACCAGAATAAATGCAGATTAGGGAGGTACTATTTTTTGCTTATCAGACTGAAATTTGTTGAAAATATCATATAAGGTCTGACAATTAAGTTTGTGAACATGGCTGCGCTCAGTGGCTCGTGCCTGTAATCCTAATACCCTGGGAGGCTGAGGCAGGTGGATAGTCTGACCAGGCTGAGCAAGAGTGAGACCCCATCTCTACTAGAAAGAAAAACTAGCTAGGCATTGTGGTGGGCACCTGTAGTCCCAGCTACTCAGGTGGCAGACGCAAGAGGGTTGCTCGAGCCTAGCCGTTTGAGGTCACAGTGGCACTCTACCCAGGGTGACAGAGTGAGACTACTTCAAAAAAACCCCCCAAAAGTTTGTGAACTCACCACTGTGAGCAAGCACTGTATGAACAACTTGGTAAGGTTTCATAACCTTGGTGTGTCAGTGTCATACAGCTGTGTTCGTGTTAACGTGTGGCACTATCTTGCTGAGTGTTGTATGTTGTTACATATTTTCATGACAGCTGTGATGGTCATTCCAGAAAAAGAGTTCCAGAATTGCTTTTGGAACAGTTGAGATGTCTTTGGTGTTGGCTGTTGTTACTGCTGTTGAAATCAATCAGTCCTCCTCAATTAGAGCGCAGATAAGATTAATTTTTTGCCCCCACAGGTTGATGCACATGATCTGGTGCTTGAAGACTTCATCATCAACCTCTTCTCATTCCTTCTTACCCATTTTTAAACTGCTTTCTTGGGGTCATAGTCCTCCTAAACTTTTCATAAAGCATCAATAATTTCACCATTCTTCCATGCAAGCTTCACTGTAAAATTGATGTTTACTTTTTTGCTCATAATTATGTGTTTATATTGGTTAATTTTTTGGACTCCAACATAGACTGCAACATTTACCCCACTTCCAACTTTTATCTATGAGACTATAGTTTATTCATCACTGTATGCATAACATTTGCATAGTGAAGGCTTTCAATAAATATTTGTTGAAACAATGGGAATGAAAGTTTCTATAATTGCGGATCTCCATGTCTGCTAAAACTGGGAGTGACAATTAAGTTCATGAACTCATCCTGGAAAAAGTGCTACATAACCTCATTGCTGAATATCACCACGGTCACCTTCGAAGTACTCCCCTTGGGAAGATATGTACTCCCACAACTGGCCTATTATTTCTTTTGATTTTTACCATAACCCTAGAAGGTATATCAAGTAGATGTTATCATGAATCTCACTCTGTATATGAAATAATTGAGTCCCAGGCAAGTTAAGCGCCTTCTAAAGGAATTTGTAGAGGATAAGTAACAGAATAAGGATTCACATTTAGATGTCCTGATTCTGGTTTATTTTTCTCTAAAATCAAGCTATTTTTACAGTTTCTTTATTATAGGCTTTATTCCTTGTTTGAATCTTAATTTTATGTTTTATTTTTAAGGGCAGGGCGATGTAGACCTGGAATTTGTTTCCGTCTGTTCAGTAGACTCCGATTCCAGAATATGTTGGAATTTCAAACTCCAGAACTTTTGAGAATGCCATTACAGGTAGAAATTTATTTAATTCTAAAAGGCTTTTTTTAAAGTGAGGGAGAAGAGGGGCCATTTGAATAGCTGCTGATTGGACTTTTTTTTTTTTTTTTTTTTTTTAATTTGGCCAGGGCTGGGTTTGAACCCGCCACCTCCGGCATGTGGGACCGGCGCCCTACCCGCTGAGCCACAGGCGCCGCCCTGCTGATTGGACTTTTAAGCAATCTTTTTAAAAACAAAATTATAAGATATTATATAGGGTGGCTCTGTATATAATGGAATGATATTTTCTATACAAAATTTTTCATTCGTAAACCTTCAAACTTTTAAATAATTATTGAATACATTTTAATTACAATGCAGTTTATATTTTTCATGCACCATTTTAGGAGACTCAACTATCTATAGTGTTTACCTTTTAAATTCTCAATAGGATTAGAAAACAAATTGTTTAAGGTTCAAAAGATAATATCACATCTTCAGTGTATGATGCTGAGATAGTTTTGGAATTGAGTTTACTAAGATTTTTCTGGCCTTTATTAATTGTTTTTCTTAAAGTTTTTAAACTTCATGGAATAGCCAGCTGCTGTAACTTCTCGGGAAAACTATCAGAAGTGTATTAATTTGATTCTTTGGTGTGTTGGGCTAGATCCTGACTTCCAAACCTTTAAAGAGACACAGTATCTTATTTTTAACATCCATATACCCGAGATGATTTCTCACTTCCCAGTGCCTATATGTGCTTTTATTTTTCTGCTGGGATAAAATTGAGAATTCCTAACAACAGCCTACGTTACCTGTTCTTGCCTTTGTCTTTTGCTTCTTGCCCTCAATCCTCTCTACTCACACCAGTAGGTTTAGTCTCTCGGATCTTGATTTCTTTCTGTCTTGGGGCTTTCACATGTGCTTTCCCCTCTCCCTAGATTTTTTTCCCCTTGTTTCTTTTATAATTACTGCTGCTCCATTTTTACATCTTAATTTAAGTGTCATTTCTTCTGGAAAACTCTTTAACTTCCCACGGCCTCCTTCTCCTGCCCTTTCTTGAACTTGGTTAAATCTTTTTTTATTTCTTTAGCTCCTTCTATCCTTCTTAGTACTTCACACAATTGTAATTAAGTAGCTAATTATGTAATTAGTTGTTTAAGGTCTGTTTTCCATACTACAGTATGAACTCCATAAGAGTGGACACTTGTCCCCTTTTTTTCTCCAGCTTGCTTCATTATACCTTGCACCTAGGAAACACTGGAATACTTATTCAACAGATAAAAGATTCTTAAATATATTAAGTATAAAAGGGAAAAAAAGATTTATTTTTTGGACCTTGACTCTGCTTGTTATATATAATAACTGTATGAAGAAATGTTGCCAATGGAGGCAATGCTAATCTTGGTATGAGTTGATGAGTTGTTTCTGGCTTCTAGGACAAGTATAAGCTGATCTTTTATAGAAAGACTTTATTCCTTTTATTGTTTGTTCTAATCAGAGATTCTACTAGTCTGAGTCTAGAAACTATAGTTCTCATGATTTTTTTAAATATAAAAGTTAATATTATAATCTTAATTTTTCAAAATTATTTACTGTTTTAATTATAGGAACTTTGTTTACATACCAAGCTGCTTGCCCCAGTTAATTGTCCCATTGCTGATTTCCTTATGAAAGCACCTGAACCTCCACCAGCTTTGATTGTAAGAAATGCTGTACAAATGCTTAAGGTTGGTGTCTTAAAAGTTTTACTTTACCTAACTTTTTTCCTTAAAATTTAAACCAATTGAGAAAATGTTTTAACTAATTTAGTGCCTTAAAAAATTATCTTAAATGATCATGTACTTGGAATAATACTCTTGTAATTATAAGGCAGTAGGTATAGTTCTTTTATGTAATGTTTTTTTATCTTGTATATTTTGGTGATAGCAAAAGAAAACATATTTTTTGCTCATGTCAAAAATCTGTTCTGTGTCCCTTTATTTAGACTATAGATGCAATGGATGCATGGGAAGATCTGACTGAACTTGGGTATCATTTAGCCGACCTGCCAGTAGAACCACATCTTGGTAAAATGGTTCTCTGTGCTGTTGTTTTAAAGTGTCTGGACCCCATCCTTACGATTGCTTGCACACTAGCTTATCGAGATCCTTTTGTACTGCCTACTCAGGCCTCTCAAAAACGTGCAGCTATGCTTTGTAGAAAACGTTTTACTGCAGGAACTTTCAGTGACCATATGGCACTTCTCAGAGCATTCCAGGTACTATGACTGTCATTTTATTTCTGAAAATGCTGCTGATTAAACACATTTCTGGGGCAAGGGTAGCAATTTAAAAAATAATAAAGATTACATTAATTTTGTTTCATTAAGAAGTCACATTTTATTAATAGTCCTGAAAAATATCTTCTTGCTGTTAATATGTTAAAATAATGGGAGTTTTTCTCTACTTTGTTCCCCCCCCCCATTTTCTCCTTATAGTAGGAATAATGTACGTATGTGTGTATATATTTATTTATATTTATACTTGTATTTTTTTAAATGCCAAGTTTCTTTAAATCATGCTTTTGATAAGAAATAATCTAAAATTTTAGTTAAGAAACTTTGTCTATTACTTAAAGCATATAAAGTAAAGCTTAGAAGAAAATTAATTTGAATTTAATATCTGTTCCTTTTTTTAGAGTACATTTTTTTTCTTGTGTGCTCAAGACATTATACTACGAACTTAATAAAGCAAGATTCAAAAATCACTTAAGACCTTTTGAGATAATAGTAGTGGGAAATTGAGGAAAAAAATATATGTGAAAGAAAAGATAAGGAAAGTGAGACCCTCTGAAGAAGAGAAATGAAATGTAATTTAGAAATTCAAATAGGTGGGGAAGAATATGTTATTTCTTGAAAGGTAGACATTTTATTTATCCTTAAATCATCTTGAATGTAGGGTGTGCCTATGCATTTTCTAAAAATTTAACTTTGTTTAAGTAGAAGGTACTCTTTTTCAGGCATACTGGAATTTTTCAACACATACATCATTTAAATAAGTGATTACAAGCCCTTTTTTATTATTGCACAATGCATGACCCATTGTTATTAATTGGCTATATTAGATACCATATATTATAGTAGATCAGCTGAGTGATAATTAGAGGGGTATTTGGAGTAGAATTCCTATCTCTTTTTTGTCTTCCCCTCTTCAATTGCTGCTCTAGTCTTTCAGTTACAATTCAAAGAGAATCCATTTTAAGGGGACCTTTCTTCTTCTTTTTTTGCAGTTTTTGGCCGGGGCTGGGTTTGACCCACCACCTCTGGCATATGGAGCCGGTGCCCTACTCCTTTGAGCCACGGGCTCTGCCCTTAAGGGGACCTTTTTTATACTGCATGTAGATGGTTTCTAAAGATCCTCTTTCCATTCACAGATTAGTAGGTTGTACAAAGATTATTTTGGGGGGACTAGAATGGCAGGATTCTTGAATATAATTATGTCATGGTAACTTAGTTGAAAACTTTTTTTCACTTTTGTGGAATAAAATTAGCTGATGCATCTGAGAAGGTTAATATTTTTCATAGCTGGTTATTTAGGTTACTTGACAATTCCTATTGGGATTTTATAAACTTAATATCTTTCATAGATTTGAGCATAAGTTAACTAATGATACATGTTTTGACTATAAAATCTTAGATTTTATGATATAATTAAAATAAGAAGACTTGACCTTAAGTAATTGGTGTGGTGGTTTTCAGTTACTTTACTACTTCACTAGGAAATGTTTGGTAAATACGTTTTGTTTTGTAATTATTTAATTTTTATAGGCATGGCAGAAAGCACGAAGTGATGGGTGGGAGCGAGCCTTTTGTGAAAAGAATTTTCTTTCACAAGCTACCATGGAAATAATCATAGGCATGAGAACACAGTTGCTTGGTCAACTTAGAGCATCAGGTAAAGTTTTCCCCCAGAGAACCTATTTAAGCCACTGCCTATACCTCATAATACTTATGTATTAACTGATGCCATCTCCTATTATTTTTATGACATTATTGTGTTGTATAGTTGATATTCATGAACTGGTTTGTAAGACTTCTTCATGACCTCAACTTTTGTTTGCTGATGAAAAAAATGATATTGCAAAAATTGCAGTTAAGAAAAACATAATTTATGCCTTTTAATATTGTTGGCAGTGAATAGTTTATAATACGTGAATTTGTTAGCAAAGATCAATTTAGATCTTATGGTTAATGTATTTTCTTTTATCACTGCTAATGAATAATTATGTAGTTCTGTGAAATAGAAAGTTGAGTAGAGTACCAGGAATGCTGTTCGTTATATTTCTGGAACACTAAAGCAAGTGATAATGGCTAGAAGGCACTGTGAGGTTTTTTTGTTTTATTTTGTTTTTGTCTTTATTTATTTATTTTTGCAAAGAGGATGGCAGTGTTGCCATTTCCTCTTAGAATTGTTTTTTTAAATTCTGTGTTTGAGTAAGCATAGTACATTGATGTGATAAAAGTACCAGAGCCTGGATCCATGCATTACTTAAAGTTTCAGAGTTCATTCAAGGAATGAACCAGAGGGTTTAAAAATTGTCTTAAATATGGAGAAATATGAGGAACTTTCGAAATTAAGAATTACTATCTATTAATATTTACTTGATTTCACCTCCAGAATTAGTGTCTGTCAGAACAAAAACTGTTAATACCAGTCAGGAGAATGGTTTGAGTTTCTACCTGTGAACTTTGTTTTTGGCAGCAGCTTATGAAGTACTTTATTGCAAGAATGTACATCTTTAAAAATTTCTTAAGCCCCTGACAAGTCTTGTACTTATTCTAGCCTGAGTGTATCTACACTTTCCTAGAATATTGATTCTATATTTTACACAGCTTTCCAGAGGAGAGTCTATTAATTATTGTGGAATTTAAATATCATTAAATTTATATGAGTTATACACCTTTATTTTGTAAAAAAAAAAAAAAAAGCAAATTTTGTACACTGGAAAAAGTTGGTGTTTTTTTCTCCTGTAGGTTTTGTTAGAGCACGAGGTGGTGGTGACATTCGTGATGTTAACACAAACTCTGAGAACTGGGCTGTTGTAAAAGCTGCCCTGGTGGCAGGCATGTATCCTAATTTAGTCCATGTGGACAGAGAGAATGTTGTATTGACAGGACCAAAGGAGAAAAAAGTACGATTTCATCCCACTTCAGTTCTCAGTCAGCCTCAATATAAAAAGGTAAGACATTTTTAATGCTCTTAGGTCTTGAGGTGAAACTGATTTAGCTAGTTGAAAAATCAATAAAAAACGTTCCAAATGCCACCTGATTTAAGAAATTAATTAGCTATATACAGACAATTAAACATTGAAACAAAACTTTGATTCCAGTCTTAGGGTTGGAAGAAATAACATGTTTGATAATGAGGACTTTTATGCAAACTACATCAGTATGAACTTGCTTTAATTTTTGCTTGGGTACTAATATATGTCATTTGTTGTATTGAGGAAGTTTTTACATCTTAAAAGTGTTCCCAATAAATTTGGTGATACATACAATTAATAATTTTTTAAATTTATTCTCTTAATAGATTCCTCCAGCCAATGGTCAAGTTGCAGCAATTCAGGCACTGCCCACAGATTGGCTTATTTATGATGAAATGACCAGAGCTCATAGAATAGCTAACATTAGATGTTGTTCAGCAGTAACACCTGTCACTGTATTGGTATTCTGTGGACCAGCTAGGTTGGCAAGTAATGCTCTTCAGGAACCTTCATCCTTTAGAGGTAAACGTGTTATGAAGGAGATGAAAATCTATTTGAAATGAATTTTTTTACTAAACCAAACAAATTGTGAAATTATAAAAATTTATGTAATTATAGTTCCCTTTTCATATACTAAGATTACTAGGAAATACTAAAGTATACTGCTTCTTGAAATTGATTTCTAAGGTAACTTGACATTGATTTGGATGTTTTTGATTAATCTTCCTGATGGGAATAAGTTTATTTTTCGTTTTCACTTGAATTTACGTGATAGTTTGACGTAAATAAAGGCAATTGTTTAAAAAAGAATAATAATAGGCTCGGTACCTGTAGTTCAGAGGCTAGGGCACAAGCCACATACACCGGAGCTGGCAGGTTCGAATCCAGCCTGGGCCTGCCAAACACCAATGACAACTATAACCAAAAAATAGCTGGGCACTGTGGCAGGTGCCTGTAGTCTCAGCTACTTGGGAGGCTGAGGCAAGAGAATCACTTAAGGCTTGGTGCCTATGGCTCAAGCTGCTAAGGCACCAGCCACATACACCTGAGCTGGTGTGTTCGAATCCAGCCTAGGCCTGCCAAACGACAATGACGGCTGCAACCAAAAAATAGCCGGGTGTTGTGGCAGGCGTCTGTAGTCCCAGCTACTTGGGAGGCAGAGGCAGGAGAATTGCTTGAGCCCAGGAGTTGGCGATTGCTGTGAGCATGTGATGCCACAGCACTCTACCCAGGGCAACAGCTTGAGGCTCTGTCTCAAGAAGAAAAAAAAAAAGAGAGAGAGAGAATCACTTAAGCCCAAGAGTTTGAGGTTGCTGTGAGCGTGATGCCACAGCACTCTACCCAGGGTGACAACTTGAGACTCTGTCTCAAAAAAAGAAAAAAAACAAACAAAAAAATAAATAACAATAATAGTCACCCATAATGCAAACCTTATACAAACACTTTTTAATATAGTTTTCTATGTATTTACATACTTTAAATTATTTCACTCATACTGTTATTTTATATTCTACTCTCTTCATTATATAGAATGTGAAAAATACTTTAAATATTTAATATTAATGGCTGCAAAATAATCTATCATGTTTAAGCATGGCATAGTGTGTTTAAAATGTTCTTTTATGGTTGGACATCTTGATGGTTTTGAATTTTTTGCTGTTCAGTGTTACGGCAAATATTTATTCAGCATCTATTATACCTTAGGTACTGTACTAGGCATTGAGGATTTAATAGAAGACAAGGTGTTTCTGTCCTCAGGAGTTTACACAGTAGTAGGCATAGATAGTAAAACAAATACTCTGCATGGTGCTGTCAAGGATATACAAAGAAAACTATATTAGGCATGACCTACTTTTGAAAGGGATCTTAGGCAAGTTTCTCTGAGATGAGACTTACACTGAGACCTGAAGTATGAGAAGAAGCCAGTTATGTGAAGAAGCAAAAATGTGCCATACGTAGAAGACAGAAATCTCTAAGTTCTGTGCTAGGAGATGATGTAGGAACTGACAGAAAGCCTATGTGACTAGAGCACATTGATCAGAGGACAAGGGCAGTGAGATGAGATTGAAAGAAAGGCGTGAACTTGTAGGCCATAGTAAATGCAAGGAAAGCCATTAAAGAATTTTAAGGAAGGGACTGACATGTGATTTACAGGTCATTTTGGCTAAGAGGGGGTGGGTTGCAGGAGGGCCAAGAATAAAAGAGTGGAGGGAGGCTGATAGGAAGTTCTTGCAGTAGTCTTATAACAGATGATGGTAACTCAGAACTAGGGCAGTCACAGATGATATGAGAGAAGTAGATTTAAAATTTTTTGGAGGTGCTAGTAACTGCTGGATTAAATGTGAGATAGTAAGGGAAAGAGGGAAGATTCTCTTATAATTCTTAGGTTTTGGTTATAGTAGCTTGCTGAATAATAATGCCAATTATTTGAGATCCAGATAGTTTGGGAAGAGCAGGTTGTATAGGGG
This sequence comes from Nycticebus coucang, assembly GCF_027406575.1. Classification (NCBI taxonomy): domain Eukaryota; kingdom Metazoa; phylum Chordata; class Mammalia; order Primates; family Lorisidae; genus Nycticebus; species Nycticebus coucang. Next base: position 13,083,481 of record NC_069796.1, read on the forward strand.
AGAAGTCAAGAGTTCTGATTTAGACACATTAATTTTGAGATAATAAGACATTGTAAGTGAAAATTTTTCAGAAGGATATACATATCTGGGAGTCAGGGAAGTGATCTGAACTAGCAATACAAATTTGGAAGTCACCACATTTAAATGATATGTAAAGACTTGAGAATGGATTTCCTAAGGAAAATGTATAAATTTGAGTAGAGGCAGAAAGAGTGGCTCAGTGTTGGAGGTAAGTATGTTTCCAGAAAGTGGTGGTGAGTGGTCAGCTCTATTGAATGATACCTTGAGAGACTGAAAAAAAAAGTAGACTGAAAATGTTGTGTTTGATACTATGGCAATCATCGATGGCCTTTACAAGAGCATTTTTAGTGGAATGGTGGGCCTAGAGGGAGTTGAGTTTGTATGGAAAGAGTAGAAATGTATACAAAAACAGAAAAATTAGCCAGATGTGGTGATGTATTTCTTTAATCCCAGGTATTCGGGAGGCTGAGGCAGGAGAATCACTTTAGCCTAGGAGTTTGAGGTGGCAGTGAGCTATGGTGATGCCACTGCTCTCTAGCCCAGGTGACAGAGCAAGACTCTGTCTCCAGAAAGAAAAAAAAGAAAAAGAAAAGAAAATAATTGCAACCCCAGTTTACATGAGTATTGCTTTGAACACATCATTCCGTAGTTCTTGATGTATAGAATATTCATCCCTTTCTCTATGTTCTTTGTTTCTTCTTCATTCAGTTGTTATTTAAAGCTTGTCTTTCAGTTTTTAAGTTCTTGTCTTTTTTGTTTTATTGCATTATGATTAGAGATTATAGTTTTCAAATGTCCTTTTTTTTCACTCCTTTTAAATATTGAGATTTAATTTGTGATCTTTTGGGTTTGGAGAACTTCCCATACAACATTTTAGTGGGTCAGGAGCATTTGAGTATGTAGAGTATGTTTTCTGCTTACTTTTAACTATAATGTGAGGTGGTAAAAATGATATTTTTCTTGCATTATGTGTTTGGGCAGTGGATGGCATTCCCAATGACAGTAGTGATAGTGAAATGGAGGACAGAACTACTGCTAATTTGGCAGCCTTGAAACTTGATGAGTGGCTCAATTTCAAACTAGAGCCAGAGGTAAGTTGCTTTTTTGTAGTGTAATAAATGTCTTTTATTTAGATAATATGAATTGACATGCAGTATGAAAAAAGTTATCTTCAATATTGAGTTCTTGGTATTAGAGAATATAGTTTATTTTTCAGTTTTCATAGGGCCCTTGTACATTCTCTGCTGTATTGGGGTACAGAGGACTTGAAAAACTTAAGAGTGGCTCAGTATTTAAGGTAGGTAATTGTCTATTTGTGGTCTTATAACAGAATAGCTCAGACTAAGTAATTTACAAAGATGAAAATATATTGATTATAGCTCTGGAGGCTGGTGAGTCCAATATCTATTGATTATAGCTCTGGAGGCTGGTGAGTCCAATATCAAGATGCCAGCATAGGCTGAGGGCTGCTGTCTGCTTCTAAGATGATGCCTTCTGCCCTGTGTCCTCTGGAGGAGAGGAGTGCTATATATATGTCCTCACATGGCAGAAAGTGGAAGGTCAACAGGGGTGAACTCCGTCTGTCAAGCCCTTTTATAAGGTCACCTAATCCCATTCAGGAGGGCAGAGGCTTCATGACTCAATCACTTCTCAAAAGCCAGTACCTCCCAATACCATTGCATTGGGGATTAAATTCAACACGAATTTTTAGAGGGGAGCAAAAACATTCAGACCACAGAAGTAATACTTGAATATTTCCATATATATAAAAAAGATGTTGAATATTGGGTACACAAGAATTCCCTTTATTTTGTGTAACTGTTTGTTAGGGATAGATAGGAGTTCATTCTGTTTTCTCTTTCCATCGACTTCAGATTGGGAGAGAGAAATGTTTCTATTAGATTAAAAATTTTCTGGCTGGTCTTGGTGGCTCATGCCTGTAATCATAGCACCCTGGGAGACTGAGGTGGGTGGATTGCTGGAGCTCAGGAGTTGGAGACCAACCTGAGCAAAAGCAAGACCCTGTCTCTAAAAATAGCTGGGTATTGTGGTGGGCATCTATAGTCCCAGCTACTTGGGAGGCTGAGGCAAGAGGATCGCTTGAGCCCAAGAGTTTGAGGTTGCTGTGAGCTGTGATGCCATGGCATACTTACCAAGGGTGACAAAGTGAGACAGAGTCTGGACAAAGTCTCCCTTAATTCCAACTCTGCTTTTTTTTTTTTTTTTTTTTGTAGAGATGGAGTCTCACTGTACTGCCCTCGGTAGAGTGCCGTGGCGTCACATGGCTCACAGCAACCTCTAACTCTTGGGCTTACACGATTCTCTTGCCTCAGCTTCCCAAGCAGCTGGGACTACAGGCGCCTGCCACAACGCCCGGCTATTTTTTGTTGTTGTTGTTGCAGTTTGGCCGAGGCTGGGTTTGAACCCGCCACCCTCGGCATGTGGGGCTGGTGCCCTACTCACTGAGCCACAGGCGCCGCCCCAACTCTGCTTTTAAAGATCATTTTCTGTGCATTTTTGGTGGTGGCTGAACTGTCAGTAATTGTCACTGTTAGGTTTACTTTTATGCCATCCATTCATTTACCACCTCAACCTAGTGCAGTTTTACTTCCATTCTCACCAACCTTTCACTTCCCTGAAACTGTACTCCCCAAGGTCAACTGTGTCCTCCATGTTCTCAAAGCTAATCTGAAATACCTCAGAAATGAGACTTTTCTTTAATATTTGGCACTATTGTTCATAACCTCTTTTTTGTAATCCTTTTCTTCTCCATTTTTCTTCCTTATTCTTGCTCCAACTTCTTTGTCATGAGTTACTGTGACATTAATCTTTGCTAATTCTTCTTCCTTTAGTCATTCCTCCTTGGGTTGTTTCACTGACTCTTCTGTATGTGTTGTGCCTTATATTTTAGATGTGTTTGTGTCTTAAATTTTAAGTTCTGTGCCTTACTCTGTTTTTCTCATTCTGTCTGCACAATCCTCAGGGACCTCATACCTGTCTGTAGATTGAGTAGCCATTTGTACACTCGTGACTCTCAAGTTTATGTCTCTAGCTTGGGCCTGTGTGTGAATCCAGCTGCCTTCTGGACATAATCATTTGGATGTTCTACAGGCATTAAAATAACAATATGAATAGAACTAAATGTAATCTATTTGCCCTCCTGTTACTTTCCCAGACTATTTCCCATATTTCAACTTAACTATTGTTACTATCTTTCTTACTAGACTGTTTCATTTGATTCTGTGTTTCTAGTGTTTAGTGTTTTATAAATGAGAAATTATTTCATTCATTCAATAGAGAGTAGAATTAATAGTAAAGTATATGAAATGTAAAGTATATTCTTTGGAAACAAACTGCAGGCCTTAACTAATAAGCAAGTGCCTTGTGTAAGTATCTTGAATACATGATGTACATTTTTCTTTTATCTATTTGAACCGAGGACATTTTTATTACAGGCAGCCAGTTTATTGCTACAACTCAGACAGAAGTGGCATAGCTTATTTTTACGCCGAATGAGAGCACCATCTAAACCGTGGTCTCAAGTTGATGAAGCTACCATAAGAGCAATTATAGCTGTTTTAAGTACTGAAGAACAGTCTGCAGGTTTACAGCAACCATCTGGGATTGGCCAAAGGCCAAGGCCTATGTCTTCAGAAGAACTTCCTTTGGCATCATCTTGGAGGTCAAATAATAGTAGGAAAAGTTCAGCAGATACTGAATTTTCTGATGAGTCCACTGCTGCAGAAAGGTATATTTCTAACGTTTTTTCAAAATAGTTGACATTTTCTCTAGGAAAATGATTTGTCTTAGAATAGTGTGTTTTTACGGTATTTTAAAACTATAACCTTTGTAGACCAGGGGTGGTGGCTCATGCCTATAATCCTAGCTCTTTGGGAATCTGAGGCAGGAGGATTGCTTAAGATCAGGAATTGGAGACCAGCCTGAGCAAGAGCAAGACCCCATCTCTACCAGAAATGGAAAAAATTTGCCAGGTGTGATGGTGTGTGTAGGTTGAGGCAGGAGGATCTCTTGATCCCAGGAGTGTGAGGTTGCAGTGAACTATAATGATGCCACTCTATTGCTAGGTAATTCACTGGACTTCAGTTCACTGGAGAAAATTCCCCTGAAAAATTATTTTACATGTCTTGCCCATTTTTCATCAGATGTTCATTCATATCTTATTAATATCTTTAGGCTGTAGACATTTTATGTTATTTGCAAAAGAATCCTAGATATAAAATATTTATTGGTAGAAAAATGAAGTGTGGGGATAAACCACTTGTTCATAGAGTAATTATAATTTTAAGAATTATGAAATTCTTAAACTAAGAACAACTAATGAATTATTGAAAACTTAATCCTTTTTTGTTTTAAATTTATTTATTATAAATACTGTTAAACAACAAAGTAAATGGCATACAATAATGGAACTTTGTAGTCCAGATTCAACAATTACCAAGATTTTCACCTATTTGATTTACCCACCAAAATTTTCTTTTATCCTTTTTTCGTACATATTTCAAAGTGAATCCGACACACCACATCATTTTACCCTTACATATTTAAATATGCATCTAATAAAAATAAGAGCAATTTCCTACATAACCAGAGTGGTTAGCAGTTCCAATAAAATTATAGTCTCAGTTTTAAATTACTGATTTATTTGAACAAGCATGCAAGGAAGACCCATGCATTATATAAGGATGACATGTTTCTTGGGTCTGTTGTGATCTAGAGTAGTTTCTCTATTGACTTTCTTTTCTTTTCTTTTTTTTTGAGACAGAGTCTCACTTTGTCGCCCTTTGTAAAGTGCCCTGGTGTCACAACTCACAGAACCTCCAGCTCTTGGGCTTAGGTGATTCTCTTGCCTCAGCCTCTCATGTACCTGGGACTACAGGCGCCCACCACAATGCCTGGCTATTTTTTTGTTGCAGTTTGGCTGGGGCTGAGTTCAAACCCACCACTCTCAGTATATGGGGCCGGCACTCTGCTCACTGAGCCACAGGTGTTGCCCCCTCTGTTGACTTTTTTGAAGAAACTACGTCAGTGGGATTGTAAGATGTCTCACGTTCTGTGTTTGTCTCTTTTTTATTGGCACCATTTATTCCTATACCCTACGTATTTCATGTAAACCAGTAGTTAGCTCTCCGAGGTTGATTAGATTGTGTTGGCAAGAATATTTTATAGTTGGTGTTGTGACCTTTATATTGTTTAATGTCTGGTGGTTCACAAAGAACTACACTCTTAAAAAAATTAAAATATTCCCTATTGCCAAGTTTACAGCATTTATTCATAGAATTTTAGAAGAGTCTTAGAGTTTATCTAATCTAATAGTGTTGTGTAGATGAAGAAATTAAAGCGTAGGTAAGCTAAGAGACTTAGGATCACATACCTGGCTGGTTGTAAATTTAATACTTTTGTAGACATCTATATTTCCTGAGTCCAGTATTTTAGAATACTGTTTCATAAGTCACAGTATTGCTGAGACTTTGGATTGAAATGGAATCTACTTTGTATTATAAACTTATATATAACTGATCTTTCCTTCTTTCTTGCTCAAGAGTATTGATGAAATCTCCATCTCCAGCATTACACCCACCTCAGAAGTACAAAGACAGGGGGATTTTACATCCTAAACGAAGCACTGATGATCGATCAGATCAGTCTTCTGTGAAATCTACAGACAGTAGTAGTTACCCAAGTCCTTGTGCTAGTCCTTCTCCTCCATCCTCAGGAAAGGTAGAGTATCTAAACGTAGATATAGTAAGGACCATGTTTGTAGCGTATCTAATGTTAAAAATTTGAACAAAATGGCCTCTGTTCTAGATTAAAGTTGAAGTTGGCAAACTCGAGACAATTTAAGTAAATTTTAATGTTTTTCTTACTTGGTAAGTATTTCTAGTTTTTAATGTCTTCAGTGTTTTGAAACTAACACTCACTAATGGCATGTATTGAGGCGATTCATTATTTTCTTTTTTTTTTTAGAACCTTTTTTGTTTAAACAAATAGTAAGATAATCTTTTTTTTAACAGAAATTATCTTAATTTAATTTTGGTTTATAATTTCAGAATTGAAAACAATGGTTACTTTCAACTGTTAATTTCTGCAATTCAAAGGTTATATTTAAAAACAGAAGACAAGGGCAGCGCCTGTGGCTCAGTTGGTAAGGCGCCGGCCCCATATACCGAGGGTGGCGGGTTCAAACCCTGCCCCGGCCGAACTGCAACAAAAAAATAGCTGGGCATTGTGGCAGGCGCCTGTGGTCCCAGCTACTCGGGAGGCTGAGGCAAGAGAATCGCTTAAGCCCAGGAGTTGGAGGTTGCTGTGAGCGGTGTTAGGCCACGGCACTCTACCGAGGGTCATCAAGTGAGACTCTGTCTCTACAAAAAAAAACAAAAAAAACAGAAGACAAGATGAGGGTAGGGCTGTAGGAACTGTTTATACAGAATTGAAAACTGTCTTTTAAAAATTTGTAATAATGACTGACATCAAATGTTCAGGATGTGATGACTTTCACTTTTCCTGCATTGTTAGTAGCTGAGTAAGTATTTGATTAGAGCTTATTTAGCTACATAGGCTTTGGTGAATATTTCTGCTGAAGTACTCTTCTAAATAAGAGGAAAAGGAATGCTTTTTTTTTTTTTTTTTTTTTCCGGTTTTTGGCTGGGGCTGGATTTGAACCCATCACCTCTGGCATATGGGGCCTGCGCCCTACCCCTTTGAGCCACAGGTGCTGCCCCTGGAAAAGGAATGTTTTTATAGATTTTCATTCTTAGGTTTTGGGGGGGGGTTTGGTTTATAATTTAAATACCTTTATTAAGGTAAAATTTACATATAATAAAATACCAATTTAAACTACATAATTTAGTGAATTTTAACAAATATATGCAGTTAGGTAACTACCACAGTCATGTACAAAATATTTCCATCACCCCCAGTGCTGGATAACCACTGATTTATCTGAACCCTAGAGTTGCCTTTTCTAGAACTTCTTATAAATAGAATCATATACATGTAGCTTTTTGTATCTGGCCTGTTTCATTTAATATAATACTTTTAAAATTCATCTATATTGTTGAGCGTAGTATTAGTTTATTTTATTCCTGAGTAGTAAGTATTCCATTGTATAAATATACTATAGTTTGCTTAGCCATGCACAGTAATAAGACATATTTGTGTTGTTTCCATTTTTGGCAATTGTGAATAAAGCTGCTGTAATATTCCAGTACAAGTCTTTGCGTGTAATATGCTCTATTCTTGGGCAAATAAATATAGGAGTAGGATTGTTGGGTTGGGTTGTATGATAATCACATAATTTATAAGAAGTTACCCAACTGTTTGCTGTACTATTTTGCCTGCCTTTTAACAATATGTATGAATTCTATTTGCTACCTATACTTGGCATTATTATTTTTGGTAATTTTAGCCATTCTAAGGGGTAGGTAGTGACAGCTCATTTTAGTTTTAATTTGTTTTTCACAGTGACTAAAGGATGTTGAACAGTATCTTTTGAAGAGCAAATGTTGTTAATTTTGCTCCATTTCATTAATTTTTTCTATTATGATTCATATTTTTTCTGTCCTAAGAAATTTTTGCCAAACCCAAGACGACAAAGATTTTCTCCTGTGTTTTATTCTAGACGTCTTACATTTAGTTATAAGGTATATGATCTATTTCAAGTTAATTTTTGTTTATGGTATGGTAAGTCATGCATCATTTTTTGGCTTTGACCTATATAGTACCATTTGTTGATAAACATTTTTTTCCCCATTGAATTGCTGTAGTACCTCTGTCAAAAGCTGACCACAAATATGTGATTTATTCATTGGGTTTTATTCTGTTTAGTTGATCTGTACTTTTTTTTTTTTTCATGACACACTGACTAGATTTTACAAGTTTTATAGTGAGTCTTAAAGTCAGTTAATGTTTGTCTTCTAACTTTGTTCATCTTTTTCAAAAAAATTTTGTTTTGTTATTCTGGGTCCTTTATGCTTTCACATAAACTTTAGAGTCAGCTTTTCAGTTTCTACAGAAAAAAGTTTAGTATATTAAGTGGTGGAATTATTTGAAGAAAATCAACAGTTAATAATTTTTACTATGCTAGCTCATAACATGGTATGTCTGTCCATTTAGATAATCCCATTTAGGTATTCCTTTAATTTCCCCCAGCAATGTTTTGTGTAAATCTCACAGGACAGGCATTACACACTTCTTAATTGAATTTATCCTTAAGTGTTTAATAATTTTGATAATATTCTTTTTTAAAATTTCTATTTCCAGGTGTCCATTGACAGTATATAGAAATATGTTTGATTTTGTATATTTGCCCTGTATCCATGACCATGCTTTATTTATTAATTCTATTAGTTTCTTATGTAGATTTCTATGGCTATTCTACAAAGATAATCATACCATCTGTTAAGAAAGTAGTTTTACTTTTTATGTGTCCATTCTGATTGCTGTTTGTTTGTTTTTTACCTTACCTTTTTGGCTTCAGTCTTGAGTAAAATGTTGAATAAAAGTGTTGAGAGCAGACATCTTTTCCCTGATTCTAGGAGGAAGGCATTTTTTGGTAAATTTCATTGATTGATTTTTTTTTTTTTAATGTTTATATATCAGTCACGATGGTACCCTTTCTATATATTGCTAGATTTGATTTTGTTAAATCAAGAATATTGTTAAATAAGCAATCTTTGTTCATGAGGAATATTATTCTGTAGGTTTCTTGTATTTGTATGATTTTGGTATCAGGGTAGTTCTTGCCTCTTAAAATTAGTTGGGAAGTGTTCCTTTCACTTCAGTATTTTAGAAGAGATGTATAGAATTGGTCTTCTTTCTTCTGTAAATCTTTGATAGAATTCACTGGCAAAGCTATTTTTAACTTATTCAAGTGCCTCTTGAATCAGTATTATGGTATTTCAGGTGTAGTTTTGAGAACCTTGCAACTGTGTTCTTTTATTTTACCCTTCACTCCTTTTGTGTTATTGTTTTCATACATTTTATTTCTATATAAATGCTACAATGCAATATTTTTGCATTACCCAGTCAGTTATCTTTTATCAAGATTTAAAAGTCAGAAAACTGTCTTTTATATTATTCACTTATTTGCCACTCTGCATTCTTTTGTGTTCATATGATGTCCATCTTGTATCATTTACTTTTGCTGAAGACCTTTCTTTTTGGGACTGTGAAAACATGAGTGTAAATCCATTAATATTGTTCCCCAGGTCGCTGATGTTCTTTTCATTTTGTTCAGTTTTAGTTCTTTTGCTTCATTGTGAATAATTTCTGTTGTTATACATCTTTACGTTCACATGTTATTTGCATTCAAATATTATGTTTTCATCTCTAGAGGTTATCTTTGGGTCTTTTAAAAGTATCTTTCCTTTCTCCCCTCATTATGTTCATATTTTTGTCTACTTGAACAAAACGAATGTATTTATAATAGATGCTTTAACATTCTTGTCTACTAATTATGTCATTTCTGTCATATCTGAATCCATTTTTTTGAATACTTCTTTTCTTGATTGTGAGTCATATTTTCCTGTTTCTTTGCTTTTTTTGAAATTTTGTTTGCTAGGTTTTTGTTGTATTCTTCTAAATAGTGTTAAATTTTGTTCTGATACACAAGTTGTGATCGTCAGTTAAATAAACCTTTTTAGGTTTGCATTTAAGTAGTGTCAGGGCATGTCCACGGCAGTCTTTATTCTGGTCTTAATTTAGTTCTAGTACTGTGGTATGACCATACCGTCTCTCTGTTCCATCTGAGGGTAACATGAAATATTCCCAGCTGTGTGTGAACTCTGAAAATTTCTGCTCTGTTGTTTTCCTTTGGATCTTTTCCCTAGCTTCAGATCATTTCCCCCCCCCACTCACTCATATTCAGGACAGTACTCAGTCAAAACCTTGTAGAGACCACTGTGTAGTTACTTTGGAGCTTTCCTTGAACTCCTTTCAATCATGCCGTGCAAATTCTAGTTGCCTCAGTCTCTAAACTCCAATCCGTCTTCACAGTTCATTGAGACCACTGGGATCTCTGTTTCTCTTTGTTAACTGGAACCTACTTCCAGGCAGTAGGCTGGTGCAATTTTTGTTTTGTTGCTGGATTTTGAAGATTTATTGAAACACATTCTGAAAGTACATTTGAAGTATAAATTCCCAATGTTGGTGTTCCAAGAGCCTTTATTAATAAGTGATTTTGAATGCTCTAAAAATGAGTACTGATTTTTGCCTCTTTAACTTCATTTTGATTGACCCTTGCATAGATATTCAGTCATGATAGAACTATTTGTACTTACTGAATATTTGGTAAATACTTTGGTTTATGTTTTTGTGAAGATATTATTTAATGGGGTATATTGGTTTTGAATGGTCAAATTAGCTTTCAAAAACTTACACATTCTTTTCTAGGGCTCAAAATCTCCTTCACCAAGACCAAACATGCCTATTCGATACTTTATAATGAAGAGTAGCAATTTGAGAAACCTTGAAATTTCTCAGCAGAAGGGTATCTGGTCTACAACCCCTAGTAATGAGCGGAAGCTAAATCGAGCCTTTTGGGAAAGCAGCATGGTTTACTTGGTATTTTCTGTTCAAGGATCTGGACATTTCCAGGTGAGCCATCCTGAAACAGTGAAATGGGGGTGTTCTGGCTATAAGTTAGAACAGCAGAGATTTAAAACAAACAAACAGCAACAAAAACCCCCCCTGGCTTTTTACTGTTTATTATACTACATTATATGGTGACAATACCTTTTGCTTGATTGAGAGAGAAAGAGGAATATAGTGCCTCTTCAAGGGAGGGATAGAACTGGGATACTTTTGTTTATGCCTTATCTTATCAGAGCCTTTCCTTCTGAACATAACAGTTTTTCCTTCCAAAGGCAACTTTAGATTTACTAATTCTCAAGTGGATTAAAAATAATGAGAAGCTTGACTTTAAAAAAAATATTTATTTAAATAGGCCAAGGAAGTTAGTATTGGCAATCAAGAAATGAAGTGTTTAACTCATGTTGACTTAATGTATCTGTATCTGAATTTATAAAATAATGAATTAATTTGATATTTATTATAATTTTTGGAAATAAAAAATTAGATTTTATTCATTTATCTTGGAATAAATGTAGACTTAGAAATGACACATTATTTAGAAATTATCTGTTAATATTTGAAATTATGTTAAAAGAGTAGAATTGGTCTTTTCTCTCAGATTTATTAATAAATTCTTTTATAAGAAAATTTAATAGGTAGCTTATATTTTGCTTTTGTTAGGTATCTGTTATATTTATATCTTAAAGGTTAAAAAACTCAGCCTAATCAGATAAATTGAATTTAGACATTTTGATATTATCCTCACCTCTATTCCTTCCTCCCATTTTATCCACAGGGATTTTCTAGGATGTGTTCTGAGATAGGAAGAGAGAAGAGCCAGGAATGGGGCTCAGCTGGCCTAGGAGGAGTATTTAAGGTAGAGTGGATACGGAAAGAGAGTCTTCCCTTTCAGTTTGCACACCATTTACTCAATCCATGGAATGACAACAAGAAAGTACAGATAAGCCGAGATGGGCAGGTATACAATGACATTTACAAATTTTTCTTTTTTTTCTGTTTTATTTTGCTGTTATTCAGTGCTTTGAGGAGAAAGTAAAAGGATACAAATTTTATATTCTATTTGTACATGGGAAACAGTGGTCTAGCTACGTCAAAAAGCCAGTAAAATCCTATTTGGAAAGGTGTCTTATAGCTCATTGCACTTTTTACATTTTGTAAATTTGGCTTCTTTCTAAAGATTTCTCTATTATATAAAATATTTAAAAGTTACTTCATGAAGGTTTCTGTTGTCTTGCTAACTAAACATGTGATCAAGACTGAGTGCAATTCTGAGGTAATTTGACTAAAGTCTCAAGATGACAACAGTATCTAGTTTCTCTATTGTTTTAACTAATTATATAAGATAAATAACCTTTTTATATTCTGTTGGCTTGTTTTATTTCTATTATGTTTTGGTTTGCCTTCGTCATGCTGCTTACATGCATTTTAAGCTAATTAAGGTGATGGGAATTAATACACGGTGTCCATACAGCTTGTGTGTAGTTTTAAATTGCACACAATGGCCACTCTGTATATATTGACCAAAAACTGTGCTACCTGCATTATAAGTTTTTTTTTATGAATAAAAGGAGTTATTAGTCCAGTTTTATGTAGGAGAAAATAGATTCAGAGGTTAGTTTTGCCTAAGCTAAATTTTGCACAGATAATAACTACGTTTTGCCCAGCTAATAATTCGTTTGAAACAGTGTGACTCACTTCAGATCACCATGTGAAAAGCAGGTGCTTTTTAAATGTTTATGAGAAATATCATGCCACAGGAGGACTATAAAATGGCATTCTGTTCATTTTTATTCTATAATAATGATTTTGAAATAAGTTTAATTTTAGTAATTTCTAAGGTAAGAATGTGTAGTCACCTAAGGTTTTTTTGAGGGAAAAAACCTCAAAACATCTAATGTGCTAGGTAGGGTTCACAGTAAACCCTTGGAATTTCCAGCTGAGTGCTTTTGCTAAGTCTCCATTAGAAACAAAATCTCAGGCCAGCATTGGGGGCCTATAAATCACGCCTGTAATCCTAGCACTCCGGGAGGCCAGGGTGGATTGCCTGAGTTCAGGAGTTCAAGACCAGCCTGAGCAAGAATGAGACCTTTCACTACTAAACAACAGACAAATTAGCTGGGTATAGTGGCGGGTGCTTATATTCCCAGATACTGGGGAGGCAGAGGGAAGAGGATCACTTGAGCCCAAGAGTTTGAGGTTACCATGAGCTATGACGCCATGGCACTCTACCCAGAACAACAGAGTAAGAGACTCTGTCTCAAAAATAAAAAAAAAAAAAGGAAAGAAAGAAACGAATCCATTATTTCCAGATAGATAAAGTTCTAGAAGGACTCCATGGATATCTGTCACCATTTTGACACAAAAGTTGACATATTGACAGATTAATGCAATCTTTTTTTCTTTTATTATTTTTTAATTTACCCCTGTACAAACAAGGATAACTACAATGTTAAATCTGGACGTTGACTCCGTAAACCTTGAAGCAAAGAATTAGAAAAAACGTATGCCATATGATTTTAGCATGTTCTAGTAGGAAAACGAAAAATTTAAAGTGATTTTCTTACATTTTTATTAATATAGATTTTGGTGTTTTAAAAAATTTCAGTCTAAAAAAAATTTCAATCTAGTTCTTTTTATGTTTATTTTGACTTTTGGTTTATTTAGGAACTAGAACCTCAGGTTGGTGAACAGTTGCTCCAGTTATGGGAACGCCTTCCACTGGGAGAAAAAACAACAACTGATTAATACTCAGGTTATACTATACTTTCATTTGAATACTGGCAGCATTTGTGATCATTATAACTTTTAGATTATTCATCTTATCTTCACTTCTTTTTTAATCCTCCAGAACTTCTTAGTGGTGAAATAACATCCTGACTATTTATAACCACTGAATGCACTGACTTCCAAAAACAGTCGGGGCTGTGTGTTACGATCAGGCCTTTCTGGTTTAGAGTGTTACTTCAGAACCCCCATCTTCATATCTTCATACACAAGCAAAAAAGATCATTTATAGTGATCATAGGGACTAATTATGTAATGTTTGTAATGAATAAATATAGTAGTAGTAGTTTCATTATTTAACACAATAGCAGTTATTTTAAACAAATTTAATTTGATGTTAAGCATTTCATTTCTATAAAAAATTGAATAGCCAAGCCAGGCATGGTAGTATGCACCTATAGTCCCAGCTACTTTAGAGGCAGAGGTCGGAGGATCCCTTAAACCCAGGAATTCAAGTCCAATTTGGGCAACATGTATAAATAAAACAAACAAACAAACAAACAAAAGAAACCTCACTGAGTTACAACTTTTATTGATGACTTGTGAAGTTTTAATGTAAAGAGGCCTGAAAACCTCTAAATACAATTTTAATAGTTACCATTAAAAAAAAAAGAAAAACACAACCAACCAAAGTCTAAAAATGTCCCTTTTAAATATATATATGCTTTTTAAGGGGTATTCTTTCTGCCATTTTTAACCTGAGTCACATTAAGAAAAAAAAGGAGGGATGTTCTTTTTCTGTGATGATGAAATACAGTATAAAATCTGAAGAATGGCACAGAATTCCTCCTTGCCTTTGGTCAGGTCAGATTAAGTACTTAGTTTTATTTCTACTTCTGCCTTTTAACCCGATGTATACCATACTCCTTCCTCCCATTTAACAACCTTCACACATCTGTCATTTGAGCACAGTAATTGTGACCTTTTGTTTCGGCTACAGAAACTTGATTTAGACAGGTTAACAATTTAAACAAGTTAATGTAAATTTTAAAAATACTCCTCAGTTGCTGGTAGGTTGATTGCTAGATGTCTTCCAAACTGAAGCCCAGAAGCACCACAATTCAAAATGTCTTCTTCCATATACTTTTCTTTGGTATGTTTTCTCTGACTTACATTTTCAGATACGATTTTCCTTTTTTGAATATATGATTTAATAAATGGGGGTTGATTTTTTTGATAAACCTGTGCTAGTGCCAAGTCTCATATTTCTTTGCCAACTCTGAAATACTTGATCTCTTTACTACCACTCGCTATGAACTTGAAGAGACTTTTTGAAGGGAAAAATGGAAGTATAGGAAAGAATGAGAGGAATGTCTTGGTTACTGAGCTCTAAATAGAACAGGTTTGGTAGCATTTCTCATAATACATTTCAGTTGTTGCTATTAATAAAACCCCTAAACATGACTGAATTAAACACAAAAAGGAACCTAAGTCCTCTGCTTCTGTATTTGAGAACAAAGACGTGAAAATCATGGGTCAACGGAAAAATCTTGAGAACCCTTCTTTTTCTCTGGGATAACATTATATATTGGTGCATTAGTCTAGAATGTAAGGTGTGATTTTTGCCTGTATTTGTAGTTAATTTTTTTGTACTTTGAGACATACCTGTAAATTGAGCCGATGTGAATTATGTTCCACTGTATGTGTATTGTAGTTCTTTCCTATTAGGGCACCTTGTGTTTTCCTGATAACGCATACATTTTTAGTATGTATTTAGTAGTTCACAGTGTTCTAAATTGGGAGGGACTTTTAAAAAATAAAACTTGTTTTAATTTCCATCTGTTTTGTAATATCTATCCCTGTATGTAAATGATGGGTTTGTTGATATTTAAAATGAATACAATTTGAATGTAATTAAAATGCTGTTTTTGGAAGAGATGAACTTTAAATATACTTATTAAATGAAATTCTGTTAAATTATTCAGATCTTGTTATTTCTGATACTTTATAGTAGGACTAAGGTAACAGTAATGAGATATTAATGAATTTCAAATACCTTGAAAAATCCTAAATTGATACAGAAGGACATGGTTTTGTGTCATTACTCTCCCCTTTTAACCCCAAATTGCCCTATTTCAATAGGGGGCAAAAATCTCAAGACATGTGTCTAGTATAAAATGTGGTAAATATTAATAAAATAATGCAGAAAGAGGAAGTTAACTATATTGAAACGTTTCTATGTATTAAGAAGAAATGTACTTAAATTCATATTTTTCCAATTTTATAAATAAAGTTGTCTAAGCCCTCAGGAGAATTTATTCATAGTGTGATATCATAGTAGCTAACTTTATTTTATGTGAAGAATTTAGTTCTTTTTTTTTTGTCAGCTAGTTCATATTTAATTTCTTTCAGCCAATAGAGCTGTCCATTTAGAAAACATGGAGTACCTACTGTTTGCCAAATTCTGCCCAGGCGTTTTGTTATAGAAGTAGTACTGTAATATCTTAGACATTTGCTTTCCATCATGTCTTTCACCTCCCTGAGATATTTAATATTTATTTTTGCTAATTTGCTGGGAGCAGTTCATTGGCCCTTATTTATAATAAATATTTATTTCACATTATTCACAGTGACATACTACAGTATATCAGGTACAGTTCTTGCTGTCCAGAAGGAGTTGTTGATAACAATTTTATTTGGTGTAATATAGCATGAGTAAACTGACAAAGACCCAGGGTGAAGGCATTTAAGAGGAAAACTATCAATAAAGTCTTCACGTTAGAATTGTGTTTTGAGCATGGCTGTTAGAATGGATAGAATTTGTAAAGGATTAGGACAGAACATTAAAACTCTGGTGAAAAACTAGAATAGGACAAGGTATATTTGGAGAATACATAGTTCATAATAGCTACTTGGCAAGCTTTTGGGTAAGTGTTTACAAAGAGAATGTTTGTAAGAAAAGCTAAGAAATGATTGAATCTAGTGGATCTTGAAATTTAGTATGCAGATGGGGTTCCTGTTAGAAATATTTGACCCATACACAGTGGGTCTGAGCAGTAAAAGTCAGTACTTTTGTAATAGGGTTTAAGAATCTTGTTTAGCAGATTCTTCAAGTACTCTTGGTACAAATGGGTCAGGGATCATACTGAAACAGATAAAATCAAAGAAAATATGTGTTCTAAAGTTCACATGCACATCACATGCACCCCCATACACAGTGGGTCTGATCAGTAAAAGTCAGTACTTTTGTAATAGGGCTTAAGAATCTTGTTTAGCAGATTCTTCAAGTACTCTTGGTACAAATAGGGCAGGGATCACACTGAAACAGCTAAGATCAAAGAAAATACGTGTTTTAAAGTTCACATGCATCAACATGAAACACGTATCTTATGCAGTAAATATGTATCTTGTGCAATAAAACTACAGAAGTGATTTCAGTACTGCACATGGAAGTATTTAATGAAGCATTAACTTTAATGCAAGAGGTACCATGTTAAATCAAGAAAGAGCTCTGAAATTAGAATTACAATGCCTGCATTTTAGGCGCAGTTCTAATGTAGATTTAATCTTTCTGACCTGTAATTTCCAATTTTTAAAAGTGAAAATAGTGTCTTCCCTGTCTACATTACCTAATCATTGAAAGGATCAAATGTGAGTGCTTAGCAAACTATTTACACTATACAAATATACTTTGTATTATCAGCTAATAGTGCCTAGCACCAAATAGACAATGTAGTAGATATCTAAAGTACATTTATGTTTATTCAGTAAGTAGATATTCAGTTCCTATTAATACCCAAGCACTGTTGCATGCCCTGGAGTACAACTGTGAACAAATCTTTCCCTTAATGGAGCTTTTATACCAGTGGAATATGGTATTTCTTGGAATATAGTATTTCTTGAATCCCCCCATAATATGTGCAGGAAAGCGTACTATGTTGTATACAGTAAGGTGAGAACTGCAAGTCCTATTGGAATGAGGACACGAAGATGCCCGGGCTGGTATATTTGATACTCATTAACACAGAGATAATATTTAAAAATCTGACTGGGGTGGGGGAGGTTAGGAGCAATATAGACATCTTCGTTACTAACCTCAAGGCCAATTGAGGAAGATAGTAGGAAAAGATAAAAGTATTAACTTGTTGCTAATGAAGATCAGCATTAGATTCATGGCCATACAGTCTTTCTATATGAAAACTATTCCTCCTCCATTGAAATTAATCTACTGTCATAGCCCTCCCCTATAGAGACAGGCCATATAACCAGCTGTAGAGGAAGTTCTCTAATTCATCATGAGTCCAGGTCACCCTGAAAAGAAAACCCAGGAAGGGCAAAGCTGAGCATATCTGCTCCCCTCACAAATCAACAAGGGCATGTCGCTTCTGGAAGGAAGGAACAAGAGAAAGAAAGAATTGTTCACAAAGTAGAAAACTAGAGTAATCCCAGGACAGGGATCAAACTGATGGATGGAGTTGAGCGTGTTTGTTATGCTGTGGACACTGGATTGTGAGGATGTCTGAGAAGACATGTTAGTAGATTCATTTATTTTGGACGTTAGGCTGGAGTGTCATCTAATGACGAATCTGTGCTAAATCTGCCTAATGAGAAGCCTGGCTTACTCTGAGGGTACCTTTGTATTTAATGAGTGTTCAAAGATCCTACCTGTTCCTTCAGTTTCTAAGAAAGGCAGGAAGAATGAATTGGTGCTTATTTTGGGAGAAGGGACTGAGTGTGCCCAGTTAACTCTTCCCAGATTCTCCATCTATGTCCTTTGTCTTTAGGCAACTGACAATTTCTTTGGGAAAAATGCGTATTTTAAATTAAAATGTAAGTGGGAAATAATTTATATGCTTATATCCTCATTTCACAATCTTTATAAAATTCAAATAATTAAACATAGTATGCTAATGGAAATAAGCTCTTGTAGATATTTTTGTTTTTTCTTTTATATATTTCCATACACATTTACTTACCTATGTAGAATTAAGTCAAGACAACACAATTACCTGCACATTGAAATTAGATGAATTAATGTTTGATAAATATTTTCAAGTCTTCTGACATCAATATGAAAGGATGGTTTATAAGATTATTGGTACATTTGACAGGCTTATTAAATTCGGAAATTTCTCACTTAGCCAATTGAAAAAAATGACTAATATTATTAATCAAGATGAGAGACCAAGCTTCGAATAATACAAATGTATTCGCACATACCTGTGCATGAATTGTGTGCATATGTGGTGGGAATAGGTTTTTGAGTCTATGTCTATAGTAACAAGAAGGAGCACAAATGCCATTTTTCCCAGGCGATCATGGTCAGTCAGTATTAGGTACAGGCTTCCAACTTTTAGTATATTGCAAAATTTTCCGAAATTTTGGTTAGTATTTGAAACAGATTCTTCATATATTAATTTAGCTTTGAGACACAAGATCACTTTATGATACAAGATCATTTCTATGCATTTAGAAGAAAATACTGATATTTAGGAAATATAAATGTCTTCTCAGAGATCATATAAGTAAATGGATGAATAGAGAAAAACATTTATTTGATCAAGAAGGTTTTTGTCACTTTACCTGGAAGCCCTGCCCTCAGGTCCCCTTGCCCTACCCTGCCCCGCTTTTAGAGGAAAGTAGGTAGGTCCTCAGGTGATCCTGCTTTGTGAAACCCTGAGCCATAGGCTGCAAGCTTCAGATATCCCTCTACCGACCACAGGAGGAAGCTGCTGGCTTTTTAAATCTGTCATTGGTGGGGCTGGTGCTTGGGCTGTGCCTGCCTTCACCCTAGCTGGTTCTGACCCCACTCTCTCAGATAGTTTGATCTGCCATCAGTACACTGCCCCCAGCACCTGGAAGCTTTGCCTGCAGATACCCCTCCTGGCTTAGAGGAAAGGGGGGGTGGGCCTTAAGGTTTCTGCTCTGTGAAGTCCTAAAAGGTAGCTAGTTTTGGCAGGCTGTCAGCAGGAAGGGCTATAGGAGAAAGCAGCAGTTCATTTAAACGGACAGTGGCGGAGGGGAATGGTAAGCTCCACATCCTGGGGCCTTTGAAACTGGTATCAGCCTGCCATATTTAGTATCCTGGTGACCCTGAAACTCTGCTGAATGGGCCAGGGGAACAGCAAGCACTGTGTTGCTCTGGCAGATCCTGGAAGGGGTATGGTGAGTTCACCATTCGAGGGCCTTTGAAGCTAACATCTGCCTGCTGGTTTTATTATCCAAGGACCCTAAAATCCTACTGAGTGCGCCAGTGGAATAGCAAGCTGCTGCTTTGCTTTGGCAGGTCCTGGAAGGGATATGGCAAGCTCCACATCCTAGGACCCCTGAAACTGACATCCCCTCAGATTCAGCATCCAAATGGCTCTAAAACCTGCTGAGTGGCTGGCAGAGCAGTTAGCTACTACTTTGCTTCAGCAGGTCCTGGAAGAGGTGTGGAGATTCTGCCCCCTCTCCCCGGCCAGTGAAACTGGTATCAGCCCACCAGATCTGGTAGCCAAGCAGCCCAAGACTCACTGAGTAGCTGGTGAATAAGCAGCTGTCACTTTGCTTTGGCAAGTCCCAGAGGGGAGTGGAGAGCTCTGCATTTGGGGGGCAGCCAGTGCTGACATCAGCATGCCTGTCTGGCATCCAAACAGCCCTAGAACCTGCTAAAGAACACTAAGGCTGGCAGATTGTTGTGCCACTGGTTGGTCCAGACACCACCTTCCAGGCCCTAAGTGCCTCCTATGAGCTGGCTAATCAAGTCCAACCAGAATATCTTTGAATCAAGATTCAGGGATACCCTAACCTTTTAGTTTAGAGTTAAAAATGTAAATAGAAAGGACACGTGGGGAGGAATCAGCAAAAGAATCCAGCAACATGAAAATTAGGAGCTAATCATGCCTCCTCTCAAGGGACTACAATGGAGCCACAGCAGAAAATGCCATCCATAAAGAAATTGTTGAAATACCAGAAATGTAATTCAGAATATAATAGTGGATAAATGAAACTGAAGAAAAAGTGGAAAAAGAAATCCAAAAATTGTCTCAAGAAATCAACAAAATTAAAGTCACCAAGGTCTAGACATAATTAGGAAGGATATAATGAAGCTTAAAGAAGTGAAGGAGGCATTCAAGAAGTTTCAAAGCAGTGGAGTTTTAGCAACAGACTAGACCATCAAGAAGAAAGAATCTCAGAATCCAAAGTCAAGACTTTGAGCTAACCCAATCATTTAAAGAGGCAAAAAAGAAGACAGCAAAAGCAGAGTAATCTCTTAGATATGGGACCCCATGAAGCGTACAAACTTAGGAATCATAAGTATCCCTGAAGGAGAAGAGAGTCCCCAAAGCATGGGAGCTCTAGTTGAAGACATTATTGTGAAAAATTTCCCAAGCATTGCCAAAGACCCAGGCATACAGATACAAGATGGCTATCAAACTCCAGGATGACTTAAAATTCATACAAAGCATCTCCTAGACACATTGTAATTAACTTGGTCAAAGTCAACAGGGAAGAGAAAATTCTGCAAGCAGCCAGGTGTAAGCAACAGCTGACCTACAAGGGGAAAAACGGTGACAGTGGACTTTTCAGTGAAAACTTTACAAGCCAGAAGAGAGTGGAGTCACACCTTCAATCTTCTCAAACAAAAGTTTCAGCCTAGGAGTCTATATCCTGTTTAACTAAGTTTCATATTTGATGGAGAAATCAAATCTTTTACTGACAAGCAAACATTGAGGAAATTTGCCAGTACAAGACCAGCTCTACAGGAAGTACTTAGACCTCTACTATACACAGATCAATATGATGGACCATTAGCAACAGAAAGACACTTGAAAACTAAAGGACAAAGCCTAGCTTCCATAACGGCCCAAGTGATAAAAACTAGGCAACAGACCTCCATACAATAAGATGAACAGAACTCCGCCATACTTAGCAATTATCTGAATAAATGTGAAAAGCTTGAATTCCCCATGGAAGAGGACAGGCTGGCCGACTAGACAAAGTGCAAGCCCAGTATATGTTGTCTTCAGGAAACACATTGAACTCCTAAGGACAAATCATGACTTGGGGTGAAGGGTTGAAAAATAATATTTCAGACAAATAGAAATCTAAAGAAAGCAGGGGTTACAAACATTTTTGCAGATACAATTAACTTTAAAACAGCCAAAATAAAGAAGGACACTATATACTTGTCAAGGGAACAATACAATAAGAAAAGATTACAGTCCTAAATTTTTATACACCCAATATTAATGCTCCCAGGTTTATAAAATGAACACTTATTTTGTTGTTGTTGTGTTTTTTTTTCCCTACAGTTTTTGGCCGGGGCTGGGTTTGAACCTGCCACCTCTGGCATATGGGGCTGGTGCCCTACTCTTTTGAGCCACAGGCACCACCCTTTGAGCCACAGGCGCCACCCATGAACACTTCTTGATTTGAACAATATGGTAGCCCACAACACCCATTGACAGAACGAGACAGATCCTCCAAGCAGAGACTAAACAAGGAAACAAAGGACCTAAACACAACCCTGGAACAAATGGGCTTAACAGATGTATACAGAATATTTCACCCCAATACTACTGAATATACATTCTTCTCATCAGCTCACGGATTATTCTCCAACATCAATTATATCCAAGGACACAAATAAAACCTCCACAAATTTAAAAGAATAGAAATTATACCTTGTATCTTGACAGACTGTAATGGAGTAAAAGTAGAACTCAATTCCAACAGAAACCTTCATCCCAACACAAAGTCATGGAAACTAAGTGACCTTTTGCTGAATGATAGCTTGGTCAGGGAAGAGCTAAAGAAGGAAATCACTAAATTCCTTGAATAAAAAATGAGAATGAAGCCACAAACTATCAAACCCTGTGAGATACTGCAAAAGCAGTCCTAAGATGGAAATTTATCACATTAAATGCCCACATCCAGAAATCCAAAGAGTGGAAATAATCAATCTAATGAATCATCTCAAGGAACTGGAAAAGGAAGAACAATCCAATTCCAAACTGAGTAGAAGAAAAGAAATAAACAAAATTAGATCAAAACTAAATGAAATCAAGAGTAAAAGAACCATTTGGTAATGAAACAAAAAGTTGGTTCCTTGAAAAGATAAATAAAATTGATAAACCTTTGGCCAGGTTAACCAGAGACAGAAGAGTAAGATCTCTAATAAGCTCAATCAGAAATGAAAAAGGGGAAATAGCAGATACCACAGAGATACAAAGATTATTGCTGAATACTATAAAACACTTAATGCCCAGAAATTTGAAAATATGGTGGAACAGAAATTTGAAAATATGGTGAAAATGGACCAATTCCCGGAATCACCCTACCTTCCTAGACTCAACCAGAAAGAAATAGAACTCTTGGCTAGACCAATATCAAGTACTGAAAATGCAACAATTTCAAAATCTGTATACAATGACAAAAAAGCTTCCAACAAAAAAAAAATCCTAGACCAGATGATGTCACACTAGAATTCTACCAAACTTTCAAAGAAGAGCTCATAACTATATTGCAGAACTTATTCCAAAACACCGAGAAGGAAGATACCCTCCCCAACTCCTACCAAGCAAGTATCACCCGACACCAAAACCAAGAGAGGACTCAACGAAAAAGAGAACTATAGACCAACATCCTGGATGAATATTGATGCTGAATAATAAGGCTTGGCAAATAGAATTCACCTACACATTAAAAAACAATACATCATGACCAGGTACAAAAATATGGAAACAACCCAAGTACATTCCACTACATGAGTAGATTAATAAACTGTGGTATATGTATGCCGTGGAATACTATACAGTCATAAAAGATGGAGATTTTGTTTTCTTCGTTACAAATTGGATGGATTTGTAGAATATTCTCCTAAGTATCATAAGCATGGAAAAACAAGCATCACATGTGTTCAATACTAATATGAAACTTGTAGATTAACAACAATGTGCTCACATGAGAGGAAAACTCAATTAATTCCAAGAAGGGGGCTGAGAGTGGATCAGCAGCTTCCTACCCAGTGGGAATGATGTGCAGGTGCCTGGCACACTTCCTGTGTGAAGGACACAGTTACAACTTCCACTTTACCTTACAAATGCACACAGTGTAACCTATTTGTATGTATCCTCATATTAATTGGAAAAAAGAAAAGAGTCATGACATTTTAGCCCAATGAAAAAAGTATTTTTGTGGTGGAGTATTTTGAAATGGGCCTATTGGACCAGAGAGTTTAACACTCAAATTATTTAATGGTAAGAATAAAAACCCCATAAAATGGCATGGAAGTTGCTGTTCTAAGCAAATTTTCAAGATGCTATTTCCTAACTTCTTATTACTCTGAAAGAATACAGGATATCCCAAAGGTTGACAATGAATAGGAAAAGTTAAACTCATATTTTATATTTTTTAATATTTATACATTAGCATGTAGAGAAATATTGTAGAAATACTTTGTAAAATTTTGTGATGAATATTTTGTAAATAAAGACACTTTAGCTATAATTTTCCATTTTCCCAATGTATGCATGTATAGCAACCTTTGGGACACCCTGTACTTAGTGGTGAAATAATTACTTTATAATTAAATAGTGAGGAAATTTCAGAGGCTTCAAAAAAGTAGAGAGTCCCTCATGCCCTCCTTCCTACTTTTTTATTTCTTAATACATGGCCAACTTGCTGTTTGAAAAATGATGTATATAATCCATTCCTGGGTTGGTGGGCATTTAGGCTGTTTCCACATAACAAGCTGTGGTATATGTATACCATGGAATACTATTCAGCCATTAAAAAAAATGGAGACTTTACATCCTTCGTATTAACCTGGATGGAAGTGGAAGACATTATTCTTTTTTTTTTTTTTAATTTGGCCGGGGCTGGGTTTGAACCCGCCACCTCCGGCATATGGGACCGGCGCCCTACCCACTGAGCCACAGGCGCCGCCCAGGAAGACATTATTCTTAGTAAAGCATCACAAGAATGGAGAAGCATGAATCCTATGTACTCAATTTTGATATGAGGACAATTAATGACAATTAAGGTTATGGGGGGGAAGCAGAAAGAGGGACGGAGGGAAGAGGGTGGGACCTTAGTGTGTGTCACACTTTATGGGGGCAAGACATGATTGCAAGAGGGACTTTACCTAACAATTGCAATCAATGTAACTGGCTTATTGTACCCTCAATGAATCCCCAACAATAAAAAAAAACAAAACTACATCAACTCAAAAAAAAAAAAAGAAAAATGATGTATATATTTAAATCATCCTACTGCACAACAGTTATGGATCTAAGATTTTAATATAATTCTTATTCTTTCATTTGTGTTTTTTAGCAATCAAGGTTCAAAAAGGAAAATTAGTCAAATCCCGTTTTCAAGAATGATAGCGTCTTTGTTATGATTTTTCAAAATACTATATAATTTTTATCCTATTGAATATACCTTCTCATAGATACTATGGATCAAATACAAGAATACTCAGCAAAAGTGGATGAATGAAATATGAGGGGATATTAGAATCTTCTATTTCTGGATATTTTCTTATTTATTAATCCTGGTGCCTAAAGATTTATTATGAAAAATCTACTTCCTTGGATCTAGTATTAAGCTGTTGTATTTTGGTTTGTTGAGAAGGGTAGTATATGTAATTATTAGCTAACAACTTACTTGGAGGTTATTTGGGTTTGGGGTTTGCTAGTTGGTAATGAAACATATGTTTACATATGAAAATGGAATCCAAAATAGTACTATTGATGATAATTTCAATTTGGGGGCAATGAGAGGGGCCAAAATATCTATATTTTTATTGTGATTGAAATATCTGTATTTTTATTTCATAATACGCACCTAAAGATTTGCAGCTGGAGATCATGTTTGATTTCATTGCTATTTTCACAGTTTGCCTTCTTAAATCAAGGACTCCATATTTTCATCGATTAATTTTTCAGTTGCCATTATTTTGAAATATCTATATTTTTATTTCATAATACGCACCTAAAGATTTGCAGCTGGAGATCGTGTTTGATTTCATTGATATTTTCACAGTTTGCCTTCTTAAATCAAGGGCTCCATATTTTCATAGATTAGTTTGTCAGTTGCCATTATTTTTCAGATTATCTGGTACTTGGTTTAAAATTGCTCTTCAGTGGCTCAGCGCCCGTAGCACCACAGTGGTTACAGCGCCGGCCGGCTGGGTGCAGCTTAGGCCAGTTAAATGACGACAACTGCAACAACAACAACAAAATAGCTGGGTGTTGTGGCAGGTGCCTGTAGTCAGTCCAGCTACTTGGGAGGCTGAGGCAAGAGAATCGCTCAAGCCCAAGAGTTTAAGGTTGTTGTGAGCTGTAACGCCACGGCACTTTACTGAGGGCGACATGGTGAGACTCTGTCTCAAAAAAAAAAAAAAAAAAAAAAAAAATTACTCTTCATTGAGTACCAAACTACTCACAATTTATATTTGTTCCTCCTGATTTCTCTGAGCAGTTTAGAGTTTCAGCAGCCATCCATCCACGTTCTATTCTCAGGCAGGATGCTGCATTATGTTAACATGCTATTATGTTCACTGAACAACTCAACCTCACTCTAACACTTACAGCAAAGATAGACAATGAGAAAAGAATAATCTCGAATGAGTGCTACACAGATTCATGTAATAATTTCTCCCTAGATACCCATTTGTTACCAGTTCAAATCTTATATCCCCATACAGAGAAAGTCTTGTGAATACATCAAATAAGCTTTATTCCTGACTCAAAACCAGGGCAAAAGTATCACAACTGAACAGGTAACTCACAAGTGTCCACACTTTCCAGTTTGAGTGAACTTGCCATAGCACACATTCCCACCCACAGGCCCCACTGTGCAGTCAATATGTCTAAGGCCACTGGGTTCATGTTGGTCTCTCCAGCCAAATGTGAAATCTCCATTTGGCTGTCAGAATCTCAAACAGCACATGCAAAATTGACTGACTGTTCTTTCCCCCAAACTGTCCTATTTTCAGTTGATGTTTGTTCATTTTTTTGGTTGCTCAGTCCAGAACATTTGAAGTCATCCTTGACTCCTTTATTCAGTTCTTTATTCAATTCAATCCATTAGCAAATTCTCTTGGATATACTTTCAAAATTATATCTAGATTCCAGCCATTTCTCACCGTATGTGTCACAAGCACTCTGAACTGAGCCACCATCAGTCTTGCCCGGGTTATGGAAATAGCTTCCTAAGACGTCTTCCCTCTTCCATCTCCTCTGTCCACTCCCTGTGCCTCTATTTTCAGATGAGAAGTCAGACTGATCCTTTTAAAATATTAAATTGGCTTGTATTCACTTTTCTGCTCAAAACCCTTCAATGGCTCCCTATTTTATTCAAAAACCGGAGTCTTTATAATACCCTAAAAGCCTTATGTGATCTGGCTCCCCATGACACATCTGACCATCTGTCCACTCTTCTGCTCATTCCACTTTAGTCACAGTGACCTCCTCACTATTTCTTGAATACACCACACATTTCAACCTTGGAGACTTGCTACAGCTCTTCACTTTGCCTGGAATGCTCTCCTCAGAAAGTCTACTTGAACAACTAGTCACCATTTAGTATTAGGTTTACGTAAAGTTTTCTCTAAAATTTATTCTACTTTAAAAAGTCATAGTACAATCAACTTTTTTGTTTAGGTACACAGTTATATGAATTTTAATGCATGTACAGATTTATGTACCCTTCACCAAAACCAGGATGCAGTTCCATGATCCTAATAAACTCTCTGGTGCTATCTCTTTGTGGTTATAACATCCTTCTCACACCTACCCCCTGCCAGCCACTGATTTGTCCTCTGACATTATAGTTCTGTCTTTCTGAGAATGTCATTAAATAGAGTAACCTTTTGAAACTGGTTTCTTTCACTAGCATAATGGCTTTGAGATTTATCCAAGCTATTGTGTACATCAATAGTTCCTTCCCCTTTATTGCTGGGTAGTTGTGGTTATTTTGCAGAGTGAATATATCATTTTGCACTTATACACACACACACACGTGCACATGCACGCATACACTGTTGAAGATAGAAACATAGTTGACCATCTCCCTACATTGACCACCTCCTTAAGTTCACCTAATTTTTGTAGATTGGACATGCACCACATGTACTCAATGGAAGACTGACCTCTGTCTATTGACCACCTCTGTAAGTTGTATCTTGATCACTTGGACTGTTACATACACTCAATATTAATTTATCCTCTATAACCTGACCAGTTGAGTTTGCTCTACACCAAGGGGTAGAAGGTATGGGCTTTGCCCCTTGGTTGTAGTATTTTTTCTTTCTTTTTTTTTTTTTTAGAGACAGAGTCTCACTTTGTGACCCTCAGTAGAGTGCTATAGCATCACAGCTCACAGCAACCTCCAGCTCTTGGGCTTAGGTGATTCTCTTGCCTCAGCCTCCTGAGTAACTGCGACTATAGGTGCCCGCCACAATACCCGGTTATTTTTTTGTTGCAGTTTGGCCAGGGCTGGGTTTGAACCCACCACCCTCGATATATGGGGCCAGTGCCCTACTCACTGAGCCACAGGCACTGCCCAATTTTAGTATTTTTTCTTTAGTCTAAGTTCTTTCTTCATGGTTTATTATTACCATGTGTTATATTAGGTCTAACATCCTATTGTTCATCATCTATTGCAGAAGATTTTTTCAGTGTGAAGGACTGGTCTGAATTAGGTACATCCTACACAATTAATGAAAAATTTTACAGTTGACTGAGGTAGGATGGCCCAAGGAAAGAACTCAAGGAGCTGACATTAAACAAAAAGGTTGATCTACATTTTCTGGAAAGCAGCAGCCAAGGAAAGATGGCGGAACATTTTGGTGTTAGCAAGACTGCAGTCAGCAACATCCACAAACGTAAATACGAGTACGGGCAGAGACATGGTAAGGAAGGCAGAGACCTACAGGGAAAAAAACAACAACAACGAACTCTTCCCTTGATAAAGTCAGTGAAGCCATATTAAGCTGGTTCAAACACATGAGGACAATTTCACCTGAATTTCTGGGCTGATGATCCAAGAAGTTGCTAAAACATTCACTCATGAGTTCAGGGTGGCAGATACCCAAGGATCAAGTGGGTTGCTACAGAAATTTAAACTGTATGGTGAATCCAGTGACATTCAGTAGAAATTGTGGAAGAGTTCATCAAAAAGTCCCAGACTTCACGAGTGGGTTTAAAAATGACAATATCTTTAACACTGATGACTGTGGACTCTTTTTCAAGGTAATGCCTAACAGGCAGTGATGGAGGGATGGAGAATGGCTGTAAATACAGATACATCTTCACTTGTCACCCACTGCTCATCTGCTGTTATGTGGCTCAGTTCCTAACAGGCCATGGACCAGTACTGGTCTGCAGCCTAGGGGTTTGGGACTGCAGAAGTAAGTAATAGAAATGTTATATTCAATGAGAATTACCTTTCTGGTCACCTTTAAGAATTTGATGTGTGTGTCGATCAAAAAGCTTGGTGTAACTTAATTTCAAGTAATAGGTTCTGAGTTAAGCAGTAAAGGAATTTGTGAGAATGTCAAGCAGTTCACAAAACAGATGGGATTGAAGAATGTGTTATCTAAATGGGCAGGGCGGTGGGAGATGGAATTCTGGCCAAGGAAAGACCAGGCCAGGACCTCACTCCTGGCTTTGCTACCAATGGACACTGCCAGGGCTAGAATTTCACTGCTTTCTTTAATAAGTTTTCAGCCTTCCCTATATCTTTGCTCCACTTTCTCAAGAATCAAAATCTGAAGGGAGCAAAAGTGCTTCCTGCCAAGGAGAATCTGGCTTCTTCTGCCATGGTAGATGGGACCTTATCTTCCACCAACCCACACATACGATGAAATAACTCCCAAAATGGGAAGTTACTTCTTGAGAAAGACTCATTGTGGTTATGAGTTAGATTATGGTTAGATTTTTTTAAAAAGACAATAGATGTTCTCTGACATGTATTGGTTCCTAATTATTATTAGGAATAATTATTAGAATCCTTTTTTATCCACCCAATGATTGAAATAATACACAGTGGAGATTCTTACACTTTGGCCCAGGCATATGATTGTGGAGGGCTAAAAAGGGTCATTTCTCTAAAACTGTATGCAGAAATTAATGTGCCTTTTGTGTTTTTGGAGGTGAGAGGGTGCATACTTTTGTTAGATTTTCTAAAAGTCTCATAATCTACAGTAAGTTGAGAGATACTATCTGGAAAATTCTACCTAATTTCTCCTTTTGAAAGTTCACTCATTTTTATTATTGGTTGTTAGTATTATGACCCTTTGTCCACTAGATGGAGATATTGTTCACATATTCAAACACTAAATCATGTGCTTTATTGATATGAATTGAAAAAAATCTGGTGGTTTAAATGGAATGTTCTCAAAACCATTTGAGGGATGGAAGGGATTTTATAAATAGCATAATTCTTTCTCACTGTTTTACAGATGAGGAACTTCATTCCCAAAAGTTTAAGGGAAAGCTTTGACTGGAAAAGCCCTTTGAAAAATGAAGAAGGCTCGATGGGCACTTTGGCTTTTTCCATGAATTAGCAAGTATGAATTGGGCCGCAATAAACATTCTGGTACAAGTATCTTTGTTATGATGTGATTTTTGGTCTTCTGGGTATATGCCTAGTAGAGGAATTATAGGATTAAATGGCAGATCTATTTTTAGATCTCTATACAGCCTTAAAGAAAGATGGAGACTTTACCTCTTTCATGTTTACATGGATGGAGCTGGAACATACTCTTCTTAGTAACTCAAGAATGGAAGAAAAAGTATCCAATGTACTCAGCCCTACTATGAAACTAATTTATGGCTTTCATATGAAAGCTATAACCCAGTTATAACCTAAGAATAGGAGGAAGGGGGAGAGGGAGGGGAGGGACGGGGGAGGATGGGGGTAGGGAGGGTGATTGGTGGGATTACAATCTGCGGTGCATCTTACAAGGGTATATGTGAAACTTAGTAAATGTAGAATATAAATGTCTTAACACAATAACTAAGAAAATGCCAGGAAGGCTATGTTAACCAGTGTGATGAAAATGTGTCAAACAGTCTATAAAATCAGTGTATGGTGCCCCATGATCGTATTAATGTATACAGCTATGATTTAATAATAAAAAAAAAAGAAAAGTGAAGAAGGCCGGGCGCGGTGGCTCACACCTATAATCCCAGCACTTGGAGGCCAAGGTGGGTAGATTACCTGAGCTCAGAGGTTCAATACCAGCCTGAGCCAGAGCAAGACCCCCATCTCTAAAAAAGTAGACGGGTGTTGTGGCGGGCGCCTATAGTCCCAGCTACTGGGGAGGCTGAGGCAAGAGAATCACTTGAGCCCAAGATTGGGAGGTTGCTGTGAGCTTTGCCGATATGGCACTCTACTGGGTGAGTGCAATAAAGTGAGACTGGGTGAGTGCAATAAAGTGAGACTCTGTCTCAAAAAAAAGAAGAGAAAAATGAAAAAGGATGTCCCGAGGGGCAGGCAGGCCTGGAGCCTGGGCTCTCCTCTTTCCACCCTGACACACTTCAGGCAGGCACCATGGCTGGCAGGGGCCTGTGGTGCTACTGGTTGTGGGTGTTAGAGTTCTTTGACTCTGAGACACATATACTTAAAAGCCAGCCCTTCATCCAGGCAGTCAGGATCCTGGTGAGATGGAGGATGATTTTCATTAAAGAAGAGATTGCACAGAAAACCCTTCTCTGTGACATAAGCCTGCCCTCTGCCCTTGCCTGGTCAGCTTTAGACATTTCTTACAATTATGCACAATGTTATTTTCAGATACAATGGTAACTGTATAAACGTGTGCATAAAAAGTTCCAATGACACATGCTCCAAGGCACATGGGAGTAGGGGGACCACTCTGGAAAAGTGGCTGGGAGGTTCTTACAGTCAATGAGTCTTTCTCAAGGAAGCCAAGCGCTCTAGCATCCCTGGTGTTCAGTTCACTACGGCAATGAAAGGAGCCCTGGCATGTGCTCAGGGCCCACTTTTCTGGAGGGTGAACCTTCCAAATGTCTCCCAAAGAAGAGTCTTCAAGTGCAAATGCCTAAGACTTCAAAAGCTATCACTGTGCTTTTTTCTTTCCACATCCCTCTTCTCTTTGTTCCTCAGCCCTCAGCTGCATCCCAGCCAAGACAGGAACCAAAGTACCCATGGTTCAGACCTCTTTCCACCACAGCTGACAATACTAAATAAATAAAGCAGCCTTTATAGACCAGCCTTGCAATTGCACTGAAGGACACACCTGGCTGTATCTAAATCTCAGGGTTGTAGCTGTTAAATTTCAGGAAGCCATTTTGAGGGTTCCTATGATGGCCAGTCCCTGTTGTCTCTACAGGTCCACCCTCCCTGTGCCGCAGGATGCTGAGCTTTATGACCTCTGATTTTCTGTTAGGTTTGGCCAATGGGAGGCACCAGCAAGAGGTGGCTAGGTGAGAGGAGAGAGAGCTGGAGAATTTCTTCCCCTACGTTTCTCTCTGTCTGCAGGGTCCCTGGGTGGGTTGGCTGTTTCCTTGATCCTGCACTGATGGACATAGCCCCTGTCAGGAGAGAAACGCGCTTGGATGGCTAAAGATTCCAGTGTTCTCTCAAGACTTCCTCCACAGATGTGGCCCCTCCACATGTTGTGGCATTGGGGTGGATTCCCAAGATTGTGTGTCTTAGGCTGGGCCCGGTGGCTCATGCCTGTAATCCTAGCACTCTGGGAGGCCAAGGCCAGCGGATTGCCTAAGCTCAAAGTTCGAGACCAGCCTGAGCTAGAGTGAGACCCCCATCTCTAAACATAGCCAGGTGTTGTGGTAGGCACCTGTAGTCCCAGCTACTTGGGAGGCTGAGGCAAGAGGATCACTTGAGCTGGAGAGTTTGTGGTTGCTGTGAGCTATGAGGCCACAGCACTCTAGTGGGGGCAACAAAGTGAGACTCTGTCTCAAAAAAAAAAAAAAAAGATTGTGTATCCTTTCTTGATCCTATAAATCCAGCCCAAGTGCCGAAAGCCTCCCTTTGTTTTCCTCTAGGATGGTCCAATGAAACGCCCAAGTTTGTGTGCCTTTTCACAATCCCACAATATGGGCTGTCAGTGCGAGACACTTCCATTTGCCGTCCATGTGTCCATGGGTGCACCTGAGGAGCCACAGAGAGAAGGTGAGAGTGAGCAGAGAGTTTGGCATGCTCAGTTGGTGAAGGTGGGAGATCCACAGTCCTGAACCCCAGGGCAGCCTGTGGGCAGGCTTCCTGATGGAGTCCGTGGAGTGGTCAGCAGATTGTGTGGCCTACCTTCCTTTCTTCCAGTCTCTCCCAACCACACAGCCATGCTTATGACTTCAGTATTCTGGGGAGGGGAAGGATGAAGTGGGCCTCTTGGGTGTCATCCTGCTTGGCAGAGGAAGCTGGGTGCTCACTCACCATGTTCTCACTTTCCCCTGTGGAGGCAATCAGAGGCGAAGGGTTCCTCTCTTGGTATTGAGCTGTGCCATCTTGGGAGTGGAATTTTATGGGTCAAGTGAAATTGTTCTTTAGCCCTCTTCAGTATATTTGTTCTTGGAGATATTACGATCCAAATTTCACTTGAAATTAAATTCTTTTTGTTTATAACTTTGTCTCTCACCCACTTGAATGTGAACTTCACAGAGCAAGAATTGTGTCTTTTTTAGCACTGCCATTCATTGTTCTTAGAATAGCACTTGGCTCACACCTGTAATCCTAGCTCTGCAAGGCTCAGAGGGGTGGATCTCAAGCTCAGGAGTTTGAGACCAGCTTGAGCAAGGGCAAGACCCTATCTCTACAAAAAATAGAAAAACTAGCTGGGCATGGTGTGGGTGCCTATAGTCCCAGTTACTAGGGAAGCTGAGGCATAAGAATTACATAAGCCTGAGAGTTTGAGGTGGTTGTGAGCTATGATGATGCCATGACACTCAACCCCAGAGTGAGTCTCTGTCTCAAAAAAAAAACAAAAAAAAAACGAATAGTACTTAGCATATAATAGGTGCTGGATAATAATTATTGAATGAATGAGGATATAGAGCAGTTAAATAGAGATGCAAAGTAGGGAAGGTTAATTTTGACTGAAGAAAACAATGATAAGGGCTTCATGGAGGAGACAGCTTTTGAATTGGCCCTTGAAGG
This sequence comes from Nycticebus coucang, assembly GCF_027406575.1. NCBI lineage: Eukaryota > Metazoa > Chordata > Mammalia > Primates > Lorisidae > Nycticebus > Nycticebus coucang. Next base: position 13,116,970 of record NC_069796.1, read on the forward strand.
ATGGGGAAAATTGATAGGCAAAAAATAGACAAATTCAGGTTGGGGAAAGGCATTTCTTTGGGACATGTATCAGAATGAGTCATCCTTTGTGATAAAAATTAAAAATTATGGAGTAGTTTGATGAACCAGGCCAAGTTGTCTTGGTCTGGTTCATACTGTGTCCTGGGTTCAGTTGATAAGGAATATCTATGGGATTCATATTCTCAAAAGGTTTTGCTGTTACTTGTTAAGTTATCCCTTACTGCTGGTGTGCAAACCACTGATTTGTCATTTCTACTCACAGTTCAAACTAATTTACTCACCTAGTCACCACACCAGCTAGTTGTATTTATCTACAATATGTGCAGTTTAAATAGTTCTCCTCTTTATTATTTCTGTGTAGGATCCTAGGATAATGTAGAGGAGACCAAGTTTATTACAGCTGGTGGATGATAAAAAAGGGAGAGAGTGATGTTGATTTCTTAAGCCTTTGTCAAAGGTTCACATTTTGATCAAAGCTTAGGTAAGTGCTCCTAAAATGAATATCAGAAGAGATTTTTGATGTTTGAATTTTTTATTTTCAGAGATAGGGGTCTTGCTCTGTCACCCAGGCTGGAGTGTAGTGGTGCAATCATGGTTCACCCTCAAACTCCTGGGCCCAGGCGATCTGCTTGAGTGGGTGGGATCACAGGCATGAGGGTGTCAGGAGCCACCATCCGTACCTGGCTCCGCTGTTTGCATTTTTGATATTCTGTTTTTGACATTCAATAGTGTATAACTGTGCTTATTTATATATCCAATATTGATCAATATTTGATGAATATTCAATATTTAATGAATATTAAATAAAGAATTCAAATATTTAAATTAGAGAAGTTTCTGGGAAGATGATATAAGGAGAATAAGTTTGCCCATTCCTCTTCCTGAAACTTATAGATAGGAATTAAAAAAATAAAATATAGAGGAAGGAAATGAAACCAGCAGACAGCTCTATTTCGAATCACAGAGTAAAGAATATCTCCTAGAAGCAATTATCAGATGGACCAAATTAGTTGAAGATGGATGTTCAGAGCTGACTCCTGTATCCTCTGTTGTTGGGAAAGGGGCAGATTTCAAAATGTAAATTAGTGGATTAAAAAGAGCCTTACTAGTAACCTTTAACTGCAGTGAGGATTAAGCCCAGGAGTGGATCAGGGGAAACAGGGAGAACCTTGATGGGGGCACATTCCTACTCTGAGGAATGTCAAAGGACATGGTGTTGAAAGGAGACCCCATGTTCCCAGAGGCATTATTGTTTATGACTTGGTCCCAGACTAGAATAATTTTCAGAATGACCGGGATCCTAAGCTCCTACTCTCACAGAATCAATATGTTTACACAAGAGAGGATGAATTAGTTTTATAGGAAAATAATCTACAGGAAGGATGCTTGCTAGTTATTTCTCAGCTCACTCCTCCCCCTGAAAGATCAACCAGAGACTAAGGGATGAATATTGATGTAAAAATTCTAAATAAAATATTAAAAACCAGAATCCCTGCAGGACATTATAAAAGAATACCTTATGTCCAAATAGAGTTTATACAGAAATGCAAGGATGATTCAACATTAGTAATAAAGAAGCAGCAGAAGTCAAATGACACCACAAGGAAATAGTCAACATTCTATGAACTAACCAGCCGAGCATCCTCAAAAGTCAGTGCCATGGGGCAAAAAGGAAGAGGCTTTTCTAGATAAGAGAGTCTGGAGAGACATAACAGCCAAATGGAATGCATGATGGTTGGTTAAATCCTGTTTTGAGAGAAAGAAATAGGAAATAGATTTTTCAGATGATTTCAAAAAAGTAAATGTACGTAGACCTTCTTATCCAATAATTTTTTTTTTTTTTTGAGACAGAGTCCTACTATGCCCCACTCGGTAGAGTGCTATGGTGTCACAGCTCATAGCAACCTCCAAATCTCGGGCTTAAGCAATTCTCTTGCCTCAGCCTCCCAAATATCTGGGACTACAGGTGCCCACCACAACACCCAACTATTTTTTATTGCAGTTGTCATTGTTGTTTTAGCTGGCCTGGCCCAGGTTCTAACCTGCCAACTTCGGTGTATGTGGCACCCACTGTGCTATGGGCATCGAGCCAATATATTTTTTTGTTTTTTGAGACAGAGACTTAACTCTGTCACCCTGGGTAGAGTGCCATGGTGTCATAGCTCACAGCAACTTTAAATTCTTGGGCTTAGGTGGTCTTCTTGCCTCAGCCTCCTGAGTAACTGGGACTACAGGCGTTGGCCACTATGCCTGGCTAGTTTTCCTGTTTTTAGTAGAGATAGGGTCTTGGTTTTGCTCAGGCTGGTCTCAAATTCCTGAGCTCGGGTGATCCACCTGCCTCGGCTTTCCTGAATGCTAGAATTACAGGTGTGAGCCACCATGCCTGGCCCATAACAAAATTATTATTTATTTTAAGGTTTGGTCATGGTAATGTGATTATATAAGAGAATGTCCTTTTTAGAAGATGAATGCTGAGGTATTTAGGATGAAGTGTTATTATGTCTGTATCTTATTTTTACATGTATATTTCACAATATACAAAATGGACAAAAAGTAAACAAATATGGTAAAATGTTAATAATTTTTGAATCTAGGTATGGGATGAGATAGAATTAAAAAAGTTCACAATAGGTGAAATTAAAAAGAAATGAGAGCAATTAGAGAGAAGATGACAGATACAGCTACAGAGTAAACTGGTTACAAAGATTTAACACACGCATGATTAGTGTTCCTGAAGAGGATAAAATATATTCTGTGGCTTCCTAACTAACTGAATTCTTTCAGAGTTCACTACATTTAATTTTGGACTTAATACCTCAAGTTATTCAAACACATGTAATAGATGGGGGAGACTAAGTTTCAAAGGAAAAGTCTGAAAGATTAAATAAATTCAAAAACTTTAGGAGAGGAAAAGGGAGATTGGCCAAGGTCTTCTGAAGTGAGTAGTTTTGACAATAAAATTTTTTGATCAAAAAAAGAAGGTAATTATGAAAATGTGGTACTATCCAATGCTACTGTGCTTTGAGGAGATGTCTGATCCCTGGTTTGGATGGAGGGAAAGAGTAAGAAGAGAAAATTCTGGAGTCCTTAGCTGACGTTCATTGCTTATTTCAATTCTGATTAGTGCGTTTCTATAGTTAATGTTAGGTCTTTGTGGCTCTCTGCAACCTAAACAACTTTTAAAACTAAATAAGAAAAGGGATTGATGAAACAAATTTGGACCATTTCCCAAGATTTCCCTGGTTTAGGTAATTTCTATTTTCTGTATCCTGAGAAGATCAAGAGTTTACTGGAGGTGAAAATCTCATTGAAAATCTTTGTCAGTGGGGGATTTCTCTTTCTACGTCTAGAATTTCTGATGTACGCAGGTTGCCAGCTGTTCCTTATCATTATTTGTACAAAGGTTCTAAAGTCTAAATACAAGGTATTAACCTATGGTGCTATTTATTTATTTGTGTGACTTGGGGAAGGTTTTAAAATATGTTCTTGTTTTGCCTTTGTCAAATGCACATACTATCAATCTCATAAAGTTTTTGTGAAGATTAAACAAGATAGTCTGGAAAATATTTGGTTCAGTGTCTGGGACAGAGAAGGCACTACAATAGTATCCCATTGTTTCTTCTTCAACTATAAGAATTCATAAGCAATGAAATGTGATAATACCAAAACAAATACTTCCTTCACTGAAGGATTTTGTCCCATAGTAGTCCACCCATGCTATCTGTTACATTATTCTATAATCTTAAAATTAGCCTAGCACACCATTCTGCCGGACATTTTATAGATGAAAATAATTAGAAATTTTATTTTGGGTTCAAATAATGGCCTCAGTGTATGGCAGCCTCCTAATTAATCGACAGTGAGTCCCTAAACTCCATTGGATGTGCAGCTATGAACCTACAGTATACACGTGCTGGGCATTTTTTACAGGTGGTAGCTTAGTGACAATTAATGAATTAAGAATAGGTGTTAAGAGAATTTAATATGTTGTGACAGGGGAAACAGAAACAGCAAGAAAGAAACGTCTTTCTACAAGAGATATTCTATTAGAACAAAAGGAAAGCTTGAAGGTGACTTAATCTTGGCTAGCTCACTGGCACAGTTAGATTGTTACCCTCCACCCCCTTGTGAGTGGTCTTCATTTAAGCACCTGACCAGTATGGAAGAAGATACCATGCTTTATCAGTACAATGATAAGATGCAAACTCTGAAAGTAGTAATAACTTTAAGGTTTAAGCATTAAATTCACACCGAATTACATCTTCAGCCTTTAACAGAAAAATGATGCACACATTGTCTTTGAAAAACTGTTACTGTAGAGAGTTGTATTACTAATTACTCTTTTTTAGTAAGAAAGATCAGTGGGTATAGTGTCTTCATCATTTTCAACAAGTTACCCATGTTCAATACAATGAACACCCAATGATTACATTAGGCACCCAATGATAAGAGTTAAGAATCCAATGCTTTTTTTTTTTTTTAAGAATCCAATGCTTTTTAAAGGGTTCCTGCAAATTGTTTTGCATTAAACCTTTTGTTATTATTTAATGTCCAGAGATTGAGGATGTTCATAGGAGGTTATAGGTTGTTGTTCAGACTAGAGTCACAGCCTGAGAATAAGGCTGTCCTGATAAGAATAGTGGCTCTGGCATCATTAGTCTCCTTGGAAAATAGGGGAAGGACTAAGAAAGGTATGTATGAAGAAGAATATTATTTTTATGCTTTTTCTTTCCTTCTTTTTCTATAATAAACTTCTAAGTGTGATCAGAGGCCACGTGAAGGTTTGAGGTCCAGCCTTCAATGTCAAAGGAGATTCTCACAGGAAACTGAAATGACCATGTCTGAAACAGAACTGAGCTCATTATTTGGAAGGCCCGTGCGCATGTGCAGGGTTCTGTGCATATCTAAGAGACATGGGAGGGCCTCAGGGTCTCACCTCTGGATGACCTTGAGGCTCTGAACAAGCAGGATGTGAAGGCTGAGGCAGATCTGCTGGTGTGTTGAAGGCATCCTGACAAGCATTTAGATCCACGGGCCAATTCTTCTAATCTTTCTTTAAAATGGGTCTAAGAATGAGAGGCATCTAAAGAAAGGTGCCTTAACCCGAGAAGATGAGTGTTCTTTTGGTGAGCAAGAGAGAAGGTCCGAACATGCTCAGATGTCTCTGTCTTCTCTGTAGACCCTGCACATGTGACAACTCACTGTGGTTTATCTCTTTTCTGCCTGCTCTTTCTCTAGGGCGGGTATAGAGGCTTCCGAAATAAGGATGTAGCCAATGAGGGGATTCTAGGTTATCTCATAAGGCACACCCTAATGCTACACTTTATTTTCACTAAATATGAGAACACAAAAGCAAGCAAATGAAATAGACTACCTAATGAGTCGTAAAGTATAAAAATGGACTCCAAAGTGGAGTAAAATCTAGTTTTTTAGAAAACAAGATTAAGAAAAATAAATAATGCTGAAAGAACACTGTCAATGAAGCCTGCTTTGAAGCAAAAGGGCTAAAACGAAAATAAGAACTTTCAGGCAGCTCAGTGGGTACAAGAAGTATGTCCATAAGCTGAGTGAGTTGTGAATAGGAGGAATCTAATATATGCTTGGGAAGCTTTTCCCATTTAGGACTCATAAATCTTAGCCTGCCGATTAAGGGTTAGTCCTTGGAAAAAACAAGCCTTGACCGAACACAGTGGCTCACACCTGTATTCCCAGCACTCTGGAAGGCCAAAGTGGGTGGATTGTAGCTCAGTAGTTTGAGATCAGCTTGCATGAGAGTGAGATCTCCCTCATCTCTAATTAAAAATAGAAAAATTAGCAGGGTGTCATGGAAGGCGCCTGTAGTCCCAGCTACCTAGGAGGCTGAGGCAGGAGGATGCTTTGAACCCTGGAGTTTGAGGTTGCTGTGAGCTATGATGCCACAGCACTGTAGCCTGGGCAACAGAGTAAGACTCTGCCTCAAACAAACAAATAAACAAACCCACAACCCCCTAACCCCCTGAGCCTTTATCAGTGTAGATGTTTTGCTCTGGCGATTTTCTCTCACAGGTGGCACTGGGAGGACAAGCGATATGAAAGGAGGTCATGCTTCTTGGCTTTACATTAGTAACGTAAGTTGGTCACATTTTCATGGGGTCTACTATGGATTTTTACATTTTCAATCCTATTATGGATAGAGCTAGGGATGGCAGGGAAAGTGGATTCACATTTTTTTCATCCCGTTGCCCAAGCTTAGACTTGTTCTATTTCTGAAGCATTACCATTTTTGGACTTTAGGGGAGAATTGAGCTGAATCCCCTAAATTCACTTCCTGCTGATTAGGCCTAGGAGCCCCATCTGCGTCTTCCTTTTCCTCATCGGAGTTAAGTATATTTGGGACTGATTGCCTCTTGTAGGCTGGGCACTTAGAAGCAGATGAAACAACAAATAGACAAATTAACATCCCCAGGCACCACCACTACCACGTACAGAAAATGCTTTACAACTGTTTTATTAGAAGAAGTTATTGCTTACTTTTCAAATGCAACCAAGCACCAACACTGTATCAGGCACAGAGCTAGGTGCTTGCACATATAATATTTCATTTTTGGTGTTATCTTCCCAAAGTTCCAGTGGGAAATTAAGTGATACCGTAAACCACTTGTGGGTAATACTGCAGCTGAGTGCTTAGAGATAATATACCGCTTTAATGAATAGTTTACTTCAAGACTGAACCAAACCAATCCAAGATGGCTTTCTGTTCCAATTTAGCTTGTGTTTTTTTTTTTCTCTTTCCCTGGATATTTCACAGAGAGTCTTATGTCTGAGACTTTGTCAGTCTGGGAAAACGCAGATGCATTGGAAAGTTCAAACTGCGGACATTGGAACTGACTTATCCTTTTCAAATTAGTACATTGATTTAGCTAAAAAGTTTGCATCTGATAACTCCTTGTTTGAAATTTAAAAGCTGCTTTAAAACCCCTAAGAAAAGACAGCTGAGTGTGTGGATGCATATAATGAGGTTTTATGACATCCCAGAAGCTGAATTCTGAGTCTGCCATCCAGAGAAGATGTCAACATGTCCACATGCCAGGAATGGTGCTCAGGTATGTGGTTCCAGATGACTGGACTTTACCAGATGTTCTAGTCCCATTCCAATTCCATCTAAGAAGCGTTTCTAAAGTCTGCAAATGAGACAACTTTCTGCCTCACTTTTTAACCTGTACTCGGATGCATTATATGAAAAGACATTTCAGTTTAGAAGTGATGATTGTAATGGTTAATTTTAGGTGTCAGCTTGCCTGGATTAAGGCAAACCCAGAGAATTTGTAAAGCATTATTTTGGGGTGTGTCTGTGAGGGAATTTACAGAGGAGAGTGGTGTGGGGATATGACTGGGCTAAGTGGGGATGACCTGCTCTTACTGGGGACACTATCCACTCAGCTGGGGCCCGGAGGGAACAAACACAGAGGAAAGAGAAATTGGTCTTTCTCTCTTCTGGAGCTGGACTTGGACGTCAGAACTCTGGAATCTCTGGCCTTTGCACTCCAGGACTTACATGAGCGGCCTCCCAGGTTCTCAGGCCTTTAGACTTGGATTTAGCTACCCTGCCAGCATCCCGGAGTCTCCAGCTTGTAGATGGTCTGGCATGGAACTTCTCAGCCTCCACAACTTCATGAGCCAATTCCCTTAATAAATACCCTCTCATGTCTCTCTCTCTATTTCTCCCACTGTTCCTGTGTCTCTGGAGAATCCTAAGACAGAAAGTTGGTACTGGTGTTATTACTATAACAAATACCTGAAATCGTGGAAGTGGCTTTGGAACTAGTTAATGGGTAGAGGCTTTGGAAGCATTTGGCGAAGCAGGCTAGAAAAAGCCTAGATTACTGTGAACGGAATGTTCAGGGCAATTTTGGTGAAGGCTTACTAGAAGACCCCCAAACTAGACAGAGCCTACATTTTCTTAGGAATTACTTAAGTGCTTGTGGTCAGAATATTGGTAGAAATATGGGTGGTGAAGGGCATTCTGATGAGGTCTTAGACAAAAATGAGTAACAAGGTATTAGAAACAGAGAACAAGCCATCCTTATTACATAGTTGCAAAGAACGTGGCTGAATCATGTCCATGTACAAGGGCTTCATGGAATGTAGACTTAAAGACCAATGTACTAGATCCCTGGGGAAGGAGTGGCTAAGCCGCAAAGCATTCAAGCTGTCATGTTGCTGCTTTTAACCACATACAGTGAGATGCAAGAGGGAAGAAATGACTTAAAGATGGAATTTATGATTAAAACTGAAGCAAATTGGAAAAATTCAAAAAATTAATAACTTGGCCATATAAAGAGTGGAAAAACCATTTGGGAAAAAATACTATGGAGGAAGCCAAGTGACCATTTGCTAGAGAGATTAGCACAGGTAGAAGAAAGGCAGGTGTTATTCATTGAGACAGTGGGAGAAAGACCTCAAAAGCATTTCAGAGATCTCCTTGAGGCTGCTTTTCCTATTACAGGCCTAGAATTCTCGGAGGGCAGAATGAGTTTGGGCTTTGGAGCTGGGATAATCTCCAGGGCTCACTGCCCAGGGCTACCTTGAGACTTTGCTCCCTGGATTCCAGTGCAACACCCCATGGCTGCCTCAGCTATGGCTCAAGTGGGTTCAGGTGCAGCTCGGGCCACTACTCAGGAGGGTGCAAATGGTAAGTCTTGGCAGCATACAAGTGGTGTTAAGTCTGCAGGCTCACAGAATGTAAGAGTGGGGACATGGCTACCTCCATTTAGATTTCAGAGAACATTGTGGATAGCCTGAGACCCATGCAGAAACTTGTTATAGGGGTGGAGCTGCCACAGAGTATCCCCATTAGGATAACGCCTAGTAGAGTTGTGGGAGCTGGACTACCACTGAGACTCCAGAGCTGTAGGGCCACCAGCGTGCAGCTCTAGCTTGGGAGAGCCACAGGCATGGGCCTCCAACCTGAGAGAGCTGAAGCATGGACTGAGCCCAGCGAAGTGAGGAGCGGGGCTGCCCAAGGCTTTGCCCCCACCCCCCACCCCCCAGTATGCCCAGGACACAGAGGGAAAAGAGATTATTCTAGAGTTTTGGGAATTGACTGTTCTGTTGAGTTTTGAAATTGTCTGTTCAAAGGGAGCATAGTACTCCTTCCTTTTTGCCTATTTCTCTCATTGGGAACGGGAATGTTTACCCCATGCCTAACCTACTATTGTATTTTATTTATTTTATTTTTTCTTAATAATTTTTTAGTTAAATCATAACTGTGTACATTAATGCATTTATGGGGTACATGTGCTGATTTTATATACAATTTGGAATGCTTACATCAAACTGGTTAACATAGCCTTCACCTCACTTCCTTAATTATTGTGTTAAGATATTTATACTCTACTCTTAGTAGATTTGACATGTACCCTTGGAATAGGCACCATAGGTGAAGTCCCTCCCTCCACCTGGTCTCCCCTCATTCTCCTCTTCCCTCCTTCATCCTGGGCTATAGTTGTGTTTTATCTTTTGTATGAAAGTGTGGTTGATTATATATTGGTTTCATTCATGGAAGAAGCCTAAGTGCCCATTGACCCATGAATGGATTAATAAATTGTGGTATATCTACTGTTGATAATGTGATTTGATTTCACAGGCTCACAGGTGAAGGGAGTTTGCCTCAGGATCCATCATGCCTTGAATCTCACCCATATCTTATTTATTTATTTATATTAAATCATGACTCACCCATATCTTATTTATTTATATTAAATCATAACTGTGTACATAATGCATTTATGGGGTACAATGTGCTGATTTTATATACAATTTGGAATGCTTACATCAGACTGGTTAACATAGCCTTCACCTCACTTCCTTAATTATTGTGTTAAGATATTTATACTCTACTCTTAGTAGATTTGACATGTACCCTTGGAATAGGCACCATAGGTGAAGTCCCTCCCTCCACCTGGTCTCCCCTCATTCTCCTCTTCCCTCCTTCATCCTGGGCTATAGTTGTGTTTTATCTTTTGTATGAAAGTGTGGTTGATTATATATTGGTTTCATTCATGGAAGAAGCCTAAGTGCCCATTGACCCATGAATGGATTAATAAATTGTGGTATATCTACTGTTGATAATGTGATTTGATTTCACAGGCTCACAGGTGAAGGGAGTTTGCCTCAGGATCCATCATGCCTTGAATCTCACCCATATCTTATTTATTTATTTATATTAAATCATGACTCACCCATATCTTATTTATTTATATTAAATCATAACTGTGTACATAATGCATTTATGGGGTACAATGTGCTGATTTTATATACAATTTGGAATGCTTACATCAGACTGGTTAACAGTCTTCAGCCCTCTTAATTGTTGTGTAAAGAGAGAAGGGAACACTTCTGCACTGCTTGGGGAATGCAAGCTAATATGTTCCTTTTGGAAAGAAGTTTGGAGAACACTTAGGGAACTAAAAGTAGACCTGCCATTTGGTCCTGCAATTCCTCTATTACGTATATATCCAGATGATCAAAAAATCATTTTATAACAAAGATATTTGCACCAGAATGTTTATTGCAGCCCAATTCATAATTACTAAGTCATATCTGATTTAGATGAGACTTAGGACTTTCAAGCTTTAAGTTGTTGCTGAAAGGAGTTAAGACTTTTGGAGTTATTGTGATGGAATGAATGTCTTTATACGGAGAAGGATATGACATTTGGAGGCCAGGGAAGGAATTCTATGGTTTAAATGTCTGCTCCCAAACTCGCATTAAAATGTAATTGCCATTGTGACAGTATTAAGAGGTAGCACTAGGTCACCGAATGAGGCCAAGCCCTCACGAGTGGATTAATGCTGTTCTTGCGGGGAGATTGGCCCCTTTCCTTTCTGTCTTGGTTGTGCCCTTGTCCTACTACCTTCTACCAAGGGATGACCCTTGCCAGGTGCCAAGCCCATGCTCTTAGATTTTCCAGCCTCCAGAACCATGAGTCAAATGACTTTCTATTCATTATAAATCATCCAGTGGTAATTTGTAACGCGCCAGGGAAACAAATGGAGTTCTCACTTCCTGATAAGGCTGGAGGCAGGACCAAATCAGCTTGTGAGCACAGAATACGTAGCTGCTTCCTGAAACACTAGGAACTAAAGTCAAGAAATTAGTATTTGGAAAGTCAAACCAACCAACACTTTCTAAGTTTTATTGGCAGCACATTAAGAAAGATTTTCTCATCAGAAGATTTTTTTTTTTTGACAGGTTCTGTGCTTCAGACTACCAGGCTATGTCCATTTTTTCTTGTGAAATGTTTGAAAAAAATCCTTTCTCTCATGCTGGTATATGGTTAAAGCATGAAAACACTAACTTAAATCAGAATCATACTCCAACCCTAAACAAACAATAGATATCATGTAATTTTCTAAGATAGAAACAGCTCTCAAACAGACACAGGAGCATCATTCACAATAGCCAAAAGGTGGAAATCACCCAGGTGTGTATCAACAGATGAGTGCACACATATAATGCAAAGATACAATGCCATGTTACTCAGCCTTAACAAGGAATACAACTCTGATATACATGACAGTGTGAATGACCCCTCAGCCAGGCATGAAAGGACAGATACTGCATGATTCCACTTACATGAGCTACTCGGGATGTTCAAATTCATAGAAACAAACAAAAAGTAGCAATCTTACGAGGGTATATGTGAATCCTAGTAAATGTGGAATGTAAAGGTCTTAGCAAAATAACTAAGAAAATGCCACGAAAGCTATGTTAACTAGTGTGATGAAAATGTGTCAAACGGTCTATGAACCAAGTGTATGGTGCCCCATGATCATACTAATGTACACAGCTATGATTTAATAAAAAAATAAATAAATATAGAAGATAGCGGCCAAGTAACAGCTTCCTTGCATCTGGGCACCATGAGTCTGGGGAGATAGGACTCCAGGCATCTCTGGCTGGTGGGATCTGCCTATAATCATCCTTGTGAGGATACAGGGAGTCAGCGAGAGACTACTGGACCCCAAGAGGAGGACTAAAACAGTGGAAAAATGGCAAGTGGTCGCGTGTGTTCAATCGGTCTAAACTCGCCAGCAACTGTAAGTAAGTACAGTAGCAGCAAGACTGCAAACTGGAAAGGCCTTACCTGTGAACTGTTTTGGTGTCTTTGGACTTGGCACTCAGTTGAACTGCCTTGGGGAGAGACTGAGGGGGAGTGCTGTGAACTTTGGCCGTTGTCTAGGGCCCCAGTCTGAGCTGCTGAGCCAGACAGAGCTAATAGTGTTTGGCTGTGGGCCACAGGGAGCCATTGTGAGTGATCTGGCCCGTCAAGCTCCGCCCTCAGGGTCACAGAGCAAGAATCGGGCGGGAGCTGGTGACCCAGCAACTGAGTAGCCTAAGGGCAGGGTCTGAGCTGCCTTACAGCCCTAACTCTCAGGGGCAGAGTGAGACCAGTTTCGGCACACTGGGTAAGTGGATAGCCACGTCAGCAGTGATTCCAGCGACAAGCACTTTCCTGGGAAAGCTTCTACTCACCAAGTTTACAAGTTCAAAGTGCCTTTTAGGAGGGCTGAAGAGACATTTAGGGTATCTATCTGCTAGGGTTGGAGAAATCTGCAGCCTCTAGTCGTAGCAGCACTGTGATTAACGCTCATACCCCAGAAGACCACATGTTGCCCAGACAATATTCAACAACATATACATACTGCTTTGTTTTTTTTTTTTTTTTTTTTATTTCTGTTTTTTGGGTTTGGTTGTTTTTCTGTTTATTTTGATGTTGTTGATATTGTTTTGTTTTTTAATCTCAACCTATTCCATACAGATTTTTTCTTTCTCAATTTTTCTAGTGTAATTATAATTTCCCATTGCTGCCTTTTTCAATAACTAGAACTTCATATTTGCTAGTGTTTCTACTGCTATTATTTGTTTTTTCACCCAATTGTATCCCATAAAGTTTTCTGTTTGCTTGTTTTGGTTTGATTTATAGCATTTTTGTCTTTCCTCTCTACTTGGTGGAGGTGGGGTACTTGTCTGAACAGGTTAGCAAAGAGCTGCTGACCTCAAGGGAACCACCCAACAGGGCACCCCCAGAAGGTGGAGTTTTTTTAGGATTGTGTCAAAGTACCCTACTGTAAACCTATATTGCTCTGTCTCTCTTTCTGTGCCTCTCTTCTTTTTTAATACTCCTTTTACAAACCCCCTCTCCTTTCTCTATTTTTTTTTCTTTTCTTTTTGCTTGTTCCTCCTTTCTTTCATCCCTTCCTTGCTCTTCAACCTTCTCATCCGTCTGGTCCTGTACCAAAAGGACTCATCGAAACCTTAGTCCACAGGCACGAGAACTTAAAGAGCAAGAGGAAGTGACAGGAAAATTAGGGCAAGGAAACAGATAAATCACTCATGAGGAAGAATCAGCAGAAAACTCCAGGCAACATGAAGAACCAGTCCAGAACAACCCCACCAAGGGACCATGAGGTAGCTACTGCAGAGGATTCCACCTATACAGAAATGTTAGGAATTACAGAAAGGAAATTTAGAACACACATGATGAAAACAAGGAAAGAAATGATGGAAACAATAAAGGAAACTGCTAATAAAGTGGAAAATAACCAAAAGGAAATCCAAAAACAGAATCAAATAAGAGATGAACGATATGAAGAATATAGAAAGGACATAGCAGAGCTGAAGGAACTGAAACAGTCAATCAGGGAACTTAAAGATGCAATGGAAAGTATCAGCAACAGGTTAGACCATGCAGAAGAAAGAATTTCAGAGGTAGAAGACAAAGTTCTTGAGACAACTCAGATAGTAAAAGAGGCAGAAAAGAAGAGAGAGAAAGCAGAACGTTCACTGTCAGAATTATGGGACTTTATGAAGCGTTCCAACATACGAGTTATAGGAATTCCAGAAGGGGAAGAAGAATGCCCCAGAGGAATGGAAGCCATACTAGAGAATATTATAAAAGAAAATTTCCCAAATATCACCAAAGATTCTGACACACTGCTTTCAGAGGGCTATCGGACCCCAGGTTGCCTCAACTCTAACCGAGCTTCTGCAAGACACATTGTAATGAACCTGTCCAAAGTCAAGACAAAAGATAAGTTTCTGCAAGCTGCCAGGGGTAAGCGCCAGTTGACCTACAGGGGCAAATCCATCAGAGTGACCGCAGACTTCTCTAATGAAACTTTCCAAGCAAGAAGACAATGGTCATCTACCTTTAATCTACTTAAACAGAACAATTTCCAGCCTAGAATTCTGTACCCTGCTAAGCTAAGCTTAAAAATTGACGGAGAAATCAAATCATTTATGGATATACAAACATTGAGGAAATTAGCCACAACAAGACCAGCTCTACAGGAAATACTTCAACCTGTTCTACACACTGACCATCACAATGGATCAGCAGCAAAGTAAGAACTCAGATCTTAAAGGACAGAACCTAACCTCCACACTGATGCAAAAGACAAAACTAAGCAATGGACTCACAAAATAAGATGAATAGAATACTACCACACATCAATTATCTCAATAAATGTTAATGGCTTGAATTCTCCACTGAAGAGACATAGATTGGCTGACTGGATTAAAAAACACAAGCCATCCATTTGCTGTCTGCAAGAAACACACCTGGCTTCAAAAGACAAAACTCCGAGTCAAGGGTTGGAAGACAATTTTTCAGGCAAATGGAATTCAGAAGAAAAGAGGAGTTGCAATCTTATTTTCAGATACATGTGGATTTAAAGCAACTAAAGTCAAAAAAGACAAAGATGGTCACTTTATATTGGTCAAGGGAAAAATACAACAAGAAGACATTTCAATTCTAAATATTTATGCACACAATTTAAATGCTCCCAGATTCTTGAAACAGACCTTACTCAGTCTGAGCAATATGATATCCCATAATACCATAATAACAGGGGACTTTAGCACTCCTCTTACAGAGCTGGACAGATCCTCTAAACAGAAATTAAACAAAGATATAAGAGATTTAAATGACACCCTAGAACAACTGTGCTTGATAGACACATATAGAACACTCCATCCCAAAGATAAAGAATATACATTGTTCTCATCACCCCATGGAACATTCTCCAAAATTGATCATATCCTGGGACACAAAACAAATATCAACAGAATCAAAAGAATTGAAATTTTACCTTGTATCTTCTCAGACCACAAGGCACTAAAGGTGGAACTCAACTCTAACAAAAATGCTCGACCCCACACAAAGGCATGGAAATTAAACAATCTTCTGTTGAATAACAGATGAGTACAGGAAGAAATAAAACAGGAAATCATCAACTTCCTTGAGCATAACAACAATGAAGACACAAGCTACCAAAACCTGTGGGATGCTGCAAAAACAGTTTTGAGTTTTGATACTGCAAAAACAGTTTATCGCTTTAGATGCCTACATTCGAAAAACAGAAAGAGAGCACATCAACAATCTCACAAGAGATCTTATGGAATTGGGAAAAGAAGAACAATCTAAGCCTAAACTCAGTAGAAGAAAAGAAATATCCAAAATCAAATCAGAGATCAATGAAATTGAAAACAACAGAATCATTCAGAAAATTAATGAATCAAGGAGTTGGTTTATTGAAAAAATAAATAAAATAGATAAATCATTGGCCAGACTAATGAGAAATAGAAAAGTAAAACCTCTAATAACCTCAATCAGAAATGATAAAGGGGAAATAACAACTGATCCCACAGACATACAAGAGATCATCTCTGAATACTACCAGAAACTCTATGCCCAGAAATTTGACAATGTGAAGGAAATGGATCAATATTTGGAATGATATCCTCTCCCTAGACTTAGCCAGGAAGAAATAGACCTCCTGAACAGACCAATTTCAAGCAGTGAGATTAACAAAACAATAAAAAAAGCTTCCAACCAAAAAATGCCCTGGTCCAGATGGCTTCACTCCAGAATTCTATCAAACCTTCAAGGAAGAGCTTATTCCTGTACTGCAAAAATTATTCCAAAAAATTGAGGAAGAAGGAATCTTCCCCAACACATTCTATGAAGCAAACATCACCCTGATACCAAAACCAGGAAAAGACCCAAACAAAAAGGAGAATTTCTGACCAATCTCACTCATGAATATAGATGCAAAAATTCTCAACAAAATCCTAGCCAATAGATTACAACTTATCATCAAAAAAGTCATTCATCATGATCAAGTAGACTTCATCCCAGGGATGCAAGGCTGGTTTAACATATGCAAGTCCATAAACGTTATCCACCATATTAACAGAGGCAAAAATAAAGATCATATGATCCTCTCAATAGATGCAGAAAAAGCATTTGATAGAATCCAGCATCCTTTTCTAATTAGAACACTGACGAGTATAGGCATAGGTGGCACATTTCTAAAACTGATTGAAGCTATCTATGACAAACCCACAGCTAATATTTTACTGAATGGAGTAAAACTGAAAGCTTTTCCTCTTAGAACTGGAACCAGATAACGTTGTCCTCTGTCACCTTTACTATTCAACATAATGCTGGAAGTTCTACCCAATACAATTAGGCAAGACAAAGAAATAAAGGGAATCCAAATGGGAGCAGAGGAGGTCAAACTCTCCCTCTTTGCTGACGACATGATCTTATACTTAGAGAATCCCAAAGACTCAACCACAAGACTCCTAGAAGTCATCAAAAAATACAGTAATGTTTCAGGATATAAAATCAATGTCCACAAGTCAGTAGCCTTTGTGTACACCAATAACAGTCAAGAAGAGAAGCTAATTAAGGACACAACTCCCTTCACCATAGTTTCAAAGAAAATGAAATACCTAGGAATATACCTAACGAAGGAGGTGAAGGACCTCTATAAAGAAAATTATGAAATCCTCAGAAAGGAAGTAGCAGAGGACATTAACAAATGGAAGAACATACCATGCTCATAGATGGGAAGAATCAACATTGTTAAAATGTCTATACTTCCCAAAGCAATCTACCTATTCAATGCCATTCCTATCAAAATACCAACATTGTACTTTCAAGATTTGGAAAAAATGATTCTGCGTTTTGTATGGAACCTGAAAAAAAACTGTATAGGTAAAGCAGTTCTTAGTAATAAAAATAAAGCTGGGGGCATCAGCATACCAGATTTTAGTCTGTACTACAAAGCCATAGTGCTCAAGACAGCATGGTACTGGCACAAAAACAGAGACATAGACACTTGGAATCGAATTGAAAACCAAGAAATGAAACTAACATCTTACAACCACCTAATTTTCGATAAACCAAACAAGAACATACCTTGGGGGGAAGACTCCCTATTCAATAAATGGTGTTGGGAGAACTGGATGTCTACATGTAAAAGACTGAAACTGGTCCCACACCTTTCCACACTCACTAAAATTGATTCAAGATGGATAAAGGACTTAAATTTAAGGCATGAAACAATAAAAATCCTCCAAGAAAGCATAGGAAAAACACTGGAAGATATTGGCCTGGGGAAAGACTTCATGAATTGCAAGTGCAACAACAAAAAAAATATACAAATGGGACTTCATTAAACTGAAAAGCTTCTGTACGGCTAAGGAGATGACAACCAAAGCAAAGAGACAACCTACACAATGGGAAAGGATATTTGCATATTTTCAATCAGACAAAAGCTTGATAACTGGGATCTATAGAGAACTCAAATTAATCCACATGAAAAAAGCCAACAATCCCATATATCGGTGGACAAGAGACATGAATAGAACCTTCTCTAAAGATGACAGACGAATGGCTAACAAACACATGAAAAAATGTTCATCATCTCTATATGTTAGAGAAATGCCAATCAAAACAACCCTGAGATACCATCTAACCCCAGTGAGAATGGCCCACATCACAAAATCTCAAAACTGCAGATGCTGGCGTGGATGTGGAGAGAAGGGAACACTTTTACACTGCTGGTGGGACTGCAAACTAGTACAACCTTTCTGGAAGGAAGTACGGAGAAACCTCAAAGCACTCAAGCTAGACCTCTCATTTGATCCTGCAATCCCATTACTGGGCATCTACCCAGAAGGAAAAAAATCCTTTTATCATAAGGACACTTGTACTAGACTGTTTATTGCAGCTCAATTTACAATCGCCAAAATGTGGAAACAGCCTAAATGCCCACCAACCCAGGAATGGATTAACAAGCTGTGGTATATGTATACCATGGAATACTATTCAGCCATTAAAAAAAATGGAGACTTTACATCCTTCGTATTAACCTGGATGGAAGTGGAAGACATTATTCTTAGTAAAGCATCACAAGAATGGAGAAGCATGAATCCTATGTACTCAATTTTGATATGAGGACAATTAATGACAATTAAGGTTATGGGGGGGAGGAAAAGCAGAAAGAGGGATGGAGGGAGGGAGGTGGGGCCTTGGTGTGTGTCACACTTTATGGGGGCAAGACATGATTGCAAGAGGGACTTTGCCTAACAATTGCAGTCAATGTAACCTGACTTATTGTA
Source organism: Nycticebus coucang (assembly GCF_027406575.1). Taxonomy (NCBI): domain Eukaryota; kingdom Metazoa; phylum Chordata; class Mammalia; order Primates; family Lorisidae; genus Nycticebus; species Nycticebus coucang. The sequence continues at coordinate 13,135,447 of NC_069796.1, forward strand.
CCCTCAATGAATCCCCAACAATAAAAAAATAAATAAATATAAAAAAATAAATAATTAAAAAAAGTAGCGGTTACTAGGGACTGGGGGGCAAAGAATGGGGAGGGAGTTACTGTTCCATGAATATGGAATTTCAATTCAGGATACTGATAAAGTTCTGAAGCTTCACGGTGCTAAATGGTGAAAAGTAAAATGGATTACATAGTACTTTCTGGCATTAATCCAATTATTATTTGTAGTTTCAGCTCGTGGTGAAGATTTATGTGTACCCATTATTAAACAAGAGAAAGGCCAGTTTAAGAGCTCATGCGCAGCCCAAGTGAGAAAAGGAAGTCTTCATGGTTGAACAGGGGAAAAGTTTAAAGAAAAAAAAGCGGAAGCAATATTTGCATACAGGAATCGAAAAGTTGTACTTTTTTAGCCTTTCCATGTTTTTTCTTCCATCGCCCCAGGTATTTATATGACAGGGATAGAGGTGAGGTGAAAGGGCTGTCACAGTAGGAGTGTAACAAGAAAGAATTAATGTTCTGTGTCTGCCATTCAAACAGCAGTCTACATTCAGGCAATAGGCCTGAAAGACAGACTTTATTGAGGAAGAGACAATTTTTCTCAATTTCCTCAAATTTTATACATATCAAGAACCAAACAAGGAGGACTTGTATAGGTCTTTCCATATGATTTAAAAAAAAGAGATACCCCTTGTGATGTTGTGAAATACACGCGTGTATTTAGTCTCTGTCTCATTTTGGCTACATAACTCCTAAAATTCCTGAAATCTCAGCATGGTAGGTGTCTCTGTAGCCAGTGAGTTGTAAGCTGGGGGCTCCTGGGTGCCTCAGCATGGAGGCTGGTTGTCAGGAGAACAACAACGTGATTTGAAGATCGAAATTTTCAGTACCACCCCCTAATTCAACTTGAAGAGGTGGTTGTAGGAACCCCAACGTATAGCTGATCGGTCAGAAGCTCAAGCCACAACCTGTTCTTGAGAATCAGCGGAAGTGGGGAGCAGTCTTATGGGAATGAACTCTCAACCAATGGGATCTGACTCTGCTATCTCCAGGTAGACAGAGGCAGAATGAAATTGAATTAGAGAGCACTTTGCTGGTGTCTGCTGCAGCATTCCTTGTTTGCTTTGTGTGTGTGTGTAAGAATATCCCTACACATTTGGTCATATAAGTGTTTTGTGTTGTGAAAATAGAGAATCAAAATTAGATAAAATCCTAAAATCCCTTCCAACTGAACAGACCCACTCCTGGCCAATGGGATCCTAGGAAAACCTTAAAACTGAATTCCTAGCTGTGAAGGGAAGAGATGTCAGTCAGGCTTCCTTACACTTCCTCCCTTTTGGACTTTAGTCACCATTGAACAGCATTAATGCTAAGATAGAGACCATAAGACTGAGAAAATAGATTCTTTGAGGCAATGAGATAGCAGATTATAAACAGGACCTAACTAACGCCAGGCAAGGCAAAAGGTAAGTCACAGCTACAGGCCATCCATTTGCTAAACAGATAACTTTGAGTGTATATTGTGGTTATGAGTAGCATTCCTTGCAACTTAAAACATTCCTTTCTACTAACTCTAAGCTTTTAGACAAAGTTTTCTTTCTTTCACCAATTGCCAATTAAAGAATCTCTAAGTCCATGTATGGGTAAAAGCTCCCAGTTCAAGTTACCCCACTTACGTCTTGCAATTCTGGAGGCTGGAATCTAATACCAAGGTGCCAGCAAGAAATAAGTCTGTGTTGTTTAAGCCCCTAGAGTGGTGTTTGGTTAGGGAAGTCCTAGCTGACTAAGACCCTTTCTTATTCATGAATTTCTCTAAATCTTTGAAAAACTCCATTTGGCCTGATCACTTAAAGGTAATGGGTTCCCTTGGTGTTTTGCTCACACTGTTGAGCAGAAATTTCTTCTATTGGAATCAATTCACCCCCCTTAACCACACACATTTCCCCATGTTATTTTATTAGACAAATGAAGAAAAAGATGTTCCTATTTTATTAATGCATACTTGTCTTTAGAATGAGATGGTTTGAAAATGACCTGGCAAATGAAAATAGATGATTTACAGAAAAGCAGAAGAACATCGTTCTTTCTACCCTCGTAAAGAACAGATAATTTCTGAAAATGACGACACATTCTCTCTCACTGTGAAATCCAAAGCCCTTTCTCTCAAGAGTTGAAGTTTGGGGATTGTTGTCTTGGACAAAACTTCTCAGCAAGGTTTTTATGCTTTTTGGAGGCAGGATTAAGTGCAGCACCTAATGTCTGTATTCAGGTCCTTACTTTCCATTGGGGAATCAGGGTAATGAGCTCCTGGTCATTCGTGTATGCCAGATGACTAACAGCTATTAACACACTGCTTACATAGTCAGTATACTTTCTGGGGAAGAATGAATTGAAAAACCAAAATATATGTGCTGGCAGACAGTTCTCCACATCTGTGTCTCCTGCGGTTCTGCACATCTCATAAGCAGGAGCAGAGCAGCCCTGTTTGGCCTATCTTTTCAAAGATAGAGCAAAGAGCCTTGGAAGATGGAGGTAGTGTCACCTCTGGAACAAAGGCAGCCATGCTACTGTTCATTGTAAAACACAGGGTTCCTGGGAGTCACCCCACTGTATGTGCCGGTGTTACGTGGCTCTCTTTGTATTGCTTTTTGGTAACTGGGTCTCAGAATTGAGAGAAGAAAATATGTATATTCTGGCAACTGCTGCTGCTGTGAGTAACCAAATGTTTTGACTCTGACCCAGGAGTTTCTTGCCTTCTGTCACGATCCATCAACAGTGGCGAGCCAAGATAAAAGGGGAGTAGATTGTCAGGGAAAGTTGACCTGCGATTATTGGAAAGGGAAGGAACTGATGCTTAGCAAACACTGCCAGACACAGCACGTGCCTTCATAGATGTGGTCCTTTCCTCCCGCTGCTTTTCTTGGTTAGCAGTTCTCATTGTTCAAAGCCTGGTCTTCACTCAAGGACCAAACGAATTTCAGCCCATGAATGGCATGAAAGCTCTTGGTGTCTCATTCCTAGAAAAATGCTTTGTATAAAGTAGGCAATAGATATTAGTGCCCATTTGGATGTTCATCAGGCTTCCTGTGTCCTCTGGCTATGAGTACTTGGAGAATGAAGTATGTCTGTAACTTACCAAATTGCTTAGAAAATGTTAAAGTATAACATGAAAAGTCTTATCAGATAATGAAATGCATAGTAGTATGAACTATGTTTTAAAATAGCTCATTAGTGACATCAGATGTATAGTGCGGGAAATATAACTCTCAGTAATATAAAATAGGTGTAAAATATGGTAAATATGTGCTATGCTCTGTTCTGTTCTGGGCTTTGGGATCGTGCAATAACTTTTGGCCATCTAAGAACTTAAAGTGTCAGCATGAGGAGGAGATACACGCCCGGAAATATTTTTACCTAAAAGAGTTGACTGGAATGATGATAAAGTCGATAAAAATTAATAAGAATGGCAAAATAGGCGGCACCCATAGTTCCGTAGGTGGGGCACTGGCCACATACACCAAGGCTGAGGGTTCGAATCCGGCCCGGGCCGGCTAAACAACAATGACAACTGTAACAAAAAAATAGCTGGGTGTTGTGGTGGGCGCCTGTAGTCCCAGCTAGGGAGGCTGAGACAAGGATCGCTTAAACCCAAGAGTTTGAGGTTGCTGTGAGCTGTGACGCCATGGCACTCTACCCAGAGTGACAGCTTGAGGCTCTATCTCAAAAAAAAAAAGGCAAAATAGGTATGGTTTCAATATCTAGAGCTAATTTAACTATACATGTGGCTCAGGCTGAACTTTTATTTGCAGGGAGAGAAACTAGGCATCTTCCAGAGTGTGTGATGGCACAGGACTGATGCGCCGCCCTAAGATGTTCTCTAAGGTAACTGACATCATTTGAAGGCACTCCAAAACATCTCTCTTGAAATGTAAGAAATATGAAGATTGCTTTCCCATACCTGTTATCAAGGTTCCTTCAAAACGCCATCTCTTTCTTTTCTTCTCTGAGGTTAATATTTCATAAACCTTAAAGCTTTGAATGTTTAATCATTCCTTTTAAAGTGATTCTTTGAAAATGACATGCAATCCAATGGTTACAAAGCTGTACTCAAAGGAATTAAATTCAAGGCAGTTTGCCTTTGCCTCTGGCAGAGATGTGTAGACCGGGAGAGACTGGCAAATTTGTGCATCCCTGGGGTGAGAGCAATTCCTAAGTTCTCATAAGCATGATCAAAGGGGAACCATCGGCAGATACCACATATCCAATAAGATATTCTTTTGTTTTATTTTTATGAATGTCTTCATTTTAATAAAGAAACCAAGAAAATGCCATGAAGGCTATGTTAACCAGTTGGATGAAAATATTTCAAATTGTATATAAAACCAGCACATTGTACCCCATGGTTGCATTAATGTACACAGCGATGATTTAATTAAAAAAAAAAAACCATAAGGGAAAGGTTTAAGAGTTTTAATAAATAAACAGGAAAAGTAAATCAAAGAGTTTTGAACTTGAAGATAAGTGAAAAGACAGAAACAACCGCTGTGAAAGTTGTATTCCAAACATTGTTGAAATCACCGGGGCAGGGAAGGAAGCTTTAAAAACTCCTGACACCTGGTTCTTCCTCTCAGACTTGGTAGTAGTTGGCATCGGGTGCCACCTGGGTAGTGGGAATTTCCCAGGTGTTTCTAGTGCATAAGCAGCTTGGGAACCACCATGTCAAAGAGTATTTCCTCAGGAAGATACTTCATGCTCTGTGACGAATTTTTAAGGACATTAATTACCTATCCCGGGCTAGATGCTGGCCTCCAGGAAGACAGGCCATGTTCTATGTTACTTTATTTGGAAAAAGAATCTTTGCATATGGAATTAAATGAAAGACCTTGAGATGAGAAGATTATCCTGGATTTTTTTGGGGGGAGTGTCATAAATCCAGTAACAACTGCCCTTATTAGAGGGAGGAGGAGATGAGACAGAGAGAAGGGGAGAAGGCCATGTGAGCCCTGTAGCTGAAGCTGCCTACATTAAAGCAATGTAAGAACATACGGCAGGAGAAGTGATGAAAGTCTGATTTCTATGGGAGTATAAACATCCTTAAATGTCAACCAGCTATTATTCCTTAACAGTGGTAAAGTAACTGCTTACTGCTTGAGTGTCACATTTCCTTAACAGATGCAAGATTTGTGACTTACCCAACTGCTTCTGCAGATAACATCACTATGGGGAAACCTAAGAGTAGTCTTTGAGATGTCTTCCAGACTCTGCATTTGGGAGGTGACAGGGAACCAAATGACATCAACCAGACCAATGGCCATGAGTGGGAACTGCCATCTAATAAGTCTTTCAACCTCCTACCTAAGAACTATCCTGACTAAGAAGACAATTTCTTCCACCCCTATGAGTTCATCCCTAGCCAATCAACCAATCCAATCCCCTATCCCTCTGGGTTAACCAAACCACCTTTAAAATTCTCGGGGAGGTGGATTTGAGAAATTATTTTCATCTATCTGCCTGGTGCCTTGCAGTGTTAAACTCTTTCTCTGCTGTAGCTCTGTTGTCTCAGTATATTGGCCTTTATCTGGGCAGTGGGCAAGGCACTTGGTTGGCGGTAACACAGTCATGAAGGCAGATCAGAGCAATGTACCCACATGTCCAAGAATGCCTGTAGCTATTAGAAACTGGAAGAGGCATGGAAGGAGTCTGTCCTAGAGGCTTTGGTGGAAGTGTGGCCATGCTGATACCTTGAGTTTGGACCTCTGGTCTCCAGGGCAGTGAGAGAATAAATTTCCAGTGTGCTGAGCCACCCAGTTTGTGGTGATTTGTTATGGCAGCCCTAGCAAACTAATGTGTTGCTTAATGCTGCTACAGCAGTGGAGTAGATGCTAACATGTGGAGAAAGTTAATAAATGCTAGCTCTGGCCAAGAGTATATCACAGACACAGGGAAAAATTGTGATTCAGGTTTAAATGTTCCCCACTGTGAGTAGCTGGGCTGGGGCAATAGCTTGGCAGGCCATTGTTTGCTGAAGCGAAACCTCTTCTGCGTGATATTTTCTTTATATCATTTAGGACTTTTTCAGTTGAGATAAAAAATTCCACCGGCTTTCCTTATACTGGTGAGTAGATGATTGACTGCAATATCCTAATAGAATGCTCAATGACTTCATTAGAGGATCAAATGATGTACATGGGATAGAGTTTCCTTCCATCTGTCAGCTCTGCTCCCCTTCACTTGAACTCCATTCTCAGGCAGGCTTGGTCCTTTGAGGGCAAAATAGCAGCAGCACCAGATCTTATGGCTGCAAAACTTCAACAGCTCTGTCCCAGGAGTATCAGCGTCTAGTGCTTCACTGGTGGTGGTGGGATTAAATGCTAATCCCTGAGCCCAGGGCCATGGTCAGGGGCAATACCATATATTGACGTGGGTGTATGTACCTGGATGTATATTGATGTCTCTGAATATTGGGTTCTGTCTCAAAGCTAAGTTTTAATGATTAGGATTTCTGACTTATTCTTATGGATAGAATACTTGTATTTTAGTCTTGCTGGTCACAAGCAATTAGTATTCAGAAACTATCCTTTGGGCATTTTTCTTTTTTGTTGTTGTGGAATTTTTCCTTGGCCACAGGCCCTGCCTGGAATGAAATCTGTCCCTGTGTGATAATTAGTAAGATGACAGGCACTGCAGAGTGCCTCGACAAGGCAGAATGGAGGCATCTGAACGACCATATTGGGGACCACATGGTTTGGCTTTTAGGTATCCATATGTGGGCATTTCCTGTAGAAGTTCCTCTTCCCAAATAACTGTCTGAAACTGAAATATGCTAACCTCTTGTCATCACTGAGATGTTGACACAGAGTGTCTTTGGTTCCAAGTAGTAACACTAAAATAATCCTTCCATTTTTTCGAGTATTTGGCTTGGGGGCCCATTCCTAGAGACTAGGGGTGTATCAGATATTTCTTAATTTGCTTTCCCCTCCTCTAGCCCTCCTATCTCCTTTTTCCTTAGTTAAACTGAATTTCTTGTTCTGTAGCGATTTCACAGTCTGGATTTTGTTGATGCATTCCTCTGGTGTTATTTAATACCCTCTGTACTTCCTGTAAATTAGCAAAGATATCTAAAGTCTGGATCAGATACAGATTCAGATTTGCTTTATGGTCTTCCTCAGAGATGCTACTGTGCTGTTCCATCAGGAAACACCAGGGTCTAGTTGTCTGTCTCTCTTTTTTAACACTAGCAGTCTTTGATGATCAATGCCTGCATCTATTAATATGTTAGCAGTTGCTAAATGGTGATGCATTACTTTTTTAATTAGATTTTAAAAAATTTCAGATGAATGTGAGTATACAATTAGGTTACATTGTTTGCATTTGTTAGGTAAATTCCAAGTTGTAATTGTGCCATATACCCCTACATCATGCCTGTTAGGTGAGAGCACGCTAATCCCCTCCCTTCACCCCCTTCCCCTTCTCTACTCACCCCTCCCTCTCCTCTTGAGTTTAATTGTGTTTTTCTCTTGCGTGGATATATATTTGTCTACTAGTTTTCATGTTAGTATTGAGCACATTGGACACTTGCTTTTCCATTCTTGTGATATTTTACTAATGAGAATATTCTTCACCTCTATCCAGGTTAATGCAAAAGATGTAAAGACTCTACCTTTTTATGGCTGAATAGTATTCCATGGTGTGTGTGTGTGTGTGTGTATTTGTGTGTGTGTGTGTGTGTATATATATATATATATATTACAGTTTATTAATCCATTCATGTGTTGATGGGCGCTTGGATCAATCCCGTATCTTGGCAGTTGTGAATTGAGCTGTGATAAACAATCTAGTGCAAATGTCCTTATAGTGATATAATTTTTTCTTCGTCTGGGTAGAAGCCTAGTAATAGGATTGCAGGATCAAATGGAGGGTCTACTTTTAGTTCCTTGAGGATTCTCCATACTTCTTTCCAAAGAGGGTGTGTTAGTTTGTAATTCCACCAATACTATAAAAGTGTTCTCTTTCCTCCACACCCTCACCAGCACCTGCAGCTTTGAGACTTTGTAATGTGGACGAATCTACTGAGGTTAGGTGATATCTCAGGGTGGTTTTGATTTGTATTTCTCTGATGGTTGGTAACGATGAGCATTTTCTCATGTATTTGTTGGCCATTCGTTTGTCTTTGAAGAAGGTTCTGTTCATACTTCTTGCCCAGTCGTAGATGGGATTGCTTGCTCTTTTGGTTGATTAATTTGAGTTCTCTGTAGATTCTGGTTATCAAATCTTGGTCAGATTCATAACATGCAAATATCTTTTCCCATTCTGAAGGTTGTCTGTTTGCTTTAACAGTTGTGACTTCAGCTATGCAGAAGCTTTTTAACTTCATTAAGTCCCATTTGTTTATTTTTGTTGTTGTTTTGATTGCCAGTGGAGTCTTCTTCACAAAATCCTTCCCCAGGCTGACATCATCAAGAGTTTCTCCCATAATTGTAGGTTTGTTATTGTTTCATGTCTTAGATTTAAGTGTTGTATTCATAGTCAATTTTTGTAAGTGGTGAAAGGAGCGGGTCCAGTTTTAGTCTTTTACATGTGGTTATCCAGTTCTCTCAGCACCATTTATTGAATAGTGGTTCTTTTCCATGGTATATGGTTTTATTTGATAACCTTATATTTTTACTCTATTAAAATAATTCATTTCCAAAGTTTGAAAAGTCAAATATACTCAATGATCTTGGGAGGTAAAAAACCAAAAAAGTCTAACAGTACAATAATATGTAAAAAAAACCCAGCATTCCTCTGATCCACTCTAAATATTTTCTAAAACAAACAATTTAATGAAACGAGGAGGATTGTTATGCAGTTTTGCAAACCTTTTTAATGTCTAGCTTAATAGGAGACAGCTGGATTCTCATATCTTCTCTGCATGTATCCTCTGGAAAACTCCCTCATACACAAATGAGTGTACAAAAGGCAAATAATATTATGACATAAAGATAGTTTTGACCTTGTACGCCCCTTGAAAGTGTCTTGGGGACTCCATACCTTAAGAACTGCTGCTCCAGGGAGCAAACTTTCTTCCCCTTGCTGGGAAAGAATGGGTGGGTGGTCTGACCGTGTGAGTGAGGGAAATGGGCTGGGAGTCTAAGTACTCCCTACACAGTTTCGCCAGTTCTGTTTTAAGCTTCAGCCCTCATCCTTGCACTTGGTTCTTCCTGATATGTACTGGAGTTCTACAGCATGGATGGCCTTGTTTCATTTCCTTTATAAACTCTAAAATTGCAGCTTTTCCCATTCTGCTAAGCCGATGTAGTGGTTTTAAAATATGTCTGCAAATACTTTGATACTTCTCCCAGTAAAACGTGGGGATCTGTGTTCTCTCTTCTTCCATATGGCTGGCCTCAGTGACTGACTGACTGTGGTGACACAGAGCTAAGTGGCTAAGTGCTAAGTGTTGGAATACTCATCTTCAGATCCCTGAGGTGCTGTGTAAGAAGTCCAAGGCTACCATGTCCTGAGGAAGCCCAGACCACAGAAAGATCACATGCAGGTGTTTCAGTGAGAGCCCAAGCTGAATTTCCAACAAATATCCAGCATCAACCACCAGAAGTGGGAGTGACTGAGCTTGCAGGTGGTTTTTGTTCCTGGTTGTTGACTCACCCATCTTTTGACTCTTCCCAGATGAAGCTTCCAACATTGTTAAGTGACATGCTGCTCCCCCTGTGTCCTCTCCCAATTCCTAATTTCCAGATTTTGTGAGTTAGCATAGAAAACCCAGCTGTTTTAAGTTACTAGGTTTTGGGGTAGTTTGTTACCCAACCGCAGTTACTCAGAGCAGTCAGTGGTCACTCATTCCTCTGTTCTTCATCTTCTAGAATGTTCTTGCAATTCTTCATCCTTTGCCTTCTTCTGGTTTCTTTGTCCTTTTGTCTTTTTTTATTTGTTTAACCCCTTTATTTCTTTGCTCTTATTTTAGGATTTTGGCTGGTAATAGAAAGAAATATGTTCACTTTACAAATATGTTCACTTTTCAAAAGATAACTTTCCCAAGTGTTTTATATCCATACCATTGAAGTACATTTTGAAATTATATTCATATTCAGTGCAATGTGGCTTAAGTTGGCATCTCTGTATGTCTGTATACACATGAAACTGTTTAACCCTTTTAAGAAGAATGACTATTCCATGAAATCACCAGTGTGCTTATCGTCAGCCATACCCATGGTAGGCCACTAAAGCCAAGGTGCTCTAGATGATAACCCAATTTCCATGCCCTAGATACTTGGGATGGGATATTCTTGAGTTATTGCATACACAGTTATGGTGCTCTAAATCTCCAACAGGAAGTCACCACTCAATAAAGTATTTCTTTTTTCTCTGCAGATCTTCACACTGGTCAGATAACAAACAAAGGATCAAATCAAATCAAAACCAGTAGGGTTTGTTGAGCTGGTTAGGAAGGGTAGTGAGTGGGAATACCATCTAAACAACGTCCACAGGAAATTAGTCTGAAACCATCTGCTGCCCATCCAGCTAAGATCAGGCTGATGGGGCTAATGCATAATGTTTCACTGTGATTCTTTTTCCAAGTGTAGGGAGAGGTAATGCCCAGTTGGGCTCTATAAATGGAAGTATTTAACTTGTTCTGCCCAGTATCTCAGGCATTTCCTTTTGTTTATTCCATTAAGATTTTCCTTTTTATCTAGAGCAGTGATTTTCAACTGGTGTGCAGCAACACATTGGTTGTGCTGGGTGGGATCTTAGGTGTGTTGCAAAATTGTAAAGATCATTAATTAAATTGTTTTTGAAAGAAGTTCAAAGCACCGAAAGTATATTCTGTTTTTTACTCTTTTTTTGATCTACATAATTTAAGTGTGCTGTGGAAGTTTAACTATAGGTTCAAGTGTGTCGTGAGATGAAAATGTTGAAAAACACTGTTCGAGGACCATTGAGTGTTCTACTAAGGAGCTAGCACTCCTGTATTCAGGTAACACAAACACGTGCAGAGTGTGAATAGGAGAAGGATGGGAATTGTCTGAGCAGACCAGATCCTTTCTCTCACAGGGCTCTTTCTTTCACCTTTGAGATGCCACCCCTTCTAGTTACCAAGGCCCTCTGCCAAGATTATTTCCATGTGGCCCCCACCTTTTCAGAAGAGCAAATTCTTACCGTTTCCCCGAAAATAAGACATTCTCCAAAAATAAGACCTACTTACAGGAAAGATAAGACGTCCCCTGAAAATAAGACCTAGCGCGTCTTTGGGAGCACACCTTAAAATAAGGTGTCTTATTTTCGGGGAAACAGGATAGTTCTCATAGCTGAGATCTAGTTCCACTTCGTGATGCTTTCTCAGCTCAGCCACACCATTAGGTTTTCATCCCTTTTCCTGGAAGAACTCATCAGTCACTTTCATCACTGATGACATGGACATGGTTTTTAATGACCCTATATATGCAGCATTGTAACTTAATTTTTTTAAAACAGAATTTAACATTTAACTTGAGCTCCCTTTGATTAATTCTGAGATTTCCTGCTTCTTTTAGCATTCTGGGGACTCTCCCAGGACCACGAGGAAGGGGCATCTACCTTTGCTTGCCATCGGTCCCTGTTGGTGTATGCTGGCTCATCCCTTCCTGTCCCAGTTACTGCTTTTTATCCTTGCTGGTGTCCATGAAACCTAGGCTTTCTCAAATAGATTCAGATGCAAATTCTACAACAGTATTCCCTGTTTCAAATTTGACTGACATTGAGTCTTCCTTGGATCCTATGACTCTCTTTGCTGTTCTGAGCCTCCATAGAATCAGGTCAAGGAGAACTTCTGAGGTTCTTCCAAGTGACCTAGGGCTCATGAGAACTAGGTGGGGCTGTCTTCAGCAACTTCTCCCTGGTCATTGCCGGGTGTGTGGAGTGAGGTTCACATTTCCTCTGTTTTCACGTCCCAAACCTGTGGTGGGGTCTTTCAGCTGAGGGAGCAGGTGTGTGTCAGGGCACTCACCAGCCTCTGGGCCCCTTGCTTCCCTCTGGCTGTTGCTGTGGCTGAGAGAGCCTCCTTCATGGGTGGAAAATTCTTTCTGGTAGCATGTGGGGAGTGACATTAAAAAAAAATTCTTGCTGCAAGTAGTCTTCTATTTGTTTTGTGTCTGAACTTAGAAGTAGGAAAGCCAATAATTTGAATCCTTTGTTCTCATGGCTGTCTGTGACAGTTCCCTTGTGTCCCTTGACCCCTGAAACACTGGGCACAATTTGCTGGACTTGTGTTTCTGTTAGGTAGACTATGAATGTCTGTGTGTGTGCGTGTGCGTGCACATATAAGTTGGCTTGATTTCTTTTAAAGATTTTATCTTTGGAGATACAGGTATGCTCTTTTTATTCTTTCTGCTATTTTTTCCTCTCTTGCTGCCTATAATTCATGTATGACAACTATAGCAGCCACAAGGTATCCTTGAGGGTGTAAATTAGATTCTGAGGATGGCAGGGCAGGGAACAAAGGGGAGCCTGAATCTCTGATAACTTCAGGAAGCAAAAATCATCTCCCTGGGCTGTGTATTTTTTCTTTATATGTAACTAGAACTACTTTATTTATTTATTTATAGATAGAATCTCCTCTGCTGCCCAGGCTAGAGTGATACGGTATTAGCCTAGCTCACAGCAACCTCAAATTCCAGGGTTCAAGCAATCTTCCTCCCTCATCCTCCTGAGTAGCAGGGACTACAGGTGTCCGCCATGATACCTGGATAATTTTTCTATTTTTAGTAGAGAAGGGATATCTTTCTTTCTTTTTTTTTTTTTGTAGAGACAGAGTCTCACTGTACCGCCCTCGGGTAGAGTGCCGTGGCGTCACACGGCTCACAGCAACCTCTAACTCTTGGGCTTCCGCGATTCTCTTGCCTCAGCCTCCCGAGCAGCTGGGACTACAGGCGCCCGCCACAACGCCCGGCTATTTTTCTGTTGCAGTTTGGCTGGGGCCGGGTTTGAACCCGCCACCCTCAGCATATGGGGCCGGCGCCCTACTCACTGAGCCACAGGCGCCGCCCAGGGATATCTTTCTTGCTCAGACTGGTCTAGAACTCCTGAGCTCAAGGTATCTTCCTGCCTCAGCCTCCCAGAGTGCTAGGATCACAGGCCTGAGCTACCCTGCTCAGCCAACCTGCTTCCAGTTGACTTTGCTATCTTCATAATTTCAAATGTGCACGTATAAGGGTTGGGTATATGCAAAAGTAAGGAGGATATCACCCCTATTCTCAGGGATCGCATGAGCCATGGTGCAAAGTAAGACCCTGAGCAACTCCCTCTGGTTAAGTGGAATTACAGAATAGATGAGCAAACGCCGAGCGTTCTGAGGAGAAAGGACACATCAGGTTTAGTAAGTGCAGCGGGTGCCTCAGCAGAAGATGGATTTTGGTGGAATTGGTAGTTTTTTAAGTGGCTGGAGACAGGCAGGGAAGGGCTTTCCAGGAAGAATGACTAGCACAGCAAAGAGGGCGTCTGTCCAAGGAATATTGCATTGTCTAGCTTGGCAAAATTCCTGTGTGGAGAAGAGCAGGGAGGGATGAGGTTGGAAAGTTAGGGTGAGGCTACTTCTTGGCACTGCATCCCACGTCCCAGGGTCAATGTGTTAAAAAGATAGCAATGAGCACATTTCTCTTTCTCATTTCCATGTTCTTGGTCTTCTCCATAGTCAGTCACGCATGCAACATCCTTGAAAACAGAGACATTACAATTCTTAAAGTTAGAATGCAAATGAAAAGCAACTGTTAATATTTAGCTCATGACATTCGAAATGGGATTTAGCAGCAAAATGATAGGCTTGAAAGCCAAATTTTGTCTGAAAAGGAGAACTTTCTGAATTCCTTTTATAGGCTGAGAGCAGAGCCCACAGGCCTCAGATCATAGGATTCTACTGCGAGTGTTTGAGAAACTCTCCTTTCTCTTTTGCTCTCTAAGCTTGAAGGCTTGATGTCCAAGTGTGACTCAGGAATAAGACAGTCCAGAGCTTCCCAGCTGTGTGTGGCCAGCAGGCTATAGGCATCTGCTCACCATGGTCTTCACGAAAGCCCAGCACGTCCAAAGGTGGCGATGCCTTTTGGCTGGTAACTGTGGCTCCTGGCTGGGAGCCTATGGACATGAACGATTTGCCTGGGGCTTGGGCAGAATGGAATCTGGCACTTTCCTGTGCACAGCCTAGGAGATGCTGCACTCGCTGGGCGATGCTAGGAGCTGGCTGGTAGGTGGGGTGGCTTGTTACCCAGTGGGGACATGTGGTCTCTGAAGTTGCTGGGGATGTGCGGGTGGTGGGGGGGAAGGGCATTCATCTGCCTGGTGCTCAGGAGCAGGGGTGCAGCCTGAGGGCCTGTGGTCCAAGTTCAGAGGTGAGAGGCTAGGACATGGTTGGGGCTGTGTTCCCATGTATCAGGTGCTTTTGTCCATATGCAGGAGATGCAGGCTTTCGTGGTGTCAAAGCTAGTGGTGGAGCAACTGCTCTAACAAGGCATGTGGCTCTGTGAAGTAACTCCATCATCACTTTGAGTACTTGATGTGGGAAGAAGTTGGATTGCACTTGAAGTGTCCACATTATCACCCAAAACTTCAACATTCTGTTGGTTAATGTGAGCAAAGAAAGAGCTAATAGGTTCTTTAAATGTAATTTATTGTAAATTTTTGAATTTTTGTAAAATTCCAAAATTTTGTATGGTTATAAAATGCTGTGTAAAATTGATTTTATTTATTTATGTATTTATGTATGTAGGTATGTATTTATTTTTTGTTAGAGACAAAGTCTTGCTCTGTCACCTTGGCTGGAATATCATGAGGTGATCGTAGTTTCCTGTAGCCTTGAACTCTTAGTCAGAAGTGATCTTCATGCCTCAGCCTCCCAGTAGCTGGGACTACAAGTGTGACCACCATGCTTGACTAATTTAAAAAACATTTTACTGGTAGAGATGGGGTTCTTGCTGGGTTGCCAAGGCTGGTCTCAAACTCCTAACCTCAAGTGATCCTCCCGTGATTCAAAGTGCGGCCCAAAATGGATTTGAATTTATCACTCACTTGTGAAATCAAGTTTCTCATCAATGTCGACTGTCTAGAATTTGAAGAGCTTACCATTAAAAACTTGATCAGAATTGCTTGTGTCTGTTTTATAAAAAGATACAAAAAGTTTTATATTCAGGATAAAAGCTGAATATAAAATTTATGTGCATAAAAATCAAGCTCAAGTTTCTCTTAAAAGATTGGAAAATATTTGCGTGCTTTATACAAATTCAAAATTTAGTTACTTTCCTAATACTTGTTTTTTTATTTATTATAATTATGTGTTATAAAAACAATGTAATGAATTTTTTTACCAAGCCATGTAGATGTCCTCAAATCCCTTCGAGTGTACCCCAGGGTCCATACAAATAGTACCATTTTTTTTTGTTTGTTATGAAAAAGAATGAAAAGGATTGACAAAAGAGAAGGGAGGTTAAGGGAAAAAGGTGCACTAAGTCAATCAAGTATTAAGCATTATGAAACTATTCAGATAGGTACACAGGAGACCAAGATGACTAGTAAACTCTCTGGGTTATACTGTGGGACACTGGAAGATTTCAGAAGCAGCCTTGCACGTGCCCACTACTAAACCTGAAAAATCAGACGGCGGCTCAGTGGCATTGGTTGAAAGAGCTGGACAGAGAGGTCCATAGCAGTCTGTCTGGTTTCCCAAGTGCTTGGATGCAAGAATTCCCGGTGCGGGCCACAGGTGCGGCCCTCTCAACTGGGAACAAATGACTGGGACCAGAGGAGGATGTCCTCACATTATCCCAACAGTCAAATATGGCTTCCTGGAGATCACAGTAAATCCCTTTCATGAATACACTGGTCATCTTGGGGAAGTTGGGAGAGAGGGAGCAAGTTCTGAAAGACTACATATCTGGCAAAGGGTCTGATTCATCTAAAAGAGGTCCTGAAAACTAGCCATGTTAGGAGGCTAAACTGAATGCACTGTGGGTTTAAACATCATTTAGACTAACTATTTAAAATAGGAGACATTAAAATATTACTAATTGTAAATCTAAATGATCTGTGTTACTTAGCTAGGTGGCGGGTTGATGAGGATTAGGCCAGTCTTACAGAAAGAAGAAGTGAAGCTTTCTGGCCACATCTGAATGCAATGTGAGAACATGAGCGTCTACCCTTTCCCAGCCAAGCTTTAGCCTCCCCAGTAGGTTAAGATGGTGCCTTTAAACCTCCGTCAGTATCAGAGGCTCTGTCTGCCCCACAGGCCATTAATATACTGGCCTTTCCCTCCTTGCTTGCCTGAACTTCTCACCTCTCCCAAAATGGACACGTACTGCTTCTGGAATTGGAACCACACCTCTACTCCTCCCAACAATCAAAATAAAATCTATTTTTTAGTGGAAATGATAAGGTTTTATGTTAGGGAACAGTTGGGAGATTTCTCTTAAGCCCTAAAATAATCTGGCCTAATGAATATGCTCATTAGAGTTATTTAATTTCACACCGTCTTCTTTTCCTAAGTCCTAAAATATATGAAAATACATTGGGTGACAGAATGGTGATGAATCCCCTTACATAAAGTGGTTATAACTAGAGATTGTTTTTAAAAAGCTGGCATCGAGACATCACCAAATACATCCTTCTAGGTCTGCAGAAAGGATTTTGGAAATGGCATGTGATATATTAATTCTTACTGCTTCCCACAGATCATGAAATAATCATTTTTTAAAAAGCTAAAAATATTGGATGATTATCTCTAATGTGAAATGCTTTCTTTTAGTCACAAAATGTGCATTGTGAAATGCCTGTTATAGGTGTTTCTGGGATGGTAATCTCTGGGATGAAGAAAAATAAATAAGAAACAGAAAAAAGAATGTTTGGGAAAGAGCTGGCCCCTCACCAACTCTGTTGCTGGGTGTTGGCCTTTCCCAGCATGGACGTTACACCTTGCTCAGGATCCTACTTCCTAACTCTTCTGCCTCACTCTGTTCTTTCTCCCAGGGATGCATCTTAATGTGGGTCCTTTCTCTCGAAACACTCATCTATCACATAGTGTATGGGAGACGTGTGGTAAATATGCTTTGTGTCTTTAAACATTTGTGTTTTTTTATTGTTTCCTTTTAAAAATGGGAAGCATGCCATTGAGATGTTTAAACTTGAATTATACCTAGAACATGCGAATATTATTAAATTGCCAACTTCTGTACCCTTTTATTATCCTAACTACACCACTAATCCAAACACTGTTTATGGTTTATGAAAGGTGATTAAAGTAGGAGTGATGGATGCCTACATTTTAAAGGAACATTAGCTCTTTAATATATCACAGAGTCCCAATTTATAAAGCTGTCCTCTTTTAGCATCTGCCCACCTCATGTTGCCAGGGTTTTATTTTGAGGAGACAGCAATGCTATTGTTTTAGGGACAAGTCCTCGGGCATGGTGGCACTGCCGAGAGAATGGGGGAGAGTCACAGTGGGGGACAGTGGTTTCTTGGCTAGGACTTTCTTATCTTTGAACAGGAAAAGGGGTAATATGTTCACTATGCAAATTAGTGATAAGCCTTTTTTTCTCTATAAAACATTAAAATTTTAGATGGTCATTGTTCTTTGACTCTGGACATGAAGTCTTTGGAGCCATTTTCTTTGGTAAATGCAATTCACTCACATGCAGTGGAAACAGCCATCGAAAGCTTTCCTAAAGAAGCTAATAGTAGAGACTCATAATTACTTTGCAAGGGCGTTGGGGGAATCAGAGTTTCTGTAAAGTGGTTTGGAGACGAAAAGTGCAATATAAATGCTAAGTAGCCCCATATTTTTCTGGGAAGAGGCTCCGTAAATGTAATCAGGGCTCTGCTCAAGCTGAGCAGCCTGATGGCCACCTCCAGGCTCATATTTAATGTTGATGAAATCACTGGCAAAACTTCCAACAGAGCGTCTTAATCTTCCTTCTCACCGTGATGTGAATGATTTGCACAGACGTTAGAGAAATTCCTGCTTAGGAAGCCTTTACGCAATTCTAAGAATTGTGAAGAAACAATGAGGCATATAGCATTTGTATAGTAGACACTCAATAAATATTTATTTTATATTATTTTACCATTGCTTTATTGGTCCCCTTTATATTCCGAAGTACCCTAAGACAATATGAGCACTAGATGGCGCTATGTCACCGTGAAGACTGCCAGGGTGGTGGAGCTTGAAGCTCTAATTTTGTAATTAGCCAACAATGTAGATAAGCAGAGGTTTAATTTAAGTCATTTCCCCCTTATTATATATCTTATAAGAATCATGACCTTTTTATTTTCAAAGGGGGACAGGGGCCTACTGCATTATTTTATCTCTGCGTAAAGCAAATTCAATTTGATTTAATTCTCACTTTGAAGGAGAGGATGCCAGGCTGCCACCTGCTCTGTTTCACAGTGTGTGGCGTTGGTAATGAGCTATGATAGCATTCCTCCTGCGCTAACTCCGTGTCACATGAGCCGTTGGAAGGTGACTCGAGATGTGGAGAAACGGAGCTTCGCGATTGATTCTCACATGAGAACGTGCTTTCTACTCTTTCCTTCTCTGAAAGCTAAGTTTTGCTAAAACGAAAGTGTTGGTTTTCTCTTAGTTCTTGGACGTTCCCATAATGGGCTAAAATGTTCCTCTTCCCTTTAGAAAACAGTTTGTAATGATTCAAACTGTTAATGATTTTGAAAACAGTGGAACAGTTAGGCCTTAAAGTGACATGTCAGAGCAAATTCTAGCAAGAGATCACTGGCTTCTGTTGTGAATAGAATTATCTTTGGGAGGACAGAGACTGTTCCTCCCAGCTTCCCATCTTTTCCTGGTATGAGGCCATGGGGCATTTTAGTTTGTTAATCTGTGTTCCAATCTGTTTAGTTTTTAAAACCTTCAAGAAGGGTTAATTCCTTTAAAGAACCAAAAGGGAAGGAGGTGGGTCCTTCACCAGGTACAGGCCCCGGAATGACGGCATTACTACACTGGGACGCATGGCGGGCTGACTCTCTGTAAGTTCGTGCTCTGTAAAGGCAGCCTGGGCGACTCGAAAAGGAAATTGGGAAGGAGAAATTTTAGAAAGGAAGCCAGCAAACTCACAAGGTTGCCCTGGGAGATTTTATATATGTGTTTTTAATATCACAATGCCCTGGGATATTTTAAGTTTCTGAGGGAAACAGAGCAATATCTATCAGAGACCAAACAACTGTGGAGTGTCAGTGTTAGATTGTACTACATTCCTGTAGATGACATTGCATTTTGGCAAAGTTGACTTTTTGGGATAAAAAGCAAGCACTGCGTAAACATTATTATGAGACAGTTAATGAGAATGTCAGTGTCCCATCTGATTCCAGGGTTCAAGGGCCTACGCAGAGCCCATGAGGTACAAGCACATCATTTGTAAGTAACTGTGGTTATTTAAGAGTTAAATAAAACTTTTTTCCTTCAGTTTATGTATATTATTTTTACACTTGATCTTAGCCAAAAGGCCGAGAAGCGATTATGTATATTATTTTTAAACATGGCTATTCAATTGTCAGGACATAGGAATGGTTAGGTATTTATTTGGCCTCGGGGTGCTGGGGCACTAAGGGTGCAGTGACCTTAGGAGGTTTGGGAACTTAGGGGCTAACACTAAGGGCTTCTTGAAGTTCCTTGAGGAGGGCTTGGCATGCTTCTGCCTCAGAACCTCTGCTGTCACTGCTCCCTCCATCTGGAAGGTGTGTCCTCAGATAATGGGTTGACCAAAGTCCTCACTTGCTGTGTCTTTGCTCGAATCTTCCCTCTTCATGGAGGTCCCCACTCACTGTCTTCCCTCCCCAGAGCCCAGCTGCCTCTCCCTTCCCTACTTCCCCTTTTGGTCCGTCATCCATCTCAGTTTTAATGCACCGTACAACTTAGTTGTTTATTATATTTGTTGTTTATTGTTTGTTCCTCTTGCTGAACATGGTGAAGTTCTTTGCTATTATTGTTCACTAAGAAATAAAAACAAATGTTTAGAAAAGTACCTAGCACACTGTTCTTACTAAATGTTTGTTGAATGAGTGCAAAAGTATCGGTATCTCAAGCTTGCTAAATACATGTTTTTGCATATGTTTATTACATAATAAAACATACAAAAATTATACAGAAAAAAATACCTTCGGAAGTCTTTCTTCCTCTGAGATGTTTTGTGATTCATATATTGGAAGATCAGTTAACTGAGTTATTTTTGTTTTGTTGTTACTTAAATAAATCCTTATGGTTTTGCTTTACAGAATGGGAGAGTGAGTACATCAAAGATTGTGTTCTTGCTTTTCCTAGTTCTCCATTCTTTTAAGTTAAACACAGCCATGTGCCACATGAAAATGTTTGATATACAATGGTGGTCCCATTGGATTATAATGGAGCTGAAAATTCCTATTTTCTGTTGATGCCTTGAGGATCCTGATGGTCCAGCCCTGTGGAGGTAGTAGTCTCCACTCCCCTCCACTTCCTTGCTCTTTCTTTTTTCCCATAGATAATATCTGTGAAACACACTTACCTCTATTCGGTCCTTGAAAAAGTGGGAGGGAGTTTTGTACCTACTACCTTAAGTTTGGATAAAAATCTGACTGTCTTTATTATGTAGGGAGATAATAAGTACATATTAAATAACTGTATTTTATTTAATTTGAACATAAGCTTTCACTGAAATAAAGTGTGCATGGTATTAAATATTGGTAATCATTATCTTTTAAAACTAAGGATAGAGACTACCATGTTTGCCTTAGAGAAAAAGAGGGTCCAAAACTGGTCAAGTATCTCTTGAGAAATACTACCAATTATAAAATTGGATTATAAAAATTAGTAAAAAATTATAAATGCTGATTTGAAGAAATTTAATAGTGAATGTATAGTTTCTAGAATACGAAAAATTAAATGTCATAAAGAAGTTAATAAAGAAATTATCTTATCAAAAGACATATGGGAGCTATTTAATGAGAAGAATCAGAAAAAAGTTGTATTAAGAAGTGTAATTTCATTAGGGAAGGATACAAGGATGTTTTTCTCGACACCTATGAGATTCATAAATCCATGGAAACTGAGGAGTCATTTTGCTTTGACTAAACCCCCCCCAAAACTGTGTGAAGCTTTACCCAGAGGTATGAATTTGCATTTATAAAAAGCTATAAAAATTTCAGTAAAACCTTGTTTTTAATCATCTTACCACTTCATGGAGTTCACCTTATTGGATCAACTCTGTGCCTACAGAGGTAGTTACCCAACAATATACTCAGGATGCAGCTATTCTAATGAGTAGATAAGCATTTAAAGGGTATTTGTTAGAGAAAATACATCGTTTTTCTCCATGGCCTCATGATTCAAGGCATCATATCCTACCTGTGGTGTCAAAATATACCGTACACTTTGCTTTTCTGGGAATGTTCAGGCTTGCTGTAGATTTTAGAGGTAAGGGCTTTCCAAGGCAGAGATTTCCTGTGCCTGGGCCAGGAGAGTTCCATGAAAGAGTTGAGCAGGCCACTGTCCCTGGAAGATGAGTGGGGTTTGGTGAGAGACAGGGAGATGGCTGGTCCAGGAGTCTGGAACCACACTGGGAAGGCAGAGCCTCCAGAACAGCTGTGTGACCCACATCAGTGTTTCCTAAATGCAAGTGGCATCAGAGCCACCTGGAAGACTTGTTAAAACAAAGATTGCTGCCCCTCTCCCAGTTTCGGACTCACTAGATCTGGCTGTGGGGTCTGAGTTTTAGTATTTCTTACAGTTCTCAAATGATGCTTCTCCAGCTGTTGGAGGACCAGGCTTTGAGAAAGGCTGACCTGGAGTTTCAAAGCACTCCCTGGTGGTTCGCAGAGAGAACAGGAGGTGAGGAAAGCCAGAAGAAGACCTGAAATGACAGTGAAGATTGTGGGCCTTGATGTGAATGCTTTTAAGGGACTTTATGGGGGCACTGATCTTGGGGACAGCTCTCTCTGCCCACCCCCTTACAAACTGGTGATAAAAAACTAGGGGACACAATTGTTTTTGTGATTAGGGTCACAGGCTTTGGAGTCAGCTGAGACTTAAATCTGAGTTCCTGTTCCACCTGGCATTCTCAGAACAAGCCTTAAAACTTTTAAAGTCACAATGGCTTCTCAGTGAGCTGATGCCACAGAGCAGGCTCTCAAAGACAGCAGTGGGCAGTGTGGCAGACATGCGCCCTTTTCCATTTGTGTGGGAGCCCCAGTGAGTGTAATGATGTCCCATCATCACTCTGCCCACCTCTGGCATCCAGAGCAGGACACACATAATCTTGGTGTGGCCACATAGATGTTCCCCCTGAGCGAGGGGTGGAATTCATAAGAGAGATAAAGAGGGAAGGATGTCCCAGAGGTTCTGATAGTTCGTGTCTTCATTGTCGTTTTGTTCCAAAAATTTGGCAATTTCCTTCTTGATCTCATCTCTGACCCAGCTATCATTCAGCATGAGGTTATTTAACTTCCATGTTTTTGTATGAGTATGCAGATTCCTGTTACTACTCAGCTCAAGTTTTATTCCATGATGGTCCGAGAAGATGCATGGAATAACTTTTATTTCTTTAAATTTACTGAGATTAGACTTGTGACCTAAGATGTGATAAATTTTGGAGTAAGTTCTGTGGGCTGATGAGAAGTATGTGTATTCAGTTTTGTTAGGATGAAATGTTCTGTAGATGTCTGCTAAATCTACATGCTGGATGGTTAGATTTAAATCTAAAATTTCTTTACTCAGCTTTTTGTTGGAGAATCGATCCATCACTGCCAAAGGAGTGTTAAAATCTCCGACTATTGGGCGGCGCCCGTGGCTCAGTGAGCAGGGCGCTGGCCCCATATACTGAGGGTGGCGGGTTCAAACCTGGCCCCGGCCAAACTGCAACCAAAAAATAGCCGGGTGTTGTGGCGGGTGCCTGTAGTCCCAGCTACTCAGGAGGCTGAGGCAGGAGAATCGCCTAAGCCCAGGAGTTGGAGGTTGCTGTGAGCTGTGTGACGCCACGGCACTCTACCAAGGGCAATAAAGTGAAACTCTGTCTCTAAAAAAAAAAAAAAAAAAAACACATTTAAATAAATAAAAAAAAATCTCCGACTATTATAAATTGTGGTATATGTATACCATGGAATACTATGCAGCCTTGAAGAAAGATGGAGACTTTACTTCTTTCATGTTTACATGGATGGAGCTGGAACATATTCTTCTCAGTAAAGTGTCTCGAGAATGGAAGAAAAAGTATCCAATGTACTCACCCCTACTATGAAACTAATTTAGGACCTTCACATGAAAGCTATAACCCAGTTACAACCTAAGAACAAGGAGAAAGGGGAAAGGGTGGGGAGGGAGGGGGGAGGTGAGTAGAGGGAGGAGGATTGAAAGGATCACACCTGTGGTGCATCTTACAAGGGTATATGTGAGGCTTGGTAAATGTGGAATGTAAATGTCTTAGCAAAGTAACTAAGAAAATGCCAGGAAGGCTGTGTCAACTAATGTGATGAAAATGTGTCAAATTGTCTATGAACCAAGTGTATGGTGCCCCATGATCATATTGATGTACACAGTTATGATTTAATAAAAAAAAAAAAAAGAGGGAAGGATGGTTAGAATATTGTGGTGGTCGCAGCCTACCAGCGTCCATCTGGCCACAGAAGCCAGTGGTGGTGATGTTGTATCTACTGCAAAATTGCTCGGGGCCTTTACCTTCTTCTGCAGGACCATGCCCAGCCGTGGACTCCACACTGCCTTCCCTGACCATTCCTTCTCATGGTGAGAGCAGTGCCCACCTCCTCCACACAGAACTCGCTTGCCCCAGGCCTGCTTTAGTTTTTGTTGTAGCGTCAGCTCCTTCATGTATACTTCATACTTTTCTTATTCAGTTTTGTCTGACTTTTCATTAGAAACTTCATGAAGGAAGAGATTTTGTCTTTTGCTCACTGTTGTATCCCAATGCCTGGAACAATACTGGGCACAAACCAGCACTTGATACGTGTTTGTTGAATCCACACTCTAAGCCTGCCGTAGTCTCCAGTGAGTTCACTATTTGCCTAAAAGAGCTAAAATCTATTTGTGGCTTTTAATTATTGACCCTGGAGATGGCCATTATCATGAAACCTTTTTAGTAGTTTTAGTTATTTTTAAAGTATTTCCATTCACATGTTGGGATTACTTTTATAATTTCATGCAGAAAGTGATCAGCTGAGAATGTTCCTTATTGACCAAGATTTAGTAACATGCAAATATGAAACAGCTTTATGTCTTTTCTCTCTCTCTCCTTTTTTCTTGCCATCAACCATGTGCTGTGAAATATCTGTCATCTCAACATTTTGGTTGGATCCCATTGCTTTGTGGACACTTTGGGCATGAGATTCCAGTTTCCCTTAATTTAATAGGTTTAAAATGTCAGCCACACATCCAATGGAGAAAGAGCTCTTCTGCTCATTGGGCGTGCCCTGTGGTGGTGAGGGCACTGCCTTGGAGGAGCCGGGCGTGGTCCTTTTCTCCCTTTGTACCTTCTTTCTTTCCCTGTCTTGGGAATCCTCTTTCCTCCAACCTGTTAGGGTTTGGGAAGAAGGGACAGATGGCTCCTGAATAAGAAGAATCCTATGCTTCTGTCTTGGCTGGCCACATTTTCTGGAGGGCAGGCATCTAAAGACAGTTCCCTCATTACCCTCTGGTCAAACAGCTTACGCCTGGGTAAGCTGTCCACTTGGCCTGGCGGTGGTGCTCCTGAAGGTGGGAGAACAACTCTGGCACCACGGCCTTTCTTCATCCAGCCACCTCCCCACAATTAATTCCCTTTTATCCTCTTGTCAAAGGGGTCAACAAATTCAGACATGGATGGAGTCCACTTGAGAATGGATGTCAGTTTTTGTGCAGTGATTACTGATTTCTTTGATCCCATATCACTTGGCTTTGGGATATGATCATAGGCTTGTCTTTGGAGGGAAGCAGAAAAGCCACAGGACTTTCACCCTATGCCGGTGTGTCTTAATAAGACAGCTGTTGGCAGTTTGGGTGAGGCAATGCTTTGCTGCGCAGGGCTCTGAATAGTGCAGGATGTTTGGCATCCCTGGATCCTGCCCATTCAATGTCAAAAGCACCCCCAGAAAAACGCCTCCCCATCTTTCCAGCCTCCACTTGGTTTGAGAACCATTGCTAGCCCAGCGACTCAGCAACACATGGGAATTCTATGATTTCTAATCTATTACTTATGCAGGCTGGTGGGAGCAGTGGGTGATAGCTGCATAACTGATAAGTTCTCCAGAGAAGTGTCTGGCAGTTCTCTTTAGAATGTGGGGGTTCTTAGCACCTATTATCCTTCGCTTTGGGTTTTAGTTGAAATTCTGAAATAAGAAAAAAAGAGTTTTTCAATATCATATTACATGTTGGAAGCAAGCAAAATGTCTCTAAATCACGGTGTTAGATACATCGTGTTTGCTAATTTCTTCATGTAGATGGTCCTCTCCTGGTCTGGAGGTTCCAATCAGACAGTCAGAAAAGCTGCCCTGCTCCCATCTCCTCCACCTAAGTTCTTCTGGAGGACCCCCATTCTCTGGAACAGCATAGCTCTTATTCATCTTCTATAAATGCAAATCCTATCAGAATCCCAACCGCTATTTTTATGGTCTCTGTAATTTTCTATTTTATATTTTCCAGAAAAGCTACTGCTTTAGTTGAACCATTAAATGACCATTTTTTTGTAGAATAAAATGGTCAACTATTGGCAATTTTGTGTAATTCAATCTAATTGTACTAGTGGACTCCATATACACATAAAGCTTTAGCATAAATGCATAAAGCTTTACCTTAAAGCAGTATTAGCAACTCTGATTGAGATATTGTATTATTTATGAGAGAGATCGACTCAGATTTTATGCTTTTCACTGTCAGCACGTGGGAGATGGGAAGGGATCCACT
This sequence comes from Nycticebus coucang, assembly GCF_027406575.1. Taxonomy (NCBI): domain Eukaryota; kingdom Metazoa; phylum Chordata; class Mammalia; order Primates; family Lorisidae; genus Nycticebus; species Nycticebus coucang. The sequence continues at coordinate 13,161,337 of NC_069796.1, forward strand.
CTCTTTGGTTTGTGTCACGTCCTGCCATTTACAGAATCCTTCACATGCATGGTCTCGCTTGCTCTTCATGGCACCTGAAAACCCATTTCACAGAAGAATATTGTGTTTATTTAGGGGCACAACTAAAAATGTTTTTTTTTTTTTTTTTTTTTGAGACAGAGTCTCACTATGTTGCCCTCGGTAGAGTGCCGTGGTGTCACAGCTCACAGCAACATCCAACACTTGGGCTTAAGTGATTCTCTTGCCTCAGCCTCCCAACTAGTTAGGACTACAGGCGCCCGCCACAATGCTCGGCTATTTTTTGTTGCAGTTGTCATTGTTGTTTAGGTGGCCCGGGCCAGGTTCAAACCCACCACCCTTGGTGTATGTGGCTGGCACCATAACCACCGTGCTATGGGCGCCGAGCCCACAGCTAAAAATGGACAAAGTTTCTACACATGTATGAACCTAATCTCTTAATGGAATCTTCAGTTGTAGAAAAGCCATTTTGCTACTATTCCAGACATTTGCTCAAACTTAGTCTCTAGGCTAAATTTAAGATGTTCAAATAATTAAGAAATACTGTGCTAAGACAGTAGCGTTAGGTGAAATATATGCCATAATCATATTGTGGGTTTCTGTTCGTGATTGCTGCTTTAGTATGTGTGCTTTAGATGAAATGACTTTCTCCTATCCCTAACCCACAGACCCACTGGGGATTTAATGTGTTTATGAAAGTTTGCTTGAACCAGGGAGGGGAGCAGGATATTGATTTTGGAGAAGGAAGTATGGTTCAGGGATATCAGATATTTTCTCGGCTTTGTGACTTTGGGGGGAGTTTATCATAGTGGAGTTGAAGTTTTAGCATTGGTTTGAAGGTGGACGGGAAAGCGTTTGTGGGCAGAATAAAAAAAGAGAGGCAGGTGATGAAAAAAATCCTCAGTATCTACAAACAGGGAGGTCTACATCCTTATCTAGTAGAAGCTGACCCATGGAATGCCATTAAGTGGATTTTTCAAGAAAGAAGACTCTTTCATAAAGTGAGTTTAACCTTTGGGTTCATCTGTGTGGATCTGGAGAATGGGTCCCCGTACTTCTAATTTGCCTGCCATTTAGGTGTCTATTGTAATCTTTTTCAGCTCCCTCTTTCTTCTCCTCAAGAAGGCATGGAATCCTATTGCCAGGTCCTTTGTTCTCCTCCTGGAAGGACTCACGATATCATTAATCACTTTGCTATGAACACCCTTTCTTTGCCCTCAGTAATAATTTTTGCTGACTCTCCTTATTGACTGCCCCAGAGGAGCAGTTCCATATTTTTGCCACTTCTGCCTCATCCTCAGTTCTGAGAGATTCAGTTCTCAAGTCTCTCAACAGATAACTCCAGAAAGTCCTAGAAAATGCAAGGGGAAAAGAGGTCAAGGGACATTGGACTGGTCCCAGCCAGGCATTCACGTTGATAACAACTTACAAGATACAAAAGTATTGCATTCAATCATAGATCCCTTGGGGTACATCTGTCTTTTGCATGTGACGTGTGATAATTAATGTGTAAGTAATAATGAAAGGGCTTGGCAGAATGTAAGCAGTTAATAACTGTTGGTTTCTGTCTTTCTTTAATGACCTCTTGACCAGCAAAGATGGTTTAGAAAATATTAGATAACTCATTGTTAGCAATTATGATGATCTACTGAGTTATGATGACCTGATGTCCTTGTTTCATTTGGTGGCTCAGGTAGTATAGCCAAAATTTGAGCACTGGATGGCCCTAAACCAAAGATAATTCCTCCGATTACTCTTGTCAAGCCACCTGGATGGAAGCATCTTTTGCAGCTAGGCCCTAATTTAGATTAATTTTTTATAATACAGGCCACACAAAGTCTATTTTAGCTGTAGGGATACATCCCAAAGAAGCTCCCTAGCAACAAGCAAATGTTTGCAGCTTCTCCAAGCCATCGTCTCAGTTTTGCTGCTTTTGCTGTCCCCATTTGCTTACTTGGACTGACTAATGACCAACACAGTTCCTAATCCTCTTCTGAATTCCAAGAAATATTTCATGACAGCTTTCCCCCTTGGCTTAACATCAGTGGGTGGCCTATTGTGCATGCTGGGACCGTTTTTAGTGAGAGAGTTCAACCAAGATTTAGTTTCATGGCAAAATGAGCTAATGTTTGTTTAGTCCTTTGCAGGTCAAAGAATATCTCTTATACCCTGTCATGTTTTATCCTTACATTAACTCCATGAAAGTAGATCCAACAAATGTTTTATTCCATTCTTTATCCATTCTCTGTCCAAAGTTGAAGAATATCGTTTAAGAATATACATTTTTAAGAATATTTTTATACCTAAAAATTTCCCCCCTCAGGGAAAATGTCTAGTTTATTTTTATTTATTTATTTATTCTTTTGAGACAGAGTCTCACTTTGTCGCCCTTGGTAGAGTGTCATGGCATCATAGCTCACAGCAATCTCAAACTCTTGGGCTCAAGAAATTCTCTTGCCTCAGCCTCCCAAGTAGCTGGGACTATAGGTGCCCTCCACAAGGCCTGGCTAGTTTTAGAGACAGGGTCTCACTCTTGCTCAGGCTGGTCTCAAATCTGTGAGCTGAGGCGATCCACCTGCCTTGGCCTCCCAGAGTGCTAGGATTATGGGCAAGAGCCACCACACCTGGATAAAATGTCTAGTTTTAAAGTGAATTGGTATGGTGGCTAGTCCCAAACCAAATGTCTAGTCCCAAATGAAATGGCTCAGCTTCACCCCTTTGAACACTTCTCGGGTAATACTTTGGGAGGTACTATTGAATTAGATGGGATGTTGTGATGTTATGAAAGTCTCATGTATTGATAGTTTGTACTTTGAACCAGTTTCTTCCAATAAGCTCTTGTGTTGCACCTGGGACTGATGAAACTTCTTCGTGATTAAGTCATGTTAAACATGCACAGCTTTTTTTTTTTTTTTTTTTTGTAGCAACATCAAGTGTGATGTTATTGTAATCTTAAAGCAGGCCTGGTGATTTCTGATCAACAGTTTTGGCACAGTGATGTAGGGATAAGGCAGAAAAGGAACGTTGAGAGAGCTCGAGAGCAGCCATTTTGACCAGTACTGGACCCTGACTGCCCTAGGTAGGGAAGTCGCCAGCTAGTTGCAGGCCTGGAACCACCTAAGGATGTATAAATCACTAAGGCAGAGGCTTTACACACTGCTTGTGCTTACCTTTCTGTGACAACAGTTTACAATTATGGCCTGACCTTAAGACAATGCTGGTCACATAAGGCTGTTTCCTAACAGAGTTTCTGAATATTAAAAAATGGTACCCGTGCCCCATAGGGGGGCCCTCTCCTGCTTGGCAGAGGACCCTCCTTTGTCTGTGGAGTAGGAGCCATTGTCCCTCTCTCTCAGTAAAGCTTCCTGAAGGTAGCTGGCTCACTCTTCAATTCTTAATCCTGTGCAAAGCCAAGAACATGGTGAGTTCAGGGGACTTTCCTCCCTTCATTGGGGCTCCTCCTACGAAATACCTTGTAGGGGTGTATGGCGCACCTTTTGGGTGCAGGACATACCTACAAGAGGGACTACCTAACAAACTCAAATATTGTGACCTGGTTGTTTATACCCTCACATTAACCTGAAAATGAAACAAAACCAAACCCTTTGTAAATCATGAAAGAAAGTACCTTGTGAAAAATTATTGCTGAATCCTTGTCCACTATATTGTTCTTTTAAATCCTCTTAAGTCCCTGCCAGAAAGAGTGAGTAAATATTTGTTAAATGAATGAGTGGAATTAATTGCAGAATGCTTCCTTATAGATTAATGGATGCACCGCATTTGAAACTGACAACTGTGTGTGTATCCTGTCCATTGACCAAACTGGGCCATTGACCAATTTCTGGACGTCTCCAGCATCTTCCTGCCCCAGGCTCTTCATTTCATTTCTTCCATCTCAGCTTGCTCTTTCCATCTCTCTCATCAAAACTCTACCCTTTCATTTGACTCTATCAAAAATCATTTTCTCCTGGAAGCCTTATGGCTTCTTCCATCACCAGTGCTGAAAGCGACTATATCTCAAATGTTTTTTTTTTTTTTTTCCTTTTCTTTTGAGACAGAGTCTCACTCTCTTGCCCTGGGTAGGGTTCTGGGCATCATCCTAGCTCACAGCAACCTCAAACTTCTGGGCTTAATTCAGCCTCTTGCTTTAGCCTCCTGAGTAGCTGGGACTACAGGTGCCTGCCACAACACAAGGCTAGTTTCCTATTTTTAGTAGAGCTGGCGTCTCGTTTTTGCTAAAGCTGATCTCAAACTCCTGAGTTCAGGCAATCTACCCACTTCATCCTCCCAGAGTGTTAGGATTCCAGGCATGAGCCATGGTACCTGGAGCCTCTCAAAAATTCTTATAACACATTCCTCATATGTATTTGGTACTTTGTATGGTTCCCTTGTATTATAATAAAGCACATAAATAACATCATTCTCTTTAAAATTCAAGTTCTCCAACAACAGAAAGTGTGCAGTGTTCATCTTTGTACCTCACACACGTATATTTTTATAAGAGTATCCCATAAGCTAGCTTTTCATCCATTTTGTTGAATGAATGAAACTTATAGGGAATTAACTATTCCCTCTCTATTGTAATGCCTTTGAGAGAAATATAAAAACAGTAGAACAGACAAGGCCCTAAGGAAACTAAGTTTTTAAAAGACACAACAGATAAACCAGTTGCGATTAGTTGGGGATGAACAGAATCACTATAAATATTTTTGATATTTAGTCTAAAAGTCTAGGGAGATACTATAGCTTATTTCTATGGAGGAGAGCAAAAAGGTTAATTTTTAAAAGTTATCTACTTTGGAATTCAGCACGTGGCTCTCAAGGAGTCTCCAAATTATTAAAGTCACAAAGTCAAAATAGCAATAACAATCCTAGAATATTATTTCTGGATCCAGTGATTGTAGCTATAGTATTTGACAGGGGCTTGGCCTGGGGTGGGAGCCTCTAGAAGCTGGAGTGAAGGTGTGGAATATGCCATTTCTCTGTTCCTCTTATTCCAGGCAGGTAACAATTTGGGCCGGTTGTTTATAGACCAACCTTAAGCAGACAGGCAATTCTCTAGGGAAGTCTGAGGCGGTGAGTTCCTGCAAACGAGGCCTGACTCTGCACCTTTCCCAGAGCAGCAGAAGGCACTGCAGGGCAGCCCTGGGCAACACTCCGCCCTCCTTCTTTTTGTTTTTTCCTTTTAACACAAATTTCCTAGGGGGGTTGCAAAACATTGATTCATTTTAAAAGGTGTTATAGAAAATTCCCTAGCACAAGCTTCCTTCCCTGCAGAGACAAGCATTAGAGCCAAAGAAATCCTGGTTACTGACTTGGAAACCAAATAATTGGGGATGAATGAATGGACAAGGTGAAGAGGCTGCACACAAATAGAATCCTCTGACTGCATTTTTCACACTGGGGGACATTAAGATGCCAGCAAACGGGAGCCCAAGGGTTTGTGTTGCCAGGTAACCAGGGTACCCGCGGATTTCCATTTTTACTTTATTTGCATTCAGGAAAGCCCGTGTTTTGTATAGGGAAAGGAAAAAACACCATCCCTCATCCCTCCTTATTGAGGTCTGACTAATCACGTACACCTGTTGGTGGCTAAAATGTTCCAAAGGACACAACTGTTTTTAAACATTTAAGCTGTTAGAAAATCAAAGGGAAACGCAGGATGAGAATCAGAGAAGGTTGGTAAGCGCATTTCTGCTCAGTATTCATGAGGCCAGTGGAAAACCCCACACATCCCCAGGGCTTCTCCTTCCAGTGGGCCTGTAAGGATTAATCCTGCTACAACAATTCACATCCCCTTGTTCCCTGGCTGTGAACTTCCTGGCCTCTGGAAGACACTTAGGACTTACTAGACATATTCTTTCCAATTGCTTGGTTTTATTTCTTTAAAGCGTATGGGTAACCCATTCTTTTCTAACAGAAAATTCAGCCTTTTATGGCTCATTTAACAAAATAATAAAAACCAAACGGGATGGAGGACAGTCTCACGCTCGCCGTTTCATGCTTCTCATGAAGCATTTAAAGCAAGGGTCCTCAGACTGCGGCCCGCAGGCCACATGAGGCCGTGTGATTGTATTTGTTCCCGTTTTGTTTTTTTACTTCAAAATAAGATATGTGCAGTGTGCATAGGAATTTTTTCATAGTTTTTCTTTTAAACTATAGTCTGGCTCTTCAATGGTCTGAGGGACAGGGAACTGGCCCCCTTTTAAAAAAGTTTGAGGACCCCTGATTTAAAGCTTCAAGTCTTTGGTTAAGCACTTTTTTCCCCATTTGATGGACAAGCAGCTGAATGGCATTTGAAATTCTATGGGGCCAAGACTAAATAAGTCTGCAGCCCAACATGTGGTTAGAAATTGAGCTCTTTGGATGGTGTTTATGCCTTGGGATGCGTTTAGCTGTATGTGTGTGTGTAGGTGGGGTTTCATTACATCCATGTGGGGTGATTGCCTATTTATCAGGACACCTGACAGGAAGCTTGCTATGATGACATGCCCTTAAATGCAGCAATCAGTATGAGGCTGAGCTGTTTAAGGCTTATCAAGGATGACATTAATATTTTTCTTCTAAGGAAGTCCTTACAGGGAAACATTTCCAGAGTTCTGGTTGGTGAATATGAGTGGAGATGGGAATCTGGATCCTCAATCTACAGTCTTTTCACACTGCCGGCCTAGGACGTTTAAGTCTTTAAAATCTGTCATTTTTCGAAGCTATGATGGGATGAAAACCAAGGCGGCATGAGACTTGATGTGGCTGACAGGTGCCATGGGCTCTTTGGATAAGTGACCCTTGACAGACAAATGAGATGATTTTCTATCAGTAAAACCCAGACTTTTAAAAGATTCAACTAAAGTGAGCAGAATATAATAGTTTAGTGTTTAGGGAATTCTTACAGTTGCTGATGAATTTCTCAGGGAGACAAACAGCCTGTGCTTGTGGTCCCAGAGAGAGTCAGTACCTCACATTATTCCTTCCTCTGCATTTCTGTACAGAGGAAATCTGGGTAATATGAGCATCAAGGATAATGCAGAAGGGAAGAAGATGCCACAAAAAAAGCAAACAACGTCCTGAAATGGTACTTAGGCAGGGCTGGCTGTGTTCCAGACTATTCTTGGAGGAGGAGATAAATAAATGTGGTTATTTCTATATATTTATGTGTATGCACGTTTTAAGAGACATTATTCAACTTTCTGGAGTTGAGTTGAAGGTACTGTTACTGGTGAGGTGTGCCTAGACACGCCACACGCACCCGTTTACCTGCAACATGTGCACTTTGGGGAATGATCAATTTCCCCCCCAACAAGGTGTATTTTTGGCACCTCCAGTGATTGCACACATGTAAGTGCAAGAGGCTGAGCTGGGCAGGCTCGCACCGGGTTCACACAGACCAAAGAAAAATCAGTGAGCCGCTATAACATGCCCTTTATTCAGCTCATGGCAGTCGCTGAGCTAGCATAGGAAGCCACAGAGGCGGAAAGTCTCAGAGCCTTATACAGTGGCCAGAACAACAGTGGCTCCAAGTCAAGCACTGATTATAGAAGAATGATGTCATATTGCTTCATTATGGTCACTTAGGACAATACGGCACCTGCTGGCTTCATCATGGTTACATAAAATAGCACCTGCCGGCCTTCAGGCAGGAGAGCCTGATCAGCTTGTCATCCCCACAGCAAGTCCAGGTACAAACTTCATTTTTAGCATGAAGGAAAACCACTATCTTCTCCTCTAATGCTCTTTCCCAGTTTGAATTCCACTGACTCTAGGGAACTGAAGTCACCCCAGCTGGTCCCAGCGTAGAAATGTCTTTCTGCAGAGTAGTCAGGAAGGCTAGGCATGCACCTTCAGCCTCATTCACAGTGTGAGTTACTGAACTGTGAGACAGAGCATGGGAGGAGAGAAGCAGGAGAGCCAAAGGATGGGCCACGTTTCTGATAAAAAGTGAAAATGTTGGCCCCCAGGCAGTTAGCATGCCGGAACCAGGGTTTGCAGACCCAGAGACTGAAGCCTGGCTTTCAGACAAACTGCACCCTCCCACTGTGCTGGGGAAGACCCCAGGGGAAGGGCTGTTTCCGTGAACTAAGAAACGTCCTTCTCCTGTTGCCCTAACGTCCCCATCATCTTAACGGCCGCAGCCCACTTCTGTCTCCTGTCTGCCCCTCTTTTCCCTCTTTACAGAGCAAAAGAAAGGGGGAATTACTTTCACCCCAAGGAGAGTAGATTGTTCAAGCCAAAGCCCCTCTCCTCATTTCTGGGCTCAAATCAGCCGAGAAATGGTGTCAGTTTATTCGTAATTTCTCAGAAAGCCGAATGCACAATCTCGCAGCATGTAAATGTTGAGCGCAGGCTGTCAGGTCTGGTTATGCGGCGCTCCAGGGAGGCTTGCAAGGCTGTCTCTGGTTTTGGTGTAAGGTGAAACATTTAGGAATAAAATTGTGCGGCTAGGAAGAAGTGAAGAGATTTACAGTATTTCTGTTTGGTTTGCCTTCATGTCTGGTTTCTTCAGCAGGCTCTTGGTCAAAGTATGCCTGGGGAAGAGAAGCTGAGGACAATGATGATAGTGGAACCTGACTTGCTTCTGTTCCCTGGTGACTTGAATAAATGCCAGAGAGTTCTTTCCTAATGAAAAAATGGCTGAACCATGAAGTTTTCAGGAGCCCTTTCATCCATGACCTTTCCTTCCGAAGGGATTGTGTGCCACGGGTGCCTAGAAGTGGGGAGGAGACGGGGGGCAGGTTTGCCCTTCCCTCTTCCTTTCACGCACACATCAGTTCTGAAGATGCTCCCTCAGAGACTCGATGGGGTCGTTTCCCTCAGGGATATGTGGCAGGGGGTTGGAAAAGAGTTTAAGAACAGATATCCTAGGGAGTTTTACATTTTTTAAAACTCACAAAATTAATGCATCATAAATTACCACCTTGAAAACCCTCTGTGAGGTAGGGAAGAAGACTATTTTGAGCTGCTCTGTTTAGCAGGCGCATGAAACTGTGGCAGGAAATATAAATGGCTTCCGAGCTTCAAAAGAAAATGGCTGTCATGCAGTGCGACATGCCTTAGTTATAAAATCATAAAGTTTTTGGATGTAGAAGGGACTTTGGATTAATTTAACCTAGCAATTTCGGCCGGGGCTGGGTTTGAACCCGCCACCCTCGGTATATGGGGCCAGCGCCCTACTCACTGAGCCACAGGCGCCACCCTTAACCTAGCATTTTCATTCTGCTACTGAGGAAGCAAATCTCATGCCAATTGGAGTATACGTTTTTCCCATTTCTTATGAACGTGACGTCCTGAGAGGAGGTGAGAGGACGTACTTCAGTGTCCTCGCCATCTGAGGGTGGCTTCTCAGGTTAGTGGAAGTAGAAAGAAATAGGGAGCCTTTTTCTGTAGAGACTCGGTGCACAAAATATTTTTTTTGCAAGAACAATGGTAAATGGTAAACTCATCAATTAGCTTTTACCAGGGATTCTGTTTCTTCCTCCACTTCACTTCCTGCAACGGAAATGAAATTAGGTGACAAGGAAAGAGTATATTTGAGGAGGGTCTTTGTTATTGTTATTTTTATGCTTAGAAAAGAAAGATATTGATTTTTAATAACAACCATATTATATTTAACTGAATTTGTTTGCAGCCTCCTGACCGCTATCTAGAGAGATTCCAAAGTCTTGACTTTGAGTACACATAGTAATTAGAAGCTGTGCCTCTTAATGATTCAAAATTGTTCAAGGGAGAAAATTGAGAGTGAAGAGAGTTCAGGGAGAGGATTTGTCTCTCAGAGCTTCTCTCCCATGAAGGTCATATTGTTATAGCAAGATTTTCTTGTGTTATTGTTAGAAATGGTCATTACGCCTCATTTGTATCAGCTATGTTAAGCAGTGATGTGTTTGTCAAAATAATTTCTATCCCTCAACTAAATTAAAGCCAAAATACTAACTCAGCTTTGACCTTGAATTCGTTAATTAGTTTCCTTGAAGTCCAGTCCTCCCAGTACTCTTTCTGCCTCTTGGACTGATGTCTCTCTGGTCTCCTTTCTGGATCTAATTCCTCTGCTTGCTCTTGCTGTGCTGCTAGACCGGGGTGCTCTCTGCATGAATAGACCTGTGTCCTTGTGTCTAAAACCACTTTCCCCAGATCTTTCTAGCTGCCTCAGTGATCCTCCCCTAGCTGCCTCAGTCTGTCCCTCATTTCCATGAATGGCCAGCAAGCCCTCCAAGCTAGAAACAGTTCAGTCTTCCCTCTCCTTCACACAGCAAATTCATTCAGTCACCAAATCCTGTGGATTCTGTCTCCGTAACTCCTTCAAATCTAGCTCTTGCTTTTTAGTTCAGCCAGTGTTGCTGTTGGGCCTGATTTTGTTTCTGACCCAGTCTACTCAGACAACTTCAACCTCTGGGCAGCCCACTGAGGGCGTCAGGAGCAGGAATCTTCCTCTTTCCTTGTCTTTGGTTTCTTCCATGCAGTGAGACCAGTTAGTAAACTAAACAGGGTATTGTGCATATGTTTTATTACAAGCATTGATTGGGTTGGAGTCCTTGGGAGCACTGACAGAGCTGCAGTGCCCCAGATCTCAAATGTGTGGGCAATTCCCATTTGGGACTCCCTCCAGGTAGTCTTATAGAGTCATTTGGGTATGAGATTCTGTTTCTAATTTCTTGTGTTTTATAATCACTGAAAGTTATGTATTTATCCCCATGGCCAAATGAAGAAAAAAAATGGTTTGAGGAAAAGAGAAGTTTAACTTGTTGGCAAATTAGAAAGATGTCAGACTCTCATCTTAAAGAACCATTGTCCTACTTATAAGCAGAAATGAAGAGCTTTTGAAAGGCAGTTTTCAGCTACAGGCTATTGCGGTTTAACTACAGCATCTCTGGTGAGGACAATCTCCTCATCTCCTCCTGAATAATTCTGGGGCGCCGTCTCCTGTGTACAAAGATAAAAGGAAACAAAAACCAAAGAACACTCCTCTTCCCTTCTGATTACTGGCCTTGGGCAGGAAAGCAGGTTTTAATTTCCTCAAAGAGTGAGGAGGGGTTTTTAACAGACAATTTTTGCTCTTTTTCCAGCCCTCACTTCTGTTACACTTTCATATTTAAACAAGATCTTGATGCTCCAGGCATTCTTATCTGGGACCTACTTAGCTGTTCCTCAGTTACTAATAACCCAAAGACCAGTTTGTTTCCTTCCAAATGACTTGTTTTTGTGACTAAAACTTTGTAAGAGGTGGATTCTCCCTTCTTGTTCAATCACTCTAAGTGTGGCCGTAAGTGCTGACTCTTCTGTTTTTCTTCTCCTTCCTTCCCTTCTCTCCTCCTCTTCCTCCCCCTCAGACTCCTATTCCTCTTTTACCCCCTTCTTCCTTTTAAAAGAAACTTTCCATACACTTTTTCTGAAGTAGGAACCCTTTTGGGGAAGCTTATATCTTCTTGTTTCTAGGTACTTTTAGTTTTCCTTTTATATTGTATTGTGCTGCTGATCTTTCCCTCACTTCCCATTTTGATGTTGCATATTTCATATTTTCCTGTTTAATATGCCCCAGGTTTATCTTCTATCACAGCCACTTCATACATTTAGATCTTCTATCATGTTAATAATTGGTCTTCCTGCCTCCAGTTTTTCATCCTCCACTTTAGAGCTAAGTAATCTTGTTGAAATGAAAATCTGGTTATGGAGCTTTTTGTATAGTGTATAAGGCTCTTTATCCTTGGACCTGCCTAGCTGTCTCTCCAGTCCTCTCTATAGCATCGTCTGTCCTTGAAATTTACATTTATATCCAAAAGACCAAAAATCACTTTGCAAAAAAGATATTTGCACCAGATTATTCATTGTAGCTCAATTCGTAATAGCCAAGTCATGGAAGAAGCCCAAGTGCCCATTGGCCCATGAATAGATTGATAAATTGTGGTATATGTATGCCATGGAATACTATGCAGCCTTAAAAAAAGATGAAGCCTTTACCTCTTTTATTTTTACATGGAGGAATCCGGAACATATTCTCCTGAGTAAAATGTCTCAAGAATGGAGGAAAAAGTATCCAATGTGCTCAGTACTTCTATGAAACCTACTTATATTTACTCACACTTCCTTATGAAAGATAGAACACAACTATAGCCCAGGAAGAAAGAGAGAAATGGAGTGGGAAGGGAGGGGGGAAGTTTGGCAGAGGGAGGGTAAAAGGCAGGACCATACCTGTGGAGCATATGACAAGGGTACAAGTCAAATCTGTCAAGTATAGAACATAGATGTTTTGGAATAATAATCAAGTAAATGAGGTGAAAGCTATGTTGATTGGTTTGATCTAACCACGTCAGATTGTATTAAAAAAAATCACATTGTACCCCTCACATATGCATAAATGTATTCATGATCTATGTGTATTTAACTTAATTAAAAAAAAAAGAAATTTACATTTATGCTTTCTAGAATGGTTTGCAGATATTTCACTATTACAGCTGCCTTGATTCTCCTGCGCCCCGTTGCTCATGCTTTCCCTCTCGCTGTGGTGCGCTCTGCTGCCCTCTACTCCACCCAGCTGACTCAGCTCACCTACTCCATAAAGGACATCCCAAGTGTTAACTCAAGAGTCTTTTTGTCTTTTGGTGAGACAAAAAGTGTAGCATAGGGAAGTTGAGGCAGCTGGGGTTGAAGGAGCCTGCTGCCCTTAGCAGCCCAATAGCAGCAGGCTGGGGTGTGGGGGCTTTGAACCGCAATCTGTGGAGAGTCATAGTGACCAGGGAGGCTTGTCATCAGGCCTTTGTAGAAGTCTCGTGACATACAGTAGATTAAGTTTTAACTTTAAATATATGCACCTAGCACCAGAAGTTAAGACAAAAAGGAAGAGAAATCAAAACACAAAAGAACAAAGGGATGTAGGTTCCATTTCCTTCCACACAAAGAAGATAGATAAGGTTAGACAACGTATGTAACCCCCTTGGCGTTTAGTTTTCACAGGCCACCCCGTCGGGTCCCCCTCTGCTGTGTCAGAGGCTTCGCTCACTTCCCTCTCTTTTCCCTTTCAATAAAGGGCATTTCCCTACTTGCCCTGAATCTTTTTCTTTTTCTTTTTTTTTTTTTTTTTGAGACAGAATCTCACTCTATCACCCTGGGTAGAGTGCCGTGGGGTCATCACAGCTCACAGCAACCTTAAACTCTTGGCCTCAAGAGATCCTCTTGCCTCAGCCTCCTGAGTAGCTGGGATCTAAGCCCTGGTCACCACGCCGGGCTATTTAAGCTTGCTCTTCGTAAACTTTGTTTCACTTGCTGCCTCTCTGTCTGCAAATTCATTCATCAGCAGTGAGACAAGAAACTGGCTCAACAATTCTGGTAACAACGGGAGCCTCTGAGTGCCAGGCCTGGTTCTTCTACAATGGCATTGACTGCTCTGAGGCCCTCTGTGTTCCGCGTGTAGACCCTAGGTACCACCAGTACCACCGAGCCCAATGGAAGCTCACCTCACGAAGCTTCCCTGTTCCGGGCTCCATTCTAAACACTTTACACAAGCCATTGGCTTGGTTACCTGTTTCCCCTATGGGACTGTAAGTCCTTTCAGGGCAGGAAAGTGTTAATAATTTTAAAAATTTATTTATTTTAAGTATATAAGTAGTAGATAGGATTAGAAGAGAAACAGTAATTCCCACAACACATCCTAACTACCCGTGTCTGTATCTAGACATTGTTTTTTTTTTTTTTTTTTGCAGTTTTTGGCAGGGGTCAGGTTTGAACCCGCCACCTCCCGTATATGAGGCCAGCGTCCTACTCCTTTGAGCCACAGGCTCTGCCCTAGACATTGTTTTCATCCGTTTTCGTACATAAGATCAATCCCTCTGCTGTGTCCTGGAGCCTAGTTTCTCTCACCTTTTCTACAATTATCTGCTATTTTCCTTGCACTTTCTAGTACAGGGGAAGGAAGGTCAAATTGCCAGTTTCAAATAATACTTCTGTCCCTTATTGACAGTGTGACTTTGGGCACATTTATTGACTTCTCTGTGCCTCAGTAACTTCCTTGCTGAAACAGTGATATTTTTGATAATTAAACAGCAGTCCAAGAAAGTATGTGGGCGGGGGCCTGGCACCGTGTAAATGCTGAATCAGGGTAATAAGCACATTGGTCAGAAGTGCTTGCAAAAGCGTCTGATAGACCTTATTATCATGCATTGACGAGCACCCCTCGGACTCACCCCTTCCTCTGGGCCCGGCCCGATTTTCACCCCTGCTTCACAGCAAAACTACTAGAAACAATGCCTGCACTTGCCGTCTTATTCTAACTCTTTCTCTGCTTAACTCTTTGGAAAGGGGCTTTTATCCAAAGCCCTGTCCTGAATCAGCTCTTATCACACTTGTGAAGGTCACCCATGATTTATATCACGTCAGAGCTGATTGCAGATTCTCTCTGCTTGTCCCAGGTGACCTTGCACTTGATGTAGTTGATGAAATGCTTTCTTCTTGAGGCTCCAGTGAGGCTGTAAGCCTGTTTTCCCCACCTTTTGGGCCCCTACTTCTCAGTCTTTCTAATGGCTCCTCTGCTAGACCTCTAAAAGCAGGCAGCCTGCAGGGCTGTGTCTTCGCTCCTGCTTTTCTATTTATTGATATTCTTGTCCTATCTGATCTTGTAACTGGCTCCACGAGTCCCTATATATTTTTAATAATCCTCTCCCTTAAGAAACTACTTGATCATTTGAGTTGTTTTCAGAAGTGATGGACTCGAACTCCTGGCCATGAGTCATCTTCCTTCATAGGCCTCCCAAAATGCTGGGGTTATAGGTGTGAGCCACCACACCTGGCCTGAAATGGTGGATTTTTCTGTGAGACAAAAGAGTTGAGATTCTGAAGGCTCCAGGGTGAAAGGTGTAAATGGTGGCCCCCAGAGTAGAGGCTACAGTGGAGATGTTTGGGCAGGTTTATTGAAAGGGGAGGGTGACTCACCTGGACAGTGCAAAGATGGTGTCTGTGCTGGGGAGGCATTTGGAGATCTATTTTATATGGGGCCGGAGGGGATGGGCAGATCCTGCAGCTTGGTACAAACTTCTGGGGGGTGGGGCTAGCTAGATCCTTTGTGTCTTTGTCTTAGGAGGAGAGAAGTCGGGGGGCGAGGGGAAAGGGTTTGGGTGTGGCTGCATTAGGCCCCCCCAGTACAGGGTAGACTTCCTGCCACCAAGATTTACGGTCCCCCACAACTTGCTCCCGGTGCGTGTGGCCCCAGTAAGATACACCATGACCTGCCACAAGGCACAAGGCCCTTCTTTAGTCAGAGAGAGGGATTCGAGGCAGCTTCTCCTGTTCTCCCAATATCTGTCACACAAAAAATTCCCTTCCTTCTTGGCAATTCTTACTGTTTCAGTAATTGGACTTTTTGTGCCACGCACCCCCTTGTGGTTAGACAACAATCTGACCTAACTTTTAGGTAACATCTATATGCAGGTGAATCCTTAGATTTTTATTTCCAGTGCAAATCTCTTGCCTGGGCCCTTTAACTCAGATATGGAACTGATTATTGGGCATTACAACAGGGCTATCTAATAGGCATCTTTGATACATCATGCCCAAAATAGAATCATTAATTCCTCTCCTCAAAATTGCCTTACCCCTTAGTAAATGGCACTGCCATCCCTACCAGCTGGTGTTTAGGAGCCATTCTGGATTGCTGGCCTGCCTCCAAGCCCTATTAAGGACCCAGTTATTTTGTCTGCATTACAGTCCCAGACTCCACTTTTTTACTTTTACTAGTTTTCCAGAGTGATCTTTCTAAAACCTAAGTAGTGTCACCCGTGCTTAAAACCACTGTAACACTTTCACTATACATAGAAACGATCCAGGCTCCTCACCTCAAGTGGTCTTATTCTTTCCCAGCTCTGGCACCTGATCGTCTTCTGCTCTCTTACTTGCTCTCGTCACTCGACTACATTGCATTTCTTTGGCCTTCCACATGCTGAACTCATCCCAGGATTGGTACCTGTGTAGTAATCATGTTCTTTTCCTAGATCTTGACATGGATGCTCCTTTCTTATCAAACAGGTCTCAGTGAAACAGTGAGAGATACCAATAGAATCACCTACATTGGTTTAGAATTCTTAATTTGAAGCATGTAGCTTTCTTTTTTTTTTGCAACAGAGTCTCACTATGTTACCTTCTGTAGAGTGCCATGGTGTGACAGCTTATAGCAACCTCCAGCTCTTGGGCTTAGGTGATTCTCTTGCCTCACCCTCCCGAGTAGCTGGGACTACAGGTGCCTGCTGCAATGCCAGGCTACTTTTTTGCCACAATTTAGCCAGGGCCAGGTTTGAACCCGCCACCCTCGGTGTATGGGCCTGGTGCCCTACTCACTGAGCCACAGGAGCCACCCAGACTTGGGCTTCTTAAAAGCTTTGCCTTTTGATTTTTGAATGAACTCTACTCATGTACACTGATATCAAAGACATTCTATAGTTTCTATGCTACAGTCTTTGGTTTAAAGATTATATATATATGTATGTTATATAAAGAGTATAGAAATTCAATTATTTTTAGGTTTCTTTTTTTGTTTTCTTTTCTGGAAACGCATTTGTCAACAATGAAGACTGGGCGTTCCTTGTTAGCACTATGAGGTTTTAAACTTTCCCACTCCATTTTTTTTGTTTTTTTTTTACTTCAGTTGCTATGTTTCTTTTTTAATATATGACCAGACAAAATGTTTATAATAGTTGGTACCCTGGGAATACACTGGAGTTATTCAAACTTTATTCTTTTCTCCCTATAAATGCTGGAAATTTCTGATCTTCATGGCTGATATACAGACATATCAGTGTTTTCTCAAGGTCATTTTTTAAAAATAGCTGTGTGAATTTGTATCTTATTTGGACAATTTCCATATTGAACAGCCCAGAATGCTCCACCATGTGACTCCTCTTTTGCCCTCTAAGAAAAAGGTCTAAACATTTTAAATGGAAATAGCAAGGCTATTCTGTAGAAGAGTGGTTATAAAATAAGAATGTCATTTTGATAACAGAAAGCAAGAAAACTCCTGAACAGAGCCTGGCTTCTCTATTCTCAGAGCTAAATAAATAATGCATTTTCTAAAGCCTGCATCTTTGGACGCAAACCTAGTTTTTGGTAAAGAAGAACGGCATTTCAACGCTATTATTGGCCTTTGGACTGTTTCTGTTTTCTACCAATTCTGAAATTGCAGTCAATTAGATGCTTCTTCACATGACAGATTGGAAACCAGAAGGGAGCTTTATGAATTCAAACAGAGAAATTTGAGCTAAAAACGTCTTTAAAATACATCTTTGCACATTTTCTCTTTAGAATTTACAGAGTACATTAATTTTCTGATATGATTAATTATGAGATGTTTGTGGCTTAGCCTTATGTAAATTAATAGTAGGCTTATTTTATTTTGAGTCCTTACCTATCTTTAAATTTACATATTTATGTTAAGCACTTTCATTCTGTTACATAATCGGTTGACTGGTGGGGATGAGACTTATAACTGGATTCCCACATTTTCTCCTTGACTGTTAATTCCTAGTTTCTTAGACATGATTCCTTGTTGAAAATCCCTGATAGCTAAACTTCTTTGAATTTGTAGCACCATTTGGATTCATCTAAGTTCATACTGTGAAAATGATACATTTCTTCTTCTACTGCTGGGCATGATTTTTTTTGTTGTTTCTGGTGGGCAAAACTCCTATGTCAATATCTTCATTTTGAAATAGATATTTAAAACTCAATAAGTATCAATCTGGGAAAGGAAGCTCATGTTTGAAACATTTAGTGGATAGGGAATTTGGTGGATGCTGTTTTGATGTCCTGCCCAGATTTTTAAAATGTCTTTAAGATATTTCTTTGCATATTTTATCCTTACAATTTATAGAATACAATTAATTTTCCAATATAATTAATGGTGGTATGTTTGAGGCCTAGTCTTACATAAAGTTATTAGTTGGCATGCTTTATTTTGAATTTCTACCAATTTTTAAATTTGAATATTTATTTTAATCATGAATGCAAATCCTTGGTTCAGACTCTGCTTCTAGAGAACTTGAACTATAATGGTTCGGACTTGAAGAGAAGTTTTGGGAAGCAGACTCTGAGGGGTGTCTCAGTTGGATCCCTTCCCGGGCAGTGAGCAGTGAGTCTCCATCACTGCTTGTGGCCACTGAAATCCCTGGATTGTAGCAACTGTGCAGTTGTTAAGCCTTTTACTTGTGATAGAGTAGGTGGGATGCAGGTGGATGATGCGCTGGCTTGCTCATTATCTCTGGCATTTGAGACGTTCAAGAGCCATAGTATTATGAAGACATGATTAGGTGCCTGTTGCTAAATGGCCTTCCTGTTCATGGCAATCCATTAGCAGTTACTATTAAAGTGTGAGAGTCAAAGGGCTTCCTTGCAGCATTTAAAGGGACCCTTATGTGCTATTTTTGAGGGATGACAGAGTTAAAGACTATCACAGGGCCCAATTGTAAGAGCAACAGAACTTGGCCGGGCACTGTGGCTCACACCTGTAATCCTAGCACTCTGGGAGGCCTAGGTGGGTTGATAGCTTGAGCTCATGAGTTTGAGACCAGCCTGAGTAAGAGTGAGGCTCTACTAAATATAAAAAAACTGAAGCAAGAGGATCACTTGAGCCCAAGAGTTGGAGGTTGCTGTGAGCTATTATGATGCCATGGCACTCTATCTAGGGTGACAGCTTGAGACTCTGTCTCAAAAGAAAAGGAAAAAGAAAAAAAGAAAGATAATGGCAAGGAGAAATACTAGGTAGGGGCAGAGCTTTGGGTAGTGCGAATGGTCGCCCACTGTGTAGAAAGAGAAACAGGTGAAGGTAAGGATAAACTTGGCAGAGGCAAATGGCTTAGCAGATTGGTCAGGGCCTGGATTATGCTAGATTGAAAGGCATATGATAGGGAGTTTCTGCTAGAGGCATGTGGGTGGACATGTGGAAGGATGCATAGAGTGTGAATAACTTTGTATCAAAGGCTAGATGATATGCAACAGAAAGCATCTACTAGGGAACAGCCATTAAACAACCATGGGGACAGAGTAACTTGGCCACCCCAGGGCTGTGCAGTGAACTTATGAATGAGTAACTATGTTGGGAGATTTGGGCTGTGTATGGACTCATTGGCGTGGGGTCTGTCACATGCAGGCAGATTTAGCTGCGGCTGTTGCTGCTGCATCAACAAGAGTTTGGTGCTGAGTCCTTGAGATGGCAATATTCTTCAAGGGGAGCAACTAGGCACTTGGTGACAATTGACAGCATCGACCCCCTTCTACTGTGGAAAGGGCGACAATTCATTTTGACTGGAATGGACACATATTCTGGTTTGGGATTTGTCCTTTCCACCTGCAGGGGTTGAGTCACAACCACCATCCAAAGGCTGACAGAATGTTTGACCCAACAACGTGGATCCTGCATAACATCTTGTGGGACCACAGGACACAATTTACAAAAAGGTATGATGGGAGACTTGGGACTATGGGATCCACCTATCAGTTTATCCCACATCATACAGGAGCTGCTGGACTGAAGGTGTCAGCTGAGTCTTCCAGGAAACAAATGCTGAGATGGGCAGGAGTGCAAGAGGCTGTTGGGAGGGGCTCATGCCTTTGGAATATGAAAGAAGAATCAGGCAGGGAAGTTTTTAGACTAGAATGCAATCTGACATCTGTGAAGAAAGGGGAGGAGGAAGCAGGATTGGGGTGGGGCACAACCCAGACCATAATGCAGATTCCAGAATCCATGGGAACCCCAGAGCAATGGACGCACTTTAGAGCCCCACCCTGGGCAGAGAAGCTTAGTCGCTGGCTGGGGGGTGCTGGGAAAAGGATGGCCTTGGCCTGAACTGAGGGCAGCCTTGAAGGCGTGGCTAGCTGATGTCTGTTACCTCAAAGTGTTCCTTGTAGCAGAGGCCATGTCATTTCTTAGAGGGAGAGTTGAGCCGCGGGCAGCCACGGCTGCCACAGTTCACCTTGTGCTACGTGGATCCGTAGGTTCAAAGAGTGTCCCCTAAGGGTCCCAGCGGCCTCACTTCACAAATGGAGAGGGGAAGTTGGTGAGAGGACCAGCAGCTCTCCACTCTGCAGCTGCCGTTGGGCTGCCTCTGGCATGCTTCCTTTTCTGCCCTCGCCCTCCATTCTCAGCCCCCTTGCTTTCAGCTGGAGTTCTGTTGTCCTTGGTGGCACACCTGGCCGTGTGACCCGAGCTCTTCATTCCTGTGGGGTCTGCGCCCCTGATAAGTCTGTCCTTCTCAGGTTGGGGCTGTTGTCTGCTGACAGTCGAAAGGAGCACCAGAGACGTCCCGGGGGTCACCTGAGACAGATTTCCTCCCTTCTCCACCTCTGTCTGAGTACAGGGCCCCTGCCATGCCGGCAACCCCTCTTCTTGACTATTGTTCCCTGGACAGAAATAAAGCTCAGAGAGCCCAGATCATAGCTTGTAGTTCAATGGAAACATCATGGTGTTCCCTGGCGAGAGGGTGCCTCCTTTGAGGACCAGGACTTTTGACCCTGCGGAACCCAGAGTTGTGGGAGCTGGAAGCACAAAAGTCTCCGGGGGGCTTTGGGGGTGCTGGCGAGTGGGGCCATTTCTGTTCCTGCGCCTTGGTGTCCAGACCTGCGTGTTCTTAGGGGAGGGCAGAGTGCACACCACATTCTGGAGGATGACACCCACCCGCACAGAAGTTTGCCTCTGAGGTAGCACTGCAGCTTACGGGGCATCTCACAGTGGAGGGCAGGGGAAGCTCATGGTTGAATACAATAGGTTTCAAGAAAAAACTACAGGGTGGTACCTGTGGCTCAAAGGAGTAGGGTGCCGGCTCCATATACCGGAGGTACAGGTTCAAACCTGCCAAAAACTGCAAAAAAAAAAAAAAAAAAAGAAAGAAAGAAATTATACAGGAGAACATAGTTTCTAATTTCTGCTCTCAGGACAAACTGGTTCGCAGGACATCTACAGCTCAGGAGAGACAAGAAATTCCTTGTTTGGATTAAAAGGCCCATGTACTGATATTTGGGAATGTCTCAATGAATGTGCAACTCTGCTGGTGGACAGATCTCTTTTAAAACCGATTATCCGATATATCTGGACATTTATAAAATAATACTGGTGGGCATTAACAGATATGATGGAGTGTGTGGCAAAAGATTAAGCATAGTACACAGAAAATTAAGGAAATAGATTTTTTATATCATGTACTACCCTCTACATTTAATTATTTATTTTGTTTATTATATCCTTTTGGAATGTCAGAACAAAGGGACCAGGGATCTTTGCCTGTTTGGTCACAACTTTATCTCCAGTGTTTAGAATAGTGCCTGGGATGTGGGAAAGTTCAATAAATGCTAGTTGAATAGACAAACAGAAAGAAAATGTAAACAAAGATATAAGCAATTCTTAGCGCTGGCAGAATTTATATATAAATTAAATTAAACCGTATTATGATATAATTTAATAGCCATATAATATTATAAATTACAATATGTAATTTTAATATATTATAATGTGTAGCTTAATATAAAAATGTAATTATAATATTTAATATAAAGATTTTATAAAATTAAGTAATAATATAATTTGAATGTTTATATTATAGTTATAAATCATTAGATTTTATAATTTTAATATGATTATGAATTAGCACAATATTAAATATGAATTTTTATATTATATAAGTATGCCATAATATAATTATAATTATAAAATAATTATATAAAATTTATATAACAAAGGAAATGGAATAATAATACCTAAATATATTAAATATGCAGTAAAATATTTTTATATAACTTTTAAAAAAATGTATTATTTTTATTTTTATTTATTTATTTATTTATTTTTGAGACAGAGTCTCACTCAGTTGCCCTGGGGTTGAGTGCTGTGGCATCATAGCTCACAGCAATGTCAAACTCTTGGGTTCAAGGGATCCTCTTGCCTCAGCCTCCTGAGTAGCTGGGACTACAGGTGCCCACCACAACTGGCTATTTTTTTTTTTTTAAGAGAGGGGGTCTTGCTCTCACTCAGGATGATTTTGAACTCCTGAGCTCAAGCAATCTGCCTGTCTTGGCCACCCAGAATGCTAGGATTATAGGCGTGAGCCACTGTACCCAGCCAAAAAATGTATTATTTTTAAAAATCGACATAAAATTGCATGTATTTACAATTTTATGTTGATTTTTAAAAATAATACATTTTATTATATATACATATATATAGTGGAATGTTTAAATCTAGTTACTTAACATATGCATCACCTTACATAGTCATTTTTGTGGTGAGAACACTTAACATCTATTCCGCTAGCAGTTTTCAAGAATACACTATATCACTATTAACTACAGTCACCAGGCTGTGCCCTAGACAGCTTCAAGTTACTCCTCCTAACTGTCATTTTATATCCTTTGACCACATCTCCCCAACTCCATTCCCCCTGCAATTGTCCCAGCCTCTGGTGAGCACCATGTAGTCTCTAATCCCATGAATCAACTTTTTTTAGAATCTACACATGAGTGAGACTGTGGAGTACTTGTCTGCTTTATTTCACTTAACACTATGTCCTCTAGGTTCATTCGTGTTATTGCAAGTAGTAATATTTCTTTCTTTTCATGGCTGAATAGTATTCCCCTGAGTATGCATACAACATTTCCTTTACCCATACATCTCACATCTTGGTTACTGTGAATAGTGCTGCAGTAAACGTGGGCGTGCAGAAGTCTCTTCAACACACCGATTTCCTTTCCTTTGTATATAGGCCGAGTAGTGGGATTGCAGATCTATATAATTCTGATAAGGTGACTATATGCTTTAGATTTAACCATGAATTGTCATATTACCATATTGAGAGGTTTGTGGAAAAACGAGAGAGCTAAATCATCACTTCTCATATTTGGAAGTAAACAGGTAGTATCTAAACATTTTAAATCAGCAAATTGTGGAATAAATATATTAAGAGAGACGAAGGCAAAAACCAGAGGAAACACTTCAAGCAGTTAAAAGTGCCTGACCCTGGAGAGTTCAGTGGATATTTTCAGAGAATGAGAGAAATGATTTTTATTCTCATTATGAGCCTTTTAGTATATCTGACTCTTCAACTGTGTGCTTGCATCACTTTGATAAAAACACCAATCCATTTAATCAATTCTCCAATAGTAGAGGAAGGTGCTGCTTAGTATTTGTGACCATTTCAGACTTAGTCCTAGACCTGTGTTGGTAACAGTGGGATCCAGTCCTTGCCGTGATTCAGACTTAGTCCTAGACCTGTGTTGGTAACAGTGGGATCCAGTCCTTGCCGTGATTCAGACTTAGTCCTAGACCTGTGTTGGTAACAGTGGGATCCAGTCCTTGCCGTGATTTAGGTCCGATGTGCTTTGTAGAACTGGGACATCTGAGTCCCATAAGGTGGCGGGTACTGATGTGGCGGTTCCGGAAGGTGCCGTGGAAGGCTGAATATTTGGCAGGGGCCTTGGAGCTGAGAAGAATCTTTCCAGCAATCTTCCCCAAAGTGCTGGTGATACACGTTTGTGGAATGTGTGTGTGCAGATACTACCATGCCATCTGTGGTACAGAGGCTGTTTCTCATCCTTGTAACTCTCACAAAACCTTGGAAGATAGTTAGCATTGACAGGTATTTGTTGAATGGTCTTGAATTAGTTACCTGATAAATCCTGGGGAATAAAATCTACATTGGGCTCCTATTTTGTCTTTTCAGTGTCATGTTGACCTCATTAAAAAATTAATTTTGTTATTGTATTAAAATAATATGCAATATTTAGTTAATATAATGTAATCCGATTAAATGACAGTATTGGAAGGGAAATCTTTTCAACCAAAACTCAGTAGATATCTGGCTTAGTATAAACACTTATTTTAAAAGCATCTGGGTATGGGTTGTTTGCTTGTAGGCAATTATGATTATATGGCTTCAAAATTACATTTTCCTCAGAGTGACAAAAGTATCAAGTTCCAGGAATTCTTAAGCATATTTTATGGATGGGAAATAGAAAGATGGAACAAGGCACTCATTCAAGTTCAAGTGAGGGATGGTACAGTGAAAGGCCAGGGTGGAGCTGAAGTCTGTCTCCATTCCAAGTCCTTGCTCTGCCCTCTGGAGGCTTCGCCTGACCTCTACCTCGTCATCTCCCCGAGTGAGTGCTCTTTACTATCACTAGACTCTAGTAATATTTTACTATGTTCTAAGTTGCCCATTTGTTTTATGTTCTCTGAAATCCTTTTCCTTTGCATATTTTCCCCATGGCCTATTTTCGCTTTTCACTCTCTTCTCTTCTTTTTATTCTCTAACCTGCTGGAACATTTAATTCTCACCCTATCCCTTTCCCATAATCTAAAGATATTCTTTATGCTGATCTTTGGTGGATTAAGAATCTCCATTTTGAGTAGGTCTGAAGTATCGACATTTTAATTGAGTGGTGAGTAGTTATCACATTCTAATGTTATTATTTGAGAAAGGACAAAGGATGATAGCTGGGTAGGCGACTCCAAATTAGGGATAGGATACTGAGTTGTGAGAAGGGTGTGGGACTTGAGAGGCCCCGTGAAGACAGACAGGAAATGATGAAGAAGAGTAGTGAATATTCTTGGGGCAAAATATATTTAAAACCTAGTAGGAGATCCCTATGAAAAAGACAGTGTCCTCTGGATCAGAGGGACAAAGAGAATTGCACTGAAGTGAAGGTAGATGGAACCATCAAGGAAGGACAGATTTGCCCAACGGTAGCTTGTCTCTGAGAGTTCCCTGAACTATAATGAAGTAGATTGCGTAATTTAAATAGCTAATCCTGGGTGTATTACCGTTAGAGCACGTAACTAAAATGGAAGAGGATGATACCGTGGATTGCAGAGAATTCACTAATGGATGGGAAGGCTCTCTTCACTTTCTGTGCTATTAGAGTCAAAAGACACCAAAGTTGCAAATTCCTTAGAGAATTAAACATGCAGGTATGTGGTCTGAACTTACTAAGCCCTCTGTTCTCCCAAGAATCCATTGATTCTGCACTGCGATTGGCAATAGATGATTTAGACTAAAGGCTACTATGGTTCTTTGCTGCTGCAGACCACACCTTTCAAGTTGGCTGATAGAGACAGGAGTCCAGTGGTGGACAGGATGTGTGTGGATGACTTCACACTCCTGGTCATCGCCTTCTGTGGCGCTCCTCCTACTTCAGTGCTATGCTGCATCGTATGTTCCATACATATTTGCGAGAGGCCTGATATCACAATAGCTTAATGAAGCTTCTCAAGGGATTGATATTCTTGAATATAGTTAGAACAGTTGCAAAGCAATTTGCAAATGTGACTGTAACAGAGAAGAATGTCTTCTAACACCCGGAGTTAGGATTAGCTTTCATTTTACAACTGAATTTATTTATATGAATATGTTGATTAATTTGTGTTTATCTATGTTACTGAGAAGTGCTGGTGTATATGGTACTTCTGTTTCTTTTAAAATGAATTGGCAGGAGAGGTGCTGGGGATGGACTTCCAGGATGAGCATAAGGGTAAAGATCAGTAAGGACAGACACCGGCATAGGTACCGTCTGTCCCTGCCCAGACTCAGAGTCAGTTCCATTTACCGGCACATGGTCACCTTGGTGCCTTCTCTCAGCAAGGGCCACCCTCAGCATTCCGGAAATGGCTTTGCCTTTGTGCAGAGAGACCAGGGAGTGCCTGGGGATGGGACTCCCCAGAGATAGCCCTTACCCACTGAACTACACATGCAAGGTAATGAATATTCAAACTACCTTTCCCCTCCTAGGACAGCAGTCTATGCTGTCTCCAGAGGGCCTCTGTGGCATTGAACTAGAGCCATGTTCTCCAAGACTTGGTTTGAAATCTCACCCTTGTGTGGCTTCTCTCTCTATCACGTCTCCTTTCCACATGTCCCTCTGCTTTCTCCTTGGAATACTGCCTAATAAATCCAGTTTCACATGAATCAGCATCTCAGCATTTGCCTCTGGGGACCCCATCTCAGACATTCACTGTATGGAATTGAAATTATTGTATTGTAGTTCTGAATAAGTTCCCATTCTGACTTTTCTCTCATGAACACTATTGCTTCTTTTTTCTTCAAAAAGTGCTTGAGGGTCTTTTATAGAATCTTAAGATAGGCATGCATTAAAAAAAAATTATAGCATATTTAAGTAAACCTCTAATTTTTCCTATTAGCAGGTTATTTGCTAATATAGAAAAGACTCAAGTTATTTTTAATCATGGGAAGGAAATCCCTCTTTTCCCTTAGCATTCAGATACATGCATCTGTGTTGTAAATAAGTTACTTCCTATAGCACAATTTATTTTAGTGGGTTGGACACAGCACTAAAAATATATCTTGCATTTGCATAAACTATAAATATAAGAAGGAAAGGGAAAAATGGGAGGTGGAGGAAGGATGCTATTACTAATTGAGAATCCGCCATGGACTAGACACTATATATGTAATCTGAAGCAGAGGTTAAGGAACTTGCCCAAGGTCACACAGTCAGCAAATAGCCAACCAGGAATTTAAACCAGAGCAGGTATGAATGAAATTAAACTCTTATTTTATAGTTTTAGGGAAACCTGTATTCTTACATATTATAATACTACTACTTTTATTATCTTCATGCAAGTGAGTCAGTGCTCTTTGGTTTGATTGCTACTGGCCCATTTTCTACAGTATTTCATTGACCTGCCAGTTTCCTCCATTCTTACAGCCAAAGAGCTACATCAGGTTTCAGTGGACTGCTGGGGGCCCCTCTTCTGACTATCTTTTTGCAGAGGGGGGCCCAGAATTGGCTCTTTTGTGTGATGTGGTCTGTCTGTGTCACGAGAACACAGTAGTGGTTTCCCAATTGCTTTTTCCCTAAGTATTTTTAATTACAGTCTTAGAGGCTCTCCATCAGCAGATAGAAAGTCCACTGCCAGTTCTTGTCACCACCCATTTGCTATGGCACATGATTCTGGCTTAAGACGACAGTCCAATTTGCCTTTGATCCGTGCACAAGCCAGACTGAGGCCTGGACTCTTTCACTTCTTTCCTCCTGACTAGATGAGTTGGTTCATATGCCTTTTCCTTGTGACGCCCATTAGACTCCAGAATTTGAGTCCTTCCCAGCAGGGAGAGGGCTGTGCTCTTTGTCTGTCTGGTGCCCACACACACAGCCAAGTGTCTCTCAACATCTTCAGATGGCCCGAATCTATGTATTTTCCTATTGGGACTATTTATATGTGTTATTTATTCTCCTCAAACTCACTATCACTTAGACAAACTTCCAATATCCTTGTATATTTCTGCTATTTTGATAATTATGTGTTTAAGTGAAATATCAGAACTGGAAGAAGCTGTAGAGGTGAGGGGAAACTTGGCATTTTCCTTAAAAGTCATAATTAAGGTAGTTAGTAACAGAAAGGTTTATTTACTGTGCACATGGGGAGAATCACAGAGTGATTCGCAAGATTCCAATGGGATCCAGATATTTTTATATACGCCCTATGGGGGGCAGGAAGTGAGGGGTATAGGTAATTCTGTTTAGGGGCAATAAAGGGTTGCGAGGGAGGATGAATAGATACTTGAGAGAATGGATAGATGGGGAAATAGGTTTACTTCTAAGTTAACCCAAGAGATAGGCCTTATGTCTTAAATGATTTGGGCTAGGTCTTGTTGCATTTTTAACCTTTTTTTCCTGTGCTGAGATGATAGGAAGAGGAAGGGAAGTGCATTGTTCTTTTGGTTTGTACAGATAAAGGGAAAGCCTCTTCCAAGGGCCTGTTAATCTCTAAGTGCCTTTAATTCAAAATATTCTTTGTAACAGTGAGAGCGTATGGAGTGAGGATAAGATGAAGTCAGTCAGGCCAGGGCCTATGTGACTTTCACCTCATGGCTTCCATACTTTTTGTTTTGCAAATTCAACTTTAACCTAAAAGTATATATCTTGAGTAGTTTGGGGCAATTGATTTAGGAGATTGACTTTTGAATTACCCTGTTTCCCCGAAAATAAGACAGTGTCTTATTTTAAGGTGTGCTCCCAAAGATGCGCTAGGTCTTATATTCAGGGGACATCTTATCTTTCCTGTAAGTATGTCTTATTTTCGGAGGGTGTCTTATTTTCAGGGAAACAGGGTAGAAATGTTGATTTGGGCCATGGGTTATGCTGATTATTGCTGTTTAAGATAATGGTTCATTTTTGTTGTTTAAGATAAGGGTTAACATGGCTGTTCCTTTGAACTTTTATGTATAAAACAGTGGTTTTGGAAACGGAAGGGCAGAACAGTTTGGAGAGGCTCCTATCACTGTTCTCCAGCATTGGTGGCCTCCTGATAATAAAGTCTGCTGGACCTAACCCCCGTCTCTGCATTAGGCTGACAGTGAAAGGCAGCTGGACCCTCTTCATCTGGGAATACCTAGGAGTCAAATTTTGGGGTGAAATTTCCCTAGCTCTTTTACAGCTTTAGAGTTCAATCCAATTCTCCCTAATTTGTTTCATTCACAATGTAATTAATTTCATACTTACAGAAGTAATATAGTTTTCAATTCAGGGAACTTTGAGGACAGAAAGGAGGGAACAAAAAGGAAAGGCACACGTGGAGATGTTTTGTGTGTGATGAGGATATGAAGTTTGGGGGGCCAGGGGCAGAATGCTATGGTTGGAATGTGTCGCCTCCAAAATTCAGGTGTTGAAAGTTAATGGCCAATGTGATGGTATGAAGAGATGGGGCCTTTAAAAAGTGATGGGGCCAGGAGAGCTTCTCCCTGGTGAACAGGATTAAGGCCCTTCTCCAAGGCTTCGCCCAGCATCCTGCCCGCTTGCTCCTCCGTCTTCTGCCAGGTAAGGACGTGAAATACGAGCTCCTTGCTCTTGTACTTCCCATCCTCCAGAACTGTCAGAAAATAATTTTCTGGTCTTTATGAATTGCCCAGTCTCAGATATTTTATTATAGAAGCACAAAACAGACTGAGGCAGCGTATAATATTACTGTCTGGTGATAACTGCTGTTAATATCTTGATGTATACTGTAGTTCTGAAAGAAATACTGTTTTAGGGCTATACTTTAAAAGATATACTATGAACATTAGGTTTTTCATTCTTTTTTTTTTTTTTTGGCCAGGGCTGGGTTTGAACCCGCCACCTCTGGCATATGGGACTGGTGCCCTACTCCTTGAGCCACAGGCGCCGCCCCAGGTTTTTCATTCTTTTGAGGTATTTTAATTAGGTGGTTATACAGAGATGCATACTCATTCAAAATTCTAACCACACAGATACATGGAAATTTCCCCTCAGCCCCTCTTCTCTGCCCACCTCTGCAACATTTTCTCATAAATGGGACTTAGTATGTTTCCCCTTTATCTATTTCTTAGTATTTATACACATGTGTATATGGAAATATTTAGTTTAGTTTTATATATCTTACATTAATTATATCATTATCTGTGTATTTTTCTGAAACTTGCATTCTTAATTAAATGCTTTCATCATCTTCTCTATCAATTATGTCAGCCAGGGTCCTGACAGAAAACAAATGGGTCAATTCAAATTAAGTACTTGGAGGGGATTTTGAGAAACTAAATTTTATGGCCAGGGTAGGGGGAAGCCACATGGACAGGGAAGTACCAAACATGACATGTAAGCACCTTGGACTTCTTGTCCTCCAGAACCGTGAGGAAATACATTTATCTTTATGAATTACCTAGTCTCATGTGTTCTGTCATAACAGCACAAAGTAGACTGAGGCCACATATAAGATTAGAAGATCAGTAATAATGAAGATGCTGTTACCACCTCTAGAGCAGATACAGGGAAGGGTAGGAGGAGCTACTGGGGGGAGGGAGAAGCTGAGAGAGACAGGCAGGGAGCACTGTGTGCAATGGGCTGCTTGGCAGGGTCTAGGCTTGTCCGTCACTGGAGAGAGGCAGGCAGTCTGCCCCAATCTCACAGTGGGGGAGCCAAGGAAATCGAAAGCTCCTCCTCCCTTTCCCTCTATTATGAACTGAATATTTGTCTCTCCCCTAAATTCATGTGTTAACTTTAACACCCAAGGTGGTGGTATGTAGGGAGAGGGCCTTTGGGAGGTAGTTAGGGTCAGATGTGAGATCATGAGGGGGCTGTCAGGATGCGATTAGTGCCCTAATAGGAAAAGAGGAATCACACCGATCATCCTAGCATTCTGGGAGGACTGCTGGAGCTCAGCAGTTTGAGACCAGCATGAGCAAGAGCGACACTCATCTCTACTAGAAATAGGAAAAAGTTAGCCCAGCATTGTCATGGGCATTTGTAGTACCAGCTACTTGGGAGGGAGAAGTGAGGAGATGGAGGTTGCAGTGAGCTATGGTGCCATTGCCCTCCCACTGGAGCAACATAGTGAAACTCTGCCTGTGTGTGCATGCACCCACACACACACACACACACACACACACACACACACACACACACACACACAGAGACAGACACACACACAAAGAGAAATAGCCAGCGTGCTCTCTTTCCCTCCACCTGCACAGACTGGAAAAGGCCACATGAGCACACAGCAAGGGGGTGCCTTACACAAGCCGGGGTGCAAGACCTTGCCAGAAAGCAAACCCTGTCAGATCTTGCCCTTGGACTCTGCAGCCTCCAGAACTATGAGAAGCTAAATTTCTGTTGTTTAAGCCACCCACTCTATAGCATTTTATTATGGCAGCCGGCGCAGACCAAGACGCTCCCTGATTTTGGAGGGAGAGCAAGGGGGTAAGCTGATGCCGTACACGTGTGTGGCTCCCGAGGGGCATCACTGGCACGATCCGTTCTTTCAGTCTGTTCTCCATGCTTCTCGGTGAGAACATGGTCCTAGGAATAAGGTAAAAAACATCATCACCCTTCACATTGTGTTGGAGCCTGTGTTCCATAGAATGCAAAGTATTTCCTAGCTAGTATATATGAGTTTGTTAATTTGTGACTGATGGAAATTTATGGTGCTGTGATTTTTCCTTATTGAAGCAGTGTTGTGTGGATGGTCTTACATGTGCATCTCTCTGCACATATAAAAATATTTCGGGTAGAGACTACGAGGTAGAATTACCAGATTCAAGGAAATATGTGTATTTAATGATAGGCTGATTTAAATCATATCTTTACTAATGTGATTAAAAGCAGAACGCTTATTTTTCCTTCCTAAATAGCAGTTTTTACCATTTTTTTCAAAGTTTTACCGATCTGATGTGGGGGGTGGGGAGCAGGGGTACTAGGTCATTATTGTTTCCGTTAGAATCTTCCTGATTCCTGGCGAGAATTAGAACTGTTTAATGGATTTATGGCTGTTTGAATTGCCTTGCCTTTTCATATTCTTTGGCTGTTTTCTTTTTATTTTTTGTGAGATTCATTGTCTTTTTTATTTTTTTCTAAGAGCTCTTTATATATTTTATGCTATCTTATTTTAAGTCTCCTTCTGTTTGCTTTAGTAACATTGTTTACTCAGGCATTAGGCTGTGCTGTACTTGGGGCTACTCAGAATACCATGCGGCTCGGATTCCTCTAATGTCAGGTGATATTTGCTTGAGCTCATCTTGTAATTTGTCCCCATGTCACTACTTCCCCATCTTCAATGACTGGGAGGCTCTGCCAGCTGGTGGGTGGACTTTGCCGGTGGCTCTTTTCCTGGGATCACAATCCTACTGTTTTCCCTGTGTGTTGCGTGATACCCTGGCTCCGTGCCCAACCGTGCTGCTCCAGTCTGGTGGCAGGTGATTTTGCTCCTGAGGCTGGGCGTGGAGAGGCAGGGGAGGGGCGGGCTGTCCTGTTGCTCCTGCTGGAGGGGCCTAACCAACCACACTGCCATCTGTCCAGTGAGGCTTCTATACTCTCTTCTTGCTTTCCTGAGCTAGAAGTTCCCTGGAGTTGCTCCCACCTTCTATGGCTGTCTTTTTTCTGGGTATATTGTGAGTTGTAGTTTCCCATTTCCCTCTAACCCAGCAGTTCTCAACCAGTAGGTTGCTACCCCTCTTTAACAATGAAAATACACTGAGGCATTAGGAAGGTTGAGAACCACTGCTCTAATCCCACTTGCCTGGTGTCTCTCAGGGATTCTCTGTAAATTTATGTGCCCAAGAACATCCCTTCTTGTTTTTCAGGGCTATTATGGAATTCCAACATATTTTTATATTTTGTTATTTCTGGAGATTTTTTTCAGCCAGAAGGAGACAATGCAAACATGATCTAGCCCAGAGGTTGCCAAACTTTTTCTGTAAAGGGAGCAAATAGTAAAGAGTTTACACTTTGCAGGCGAGATGACTTCTGTCGGGATTTCTCTACTCTGCTTTATGGTGCAGAAGGTAAGGCACTGATGAATGAGCTGGCTGCGTTCCCATCATCCTGATTACAAAGCAGGGCAGGATCTGACCAAAGACCCTAGTTTGCAGATACCTGACCTAGAACCCTTCCCCTTATGTAGAAGATGAAGAGTCTGAGCCTAGAGGAGGTTGAGAGACTCTTCCAAAGCTACGAAGCTAGTGAGCGGAAGAACTAGATGGATCTTACCTGCTGACTCATCTGTTTTTGTAGGGCTAAAAAGGCTCCTACACGTATCTCAGTTCTCCCAGAGCCTTGAACACAGGGAGGTTACTTTTAGCTTCTGTTAGTTTTTGTTTTGTGACTTGAAGGCAAATAAAGTTCAGGCAAAGTCAACTGACTATGGAGCTCATGGGGGAAATCATAGAGCTGATGGAGGTTGGGTGGACTGTTGGCATTAGGACTGAGGAGAGGACCGGTGTCCATATTTCACCTTTTCCTTTCATGAGCTGTAGAGAAATTTGGTGAGATTTTTATGGAGTCCAAAGTATTCGAGCTCTTCAGACACAGGTTCTACTTAGATACAAATATTATTATTCAATTTTAGTCAATAAGGCCCACAAAGGACAGACTTTGATTTCATAGTGAAACCCATTTCTCTTTTCATTTCTGTAGTTTTGAGGAAAAAGAAAAAGGATTAAGTTTAGAGTTTGGACTGATGTTTTAGTCTGTATTCTGCTACAGATGGACTATATGACCTTGAAAATACTACTTGATTTGTCATCGGATTCATCCTAAAATTAGAATAGTAATGCCCCTCTCTTAGGGTTGTTCTGAAGATTAAGTGAGATAATGTATTTAAGAGCAATTTATACATTGAAAAACATTGTAGGAATAGAAGATATTATGTAGATTGATAATAGAAGCCCTAACAAATAACAAATTAGTGACAATTGCTGTGATTTGTTATTTGAAATGCAAAGAACACGGGAATCTCACTGAAACAGCACACACAGAACGTGTTGACTAGCGAGGTTGTGTTGCATTTAGTAGGAAACCAAATGTTAATTTATTTCAGTCTAAATTTTATTGTTCCCAGGGGCTTTATTTCAAATTAGTGCATCTACTTTTAATCTCCTCACAATTATCTAGGAGAATAAACTAAACTTTCTTTCCAATGGTAGTATTTAAATGAAGTATCTTATTTTAAAATGCACCTATATAAAACATTGCATCACCTGCTTTAGATCTGAGGAACAAGGTAGTGAACTTCATGTTTGTTTAATAAAGTCATTCTTCATGCTGTTTCTTTTGTTCAAAAAGAGGCAGTATTCTCCACAATTGCGTGATATAAAATGACCCCCCAAACAACAAACACAAAACCCCCAAGGAGGCAGTAAAGCCCTGTGGTCAGTGTGTGGTCTCTGTATTGAGCTTACCTGGGTTTGAATCCAGCTCTGTCAGGTACCAGCTGTGATACTTGGCAAGTTACTTAACGTTTCAGTATCTCGCTTCCCTCATCTATTGAATAAGGAATTGGGATAATACCAATCTGTACCTTACCGATTGTACCGGTTGTTTTAAGGGGTAAAAGTATCAGTGCATGCAATTGTTTACAGCAGTGCTGAGCACACACGAAGGGCTCATTAAATAGTAGATATTATCATTTATTGACAACATTATGCCTGGCACTAACGATGTTAAGAGAGTAAAAGTAGCAGATCTGAGATTTTGAAAAAAAGTGTTCTGCTTTGAGTGATGTGAAGAGAAAGAATTAGAGGCAGGGAGAGCCAGAGTGGGCTGGAGGATATAGGCAAAAACAAACTCAGTTTCTCCTCCTGTACTCTTATGAGAATGCTTCAGTGACCAGGTGTGTGTGGTCACATAGTCAGTTCTTTAATAGACACAGCAGGCGTCCTCTGATTCTGTTCACTGCTAACACTGCCTACCTGAAGGTAGTGTCAGATCCCACAGATGGAGGGTGCAGTCCCTAAAGACTGTTCCCCACTTCAGAGGACGGTCATAAGTCTGGGCCTCTAAAACTTCTGACCAACCAGCTGTAAACT
Organism: Nycticebus coucang; assembly: GCF_027406575.1. NCBI lineage: Eukaryota > Metazoa > Chordata > Mammalia > Primates > Lorisidae > Nycticebus > Nycticebus coucang. The sequence goes on from NC_069796.1 coordinate 13,195,635, forward strand.
GAGGTTCCCACAACCTCCTCCTAGGGTTCAATTAATTTGCTAGAGTGGCTCATAAAACTCAAGGTAACACATAACTTACACTTACCCATTTATTACAAAATATATTAAAAGGGATGCGGATGGGCAGCAAGATGCAAGAGGCGTGTAGGGCACAGCCTGTGAGAGCCGCGTGAAGCTCCCAGGCCCTCTCTGGGTGCGCCACCCTCCATGACCTTCCGTGTGTCCCATAAAATCCTCAGTCTTGGTGGGTTTTTACAGAGTCTTTATTACGTAGGCATGACTGAGTACATCACTGGCTACTGGGGACCGCTTCTTTCCCCAGGCAGTGGGGGTGAGCTGAAAGTCCCAACCCTCTAATTATGGCTTGGTCTTTCCAGTGACCATGCCCCCAGCCTGAGGTGGTGTAGGGTCCTCTAGCCATCAGCATACAAGACTCACTCTTACCACTCTTGAGATGCCAAGGGTTTCAAGAGCTATACATCAAGAACAAAGACCAAATATATATTTCATAACATTATAGTGGGGGAATAAAACCACTGTTTAAATTTAAGAAACCTTCCCCCAGAGCCTTCCAGGACTCCATCATGCTTTGCATTTTCTGTTATGGCTAAAGAAACCCCAGCTGCACATGATGAGCAGTGAAGCCAGATTTTGACCTCACATCTGTGTTTTGTGTGGTAGGCCATCAAAAGGCCTGTTCCATGGAAACATCTGGCAGCTCAATGCCATAGCAAAGATTAACATGTGGCAATAGCTGGGTAGTATGAAGTGCTCTGTCAGTACTAAGAGCAGTGTTACGTTACTCTTGTGAATTGTTATATTTTAACCTGAACTTGGGTTTAACCTTAACTTGGGTTTTAGCTTATTTGACACACCTCAGTGCAAGCTCTCAGGTCTAAAATGAGACAAAAGATGGATAATTTTCAGTTCTCTGCTCCTCTGGATCCTGGGAGAGGATCCCTGGGTCCATGCGGCCTGCTAGAAACACAAGAAATCAGATACATTATTCTGAGGGACAAGGGAGGTGCAGGGCAGATATCCTTTATCCTCCATGTATGCTTGCATCATGTGTTTGTATGTTCAATGGCAAAATAAAATGAAAGTAATGAAGCTCAGGTCCAAGCCACTGTTCTCACTTGCTCTTGCACCCTGGGCTGTCTTTGGGCTGGCCCATCTCAGACTGTGGTGCCTCGTACTGCACTATTACCAAGCTTAGACCTTCCCAAGACTCTTCGTGATGGTGCAGAGTTCACCACCACAAAGTTGTAATTTTCACCACCAGCTAAGGGTCCCAAAGGGTCATCTCATTATGAGAAAGTGCAGTTGACTCTTCAAGAAACCCTAACACTCTCCACGTATGTTTCATTCTTGATGATCTGAAAATGCTGCCCTGAAACCTGGGTTCAATCATAAAGAGAACTGCCATCTTTTATTTTATTTTCTTAGAACAGCCGAGACCAAGTAAATTTCTCTAAAAACATTTATACTCATAAATTAAGGGAGGTCAGTTTTGAGTTGTGGCAGGATGAAGATGATGAGTCCTCTCTGCAAAGCAAGCACCGAACTGGGTAAAATTGTCAAAAACAACAAGGAAAGTCACTGGAGATTGATCAAAGGGCAGCCAACAAGTTTCGAAGAGTTTATTCTGGAAGATGAGAGAATTTCAGGTGGGAACAGAGGCATTATGTGGCCCACAGCTTCTCTTATACCCCTAGAGTTGCCAGATCAATATCAGATGACCAATTAAATGTGAATTTTAGATAAATGGAAAATACCTTTTCAGGATAAGTATGTTCAAAATGTTGCAAAGGTCAGACTTCACTAAAAAATTACTTGTTTATCTGAATTTCAAATTTAACTGAGCATCCTTTATTATTATTAACTAAATCAAGTAATCTCTGAGCTCTCTCACCCCCCTGTCCCCAACAGGTAGATTAGTAAGGGCTTGGAGCTGCCATTAGGGGTGGACTTGACTTGGGGTGGGAGGTGGAGGTGAAACCTGTTGCTTTGCTGCCTAAAACTGATGACACTGATATGAACAGGAAAAACCATTTGCATTGCTAACTGAGATTGCAGCTCTTGTTGAGGTGAATGGGATTAGATAATGAGATAAACTCCAGACATCCCTGGCAGACTGGAAAACTATACAGATGTGGGGGGAAACTAAGAGAGCTGAGGAAAAAATAAATCCTAAGAGAGACTCAAATGACTGTATTTTTTTCTTTTTTTTTTGAGACAGAGTCTCACTATGTCACCCTGGGTAGAGCGCCGTGGCGTCACATCTCACAGCAACCTCCAACTCTTGGGCTTAAGCGATTCTCTTGCCTCAGCCTCCCAAGTAGCTGAGACTATAGGCACCCGCTACAACGCCCAGCTATTTTTTTGTTGCAGTTGTCATTGTTGTTTAGCTGGCCTGGGCCGGGTTCAGAGCTGCCACCTTCGATGTATGTGGTTGGAGCCTTACTGAGCTAGGGGCACTGCCCATGACTGCAAATTTTTTAATTTTATTTTTATTTATTTACTTCATTTTGTTGCCTAGGTGACAGTGACATCATCATAGCACATAGCAGCCTTGAATTTCTGGGCTCAAGGGGTCATCGTACCTCAGTCTCCTGTATAGTTGGAACTACAGGCATGTGATACCACCTTTTGCTAATTTTCCTATTTTTCTATAGAGACAGCATTTTGCTATGCTGCTTGGGTTGGTTTCCAACTCCTGGACTCAAGCAATCCCTCCTGTCTTGGCCTCCCAAAGTGCTAGGATTATAGGTGAGAGCCACAAGCCCTGCCCTGATTATAAATCTGCATACATTCCCAGGCCAACACACATCAATTAGCAGAGGGTAGAAAGCTTCATGGGCTTAAGTTGTTAATTAGTTTAACCTCTCCTCAAATCATTGTCACAAGGAACCCACTAAGAAGCCAGGGTAAGGACTCAGTGCCTGTGGCTCAAGGAGCTAAGGCGCCAGCCACATATATCTGAGCTGGCGGGTTCAAATCTAGCCTGGGCCCGCCAAACAACAATGATGGCTGCAACCAAAAAATAGCGGGTGCCTGTGTTCCCAGCTACTTGGGAGGTGGAGGCTTGAGCCCAGGAGTTGGAGGTTGCTGTGAGCTGTGATGCTACAGCACTCTACCCAGGGTGACAGCTTGAGGCTCTGTCGCAAAAAAAAAAAAAGAAAAAGCAAGCCAAGGTAAGAAATAAAAATTAAGATTAAAAACTGTGTCCAGAGATAATCAGTGACTGAATATCGTAGGGGAGACATATCTTTAAGTTCAGGCAAAATAAAAAGGAAATAAGCCTCCTAACTCTCATAAAAATGAAACAGAATTAGAGTTGATAAAATAGAATATTTAAAACAACAAGTTTCAATCCTAAATTATGAAATATGCAAGGAAATGTAATCAATATTCAGGGTGAAAATCTTGTAAATAGAAACTGGCTCTTACTGAATTCAAAGACTTCAAAGCAGCTATTGTGAATATTAGATTGTATGTTCAAAAAAGGAAAGAAAATTATGTTTAAGCAATTTAGCATTGAAAAGTAAAATAATCAAGATGAAAAATTCACTAGATGGGCTCAACAGTTCATTTGAGATAGTAGGAAAAAAAGTGATCCTAAAGCTAGAGATTATCTAATTCACAGAAGAGGGAGAAGGAAATAGAAGATGTCAAATGTCCCTACATATCTGTAAAGGGAATAATAGAAAAGAGAAAGGGGCAGAAAATTATTTGAAGAAACAGTGGCCCTAAAGTCCCAAATTTGATGAAAACCTGTTATCTACAGGTTCAAGAAGTCAGTAAACCCCAAGTCTGATTGATAAACACAAAGAGAAACTCACCTAAGCACATCATAATGTAACTACTGAAATAGAATCTATCTCTGGACATTTTTTTCTATTGTTTGGGGTTCATTGAGGTTACCAAGAATTAGGTTATACTGATTGCATTTGTTAGGTAAAGTCTTTCTTATAATGGCATCCTGCCCCCAATATGTGTCATACACTATAACACTGCGTCCCCCTCCCGCCTTCCCTCTCCCCTCTCCTTTAGTTCTCCTGCCCCCCACCTTGAGTTGATTTGAGTTTTCCTCTTATGAGGGAATGTATCAGATTATCTAGGCTTCATTATCTATAGGCTTCAGGCTTAGAATTGAGTACATTGGATTTTTGCTTCTCCATTGTTGTGATACTTTACTAAGAAAGATGTGTTCCAACTCAGTCCAGGTTAATAAAGAAGATGTGAAGTGTCCATCTTTTTTAATGGCAGAATAGTGTTCCATGGTATACATACACCACAGCATGTTAATCCACTCCTGGGTTGGTCAACATTTAGGTTATTTCCATATTTTGGCAATTGTAGATTGAGCTATGATAAACAGTCTAGTGCAAAAGTCCTTATGATGAAAAGATTTTTTTCTTTTGGGTAGATGCCTACTTGGATTGCAGGATCAAATGGGAGGTTAAATCTGAGTTCCTTGAGGATTCTCCAAACTTCCTTCCAAAAAGATTTGCAGTGTCACCCACCTTTGGTATAAAAGGGTTCCCTTCTCTCCACATCCATGCCAGCATCTGCAGCTTTGAGATTTTGTGATGTGGGCCATTCTCACAGGGGTTAGGTGATATCTCAAGGTGGTTTTGATTTGCATTTGTCTGATGATTAGGGATGATGAGCATTTTTCAAATGTTTGTTAGCCATTTGTCTGTCTTCATCCGAGAAGGTTCTGTTTGTATGTCTTGCCCAGTGGTAAATGGGGATTATTTACTCTTTTTTTATTGATTGAGTTCTCTGTAAATTCCCATTATTGACCCTTTGTCAGAGTCATACACTGCAAATATCTTTTCCAATTCTGAAGGTTGTTTTTTTGCTTTATTTGTGCCCTTAGCTGTGCTTAATTCTCATTTGTTAACTTTTGTTGTTGCCATGGCCACTGAAGTCTTTGTCATAAAATCTTTCCCTAGTCCAACATCATCGAGAATTTTCCCCATACTTTCTTCTAAGATTTTTATCATTTCATGTCTTAGATTTAAGTCTTTTATCTGGATGTATTTTTTAATCTTAATTTTTATTTCTTACCCTGGCTTCTTAGCGGGTTACTTGTGACAATGATATGAGGAGAGGTTAAAGTAATTAACAACTTAAGGCCATAAAGCTTTCTACCCTCTACTAATTGAAGTGTGCGTGGCTTGGGAATGTATTCACATTTACTAAGTTCAAGACAAACAGCCAGTCTTGAAAGCAGCAAGAGAAAAACTGACTCATCATTTGTAAAGGAACAATATGAATAATGTTTGATTTCTTATCAAAATATAATTGTTGCGTGACTGGAGATACGAAAGAACAGCAGCTTTGCCGTGGGTATAAACTCACTCCTGCAATTTTTAAGGGCAATCAAGAAATGGACTACATAGTATGGGATGGCGTGTAGCGAAGTTCTTTATTCAGGGATTTGATTTTATACACTTCTAGTGACGTACACAATCTATCATCTGTTAATTTCACTATTACCTCATTTTACATATCTGAAATTAACTTGTAAGGAAATATCCTGTTACCACATCAACACAATCACTTCTGCAGTAAACATCCTCTTCTAGATACTAACTAATCTCTGGGGCAGTTATCTAAATAAAGATGACAAAGAAGAAAGCAGCCACAGGGGAACAGAGTTAATGGAAGAGTACTTTCAAGCATTCACTCAGTTTACTCAGCATGAAGTAACAACTGTGTCTCTTTTCAGGGCAGAGCACCTATAGACCTCTGACAATATGTTTTTAACATACATCAACCCTTTGGCCTGTATCTCTGAGGAAGGGTGGCATGCCCTTTGGCCTCAGGCTTAACAGGGTTCACAATTTCAGAGAATTGGCTTGCGGAATTTTAACTCCAGGCAAGCTAACTCTGTGTGTGTCCCAGGGGGGTCCAGGTCCCTTAAGCCTCTGGAAGAATAGCAAGCAATTTTAAACTCACACTGAGTTCACTTTGTGTGCTTGATGTAGGATACGTTTATTTTTAAACATTATCCTGTATATAATGGAGTCCAGAAATTCAAAGGGCAGAAAAGAAAAAAAAAAGTCACTTAAGATCCTATATCCAGCAAAATTATTCTTCAGAAGAGTGAAATAAAGACATTTCCAGATGAACAAAGTTTAGAGTATAGATGCCATATAAAAACATAGAAAGTCCTTTCAGCTGAAAGCAATTGATGATAGACAGTGACCTGAATTGACCAAAAGGAATGAAAAGCAGAAGGAATGATAAAAATTAGGGCTAATATAAGACTATATATTTTTATTTCCTTCCAATTTCTTTAAAAAACTTAAGAGTAGGAGGGATGTGGCGACTTACCCCTGTAATCCTAGAACTCCGGGAGGCAGAGAGGGAAGGATAGGTTGAAGTCAGAAATTTAAGATTAGTCTGAGCAAGAGCGGAACTCCCAACTCTACTAAAAATAGAAAAATTAGTGGGGTGCCTATAGTTCTAGCTACTTGGAAGGATGAGGTAGGAGGAATGCTTGAGCCTAGGAGTTTGAGGTTGCTGTGAGCTGGGCTGATGCCATGGCACTCTGGTCTGGGGCATCAAAGTGAGACTGTCTCAAAAAACAAACAAAGAAACCAAAAAACAAAAACTCAAAAAACTAAAAAACCCCACATAAGACTGTTAAAATTGATAAATGTAATATGGTATTTAGCTTATGATAATACATAGGTTTAATACATATGATGATGGTGTAAGGATGGGGAGGAAATGGAGCTATATTGGATCAAATTTGCTATATTTAATTAGAATTAAGTCAGAATTAACCTGAAGTAGATTGTGATGAGTTGATGCTACATAGTAATTCATAAATAGCTAAATACCACTTAAGCTTAAAAATCAACAGAAGAATGAAAATGGCAACTAGAAAATTAATATTTTACACAAACAAGGCCAGTAAAAAGGAACAGGCAACCACATAGGACATGAGACACATAGAAAACAAATAATAGGACAGCAGTCATAAGACCAACTATATCAATCCAGGAAAAGACAGATTGTCAGATCAAATAAAAAAAGCAAGATTGAAGTATGTGTTATCTATAAGAGATGAACATTTGTTTTCAATGACAAAAAATCAGTTGAAAGTAAAGGTGGAAAAAGATGTACTATGCAAACAGTAATTATAAGAGACTCAGAGTGGCTATCTGAATTTTAGACAAAATAGACCTTATGATAAAGAATATTACTAGAGAAAATGAGCAATATTTTCTCATAAAGCCTAGTACCTCAGGAAGGTAATAACATGAATGAATTAATATACATATAATGACAAGGTATTAAAATGCATTAAACATCAAGATAGAATTGAAGAAAGAAACTGATGATTTAGCAATTATTGCTGGAAATTCCAGCAGTCCTCTGAAAGTAATAGAACTTCTGGAGAGAAAATTAGTAAGAATTTAGAATACATGCAAATCATTGTCAGCTTGATGTATGTGATGTATGAGGGGTATTCACCCCTCTCAATAACAGTAAAATATACTTAAAATATTCTTATAGTTGCCTGTGTCTAATGATTTTTGATTAAATACTGGACATTTTGTATAAAAGAACGGTAGAGCCTGAGGTCAGTGGGATGCCTGGAAATGGTCATGTCTCCCACTAGTTTTTGATGTGGGGGTGTGGAGCCCAGCTTGTTTTCATTGAAGCTGATTTTAGCTTGTTGTTGCTATGATTACTATTAATGTACCACAGTCTTCACCTCTCTTCAGCAGTGGACTGCTGCTGCCTGGTACTTGGTGTGAGCCCCTGTCTCCATGTTTCAATTTACCCTCAGCTTTAAGTAGCCCTAAATGCTTGTGCCACAAAAAGGTCTCTCTGTGCTCCTACCCACACCATGCTATATACTGCTATTTGGTTATTTGGTGGGAGGCTCAAGGTGGGAATAGGGCGAGGGCTCAGTTCCCTTAGCTGAGTTCCTGTCTCCTGGCTCTGAATACCTGGGTTTCAGAAATGTGGCTTTTTCAACTTTCCTGTCCCTCATATGGCACCCAAACCCTGTCTAGTGTCCCTGGAGCATTTAGGGCAGGACAGAGTTTCAGCCTCCTCCCGCAGTGGTAGCTGACCTCTGCTTGGTTTCCTGTCCCTCCCCCAGCATCAGCTGCTGATGCTGTGCTCTCCCCCCATAGCAGTGTGCCTTTGGTCTTCATCAGGGACAGGTGGGTCCCTGCTTCTTCCCACCCCAGCCCCAGTGCTGGCTTGCTAGTACTGGTCACTCGGTGCAAGGTTCATGGGTGGGGTGGGGGATGATGGGTTTTCCTGACTCTGTCCCAGAGTTTCCCTTTGCCTGGGACTGGGGGAAGTTTTCGCATGTCCCCCCTGATTTGGGCTCTACCTCTGACCAGAGGCAATGACTGCCGGGCTGTAGGGGCAGGAGTACTTCCTGCTCCTCTCCCCTAACCTCTGACCACCGTTCCAGGCTGTGGTGGAACACCGCTAAGATTAGCAGCTGTAGGGAAGTAGCCAAGACTACTAGGCGAACCTGGGGGGCTGGGGTAGTAGCTGTGTAGTTCATGAAGAGCTGAGTGCCCGCTGGGGAGTGCTTGTGGGTTCAGGAGCACAGAGGGCTGATAGATGGCAGCTTGGGTAGGAATAACTGCTGCAGGAGTTGGAAATGTGTAGGAGGCAGGAGGCAAACATGGTAACTTACATGGTGGTGGGGATAAGCCATTTCCATTTAAAAAGAGGAGTGAAGGAGAGGAGCAGGAAGTGCTCCTGCCCCTACCACCCAGAGGGAGAGGGGCCCATAGCAGGAAGTGCTCCTGCCCCTACAGCCCAGGGGGAGAGGGGCCCACAGCCCATTTCAAGAAGGGCCTCTCTTCAAGAAAGGGAGGTGGGCAAGCTTTGTGTGCCTGAAGACAGCAGGGGCAGGGAGAACTTGTGAAGGAGTGCAGACTTCTCTGTGAGAGGAATCACCGGTCTCCAAACCATCACACGAGCCCACACCTGGCCTTTAAAAGTTTGTTAAAGTTTTGTGTTCTTTTCTTACCCTCTTTTAAGGTGGTCGCCTCTCCATGCAGGGCTTTGCCCAAGGTGAAGCAGTTCATGCATCTGATCCTCAGCTGGAGTTTAGTCCACCCATTTGCTTTGCTGCCTCGGCTCTCTGATGGGCCCAAGGCAAATCACGATTTTATTGATTATCCAGCTTTTTTCTTGGTAATTTAGAAGCCATATTCTTCTGTGGTTTTATACATCTCAATGTAAGTGAAACAGGATCCTTCTTTGATTAGTGCCTTTCACTTCCAACTTTCTTCTGGAGTCTCCTGCTCCATGAGTAGGTATGAACTCCTCACCCTCTTTGGGAGAAGGTGGAACAGAAGCCATCAAGATACCTTATCTCTCCTTCTTAAGAGTTGAGTGAAGAATTAAATCTTCTAAAAGTTGTTTCCTTAGTCTAAAATTTTAGTGTTTCAATACTACTACCTAAATAATTGAGAAAAACAAGGGGAATATGGTTGTAGATTTTTTATTTTATTTTTTGAGACAGTTTCACTCTGTTTCCTGGGCTTACCTTTCACTCTGTTACCTTTCACTCCGTTTCACTCTGGCTCACAGCAACCTCAAACTCCTGGGCTCAGCTTGAGAGATCCTCTTGCCTCAGCCTTCTGAGTAGCTAGGACTACAGGCTTACCACACTATGCACAGTTAATTTTTTTGTTTTTACTAGCTCAGGCTGACCTTGAACTTCTGAACTCAAGCAATACACCCTCCTCAGCCTCCCAGAGAACCAGGATTATAGGTGTGAGCCACTGTGCCTAGCCACATCATTGTAGATTTTGATGAACTTTTGCTCTGAATTATTTTAGATTCTTAAAGTTGTTTAATTAGACTACTGTGAATTTTAGAGAATATCTATGTTTTAAAAATATTGCAGCTTTTTGTATGACTTAGATGAATGCATAAGCATTTGGAAGAAACTGGCTTTGGCCAGTAGATGACATTTTATTTGATCTTAATATGAAATGACTTTAAAAATGAAATAAAAAGCTTGGTTGTCCAATTTTTAATTATTTTGGCATGAAACAATGAAAAGTAATCCAGGAAGAGTGCACCGAGCGGGACGATGCGGTGGGAAATGCCAACAAAACGGATGATCGGAGCATGAGAAAAACCAGGAGGCTCTTGTACAATTTAAATACTGAGAAAAATAGCTTATCCATTTTGATGAAAGAAATTTTTGTGATTTTATTTCTCTTACTAACAAATGGGTCAGCTATAGAATTTGTATTTCATCTGGGAGTACAGGCCTGCTTAATACATAAGGTGACTTCTGTTTTCCTAGTTCACTGCTTAGTTCATGTGAACTTCTGACTCATTTCTAAAGCTTGAAATGTCTACAGAAGTAATAAATCAACAAACCAACAAAAAACTTACACGAATGAATCTCAGGAAGTTAATTTAAATGCGTATAACAATTTGTGGATGTCCAGAGCACCAAAGCACAGAAATCTTTCTGTGCAAATAGGCGTATGTATTTATTTCTATATTGTCTATTTCCTTATTAGTCTCACACGGACAACCTTACTTTGCACTCCTGACAATGATGTCTCAGAGGGAAATGTTGCAACACACACTTGAGAACACAGGATTTGGTAACTGAAACACAGAAGTCATTGTCAACACCCATGATGAGACTGGCAAGCTCTGGGCAAGATGCTGTGTACAGACACAGGACACAGTATCCACCTCTAGGGTCACTATTTTTTAAACTTGCTACGTTTGGGGAAAATTATACGTCCATGAAACCTTCACTAAAGTCAGTGCCATAAACAAATCCATCACCTCATGGAGGAGGCTTTATTTAAAACCAGCTTGCAAAAGTCTCCAGTTTTCATGCTGAGGCCCAATTACAGTTGCCTAGATCTTAATCTGAGTGATGACTGACTATTGAAAGGTGAACTTTGAGGCTTTATTTAGATACATATTAACACAATCTTCACACAAGACCTTATTTTAAAAATTATATTTCTCTGTTACTCCCTAGGTTTAATGGAATCATCTAATAGTTCTATCTACAAGTTCTAGGCTCTTCCTGGAAGAGGATTCTCCTTGGGCTCTGGCTCCACGGCACGGACCGGTGTGGTGAGAACTGCCGGCTCTCCCCCGCCTCTCTGGAGTCTTCGATTTCAGTGGTTAGCCGGCTTCTCATTTTCTTTGCTTGATCCTTTTCTGCTGTCAGTCCCAGGTGCTGTCTTGTCCTCTGCTCTTGCTCTATATTCTCGTTACAGACAATGTCAGCTGTGTTCATGGATTCGCTGCCTATTTTAACTTTGACAACTTCTAAAATATTTCTTGTCCAGGGCTTGTTTCTGAGCATCAGTTTGACTACTTGAGATTTATGCACTAATGTAACATGCTCAATTTCAAATTTAATCTTCCTTAAATGAGCTCTCGATCATCAGCTCAAGACTGCCTGTCCTACCGTGTTCACCCCGACAGTAAATGGCAGAACCACCCACTCAGCAATTCATGCCGAGGACCCAGGAATCATCTCGGCTTCTTCCTCTTCCTTAACCTGCACGACCCTTTTTATTGCCACCTCCTAAATATCCCTGGAATCCATCGACATCTTTCCTTTTACATTGTCACCATTCTAATGTAAATCAACGTCATTGGTCACCTGCTTCTGCAATAGCTTTCTGTTGATGACCCTATGTCTAATTTTGCCACTCGAAAATCAGTTGTCCTCACTGATGGCCAGAGTGATCAGTCTGAAATGGGAACACGATCATATCTCATTTCCTTAGGATAATGAGACTCCTTGCCTGTCTTCCGACTCTCTGGTTACTTATTCCCTTGCTTTTGTTCCAGCCATATAGGACTTTCCCAGTCCCTGAGCGTTCATGTTCTTTTTAAGCCAACTACTTTTGAACATGCTGCAGCTTATGGTTCCCCTTCTACCCATCACAAAATGCTTTTTCTTTCTAGTCTTAAAATTCACTTCCCCTGGGAATCCTTTTCTGAGCCACCTGGGTGTGTGCCCCATAGCATCCAGCATTTGTTCAATGTCTCCCTTAGATGGAAGCTCTGTGAGATTAGGGACTATATCTTTTTCATCACTGTATCCTAAGCACCTAGCACAATATCTGTGAATGAATAAAAAATACAGGCTACCGGTTTGATTTCAGTACAAATAATGTGAATGTTTAGGATTCATAGAATAATTTCCAACTTTACTATGCTGTAGATAATCTATTTAATTGCTCATATCCCTAGAACCCTCAGTAGGGCTTACATGCTTCCCATGTATACACTGTGTAAACCAAGTTTGTACTGAGAATTGCCTAGCAGGAGAGAAGCTTCTTGCTTAGTAGCTCACAACATGGTTTACGTTCAAGGGGAAGAGCATGGTAAGAGACTCTTCCGGTTGTGAACCCTCACGCTGTTGAGGGGATGAGCTCCCAGCCTGGCTGCCCTTATAAACGGGGCTCTGGGAAGACATTCATTCTCAGGCACAGTATCGTGATAGAGGCTTTCCCTCGTAGGAGTTTTACAATTGATTTGTTTTTCCCAGGGAGTTGAAATTTTGTCTCAATGTGTCCTGGCTTCAATCATGCTTGTGATTCTATTCTGAGAGAATATAGTGAGTATAATGTGGCAATTTATTGAGAATTTATTGTGGCATAATAATAACAAAACTAATAATACTGAAATTTAGGATTTACTGGATGATTATTGTTCCAGGGACTGTTCTAATCATGTTCCCCCTATTAACTCATCTGATTCCTATCTGATCATATAAGACAGGTACTGTAATTAACCCCATTTGCACATGAGGAAATGGAGGTTAAATAACTTGCCTAGGGTCTTATGGCAATTTTTTGAAGTAGGCTAGATTTAAATACTCTATTGGGAAATAATCTTACACCATAGAACAGTGAAGGATCTGCCATCCTCCTTCCTGAGTGTCATCCCTGGCCCACCTGCCCACTCCATGGCGGGCCAGTCTCTCCTTATGCTCTGAGCTCCTCATCTCTGTCTCATTCCTCCTCTCAATGCTCACACCTTGCAGTGTAGTCTAACGATGAGTTTGCTTCTGAAGGCTTTTGGTCCCTTTAGAAGATCAAGGTGGATTTGTTGGAGTAGGAGGGGACTAGAGACTTAGTACCTGGAGAACTTAAGGGAGACACGTCTACTCAGGAGAGTTGTAAGGCTCCCTACAACAGGAGTGGAGAGAGGTTGGGGCTTAGCTCAGTTCCTCTGAAGCAGGGAGGAATGGTGCTTACAGGGTGGGCCCATGGGTTGGTGTGGCCTTGAGTATCAGGCAAACTTGGCCCAGAGGCAGTAGACCCTTTGGTAGGGGAGGCCACGTGTCAACGAATCCTGCTTTTGGCCAGAAGCAGAGCCCTGGTGCCACCCAGGGGGAGGAACAGGCCCTTCCTATGCCCCCTATTATCTCTGGGTTGTGTGTGTGTTCAAGGTATATGGAAAAAGACCTGGAAAATGGCTAATAAGTTTGGCTTTCAGTCCAGCTTGGCAGGTCAGACAATTGAGGTGTATCTACACATTTGCAATAAAGAGACGTGACATTATTTGCATCTTGAGTGCCTTGGATCAACAGGCCCTTGTTTCAGTAAGCCCTGGCTACTTCCCAGCTCACAGCTTAGCCCAGATGAGAGATGGAAAAGGTGGCTCACTGCAACTGCTGAGTAATCGCACATAATCGGAGAAAGAGACCTTGTACAGTCACCCTGGGAATGCGTTCTCTGAAGGATAAGACTTTGGGTTGCATTCAGATGTCTAGACTCTGGAGTTATTGCTGGAGATAACACTATTTTTCCAAAGTCAGTATTTCCTAAATTTAGTTCAAAATACTTCGTGTCAGGAATAAAGTGAGAAAATACAACCTGTGAGCTTTCCTTTAGCATAACAGAATGTGATATGAACAACCGTGAAATCTTATTTTTATTTAGCTTTATCTAGCCCACATGTAATTTCTATCAGGCTGAGAAGGCTCTCAATGTAATTTTCTGATGTCGAATTATGTTAGATCAATAACTGTACCTTTTTTTTTATTTGTTATTTTATTTTATTGTTTTGAGGCAGAACTTATTCTGTTGCCCAGGATAGGGCGCTGTGGTATCACAGCTCACAGCAACCTTGAACTCTTGGACTTGAGCGATCCTCTTGCCTCAGCCTCTTGAGTAGCTGGGACTACAGCTTTGCCACAGCACCTGGCTAGTTTTTCTATTTTTAGTAGAGACAAGATCTCACTCTTGCTCAGGCTGATCTTGAACTCCTGAACTTAAGCAGTCCTCCACCTCAGCTTCCCAAAGTGCTAGGATTACAGGTATAAGCCACCGTACCCGGCTAATTATACCTTTTAAAAAGATGTCTAAAGACAGTCAAGAATAATTCAGTTTAGCATGTTAAAAAAGACACATTTTTCCACACGGGAGATTCAAATAGATTTTGTAAAGATTACCTGAAGTCCTGTGTTTTATCAGTTGAATTTCTTTATTTGCATATAAAGTCTTTAACATATTTATAAAATGTAATTTTCAAAGAGGTAATATCATGATTCCCTGACAAAAATAAAAAGAACATGTATCATTGATTTTATTTATCTAATTAATTCATGATGGAGCCAGTTGGATGTTAATACTGTTGCCGGAGCAAGGAGTCTGGCCTATCATCCGAGCCAATCAAGGCAGAAGTGAATGGGAGAGCAACAGTTTCACTTTTATTTACAGAAAAACCAGCAATTCTGAAGAACAGCCAGGCTATCTCCTTAAAGAGCTGTTCTGTTCTCCGGTTTTCTTTTGTCACTTTTATTCTCACAGTAAACATAAAGGTCAGCAATGTTATTACTCATCATAGTATACATTAACTAGATTCCTCCTGACAGGTTACAAAGTTACACGGCATCTTCCTATCATAAAATGATTATATCTTCAAAACATCTTAACTCTAAATTTATAGTTAGTCCACACTTTACTGGGTTCACAGTGCCCTGGATCCTTGACTGGTACCATGGAGTCCAGTTCCCCAACTTATCTTTGACAGCAGGCTATGGAAGTGAATAAACAATCCCCCGGTGCTGGCCTATAGACTCCTCCGGCATCATCGGGGCCTGGCCAGCAGCGCCTGCGTGAAATGGCTGTGCAGGTTAACAGTGGCTGGTTATAATCCTAGCTGAAAGAATGTGTAAGAAGTGAGGACGCTTACAACCAATTTAAAAGAGAAATACTAGAATAGGATTGCTGAGTTAGTTGTAAAACTGTTTCATGTACACCAGGTCATAAACCTTTGGGTTTATCTGTTTTATTGAACAGAAATCCACATGTTAGGTAGATTCACCAAGTCTAGAAACTTTAATCAGTGGTAAACAGTACATTCTCTGGAACAATTCTTGGTGGCTGTTGGCCCCATACGATTCTGAAAGTATGTGCTGTGTGCCTTTTTTGCTTTATTTCCAACTTACAGATACATTTTCTGACGTATATCTTCAGAAGGACTAGCTATTGACTCAGTTCGTTTCTGTGATGCCAGATCCTTTCTGTGGCCTGTGGGAGTGATCCGCTTCTGTACACCTTCCTTACATTTTCCTGGTCCCACAGCTGTAGTGACTACATCGGGGGATAAAGAGGTGTCCTTGGACTCAGAACAGGGCAGGGCAAAATGAATGGTAAATGGTTGCATTAGTGGAACACCTCACAAATATTGCAGTTTCCCAAGGAGTTCTGGGTTTTCACTTTAATAAACAGGTGACTGACATAAGCATAAAGCCTTGATCTTCCTGCACCTGGTGGCAGCTTTATAGCAGCAACAGACTCTCCATAACCCCCAGATGAGACCATCTAGTTGCAGGAAAATGAGCTCAGGATTCCCACTGATTCTGCATTACAGAGAGTTGTATAATCTCTATACACTAATAGAAATATAGTGCACAATAAGTTGAATGTACTTGAATCATCCTGAAACCACCCTCCCTTCCCAGTTGGTGGAAAAATTGTCTTCCATGAAACCAGTCCCTGGTGCCAAAATGATTGGGATCACTGGCTCAAAGGAAGAAGTAAAAGATAAAGTCCATTCTGGGGGGTGGTAGAGGGTAGGAATGGGAGAAATTGTTTGGTGATTCGATGGTGAAGATGTCACAAAGGAAACTGACAGAAGGTGAGAGTACGAGTCTTCATTACCTTGAACTTCAAGTGAGGCAGTTTCTAGTAACACTTTTTTTTGTTTGTTTCAAATATTCCTGGGTTGTCAAGAGTGGAGCATCACCAGGGCCGTGCCAAGCTTGTCCGCTGGCATGAAAGGGCAGTACTCGAGAGGAAGCATCCTAGGGCCTGCTGGAGGAAGGCTTACTACCTATGGGTTTTCCTCAAGAGTTGAAGAAGTGGCTAAAAGCCCAGGAACTGGGAGTTAATGAGCAAGTATTAGTGTTGGGGTGGACAATAGGAGGTGAAGAGGGCAAAGGTGGGCACAGCCTGGGGAGGCAGGTGCAGGCCTAAGGTGGGGAATGCAGAGTGCTTATTTATTTTTCCTTGAGACAGAGTCTCACTCTGTTGCCTGGGCTAGGTTGCCTAACCTAGCCCACAGCAAACTCAGACTCCTGGGCACAACTGATCCTTTTGCCTCAGCCTCTCAAGTAGCTGAGATTATAGGTGCTCACCACAACACCTGGTAATTTTTCTATTTTTAGCAGAGATAGGGTCTTGCTTTGCTCAGACTTGTCAGGAACTCTGGGCTCAAGGGATCCTCCCACCTCATTCCCCAGAGTTCTGGGATCAAAGATGTGACCACCGCACCTGGCCCTGATAAAGCTGTCCTTTAGTTGGAGGCAGTATATGTAGCCCAGTGACGGGGTGGGTGAGAGGTGGCACTGGCTATCGTTCTATGGTTTGCCAATTTGGGATCCATAATTCATCAATAATTGATTTGACTTATAAAACAATGTAAGCGTTGTTTGCTAAGTGTGGGTAATGTGCAATAGAAGTCTGGTGAGTTCCAGTATTAATTGAGATATGATAGAACAAGGGGATGCATGACTGGAGGAAAACACAAAAGGGACGAACAATTTATGTGTCAGGCCCAGGAAGTTCAGCATTTAGAAAAATACCACATTACAAAAGGAACAGACTAGCTATAGGAGACCGAGGATTTCAGCTACTTAACAGAGACCAACAACCTGATCTGGCTACTGATGTAATCTTTGTTTATCACACGATCCTGCCAAGACTATAGGGGTCATAATTCCTCCGTAATCTGTACTGTTCAAGGTACAGGTGAGATTTGTTGTTGTTGTTGTTGTTGTTCTGGATGCCATATCCTAAGAGATAACTGTGGATAAAAATATGTCAAGATCAGGTTGGCCAGGGAGGTGAAGGATATGTAGACGGTGTGCTATTTAATTTGGTGGCCATATAATTTATGGCCCAACCAGAATACATTTGAGAGTGAAAAGGAGCTGTTAAGAAAAATTACCTAAAACTTGACAATAAAGCAAGTGAATCACCATCTGTCTTTTCAGTGTCACAATGGGGTGTTATTTATCAGGCCCTCCCAAAGATTATTTGATTCTCTAGAAGGATGCACCTTTGTTTGACTTTGCTCTTTGTTGTTTGATTAGAGCTAGCTCAGACTCTGTGAAATCCACTCTGTAGACTTCTGGCTACTATTAATAGAAAAGATAACTCCAAAGGTTATTTTTCAGTTCCTCTTAGGGTACTAACCAAGTTATATCTAAACTGGAAAACTTACTATAACATTTTTTTGCCTTGAAATAACTCTATATAAATAGCCAACTCTTCTACCATCTTAGTTGTTCCCTCATTAATTAATAAATTGAATAAAATAGTTGGCATATTTGACATATATTCATTCTACATTTGTATAAATGTCGCATTTTAACTTTATGAACTTTGTACTGTGACAAGGTGTTATTAATTATTATTTTGGGAATGCAAGGATGAATGACTACCCCAGGAAAATCAGACTGTATGGTCACCCTAGGTATAAGAAATGTTCAAAGGAATTCAGACTACTTATCTTGGAAACAATAGAATAAAATGTTTGACAGGGGACTTGAGTGGCAAAATGCCATGTTTTTTGTGTACTTAAAGAAGCAGCCTTCTCATATGCAGGTATGAGAAGGGGCAGGAAGACAGTTGGTGGCAGCACCATAGTCCTTTGGTGTTGAAGCAGACCAAGAGTGAGGCCTGGTCTATGGCAGCCCTGTCCCACTGTGGTTCAGCCACCTGCTGCTGAGAGAAGCTGGGAAATAGAGGGCGATGTTGCTGAGGAAGGCAGCCTTGCTGAAAAGGCATAGAAGGATTAAGCATCCTACCAATAGCTGTCCAGGTTGGAATTCAAGACGTTGCTTTCTAGGCTTCTAGGCTGGACCTTGATCCACCATATCTGGCTGAATTGCTCTCATTTCAAATTTACATAGTTGAGTTAAGTGGGTTGATGCTGTTACACAAAAGTATGGGCGGTCATTTTTCTTTGTTGTTGTTGTTGAAGTGATAGTATAATAGTTTATTAGAAGATAGAGAAGCTTCTAATACAATGGAAGAGGTCCAGAAGGCATTATCCGAGGTCACTGTTTTGTTGAACTGTGCTAGGCCTCAACGGACCAGACCAAACCAAAATGGAGTTGGTTATGTTAAATGCCACGAAATCAAACTGAAATTTTATGGAAGCAGATAGATACCAAAACTGAAATTTTATGGAAGCAGATAGATACCAAAACAGATTTTCCCCCCCCGAAAGAAGGAGATTCCAGTTTACCAGAGTCAGCATAAGTCTGCTTTAACCTTCACAAAGACTAACCTGAAGCAACCTTATGTCAGCTCATCAGTTTTTTCCTACTGTTCTGTTTTCTTGTTCCCACCTTACAAAACCCACTGTTCTACTGTCACCCACTGGAAACCCTCATCTTCTTTTGTAGAATGGAGGCTGCCCTGTTCATGAATGGCAAACCAAAGCCAATTTTATATTTAACTAAATTTGTTTTAATTTAGTCATTTGAGAGTATTATGTTATACGTTGCTTTTCGCACTCACCAAATTTTGTAAATTTGGCTCCAAGCATCAATGGAGTCTATATAGTCTACATTCCCAAAGATTAAATTTAATCAACCAACCTGAGGGATCCTCATGCACATAGCCATTATATTAAATAAATAAGGAACATTTTAGTTTTGTTAAAGAAATTGCTTATAAGAATATGAAATCTTATTATCACGACAATATCAGAATATCTTTAAGAATATTTGCATATTTTTATCTGTATGTGTACATATATACGTGTAGGTGTATATAGAAGACATGTATTTAATTGTAGGACTTTTAATGCACTGATCTTAAATGAAAGACTGGCATGACCATTTGCTGCAGGTGTGGGGTATTGGTCTAAACCACTTAACCATGCCCGGGGGATATGTCATTCCTTCTTATACCAGTCTTCAGTCTGACTTTAAGAGAAAACAATTAAGAATGGCTCAGGAAACTCTGAAAGGACTCCATTTTATGGGCGATTGCACCACTAAAATAAGAAAGCATTGCCTGTGAAATAGTCTAATTGAATTCCTGATGCCTTGGGTCAGCTCTATTGTTTTTTTTGAATAAAGGCATATTTAATATAGATAGGTGCTTCACAATGGTTATTAAACTCCCAAATATTTTTGCCTTTTTAGACAGTGGATTAGAAACATTTGGAAAGCTAATAAAACATTTGCAAACTCAGACTAATAACAAAATACATGAAAATCGTTGAAATAATCATTTGGTATGTTCTTAATTCACTTGCTCTAGGATCAACCAGAAATTGCTCCTTAACCCTTTTCAATATGTTCTTTGTTTTTTTGTTTTGTTTGTTGAGACAGGTTATTCACTCTGTCACCCTGGGCAGAGTGCCTTGGTGTCATAGCTCACAGCAACCTCAAACTCCTGGGCTCAATCCATCTTTTTGCTTCAGCCTTCTAAGTAGCTGGGACTACAGGTGCCAACATTGGCTAGTTATTTATTTATTTATTTTTTATTGTTGGGGATTCATTGAGGATACAATAAGCCAGGTTACACTGATTGCATTTGTTAGGTAAAGTCCCTCTTGCAATCATGTCTTGCCCCCACAAAGTGTGGCACACACGAAGGCCCCTCCTTCCCCTCCTCCCTCCTTCCCTCTCTCTGCTCTTTTTTATTTTTAGTAGAGATGAGGTCTTGCTCTTGCTCATGCTGGTCTTGAACTCCTGAGCTCAAGCCATCTACCTGCCTTGGCTTCCCAGAGTGCTGGGATTATTGGCCTGAGCCACTGAGCCCAGCTTCCATATGTTCTTTTTAAGTGGTTATGTAAAAAGTTCCCTTCAATTGCCTCAATGCTTGAGGATTGAGAAAGAAAAAAACCGTAAGTCCCCCAACAGACTGAACAGACCCTCTTGGCCAATGGAACCTGAGAAACCTTAAAACGGAGTTTCCAGCCCTGATAGGAGGGAGCCAGACATGCCTGTTCTATCCCCTCTCTGGTAAGGGCCATTGGCTTCCTTCCCTCAGAGTTAAACAGAAACAACCTTTTGAAAAAACTGTTCTCTGGCCAAATTTAACTGGCTCGTGCCACACCTCCCTTTTTGCAGTTTTGACACCACTGACCAGCGATCCTTCCTGGTAGAGCCCACCGGCCTGCAGTGGTTCCGACAGAGGACATGCAGTGAGGGCTTTCGTGTCCTCTGCTTCATCTTTTGACATCACAGGGCCAAGAATGCCACCCTCAGACCATGCTGTTTTGCCATCGAGCTTATGAAACGGCAGGAATTATGCACTCCCAGGTTTCTCCTTTCCTAAATGTTCATGACCCTCCTATAAATCATTAAACACGTGTATTTGGCCAGACTGTGCACTGCTCTCAGCTTCTCGGAGCTGCTGCTTCCCAGCCTGTCAGGATGGCCACCTTGCAGGCTGGGGTCCTCTATAAGAAATAAAGCCGGCCTGTCTACAATTATAAACCTTGTCAGTCCTCGGTTTACAGGCTGTATCCTGGGTTACCATGAGATATGAAAGACACAAATTGCTTAAAGTATCAGTTCTCAAATTTTCAAAAAAATATTCAACTATATTGACAGTATTCCACTGTTAACACCTTGCAGTGTTACGGAAGACGAGGCCCAACGAGAGAAAGAGCACCCAAACACCGTGTTTGAAAGAGAAAAGGCTTTGTTCCAGCAAGCGGAGGGTCATCCTTGTCCCCAAACAGCCGTGCTCCTCATCAGCTCAGTCTTCTCCTTTTTATCTCCAAAAAGTTCCAGCCCAAGGGGACCTTTCTCATTGGTCAGTTTGAATCAAGCTAGAGAAGCAGTTTGGGCTTTTACAGAAGTAGAAGCAAGTGGTCCCAGGAAGTTAAGTTTCTAGAGATTCCTAAGAGCTGAGTCACCGTGGGGAGGAGGGGGCAGCTATGTCCTTGGGCTGTCCTTGAGAAGACCTATTCTCTTAGACCTTACTTTTTCCCGGTAACAGTTAGTAGAAAATGAACTCATTGATAGTAGGGAATTGGTGAGGAACAAAATAATGAAAGTGGTTCAAAAATTCAATGGACTTTTAAAAGTGTTCTTTGATGGAGTTCACAGTGTACACTGAAAGTATGTGGAACTGTAGATGAAACTTCTGTGAAGATAAAGAAAGGACTTACATTTTAGGATCCATTTGTAGTCCACATTAGACTTTGACCCACTACTGGTAGGTAGAACAATGACTTAAGACCACTGAAATGATCTGAGTGTTAGATCGTTCAGTACAGAAGAGAAAGGACCAAAGTGAGACAGGAAGACAGTTTGTTGTCTCAGAGGGACAGTGGCAATTTGGGGATATTGATGGGAAGCAAAGGATAGGAGACTATAAATGGGAACAGCGTTAAAGCTCTGATTTTTAAATATTGACAGGCCTGAATGGTTTTCTTTCTATCCCGTGATGGCTTATCTGTGCAGGGGTGTTTGGTGGTGGTGGAGCTGGGGGACCAGGTACCGAGGAGGATAGAAGAGCTGATAAGAGTGAGAAGGTATCTCTAGTAAGACCGTCAGACCTTTACCAATAATAGTCACTTTCTCCTTTTTTAAAAATAGGTATTTATAAAAAAAGGGAATTCTCAATCTGATAAAACATTTAGTAAAATTCACATCTGACATTATACTTAATGATTAAAGATGGAACACTTTTCCTCCAAAATTATGAGCTAAACAGGAATATCAACCCAAGTCACTCAACAGAAACAACAAAAAATAGGTATTTATGCTTTTGCTTTTCTTTTGGTTATCTTATTTCAGAGTTAAATAACTATAGTGAGCATTTTTAAAAAAAATCTCTCACAAGAAAATGCTTCTAAGTTTACACTATCAAGCGAAAAGAATTGCTTTGGGTTTAAGGTAAATATCCTTTCAAGTTTAATTTACTAAGAGGTTTTTAATTTTTTAAAAATAAGAACTGCTGAATTTTATGAAATATCTTGTACTTGTTCAGAATAATGTAAAGTTCTTTTTACATTCTAGTATGTGTTGAATTACATTAATATATCTGCTCATGTGAGTGTTAAATCACTCTTACATTATTGCAAAAGAAGTGATTAGACCAGTTTTTAAAAAATATTGTTTTGAATTTGACTTAGTATATTTTTATTTGAACTTAATGACTGGATTTTTAAAATTATTGAACTATGATTATGTGAACTTTATTTAAAATAATTGAATACAGGGCGGCGCCTGTGGCTCAAAGGGGTAGGGTGCTGGTCCCATATGCCAGAGGTGGTGGGTTCAAACTCAGCCCTGGCCAAAAACTGCAAAAAAATAAAATATATATTAAAAAAAAAATAATAATTGAATACATAGTTATAAGGGAGACTAATGTAATTTTCTTTTTCATATTAGTCTATTGGGTTTTGTATCAAGAATATGCTACTTCTGTATAATTCACTGGGTAGTTTTTCACTTTTTCTATTAGCTGTAAGAATTTGTACAGCAAAAGCATAAACTGTTAGCACTTTGAGGGAGTAGAGCTTACCCTATAAAATTGAGTTTAGTGTCTTTGTCTTTGGACAAAATTGTAGAACATCTTTTTTTTTTTTTTGCAGTTTTTGGCTGGGGCTGGGTTTGAACCCACTGCCTCTGGCATATAGGGCCGGCACCCTACTCCTTTGAGCCACAGGCACCGCTCTATAGAACATCTTTTTAACATTTCTTTATTATTATTGATATATCTTCTTGAAACCATTTTCATAATTTCTTTTTTCTCTAGAAATTGTTTAGTTCAGGGAAAATTTTTAAATTTAACCCTTGTGTCTGGCCAGGGGACACATCAGAGGGACAGAGAGGTCAGAGTCAGCAGGCCAGGTCTGGACATGGAGGATATTACTTTTATTAGTTGGGTTAAATATCCTATTAGATTAATATTCTACTAGATTTTCTTTTGAGCTTAATACTCAGTACATTAATTATTATTACTGCTGATAACAGACTATTTACAACTATTGGAATCATAGTATGCTTGATAGTCTGCAATTTGGCCTGTTCTCCCCACTTTTGTGTGTCATGGACATTTTCCTTGGCTTATGGAGAGCAAGGTTTCTTAAATTCCGTGCTATTGACATTGGGGCCAGATAATCTTTGTTGTGGGGACTGTGATGCATTGTAAGGTGTTTATCAGCATCCCTGGTCTCTACCCACTAGCTATCAGTAGCACATCCTTTCCCCAGTTCTGACAATCAAAAGTCTCCAGAATTGCCCAATGGTTACTAAAGGAAGGGACAAAATTACCCCCCATGTGAGAACCCCTGTTATGGAGCTGCTCCACTCTTTAAAACAGCTCCACAGAACTTTATAAATGGACTGTAAGTCTTGAATAACTTACTGGTGAATCTTTCGTTTGGTCTAATTTTCCACTATTATAAAATGATGAAATCAATATTCTTTTACTCTTTTAGGAAAAAGAGTGACATTTGGGATAAATTCTAGTATTGGAATTGCTGGATAAAATGCATACATAGTTTTTACTTTAACATTGCCAAAAGCCAACAAAAGAGTATTCTAGTGGCAAGTATTCTAGTGGTTGTTTCCTCAGACTTTCTCTAAAATAGATTATCAATCTTCTCAATTTCAATTATTTTTATTGTTTGCATTTCTTGGCATAATATTTGCTAATCAAACTCTTGTATTTTTTTTGTGTTATATCTGTTGCCTCTTTTAATATTGGGTTGTTAATCATTTCACTTATCATTAGTAGAAAGTCTTTATGTAGGCACACTATGTTGTATCTGTTGATATTTTTCTCTACTTATTCTTTGCATTTTATCTTGATTTTTGAATTTGTTTCTGCATAATTCTAATTTTTATGAGGTCAAATTGACATAATTCCTTAATTACTTTTCTGCCATTCTCAGAAAGTCTATTCGTACCCCGAGATTGTTAAAATATTTACTCATTTCATTTTATTCTGTTATGTTTTTATCATTTACATTTAAATCTTCGATCTCTATGGAATGTATGCTAGAAATTATTGTGTAAAAACCAGCTTAATTTTTCTCCTCAAATAGTTAACCCATTGCCCTATAATTTTATTTAATAGTTTACCCTTTTTTTCCCATTCAAAATGTCACCTTGTCATGTACTAAATTCCCAACTACCTATTCTCTCCCATCTGCCCATTTCTGACAAGTACCATACTGTTTTATTAAAATCTTTACAGTAAAATTTGATATTTAGTAGGGAAGTCCTCTTTTATTCTTTTTCCAAAATTGATAAACATATTCTTGCACATTACTGTTCTATGATTTTTAAAGTCTATCGTGTTCCAAGAAAAATCATTTTGGGTTTTGATTGCGGTTGCACCAGCTTTATTACACATATTACTTGGGGGAGAATTAAACGGTTGCGACATTGAATCTCCCCCTCCTTTAATATGGTTTATCTCTCTTTATTTATTCAATTCTTCTTTTAAGGCCTTTAGAACAATTTTTCTTCAGTGGTTTTACTTAGTTGTTATATCACTTTCAGGCTACTTATTTTCTTTAAATGACTACCTATCCTTAGTTGCACGTTTATTTTTATGAAGGAAAGATTTACTGATTAGAACAGGAAACCACAGTGCGTGTGCTCACCCCAGGTATTGACCCTTGTATGGCTGGTAGGCTGCAGGCTTAGCAGTAGTGGGTGGATCCTGTCTCATAGGTGGACTTCCCATTGGTGTCTGTGGAAGATCTTCCCACCCCAATCACTAAGTGAGGATGACCTAACAGTTGGGGAGGGGAGAACTTACCTATTTTGGTGTGTTTTACTCCTGGGTGAGCTGGGTGAGGTGCTCACACCCATGGTAGGCACGTAATCAAGTGTTATCGTTCCCTTTGTTTAGATTCAGGGCAGCGTGCTCAGAGTTCTGGCTGAGAGCAGGTGCTGCTGCCAGCTGTTCTAGCTGGGGATGTTCTGCCTGACCCAGCTGTCAAAGACAGTCCTTTACTTAATTACCTGAAAGGCTGTCCTGCAGCAGCTCTGGCTCCTGTCCTTGCCAATTTTAGAGCTTTCCTGGTAGGAAAGCTAAAGCCTTGTTATGTCTCGTGTTGAGTTCAGATTTTCCCATCTCTGGCTTATCTGTCATTAGGATCTAGTTTGCGGCTCATCTTCCAGAAAGCCGTCAACATTTCTGGTCAAAACTTTTTTTACTTTTCCTATTGCGATGATTTATCTTTATTCGTGCAAATTTACTGTCATTTTAACTAAATTTTAAATGTGTATGGGCATGTGTCATGTTGAGGAAGCATTTAAACCAGAAATCTGAAATTAAATAAAACAAACCTGTATTTTCTAACACGCCACCTTTCCTCTATAAGAAGGTGACCTAGATTTGTATATGTGTTTGTAACTGGCCAGCTTTCTGAGTTTGAAAAATTTCTATTGACTTCATCAGTTCATTTTGTTGTGATTAAGGAGTGGCTTAGACTCAGAGTTTTTTGGAGGGGAACATTTTCTTCTGCAACTGCTTCTGTCTCACCTATTTTGTTGCCCCTTTCTGGAAAAAAAAAATGTACACATAAATACGTGCCCATGCTTTGTATCTTTTTTCCTGTCGTTATTTTCTCTCTTACCATAGCTGAGCTCTGGGTATATAGCAGACATTTATTGCAAACCGTGTACGTGCAGTAGTTACTACTGCAGCTCTTGTAAAAGCAGCAATTTAGGTGAAATCTTAACAATTTTTCATAATGAATAAATCCTGAACATGTGAGAAAGTGCTACGGTAGTCCTGTTTAATCAATGTTTTATTCCTTCTCTCTGTCATGTTCATTTAAATGTAATTATTATTGCAAGTATTCAGTCTTCTCAGTTTTTTTTTTTTTTTTTTAAGAAGCAAGGGAATATTTACTTGTTAAATGGTCACGTATAAGGTTTTCCGGAAGAGGGAAAATGGACCAGCATAGACCCATCTCTCTCCAGTCCTGCCCGTGTATATGTCCAGTTGAGTGAAGTGCTTTCCTGCAGGGTTAGGCATTCCCAGAAGAGGACTGCGTGGTGGGAGGGACGATGGCCGAAGTGCTTCTCAGGGTAGATGTTTCCTTTTAGTGCACAAGGGAAGGTGTCTGCAGTCTTTTGACCGTCATGTGCTCAGCGTACCCTCACAAACTTCCTCCACGACCAACCAGCTCCCCTTGTATATGATCGTCCCTCTTTCCAACACACAGTTCCATCCTTTTCCAAAGGATGTTCTTGCCTAGATGTTTTCTGGTGTTGCATTGAAAGGCATGGGCAGAGGACAAGCACGGGTGCTCCTCCCTGGGCAGTCACAGAATCCAGAGGGTCAGGGCTCCAGGAGGAAGAGGGGGCGCACCCTTCCGTCCTGCTCAGTCTAACTTCACTCATTATGTTAGTGAGGGAGGGAGTCAGGGTCAGGTTATGAAAATAGCATGACACCAAATATTAAAAAAGAGAAAAAATCTGGGGGATTAGTATTGGGGGGACCAAAAGGCAATCAGGGGTCACTGAGGGGACATAGCCATAGGAATCGCAGTAAACAGCAGCCACCCCAGGGCCAGGGATGAAAAGGAAGAGGGTGGGGCTAATAGAACCCCAAGAGTTGACATTTGAGTCCCTGCAGAGCTGGGGCCCAGACCTTGGAAAGGGGATCTGCGGGCCTGGTTCTGTCTCTAATGGACAAGGTTGAGGTTGACTTGGAAACGGCCAACACTGGAACTGACAGCTGCTAAACCCAGCTGTCACCACTGTTGCTTTAAAGAACCATTGCAGGAATGCCAAAGCAGAAAGTCCTTTGTTCCTGTTCCTGTTCCAGCTTCACAGTTTCCCTCTAGTGACCCTGTTGGCAGAACCTACCAGGTTGCTGCTGCGAAGGAGAAATGTTTGTAGAGTCACAGGTGAGTTAATATTCTGCAGAGTGAAAGCCAGCGAGTGGCAGATGTGAAGTGGAGGTAATCGACCCCACCTTGTGCAAATAATATTTTGGTGCAAGGATGGACAAATAGATCTTTGGAAATGTTAGGGTCCAGCAATAGGTGTGTTCATATATTTGATTACTTGATTGGTTACCTGATTTGCAGTAAAGATGCCATTGTAATTCAGAGGAGGAAAGATCAGTTCTCAGTAAGTGGTGCTAGAGAAATTGCTATCTATTTGGGGAAAAAACATGAATCGTGAACATGACCTTATACCACACATTAAAATTAAAAGCGGTTCAGAGATTTGAATGTGAAAGGCAGAACAATAACACTTCTAGAATATAACAAAGGAAAATATTCATGGAGTAGGAAAGATTTCTTAAACAAGACACAAGAAGCATTAAGCCATACAAGAAAAAAGATAAATTGGGCTTCATTAAGATTTAGAACCCCTGACCATCAAAAGACAGAATTAATAAAGTGAGTGAGAAAGCCACAGATAGGGGGAAGATATTCATAACCCACATGCCTACGAAGGACTTGTCTCCAGGGCACAGAGAGATGTAGAAACATGGTATTAAACACCTATACATTGATAAAGATAAGACATATAAGCCAAATCAAAACCCTATGAGGGCCTAGAACAAACCCAGTAGAATGGCTAGAATGAAAAGATTCGACATAAAGTGTTGGCGAGACTGTAGAGCAGCGGGAGCCCTCTACATTGCTGATGAAATACAAATTGGGGCACCCACCCTGGAAACTATTTATTGGTATCTATCGAAGCTAAACATATTTCTATCTTCTCCAATGTTATGACCTGGCAATTCTACTTCTTAGGTATACAGCCAAGAAAAATGTGTGCATGTCTCTACCAAAAGGCATATAAAAGAGTGTTCTTTAGAGCTGTAAGTCGTAATAGCCCCAAACTGGAAACACTGTAAGTGTCCAGCAACAGAAGAAAACAAAAGCAGATTGTAGAATGTTCATACAATGGAATTCTGCTCAGCAATAAAAACTGAAGGACTGACACACGCAATAAAATGGATAAATTTCAAAAATATTTTGTTTAACAGGAGAAGCAAGACCCCAAAAAGTAGACGCTGTGTGAGTCCACATACGTGAAGTTAAAAACAAGCAAATATAACCAATGACCGTAAAAGCTAAAGTCTTGGTTACCCCTGGGGTAGGTACTGAACTGGGAGGAGACACGAGAATTTAGGGAAGTGATAGAAATGTTCTGTATCTTGGTCTGTCTAGGTAGTTAAATAGGTTGCATACAGAAGTAAAAACTTATCTAGATAAAATCATATTTCAAAAAAAGAAAAAATAAACCAGAAAGAGACCAGAAAAAATAAACCAGAAAAATAAACCAGAAAAAATAAACCATCATTTTGTCAGCATGTTCCTGTCCTAGCCCTTCAGTGACAATAGATAACCGTGATTGTCCCAGCTGTTTTCTGTCCTGACAGAGGCCTAGCATCACCCCCTAAAAAACAAATGAGACATGGGGTTCTTAGGTTGACCTGCTTGTGTTCTGTTTTTTCCAAGAGAGGGCGGGGATGGGAAGTTTGTTCGTCACAGCTTGGCTCATACAGAAAGATGAAAAAGGCCTTACCTGTAAAGGTCTCGCAGCGCACGGAGGGTGGAGTGCACTGAGCACTTTGGAAACAGAGGGCGTCACTGAAATGCAACGTAACCCAGGGCTAAGGGCTCAGCACTGTGGTCAAACCACCCGCACACAGAAAGTGGTGAGAGTTAGCTGCTCTGATTTGAATCTCAGGTTTTTGATAAAGCCAATAGCATCTAGGAACAACTGATAAAGAATCATTTGGCCTATTTTATATTGACCAGACAATTTTTTTTTAATCTTTCCTGCTGGATTGTGCGGGTGATAAATAATAGCCTGTTTCCATCCCTACCCCTTGTCAGCAAGGGGCCCACAAGACAGTCAAACCCTTTTGTTGGGGAAGTCATGGATGTTTTGCCAGGCAAGTCTGGCGTTCTAGGAAAAAGATGATTTTGACTAAAGTGTAATTAAAGAGGCAAGAGGACTGGAGGGGCCGTTATTTGGAAGTCAGAGGGAAAACCCAAGGAGAGCGGATGAAGACTAATGGTGTAAGGCTGTCCCTGGCGGAGTTCCTAGCATTGCCTGAATAATACATAAACCTGTAATTAAGATTTAAGACGATGCTGTGGGAAAAGTTCTTTGGGGCTAGAAGAATTCAGTATTTCTTGTGGTCATTAAAGGCAAGATAATCAATCATCTTTTCACTCTTTAATACAAGTAGGAAAGTGGTAACTTAAACCACAAGGAAAGTGCTGAGGTTTTTAGAAGGAAGAAGTGAGGCTGTTGGCGGTGTGCTGGGGGATGGAATCTGTACACACTGGAGCCTTGGTTACTCCCATTAGGGCCTTGAGAAGGCCCCAAAGAGTTGTGACTCAGCGTGCATGTAGAAAATTGGCTTAGAGTTATAAACTTTTAAGTTTTTTTTCTTCTGAAAAGATGATCTAAACACTTTCTGGCCTACCGATCTGCATTTTTGAGCATAGATTTTAGGTTTGAGACTTTTTCATTGAAAGGTGAGACTGTCCAAGCTGTCAGGATTGAGTTCTATGAAACAATTGAGTGCTGACCTGCAATACACCCCAGTTCAGCACACTCAGGAAGGAGCAGGGGGCCAACTACAGAGTCTTGGAGATTGGAGTTATGGAAATTAACTAGCTCCCCTACCTCTCTTAATATACAAGGAACTAGAATAAGTTGTCCTGGGTTACACAGCTAATCAGTGGTTGAGCTTGAACTTGGATTCAGGTTTCCTGACTGTGCACTTAGAGTCCTAACCATTTTGCACAATATGGCACAATGGGATGGATTCACCAGAGATGCTGTTCAGGGTGAGAGTCATCATCGCTCTCGTCAGAAGGCATTAAGGCATTTGCAGGTGCCAGTATGTTGGGAGGCTGAGACAGGCATGGGGCAGATTGCTTGAGGTCAGGAGTTCAAGACCAGCCTGTGCAATGTAGTGAGACCCCCCCCCCCCGCCCATCTCTACCAAAAAAACTAGCTGGGCATGGTGGAGTGAGCTTGTAGTCTCAGCTACTCAGGAGGCTGAGGTGGGAGGTTCCCTGTTATTTTGGTGCCACTGCACTCCAGTCTGGGTGAAAGAGAGAGACCTTGTCTCAGAAAAATAAAAAGGCATTTGTTGGTATGTTTATTATTTCTAATAAATGGGGATACTGGGCATAAATGGATACAATGTAGACATCTTTCTTTTTTTAGGCTACAAGTTTAGGGAATAGAATTTTATTGATTTCAATAAGGTATAAGACATACTTTATACATTATCAATAACCTTCAGTTTTGTTTGTCTAAAAGTGTTTTTTTATTGTACCCTTTATTCTTTAATGACAGTTTGGCTGCATTTAAAATGTTGGAATGGCAACCTTTTCCCCTCCACATTTCCGAGATGTGACTGAATTGTTTTCTTTGGCCGTTTCTATTGTCTGTTATCAGCCTCTTTAGTGTCACTGTATAAAGAGCTGACTGTTTCACTCTGGATTTTTCACTTTTTGTCTTTGGTTTCTGGCAGTTTCACCACAAGTTATGCACAGTTAATTCTGCCTGGGACTCATGATTCCCGGAACTAAGTCTCCATCTTTCACCAACTGTGAAAAATTCACAGCTGCTGTCTCTTTCCATATCACCTCTCTCCCATTCCCTCCACTCTCCCCTTTGCCGTTTCTTATCAGACACATGTGGGGCCATCTCCTTCTCTCCTCCTTCCCAGCTTAACCTCCCTCCCATGCTTGGCACCTCTATCTATGCCCCTCCCAGCCTCCATCGTTTCTTCCCATCTTTCTTCCACTTACCTGATTTTCTCTTCAGGTTTCTAACCTGCTGCTCTATTTACGCATCGTGCTGTTCATTTCCAAAGTTCTATGTGTTCATTCAATAAGCATGTTTGTGCTTTGCTTTGATGGCCAGGAGGACGTTCTCCTGACCCACTCTTCCCTGAGGGTGGATCCCTCCCAGGGCTCTCTCCACCCCATGCCTTGCTGGCACCAGGCTCGTGCTCGTCTCCAGGTCGCTGGTAACATGCAGCTCCTTGTCACCACCCCTTCACCTTCCATTTTCTGCTCTCTTGAAGTTTCAGCTCCCATTTACCGTTTCACCTGCAGGAGAATGCCACATGAAGGCAGAATCAGAGACTGAGGTGATGCATCCACAGACCAAGGGACACCAAAGTGGCCAGCACAGCACCAGAAGCTGGGAGAGAGCCTGGAACAGACTCTCACAGCCTGACTCAGTCAGTTAGTGCTGCGGGCTGGGTAATGTACAAAGAATAGAAATGTATTCCTCACAGGTCTGGAGCCCGGGGAGTCCAAAATCAAGGTGCCAGCAGGGTCGGTGTCTATGAGGGGTTGGGTCTCTGCTTCCAAAATGGCATCTGCTGAGCCTCAGGGGAGCAGCACTGGGTTCTCAGAGGGTAGAAGGGGGCAGAGGACTGGACGCGGCTTTGCTAAGGGCCTTAGTCCCATTCTTGGGGGGAATGGGACTTGGCCTAATGACCTTTTAAAGGCCCACCTCTTAATGCCATCACACTGGCCATTTAATTTCTTCTAGGTTCCAGAATTGTGAGATAACAAATTTCTGTTGTTCCACAAATACCAATTTATGGTATTGTGTACTGGCAGCCCTAGCAAACTAATACGGGTGAGGTTGATAGGTAAACAGGAAGAAGGTAATAGGGGGATCAGGAGGCAGGTAGGTAGATCTAAGGGGGTTAAACTGAGGAGAAAACAGGAGCGATGAAGTTGGGGCTGTGTTCTTATAGGTAAGAATGGATGCTGAGCCTGTGTGATTTGCTAGGCCCTGTGGAACTGCTGTTTGCAAAGTCTCTCATGAGTCATCTGCTCTGACTTCATTAATAGAAGAAACCCACAGAAGACCTTGGTACCAAAAGGCATACGACACAGCCTTATTTTTCCTGGGTAATACCTGCCTAGTGCTCCAGACTTCAGGGAGCCTCCATGGACCTGCAGAGGGGCAGTGGGAGGAACAATTCCCATTTCCTCAACACTGTTAGAAAATTGTTACTAAAACACACTGGACTGAACCTTCATTGGTTTGGGAATTGGTGGAACCAAGCATTCAGGTGCTGCCCTTTGTATGTGCTAAGGAGCAGAGACAGCCAATATTGACATAGCACTGGGGGAGGAGCGGGTATGAGGATGAAACTTACTGTTTCCAAGTAGGCTGGCTACCGTGAAGCTTGACCTAAAGCCAGAGGCTTCTGGGTCCGGGATTGCTGCCATCCTGTTGTGGGGATCATAGAAGTCTCTGGGGACTTCTTGTAATTTCTAGATAATTTGGTTGTATCTGCTTTAACCAGAGAATGAAGTTGCTGGGGGAAATTAAATCAGGAAAAAGAGTCCAGAGTCTGTTTTCATCTCATTAAGCACTGGAACTCCCAACAGTATGGGCTGAAATTGGCCCAAATCTTATTCATTCTTGACTTGTTCTTATTCCAAGCTAATTTTAGTCCAGATTTTGATTTTTGACTCTGTCCCTGTGTTAATGATGTCTTTCCTGCCTTAGGGCCTGGGGTGGTGTCTTTATTTTCTTTGGCCCTTTCTCAGTTGTTGCATCTTTGCCTTAGTCTGCTTCAGTATTCCTTGCGCAGGGGCCCCCCACCCTCTGGGCACCTGCCCTGGCTGACCCAGCTGGCCTTGCCCTGTCTGTTGTGTAAATGAAGACCCCACTAAGCATCCAGGATAAACATGAAATTCCAAAGTATGGCGCCAAATCACCTTAGAAATATCAAGAAACAGTTCCGTGACCCTCGACCCCCTTGCCCACTTCAAGGGTTGAGAAGGGTTTGCGTAGAGGTCACTTTGGAGAGAGCTGTGCTACGAACGCTCCTTTCCTGCAGCAAGCCCTGTGAAGGTGATATCCACAGGTGCACTCTGGGTGAAGATGACGTGCTGGGCACTGCATTTAGGAACCCCTGCAGATGGGCATGACTCCAGCCCAGGAAATCCAGCTGGGGGAGAAGGGCCAGTGCACTGTGCCCTTGCAATTGGCCTGCCCTCCCAGGGTTCAGGGCACACGGTGTGCAAGTGTCTTCTAAGGACTCGGTATGGGCCATGGAGGAGAGAGAGCATTTGGCTTGGGGTTTTCAAAAGGACTGCCTAGAGGGGCAGAGGGACTGAAACCTCAGGCCTGCGGAGGGGACACATCTGATTACTGGGGGCTAAGTAAGAAGTCACAGGGCATGGACAGGCTAGAATGGTGCAAGATGCAGGAGCGTAACCCTCACAGTGTAAGTTCTCATGGTATTTGTAAAGAGTCTATTAAAGTTGAGGGAAATCAAAGCATCTCTCCCTAAAATACTGGGGGTTGTAGGTAAAGGTAAAAGGTTAAAGCACAGGGACACACTCTGCCTCTCCTCTCTGCCCTAATCAGCTCAGAAACAGGGCTCAGAGACCACCGTGACCTGGGAGCGAGGCGTGGACTTTACTCACCCCGTGATCTGCCTTCCCACATCTTCCCACCTTTTGGAGACACTCTCCTCTTTGGTCACTATATTGTACTTATGGCTCATTGATAAAATACTATTGAAGCAAGGCCCCGAAGCCACTGCCTTGAGAGAGAAATACCCTTGACTCGAGGCCCGGCCCTGGCAGTAGGCCCAGCCTGTGTTACTCACCTGCCTGGTTTGCTTTTGTTGATCTGACTTGTGTTTTTAGGAGAGTGTCACAACTAAGAACCCAAAAAAGGAAAGGAAAGGAAATTAGGTTTTCTCTCTTACCCAGTATTCCATGAATGTGAGAAAGATTTGGTTTTAATACCTGCCGGGTTTGGAGAGCACAAGACTCACACAGAGCCAGGGCAGGTGAGACCTTCCCTGAGACCTTTGGCCCAGGGTGCTGGGAAGCTCCAGGGCTTCCTTGGGTCACTGCTGTTTCCACAGCTTCCTGGTGGTGCTGCCAGCCTGGCGCCAGCCGAGGTGAGGGAAAGGAGAAATGGTGTGTTAAATCAAGTTGGTAATGCTGGTTTCCTGCTGGGCTGAATAGCCTGATTTCTCAGATGTGACTCTCTCTCTTTCTCTGTGTGTGTGTTAGTCTCTCTCTCCAAGGTCACACACACAGTGTATGTGTGTGAGAGAGACTAACTATAGTGACCTTGGGACTGTCTGTTTGCCAAAAGAGAAGGAAAGTGATGAGTTTGACCAACTTTATCCTCGGGGGCCAAACTTTTCCTACTGAATGCAACTTCAAGGGACAATGAGACACTAAATAAAGTTGAGTTTTGATTACTTCCACGTGGTGTGTGCTCCTGGTGACCCCCCTGAATGGTGCCTCTTTCAATTGCAACACTAGAGAGATGTTTTCAGAGACTTTGGGGTCGGAGGAGGAAGGAGGAAAAGGCATTCATGGCCTTAAAAGATTAGGGGTTTTCAAGAACTGCTTATGGGGTTACAGATTTCCATTACTACTTTCTGCTTCAAAACAATAAAAGAAATCAGCCTGTGGTCACCGGGCACAGGTCTCTTTGGTGGGTCATGGTCAGTGGTGGCAGCTAGCTGCCATTCAGCTGCACTGAGCATTGGTGTTGAGACTGCACAGCAGTACAGCAGAAGGCCACAGTTCTCAAACTGGACCTGGAATGGGTGGAAAATGTGAATTATGGAGTCCTATCCCCGGGCATCTGACTCAGAAACTCAGAAGCTGGGCCCAGGAAGCTGTTTTTTTTTTTTTTTTTTAGTCAACTGAGCTAGAATGCCATGGCCTCACCATAGCTCACAGCAATCTCAAACTCCTGGTTCAAGCAATCCTTCTGCCTCAGCCTCCTGAATAGCTGGGACTATAGGCGTCAGCCACATGTCTGACTAGTTTTTCTGTGTTTAGTAGAGATGGGATCTTGCTTTGCTCAGTCTGGACTCAAACTCCTCAGCTCAAGAGATCAAGATCATTCCACCTCAGCCTCCCAGAGTGCTAGGACTACAGGTGTGAGCCTGGCCGTGTGTTTTAACAGGCTCTTCTGATAATTCTGATTATGTCCTAAAGTTGAAGAACCACTGTCACAGAGATTAAGCTTCTGGGCTTTGGTGCTAAATAGCTCCCTCTTGAATCTTGGCTCTACCACATTACAACTGTGTAACTTTGGACAAATTCCTGAATTTCAATATTTTTTGCTCATCTGGAAAATGAAGATAATTTTTATTCTTCATTAGACTAGTGTCCAAATTAAATGAGATTTAAAATAATTGCCAAGCCCTTTAGTGCCGTCTCTAGAAAACAGACTTATCGAATCCTTCCCTACAGGTTATGAGTTAGGATTATTATTCCTTTATATGGTTGCCAGGTACAACACATAAAAATATAGGATGCTCAGCTGAATTTGAATTTCAGATAACAAATTGTGTACTGCCGTGTTTTTCTTTGTGCTTAGCTGATAGTGCATGAGATATACTTCCTACTAGAAAATTACTCATCGTTTAAGTGAAATTCAAATTTAACTGGATGGCTTATATTTTGTCTTGGAATTCTATTCCTAGGTTACAGATGAAAACTGAAGCTGAGACAGGTGGAGTCATTTGTCCAAAGTCATAGGGTTAGTGAGGTAATTGGGATGGGAGCCCAGGTGGGTCCCAGTGCAGCGCCAGATTCCTCCTGCTTGTACAATCCCTCATCCTGGGCAATTTGTGGAACGAGTGAATTCTCTGGAAGGACTAATTTTCTTCTCTTTTTAAAACTGACATTGGAGTTGTGGGCATGTGGGTAGGAAGGACTCTGCGATGTTGCATTTTCTTATATAATTTCCACAGAACATTTTGACCTTCCTTAGGTGAGCACGGGGAGAATCCGTACATTACTTTATACAGTTTATAGCAGAGTTTAGCACATGTGGTATTTATCAAACTCGATTTTCTTTCTCTGTCTCTTTCTTTTAAAGTCATCCTTAGATGTTTCTAAAGAAAACTTTTTCAAATTATTCAAATGAACCGAGCATTGATTTGTTGGTAAGTTGAAAAAATACTGAGAAATGAGAAAAAATTTTCTTTGTTCAAGGGTACAGAATGGTTTGTGACGTATCTTGCTCAGTCACAGAAATCAGATGGTTTTATTTTGATTTTCAAACATGCTTGGATCTTTTTCTGTACTGCACACACGAAAAAAAAAAAAACAACTTGCTGAGTTATCATTGAAAATGTTCATTTCTGTCCTCCCTTTGTCCTCCATTTAAGAAAAACTCCTCTGGAGGGTGAATCTTGGAAAGGAATGAAATATGTTTTCTTTTCTTTTCTTTTTTTTTTTGTAGAGACAGAGTCTCACTGTACCGCCCCTTGGTAGAGTGCTGTGGTGTCACACGGCTCACAGCAACCTCTAACTCTTGGGCTTATGCGATTCTCCTGCCTCAGCCTCCCGAGCAGCTGGGACTACAGGCGCCCAACACAACGCCCGGCTATTTTTTGGTTGCAGTTTGGCCGGGGCGGGGTTTGAACCCGCCACCCTCGGCATATGAGACTGGCGCCCTACTCACTGAGCCACAGACGCCGCCCAGGAATGAAATATGTTAAGATAAATATGAGATGAGAAGGGTGAAGGGAAGGATAATAAGGATAATAAAAATATGTGCCACTTTGGCACTTTGAAATTAATGGGCAGCCGATTTGACTCCCTACCTAGGAATCCACTCAGTACCCAAAATGGCAGAGGTTGCACAGGCTGCAGCTTTCATCACATCGTCAGTAGCAACCACTGCAAATACCCCAGAAACACGAATAGCGCAGGGCTAGCTCTGCACCCAGGACTTTGCCAGTGCCAGGGTAAAAAGATGTTGGAGCTAGACAAAACCTGACTCCTGCCCAAGTGTTTACAGTTGCTTTGGGGCAGGGGCAGGACTCGGACCATCTGAAGTGAAGCAGGAGGAACAATTTAAGACAGTGGATTGTCAATGCCTTGCTGGGTGGCTCAGATTATACAAGTGCATTTTGTAACTTCACTTTCTCCCTGTGAATGTAACCAGACCAGCCTGCTTGCATACATGTGGGTGCTACTTACATCAATTGGTTAAAAATCTCTTTTGTAGTCTCCTTCATCCATTTTATAAACCATGCGGGCACACATTCATGGCAACCTTTTATCTTACGAGAAGAGTAAAAAGATTTTAAGGAGAACTTTAGTTTCTAAACTTTAGGACTTCTGGCAAAATAGTCGACTATGTATTTATGATAACTTGATTTACACATTGAAAACATACATAAAGTGAGATTAATTTAGAAAATGTTGCTTTTTTCTGGGCTCATATTTGTCGAGAGTACAACACTTTCATTTCTGCCTTAGTTATTAATGATTACCTTTCTGAACCTATGTTTGATGCTTCCTGTGGATGCTTTGTCTCGGGTCAATGA
The DNA here is from genome assembly GCF_027406575.1 of Nycticebus coucang. NCBI lineage: Eukaryota > Metazoa > Chordata > Mammalia > Primates > Lorisidae > Nycticebus > Nycticebus coucang. The sequence goes on from NC_069796.1 coordinate 13,233,452, forward strand.
ATATACATGTGTACAACATTTAGATGGTTATTTTTAGATTGTTCCCTAGTGTATACTTGGGGTCTGCACAATGTCACCCTTCATTATATTGCATGTTAAGTGTTCTTTCAGAAGTTTATTTACAAAGACATCTAACTGAATCAGTGTGAAATATGTTATTTCCCACTGGTTTTTAACCAGTTCTCTCAGCGGCTAACTGTTACACCTGACCTGTTACCAGTTACACATGAAGGCTGACTGAGGTGCTGTCAAGCTCATGTGTTGTCGTGGGACTCCAATGCCCAATAAAAATACTACGTTTCTTTTCCCACATTTCTCAGCCCCTTTGCAATTGGATGAGGTTCAGTGAGGAGTTCTGGCCAATGAAAGTTGAGAGAGAAAAATTATATCTCTTCCTAGATAAGGCAGGGAGAAGTACGCATGCAAGTTTCCGGTGAGAGCACAGGTAGCGAGAATAAGATGGAGCCAGTCAGGGCAGCTGGACACAGCACAGCTGGTCTGGCCGGTTTAGGTCCCTGACCTTCCCCTCAGGTCTTCCATCCTTGTTGTTTTGTAAATCTAGCTTTAATCTAAAAGTGTATATTTTGAGTAATTTAGGGCAATTGATTTAGGAGATCAACTTTTAAATTAGAAATATTGTTTTGGGTCATGGCTTATACCAATTATTTATTATGGATCATGGGTGATGCTGATTATTGTTGTTTATATAAAGGTTAATTATTGTTTAAGATAAGAGTCAACATGGTTGTTGCTTTGAACTTTTATGCATAAAACTGTAGTTTTGGAAATGGAAGAGCAGACTAGTCTTGGAGAGGCTCCTCTCACTGTTCTCCAGAATTGCTGGCCTTCTGATAATAAAGGTCATTGGACCTATCCCCCGTCTCTGCATATTTGCTAGACAGTGACAGGCAGCCAGACCCCCTTCACCCAGTGACACTAGTACTATTGTGACAAGCCACCTGCTCTACATGGAGCCTTTTGTTGTCCTGGATTCTTGAGTGATTGTGTGGAACTGAGGTCTACCACCCCATGAGGGACAAGTACTGTGAGGGAGAAACAGTTTGTATTGAGCCACAGGGACATTGGGTTAATTTGCTCTCACAGCATGGTCTTTCCTACCCCCATGGATTTTGCCTTTTCTAAACAGATAAAATAAAACAATAAAGAGCATGTTCTATTATATAAACTATTGAGTAGAATAGGCTATCAAATCATTTCCTTTTTAGTAAAGAGTAGTTTGAGAATATATCTCACCTTCTATTTGGCATTTATGTCTCGTGCTGAAACAGCTTGACTGTTTCTTTAAGGTCATGGTGAGGGTTAGGACACCCTATGGCAAAACACACGACCTTGGCATTTGAGAAAACAGCAAAATCTAGAAAGGTCACTTCTGACCTTCCCGGCCCTTCTCCCCTGAAGCAGTTTGTACAACTGAGGAAGAGTTTTTTTGGTCCTTCCCTGAAGTAGGTCATAAGAACCTCATGTAAGAGGTGCCCTTCCAAACATCTGGAGAAAATGAACATCTTTATTCTCAAAAACATAGAGAGGCTGTGAGGAATCTGACCCAATAGCCATTGCCGAGTTCCCTCCAGTTTGTTACAGGTAGGTCATATCCCCTTTATCCTATCTTACTTTCCCAGAAACTGTTCACTGTTCATCAAACCTAGCATAGAAATATACAAGTTTTCTTGTGTTTTGATCTTTATTTCCAAAGGCTCTCATGTCACATAAAACTTGTGTTAAATAAATTAGTATGTTTTATCATGTTAATTCATTTTTTGTTACGGGACATCGCAATGGATGAGCAAAACCTTTCTATTCTAGCTGTAATTTCTTTAAAGTGCCCTGAATTACCGTCTTTTAAATTGGTAAATTATTATTTATCCCACTCAAAATGATATTGACACTGATGCCATTTCTATCCTGTCCACTAGTTTTTAGATGACAAACAACATCAACAGCTGGCCACTGTATCGTCCTTTAGAGCCAGGATATTATGAAATACATTTGTGGTCTTCCATTTCCTAACAAACAGTTCCTAAAGCCCTTAGAATCTTGTGAATGATAAGAGTGTCTTTTTTATGCTAATGATATGACTGGTGCATGGGGGGCTCCTAGACCAAGGTGTGGTGGGGTTGTGACTTTCAGCCCTACCCCCAACGTCTGGAGAGGGGAGAAGGGCAGGGTGTTGAAGGTCGAGTTGATCACCAATGGCCATTGATGTAATCAATCATGCTTGTGCAGTGAAGCCTTCATAAAATCCCAAAAGGCAGGGTTTGGGGAGCTCTCTGCTATCTGAACATGTGGAGGGGCCTGGAGGGCAGTGTGCCTGGAGAGGGCGTGGAAGCTTTGTGCCCTTTCCCACATGCCTTGCCCCGCCCATCTCTTCCATCTGGCTGTTCATCTATACCTTTGTGATACCCTTTATAATAAAAGGGTAAGTGTACGTAAAGTGTTTCTCTGAGTTCTGTGAGCTGCTCTCACAAATTAATCGACCTTGAGTTGGAGATCATAAGGAGCCCTGTTTATAGATGATCTGCCAGAAACACAGGTCATAGCCTGAGATTTGTAATTGACATCTAAGGAGAGGGGCAGTCTTGGGGGACTGAGCCCTTAACCTGTGGGATATGAACCTTTCTCCAAGGAGATAGTGTCAGAGTGAAACTGTAGGATATCTACCCGGTGTCCATTGGAGAATTATTTGGTGTGTGGGGAAATAACCGTCATGTTGGGTGTCAGAGTGTTGAGTGCTACGTGAGTGAGAGCAGGAAAGAACGCTTCTGGATTTTTTTCCTCATATATTTTAAAAGCAGAAGTAGTATCAGGCTCTGAAAAATAACGGTCTTTGTATCACTGGCATTGGGATCCATCATTTTCTCAGGGGTCTTTGTAAACATTTTTCCAGATTCACATAGGCTCAGAATTTGGTAGCCAAATACCAAATCATGATGAAACTAGCCCGAGATGTAGTTCTATTTGTACCAAAGGCATTGTGGTACCAGATAGCAGCACCCTCTTTGTGTAGCGGAGCATCATCTCCCACACAGGTGACTCCCTGAGTGTCCCACAACCACAGGCCACTTGTTGGTGCCACTCCACATCTGCTCTGCTCTTCTCCCACGTGAGCACCTTTTGGCCCAGAAAGCCACCAGCAGAAGGCATTTCTCTACCAGGAAGGGAGCTCTGGGCATCCTTGGGGCTTGTCTCCAATGTCCCCCAACTCTTAATGCTGGATTTTTTAGAGGTAAGGAGCCTTCCCAGCTTTGAGGCACACTGTGTTATTTGGGAGAGGAAGTCACACAAAAAATTTCTAAACAATATTGTATAGTATAATCTTTAACCTCCTGAAAATAGGGGGTCAAACCTAGGAGGTCGAAAGAGAAACAAAAAGCAACCATCCTTTTCATCCTCCTCTTCAACTTCATCTGGTTGAAAAGCCCTATAAGAAAACCAGCTTTCCTCAATTATAACAGTCTGACAGGCCTTTCCCTGGAGGTCAGCCCGGGGGTGTGCGCATGCGTCTGCGCGTGTTTGGCAGGTGGACGCCCCGCCCGCCCGCAGAGACTTCAGTCCCCTGCGTCTTCTCCCTCCACAGCGCATTGTAATTGGGTCAGAAAGGCTGGGCTGCGTCTCTGAGGACACTTGGAAAGGACTGATCTGTGTCTTTCACACTAAGCCAAATGTAGAGTTGGTAGAAGTCTGAAAAAGAAACAGTTAATTTTTTTTTTTTTTATTGTTGGGGATTCATTGAGGGTACAATAAGCCAGGTTACACTGATTGCAATTGTTAGGTAAAGTCCCTCTTGCAATCATGTCTTGCCCCCATAAAGTGTGACACACATTTTTAAAAATCTTTTGTCAAAAGGTGGATCTACCCCACGTGTCCATGAGCGCGTGGATGGACGAGCAGGATGCGGTGTCGGCACATACCATGGAATACTGTTTGACCGGAAGGTGGAGTGGAATTCTGATACAGGCCTCAGCGCGGAGAAACCCTGACGACACGCTGAATGAAAGACGCCAAACACAAAAGGACAAATACCGTAGGATTCCACCTAGATGAGGAACCTAAAAGAGGCTAATTCACAGAGACAAAAGGTAGAATAGAAGTTACTGGGAACTGAGGGGAGGGGAGAAGGAGAATTTATTATTTAATGGGTATGTAGTTTCTGTTTGGAATGATGAAGCTGTTCGGGAAATGGATGGTGGGGGTGCTTGCACAGCCTTGTGAATGTACTGAATGTCCCTAATTATATTATGCACTTAAAAATGACTAAAATAATACAGTTTATGTTATGTATGTTTTATCGCAACAACAACAACAACAACAAAAAAAAAAATCTGCAAAGATTCTAAGAGTAAATACATTCTCATAGAGGGTAGCCCAGGGGATTGAAGGAAGCTTATTCGATTTTGCTAGATTGTAAACTGCTTGAGGACAGCATCTCTGTCATTGGAAGTGCCACAAGCTCTATGATAATGTCCTGGACACTCTGTGACCGTGTTTTGCACGTGTTAAGACTCAGTGAGTCCCAGCTGAATTGAATTAGATGATGACCTACAGGATTTCTCAATTTAATTCATTCTGTCGGGAGGAGTAAGTGGATTTTCTGATCAAATGTAGGGGAATGCGTAAAAGCCTCTTTTTTTGGGAGCGGTTTGTACAGCTTGCCAATGTTTGCAGCCTGGGTGCTTGAAAAGCTTGGACAGGCGCCAGGCAAAGCAATATGAGAGAACTGTTAGGTTGAGGGGTGAGTGATCAGGATTCAATCTCATGTGCGGCTCTGGCAAAGGGATGTTCAAAGGTTAATAGCACAAAGATATTGGCTTTGAAAAAGAACATTCTTTGAAAGAATCCAAAAGGGTGCAGGAACGAGCTTGACTGGAATTGATTTACGGAACCTTGAGTGTGTGGGAGAGGATACAAGTGGAGATTGCTTACGGCGGGCAATATTCCTCCTTCCCTGCAGGGAAATACAAGTGGCAAAATCAGCCAATGTTTACAGCAGCTGACGTTTCCCAAAAATTTATTCAAAAAGATTCTTTTCTTGGAATCGTCCCTTTGACACAAATGATATCTCCACATGCAAAACGGAAAAAAAAACCCCACAAAAGACCACATATTCTTTTTCTGGGCACTGATACTCTGAGTGGAGTCCAATACGACACCTAGCTTTTGTAGACAGAAACATCTTTTTTTATTGTAGAGACAGAGTCTCACTTCATGGCCCTTGGTAGAGTGCTGTGGCCTCACACAGCTCACAGCAACCTCCAACTCCTGGGCTTCAGCGATTCTCTTGCCTCAGCCTCCCGAGTAGCTGGGACTACAGGCGCCTGCCATAATGCCCGGCTATTTTTTGGTTGCAGTTTGGTCAGGGCCGGGCTTGAACCCGCCACCCTCGGTATATGGGGCTGGCGCCTTACCGACTGAGCCACAGGTGCCGCCCGACAGAAATATCTTATAATTGGCATTTAACCAATTAATAAGTTCATTTTAGATCATTACTTACAAGTAATACACAAACATTCTCCTAAAAATTCCAGCATTGACTGAAGTACATAGATTTGAAATGAACACATCCTCCCTCTATCCCATTTCCTTTAACAGTGGGGTAAGGTTTGAAATGTACTCTTGTGAAAGATTCCCTTTATGTTTGCACGCATACGTAAATGTAGAAATAGCTTTTATTTTTCCTAAATTTTTTACATAAACTATCAAATTCTTTTTCCGAAATCTAATTTTTGTTGGAGATTTTGAGAGCGGTGAAGTGACTGAGTGAAGGATACAACTCCTGGTGTAACCAGGAGTTGCCTGTATTACCTGGATATTTATGAGAACTGAACTTCAAGCTTCGCATGTGAAGTGTGGATGTTTATGTGACCGTAATGCAATAGGAAAAAAATCTACACTCTGCACCCAAGAGAGTCTCACCACGTCAAAATCACATTTTTGTGCTTATACACAAAAGGCACAGGCAACTTACTTGTTTTTCTTTGGCTGATACCTTGAGAAATTAACACCTTTTGTATAAGTGTAAAATTCTGCATTTTTCTTCATCCTCTGTTCATTGAAGTGTGGAATCACAGTTAGTTGAATTAATTATCCAACCTAGAACATGCATAATATTAAAGCCAGATATTTCAGAGATCTAAAACTTGGAGGAAATTAAAACTAGCTACAGAATTCTCCTTTAAATCATAACCCTCAAATTAGAACCTAGCTGTCCATATTGTACAGTGGGCAAGGAAGAGAAGGGGCATTTCTTTTTGAATTATTTTTCGTTAATATGTTACAGATTAAAAACATGTCCTGTTAGTTTTACAGGTCTTTGCATTTTACGTGTTACACCCCCTGCTTTCCGCTGCGGCTTGTTTTGTCTGTACGAGGTGCTCTCTTTTTGAGCGTTTGGTCTGTAGACATACAGACCACTGCTGCTATATCACCCTCTGCTGGAGTCTCCCCACCTCAAACCATGGAGACTCCCAAGTTTCTACCCCTCCTGGATCTCAGTCTTCTCCAGAGTTCAAAAGGGAGTGCAGAAAGAAGGCTCAAGTGTATTTGGGACTTGATTCCTCCTCATACCACATCAGCTCAATTTTCCATTAATGCATCTTCTGTATCAGGCAAAATATAAATGTCAGTAGTCCATGAGTGTCAGTTCTCTTGCCTTCCTTTTTCCTACTTCTTATGATTCCAACAGAGCCGGTTGCCAACTTACTGTGCCTCATTTTTTCTTTTTTTTTTTTTTTTGGTTTTTGGCCGGGGCTGGGTTTGAACCCGCCACCTCCGGCATATGGGACCGGCGCCCTACTCCTTGAGCCACAGGCGCCGCCCTGTGCCCCATTTTTTTCAAAATAAGTGTTGATTGTTAATGTTGAATATGATTATTTTTAATAGCTTTCAAGATAGACCATATCCCCCAGCACTTACTAAATGCCTACTTTGTATAAACAGCTTAACATTTCTTTCTAAGATTTTTTGGCCAAAGAATAATGCCTACCTTATACCCTTGGCTTTGAACTTGAGCAGAACCAGATAAGCAAAGAGGTTTGGTTGCAGCAGGTGACTGGGTGTTTATGGCTTTTTTTTTGTTGTTGTTTAGCCAAATCTACTTGTCACCAAGGGAGCTGATTCTTGATGAGCTGATTTAAAGCCAAGGTTTAGGAGGCTAGACTGAAAGTCAGATGAAGCAGAACAAGTAAACCTGCTAATGATCTGCACATATGGGGTTTTATAGCTTCCAAAATATATCAAATGGCTTTAGATTTTGTAAGCCATAGTCTAAAGGATGATAGCAAAACCAATTTGGATGGCTAAGAAATGAAGACTATTAAACCGAGTAGGTTCAGAAGTGTCTGAAAATGCAAATCGCTAATGCATTTGTTAATGAGGTTGCTATTTTTAAAGGCACACTAATGAGGCTAATCTATTTCATAGCACAAGGTAACTTCCTTGTTATTGCTCTTTCTCTTTATTTTTTCCTTTTTATCACCTTCTTCCACTTACACATTTTTTTTGGGGGGGGGGGTTGGCTCCATTCAGATACAGTAATCGGGCTAGAAGGACAGACTAGGAAACGTGCATGGTTACCCTAAGATGGTTATTTATAAAGAGGCTTCAGGGATCTCCCAGCTGGGTTCCCAGAGGTGATGCTGTCCACATCATGTTTGGAAAGGCTCAGATAAATGCTATTATGATCATAGCATGAAAGATCACTGATCACAGATCATCCTAGAAGATACAATAATAATAAAAAGTTCAAACTATTGTGAGAATTACCAAAATGTGACACAAACACACAAAGTGAGCATGTGCCACTGGAAATATGGCGCCAATAGACGCACTGGACTCAGGGTTGCAATTTGTAAAGAATACAACATCTGTAAAGCTCAATAAAGTGAAGCACAAGAAAATAAGGTAGGCTTACACCTAAAAAAGATATTCATTGCTAAATTGTTTATATCATTAAAGTATTGGAAGCAGCCCAATAGGGGGTTGGTTAAATAGATTTTGCTGCATCTATACTACTGAATATTATATAGCTGTAGGAAGAAAGGAAACTTTCTTCACAGAAAAACTTTGGAAGGAAGCAGATACTCAGCCTGACACTAAGAACGGAAACCAAACCTACTGTCTACACTAACATGACTGACTGCTTTTCCACCATCACCATCACCATCACCATCTCTCTACTCTTCTGTGACTGTCCTGCCCAAGCAAATGGTTTGATTGTTCGTTATATGAATGTCGACCAACTCCTCATTGGACAGGATCAACCTTTTCTCCTCTTATATTCTCGGAATCCTTTGGTCTCAAAAGCTCCACCTTGATTTCATCAATCCTGAACTGTTGTATTGGACTGATTCTTATTTGGTTCTCGTGAAGTCCCAACTTTGAAAGACCCGCCTTAAACCACCCTTGCAATTCCAATAAATTTCTACTTTACTTTATGCCATCTGAGACACTACTAAGCTGATGTGAAGTTCAAGCTTATCTTACCAACAAGCTGTGTTGGTGATATTTGGGCAATCAGCTTATGACATAATGCGAAGTGGGTACCTCTTTGGTACCCACTTCGGGATATGTGCATATGGTAACTAGACAGAGGATGGAAGAAGATGGAGAAAAGGTATAGTTTGTTTTACCATTTGTATTTTTCTTCACTGAAAAACTTTTTGTTTTGTTTGTTTTTGTTTTTGGCTGGGGCTGGGTTTGAACCTGCCACCTCCGGTATATGGGGCCAGTGCCCTACTCCTCTGAGCCTCAGGTGCCGCCTTCAGTACAATTTTTGTAGTGATGAATCATGTGAATCCATTATCTATTAAAAATTAAATGAAAAGTAAATATTTTGTATGAATACAAGTATGAAATAAAATGGGGGCTTGATTGTCCCTAAATTTCTTTTTAACACTGTGACTGTGTTATAATCTTATATTGTTCACTGATAAAATGATTTCCAAAATTGGTGCAGTATCCGGATATATGGCTGAATAGTTTATGTATCTCTTGTTGATGGGGTAGCTTTCCAATGCCCAGTGCATTAATTCACAGGTGTTTCTCGTGCTGATTTCAATTAACATTTGTCAGAGATAAAAATCCAAATTTTAGCCAGAGCACAGCACTATTTTGACAGTATCATTTTCAACATTATGACTTTTTAGTGCAGACTCGTGGTTTTAATTGGAAAACCAATTACTTTAAAAACTATTCTGCTTCTGCCCTTTAGCATGATTTTTATCAAGAGTCCCATATTTTTGGAAGATTATAATATGATTATGATTTGAGACTGTGAGAAGAATCTGGAATGTCTGGAATTATGGGTAACTTGAGAGGACTTGGAGGCTATTCTCAGGTCCTCCGCTGACTGGAGTTTAAAGGTGTGTTGTTGTAGTTAAAAAGGTAGAGTGACATTTTAAAAAAGAAAATTGGCATAAAGAAAACAAAACAGGTCTTTTCAGAAGCAGTGAGAATGAATAGCACAACTGACTTCAGTAGGTTTTTGAAAATAGGATTATAGTTTGTTTTACCTTTTTCTTTCCTTTAAATAATAGTTTGAGGGAAAGGATGAGATAAAAAAAAAAAAGAAAGAAAGAAGAGCCACCTGGTGATGGTGTGCTTGCTGGGGGGAGGCAGGCTGGAAAAGTAAACTTGAGTTTCCTTCCTTTTGTAACCTAAGGATAAAAGAAGGCTAGATTAGGCACAGATAAATGAAAACAAACCCCAGATCATTTATATTTTATCCTTAAGTATCCACATCCTTTAGGAACATCCTTTTTACTTTATTAAATTTGACTGTAGAAAGAAAATATTAATTTTCAAAGTACTGTAGCATAAATTTACATTTGCATAATAATACCATTTGAATGACATTTACAATTTATCAGGAGCTCTCAAATACATTCTTATCCCTGATATTCATTGTTCTTTATGTATGGCACGTTGAGCAAAGAATATATTCTTTTCTTTTCCTTAATGATGTCTTTTCTTCCATTTAATTAATATTATCTGACATTTACTTACATTTTTCAGACATAAGTAGTTATCTCTCTTATCACTCAACATTAAACTCAATTACATAGTCAAGAGCATTTTTATTTTTAGACTGGTGTCCATCTGTTAAATGCACCCTTAGCTGCATCAATTTAATTCGTTGCTTATGAACCTTTTTTCTCTACTCAGAATAATTTTGTTTTTTCTCTGTAAAGTGACAAAAGCTGACATTTTTATATCGGCATGTGGGATTCAAATTTCTAAAATGTAGATATTAAATTTTCCTTTGTGGTTAGATGGGAATTCTCTTTATCCTGGCCTTGATTCTGATAGAAACTTGGAACAATAGGGCCCTATACTTTTGATAAAAGATTGCCCACTGCTAGTCAGGTCTGAGCATATCTGCAAAGCAGGTGCACCACAGGCCAGGAGGACATTTGCATGCAGGACTGAGGTGACTGCTGGAACAGAACTCATCATCCTAAGGGAAGGAAGAACTTGAGTTCTACCTAGAGGCTATACATCACCTGTTTCCTTTCTGCCCTATGGATGTAGATCTGCTTCTTTTATGGTAGGAGAGAAGTTTGTCTGTGTAAAAGATGCCAGATACATGGCCCCAGGTCACCAAGCAGCTCTGGGTCTTGGTAAGGTGGTGCCAAGTGGCAGAAATATCTGGTTTTGCATAACCAAGGTAGCACTGCCTGGTGGTCTCTGTGGTAGTGATTAAAAGCTGAAGCAGTATTTATGTGGTGGTCAACAGGACCTAATCCCCAATTTTGTGAGAAGACTCCCTGGTGTTTCTCAGAAATAAATGTGGGAGACTTTGCAGGGAGCAGAAGTCCTGCCTTGACAGGCCAGGGCTTCAAGTACTACACTAGTTAAGATGGATTTATTGTGGTCGAAAGAAAATTCTTTAGACGACATCCATTTCTTAGTTGGAAGGTAGGTTGGGCTGATTTATGTTAGTCTGAAAATTAGAAAGATTACTGAACAGGAATCTTGCACTAAGTGGATTCACTAAATGAGTTACCCGAATTAACACAAGCTTTAGTGCTAGGCTGCCAAACTCTTTACTTTGCCCATCATTTCCAATGAAGAGTTGCAGCTCATCCTCAGAATGATCTCAGCGGAGGCAGCAGTAAACTCCCAGGAAACTACACAAGAGTAATGTGGTTTCTTAAGGGAATATTTAGAGAAATTCAGTTCACCAACCCAGGGTGTTCTCAGGGATTTCCACCAAGACAACTCCAGTAGGGAAGCAGTAAAGGTTTTTCAGGTGCAGGCAGGAGACACTGATTCTGACTAACGTTAATAGGAATTACACTGCGAATGCCATCAGAACAGCTTCTGAACTTTTACAGGTTGAAAGAACACAGGGTCTCTTAAAGTGCAGACTTTTCATAGCTTCACAACTTGAAGTCTTCATCTATTAAAAAAAGGCACCTGGCGGGGGGGGAGCGGAGACAAGATGGCTGACTGAAGCCAGCTTTCCACAGAGGCTCCGTCCAGAAAGAGAGTTAAAGGACAGAAATTTAGCAAGTAACCTGATGGATTAGAGCTGCACCAAGAGAGAAGGTTGAAGAATGCACATCAACCCCGCTGAGGCCAACTGCAACCCCAAGGACACAAACAAAAGGTACAAAATCCATCCCCAACTGGACAGGAGTCCCCTTCCCCCTGAGAATGGCTCGGAGTGCCCTACAAACAAACAAGCAGAGTTCAAAGGTCCTCCCACTCCACTCCACGGGAGAGACCCTCTAAAAACTGGACCTACCTCCCCTACTAGGGTGCCACGGCGTTCTGCCAGGCATAAAACTGTATATTCTGTGCCTGCAACTCTGAGCTCCCAGCACTCCCCTCCACTCTCACTCTGAGGTCTGGAGGCCTGTCCCCCAGGAGTTCAGATTCTTGGGTGATTTCTCGAGGAGTGTGGACAGTGCCTAAACTGCAGCTGATCAGTGCTGACTCTGCTGCATGGGAGTGAGGAGAGGATGGTTGGCTGAGAGGGAACCACACCAGAGCAGCAGTGCCCTGAGGCGCAGACCAACAGCCATCTTTTGGCAACAATAGGGCTCACTCCTGGATATTCCAAAGCCATACCCCTGTCTCCCTGGGCAACCAGAGGAGGCCGGGCATCTACTCAGGTGGCAACCACCATGGAACAGATCTGGGATGGAAACACAGGCCCCATGAGTAAAGGGTTTGCCTGAGGCAGTACTGGCCTGGGTGAAGCGCGGGGACTAGAAACACACGTGCAGAGCTGGGAAGTTCCCAGGGCGGGGCTGACCCAGAGGACCGTTTTACTGAGCCTAAGATGCACCCGGCCATCAGGGGATCATCAGCCTATAGACAAAGGAAGACAGGTGGCTAGAACTGACAGCTAATTGACAAACCTTCAGGAGCAAAGACAGGGCCTGAGGTGCAGGCTCTGGGAACTCAAACCAGCTTCTCTTTCTGCAGGGGAATTTAGCAGGGACAGAAACAAATTCCTGCAAAGTTGTTCTGTTCTGTTCTGTCAGTAACATCAATCAGGGGTGGGGCTGGAACTGAATGAACACCCCCCAGCCTCCATCAAGTGCCCAACATTGTCAGGCCTCACCTCCCGCTGCTAGATAGAGGCAGAGCACAGCAACCTGGCTGAGCAGAAATAGATTTTCTTGTGATTCAGGCAGGTACAATCCCCTGGAGTATCTATTCACTACAGGCAACTGGATCACAGCCCTGCAGGGCTATCAGTGACTGGGTGTGACAGAGGTTCAAGGTGGGGAAGGAGACATCAACCTTCCCAGACTGATCTATTTGCTGGGTGGGTTCTCCTGACTCTACGGAGCACCAGAGCAAGCCATATCAGAGTAGTCACCAGACCCCTGAGATCCAGTTGCCAGAGACATTTAAAACTCTCCCACATGAGACAGGTGCTGACTGAGACAATTGATTTGGACTTTTTGCACTGAGCCAATCGCCCAAGGACTATTCAGGTGGTGCCCTGGGTGTGTGGTTGTAGGAAGGTTTGATTTTCCTTTTCCAATTGCTGCCTGTAGGGGGCAGGGTGACTTAATTGCTGGTATTTCTCCACAGCTGAGACTTCAACCCAGAGTAACTGTTTCACTAGGGTTAAACAGAGACCAGCTAAAAACAAGACAGAACCACTTAGCCCCACCACACCAAATAGGTCCCCAGTTTCTCAGGCCATAGCACTGTATGGGTCCTTGATTAAGCTCCAGGGGAAAAATCAAATGGTGTAAAATAATCAGGGGGGAATCAGTGGAAAAACTCTGGTAACATGAATAACCAGAATAGATCAACCCCCCCCAAGGAAAGATATGGCAGATGTAACTGAAGATCCCATTCCTAAACAGCTGGCTGAGATGTCAGAAATTGAGTTCAGAATTTGGATTGCAAACAAGATTAATAGAATGGAGAAAAATTTGGAATTAGAAATTCAAGGAGCAATTCAAAAGTCAGAATTAGAAATTTGAGGAGAAATTCAAAAGTTGTCTCAAGAATTTAACAAATTTAAAGACAAAACCACCAAAGATTTTGATGCACTGAAGCAAGAATTTGCAGCCCTCAAAGATCTGAAAAATACAGTAGAAGCCCCCAGTAACAGAGTAGAGCAAGAAGAATAAAGGATTTCCGACATTGAAGACAAAGCCTTTGAATGCTCCCAAACTCTCAAAGAGGAAGAGAAATGGAGAGCACAAACAGATCATTCAGAGAGCTCTGGGAAGAAGGCTAATATCCGCCTCATTGGAATCCCTGAAAGTGATGAAGTGGCCTCGCTAGGCACAGAGGCCCTTCTCCATGAAATTATGAAAGGGAATTTTCCAGACATGCCGAGAGATTCTGAAATTCAGGTAGCAGACAGTTTCAGAACCCCAGCACGACTCAATCTGAATAAGACACCCCCCAGGAATATCATAATTAACTTCACTAAAGTGAATATGAAGGAGAAAATTCTGAAAGCAGCCAGACGTAAGAAATCCATTACCTACAAAGGGAAGAATATTAGAATGACTGCAGATCTGTCTGTTGAAACTTTTCAAGCCAGAAGAGGGTGGTCATCGACCTTTAATCTCCTAAAGCAAAATAACTTTCAATCCTGGATCCTGTATCCAGCTGAACTGAGTTTCATTTATGATGGAGAAATTAAATACTTTAATGACATTCATATGTTGAAGAAATTTGCCATAACCAAACCAGCTCTTCAGGATATTCTCAGACCTATCCTCCATAATGACCAACCCAATCCTCTACCACAAAAGTAAACTCACTCAGAAACTTTTGATCAAACTCCAACTTCCACAGTGGCGAAAGGATTAAAATGTCAACTGGACTTTCAAAAAACTCAATACCCCAAATTTTACCAGACTTATCAATATTCTGCATTAATGTGAACGGCTTAAACTGTACTCTAAAGAGGCACAGGTTAGCTGACTGGATATAAAAACTCAGGCCAGATATTTGCTGCATGCAAGAGTCACATCCTACCTTAAAAGATAAATATAGACTCAGGGTGAAAAGATGGTTGTCCATATTTCAGGCAAATGGTAATCAGAAAAAAGCTAGTATTGCAATTCTATTTGCAAATACAATAGGCTTTAAACCAACAAAAGTAAAGAAGGATAAGAATGGTCACTTCATATTTGTTAAGGGTAATACTCAATATGATGAGGTTGCAATTATTAAAATCTATGCACACAACCAGAATGCACCTAAGTTTATAAGAGAAACTCTAACAGACATGAGCAACTTGATTTCCTCCAGTTCCATAATAGTTGGAGATTTCAACACTCCTTTGGCAGTGTTGGATCAATCCTCCAATAAGAAGCTGAGCAAAGAAATTTTAGATTTAAACCTAACCATCCAACTTTTGGACATCTACAGAATATTTCACCTCAACAAAACTGAATACACATACTTCTCATCAGCCCACGGAACTTACTCCAAAATCGATCACATCTTAGGTCACAAGTCTAACCTCAGTAAATTTAAAGGAATACAAATTATTCCTTGCATCTTCTCAGACCACCATGGAATAAAAGTTGAACTCAGTAACAACAGGTATCTGCATACTCATACAAAAACATGGAAGTTAAATAACTTTATGCTGAACGATAGCTGGGTCAGAGATGAGATTAAGAAGGAAACTGCCAAATTTTTGTAACAAAATGACAATGAAGACACGAATTATCAGAACCTCTGGGATACCGCAAAGGTAGTCCTAAGAGGGAAATTTATAGCACTGCAAGCCTTCCTCAAGAGAAGGGAAAGAGAGGAAGTTAACAACTTAATAGGACATCTAAGCAACTGGAAAAGGAAGAACATTCCAACCCCAAACCCAGTAGAAGATAAGAAACAACCAAAATTAGAGCAGAATTAAATGAAATTGAAAACAAAAGGATTATACAACAGTTCAGTAAATCAAAAAGTTGGTTTTTTGAAAAGGTCAATAAAATAGATAAACCCTTTGGCTAACCTAACCAGGAAAAAGAGAATAAAATCTCTAATCCCATCAATCAGAAACAACAAAGATGAAATGACAACAGACTCCTCAGAAATTCAAAAATTCCTTAATGAATATTACACGAAACTTTATTGTCAGAAATATGAAAATCTGTAGGAAATTGACCAATACTTGGAAGCATGTGACCTTCCAAGACTTAGCCAGAATCAAGTGGAAATGTTGAAAAGGCCCATATCAATTTCTGAAATAGCATCAACCATTTAAAATCTCCCTAGATAGAAAAGCCCAGGACCAGATGGCTTCATGTCAGAATTCTACTAATCCTTTAAAGAGGAATTAGTACCTATATTACTCAACCTGTTCCAAAATGTAGAACAAGAAGGAAGACTACCCAACACGTTCTATGAAGCAAACATCACCCTGATCCCCAAACCAGGAAAAGACCCAATAAGAAAAGAAAATTATAGACCAATATCACTAATGAATATGATGCAAAAATATTCAACAAGATCCTAACAAACAGAATCCAGCAACAAATCAAACAAATTATACATCATGACCAAGTTGGTTTTATCCCAGGGTCTCAAGGCTGGTTCAATATCCATAAATCTATAAGTATAATTCAGCACATAAGTTAAAAACCAAAGACCATATGATTCTCTCAATTGATGCAGAAAAAGCTTTTGAGAATATCCAGTATTCCTTCATGATCAGAACACTTAGGAAAATTGGTATAGAAGGGACATTTCTTAAACTGATAGAGGCCATCTACAGCAAACCCACAGCCAATATTGTATTGAATGGAGTTAAATTGAAATCATTTCCACTCAGATCAGGAACCAGACAAGGCTGCCCATTGTCTCCACTGCTCTTTAACATTGTAATGGAAGTTTTAGCCATCTCAATTAGGGAAGAAAAGGCAATCATGGGTATCCATATAGGGTCAGAAGAGATCAAACTTTTGCTCTTCGCAGATGATATGACTGTATATCTGGAAAACACCAGGGATTCTACTACAAAACTCTTAGAAGTGATCATGGAATACAGCAGTGTCTCAGGTTACAAAATCAACATGCATAAATCGGTAGCCTTTATATATACCAACAATAGTCATGCTGAAAAAACAGTTAAGGACTCTATTCCATTCACAGTAGTGCCAAGGAAAATGAAATATTTGGGAGTTTATCTAACAAAGGACATGAAAGATCTCTCTAAAGAGAACTATGAAACTCTAAGAAAAGAAATACCTGAAAATGTTAAATGGAAAAACATACCATGCTCATGGCTGGGAAGAATCAACATTGTTAAAATGTCCATACTACCCAAAGCAATATACAATTTTAATGCAATCCCTATTAAAGCTCCACTGTCATACTTTAAAGATCATGAAAAATAATACTTCGTTTTATATGGAATCAGAAAAAAACCTCAAATAGCCAAGACATTATTCAGAAATAAAAACAAACCAGGAGGAATCACGCTACCAGACCTCCGACTGTACTATAAATCGATAGTGATCAAAACAGCATGGTACTGGCACAAAAACAGAGAAGTAGATGTCTGGAACAGAATAGAGAACCAAGAGATGAATCTAGCTATTTACCGTTATTTGATCTTTGACAAGCCAATTAAAAACATTCAGTGGGGAAAAGATTCCCTATTTAACAAATAGTGCTGGGTGAACTGGCTGGCAACCTGTAGAAGATTGAAACTGGATCCACACCTTTCACCATTAACTAAGATGGACTCTCACTGGATTAAAGATTTAAACTTAAGACATGAAACTATAAAAATACTAGAAGAGAGTGTAGGGAAAACTCTTCAAGAAATCAGTCTGGGCAAGTATTTTATGGGGAGAACCCCCCAGGCAATTGAAGCAGCTTCAAAAATACACTACTGGGACCTGATCAAACAAAAAAGCTTCTGCACAGCCATGAACACAGTAAGTAAAGCAAGCAGAAGATATTTGCAGGGTATGTCTCTGACAAAGGTTTAATAACCAGAATCCACAGAGAACTCAAACATATAAGCAAGAAAAGAACAAGTGATCCCATTGCAGGCTGGGCAAGGGACTTGAAGAGAAACTTCTCTGAAGAAGACAGGCGCACAGCCTACAGACATATGAAAAAATGATCATTGTCTTTAATCATCAGAGAAATGCAAATCAAAACTACTTTGAGATATCATCTAACTCCAGTAAGATTAGCCCATATGACAAAATCCCAAGACCAGAGATGTTGGCGTGCAT
This sequence comes from Nycticebus coucang, assembly GCF_027406575.1. Taxonomy (NCBI): domain Eukaryota; kingdom Metazoa; phylum Chordata; class Mammalia; order Primates; family Lorisidae; genus Nycticebus; species Nycticebus coucang. The sequence continues at coordinate 13,251,157 of NC_069796.1, forward strand.
GTGGGGAAAAGGGAACACTTCTACACTGCTGGTGGGAATGCAAATTAATACATTCCTTTTGAATGATGTATGGAGAACACTTAGAGATCTAAAAATAGATCTGCCATTCAACCCTATAATTCCTCTACTAGGTATATACCCAGAAGACCAAAAATCACATCATAACAAAGATATTTGTACCAGAATGTTTATTGCAACCCAATTCATAATTGCTAAGTCATGGAAAAAGCCGAAGTGCCCATTGATCCATGAATGGATTAATAAATTGTGGTATGTGTACACCATGGAATATTATGCAGCCTTAAAGAAAGATGGAGACTTTACCTCGTTCATGTTTACATGGATGGAGCTGGAACATATTCTTCTTAGTAAAGTATCTCAAGAATGGAAGAAAAAGCATCCAATGCATTCAGCCCTACTATGAAACTAATTTATGGCTTTCACATGAAAGCTGTAACCCAGTTATCACCTAAGAATAGGGGGAAGGGGGAAAGGGAGGGGAGGAATAGGGGAGGTGGGAGGAGAGAGGGTGATTGGTGGGATTACACCTGTGGTGCATCTTGCAAGGGTACATGTGAAGCTTAGTAGATGTAGAGTGTAGATGTCTTGACACAATAACTAAGAAAATGCCAGGAGGGCTATGTTAACCAGTGTGACGAAAATGTGTCAAATGGTCTATAAAACCAGTGTATGGTGCCCCATGATCGCATTAATGTACACAGCTATGATTTAATAATTAAAAAAAAAAGAAATAAAAAATGGCACCTTACATTTATACCCATGGGAATAAGAGTTCAGGTCTCCAAATATTTGATGAATAAATGAGGAGCTGTTGATTTCTGAGGGTTTATTCCAACTTTGTGATTTGTGAACTCTTAAGAAGAGGCTTATCTTTGCTGTCTTCGTCTTAGTAAATTTCTACTCTTCAGAAGCTAGGCTTTGTGTTGGCGGATTTAGGTGGTGGTGCACTTGTGCTTGCAGCTGGAGGTGGACTAGACGGCAGTGATATTGAATCCACTGCCATAACTTGTATTTTCCTAATAAGACCTAACTGCTAGGCACTTCCAACCACCTACAGTCCAGAGGTTCCATCTAGCCCAGTGGGAAGGGAGTTGGAGTTTTGGTTAATTTTTGGCTCTTTTCTTCATGTCCTAATATGGCTGGACCCCACTCCCTAAACTACCCTAATTTCAAGTGTTTATTTATTGAAATGTAGTAGAAGTACAGAAACTAAGAAAGTATTGTCATAATGCAAAATAAAAGGTTGCCCAGAGATGGATTTACTTATGGAGTCTTAGTCTTTCTATGCTTAACACAACCCTTTCCCCTCTCATTCACTTATTCATTTATTTCTTCCACAAATATTAATCGAGCACCTACTATGGGCCAGGAACTAAGCTGTGTGTGTGTCTAACGTGGGAATATTGAAAGATTGAAACAAAAGGGACATGGCTCCTGCTCTTACGGAGTTTTAGCCTAGCAAGTGAGGCGGACAAGAAAGGACTTTGTAAGGGGCAACATGCTTTGGGAGCACAGGGCTAAAGCAACTCAGCTCGACATCTGGAAAGCTAAACATTTCATCTACCTCCCTATTTTGCACCTTGTGATCTCTTCTGTTATGATAATTTTACTTTTGGGGGGCAATATGTTAAAGCCACCCTTGATTTCTCCTTTCTTATCCCAATATTTCCTCAGTCACTAGATATATCAATTTCTAAATTGAGAATGACAACTTAGTCAACAAATTATTTCAGTATCTTCTGTACATAAAATGTTCTCCATAGGAAACTTTGCTATATTCCTTCCTTTCTATTAATACTACCTAGTTTAATCGAGGGTTCCTCTGTGCCAGGCACTACTGTAAGGACTTAATCCTTACGAGGAAGCGTATTATTCAGTCCTCATGCCAACACTTTGAGATAGGTGCTATCACTATTCTTGTTTTACAGATGAAGGAATTTAAGAACAGATGGGTATTTTGGTTATATATATGTGTGTGTGTGTGTGTATTTTAATCCAAGTTCATCAATTAGTAAATGGAAGATCTGGGCTTTGAAATCAAATGGTCTGACTTTAAAATCCATGCTGCTAACTACTATTCAATACTACCTTTCCTCTGCCTTGGGTGTGTTTTGTTAAGACCTTTATTAACAGACTGATGGACTTATACCAAGTTCTCTCTGCCTCTAAATTGTCCCATTTTAATCTCTTCTTTTCTTCATATAAAATTAGTCTTCCTGAAACTACACTTTAAGTCCCTCTCTAGCTCTAAAATTCTCACAAGCATTTCAGTGCCTATAGAATAATATGTATAGCATTTAATGAAAAGCTAAACTTTATAGGATATTTACTATGTGCGTACATAACCACCTACAGGGATCATCTCACTATTCCACACAGCAACTCTGTTGTGATAGGACGCAGACTGGGAGATACCCCACAGGGGACCCGTCTTCTGGGTATTTGTCCCCTTCCCTTGAGGGTGACTGACTTGCATCTAATAAAGTGGTGAGATGATGCTTTCAAGAATAGGTTGTAATAAGTTGTAAATTTTAGAGTTTTGGAAAATTGGTCACATGGCAATAGATAACTAATAGATCTATGAAGGAGTGTTCTCATTCTCATTTTACAGGTAGAAAAACAAAGTTGAGTTGAATAATGTGCTTAAGATTACTTGGTAGCAGACCTTGAACTCAGGATTGTCTGAGCTATGTGTTCATCCCACTCTAATGTTAGGTTCTGTTTGAAAGCACTTCATAGCCTTAATTCATTCAATACCTACAACAATCCTATAATATATTCTTTCTAGCTTATTGGCCAGATAAGAGTTAGCCCCTTTTCCAAGAACAGTGTGTTCAAAAAAATAATTTCCAAAATATGTCAGTTGTGCTCCAACCACTAAGTTTTTGCTCAAACAGATTCACATCCCTTAATGCCTTCCCTGTGTCTTTCTGCCTTCTGATTTTTCAAAATCGAGCTCAATTTTCAACTTTAAGGGAAAGCCTAACCCAAATTACTTCTTCTTCTGAATTTCTTCAGTGGCTATTTTCTGTACAACTCATTAGCAGCAAAAGCTTGCCTCATGCGTTTTGTTGATGTTTAGATAGTATGTTAAGTCTTTTATTTGAATATCTCTGTTTATGGCTTAATCTCCCCAGTGAGTGCTTGAGCCTTTTAAGGTTGTATGTCTCTTAATTTTTTTTGTGCATAATATATAGTCAATAAATATTTGTTGATTTGGTTCAATATTGTGGTGATTGGATACTGATTGTGGGCTCCAATTATAAGGTTCTACCTAATTACAGTGCAATTTGATTTTAATTTAAAAAGTAATTTTCAATAGTTTTAGTACTGAAACATTTTATCTGATAGTAGGAAAGTGCTGTTGGTAAGGAAGTTAAGGAAATGACTTTTAGACTACTGTTTTGAGTATTTTCCCCAGTTATATATGTAGGAATTTTCACATTCCACAACTAAATATATTTTATCTTTCTAGTTCTCTTTCCTAATATTAACTTTTAAAAGTATTGTTTTATTGTTTTCTCTGAAGCCTTTCTTCTTAACATGGTACTCTCAGACATTTAAGGGGAATTGCAAAGGATATAATTTGATAGGGGTTGATTTGTTTGGAGTCAGAAAGACAGAGTTGAAATTCTTACTTCACTATTTGCTAGCTGTGTGGTCTGAGACAAGTTACCAATGTCTTTGTGCCTATAGTGTGCAAGAAAGAAAATAATGCCCAACTCACAGAGCTGGTGGGTTTATTGAGTGAGATAAAATATTATATGTAATGTACTTAGTAAAGTGTCTACCCATAGAAAGCTCAATAGATGATGGCAGATACATGTATTATCCTTTTGTGACTCTTTGAACCAAAATAGTCTAAAGGATATTAAGATCATGGGTAAATCCGAAGACAAATTATTCTTTTTTATTTTGAACTGACAAACCAGAACTATCTATTTTTGTGCTGTTTTGATGTATAAAATGTGGAATGAGTCAACCTAATTAACATATCCATCACCTCACTTTGTGGTGATAAGTTTGAAAGTTACTTTCTTAGCAATTTTAAAATATATACTACAGCATACGTTAACTGTGGTCTCCATGTTGTACAATAGATCACTAAGACTTACTCCTTCGCTCTCATTGAAACTGCAGACCCTTTGAGAAGCATCTCTCCATTCCCTCGCCCCCATCCCCCAGCCTCCGGTAACCACCATTCCACTCTCTATTTTTATGAGTTTGACTTTTTTAGGTTTTACATAGAAGCGAGATCATGTGGGATTTGAAGACAAATTGCTCTTGAACTATCACGAAACATCTTCATTCTCCAACTTTCCTCCTGCATAAGGTTGTCCCGTGGCGTTTGCTGAAGAATCACTGCAGTCGGGATGGGGGGGGGGGTGAAGAATGACCCACACCCCAGCCTTGCGTTCTGCTTCTCTTCTTCTTTTTCTTTTTTTCAGTAAGTCATTTGTACATAGATCATAAATACATTCATGCCATTATGGGATTCAGTGGGTTGATTATTTGTATAAAGTGGAGTGCTTACATCCTACTAATCAACATAGCCTTCACCTTATTTACTTGATTACACCGTTAAGACGTTTGTGTTCTACACCTGATAGATCCAACTTGTAATGTGCTCCATAGGTGTGGTCCCCCTCCTAACCCTTCCTCTATGAACCCACCCCTCTCTCTCCCCCTCTCCCTCCCCTTCCCTCCATCATCCTTTCTATAGTCGTGTTTCATTTTTCATATGCAAGTGTGAGTGATTCTAAATTGGTTTCACAGTAGTGCTGAGTACATTGATATCTGCTTCCCTTCTTAGCGGCTGGTCTCTCCCCTCCGTGGGCTGAGGATTGGTGTTCCCTTTTCTCCAGGACAGCCAGCAGCCTGAGCTGACTCTTGCTTCTGCAGCAGCTGTGGGTCCTCTCCAGAGTGACCTGGTGGGCAAGAGCCATCTTTGCACCACGGCATAGAGTGAAGAAGTACCAACATCTCCATTTCTGTGTCACACGGGTAGGAAGTGGCAGAATTCAGACAGTGCCAGGGGAAACTCAAGACTCTTGAATTTGAGGTATTAAAATATGCACCCAACAGTTCCCAGAGTTTTCACTCCATCTCCCTCACCTACCCTACTTGCAGGACATAAAAGAAAACAAATCCTCTGTGAGGTCAAGGCACTAGAAATCATGTGGGGGTTGAAAGATAAAGCACCAGCCTTGAAAACGGAAATAGCTCCCCAGGCCTTAGCTAGCAACACTCAGTTTATTTAACAGGTGTTGTTGATTGGGCATGGTGTGAGGTTTCAGGACACCAGATGAAAACACTATCTGCTCTCAAGGAGCTTAGAGTCTGGAGGGAAAGACAGGAATAAAGCAGGAGTTAAAATAGAAAGGCTATGTCTGATGGTAGCAGTTAGGTAGGTTTTTAGCTGATAACAATATCCAAGTCAGGGGACAGTGCAGGCTAAGAGCTAACTGTGAAAGAGAACTGCTGCGGGAGAGAGGGACACGGAGGTGGTGTACCAGGCAGGCAAAGCTTGTGGAGGGCCTTGAGAGTAGACGCAGCTTAGGTAACAAGGCAGAGACCATCTCCCTGCCCACCGCTGGTCCCTTCAGCCTGAGACGTGTGAGACAGCACATGCCTCAGCAGAAAGAGGTAAGATGGTTTTCAGAGTAAGCCTGGTACACCCAGGAGAGCCCTGCGTGTGTCAATAGACCTGGTTCCAGTCTCAGGCCTGATGTTAACTCCTCTGCTGGTTGTGCTAAGTCTCCTTGCTTCTCTGGCGTCTCCTTCTCATGTCTAAAATGAGCATGTTGGGTGATCTGCACATCTTCTCTTGTCTACGATTGTCTTATTTCCTCACTTGGAACATACGCATCATTTGAATGATGAAGTTGAATGAAGCTTGTCAAAATTTAGAAAATACTATTGCTTTTCATTTCAGAGCAAGCAATATGGGGGAATATGCAATGTCCTCTTAATGTCATCGTATTAGGTATTTCTCTGCACTAGGAAATTTGTGTTTAATGTCTTGCAAATGTTTCACTGGCATTTCCTCCTATTCATGATGTATTTTGAAAGGGACATTTCTCCCGGACTTACCACTTCCTAGTTTGTGTTGTTTTTGTGGCCTGGAGAGCTAGTGATCGATTATGCCTCCCCCCATGTGCAGAAACACTTCTGACTTGTGGCCCTATGAATCTGTTGCTGGGGGGGAACGTTCCCAGTCAGTCTACTCTGTGACAGGAATGCTGGTTTGTAGGCTTCTGGGCCCGGAGACTTTGCTTCAGTTTTGAAAAGGTAATATGTCATATATCACAAACTACTATGGGCTGGAGATTGGGTTGGCTACTTGTACAAAAATATACTATTCTCACAGTGGTGGAACCGAAATTATCATTTTTGTGAAAGAATGAATGCAGGAAGAAGTTCTGTTATTTTATCAGAGCACTTATCTTCAGTAGCATGAAATGCTATGTCTACACAGAATCAAGTAAAGTGAAGACTTGTCCATTATACAGCGAACCATTCTGATCTTTGTAGGTAACCAGAATTCTGGAGACCAACAAGTTGAAAATCTCTCTCGTAATCTTATAAATTGGCATCCAGATCAGTTGCTTGCATTAAGTTCAATGGATAATCAATACAACTCTACTTCTCGATTATATGGTAGTTATAAAGTGAGTCACATGATTTTTTTTTTCTGGAGTTCAGATAGAAGTGGGAAAAGTTTTCATTTAGGTATTAGTGAAAAGATCACTTTTAGTTCACTTTTTTTTGGCCGGGGCTGGGTATGAACCTGCCACCTCCGGCATATGGGACCCGCGCCCTATTCCTTGAGCCACAGGCGCCGCCCGGCTTCTTTTTTTTTTTCTTTAACTTTCTCTCCTGCAATTCTGTAGGCTCGAGAATGGTGGCGCTGCCACCCCGTTCTTGTCTCAAAATGCCGGAGCTCAGGGCTCTCATCTCCCTAGCAAGGTAAAAGGAAGAAGAATGTGGCACTCAGCACCGTGACTCAGGACACAAGCCGGCGGCTTCTAAAGGTCAGGGAAGAACCCGCCACTGTCTTCCCAGCTCGTGTGTGGGCGTCCCACAAGACTCCCAGGTGCAGCTGGGCCTTGGTCACTAGTACAGATATTAGTCTCAGCTGAGGAGGCACACGCTGATTGCAAAAGATTGATCTGAGTGGGCAACGTGGGGCTCATCTAATTCATTTCAGAAAGCTCTCCAGCCTTCCAAAAAGCACAAACCAGGTCAGGGAAAGCACACGCGAACTCCTGAAGAAAAGCACGAAGCGTGTGGAGCTTTGCGAGTGGGAGGCGTCTGTGTCCCCAAAGCTTCCGCGTACAGACGCTTATGCGGGTTCCCGGGCGTGCGTGTAGACGCTTTCAAAAGACAGAGGCGCTGGGCACTTGTGCCTTGGGTGGCCCCAAGCAGAGGAAAGCATCACCCTTGCTCCCTGTTCAGGGCTTGCCATTGCCTTGCGTCATCGGGCTCCCTTTCCCCTCCCTTCTGGGGCCGGAGGGAGAGGAAATTCCTCTCTGCCTGGGGTGCCCAGAGCTGCCACTTTGGCTGCAGTTCCGAGAAACCTGGCCAAGGGCAGAGCAGATGGCGGGCAGCAGCCTGCCCCGCAGCCCCCCCTCTATTCAGACCGCGTTTCCCAGCGATCTTTGGAGGGTCCCGGCTGGCGCAGGGGGGCAGACAGCCCTGGCCAGCTTCTCCTTCCCGCTGGCCCCACTACCGGATGCCATCTCTGTCCGTGTCTGGATCTGAACCGGGGCGGCCAGTGCCCTTCTAGGGCTGAAATCATCATCATCATGATAATAATACAAAATTCTGACAGCTTGGAAGGCAGACCCTCCTGCTAGTTTTAAATCACAGGCGCAGTTCTCTGCTTAGCTCTATGGAGCCATAAAAAGGAAAAACACATCCAGGCGGGGGGAGGCGCCGGTGGCTGGTGCGCGTGGGCGGCGCGTCTGGGGAGGGTTTCCAGGGAACCCTGGCAGAGCCGCTCTGTCGGTGAAGGATTTCCCCGGCGCTGCGCCGAGGCAGGAGAACAGATGGGTTTCTCGGTTGCTGCAGAAGGGAAATACCTTTTGTCTTCGCCAATGCCCTTCACTGCGGGCAGGGCCTTGCAGGCGCCCTCCTGCTCCCGGACGCCGCCTCTGTCATCAGGCGTCAGATTATTTTTTTTCCTCTAAGAATAGAAATAGCCTTTTTCACAATATTCTGCGTCTGAAAGCTGTCAGCTGCTGAGAGTGCCACATCCTTGTTTAGAGGCGCAGCTTCTGGAATGCTGAGCGAAAAGCCAAAGACATTTCATTTTTCAGATTGTCAGAAATGTGCAGTCTTCTGCGCACGCCTCTCCCTCCCCCCGGTTGCTGGCCTCTTCTCATCTTCAGGCTGGTCCTCTATGCGGAGACCACAGACTCCAGGACGCAGCATTGCAGTTTGCAGAGGTCTTCCTGGTTAGAACCGGGCTCTGAGCACTCAGGGTGGAGGTCAAGGGAAACGTGGCCTCCTCTGAAATTTCACAGAGTAGCTTGCCCCTTGCCTTGCCATTTTATAATCATCATGATTTGTTTGTAAACATGTACACACTTGATAAGAAAGATGAAATAAAAGAACAACCAGAATTCTCCATTGAATTCTCCTTACCACTTGGTGGGGGGGGGGGTATTATTAATTTCCCAATTTTAGGGAGGAAGGATCTGAGACTCAGAAAAGCTAAAAAGATCCTCTGAAAAGGCCCAACCAAAGAGCAGTGGTAGAGTCTCCCTCGGGAGGTGCAGGCCTGTTTCGCCCACTGTGTGACTATCTTGGGTTGGTGGGGCTCTGCTTCTGCCTCCATTGATTTCCAGCTCATCTCTGGCTGGGCGTGGCGTGTGTGTGTGTGTGTGTGTGTGTGTGTGTGTTTTCTTTCCAGTGCTGATCCTCTGAGGAGAGTCTAGGGAGGAAGTCAGGTTAAATCTGGTTATTTTTTAGTGCAGAATTTAGGCTTATAAATGTGTTACACACACATGACTTTTGTAACTGCTGTCTTTTTTTTGAGAGTTAATCCTTTTATACCATCAGCTTTTCATTTCTCTTTTCTTTCTTCTCTCTCTCTACCTCTTGCTCCTTTTCTTTTTGTCCTTTTGTGAGAGTAGGGCACTATTCACAATCCACCAATAGGTTTAAAAACCAGCAAATGACCTACTTTTGTTATTTCTGAGATAGATGTTTTGGAGACTCTGGTCACGAAATGCTAGGATGGGCCAGGCCCCGTGGCTCATGGCTGAGGCGGAGGTGCGTGGATTGCCTGAGCTCATGGGTTTGAGACCAGCCTGAGCAAGAGTGAGACCTAGCTCTGAAGAAAATAGCCGAGCATTGTGGCAGGTGTCTGTAGTCCCAGCTACTTGGGAGGCTGAGGCAAGAAATCATTTATGCCCTAGAGTTTGAAGTTGCTGTGAGCTATGATGCCAAGCACTCTACACAGGAGAACAGAATGAAACTGTCTGAAAAAAAAAAATGCTAGGCTGGATTCTCAAACTACCTGATCAGAAGAGTGTAGTAAACTTCGTGGGAAACAGTTTGGACCTGAAACAGGTGATAAAAACAGTTTTCTTTTTTTTTTTTTTTTTTTTTTTATTTTTTTGTAGAGACAGAGTCTCACTTCATGGCCCTTGGTAAGTGCTGTGGCATCACACAGCTCACAGCAACCTCCAACTCCTGGGCTTAAGCGATTCCCTTGCCTCAGCCTCCCGAGTAGCTGGGACTACAGGCGCCCGCCACAACGCCCGGCTATTTTTTGGTTGCAGTTTAGCCGGGCCAGGTTTGAACCCGCCACCCTCGGTATATGGGGCCGGCGCCTTACCGACTGAGCCACAGGCGCCGCCCTAAAAACAGTTTTCTAGTGAAAGTATTTGTTAAGCATTATTTTACGTGACTGTGCTTTTGTGAACATGGAGTAAACTGATAGTCATTTGTTCTCTTTCATCCTGAATATTTCTCGGTGGCAAGGGTGGTCTTGCTTATATTTGTATCGTCTGTGGTATCTGGCGGACCTATTGGTATTTCAGCTAATTTACTTCTTACAGAAAGTGCAGATGTGTCAGAGAGCTGAGGGAAATGACTCCTGTACGATGGAGAAGGGAAAACCTTTCCATTTGTGGGTTTCTATAAGTATTGATTTGCTATATTTCTCTTTCTAAATACTTATAAATGAGATATAAACTTAAGTGCAGGGAATAATTCCAAGATTCTGTTATTTTCACAATGCTGCCAGGAATATTTGGAGAAAACTTTTGGAAACCCATCACCTTATCAAAGAAAATGTCCAGAAGAAATGTTTTAACCATTATTTTTTTTTTTTGCTTAAATTTTCTTATAAAGCCTAAATATAAAATAAAATAAACATGTTTGCCATGCAGATATTTACTAGGGACTGTGATAACAAAAAAATAAGGGCAGTTTTTTGAGAGAAACAAAAATAATAATTCTTTTTTGTGTGTGAACTTTTGACATTCACGCGGAGCTTTTGAGGCAGTGGGGAGTTCTTTCTTTTTCTCAGCTTCTCCAGGAGCCAAGATGTTGAGGACGATGGAGAGAGGGACAAATGAGTCATTAGCTGTCATGATTTTATTAATGTTTTTATTTTACTCAGCTGGGGTTTCCTTTCCTTGGAGAGCTGTGTGGGTGGAGTGACCACCCTGATAGACTCCTGGCTGAGTTTAAGGTGTTAGTTTAAGGACCAGAAGAAACTCTTTGCCAAAATAATCATTGAGGTGATGGTAGGTTTAGGCAACTGCAGGGATTCGGTTTTGCTGGTTGCTTATGACAATAGGGAGGATTCCAGAATAAAGGAGTGAGGGGTGATGAAGCATTTGGTGACTAGAGCAGAAGTGAATCAGGAGAACAGCTTTGTCTCAGGAGGAATTTTTTAAAGTGAAATTTTGTTGCATATTATAAATTCCACCTTTCCTCCTCCCTCATGTCCCTGAGTCTTTGCAGCAGTTCTCAACCTGTGGGTCGCAACCCACAGGAACTGTATTAAAGGGCTGCGGCATTGGGAAGGTTGAGAACCACTGCTTCAGAGTAAAGTTTGTATTAATCGTTAATGAAATTGATTCTGCTTGGCTGGGGATGTGGCATGTACCTCAGGGCAGCCTCGTGGTGGGCACATGACTGCTCATGGAAGGTGAGATTTATCTGTATATTCAAGGGAACAAATCTCTTCAATCTCCTGGCAGGATATGGAGGCGGTAGGAAAAAAAAAAACCTTTGGCCAATTTGACATATCACTGGCTAGTATTGAGTCCCGGCAAAGGCCCATTACTTGAACCTCTGGGATATTCTTAAATTTCTCAACTTTTGCAGAGAAGGTGTGATAGGCAGAATAATGTTCCCCAGAGATATCAGGTCCTAATCCCTGAAACCTACAAACGTCTTTGCAGGGATGTGATTAAGGATCTTGAGGTGGAGTGATTTTCCAGGTAGGTTGTAAGTGCCATCACCTGTATCCTTAGCAGCAGGAGTCAGAGTGAGATTACATAGACTCAGAGGGGAAAGTGATGTAAGGACAAGGGAGACAGAGAGAGAGAGAACGAGCTGTGAAGATGCTGCCCTTGGAGACTGCAGGGATGCAGCCACACACCAAGCTGTGGCACGAGCCACTATGAGCTAGAAGGGGAAAGGGATGAGTCCTCCCCTACAACCTCCTGAAGGAGCCCAGATCGGCTGCTGCTTTAATTTTGGTCCACTGGTACTGGTTTGGGACTTAGGGCCTCCAGAACTGTGAGAAAATAAATAGCTGTTATTGTAAGCCACTGGATTTGTGGTGTTTGTTACCATAGCCAGATCTTGGTATTTTGATGGTTGGCCTGAGTTTAGTAATTTTTAATGATTTCCTTTTTTACACACAGAATGGTGTCAATAATATTAATTACAAAGCTTTAAACATATATTATCTCACAAATTTGGGATCCAAACTGATTGCACATGGCTCTGACAGTTCAAATATTTAAAGAATAGACGTTAGTTGGAAGTGGGGAAATGAAAATGTACGAAGGAAGTGGCAAGAGAAGAATAAAGATTAATTGAAGAACAGAGAAGAATAAAGATTAATTGAAGAACTTGAACTATACTTTACCCAGGCACTGAAGGAGAGTGATCCTTGAAAGATGGGAAACCAGTGAGGTGGTTTGTACAATTGTCTTAGCTTATTGCCTGGAGAGTTTCCTGTCTATGGTACAGAGAGAGGTGCCAGAAAGGTTAAGTGAGGCAGAACTCCCAGGGGAGAGTGCTGGGAAGGAGACAGCTGCACAAAGAAGGGGCTCTGTAGAAATTACCCCTGAATGTGCAGCAGAGTGCTGAGCTGCACACGGGTGTGAGGGAACTACCGTGGTTGGGGAAAGAACCACCCTAAAGGATCAGAGAGAACAGTAGTAAGAGCTCACATTGGGCAGGGAATAGTACCTGTTTCCAGCAGCCATCCTGGACAACTTCATAAGTCCTGGGGCTTTGGGTCAAATATCCAGAAGGCTCTTGCCTCTGCATTAAGGCAGGATTAACTTTACACCACACTTTGCTCTGGTCTTGGCACACCAAGCTTAAATATAAGGTTCAAAAGGGTCAAAATGCTGCCAAGAAACTTAACTGCATCCCAGCATAAAGCTCAAGTGTACTGGTAGAAATACCGAAGCATTCAGCACTCAACAAGGTCAAGTAGCCTTCCTGTCCTCTGTGCTACCAGCTGTATCTCCTTCTCCAGGTTGAAGGGATGTAGGCACCTGCCCCAAGGAAGCCCCTGAAGGATGGAAATGGCTTAATTGTAGAAATGGTGGCACAGGCGAGTTCACATTTCCTGTTTAATAAAATGAACTAACATTCTCTTCATTTTCTCTTGGTGGCTGCTGCCCTGCAGAATTTTTTAAGGGCTTATCTCATGGAGGTGGTATATTCTGATAATATCCAGAAAAGGAACATTTAATTTAGTAATTTATTGGTGTTGGGGATAGAAGATGCTGGTATAGTGTTCTCATTTCCTTTTATTATTCCAATTTTACAAGTATGCAGACCATCTGTCTTCACAAGAAAAACTTAATGTAGAAGGCTGAACAATTATAAAGTAATGAAGATCTTGTAAAACAGCTATCAGTAAAACACAGGAGAGGCAGCGCTTGTAAAGCTGGAATGAATATGAATCAGCAGAGCCCGTGGATGTATGCTCTTCAATCCCAAGAATGCTACTTAGCTAATTTACAGATTTCTTGGCAATGTATTTCAAAAATATTATGGAAGAGAGAGCAGTTTGAGATATTTCAAATTACCATGGTTCTTGGCAGGTAGGCTTGAGGAAATCCAAGTCGATTGACTGTGAAGATGCTGAGATAAAAAGAGGGAAGGGAGTACGGAACAGTGGTTAGAGTACAGATAGCAGGTGAATCCAAGCCAGTTTGAGTCCTCGGACTGTCATGCATTAGCTTTGTGATCTAGGCCAATTTATTTAATCTTGCTGGGCCTCAGTTTCCTCATCTGTAAAATGGAGACAATAATACCTACCTCAGAATATTGTGAAGATTCGATGAGATAGTACAAATTAAAGCATTTGGCCTGAACCCTTTAATATTACCTAAGAAGCATTACTAAGGGAGAAATTATACAAAACCACACCAGTCAATATTTTTGAATGGAATTACAATAATAAAAGATAAAGGGCTTCATAGTGTCCAGTGTAATTTTGCTGAATATTGCACAATTCACATTTTCTTGGAATCTGGCTCTGTTCCATGCACATTCTAAACAAACCAGAAGAAATAAGGCTCCTGGAAATTCTTTTCTTAACTCTCTGTTGTTTTGCTTTAAAATTTACATCTTACAATACATGCTGTTGTTGAGTAGAGCAGGGTAGTCGCCCATGCTGGTAGCTGGAGGCCCAGGACCTCTCAGATGCTTCTTAGGGCCTGTTATTTAAGAGGTACATGGTCAGGGGAGTGGCTCATCATGGGTGCTAGACTGATTTTACAGCAGCGATTCTAACCCAGTTAAAACTATGAGAAAGTGATAGCAGGAGCTTTTGACTGACTGAACAAACCTGGACTAGGTCCTACAAAGACCGAGAACCTACGTTTAGATCAGAGATAACTGAAGAACTGAGACAGGCCAGGGTCTGGACATAGGGAATGGCAGAACATCAACCGTCAATGTCGTGTGGTGTCAAAACAGAAGCGGCCGGTTTGGTTGGAACTCAGTATGAGTTTGAAAGCTGGTGTATTGAATCCAACTTATAGTATTACTGATGCTTATTCAGAATCCAGTAAACCATGGCTTGGCTGGAAGGTTTTCAGGAGGGACCCAATTAGAACTCAAAAATGAAACGCAGATGATATTTTCTCACCTTGTAGTGCATTTGTCACCCTAGAGATGCAAGATAATGGCTGGCTTCTATAACAGGAAATAGATGACACCCCAACACCTGGGGAGTCATTTGATACTAAAGTCAGAGAACCCGGGACCATACCACAGGGAGCGTTGCTGGGGGCTGGGGAGCCTTCTTCTGCTCTGCTTTCTATTATTGAATGACAGGAAGACAGGGCTGCTCATTAAGTGATTAGGCTGCCGTCTCAGCTTGTGCTTCCTGTCCTGAAATCAAATTGACAAAATGGAAACTTCATTACAGTGTTTTCTTTGACTCATCTAACAGGCGCATGGAGCATGTTGTAATGGAAACTCATGGTAATAATAACTTGTTCTCTTTTTCTTTGCATTTTCTCCTTTTTCTTATTTTCAATCTTATAGGGCAATGGAATTTATTAATTTTGTAAACATGATACAAACTTCCCAACAAGTTCAAGAAATAAAGAAAAGGAAAAGACATGGAATCACCCAAAGGCCATTCAGGTATAAGTAATGCCCTTGGCTGGGTGCAGTGGCTCAACAATTTGGGAGGCAGAAGTAGGAGGGTAACTTGAGTCCTAGAATTCAAGATGAGACTGGAAAACATAGTGATACCCTGTTTCTTAAAAAAAAAAAAAAAAAAAAGGGCGGCGCCTGTGGCTCAGTCGGTAGGGTGCTGGCCCCATATACCGAGGGTAGCGGGTTCAAACCCAGCCCCGGCCAAACTGCAACCAAAAAATAGCTGGGCGTTGTGGCGGGCGCCTGTAGTCCCAGCTACTCGGGAGGCTGAGACAGGAGAATCGCCTAAGCCCAGGAGTTGGAGGTTGCTGTGAGCTGTGTGAGGCCACGGCACTCTACCGAGGGCAATAAAGTGAGACTCTGTCTCTACAAAAAAAAAAAAAAAGTTATCTGGGAGTGAAAGTGCATTCCTGTAGTCCCAGCTATTGGGGAGGCTGAGGTGAGCAGGCCACTGGAGCCCAGGGATTGAAGGCTGCAGTGAGCTATATGCTGCTAGAGCTGTTTTAACTCTCTCTTTCATACAGACGGTGCCAAAAGATGCATATACATTTTAAGAAAGGAAAAATTTGTATTAAAATTGCAATAAGATAGCCAATAACAAAAGATGAATACAAGTCACATTGACTCCCTCTTGTAATTGTAGAAGGCAAACATGATTTGAGTATTACAAATTCAATGCAGATTTTTCCTTTCTTAAAACGTGTATACATTTTTTGTCAGTCTAGATACATTCAGACAGGATAGGTAGAAGCCATTTGAAAAAGTGAGAGTATAGGATACCTGCTAGTTTAAATAAAATAACTCAAGTAAAGCTGTCCTTGATTTTTATAAAACGAGACACTGAAATTAAAGTAATTCCCAAAATCCAATAAATATATATTTTTTAATGTAAGAGATTTTCTTTCCTAAGACATTTCCCTGTAGTTAAGGAAAATGATTTGGGGAAATTAAAATGTGAATGTACTGGGTGTGTGCCAGTGTGCACACGTGTGGCACTGTGCATGTGCAGGTGTGTGTCAATGTGCATGTGTGTGCCAGTGTGCAGGTGTATGCCAGTGCACACGTGCAGGTGTGTGCCATTGTGCACATGTGGAGGTGTGTGCCATTGTGCACATGTGTGGGATTGTGTATGTGCAGGAGTGTGCCAATGTGCATGTGTGTGTCAGTGTGTACATGCATGTGTGTGCCAATGTGCATGTATGCATGTAGGTGTGTGTTTAGGAGGGTTTGTTTATTAAAATATCTAAATTCTTACATAATTGAGAATGTTAGTCTTGCAAGCTAGTCTTGAGTCAAACTTTCTTTCCCTTGGAAATCAGTAGATATTACTGCAAATTTATTCCTTATTATTGCTTTGGAGAAATCTAGGAACAATCTGATTTTCTTCACTTTATGTAACTTGCTTTATTGGTGTAAATCCCTACATGACTTTTTAATATACTCTATACTGTAACTGCATTAATATGTTTCAATTGAGCATTCAGCCCTTTTCCTAGCATGTGTTATAGCCTTTTTAGTTGAAGATCAAATCTTTCTTGATTTCAGGAAAAATAGTAACATATATTTCATATATCAGTATTGACCTTGATAGGGGGTCTTTGCCATATTTCAGGAGATTCTTCTCCTATGTGACTTGGAATTTTTTTTGTAATGACTATTGGATTTTACAATTTTTTAAATGTGAGGATGTCTTATATTAATAGATTTCCTAAAGGAGAGCTATCTTTACATTTCGCTAATTAAATAATTCTGGGTGATGGTGTATTATTTCCATATACTTCCAAATTTAATTTGTTAATGTTTTATTTTAAATTTCATATGCATGTTCATGAATTGAATTTGCATATGTTAACATTGGTATTATGGTAATAATTTTATAAATAATTGTCCTTTTTTGCTGTGGTATGAAACCATGATATTAAAAGTTTAACTATTATAGGAATGGTCTGTTTTATAAAGTTTTATTTTAGCTTGCCTATAAAGCCCACATATAAAAATTCCTGAGAGAGGTGCCTTTTTGAAAGGATAGATTTGAAAAATCCCTTTTTCAGTACATTCTATGCTTACTTGTTCCTTCAGATTTTTTATCCTTTTGGGGGCCAATTTTGGCAAGTTCTAGTTTGCTGGAAAGTCATCCATTTCCTCCAGCTTTTCAAAAAATATTTATATAAAATTGCAAAATTGCAGGTGATATTCTCTTGTATGTTTTGTGATCTCTTCTGTCCTTTTATCATTTTTCTTATACCTGATATCATTAATTTTTCTCCTTTTCATTAATTTGGACTCTAGTGGTTGGTGTATTTGATTTTCCTTTTTTTTAGCAACAACTTTAATTTTATTCCTTTCTTTAAATTTTAAATACTACAAAGCTTTCTGTTAACCTTTTGGTTATCATTTCATTATTTATATTTTCTCTTTTATACAATTTAGCGTTTTGTTTTGTTTTTTAGAGACAGAGTCTCACTTTATCGCCTTCAGTAGAGTGCTATGGCATCACAGCTCACAGCAACCTCCAACTGCTGGGCTTAGGAGATTCTCTTGCCTCAGCCTCCCGAGTAGCTAGGTACAATTTAGTTTTTAACTTAATTTCTCCCTATTTACTTTCCTTTTGCTTATTTTATTATTCCAATGCCAATTTATTATTTGAGTATTTAAATTACATCTTTTCTTCCTTTTATTTAAAAAATTCTAGTCTCTGTCTTCAGTAATGAGCACAAGTTATGCTTAGGTTGGTTATGGTTCTTTGTAATAGTTTTGCTTTTATCTTTCATTTTATTTCGGATTCTGCAAACTTGATTTTTATCTACTCATAACTCGTTTCTTCTTTGAACAACTGGATCTCTTTTATGAGATTTTTAAAAAGAATTAGTTAGCTCTCTGCACTTTTGAGGCCATCCATAACTATTCTGCTGAACTACTCTAAGAGTTTCTTTTTGGAAATTTAAAAACAATAATTCCTCTCCTTCCCAAGCTTCACCTGTGGAGATACCCTTGGGGACTACGTGACATTGTAGGCAGCAGAAGTGGCCTGGCAGCAGAGTTCCTCCACCCCTGACTTTCCATGGTGTCAGAATAGTCTCTGCAGGAACGTTCCTGATTTCTCCAGGGTGTTGGTCAGGTACTTATAACTCAGCAATCAGTCACACCAGTACATCAGTGGCAGAGCACTTTGGGGCTGTACACTTACTTGTGGAGGAATCTGTACCCTGCTCCAGCCACAGGTCACAGTACACTGCCTGGTCTTACTCCAGACGGCATAGGATTTTGCTGGGGGACCTTAGTGGGTCTGTGTTCTTCCTTATGAAGTTCCAGAGAGCAGCAGAAAAAACAGTTGAAAGTGCTTTCACTGCTGCCTTTCCTTTCTAGGGGAAGAGCTGAAGAGCAAGGTGGCCATGGGGAAAAGGGAGAGAAGCTTGAAAAATCTACCAACCAGTCCATCGGTCCTTGAATGGCTGGGAAATCTGGATTAACTTTAGAGTAGAGAAGAGAGACCATTTGCACTGGAAGAAAATTACTTATTGGGATTGATTTTGTTATTCTTTGAAGTCCCAGAAAGCTATTGCCCAATTTATATTTTGTCAGTTAAAAGGCTTCTCTGTATGATCAAGGTTCTGTTGACTCATCTCTGGCATCTATCTGGCTCATTGCTTCTGTTAGTGGAGATTTAGTGGGTGACTTGTGTGATCTGTTTCAACATTAATAACCAGAGTCCCTATTTGTTTTAAACAAGTTGAATTCTTCAACTGAACAATTCTTCAACTTCAGGGAAAGTGAACACACAGCTGAGCCCTGAGACCAGTAGGGGAGGGGTGTGCTCTTGTCACTCAGCTCCAAATCCTCCTGTTGTACTCTGCTTCCTAACGTGGGGCTGGGATTCGGCAACACATATGTCTCTTTTGCCTGCTGGTTTTCTTTTAGGTCAGCAGGTAGGAGGTGGTAGAGAGAAGAGAGGAGACAGGAAGAGCGGGGAGGGGCCCACTGTCCAGCACGCTTCCTGTTCCTGCCACAACCATCCTATTGCTGTGAGGTCCCTCATCCCCGCAGCACACTAGGCCCATTTCAGGTCACCAGCTTTCATTTTTATAATCCCAGAGCCAGCCTCCTTGGATCCCCTTGGATGTGGTAGCATCAGCCAGGCAACACTCAAAGTCTGAATTCTAAGAGATAAAGTTGGTATTTTGCATACACAAACGTATTTTTAAAGTAGAGTTGGTATTTTACATACACATACATATTTTTGAAATAAAGTTTATCTTAAGTAGGAAGTCAGTAGAGAACTCTAAAATAGAATTAAATTGGTAAATATTAAAAGAAGAGGGGGAAAAGAGGTGTGGGATTCTGATGGGAAAATTCCTGTCTTTGGATTCTCCAAACACAAAAAACTAAAGCTTGTTAAGGTGTTTGTTTGCTGGTAGCTGTTAACTGTATTGTTAGGTTTCTTGGCTGATGTTCGATTTTACTATGAAAAAAACACAATGTTACTGCTAGAGGTGAGTACGTCACACAGGGTGAGAGTAAGAGAAGGATCTTCTAGATTCAGAAGCAAAATCCTCATACAACTAAAAGTGTAAACAAAATCAGGCCAGCTCCTGTGTGGAAAACATTCTAAGGTCCTAGACGGAAGATTGCAAACCCTTTCCTGGAAGCATCTGGGTAGCCAGGCTTGCCATTTGGTGATTGAGAAGTGGCCTTCCTGGAGTACACAACCATGATGTCAGGGACACCGTAGGGGGTGGGAGGAGCACTTAAGCTTTATGTGCTGGGGAGTTTGACATCATTATTGTTATTTCGAAAAGACATAATTTAAGCACTGTTCTTTACAAGTCAATTCTTTTTTAACGTTTCAATATGTGTGACTAGTACAATTCTACAAACCTGGAATTTTCCTGGCTTTTTCCTGTAATAAGTGGAATATGTACAGCTTTAACCATAAAGAAATTTCAAAAATGTAATTCAGGATATGGATGGCAAATTAGATGAATGTAACTGAAGAGAAGTGTGATCTGTTTCAGCATTAATAACCAAAAGTCCGTATTTGTTTTAAACATGTTGAATTCTTCAACTGAATAGCCTTGATTAGCTACTTGAGGCAAAGCTGCAGGCAAAGTGACCAACCAACAAAAAGAATCCCCCCCAAATTTTAGGAAGTCAATGAAAAAGTCACTAAAGAGCTAGATAATATAAGAAATAATATAATAGAACTTAAAGAAATGAAAGAGTCATTTAGGGAATTTTAAAGCACAGCAGAAAGCTTCAACAACAGACTAAAGCAAGGAGAACAAAGAATCTCAGAGCTTGGAGACAAGGCTTTTGAGCTAACCTAGTCATTCACAGAGGCAGAAAAGAGAATAAAAAGACGGACAGTTGCTTAAAGAGATATGGGACTATGTGAAGCAAAACAAACACACCAACTAGAAGTGTCCCTGAGGAGGAAGAAGAAAGAGCAGAAAGCATGGAACCCAGTCAAGGGAATTATCGAAGAAAACTTCCCTAGTATCACCAGAGATTCAGACATCTAGATACAAGATGGTCATTGAACACCAAGAAGATTCATAACAAATAGGACTTTATACATCAATTAGCACAATCGAGACCTAGCTGTGCAAAATCACCCCAAAAGCTACCGACATTGGTCACAGGAGAAATTAACAGCCAGAACCAGGGACCTAAGAAGTTATTAAAAGCCCTCTCTAGTATGTTTCCTAACAATCAGTGAATGGAAACATGGTGTTGTGGGATGCATGCAACTTTGTTAACAGAAAACGACTCCTTTCATAAACGCAGACCTAAATGCTGCATCATGAAATAGCCACAGCTTTGTCCTAGTGCTGCAACAACTGCTGGGGTCACAATCCCAGGATCTACACCATGATTGTAAATGTCAGGCTCCCGAGGAGATAATCTCCATACTTTAAAAAGCAAGTAGTTTCTAATACATCTCTACACACCAATATCTATCTCAGTGTCTGCTGGGGCAGGGGTAGGAAACCCAATTTGTTTCTTTTTTTTTTTTGGCCGGGGCTAGGTTTGAACCTGCCAGCTCTGGCATATGGGACTGGCGCCCTACTCCTTGAGCCACAGGTGCCGCCCAAGGAAACCCAATTTGTAATAGCAGGGTTAGGCTCTGAAGAATAGGATTCTTTTCCTACCTGTTCCGTCATCAATGGGATGTTATTCCACAAGATCCACACCATGATCCCAAATGCTAGGTTCCTGATGAGATACTCTCCACAGTTCTAAAAGCAGCTCCTGTACAAATGGAGAACTCTTGGACACAGACATGACCAGACTCATGACATAGTTCCCTCTACTGACAGTACCTCAAATTCCAAGAGGCGTCCTCGAGGCCTCAAAGACAAGATTCTCTTTGGGAGGCAAATGGAAGTAGGCTTCCATTGCCTTTGTACATCTGAATACTTGAAATATCAAACAGATGCAAAGCAGCTCCGGGGCAGCTGGTGCTTACCCTCCAGCATGTGGTTCCTCCAGGCCTTGCCCTGTTTCTGTGGGAAGGAACATACAGCTTGCCCACTGGCTTCTCTGGGGCTTCCCTTTCTCTTTTTTTCCCAGGGGATCACAACACTCCTGGAAAGTCAACACCAGTCAAAAGCCTTCCTTACAAACCTATTCTACATTTTTTTTCTGTTTTTACACCAAGACCCAAACAGCCTCAAGTTGTCGGACTGGCCAATGTGTTGTCATCCTCCTTCCATGACGCCTGCTTGCTTTCCTGTTTCTTCTCTTATTTTCATCTCTTGTCAAAACTCAGGTCTGCCAATCAATTCCTCTTTAACTTGCTCTGTCAGTCAGCTTTTCTTTTCTTTAGTCTGGATGAAATCTAATTTTTGTCTGCATGCAGATCTTGTAGAAACACGTGTTTTCAGACCCTGAGTGCCCTTTTATAAATACCAGATCTCAGAAAAGTCAATTATCTATACATGCTCAGTGTTCTATTTACAGCCTGAGCCAATATGAACCAATATGCTGTATCATAATTGTTTTTAAGAAAATCATATATCAGTAGCTTGCTGGAACATTTTTTTCCCCATTCTGTCAGTTCAATCTTCCAATGAAGGTTTGAATTTATTTTTCTTGAACTGTTATCTACAGATTTAATTACAAATGAATCCTGTATCTTTTTTTTTTTTTTACTTTGTGGAGTGATTTTGTTCTCTGCAGCAATAAAACTACAGGGGAATTTTTCTTTGCTGTGAACAGAAGTGAGATTAGGAAAAGAACACATGTGCTTTCCATTTCTCAAGAAAAAGATAGAAGGACATTTTAGCAGACCAAGCTTCATTTGACATTTTATCAATATTTGTACAATATTCATAAGAAAGAGAATTTTTAGTAATATTTTCAAGTTATTTTCTTTCTCATATAATGTTAGGGAATAAGTCCTGCACTGTGGAAGCTTCTCTGCCTTCTCTGGCTTCGTGAGCTATGAATGCTGCTTTTGATGATGATATTAACATTTCCTAATATATAAAGTTTCAATTGATGTGGAGAATTATCAACAGGCAATTTTGGCCTAAACTTTCTGGTCATATAGTTAGAAAAAGACTGAGAAAATAGGAAATGGAGTCTTGTTACATCTGTCACTACAAAACTATGCCACCTTTGTCAAGGCATTAAACCTTTTTGAGCTACAGGTTTCATACCTGTAAGAGATTCAAGATTCTCTAGAATTCCAAAATTATGATGTTCATTTGAAAGAGTTAAAATTTGTTCTTCAGATATTTAGAGGATCTTTTATTCAGTAGAAGACTTCAAAATGGCCTCATCTATCTTTAAATAAATGCCTCTGTAAACATATATACTGCCCAAATTTGAGGGAACTTCTTTCTCTGTGTCAGACTGCTTTTAAATCTCACTGGAAATGAAATTTATATATATTTTTAGCAAATTCTAAACAGTACTTATGCGTTTCAACTTGTTTTTAGCCTCTGTCTGAGTGGAGAGTTGCAAGGCTCACATACCCATTAGAGGTGTCCCTGAGGATTTCCTAAGCCTGGGTCCTGACCGTCTCTTTCTATGATCTTTTTTGGGTGTGAGAAGGCAGGGTTGGTAGTTTAAAGATGAAGTCTTTTCCCCTCCCTTTGTATTTAAACCCACTAGTCAAACACCATCCAGGGCAGTCTATTTAAAAAGTAAGGAAACTCAGATCTCTGTAAGCAGAATCACTGTTGTGATTGTTTCAAACTTCTCTGCCCTCACATACTCTGTAAAAGAATTTTGAAAACTTGCATAACTGTTTCCCCAACATTTTTAAGTTGATAACTCTATTTTTTTTCTTTTTCTTTCTTTTTTTCTTTTTTTTTATTAAATCGTAACTGTGTACATTAATGCAATCATGGGGCACCATACACTGGTTTTATAGACCGTTTGACACATTTTCATCACACTGGTTAACATAGCCTTCCTGGCATTTTCTTAGTTATTGTGTTAAGACATTACATTCTACATTTACTATAGGCAGTCCCTGAGTTACAAACATCCAACTAACATACAATACAACTCAAGCAATGCTCCCATCTCAGATTATAGGCACATTCCACCACGCCCGTGTAATGTATAAATTTTTTGTAGAGATGGTGTCTTGTTGTTTTGCTTTGGCTGGTCTTGAACTCCTGGCCTAAAGTGATCCTTCTACCTTGTTCTCCCAAAGTGCTGGAATGACTGGAATGAGCCACAATGCCAAGCCACTACCATGCTGTTTTGATTACTATAGCTTTGTAGTGTATTTTGAAGTCAGGTTGTATGATGTATTTAGCTTTGTTCTTTTTTCTCAACATTGTTTTGGCTATTCAGGGTCTTTTTTGTGGTTCCATATGAAATTTAGTATTGTTTATCTATTTCTGTGAAAAATGTCTTTGGAACTTTGATAACAATTGCATTGAATCTTTAGGTTACTTTGGGTAGTATTCATAGTAACCAAGAATGAACTCAACCTTGTTATCTGTCAGCCAATGAACAAATGAAGAAAATGTATTATATATACGCAAGAGAATAGTATTCATAGTATTCAGCTTCAGAAAAGAGAGACAATTTCATTCTGTTTGTAGTTTAGGAGATATTTTTACTACTAAATAGTAGTGACTTGTTAAATACTTTTTCTGCTTCTATTGAGATGATCACATTGATTTTTCATTGTATTTTTTATGTTGGTATTGATGATCTAGTGGCTTTATTTTGGTAGGAGAAGTCATCTTCTGATATGGGGGTTATTTAAAAAATTGAATTATCATTTATGACAAACCCCATTGTGTCTGGAATATTGTTCTCTGATGTGTGTCATGGCTTAAACTATAGTGGTGAATAGGGCAATCCTTAATTTTTTCATTAGGAATCAATGAGATTGGATTATTTAAATTTTGTACTGGCATTCTTTTAGGCAAAATAATGAATTGTAGTCTTTTCTTAGGAGGAAAGGAAAGGGGAGTTAATATTAAGAATTCCATGTTCTTAGGTTCTTGTCATACAGTTTACCATTTAAATGTGTCTTTACAATATATCTGGTAGCTAAGAGACATCTTTCAAATGAGGAGGCAGACTCAGAAAGTTACTCATACAGTGAATTAGATTCATGCACTTTTACTTTTAAAAAGCAATATCAAAACATAGTTTATCTGGGAATATGAAGTAGTACATTCCCCACCATCCTAGAACCCTTATGCTCAACTATTTTTGGAAATAGAAGTTGGTTTTTCTGTCTAAACATCAGAGCCATTTTATTGAGTGCTTGTATGTAATTTTCTAATACTTATCGTGTTCATAGGAAAGAAATACAGGTAAAACAACTGGTACACTGTGCACCAGTAAATGATGGCTGTCGTTACGATAATTGCACTTTATGTCTTGACCGTAATATGGTCTCCCTAAGGTTGTAGACAATGTTCTTTGTGTGTTCTGCAATCCTCAGTAGTAGTCATCATAGAGCTAAGCATAATGTAAGGGTTTTAAGAAATACATATTGGATCAATAGCTCTTGATGGAATTTCCTGGGACCTCATTGTGACAGAGCAGATGCACAATCTGTCCAGGTTGAACAGAGAGGAGGAGTGAGAAAGACCGAAATAGTTCGTTGATGGCAAAACAACCTTGTCTCTTATTATGAATATTTAAATCAGTTATTTTTTCCTCTTTTATCAATACTATTATTTTACATATTTATGGGGTACATGTGGGTATTACATACATAGCCTGTGTAATGATCAAATCAGGATATGAAGAGTATCTACCACCTTGAGTACTTATCATTTTTATGTGTTGGTATCATTTCAAGTTCTCTCTTCTTGTTACTTTAAAATATAAATAATATTGCTAAGTATAGTTACCCCAGTCTGCTATCAGACGTCAGAACTTACTTCTTCTATCTAACTGTATGTTTGTCCCGCTACCTTCCTTCCCATCCCAATCCACCAATCCCAGTCTCTGGAACCTATTGTTCTATTTTCTATGTCATGAGCCTCAGAACAAAGGAGCGCTCAGCTGGTTGTAGGAGCAGAGCATTACAGTATGTGGCTTAGGGCAGAATCCTGGGCACGTCGTATATTCTAAATGTTTAATTGACCATGTAAAAACATATTCTCCATTTAAAAAATATTATCATTTTTTTGGTAAAAAATATTATTTATGGTGAAAAGAAGTCCTTGTTAAAAATCATCGATTCTAGGGTGTTACATTCTTCTTTCCTTACTTTCCCCCAACATATTGATTCACTTATTAGCACTTTTGTGAATAAGTTTAAAATACATTCAGTTCCTCTATGATTTTAATGGTTCTATAAGATATCTATTAGGGTCAGTAATAAAGTACTTGATGAAAATGAGACTCAATAGCCTAAAAAGTGATGAGGTTCAGGGTCTAAGTATATCACATTATATGTTGTGCAACCTGTTATCTCTAACACTTTAATCCCGGTAAATAATGGTTAATGATAAATTTGATGAATTACATTGGAGGGAAAATGAGCTCATGTGGGGTACACACAGGCTTTGGAATACATGCAGAGAGTGGTAGAAGTCATTTTGTTCTGTTTATTGTTATCAGATAATATATGGCTTTATCTCTTAAGCTTTTGATATCAACTGAAAGAAACATTTCTCTCTCCCCCAAATTACTCTTCTAATCCAGGGTCACTTGAGCCATTTCACAGTTTCTCTAGCATTTTCTTGCTCTGAATCTTTTAAAGATATCTAAAGCATTTTTAGTCTAATTTTATACTTAATTTTGTGGCTACTTTATGTTAGGGTTTGGGCTAGTGGATGCGAGTTTGGGAAAAGACTTTTCCAGACAAAGATTGGAATAGAAAGAAGAAAAAGTTTATTGTACTCTTTCCATCTTTCCAGATAGGAAGAAGGCCAATACAGGGAAAGAGAGAGAGATAGTGTTGGTAGAGAGTCAGGTACTCAGGCTTTTTATTTAGGGGGTGAAGAAGGTTTATGGCTGTAGCCAAATTAACAGGGTACTGCTGTATTTGTTCCTTTCCTTCTTAGCAGGAGGCTGATAACAGAAGCAGTGGCAGGTGTCAAAGCCTCCAAGTTGGTTTTTCTACCTTTCCTTGGAGACAGGCTTTATTGCTGGAGATGTGAGTCTGCCCTTGCTATCCTGCTGAGGCCTGAAGCTTCCATGCCTGCTGTTCACTCAGGAACTCTGTAAAAAGTAGATTCTCAAAAGCAATTATAAAAGAGAAAGATTTACATCTCTTTTTTGTCTGCCCAGTTCTGTTCAGAAGTTGTGCAAAGCAGAACTCCCATGGGGTGCTTATTATCAAGAGAACTCATAGGGTTGGTCTTTCACTGTTACTGGGAAATTGTGGGATTAGATATTTTCCTGTTATTTTTTGCAAGGCTGCCCTTCCATTTTATAGTACTTCCTAAGTTCATGAGTACCTGTCATAATAGCTATTAGCATCATTACTTGAGGGCCT
This sequence comes from Nycticebus coucang, assembly GCF_027406575.1. Classification (NCBI taxonomy): domain Eukaryota; kingdom Metazoa; phylum Chordata; class Mammalia; order Primates; family Lorisidae; genus Nycticebus; species Nycticebus coucang. The sequence continues at coordinate 13,277,996 of NC_069796.1, forward strand.
CTGCCAGGTTTGAGGTTTAATATATGGATTCATCTTAAGATGGCTTTCAAGTTGACTTAGTCCCATTTTATCGATGAGGAAACAGAGGCCAAGGGATTTTAAATAATTTTGTCAAGTGGTAGAGGAAAAACTTGAACACAGGCTTTAAAGCTTCTGCTCTCACTTGAGAACATTCATCTTGCTAGGTCTCTATGTTCTTGTATGTTAAAGTTGTGTTACTGGGCAGAGAGGGTCCGGCCAATATGCAGAGATGGGGGATAGGTCCGATGACCTTTATTATCAGAAGGCTAGTGATTCTGGAGAACAGTGAGAGTAGTCTCTCCAAGACTGTTCTGCCCTTCCATTTCCCAAACTACAGTTTTATACATACAAGTTCAAAGCAACAACAATGTTGACTCTTATCTTAAACAACAATTATTAACCCTTATCTTAAACAATAATCAGTATAACCCCTGACCCCCCAAGATATCTCATATTCAAAAGTTAATCTACTAAGTCAATTGGCCTAAAGTATACAAGATATACACTTTAAAGCTAAATTTACAAAACAACAAGGATGGAAGACATGTGGTGAAGGTTGTAGGACCTAAACTGGCCAGACCAGCTGAGTCATGCTGGCCCTGATGCGACCAATTCCTCCTTATTCTCACTACATGTGCTCTCAGTTGGACAATGTGATTACCAAAATTTGTCCATGCTTTGATGATTTACAATTCTATGAATTCTAAGATTAATCAGAATCTTGCTGCGGAATATGATTCCTGGTGTGTGTACTCCTTATTTAAATACATTGGATCCGGGTGGGTATCTTTCAAAGAAAAACAGCTTTACTGACATGTGAGTGTGCACACATGTACACATAGGAATAGAGACATATGTGCTATCTTCTTTAGTGTAGAATATTTCGAAACTTAACCAGGATTTTAGAAGAATATACAAAACTCTAGAAATTTGCCATTAACAGTAGCTTTCCTTGATGATAAAGAAAATGTTTTGATTATTGTTTGGCAACTGACATTACAAATATTAGGTACCTTTCCCAAGTGACAGAACAAACAGATGTGCGTCTCTAATGATTATTTCTATTAATTGGGTTGATGGTCCTTTCTAAGGGTCAACATTTAAATGCCCTAATTTTTAAAAAATGAATTAGTTTCAACAGGTCACTAAAAAGTGAGTTTTAATTTTTCTAGAATTTGTGTTAAATATGATCATGAGCAGTCGAGTCTAATTTGGTGGAGGAAGGCAGTGTATTCTGTTAGCTAAACACCTTATCTTTCATTTTGAGAAGGAAGTTGGTGAGCAAAGCCAAATTTAATCTGGAATGACTTCTGTAGTCAATGAAAAAGAAAATACAAATCCTGTTTCTGAGGAAAGTATATTCAGTGATGACTTAGGCGAATGCTGGGGCCTGATAAGAGGGCTCCTTCAGGATTTTAATTGAAATGTGACTACAACAAGGGATTGACAGAAATCACCTCTGATTTTCAGATAATTCACAAATCTAATGTCATTGAAAGCCGATAAGACAGATTTCCATAAAGAGGATTTAAAAAGTTCTTCCTACCCTGCTTATTCTGAAATAGGACAACTCTAATGCAACTTCCTTTATCTGACAACTGAATTTTTAATGGGTATCTGGGTGTCTTTGGCAGTAACATAGGATTATTTCCTCTTCTCCAGATTTTTTAAAGCCACTTTGCTCCCTGTAGTTATATAAATGCAAAGTAATAAGATCATAATATCACTATCTGGCATAAGGGTTTTCATCTAAGCTGTTAGAATGGAACACTTGCCTCTAAGGTTGTTTGGTTTCCCAGGGTGCTGAGAAATGTACCTTTCTAAGGAAAATCTTAATATTTGCAATCATCTCCCCCTTACCCGTAGACCTCAGGGCAAATTGTCCACAGCATGATATGTGCATTGGGGAGGAAGCAGAATGGGTGTCCCTATCACATCATTTCCTAGGAATGAAGCGTCTTGTAATTGATACAAATCAGAGCTAAATGTCTGCACAGTATTCTGTCACCTCCTCTCTTTAGTGTAGCTTAAACATTTGCTACTGAGACTAATTCGTTTGCAACTGCAGGAAGGAAAATTCTGCTGCTGTGGAAGGTGATCACTGATTAGGGAGATATGCGGGAAGAGGATCCTATTTTGGGAGAAAGGGCCACAGGCCTCAGAGCCTTTCCCTGCAGTTATAAATTGGATTCCCCACCCATGCCCCAACACTTGGATGGGATGAGATGGATATTGGCATGGAGGAAATTTATTAGGGAATACCCTTGGGATTGACACCTATAGAGGGGAAGGGAAAAAGAGGAAAGGGGTAGATTGGGCAGAGAAAGAAGCTGGGCTCTGGGGCAATCTCAAGAACATCCTCAGTTGACCTCCTGGGACGTTCTGAAACTGGGTCTTTATTCCACACAGCAACAAGGGAGGTTAACCTTTATTTTAGTCTTTTGACTAGTCACTGGATGCAGGCTGCTCCAGTGGCCTGAGGTGAGGAGCTGTTCCACCTGAAGTAATTTCTGGAGAAAATTGGCCATGAAGAGTTGTCAGTCCTTAGCTTTGACAATCTGGGGTGCACGCTACAGTATCCCTTCAGTCCCTATGTTATGGTGTGTCTCCAGAGACAGATGGAGGCAGTGGATGAGGAGGGCATGTATATATTTTTTTGTCTTAAATTAAATTAAAAATCTCAGGTTTGATGTATCTTGTGTCTGATGTGAATCATCTTGTGTATGATGGTACACGATTAGGTTACATTGTTTGGGTTTGTTAGATAAAGTCCAAGTTGACAAGAATGACCCAATTTGTATGTATGATCAACTTTTCACAGCCTACTCCTACCTGATTTACAAGTTTTTGTCACTGTTGATGAGCCATTTATTCTACCAATATGCAAAGTTCATAGGAACAGAACCTTTCCTATAGTGCTGAAAAGGGTATCAAGGAGGAGTTGGGTTTTGAGCACCATGATGGAAAAATGGGTGTATATTAGCTCTTCTATCTCCTCCAGTCAAAAGTGTGTCCAGCTGGTGGATAAACAGGTGATTTTAACTCAGTGTAAGCTTCACAAACGGAGAGTTTTCTCCATTGTCACCGTGATTTACACTTATGAAGTTATTGTTTATTGTGAACAGATCTTTAGACTGGATACACATGTCTTTATTAACAGTTAAGGAACACATTTAAGGTGAGAATTTGTCAAAGTTGGTCCAGAAAGTCTTTCTTTTCCAGAAATTACAATAATTCTTCTGAACTTCGTATTACCACGGATTAGAGAAGTCATTGAAATGCACAATTAAGTGCCTTTCATGCATGGCACAATTCATACCTTTATCTCTATTTGCCAACATCGTATCTACTCTTGGAATCAATTGAGTCTTAACTGTCCATCCTAGATGGTTATGTTTTTACTGTGTAATCTGGATGGAGTGTGGGATTAATAGCACAATTTCTTCTTGTAGAGTCCTTAAAACCCACTCTAATTTTATCTTTTGGGTTGCTCTGAAGGTGGGCATGAGGAAAATTAAATAAACTTTTCAGCCTTTATTAATGAATTTATCAAGATATTGTAAGTTTTATGGTTCTGGTTGCTATACTTTTTGCCATTTTACAAGCTCTGATGATTAAGTTCACAAACTCATTCTAGAAAAATCGCTACACACCTCATTGCTGAATATCACTACAGTCACCTTTGAAGGAACCCTTTTGGGAAGCTATGTACTGATGCTAGCTCCTATTGCACTCTTCAAAGCAATTTTAACACTCTTTTTCTGGAATGACCATCAGATTACGCAAGGTCTGACAATTAAGTCTGTGAACCTGCCACTGTGAGCTTACATTGGCAGCACTGTACAAACAGCTTGGTAAGGTTTTATAACCTTGGTATTTCAGCGTCTCATAGCTGTGTTCATGTTGACATGTGGTGGTGTCCTGCTGAGTAGTGTTCATTATTGCCATTGCATATTTTTGTGTGTTGTACAATAACAACTCTAACGGTCATTGCAAAAAAAGAGTTCCAAAATTGCTTTGAAGAATGGACTAGGTGCTGGTGTCAGTGCATAGCTTCCCAAGTAAAATACATTGAAGGTGACTATAGTGATACTCAGCAATGAGATATGTAGCCCTTTTTCTAGGACGAGTTCACGAACTTAATTGTCAGACCTTTTATACCACATTTTATTAATCGACTCGTATATTGATAGGTATTTGGGTTGTTTCTACAACTTTGCAATTGTGAATTGTGCTTCTGTAAACATTCAAGTGCAAGTGTCTTTATGATAAAATGTGTTCTTTTATCTTTGGGTAAATATCTAGTAGTAGGATTACTGGATCGAATGGTAGGTGTACTGTTAGTTCTTTGAGGAATCTCCATACTGCTTTCCATAGAGGTTGTACTAGTTTGCAGTCCCACCAACAGTGTCTAAGTGGTCTTTTCACTCCATGTCCATACCAGCACTTGTTATTTTGGGCCTTTTTGATAAGAGCCATCCATTCTCACTGGAGTTAGGAAATATCTCATTGTGGTTTTGATTTCTAATCATGATTTCCCTGATGATTAGAGACGTTGAAACGTTTTCATGTGTTTCTTTTCCATTAGACTATCTTCATTTAAAAAGAGCTTCTGTTTACTCCTTTTGCCCATTTTTAATGGGATTGTTTGATGTTTTTCTTGCTGATTTTCTGGAATATAGATTCCAGTTATTAGCCCTTTATCAGATGCATACAAATATTTTCTCCCATTCTGTGGGTTGTCTCTTTATTCTACTGATTACCTCCTTGGCTGTGTAGAAACCTTTTAATTTGGTCAGGTCCTATTTGTTTATTTTTGTCATTGTCACGATTGCCTTTGGGGTCTTCTTCATAAGTTCTTTCTTATGGCCAATATCTATAAAAGTTTTTCCAACATTTTCTTCTAGAATTCTTATAGTTTCCTGCCTTATATTTAAGTCTTTTATCCATTGTGAATTAATTTTTGTGAGTGGTGAGAGGTGTGGATACTATTTTAGTCTTTTACATGTGGCTATCCAGTTTTTCCAGCACCATTTATTGAACAGGAATTCTTTTCCCCAGTGTTATGTTTTTATTTGCTTTGTCAAAATCAGATGGGAATATGAGGATGGTTTTATCTGTAGGTTCTCTGTTCCGATCCATAAATCTATGTCTCTGTTTTTGTGCCAGTACCATGCTCTTTTGGTTACTATAGCCTTGTAGTAGTATCTATACTACAAGAAAGACTTTCTGGACCAACTTTGACAAATTCTCACCTTAAATGTGCTCCTTTAAAGTGGTGGTATTCTCCTGCTTTGTTATTATTACATAAGGTTGTGTTGGCTATTTGAGGTCTTTTGTGGTTCCATACAAAGCATGGAACTATTTTTTCTAGATCTGTGAAAAGTGGCATTGGTATTTTAATGGGAATTGCATTAAATCTGTAAATTACTTTGGGTAGAATAGCCATTTTAACAATGTTGATTCTGCTGATCCAAGAGCATATTGGATGTCTTTCTATCTGTTAGCATCCTCTGTGATTTCTTTCCTCAGTGTTTCATAGTTTTCTCTGTAGAGGTCTTTTTCTTCCTTAGTTAAATATATTCCTAGATATATTGTGTTCTTTCTTGCTACTGAAAAAGATATTGCATCTTTGATTTGATTCTCAACTTGACTATTGTTGGTGTATATGAGAGCTACTGATTTGTGTTTATTTATTTTGTGACCAGAGACTTTGCTGAATTTATTTATCAATTTCAGGAGTTTCTTGGTTGAATCTTTGGGATTTTCTAGATATAAGGTCAGCAAAGAGTGATAATTTGACCTCTTCTTTCCCTGTTTGTATTCTCTTGATTTCCTTCTCTTGCCTGATTGCTCTGGCTAGGATTCCCAGCACTATATTGAACAGAAGTTGAGATAGTGGACAAGCTTGTATGCTTCCAGTTCTAAGTGGGAATGCTTTCCATTTTTCCGCATTCAATATGATGTTGGCTATGGGTTTGTCATACATGGCCTTTATAATTTTGAGGTAAGTACCATCTATGCCTATTTTGTTAAATGTTCATATCATGAAAGGATGCTGAATTTTGTAAAATTCTTTGTACTCAGGATTTTTATATCTATACTCATTAACAATACTGACACGTAGTTTCCTTTTTCATTGTGTCCTTGACTGATTTTGATATCAGGGTAATGCTAGCCTCATACGATGAGATTGGAAATATTCTTTGCTCTTCAGTTTTTTTGATGAGTTTGAGTAGAATTGGTATTTGTTATTTTCTTTTTTTATTGTTGGGGATTCATTGAGGGTACAATAAGCCAGGTTACACTGATTGCAATTGTTAGGTAAAGTCCCTCTTGCAGTCATGTCTTGCCCCCATAAAGTGTGACACACACCAAGGCCCCACCCCACTCCCTCCATCCCTCTTTCTGCTCCCCCCCCATAACCTTAATTGTCATTAATTGTCCTCATATCAAAATTGAGTACATAGAATTCATGCTTCTCCATTCTTGTGATGCTTTACTAAGAATAATGTCTTCCACTTCCATCCAGGGGTATTTGTTATTTTCTGAATGTTTGATAGAATTCAGCATTGAAGGCAGCAAATGCTGGGGTTTTCTTTGGTGGGAGATTTTTTCAATCTTATTACTCATTATTGATCTGTTTAGGTTTTCTATTTCTTTCTGGTCCAGTCTTAGTAGGTTGTATATGTCTAAGAATTTGTCCATTTCTTCTAGGTTTTATGATTTGTTGCTGTATAGTGGTCATGGTCTGTAATAATTCATGGTCTCTAATGATTCTTTGTATTTCTAATGATCTTCATGATCTCAGTTGTTAGGTCTCCTTTTTCATTCCTGATTTCATTTATTTCATTCTGTATTCTCTATTTTTTTTCTTAATCTAGCTTATCGCTTGTCAATTTCATTTATCTTTTTTAAAAAGCAACATTTTATTTCATTGATCTGTATTTTTTTAGTCTCAATTTTATTATTTCTATTATGAACTTTTATTACTTCTACTAATTTATGGTTTGGTTTGTTCTTGCTTTCCTAGTTCCTTGGGGGTACATCTTAGGTTGTTTATTTGAAGTCTTTTTATTTTTTTTTTTGATATAGATATTTATTACTTTAAACTCTTTGTACTGCTTTTACTATATCCAAAACTTTTGGTAGGTTGGATTTCTATTTGTATTTATTTCAAGAAGTTTTAAAATTTCCTTCTTAATTTCTTCATTGACCCTTTGGTCATTCAGGAACATGTTGTTTAGTTTCTATGTGTTCAGATAGTTTCCAAAATGTCTCCTGTTATTGATTTCTGATTGTTATTCCATTGTGTTCAGAAAAGATACTTGATATGATTTCTACTTTTTTGAATTTATTGTGACTTGTTTTGTGAACTACAATATGGTCTATCTGAAGAATGTTCCTGTGCTTATGAAAAACATATACACTCTGCAGCATTTGAGTGGAATGTTTTGGCTTATATAGTTTTCACCAGAAAGTCTGTTGCCAAAGTAGAGCCCCTGTAAGTTATTTGCTTCTTTTAGGCTCCCATCTTGGTTCTTGCCTTTGAGAATTGGATTATTATAGGCCTTGGGGTAGTCTTATTGGTGTCAATTCTGTCTAGTGTTCACTGACCTTCGTGAACCTAGATATTTGTATAATAATTAAGTTTAGAAAAGCTTTATGTTATTATTTCTTTAAATAAGCTTTCTACCCCTTGCTCTTGCTCAACTCTTTCTTGCACACAAATAATCCTTATATTTGGTCTTTTGAAGTAATTTCTATATCTCATAGGTGATCTTTGTTCCTTTTTATTCTTTTATGTGCTTTGACTATATATTTTCAAATAGCCTTTCTTAGGGCTCACTAATTCTTTGCTTGATCTTTTCTGCTATTGAGAGCCTCTAATAAACTTCTTTTGTTCAGGAATTATATTTCTTAGTTCCAAGATATCTGCTTGACTTTTTAAACTATTTCAATCTTTTTGTTGAATTTCTGTGGTAAATTTATGAATTTCTTTTTTGTGTTATCTTGGAAATCACCAAGTTTCCTTAAAAGTGCTAGTTTGAATTCTTGGAAAGAGAGCTTACATACCACCATCCGATTGGGGTTAGTCACTGGTACCTTGATTTGTTGGTTTGAGAAGGTCATGATTCCTCGCTTGCTGTTTTTTCTTGTGGATGTACATTTATGTCTTTGTATTAAAGCCTTAGTTATTTATTCCAGTCTTCTCTGTCCAGCTCGTTTTGGGTTTTCATTAGTTATGTTCATTTAGAGATTCTTTGTAGTTTACCTGTTGAATTTCTTTCTTTCCTGCCAGGTTGCTGTCTCATTCTTAGCACTAGATGGCACCTGAAATCTTGGTTTGCTTCAGCTCTAGTGAAAGATGAGAGGAGGTGCCAAAAGTCAAAGGGGCTATCTTGGCAGTGTAGGAAGGCTGGCTAGGAATTTGAGCTCAGGGGACCTGTGGAATGTACCTCCTACAGCATGGTCCTACTGAATAGCTACTCTGATTTGTTGTCTCTGTTGGCTGAGTTACAGAGAAGTTTCTTGGGCTGGATGTGGTAGTCCTGCCTGTTTCCTTTGTCTCTGGCTGTCCTCAGGGCTATTTCTCCTTTCAGGCATTCTTAATGTTCCCTGAGGCCTGGGATGAGGACAAGTTTGCTAGGGAACCCAACATGATGGGGAAGCTGGTTTTCCACCTTCACCTCATTTCTTCCAGTGTAAAAGTATGAGTTGAGGGGATATTTTCTGTGTGCTTGGTGTCAGCAGTGAGGGAAGGCTTAGCATCTGCTAAGAGTTTTTTCACTTCTTGGTGGCCTCAGGAACTGTCTCATCCTCATAATTTAGTTCTGGGATATTGCTGGTGGTAATCTCAGCACTGTATATTTGTTTTTAGTTTTTTTGTGGAGGACAGTGAAGCCAGCTTACTCCTATGCCACCATTTTGGAAACAGAAACTGGCTGGGACAATTTTGTGAAACAAAATGGAGAATGTGCCTTACCTTATCAAGACTGAAGACAAAATATAGTGATTAAGACAGAGCATAGAACTGAGAAGTAGATGTATGCAAATATGAAAGCTTGGTACAGTGTTTGGCAAAGATGGTATTGTTAAGCTATTCAAGAAGTAACTTCAGACAGTTGTCTACTTATGGGGGGTAAAAGCTATATCTCTTATATGTATGCTACCAAAATGTAGATGCATTTTGGACGGACTGAGCCCCATGGAATAAAATATAGGAGAATGTTTTTTATGACATCAGGTTAATGAATGAACTTTTTAACAAGATGTAAATATCACCATAAAGAAAAAGATTAATATTTTTGGTTGCACTAACAGCTAAATTTCTTATAGTAAAATAATCACAAAGTCAAAATTTAAATTATTTGCTAAGGGTTATAGCTACAATATGTAAAGAACTATTCAAACTATTTCAAATTGAGAAAAGGATAATCCAATAAAAAAGATGACAGAGTAAGAAATAGCGGTTCTCAGAAAAGCTGACTCAGTGACTAATAAACATATAAAATGCTCAACCTCACTACTACCCTAGGAAATAGAAATGGACAGCAAGTGAAATATAATTTCACACATAACGAGTTGGCAAAAAAATTGAAAAGCACAATAAAACCCAATACAGGTGATGGTGTGAAGAAATAATTTTTACACTGTTGGTGGGAATTTAAATTATTGTAAGTCTTTGGATGAGCAGTTTTGACAAAAACTTAGTGAAGTTTATGATGTATCTAGCTTATTACCCAGCAATTCCACGTTTAACTAAATACTTGAGAAGAATGGGTACATATGCATATCTGGATATCTATCAGAAGGTTTATCGCTGTATTATTTCTAGCAGCAAAATAATTAGAAACAATTTAAACGTCTGTCAGTAGGATAGATAAATGATTATATATTACTACAATGGAGCACAGAAATAAATGAGCATAGCTACTTGTATTAACATAGATACAATTCCACAAATACAGTGGAGTGTAAAAAAGCAAGTTATGGGGGAATATTTATATTATGGCTTACATATTTAAAGTTTAAAACCCTATATATAAAGTATGTATGAATGTATATGTTTATGTGTACATATAAAGCAAAAATACAAAAATGTGAGCTAGAGAGATACTAACTTCAGTATAGTGATGAGTTTTAGAAAGAGAAAGGATGGAGTAGGAGTGGGCGGGCAGTGAATGTGTACTGACTATGACTTTCCCCCCCAGCTATTTAAAAAAAATAATGTAAAAGAAAACACAGAACTTGTAGCCAATTGTTAGTTTGTTTAGGCTGGGTGATGGGCATATGAATGTTTATTCTGTGTTTCTTTATGGTAAAAGATTTTTTTTTTATCAAGTTCATCACAACAGATTTTTAAAAGGAGTGTAGTCTTTCAAATGTTAATACTACACAATAATTACATAGTGAAGCAAGGATGCAAAGCAATTTTTTCCTTCTCAAACGGATAGCAAATTGCCTCAACATTATATATTTAACAACTGATGCTTTTGCAACTGATTTGAAATGCCACCTATTTTGCATGTTTTCTTCTTATATATATTCTCTGTTTGCTTTATTGTTACCTTCGTTGCTGTGCCAGTATCACAGTTTCGATTTCTGCCGGTTAGTACATAGTATATTTTGATATTTGGGAGAATAAGTCAAGCCCCATTTCTACCATTTTTCTTTTCAAAAATCTCTTAATTATTCTTGTATACTTTCTTTGCCAGTTGATATTTTTAAGTAACACATCTATTTTCTCACCAAAAGACATGTCCTAGAAGCGAGATTTTAATTGGAGACATCCTTGAGTCTTTTGGATCGTAATTTGGGGAATTTAAAAATTTTCACAATAATGAATTTTATCACTTAGCAATCTGGTTTAGGCATATGCAGAGACATGCCTATTTATGTGGTGAAGAGTTCAACTTAATGAGGTCTTTTAAAATAATAACCCAATTTTGGCTTCTGAGCTATTTCCTTACGTTTATGAAGAATAATTTGGATTTTGTGCAGAGCCAGAGTGCTGAGCTTCCCTCCCTGGCAGTTCCCCTCTCATCATCTTCACAGATGTATTATTGGCACCTGTTGTGTTAAGTTTTTCTCTCAAAGTGCTGGAGGCCGACTTTCACCATTTACATTCTTTTTATTGATCTCTGTGTTTTTATTTTTCTGCTTGAAGGTTTTTGGCAGTAAAGTCCAATTATGTAAACATTGAATATCTTATGTATGCTTTGGTAACCATTGGAACAATTTTGTGCAGTTAACTTCAGTGTTAATTAGCCCATTGGCTCATGAGAATTTCTTATACCCATTGGCTTAAGGAGAGATTTTTCAGAAATGAGTAGTTCTCCTAAGGTAAACTATATATGTCTGCAATTTTTTCATTGTGTGTCCTTCATTAATTTTTAAGGATGCATTTATTAATTTATTCTTATTAGCAGTTACATTTGGACTTAAGTAAGATGAATCTGGGCCCACATCTTACTCTTGTCACTTTCTAACCAATAAGTAACAAACAAGCTGTTTAATCTTCCCAAATCTTCTTTGTCTAATATATAAAAATGGAGTTAATAGTACCAACTTGATGGAATTGTTGTGAGATTCACTGATAAAAAATGAATATAAAACAGCCTGAAAAACAGGAACTGTTTTATCCTCTTTGGCTGCTGTTGTGACATTATTTTTTTGATATTCCTCCAGAATTAATGAAGAGAAGAAGATTGAAAATACAACTAAGAATGTATTTATAAATATTTGATAAAATACAATGTTTTAGGTCAGAGGTCCTCAAACTTTTTAAACAGGGGGCCAGTTCACTGTCCCTCAAACCGTTGGAGGGCCGGACTATAGTTTAAAAAAAAATATGAACAAATTCCTATGCACACTGCACATATCTTATATTGAAGTGAAGAAACAAAATGGGAACAAGTACAATCACACCGCCTCATGCAGAATTCGAGGACCTCTGTTTTAGGTTCTTCCAGTGAACAGGAGGGTGGAAAAAAGAGGCATACAATTTCCTTTGAGGATGAAAGGAGAAGAAATAGAAAAAGAAGGCAGAAGAAATCGAAAAAAGATGAAGTCTACATTTAAATGTAGTCGTTTCAGATGGTACTGACTGACTTTCTCAAAAATGAAAAAGACAGAGCCTTCCATTGACAAAGAAGGTGTAAGTGTGGCATTCAGGGAGCAAGTCTGGTCTTTTATTCATCCATCAAGGCCTTCGTCCACCTCTCCATCCATTTATTTACTTAATTTTTTATTCTTTGTAGCAACATGTTTTAAATGTTTATTATGCGGTAGGCAAAGTATGAAGAAGTGCTTTATATAATTTCTATTTTTAAAAACATATGGTATCCTTTTCAAGTAGTATTTTAACGCTGGCTCAAATCAGGGCCAGCCCCTCTCTTTGTGCCACCTTTTCATTCTGATAAAATGAGCAATGAGATGGAAATGACAGAGCACCAAATCTTAGGGAGAAATTTAAGGATTGTTCTTTCATCCCATGTTAAATGTTACCCTATTTGTTTTAACACTCTGCTTTTAAAATGTCTTTTTTTTTCCTCATGTCTTAAGAGAGGAGAACTTTTCAGATTTTGGGAAGTTGAACACAGAAGGTTTTACTGGAAATCAGATATTCTGATTTTAGGAGTGGAAGAGTTCTGACCTATTTTGTGGTGTTTCTTAAAGAAGAAATAATTGGCAGTTGTTTATTCAATTGTTTTCTTATTTGAACTAGATGCAAAGGGCTAGTCACTCTCTGTTCTTTAGAAACCTGAAATAAACATTGGTATAATTTGGGCACACAAATTTCTTGTAGAAACTTTGTAAAATTACCTGTTCTTTTTGTTTCAATAATGTGGAATTGATCTTTCTGAGAAAGTTGCTCCTGGGTTTTAGAGGTGACTTGAGAAAAACAGTTAACTATTAAAACATTTAGTTTTCTTACTTTTTCCAAAATACAAAGTATAGAATCAGAACCTTTAGGCCTAAAAAGGAGGGTTTGACTAAGTGTCCTCTGGAACAGGCAGGTACTATTATCATTCCCACTTCACAGGTGAGTATAAATATTGTTTATTACTCACTTCCTACTGCCCTGTCTAGCCCGCTTCCGTTAGGAGAAAAATGAATAGCTTTAAATTAACTGTTCTTTCCTAAAATGTCATCTCTCTATAAGGCCCTGAAATCCCATATCAGCTCCACTTTGCTGTTGGTGGCCTTCTCCTCAGAGTTACAAAGCTCTCTGCAGTGGTGATAAAGCCACACCTCCCAGCCAGCACCTGTACTTATGAGTGGAACTTTGGTCAAACTACTGGGTCAACCAGGAGGGGACTCTCCTACCAAGGCCTCTAACCGAGGCATAGAGAGATTGCGAAAGGTTATACGGTTAATAATTTAGGTCCAGCTATGTGACTCCTGTGACTGTGCTCTTAAACTCTTTCCTAGACTACCAAAAGTCAACTTTTAGTTAATCCAGTCTTTAGAACTTTTGATTACTCTGTGTAACTGCTGCAGACGGCGGAGGGGGTGGGGGAGTAAATATTACCGAGTGTTTAACTGCAACTAGTGACTTTTCTAGGTAGGATGGACCACGTAGTTAACAATGAAACAATGGAAATGACGGGATGGAGAGAGGTACGAGATTTACGGGAGTAGAACGCAGGGCGTTGTTCAGAGTAACGTTCAGAGAAGCAATGTCTCTACAGGGCACATTGGAAAAATGTCGCCGAGAAGCAGACAAGCCCCTTGAGAACACGGATTGGTAATGGACAGAGCCGTGTAGTTCCTTGGATTCCTCTGGCAGTCCCAAGTCCCCGAGGGAGAGAATAGAGGCACAGGCGGAGGAGAAGGTAATCTAACCGGTTGACAGGGTACGTCTTGGCACCCGAGAAGAAGTAGTTTATCATGAAGCTACTATTCTTGTACATACACCTACAGAAACGCAAGCAGACCAGCTACAAAGCAAGTAGCCTGTGAAACTAACAGAATAAATGAATATTTTGTCTAGAACTTGTCAGGACCTCCTGAGTTCTAATGACTGGAAGCCTTTAAGTGTTGGGCTCCCTAGAAGACTTTTTGCAGGAGACCCCTCACCTTCTGTCAACTGGATAAAAATATGTTCACTGGGTTATCAGTCTGGGTTTTAGGTCGGAAGAGATGGCATGTTCACATCAGCATAAGTAAGGAGGGTTTAAAATGGGTATATTTATAAGATGTGGCAGGGCGTAGGGAAGCCCCATGAGAAAAGGGGTAATGCAGTGCTCTAGAGCTGTGACAATGGAGTTGTTTCCACCTCTAGAACTAAAAGAAGACAGAAGTTGTCACTGAAACCAGAAGAAGAGAGTCATAGAAAAGCCCACCTTGAGAGTGCTGACCTCCAGTTCTACCCCACAGAGAGGAAGAAGGAAATGGCTATTTTTTTCTCTCTTTCCTCCTTACATATTATCTTCTGTTGGGTCTCTCTATTTGCCAAACGTAACCAGGACCAGGGAGCAAGGAGCCCAGTAAAAGCCTCCCGGAGAAGGCTAGAGAGAGGCTATGAAAGGGCCAGCGAAGGATCCCGCAGCTCAGGCAGGACCTCTCAACAATGTGGTCTGTCTTTGTTGGCTGCTCTGCGCAGTTCACCTGGAATAACAGACTGAAATCAAGGGCCTCCCTAGGTCCTGCCTGGGCATCCTTGTCAGGGTGCCTTCTGAGGACGGCCACACACCTGACTCCACTCAGCTGGTGATGGGAGTGGTGTCAGCGTGCTGGTTATATGAGGCCAAAGGGGATGAAACCAAGTCAGCCTTGCTGGAGAAAGAACAGTTAACAATATGGTTCAAATGAAGCCTCACCCTGAAGCTCCGGGTCTTCACGTTTGAAGGTGCAGCAGCGCCATGAAGTGGAAGTGGGAGGGAGGAGAATGGGCACTTGGAGGCGTCCAAGAACTTCCGACCTGCAGCTCAGTGGGGGAGCTGGGCCTTCCAAAGGCTCTCAAGGAAGCCAAGACCCAGGGTCAGGCAGGGAGCTAGCACTGGCCGCTCCCCTCCCACAGTCACGTTTCCTCACTATCACACTCACGATCTTCCCAGCTTCCCCTGCTGCCGTGCCATAGTCTGGGCTTTTCTTTACTCGCGAATATTTATACACAGGCCATTTCTTCCCTAACATTAGTTTCTCACCGTGCTGAGGCAGGAGAGCTGCCCATCCTGTTTGCTCAGACACGTCAAGGCTGCCTGGATCCCCTTTGCTTTTCTGAAGCTGTGACATTGTATGCAGGTGGTTCACGTGGCACAGTGGCCTTTGATGTGCTCTCCTTTCAGTCTGATGTGGCACGTTTTTCCTCATGATAATTCTCTTCATTATGTTTTCTAGATCTTCACAGACTATGACATTCGCTGTAGTTTTGTCACCTTAATCTTTCGGGTTTTATTCTTCAGGAAGCTGCTCCTGCAATTTCCTGCTGCTGCTGCAGAGGGCTGGGTTGCTGGTCTGGTAAAGTGGGCGCACGGCAGGTGTCTAAATGTAGTGAAGGCTGCTTGTCTAGATCCTCACACTTATAATTCTTTTTAAAAACACAGCTAAACTTTAAACATACTCTAAACAAACTGGGATACTACTGTATTTTTTGAGTAACACTTTTGTAGTAGATTCTTATGGTTTTATGTTGGATCAGCATCCATTGTGAATATATGTTGGACTTTCTTATGTGCAGGGCTCTGTCACCCATGGCACAGTTTCTGGCTCTCTACTGCCTCTCCACTCCTCAATGTGCAGATATCCACCTTAGATCACTGCCTCCGGGTGACAGCCTCCCTGTGGGACAGCTAACTCCAACCTATTTAACTCACCCCATGGCCCCACAGCCGTATGGGACTGTGCAGGCATGCCGCAGTGGCCCCTCTGAGCCTCAGCGTGACTCTACTTCTGCCCACTTGCTTTACACCCACCAATTAGAACTCCCTGTGGGAAGCCTGCTTGGGTAACCCCCCGATCCCCAATATAGGATCTGTCCACAGGCTCCTCCCTGCGTCTCTTTACTCCCCACCCACTGGTCCAGTGTCATGTCCTAGACGGCCCCTCTTCCTGTTGGCTCTGTGAGGCATGACCTCTTCCCTTTGGGACCTGTGAATGCTAAACTGCTTCTACTAATGGACTGCCTCCCATGTCTGTGCTGACTGTCCTCCTCCATATCTTGGCCGACTCACACACCAAACCTAACTTCTTTCCGGGTCAGACCCGTGAAGAGAGGGCCTAGCTTGGCAGAAATAAACCAAGGTCAGATAAGAGCCTCAGGGTATCTGCCGGTATAAACAGGCTTCCAGTAAAGGAACCTCAAGACCAAATCAAAGAAAGAAAATGCAACAACTTTATAGACATTAAATTCTTTGATATAGTTATTTATAATTTATACTGTGTTCCAGTCTCAAAATGATTTTAATTTTTAAAATAATATTTAAAAAATAAATATTTTAATTTATTTTATATTAACATAATATATTTTATTATGTATGTATTTTATTTTAAAAATATTTTAAAAATAAATATTTTAATTTATTTTATATTACAATAATATATTTTATTATGATAGTATCTGTTTTTTTTTTCTGTAGAGACGGAGTCTCACTTTATGGCCCTTGGTAGAGTGCCGTGGCCTCACACAGCTCACAGCAACCTCCAACTCCTGGGCTTAAGCGATTCTCTTGCCTCAGCCTCCCCAGCAGCTGGGACTACAGGCGCCCGCCACAACGCCCGGCTATTTTTTGGTTGCAGTTCGGCCGGGGCCGGGTTTGAACCCGCCACCCTTGGTATATGGGGCTGGCACCTTACCGACTGAGCCACAGGCGCCGCCCGATAGTATCTTAATAAATAAAAGAATTTTTAAAAGCTAATTCCTTTGATACACTCTTTTCTATTTTTATCTGTAGTTGAAAAGGAAAGCTAATAGTTTGAGGTTTTTCCCTTACTCATGAAACCTCTCAGCATTATGTTAATCCAGCCAGGTTTCTGGACAAAGCAGGCATAAAAAAATTATTTCTGTGATGCTCTCTACCTTCTAAAGAGGGAATCTCCTAAGGATTTTTCACTTCTTGTGATTTTATATTTCATCCTGTCTTCCCTAGGAAGACAAGGAAGGTGTCTGGCATCATGCTGCAGGTAAGGATAAATCTTCAGAGGTTTTTTTTTTTTTTTCCCTTTAAAACAGTCATGTAGTTATTTCCAACCTTCCACAATTGTGATGGCTCTTTGAAGGAGGAGATCAGGGTACTACTGAACGTATATAGCAGGAGGTGCTGACCAGCCTCAGAGGAAGCACAAGTTCAGGAGCATCTTTAAAGATGAACAGAGCTCTGGGGAGGAGGCCAGAGGGAGAGGCAAGACGCACCAGGAACGCTCCAGGTGGAGGAAGCCGTGAGCGTGAAGACACTTGACCTACAGAATCATGAAAAACCGCCACACGTCCTCCCTGAATTCTAACCTCTACCATACGCCGAGTCCCCGATTCTGGTCTGACTTTGTTGCTCTGTCTCCCCCTTTCAGCTTCCTTTATTCCTCTCTGTCTTTCTGTGTCCTTTGCTTTTTTGCAGGTTCCCTTCTTCTGTTCACTTCTCAATGGCTGCCCATCCTCAGGGTTCTGTCCCTTGGCCTATTTGTTCCTCACTTTAATTCATAGGTTGCATCACCTGCTCAATGGATTTAATTACTCTCTTTGTTAACTGAATGTAGAGAGTTATTTTCTCCCCAGTATGTTGACAGTAATTAAATTCAGAATCTTCTGTGGATCCTAACAAACAATTCTACTTTCTTGGCTTAGGTCTTTTTATCTCTTTGAAAGGATATCAGTGTCAATCTGTGTGCTTTGGGACTTTACCCGTTTATTTTCTTATTCCATAAATATTTTTCGAGTGCTCGTTAGATGTCAGACACTATGGAGGAGGCCACGGATGTAACAATACAAGGGGATGTGAAATTAAATAGCACAGGGAGTTCGACAGACTATTAGTCAAGAGGGGCTACACTCTGTTCTAGTGAAAAACATAAATTCCAATGTTTCAGTGACTTAATGCGACTAGGGTTTATTTTCTCACTCATCTTGTCTTATACCACCACCATGAAGTTCTTTGCTTGCAGCTACATGAACAAGTGAGAGAATATGGAGAATTTCTTGCTTATGGTAACACTTCAGCCAAGAGTGTTGCCATCTCTCCCAGCCAGAGGAAGAAAGCCGGTTGCAAAGCCCTGCCCTATAGCAAGAAAGGCTGGAAAAACATGGGGGAGACTTGGAATAGGTGGTGGGCACCACTGTCTCTGCTATGCCCAGTGCAGGGATCAAGTGCTGCTGCTCCAAGGAAGAGGCATTTATTTAAGCTAAGACTGTAAGAGTAAGAGGAGCCAGACACAGAATCCATGGAAAAGCGCTTCAGGCAGAGGGAGCTGTGTGAGCTGTGAGGTGGGAAAGAGCCTGCCGTAATCGAGGGACAGCAAGCTGGCCAGTGTGGCTGTATTACAGAAAGCAAACAGGAGAATGGTGAGAGCTCAGTGGAACTTGGGCAGAGGCCAGTTTATGTGGGTCTGGGTCACACAGACACTGATAAAGATTTTGGATCTTCTGTACTAAATGTAACAGATATCCATTTAAGAATTGTAAGCAAGTGGGTGACATTGGGTCCTTTGCGATCACCCTGGCAGCAAGGAGAATTTACTGGAGAGGATACAAATTGGTCTGGGAGACCAGTTAGGAAAGAAAGCCCAAGAAAGAGATGATGGTGGTTGGGATAAAGGAAGGGCAATGGAAGTGGAGAGAAATAGATGTAGCTGTGAAATCTAGGATGTACAGTTAACAGAGGAGAGATGGATCAAACGTGGAGGGTAAGGGAGAGTAGGTGTCCCCTAACACTGGGTTTCTCCCAAGAGCAGCTCCAGAGCTAGGAAACAGGAAGCACAATACACAGGTTTGTCTGGTGAAGGGGTGGGGTGGGGGTCACTTGTTCAGTCTTAGACACACAGACATGCTGGTGTCTAAATAGAGATGTTGAGAGGAAGTTAGGAGTATTTTATGGAGCTTTAGCTGATGGGAAGTTAGGTATATTCCATGGAGCTCCTTCCTATATGCTGGAACTCCTTGATTTAAAGGAAATAATTACAGCTGTAGAGGGGCTGGGAGTCCCTTAAATAGGAGAAGAGAAGGTGGGTCAAGACAGACCTCAAGAGTCCAAGGTTAGGAAGAGTGGGAGGAGGAGTTGCCAAAAAGTGAGAGAAATAGATGGAGAGGGAAAAAGAAAACCTGAGGAGTTTAAGGTCGTGCAAGAGAACAGGAGAGGGTGCTCCAAAGAAGGCTTTCTTGGGAGAAGTCTGATGCCGGGTCAGTAAGATAGACTCAGAAAATGTCATTAGATCAAGCACATGGAGGTTTTCAATGAGCCGACTAGGACACCAGTGCCTTTGGCAGGGAACAACTCTGTTAGCAGTTTGAAGTGATAGCTGAATTCTCTGAGCAACTTCTCTAATAACTGTATTTTTTTAAAAGCTAAATGTTCAGAAAGTTGCCTATAGACTAGAACACTGTTTAATAGAATTGAAATTTTAACAGTTTCAGCACACAGCAGATTCATGCAATTGAGATAGGTTTCCAAAGCTGAAAACTGGTGCACAACATTTTTTTAGGAAGTTTAAAAATCAGTATGTAACTAGACAATGGTGATGTCAAAGTAAAACTATTGTACCTTCTTAGCATACTTTGTACTGATCTTAAACTTAGTCTTTCTGTTTTCTTTTTATTTGAAATAACAAAGCGCAGAAGGCTGGAGAGGCTAGCATATTTGGAATTATGAAAGGGATGAATTAGAGAACAGTTCTATGAGACAAAGTTAATGATGCCGCCTCCTGTGCAGGAGAAATTGAGAAGGGGTGCCCAAAAATCCTTCAGCTGTGACTGCAGACAAGCGCAGAGAGAACGCTGACTTGTGGCGCCTCCTCTCTGTGGAGGCCCAAAGGGAGGAGAATTGGGCTTGAATTTCTGGAAGAGGGAATTGGTGGGATAATAGGAGCTGTTTGAATGTGATTAAAAAACTATAGAAGGTCATGAAGGGAAGTGGGAGATCTCCCATCTTACTACACATCCTGCAAATAGCAAAGTCATATACAGTTCTGTCATTGTTGAACGGGGTTCTCCGGGAACAGGTGGTTATCACCCATGGCCGAGGACCTGGCTGATAAGGGAAGTAACCAGTGCAGCCCGTGAACAGGGCTGCTGAGCTCAGGCCACTCCCTTCTCGTAGCATCTTCCAGCCACACCTTTATGATGTTGAAATCCCAGGAGGGCTCTCTGAGACTCCTTTGCCCTATTGAGTGAAGTTGGCTCAATACACAGCAAGTTGTAGTCTGACCACCTCTTACGTCATTTCCTTCTGTAAGAACCTTCCTAGTGCACCCCTTTCCCCAGTTTCCTTAGCACATCTGAGTGACCAATTTCTTTTAATATTAAAAAAATTAAGATAATAGTATCTAATTTCTGGTATTACTATTAAATTATTGTTTAATCTATCTAAGAGTTGTGACAATCAATGATATGTGTAGGTTCTCAGAAAATGCTAATTCCAGTCCCATTAGCTTTTGTCACAATGTGTGGGAAGTCCTGTCCTAGGGCCTGTTCCCTTCTCCCACCTGCCCTCCTTGGATCTCAAACTGCTGGTGAACATTGTGTCACAAACTGCAGGTATCCTTTAAGTGGGGCGTTGCTCAGGCTTTAACATGTAGTGGAATGGAAATAGCATTGCACGTCATTAGAAAAAATATTGTTTCCTGAAAAAAGTCCTTTAATATTCAAATATCAACAATCCGAGTGTGCAGCTTATGTGAGCCCAGAAAGTGCCTTCCACCGTGATGATTTCTGAAGATCCCCAGGAATGTGATGGGGGCTCCACTGTTGGAACCACTGTGCCGATGGGCTTCTCTTGCAATTTCTTTGGCTGCTCCCAGAAAGCTTTTCCAGTTTGCTAAGCTGCTTCCTGCTTCCCCTTACCCAGTGAGTAAACACAGCTCTTCTTTTAAATGTTCCCTGCCTAACGGACACAAGATATTTTAAACAGAGTTTATTGAGTTTCAGTAAACTGGAGGGATGGGAGAAGTGGATTACACTACAGGAAAGGAAAACAAACCTGAGTGTTATACATATGGCTTTTGGAGTCTGTCCACATGCCACACACAGGCTGTTTATTAAGCCTTTTCCTCTTGAGCCCAGACTGCCACCATGGAGCGGGAGGCCACTGATCTTGCAATATGAGAGTGACCTTACTTATAGTCACTCCCTGAGTTAGGGCCCAACTAACCAACTATGCAATTTAAGTTTAGCTACTTGTTGACTGTGGCGTTTCCTTTCCTTTGCAGAATGTGAGCACAGTCAAGTGTTTTGTTTTATATTTTTCATGAGTAGCACCTGGCCCTTCAAAGTCTCTTAAAATTTGGAGATGATGAGTCATTCTTAAAGGCTTCCATGAACTCAAACCAAATTGTTAAGCATAGGCGTGGTCAAAGACCTGGAGCTTTTCTTTCTCCGAGTCAGTTTCTGCCAGTTTCAGCTGGTGGGAAATTTGTTTCCAAGAAAATATACGTGGCTGTGAACTTTCAGAGGTTGAGTAAAATCTCTCCTTCTGTTTGCATTCCTGGTACTGTGTAATCTACCTTATAGCGGTGCCTAGCAGAGGAGAATATGCAGACAAAAGCATACTCACAGAAAGAATTTCTACAAGAACCTGAGAAGCAGTTAAGGGAAGTGAACCTCGCTCCCAATCAGCCACACCCATCAATCCCCAAGTCCAGTTAGCGTGGAGTCTTTAGTGTTCCTCAACCATTTTACACTCACCCACCGAGGGCAGTCTGGGCTATTTCCGTGTTCCCATCTCCTAACCAAGACTGGCAAATAAGAGGTACACATTCAGAGAGTGTTGTATAGTTGGATGGCTAGAAGGAAGTGATGTTGCTGGAAAGTCAAGGTAAACTCCTTGGCAGGCAGGACTGGAGAGGCTGCTCTTTTCTTCAGCAGAAAGCTGGAAGAGAGAAAGGGAAGTCAATTTAGGGCTCAAAAGAAGGCGGTGAGATTGAAAAATGTAGAATGCAAAGCCTGCAGGGGACTCTTATTGATGAGTTGGCGGGGCATGGGGTGGGGGGAGGTGTGCTTTACGTTCCTCTGTAAAGATGGAAGGGGTTTCTTTATCTACAAGCTTAATTTGAGCCATTTAGGATGAGGGAATAAATAATAATCAATTTATTTAGTTTTCACATCAACTCGGTACAGGCAGATTTAATTAACTTCATTTTATAGATGCAGAAATTGAGTTTTGGAGGAATTCATTAACATTCTCCGAGTTACATGTGAAGGCTGAGATCTTTCTCAATCTAAATATTGTACCCTCGGTCTCTGTTGCTGATACCCTGTACCTCCTGCATCTTAGTGACGGGTGCATTTTTGGAAGAAGGAAACAGCCAGGGGACAATCGTGTAAGTATAAAGAAAAACACAAAATGCAGGAGGAAGTGACTCTAGGCAATTACACCGTATTTCACAATTTTGCCTACGGTTGCCTTCATTATTCTGGGGAATGAGCTTAGTTTTAAAATATCTGTGCACCGGGTAAATTTTAATCTATCCTGTAGATGAAGGAGCTGAGGCCCCAAGAACTAGTGCCTTGTACAGACATAGATAGCAAAGCCTATAAAACTGGATTTAATCCACATTTGCCACTCTTTTTTTCTTTCTTTTTTTTTGAGACAGAGTCTCACTGTGTTGCCCTTGGTAGAGTGCTGTGGTGTCACAGCTCACAGCAACTTTGGGCTTAGGTGATTCTCTTGCCTCAGCCTCCCAAGTAGCTGGGACTACAGGCACCCGCCACAACGCCTGGCTATTTTTTTTTGTTGCAGTTGTCATTGTTGGTTAGTAGGCCTGGGCTGGGTTTGAATCCACCAGCCCCAGTATATGTGGCTGGTGCCCTAACCACTGAGCTACGGGCACTGAGCCACATTTGCCAATCTTGAGGCTACATTCTCCCCATAACTCCACAACAACCCGTTGTGTACTAGCAAGTATTTGTCATAGGTATATTCATAATGTTATGTAGTAGAAGAACAGCGTGGAGCTCTGGTAACTCAATTTCTTCATTTGGTCCTTGAGGAAATGAGGTCTTAGGGAAGCAAACTGGCGTGGCACTGTTCAGAGGTGGTAAAGTAAAAGGCTGCTTTTGGCTTAGGTTTCCTGGCTCTCACAGTCTGCTTTTTTGCCACCAGAATAAATTGTCTTTTTAAATTTCAGGGCATTACTTGCCCAAGGCTATGTCCATCTCTGTATACCAACATAGAACATGGCTGAGTCTTCCGCTCCTTGGGGCAGCCCTCTTTTTCAGGGAAACCACATCACAAAGGGCCCCGACTGGGGTGCTGGTCCATTTTTTTGGGTGGGGCCAGGTGTGTATTACTTGCTTGCAGACTTTTTATTAGAACTTTTGGAAAAGATTAGCCTGTCACCTGCTTAAAAATGAAGGCAAATTCTTTTTCATTCTGCAGCCGCAGACATCCCAATGATGGTGTATTTGCATTCAAATACTGCAAATATTTGACTTGTCCTAGATGCTAAACATTTGAATTCACCCAAGTAGAGTGCTTGTCTCTGGGATACCTCATATCGGCCGGCTCATAAAATTCAGGAGTTTTATGAAGCAAAGGGAACACTGATGAAATTAAACTAACTTGGGAACAACAGTCAGGCTGCCTTTCAAGGATAATCCTCTGTGTCTAAATTACATGTGTATTTTATTGTTCTTCATTTGCATGGCCAATTATAGGGAAGTTCCTTATTGTGAGAAGCAATAATTTTCTATAATTGCAGTAGCTTTAGCAGTTTTGAAGGAGGTTTCTGTAGCAGAACATGGTCTCGGGGAAAACAAATACGTTGATTTACTAGCAATCCATCAAATGGGTTGTCTGGGGAATCAGAGAGAGTCTTTTATGAGCACAAGGAAACTGCTCACTAGTTGACATTTTAAATTGCTTGCTTGGATATATAAAACTGCAGACATCTAATTGTATGCTGTTGCCTCTGAAGAGCAACCATTTTGCACTGGATTTGAAGATCTGCCCTGTGATACTTAAGGGACAGAAATTATACTCATTCACCTAAATTGTAGAGGGCAGGGCAGATGCTGTGGGCATCCAGGAAGAATCCATGATGAGCAAGTTTATAGTCAATTCCTTTTTAAAACCACCCTAATAGCTCCAGGTTTTACTCAAGTTGGATTATTCGAATGTTGTCACCGTGTGAGCAGCATGAGAGGGAAGGCACTTGGCAACCTAAAAATGACGATGGTGTTTCTCAGAGGGCCGGTCGTGATAGTCCTGAAGTGGACCTTTCCTGCTTTCCTGAGGCTCCCGGCCACTGCAGAGGCCTCCAGCCAGTGCAGGCTGCTGTCTTGTGGCTTCCAGGCATATGCGCTCTTCTTTTGTTTGTGCTGAAGATCTAAATGGGGATATAGGGGTGTGCGATTGGTTTTCCTCTGACTAAATGCTTAAGAAAACTTGGTTTTCTTAGGGAAATTTTGGCCCCTGGGGTACAGTGCTCAAGGAACTTGTGCTTTGCTTTCCCAGGCGGAGTGGGCAGGTGGACGCTCAGAACTCACCTCCTCCTACGTACACAGGGTGATGGGTGTGGGACTTCTGGTTTGCTCCTGTCATCCCTTCACTTGCTAGATTCTTCTTCCAGGACTTGAATAGTGGAGAGAAATCTCAAGGCTGTACTCCAGACTTGGAGCTGTATGCACATCATTTTCTTATCTTCAAATTCAGGAACTCAGTTAAAAAAAAATTACAACTCAAATGATACTAACTATGTGTATTATTGTATCTTTGGTGGGTTTGCTTAATGGGAATATAAATGCCATCTGTTCAAAAAATTGGGCTCCTTTTTCATGACCTCTCAATATATTTTCAAGAGTCTTGAAACTATGAAGTGTCTTTAGTTTTTCTGGAGCTAATAATGCTCCTTTACTTTCTTTTTTTAAATTTTTTTTTTTTTTTAATTTTTGAGACAGGGTTTCACCCTGTTGCCCTGACTATAGTGTAGTGGCATTACCATAGCTCACTACAATCTGACATTCCTCACACTCTGGGGTTCAAGGGATTCCCCTGTCTCAGCCTGTCAAGTAGCTTGGACTACAGGAAGAACCACTGTGCCTTTGTATTTTTTGTAAAACTAGGGTCTTGCTTTAGCTCAGGCTGAACTTGATCTCCTGAGCTCAAACAATCCTCCCTTCTTGGACTCCTAAAGTGCTAGGATTACAGGTGTGAGCCAATATGCCAGTCCCCTTTACCCTTAAAATGAAAAATATTGTACTACTATCCTTGTTTTTGGCAATCTGTGAGACAGATTTAAGGCTAATGGTCTGGAGGCCAATTTTTATTTTATTTTTTAAAAAATATGGTCTATTATTTATAAACGAACCTTGTAATAAAATTACACAACCATCCCAAAGTCTACATGTAATCTGTGTGCCCTCCCATTTGATATCAGAGTCATTTGATATTATTCTTACTTTACAATTCTAAAACAGTTTTAGTTAGTCATAGCAATGCAGATGGAGTAGGAAGAATTTGAATTGTGGGCTTTAGAGGTAGAGCTGAAGACTGGGTAAAGTTGCCACCAAAAAGAGGGAAATGAAGAGAAAATCTTGAGATGGAGGGGAAGGGAAGACTGAATAGAGAACAGGAGATAGGATGATTATTTGTGGAAAGTGATTCAGGTTGTGCACTTAGGACAAGGAATTTATAGTGAGCATAGGTGTGTGATATGGGAGAGGGGAGGAAAAAGTTTGCCCATGCTAGGTAACTACTGAGGCACGTAGTTGGAATGGAACCCGGCATCCTATCAGGTATGTGGGTGTTAAAAATAGTCCAGAATCATTTAAACTCCTATTCTCTAAACAGAAGCAAAGGCTGAAATCATTCTATTCTAATGATTTTAATGAAGGAGAGCATATAGAATTCTGAAAGAATAATATTTATTCTTGAAGATGAGCTCATGTTTAAAAATGACAGATTACTTAAGTGAGATTCAGAATACATAATGTAAAGTTTATATCTTAATTTTTTTTTTTAAGAGACAGAGTCTCACTTTGTCGCCCTCAGTAGAATGCTATGGCGTCACAGCTCACAGCAATCTCCAGCTCCTGGGCTTAGGCGATTCTCTTGCCTCAGCCTCCTGAGTAGCTGGGACTACCGGTTCCTGCCACAATGCCCAGCTATTTTTTTTTTTTTTTTGCTGCAGTTTGGCTGGGGCCAGGTTCGAACCTGCCACCCTTGGTATATGGGGCCGGCGCCCTACCCACTGAGCCACAGGCACCGCCCTACATCTTAATCATTTTTCAGTGTCAGTTCAGTAGTATTAAATACATTCCTAATATTTGATTTTGAACTTTATCTTGTAATTGAAGAAGATGTTTAGAATGGTATCTATATTTTTAAATTTATGAAGACTTAATTTGTGGTAACATATGATTCACCCTAGAAGGCATCTTATGCGTGTTTGAGAAAAATGTGTTTGGTCAAATTGATGGTTTCCTACATGTTCCACTTTTCTTCAGTCTTTTTTCTTTCTTCTCCTTAGACTGGATAATTTCCGTTGACTTATTTTTGAGTTTGCTGATTCTCTTTTTCTAACTGCTCAACTTTCCCTTGTAATCACTCTAGTAAATTTTTTTATTTTGGTTATTGTACTTTTTTATATCAAGAATCGGTTTTTTGTTTTTTGTCAAGTTTTCTGCCCCTTTATTAATATTTCCAGCTCGTTTATACATTACTGTCCTGACTTTCTCCGCAGCCATCTTTAGTTCTTTGATCATCTTTAAGAGAATTATTTAAAATCTTTGTCCAGTTGATTTATCATCAGGTCTTTTCTAGGGACAGTTTCTGTTGATTATTTTTTCCTTTGAATGTGCCATATTTCCCCATTTTTAGGTAGGCTTTGTGATCTATTTTGTTAAAATTGGACATTTGAATCTAATATATGATAATTCTGAAAATCAGATCCTCTCCCTCCCCCAGAGTTTGCTGGTTTTTCTATTTTTTATTGTTTTAGTGTTATATGCTATCTGCATGCCAAAGATCAGCCTGAGATGTAAAATTAAAGTCTTCTTTCTTAGGTCTTTTTGCAGTCTGTGCCTTTCCCTATGTGTGCATAGTCATTTTCTAGTTTTACCTGTACATGCAAGCATTTTTCTTTCTTTCTTTTTTGCAGTTTTTGGCCAGGGCTGGGTTTGAACCCACCACCTCCAGCATATGGGGCTGGTGCCCTACTCCTTTGAGCCACAGGTGCCACCTATATGCAAGTATTTTTTAATGTCCTAGTCTGTAGTGTCTGCTTCTCAAAAGGGGAAAAAGAGAAAACTAAAGGGAGGAGAAGAGGGGAACTGGCCTTTTAAATCCCTGGAAGTCACTTCAGCAATCTTCCTAGAAACATTTCTCAGGAACTAACCATTTTAAATTATAAAAAATCTATAACATGAGAATATTTAAAATCATTATAGAAGTAAAAAGAAAAAAACAAGCAGAAAACACAAGGAAACAACAAAATAATATTAAAAGGAGCAGATTAAGAAAAGAGAACCAAATAGACTTCTAGGAATGAAAAACGTGTACTTCAAATTAACAGATGAGAGACAGGTTAAGTAGAAGATTAGGTAGAGAAGAAGAGAGAATTAGTTAAACTAAATTATTGATTTAAGGAAAATTCCTAGAATGTCCGACACATAAGATAGAAAGGCTGAACAGCAGTTAATAGATAAAGACCTTGGGATAAGCAGTATAAAGTCTGCAACAAAGAGAATGGAGAAGAGGTAATATTTGAAGAGATAAGAGGTTTTTATAATTGAAGAAACAGATGACTTCTTAATAGAAGAAGGATCAGTGTATTCCAAGTAGAATAACAACAAAAAAGACCCACTCCCTACTTGTTATCTAGTATTGTTGTCTTCTTCATAAACCTCACATTTTTTATATACGCATGGTATTGTAGGTAATGTACTTTGATTAAAATATGGACTAAAATAGCCCCATACTTGGAGAGTTCACTGTTATTGTCATTATATTCACAGTCGTCTTTAACGTTACCAGCAATGACATATTTTGAGGACCAGAAACTGAGCTAAGCATTTTAAGTTCATTACTTCATTTTCTGTTAAACTGCTATTTTATAGCTTTGCTGTGAACTTGAAAATGGCATCCCATATGTTTTCTTTTGAATAAAATAAGGGGGCCAAAATTAATTTGTCCATAAAATCTTCTGTCTTTTCTGACGTTTTCTGAGAAAATCTGTTTACAAATATGTTTATTGTAATTCCAATGGATAAGCAGAATTAAATAATTAGATTATTAAATAAGTAGACTTTGTTGGTTGCCTACTATGTACTTTATGTAGGCATTCTAAGGTCTTTAGGTTGTGCAAATTATAGTTTGTTGTGTACAAATACAACCTAACACTTAGTGGTTCAAAAGTGACATCAATTTATTTGCTCATAATTTTGTAAGTTGGCAAGATAGGTGGACTCAGCTTGGACCAATTCATTTCTCCTTTGCATGGTGATGGCTGGGGCCACACATGAATTTGAGACTTGGCTGACATGCCGAGGGTAGCTGGGATGTCTGGACCAAGAGTCACCCCACTCCTTGTGCTCATATAGCCTCCAAGAAACTATGAACTTTTTTACATGTTGGTGGAAAAGTTCCTGGAAACAAGAAAAGGAAAACCCCAATTATCAAGCACATTTCAAGCCTCTTTTGCATCATATTTGCTAATGTTCCATTGGCCAAAGAAAGTCACACGGTCAAGCTCTTAGTCAATGTGTGTGTGTGTTGTGGGGGACAGTGGCTACCCAATGGCCATGGATGTTGGAAGATGTGATTCAGTGATGTCATTACTATAATGGTTTACCTTAAGGGTAATTCACATTTTAACTGGAGTTAATATATTAATTAACCAAAAATTGTATGACAAAATTTGAGCCTCATCCCTTCAAAATAATAAACCTTAGTCATTTTTTAGATCCATTCTCTAAATTCTCTTTCTGTCATTTCCATAACTTCTTTACAGGTGGGATCCTCTGTGGTAGCTGCCTCATGATCCCCTGGAGGTGTTGATCTCTTCTGGTTTTTCATGTTGCCAGAAATTTTTGTTGGTTCCTCATGTGTGTTTTCTTCTTGTTCATTTCCTTCCTCTACTTTTCTCCTCTCTCGCTTCCTTCTTTTCCTTAATTTTCCTTGTCTCTGTGCTAGGATTTTGGAATGGCCTCCTGGGCTCCTAGAGTCCCCCACTGTCTCATTGTGCCCCCAGAAGGGTGTTTTTGGGTGGGACAATCCAGTAGGAGGTGGCAGGACTCCTCTCACCCTGATCTCACTGAAAAAGACTGGTGAGGAGATGTCTCTAGTTTGCCATCTTGAACCTCCCTCCTCCAGTTTTTAGATTATGATGATCCATTCGAAATATTCACCAGGTGAATTTCATCTACTCAGACAGCTGATCTGAATTCTTTAGGTAAAAGGACACATCCTTTAAAACAGCCACCTAAGAATCTGTCCATTTTAGCTGGGTGGATTGGTTTTCTACAGTCCCTGGAATATGTTCCTTTGGAGAGCTTGCTTGGGAAGCAGTGAATCCTTCTGTGGAAGGGTCAACTGACTAACCTTCCATTCATATCTCATTGCCATGAGCACAGAATCTCTTGATCTCTTTAGAAGCTGGAAGAAATATGATGCCTTCTAGTACTTCAGACAGTTCAGCCTGTAAGAATATAATTATTCATTACTTTCTGAGTCCACTCCTGAAATAGCTCCTTTATCATCATCCATCTTTTTCTAAAAGAGATGTTTAATTCTACTTTGTTAAGAAAGAATAATGTGGCTGTTTCTTGTGGGAGTGGGATAAGACTTGACAGGCTTTTTTTTTTTTTTTTTTGTCTTAGAGGGAGTAAGTGGGAGGGGAGATAAATTTTTAAACAGCCACAGAATATTTGTGTAGGTTCTAAGGTTTGTGAAGACACTTGTTTCTTTAGAAAATTATCACTTGTACCAAGTGCAGTGGACATTTGTTGCTAACATTTATTGCTCCTTTACCCTTGATTTCCATGTGGGAATTTATGTATTTTCTGAAAAGCTGGCTCTATCCCTAGCTTCAGAACTAGAGCTTAAGACTGCAATCAGACCGTCAGTGGGTTTTATTTTACTGGCCTCAGTTCAGATGAGGCCAGTAACCTAAACTAGTATAGGTGAGCTAGTAACCTAAACTAGTATAATTGGATTGAATTTGTAGGTATGTAGGGACCATTGTTTTCCTTTCCTATAAGATGTAGAAGAAAAAGCAAGTATTCTGTAGAGTTGCTGATAGCTATCCTTCTCAGGACGACAAAAGGAGGCAGCCCTAGATGAAGCAAACCACGCAGACGGTTTGGCAGAAGAGCGAGATGAGAGGAGATCAGGCCCAAACTGACTCAGTGAGTTGCTGAGTCAAGCTTCCCCTGAAGCAACTGTTCGGTTATGTGAACCCATAAATTCTCTTTCTGTTTAATCTAGGTTGAGTTAGGCTGTTTTATTTGTAACCTAAAGTATCATCAAACATTTGCAAGGTCCAAGCCAAGTACAAATGGAAGCCTATGTATCACATAGCTAAATGCGTAAAAGTTATAAATCAAACTAACAAACTCTTAAATAAGTTATGTGCGTCTGGCTTGGCAAATATACTTTCACAGTGAAAAGTTAAAAGCTATGTGCAAAGCAAGAGTTCATAGTAACTGTGAATAGTGGAAATTCAAAGCAACAGTTCATAACAAATAACTGGATAGTGCAAATTTGTGAAGGTACATTTTTCCAGGAAGGCTTGTTTGTGGTGCACTCTGGGCTGGGAGAGGAAAAGAGGAGGGGAAGGGATTTCTCTTTTGCTGGTAGGCTAGTCCATGGTCCCTCCTAGGGCCTCCCTGACTTTCTCGTCCTCTTTATGGGGGGGAGAGACCTCTTTATTCCTGCAAAGGCTCCGTTGCTTGCTCGTCTCTCGACCCTTGCCCACCCTCCGCTGACCCTGGGAAGCTCCTACTGTTGCAGCTTCAGGATTTCTCTCGCCTCCCAGTCCTACCCAAGGTGCCTTTTACCACAAATTGCCATCACTACTGCTACCCCACCTTCCTGCATCACCCCTTCGATTTCCTCAAAGGAACCTGAAGCTGGCCTATAGCCTGTCTTCCCTATCTTTCCATACCTCATTCTGCCCTAAAGCAGAGTCTCCTGAGAACATGCGCAGACCCTCCAGCTATAGGTCTCAGCTTTGTCCACATGTTGCCATAGCGGCCTTTGCCTGTCCATTGGGCTGAGGGATATACAGACTGGTGGTCTCAGAAGACTGGATCTGGGGAGGGGCCCATGATGGACCCCCTAAAGCACAGGGCCAACCAGAGGGGAGCTTCTTCCCCAGGTTTTAGGGGATGCCGGCTTTAAGGTACAATTGGATGTACTGTCCTTTCTCCGGGCACTCCAGTTCCCTTTCCTGCACCTCTGATTGCTTTTTCTTCTTTATGTTATCTTAGTAGGGTTTTTTCCTTTCTCCATGTCCCCTTGTCCTCATTCTCTCCTCTACTTCTTGTACACCCCAGATGGCTACATGATCTCTTTCCTGTGGGCTTGCCAACGTGGAACTTCTGAAACAGCTCATTGTTTTTCTTAGTATGTGCATAATAATTATTATAATACCATAATAATACTTCACTGCTTGTCCTCCTATAGTTGAGACACATGTTATTTTACCCTATAACCTAGGAATTTCACTATAAATAATAAGGCAGAGGAGGACATGTACCTAGCAGGTGCCAACGCTGTGCCATCCGCCAGGGTGGGAAGCCAGGGGCAGTTTAGAAGCCTCTTCCTGCTGGAGTGGGCAGGCGAAATGTGGCAGCTATACATCAGAGGGTCCTATGCATTACCGCAAAATCATACAACAGGGACACTTGTAGCAACATGGATGGAGTGTAAGGCCGTGTCCATGCGTGACAGAATAGCCAAGTAATACTACTTATGTAAATTAAAGCTCCTATAGAAGAACAATATACATTTTGTAAGAACAGGCACAATAAAGGAACTTCACGTGGACTTAGGACAGTATGCCATGGACTGTAGGCATGACTAACTCAACTTTCAGCATTTGAAATTCAAAAAGAACATATTTTGTGCTTGACAATCTTCCTGAAATCATTGACTTCTTACGGCCTCAGCCCACTGGTCAGGATGCTGAGTACCACTTCCTGCTGTTAGAACCTCCTTGGTCTTGAGTGAGCCATTGATCCTTCTCTGTCCCCTAGGGAAGGTCGTGGGGGAAATGGGCCAGATTCTGCTCTGTGGGGCAATCAACCCGCTCTCCCCTTGGAACATTCCCTGCCAAAACACAGTGTCAGCTTGTAGATCTAGGTTCTTCAAAGTGCAGGGGAGGGGGGTTGTTGGTGCAGCAGAGGAGGGGAGGTGAGAGCTGGAGAACCAAGTCTGGCAGAGAGGGTGAGCACGGAGGAAGTCTGTGGGTCCCTAGTTAGTTAAGGGAGACCATGGCACAGCCTGCGCTGCTGCCGGTGCCAACTCCAGAACCACCCTCTGACCAGAGAGCCTCCTCTGGCTGCACTACTCCCCTGTGAACATTTCACAGGCCCATGGGTGATAACGGGGTTCCTTAATTCAGGGGATGCCTCATTTCCTAGGCCTGGGCAATTTTATGAAGGGACTGTATCCATTCATTAATGCCCTCATTCAACTTGCCCTAGTGGAAGGGACTGTATCCATTCATTTGTTACCAAGTCCTGGCCAGATGAAACTACAAAGGACCCAGACAACTAAATACACCTATAATAAAAGAATTCAGGCAGAGAGAATTGTTTTTCTGACTTGAGTTTTTCCGTCTGTCAGTAGCTCCGGTACTTTATCTCTGCATTCTTTTCTGTAAAATAAATCCTGTCTTACCACTGATCTGTGGTCCATGGATTTGTTCTTTGAATCCCTGAGACCAAGGACCTACTGAAGAAGAAATTCCGGTAACAGAACTGAAGTGAGAGAAACGGAGACAGACCAGGGCTGGCTTATGGTTCGAGGCAGCGACCTCCAAGGTGGGGTGGGTAAGAGAATCCATTCAGTTGTCAAGAGAAGTACATTTCTACTTGCTTCTTATCATGTGCTTAATTTTTAAAATTTCTGCGTTTTAATGATACCTATAATATGTTTAAAAATGTTAATTAAGGGTGCACGCTAAAGGATAGTTGGATATCAAACACTGCTTTCAGAGGATTCTTATTTCCTTAAACCCTAGTGACTTAGCAGAGACGGAAAATCTCACAGTTTTGCACAAGCTCTTTGGGGTGAATTGTCCTTTTTTTTTTTTTTGGCTGGGGCTGGGTTTGAACCCACCACCTCCAGCATATGGGGCCGGTGCCCTACTCCTTTGAGCCACCCTGAATTGTATTTTTTTTAGGAGGTGAGTGGGAAAGAGTTATTGCTCCAAAACATAATGACTACCTTGTTATTGTTTAAAATGTAAACTCTTAGTCCCAGAACATTTCCTTTTGATCCTATAACGTTTCTCACCTGAAAGGGACTGATGGCCTTTGGGGAGGGATAATGTGGGACTTCCTGGGTATGGTAGAAGCTGTAGCACCTCTGGCCTCCATCCAGACAAAAAGTCAGGGGTGCTTACCCATTTATAGTGGTAACCTAGAATTCCACCAAGAATTGTCTTAGGCCTCTGGGGAGAACATTCCTTCCTAATCCTTTGTTCGTGTCTTCACCACCCTTCTTTCTTCCCACGCCTCCACCATGACACCTTCCCTGATGTACCAACCCACAGAGTTCTCCCTCCTATGAAAGTACAATACCATTTATTTAATACTAATATATTACCTTGTGATATCTATTATGTTGTCTTAGGCTATTACATATTACACCTTTCAAACTTTTGTGCTTCCATATACTAGATTTCCTAATTAATTTATATATTTAATTCTATATATTAATTTATATATTTAATCCCATCTAATTAATGTATTTCCTAATTAATTTATATATTTAATTCTATATAATTATATATATTAATTTCCTAATTAATTTATAAGCTAGGAGACCCTGAGAGTTGGGACATGAGAAACAGAAAGCTTCCATGATGTTTTCTGATCAATGCCTCCCTCCTAATAGGCTTCTAGATTAAAAGTTTAGATTCCAGGAAAACGTGGAATAATTGGCCCCATGTGATTTAGGAAGGGCACTGGAAATTTTGTGGAGGATTAAGAATTGTACATTTCTACTGGGGACTTGAGTTTAGCTTTGGACCATTTTGATAAAGTTTCCATAAACATTTGTTGCATAAACAAGCTACAAGTTGTACCAACCAACTACTTTTGAGAATTTTGTCATAACAGTTTCCCTCCCTCAGTATGGTAGTGGAAAAATGTCCATTTCTCGGTGGCAAGCAGAAAAGACTGTTCTCTGCCAAGCATTGATATCTTAACAATGTAATTTACCCAAGACTCCAGTAGCATTTTTGCTAATGCCAAAACCTTTGTCCTCATTTGATAAGGGAAGCAAAAGGCAGTGATAATTTAAGTCTGTGGCGTCTCTTTTTTCTTCTTCTTCCCCCCACTCTCTCTGGGAGCATTCTGCAGGAACCCGGCCTTGCTTTGAATGACATTTCTTTTTTTTTTTTTTTTTTCATTGGGAAAAAATGCAGTTAAACATGTTTTATTATTATTATTATTATTATTTTTTTTATTGTTGGGGATTCATTGAGGGTACAATAAGCCAGTTACACTGATTGCAATTGTTAGGTAAAGTCCCTCTTGCAATCATGTCTTGCCCCCATAAAGTGTGACACACACTAAGGCCCCACCCCCCCCTCCATCCCTCTTTCTGCACCCCCCCATAACCTTAATTGTCATTAATTGTCCTCATATCAAGATTGAGTACATAGGATTCATGCTTCTCCATTCTTGTGATGCTTTACTAAGAATAATGTCTTCCACTTCCATCCAGGTTAATACGAAGGATGTAAAGTCTCCATTTTTTTTAATGGCTGAATAGTATTCCATGGTATACATATACCACAGCTTGTTAATCCATTCCTGGGTTGGTGGGCATTTAGGCTGTTTCCACATTTTGGCGATTGTAAATTGAGCTGCAATAAACAGTCTAGTACAAGTGTCCTTATGATAAAAGGATTTTTTTCCTTCTGGGTAGATGCCCAGTAATGGGATTGCAGGATCGAATGGGAGGTCTAGGTTGAGTGCTTTGAGGCTTCTCCATACTTCCTTCCAGAAAGGTTGTACTAGTTTGCAGTCCCAACAGCAGTGTAAAAGTGTTCCCTTCTCTCCACATCCACGCCAGCATCTGCAGTTTTGAGATTTTGTGATGTGGGCCATTCTCTCTGGGGTTAGATGG
Source organism: Nycticebus coucang (assembly GCF_027406575.1). Lineage (NCBI taxonomy): Eukaryota > Metazoa > Chordata > Mammalia > Primates > Lorisidae > Nycticebus > Nycticebus coucang. Next base: position 13,313,470 of record NC_069796.1, read on the forward strand.
TATCTCAGGGATGTTTTGATTTGCATTTCTCTAATATATAGAGATGATGAACATTTTTTCATGTGTTTGTTAGCCATTCGTCTGTCGTCTTTAGAGAAAGTTCTATTCATGTCTCTTGCCCATTGATATAAGGGATTGTTGGCTTTTTTCATGTGGATTAATTTGAGTTCTCTATAGATCCTGGTTATCAAGCTTTTGTCTGATTGAAAATATGCAAATATCCTTTCCCATTGTGTGGGTTGTCTCTTTGCTTTGGTTATCGTCACCTTAGCTGTACAGAAGCTTTTCAGTTTAATGAAGTCCCATTTGTTTATTTTTGTTGTTGTTGCAATTGCCATGGCAGTCTTCTTCATGAAGTCTTCCCCCAGGCCAATATCTTCCAGTGTTTTTCCTATGCTTTCTTCGAGGATTTTTATTGTTTCGTGCCTTAAATTTAAGTCCTTTATCCATCTTGAATCAATTTTTGTGAGTGGGGAAAGGTGTGGGTCCAGTTTCAGTCTTTTACACGCAGACATCCAGTTCTCCCAACACCATTTATTGAATAGGGAGTCTTTCCCCCAAGGTAAGTTCTTGTTTGGTTTATCGAAGATTAGGTGGTTGTAAGATGTTAGTTTCATTTCTTGGTGTTCAATTCGATTCCAAGTGTCTATGTCTCTGTTTTTGTGCCAGTACCATGCTGTCTTGAGCACTATGGCTTTGTAGTACAGACTAAAATCTGGTATGCTGATGCCCCCAGCTTTATTTTTGTTACTAAGAACTGCCTTAGCTATACGGGTTTTTTCCAGTTCCATACAAAACGCAGAATCATTTTTTCCAAATCTTGAAAGTACGATGTAGGTACTTTGATAGGAATGGCATTGAATAGGTAGATTGCTTTGGGAAGTATAGACATTTTAACAATGTTGATTCTTCCAAGTCATGAGCATGGTATGTTCTTCCATTTGTTAATATCCTCTGCTATTTCCTTTCTGAGGAGTTCATAGTTTTCTTTATAAAGGTCCTTCACCTCCTTCGTTAGGTATATTCCTAGGTATTTCATTTTCTTTGAAACTATGGTGACGGGAGTTGTGTCCTTAATTAGCTTCTCCTCTTGACTGTTATTGGTGTATACAAAGGCTACTGACTTGTGGACATTGATTTTATATCCTGAAACATTACTGTATTTTTTGATGACTTCTAGGAGTCTTGTGGTTGAGTCTTTGGGGTTCTCTAAGTATAAGATCATGTCGTCAGCAAAGAGGGAGAGTTTGACCTCCTCTGCTCTCATTTGGATTCCCTTTATTTCCTTGTCTTGCCTAATTGTATTGGCTAGAACTTCCAGCACTATGTTGAATAGTAAAGGTGACAGAGGACAACCTTGTCTGGTTCCAGTTCTAAGAGGAAAAGCTTTCAGTTTTACTCCATTCAGTAAAATATTGGCTGTGGGTTTGTCATAGATAGCTTCAATCAGTTTTAGAAATGTGCCACCTATGCCTATACTCTTCAGTGTTCTAATTAGAAAAGGATGCTGGATTTTATCAAATGCTTTTTCTGCATCTATTGAGAGGATCATATGATCTTTATTTTTGCCTCTGTTAATATGGTGGATAACGTTTATGGACTTGCGTATGGTGAACCAGCCTTGCATCCCTGGGATGAAGCCTGCTTGATCATGATGAATGACTTTTTTGATGATAAGCTGTAATCTATTGGCTAGGATTTTGTTGAGAATTTTTCCATCTATATTCATGAGTGAGATTGGTCTGAAATTCTCCTTTTTGTTTGGGTCTTTTCCTGGTTTTGGTATCAGGGTGATGTTTGCTTCATAGAATGTGTTGGGGAAGATTCCTTCTTCCTCAATTTTTTGGAATAATTTCTGCAGTACAGGAATAAGCTCTTCTTTGAAGGTTTGATAGAATTCTGGAGTGAAGCCATCTGGACCAGGGCATTTTTTTAGTTGGAAGCTTTTTTATTGTTTCTTTGATCTCAGTGCTTGAAATTGGTCTGTTCAGGAGGTCTATTTCTTCCTGGACAAGTCTAGGGAGAGGGTGTGATTCCAAATATTGATCCATTTCCTTCACATTGTCAAATTTCTGGGCATACAGTTTCTGGTAGTATTCAGAGATGATCTCTTGTATCTCTGTGGGATCAGTTGTTATTTCCCCTTTATCATTTCTGATTGAGGTTACTAGAGATTTTACTTTTCTATTCCTCGTTAGTCTGGCCAATGGTTTATCTATTTTATTTATTTTTTCAAAAAACCAACTTCTTGTTTCATTAATTTTCTGAATGATTCTTTTGTTTTCAATTTCATTGATCTCTGATTTGATGTTGGAGATTCCTTTTCTTCTACTGAGTTTAGGCTTAGATTGTTCTTCTTTTTCCAATTCCATAAGGTCTCTTGTGAGATTGTTGATGTGCTCTCTGTCTGTTTTTCGAATGTAGGCATCTAAAGCGATGAATTTTCCTCTCAAAACTGCTTTTGCAGTATCCCACAGGTTTTGGTAGCTTGTGTCTTCATTGTTGTTATGCTCAAGGAAGTTAATGATTTCCTGTTTTATTTCTTCCTTCACCCATCTGTTATTCAACAGAAGATTGTTTAATTTCCATGCCTTTGGATGGGGTCGAGCATTTTTGTTAGAGTTGAGTTCCACCTTTAGTGCCTTATGGTCTGAAAAGATACAAGGTAAAATTTCAATTCTTTTGATTCTGTTGATATTTGTTTTGTGTCCCAGGATATGATCAATTTTGGAGAATGTTCCATGGGGTGATGAGAAGAATGTATATTCTTTATCTTTGGGGTGGAGTGTTCTGTATGCGTCTATCAAGCATAATTGTTCTAGGGTCTCATTTAAATCTCTTATATCTTTGTTTAATTTCTGTTTAGAGGATCTGTCCAGCTCTGTAAGAGGTGTGTTAAAGTCCCCTGTTGTGATGGTATTATCAGATATCATATTGCTCAGACTAAGTAAGGTCTGTTTCAAGAATCTGGGAGCATTTAAATTTGGTGCATAGATATTTAGAATTGAAATGTCTTCTTGTTGTAGTTTTCCCTTGACCAATATAAAGTGACCATCTTTGTCTTTTTTGACTTTAGTTGCTTTAAATCCACATGTATCTGAAAATAAGATTGCAACTCCTCTTTTCTTCTGAATTCCATTTGCCTGAAAAATTGTCTTCCAACCCTTGACTCGGAGCTTTAATTTGTCTTTTGAAGCCAGGTGTGTTTCTTGCAGACAGCAAATGGATGGCTTGTGTTTTTTAATCCAGTCAGCCAATCTATGTCTCTTCAATGGGGAATTCAAGCCATTAACATTTATGGAGATAATTGATAAGTGTGGTAGTATTCTATTCGTCTTATTTGGTGAGAGTCCATTGCTTAGTTTTATCTTTTGCATCAGTGTGGAGGTTAGGTTCTGTCCTTTGATTTCTGAGTTCTTACTTTGCTGCTGATCCATTGTGGTGGTCAGTGTGCAGAACAGGTTGAAGTATTCCCTGTAGAGCTGGTCTTGTTGTGGTGAATTTCCTCAATGTTTGTATATCCGTAAATGATTTGATTTCTCCATCAATTTTGAAGCTTAGCAGGGTACAGAATTCTGGGCTGAAAATTGTTCTGTTTAAGTAGATTAAAGGTAGATGACCATTGTCTTCTTGCTTGGAAAGTTTCATTAGAGAAGTCTGAGGTCACTCTGATGGATTTGCCCCTGTAGGTCAACTGGCGCTTACTCCTGGCAGCTTGCAGAATCTTTTCTTTTGTCTTGACTTTGGACAGGTTCATCACAATGTGTCTTGGAGAAGCTCGGTTAGAGTTGAGGCGACCTGGGGTCCGATATCCCTCTGAAAGCAGTGTGTCAGAATCTTTGGTGATGTTTGGGAAATTTTCTTTTATAATATTCTCTAGTATGGCTTCCATTCCTCTGGGGCATTCTTCTTCCCCTTCTGGAATTCCTATAACTCGTATGTTGGAACGTTTCATAAAGTCCCATAATTCTGACAGTGAACGTTCTGCTTTCTCTCTCTTCTTTTCTGCCTCTTTTACTATCTGAGTTATCTCAAGAACTTTGTCTTCTACCTCTGAAATTCTTTCTTCTGCATGGTCTAACCTGTTGCTGATACTTTCCATTGCATCTTTAAGTTCCCTGATTGACTGCTTCATTTCCTTCAGCTCTGCTATATCCTTTTTATATTCTTCATATCGTTCATCTCTGATTTGATTCTGTTTTTGGATTTCCTTTTGGTTATTTTCCACTTTATTAGCAGTTTCCTTCATTGTTTCCATCATTTCTTTCATTGTTTTCAACATGTGTATTCTAAATTCCCTTTCTGTCATTCCTAACATTTCTGTATAGGTGGAATCCTCTGCAGTAGCTACCTCATGGTCCCTTGGCGGGGTTGTTCTGGACTGGTTCTTCATGTTGCCTGGAGTTTTCTGCTGATTCTTCCTCATGAGTGATTTCTTTTATCTGTTTCCTTGCCCTAATTTTCCTTTCACTTCCTCTTGCTCTTTAAGTTCTCGTGCCTGTGGACTAAGGGTTACAGGACCAGAAAGGTGAGAAGGTTGAAGAGCAAAAAAGGGATGAAAGAAAGGAGGACCGAGTGATAAGAAAAAAAAGAAAGATAGAGAAAGGAGAGGGGGTAGGGATAAGGAATATTGACAAAAAGAAGAGAGGCACAGAAAGAGGGAGACAGGGCAATATAGGTGTACAGTAGGGTACTTTGACACAACCTTAAAAAACCCCACCTTCTGGGGGTTGGGTGTCCAGTTGGGTGGTTCCCTTGAGGTCAGCAGCTCTTTGCTAACCTGGTCAGACACAGTACCCCACCTCCACCAAGTAGAGAGGAAAGACAAAAATGCTATAACTCAAACCAAAACAAGCAAACAGAAAACTTTATGGCGATAAAATTGGGTGAAAAACCAAGTGATAGCGGTAGAAACACTAGCAAAAATGAAGTTGTAGTTATTAAAAAAGGCAGCAATGGGAAATTATAATTAAACTAGAAAAATTGAGAAAGAAAAAGGGATCTGTATGGAAAAGATTGAAATTAAGAAACAAAAGAACATCAACAACGTCAAAATAAACAAACAAAAAAACCCAACCAAACAAAAAAAAAAGAAAAAAAAATACACAACCAAAAACAAAGCAGTTTGTATATGTTGTTGAATATTGTCTGGGCAACACGTGGTCTTTTGGGGTATGGGATGTTAGTCACAGTTCTGATACGACTGGAGGCTGCTGATTTCTCAAACCCCAGCAGGTAGACACCCTAAATCTCTCTTCAGCCCACTTAAAAGGCACTTTGAACTTGTAAACTTGCTGAGCAGAAGCTTTCCCAGCTTTCTCGCTGGAATCGCTGCTGAAGTGGCTATCCACTTACTCAGTGTGCCAAAACCGGTCTCACTCTGCCCCTGAGGGTTAGGGCTGCAAGGCGGCTCAGACCCCACCCTTAGGCTACTTGGTTGCTGGGTTACCAGCTCCCACCCGTTTCTAGCTCTGTGACCCTGAGGGCGGAGCTTGCCGGGGCAGATCACTGACAATGGATCCGTGTGACCCACCGCCAAACACTATTAGCTCCGTCTGGCTCAGCGGCTCAGACTGGGGCCCTAGACAACGGCCAAAGTTCTCCGCACTCCCACTCAGGCCTTCCCCAAGGCAGTTCAACTCAGTGCCAAGTCCAAGGACATCAAAAGAGTTCACAGGTAAGGCCTTTCTGGTTTGCAGTCTCGCTGCTACTGAACTTACAGTTGTGGGCGGGTTTAGACGGGTTGAACACACGCGACCACTTGCCGGTTTTCCACTGTTTTAGTCCTCCTCTTGGGGTCCAGAAGTCTCTCGCTGACTCCCTGTATCCTCATAGGAGTGATGATAGGCAGTTCCCACCAGCCAGAGATGCCTGGAGTCCTATCTCCCCAGACTCACGGTGCCCAGATGCAAGGAAGCTGTTACTCGGCTGCCATCTTGCTCCGCCCCCCCCTTGAATGACATTTCTACCGCTTTGTGCTTGTTACTTTGAGTCTCACAGCCGATTACGTTTGCTTGGGGAAAAAGTGTGTAGATAGCCCCTGGTTGTATGCACAGAAATACAAGGGAACATTCAGTAAGTCATCAGTGTATAAATCACCATACACCAGGCCTTTTGAGCTCGTGAAGCTTAGAGAAATCGTTGAGATTTACTGAGTCAAGGGCCCTCAGACCTGTGTCTGAGTTGCTAAAAGCAGAACAACAGAACAGTAGGGTTCTAGTTCCTGGTGTACCAGACTTGGGGGTTGGCTGACAGGCATGGAAAAGAGAAAGAGCCCAGTTGCAAGGAGGACCCAGGAATTTTCTGGGTTAGTTCCCAACAGTGAAGGCACATCCAAAGTCTTATATTTTATAGTAAAACTGTGCCTTGCCACAGATAACGTCTTCTTGTAGTGAGCTCCACAGTGCTTTCAGCTCGTTTTATTAAAATAGGTGTGTTGCTTCTAGAAATCATGCCACAAAGCTGGACCACCATGGCTGACACTGAGCTGGCGGCAGCATTCTCTGCAGTGTGCACGGGTGCAAAGGGGGTTTGCATGCCGGGAAGCCAGGCAGCGCCAGGCATGCTGCAGCCCCAGTTCTCTCCTTTCCTAATTGGCCCCAGCCACAGTGACTCCTTGGCTGTTGCTCAGTGTTCCAGCCGTGACTTTGCACTTTATCATTTTCTCTGCCTTGAGGTTATTTCCCCAGATAATCGCATGGCCCGCCCCCTCACTTCCTTCTGGTCTATTCCCAACAGATTTTCAGTGAGGGCATCCCTGGACATTGCATCTAAAATTGCCATTCTCCGTCCCTTTATTCCCTCTCCTTCCCTGCTCTCCTTTCTCTTCAGCTCTTATGATTATTTAACAGAATTATATAATGTGTTCATCAATCTTTTTTTCCTCCATCCTGGAAACAACCTCCTCCACCCTCTAACACACAGAATATTAGCTCTGTAAAAGGCAAGTGTGGCCTGCTTTGTTCACGGCTGTGTCCTCAACATCTAGGCTAGTGTCGGGCATGTAATAAATGTATGATAAACATTAACTGAAGGGCTTGACCAATTGGCCTTCTAGACCCTGGGCCTTTTGCCCCTGGCCCAGGGTTGGTTCTGCAGGCCTGGAGCTTAGCCCCAACTTGTCCGCCTCCCCTGGCCTGGTTTGTCTCCTGGGCTCCTGGTGCACCAGCCTCCCTCTTTGGAGGAAGATGCATACTCCTCAGCTCTCCTGCACTTCTCGCCCCATCTCTCAAATCAGCACACAACCTGTCAAAGAACATTTGCTGCTGGTAACTACGTAGAAGCAGACATGTTTGTTAGCTAAATTAACAAACAGTGGAGAAGTTTGTTAGGAGGAGTCTCACAAAGTGCAAATATTACCCTTAGTTTCCAGCCAAATTTAAAGGCTCTAGGCTTGCACCTGTTTTTCTGTTTTCTTCTCTGTTTCCTAACTAGAAGAGTCTGTGGAAGACCTCTGTCCTTTTAACCTAGGCTGTCTTTCTGCTTTCTTTTTAACTGAAGTCCTCCCAAGTTGGCTTCCCATCCTTCTCCCTTTGACCAGTTCTGGGAGAATTTCTGCTTATCTTCTGAGAATACTGGGTGAAAACATCCGTGGGAAACTCCAGACAGTGGTCTCTAAGATGAAATCCATCTCCCCACCTCCACCCTGTCGGCCACCCCATGTTCTCTGACCTAGCAATTTGACTTTAACTTATGGACATGAGTTAAGATGTCCATCAAAGTCCATCATGACTTAGGATTCCACAGGCTGTTTAGGGTGAGGAAATATCTGGATATGAACTAAATTAAATGTTCATCAAAAGCAACTGATTAAATAAATTATGGTGCATAATAGAGTTCTATATATGTGTTAAAATGATGAGGCAGTTTTTCAAGCAATATTGTGTAGGCTCTGGAAAGAGAGGGGTCTTGGTTGCCACGGAGGAGGGGTACAAAGTGGGGGTTCACTGTGTGCTCCTCTCAGTCAGGTCTTCAGGATCCTTCAAGGCCCTTTAGTAAATTTATCAATAAAGGTTTGCACAGGGTTTGCTATTACATCCCCAAGACTTTGGATTCTGTTGTGAGTATGTTTTCCTGTTATCTTTTCTTACTGATGTACTAGTGTAAGAGTGCTATTGTGTGAAGTTGGTTGGTCTTGAACTCAGCACCTTGGCTGAACTTTGTTCTCAGTGCTAATAGATTAATTCTAAGGGAACACACAATTTTCCTATTTCAGCTTCCCTTGAATTTTCTACACAGCCAATCACATTGTTTGTAAAGGACAATTCAGTCTCTTGTTTAACTCTTCTTTTTCTTTGGTGCGTTATTTGTTTTCTTTTCCATTTTGGGGTGGAATTAATTAAAGATTCTGCATCCCCGTGCTCCTCTCCCCGCTTTCTCTTTGCTGGCTTGGAAGCAGTTATCTCTAAATTTTTAACATCTGTACTTTATCATATTATTTCTAATGTAATTGGAAGTTATTTTCCCCAAAACAATGGAGATTCAGAGGCAGTAGCAGAAGGAAGGGAACTTCTAGCAAAGAGATGGCTTTTATAGGATTAAAAAAAATTGGGTTTGATCCACATTGCAGATACTTAAACAGTATTTAGGCAAGTCAATGCTTCTGTTCTTTGGAGAGGATATTGCTACAAAGGGCATCAGTCAGTGAGCAAGGTCACTGGGACATATGGATGGAAACCAGAAAACCGAATAAAGCAAACAGGAGCTCAGTTCCCATGTTCTCCAACCCTCCAGTCACAGTGGAATCCCCTTCTTCCAATTCCTAATTTACTCAGCGCCCCACAATTAAGCCCTTAGTTGACTTCTGATCGTTTTAAATGTGTGTTTTCTCTCAGGAGCTTCTTGAAATTTGGAAACAGGTCCTGAACTTATGTGTTGTTGAAGATGCAGAGGCAGAAATTGTGAAATCAGAACCTGTTTGTCTTTCCTTTGAGATGAAAATCATGAAGTGAAATTGTGGCTCTTGTCTTATGTAGCCCTGAGCAGAAGCCAGTTGTGAGTGTTGAGGCTTACAGAGGGAGCAGTCGCCTTGTGCTAAGATCACTGCGTATGTTCAGGGACGTCCTTTACATTGCTTTTATATGCTCTGATGAGAATGGGGAAGGTTAGCATTTTTAATATAGTGGGCTAAAGTTAGAATCATATTAATTGATTAATGAGGCTGAGGAGGTCCAAAGTAAGATTAAATTTGTTGCTTATAGTAAGTTGGAGACTCTTTATGGTGTTTTCCTGACATTCCATGCAAAGAAGTAAAGACTCTTGAGGTCAAATTGTTTTATTATAGCAATAGGGCCTGTCTTAACTAGAGAATTGCAACCCCTTAGCCCCAAGCCTTATCTTAAACCTCAAAGTTTGTAGAAGATATTACGGAGATGGTATGATTTCATGAAACATGATGCCATATTAACTGAAGCTGCAAATAAACTACCTCACTCGTCCCCCTCCCTTTCCTTTTTTGTTCCCTTAGTATATAAATAGGTTCCATGGAAATCTGGGAGGAAAGAAATCAGCTGTTTGCTCTTCTCCCGTCCAGCTGCTGGCCTTGTAATATGGATACCCATGGCTGTTTCTGTTTTAAATCCAACTCAAAGCTTTGTTCCAAATCCACATGTTAGACCCTTGGCAGGTGTTCTGTCTATACCTGTTGATTGATTGAATTGAAAGTGATTAACTCTCTTTAATGAGGAGCCTGGGTAGGCTCTTCTGGTGTTTTACATAAGAATATGCCCCTCCCCCCCCCCCCCCCCCCCCGCATTTGCAGTAATCATCTCCGTTGGATACACACTCTGAGGCCTGTGGTGAAGATACAGTTTCTTGCCCCCAAAAATATATTGGTAAAGTTCCATGCTTCTGACTAAACTTTCTTTTCTGAGAATATTAAAGTGAATTGAATGCAAGATGGAGGTTTAGCCAACAATCTTATAAAAAGAATGTCACTGAAGTCCTGCCACCTCTGCTCTCCAGACTCATGCTTGTTTCCTTTGGGGTGACACTGGTGTGGCTCAGAGTCACTGCTGTCAGCAGGATCCTCCAGGGTAGCAGGGTATTGTCTGACTTGTTTTGTCCACAAGCTATTGAGTCTCCCGGAAGAGTGACAGCAGATACACTCCTAGCTGAATAACAAGTAGCGGGGCGGGCAACAGGCTAACATTCTTGAGAATTTCTGCAGTCACCAGGCAGGCCACCGCCTGGGGCCCTGCTCAACCTGCAGCAAAACATTTAGAAAGGCTATAGAAGCCCCGATTCTCATCCAAATGTATCAGAAGAGCTTGATTTTAGGATTGGCAGGCAGTTTAAAAGTTTTTCCCTAAGAAGTGCCTTTGTGAATTGACTGTGTATACAGCAGCAGCCTGTGCCCATCACTGACATGGAAATGTGAAGAAATAAATTTGTTCCAGTCCAGAAAACACCTTCTTAGATTTTTAAAATTAAGCTGAGAAATAAAAAGTACTCTTTTTTAAAGAGCTAGTTTGACTTAGAGGGTTAGGTTGTAAACCCAAGGAGAGATGATTGATTGATTGGGGTGGAATGAAATAGAATTTATTGGAAATGAATGAGATGCAAATTACTTAAAACCATCTATGTGAAATAATTGTATGCATCGTACAGATATGAATAATCCTATGTGGTTTTGATGGAGGAGGGGGAGAGAAGGTGGGCACACGTGAAGAGAGGGTGCCCTTGGCTGTGAAGAAGCAGCAGCTGGTGATGAGTGCCACCTGCCTTGCACTGTGTCCCGGGAATGAATACTATTGTCAGAAGGGAGCTGGTGAGCCTGTGTCTCTTCCATTTCCTGATGTTCCCTGTGACTGCTGGGTAGAGAATTTGTGAAACAAGGAGGTTCGCAGATGTTCTTGGCAGGCAGCTGAGTGAATGGAGGAGCCCCAGAAAGTTACCCAGTGTGGGAAAGAAAGGGGAAATCACTGACAATAGCATGTTTCCAGCAGAACTTCCTTAGAGGTGTGCACTGAAATAAAGTCTTAGGCCTTACAGCTAACTGAAGGGACCTCTTCACGACCAAGGGGACAACCTCCCAAAATACCTCTTAAAGCTTAGTCAATAGTCACCTGGAAAAGAGAGGTCAGACACATCTAGTTTTGCCCTGTCCATTTTGAAGTTATTCTTTGTAATAATAAGATACAAAATTATTAACAAGCCTTAGGCCATGTAAGGCAAAGGTTTAACCTCACCTGTGGGCCATCAATTTACTGAACAGGTCACTCGAGTCTCAGTATATGTCGAGTATACTATGTGTGGTTGCTTGTCTCTGATTAACAGACTTCCTCATCTTAAAAATGTTCCAGTCTTTCCCACTTCCCCCTATTGTTAGGTTGTAACTGGGTTATAGCTTTCATGTGAGAGCCCCAAATTAGTTTCACAGTAGGGCTGAGTACATTGGGTATTTTTTCTTCCATTCTTGAGATAACTTTAAAAAAAAAAAATGTTCCAGTCTTCATACAAAGCTTCATTTCATTAACCAATTACAAATCATGAAGTCTTTAAATCCATCTATAACCTGTCATCCCTGCTTCGAGATGTCCTGCCTTTTTGGGCCCAATGGATGTACGCCTTCCATGTATGAATTTATGTGTGTAATTCCTATCTCCCTAGAATGTATAAAATCCAAGTAGAACCCAAACCCAGCAAGACCAAGGCTCAAGGCTACTTCTGTGTGGCTCTTTGGGCCATGATAACACATACTCATTTGGCTCAGAATAAACCTCTTTCTTTTCTGTTGACAGAAGCGATGAATTTTCTACAGTTTTATTTTTGGATTCATTTAAATGATACAGGGGAAAGAAAGACAAAAGTAGAAAATATCTTTTAAAAGTCTTATTCCCCAGATGAAAGCCCTGTTTGACATTTTCAAAGATAGGGGATATTACATCATGTTTATTTATATGCGAGGATTGATCCAGTTGAGAGGGAGTAATTGATGATACAGGAGAGCCGGATAAACTTTGCATCTTCTCCTTTGAGTAGGATGAGATCTAGCTGGAACCTCTTGCTTGAGATAGGAGGATGCATCGTTCATCTATAGAGACAGGAGGTGTATGAGTCAGAGTAAGGCTTAGTAGATGCTGTAAAATAATCAGTTGTCTATTTCACAGTCCATCCTACAGCTCCCCTGGGCAGCACTCTTCCAGTGGTGGTTGTAGAACTAGATCCCTTTCTGTGGTGTGGAGCTCCTGTACTGAATCCTCCCTCCCAGCCTCACAGATGGGATAGAGAGAGTATGTCGAGAATCACACGGGTCATTTTAGGGGCAGGTGTAGAAACGGCGTATATTACTTTCCCTCACAGTTCTTCGCCCTAGCCCCATGACGAGAAAGGCTGCAAAATGCAATCTTCCTGTGTTCTCAGGGAGGAAAAAGAGAATTAATGAGCTTTAGCCAGTCCCTGTCACAGAAGGGAAGGCAGAACACATGGAAGCAAGTGGCTTCTTGTTAGGCAATACAGTTGTGGGAACATGTGGAAGTTCTCTTTGTTTCTCAGCGAGGGAGTGAGGAGCCAGGAGAGCTACAGGTTTGAGGAGAGGGAATGATTTAAAGTAGTCAGCTAGGAGAATGCAGCGTGAACGGCTCAGGGAAGTGCGTTTAAGTGCTGGGGGTTGGCTTGTGCCTGATGTTGCTTGTGCCGAGCTGATAGCCCCTCGGTCACATATACCCTTGCCTGTCACTCTGTGTGACAGCCACAACCTTCAGACTGCTTAATACCATGAGAATTCCTTTTTTGGCTAACTCCGATCTGAAGCCCAATAGGAAAAAGAATTCTGGGAAAGGCGGTCTCTGGCCCATTTCAAGGTAACAACAAGGCACAATCCAATATATGTAGCTTTATTTTTCACCAAAGCACCTGTCTGTCACCATCTAAATATGCTACATTTACTTTCCGTTGTTTTCTTCTTCTTATAAAATTGAACTCTATGAAGACAGTGACTTGCTTTGCCCCCCTGCTATTATCCTCAGCACCAAGAACAATGTCTGCAGAGAAAGTATTATTGAGTGAATGGATGGTTTTTGGACCTACTTTCATACATCTTTCTATGAATATATACACACACAACCACACACATGGATACAGGAACAAGATTTTACAAAAATGAAATCACCCTCTATACTTACAGCTCCGTAGTGTTCATTTTCCTACTTACTGCGAAGTCATAGACCTCTTTCAGTAGCAATGACTATTTTTTTTTTTTTAATTTCAGAATTTTACAGGGGTACACACATTTGGGGTACACAGTTTGTCTTACACATTTTAGGTCAGTTATAAGTGTTCCCTTTACCCAGAATGTGTGCATTGTACCTGTTCAGTGTGAATTAACCCTCATCCCTGCTCCCACCTACTTGATTCCCATGAGTTTTAACTCCTTAGTGTGTGTTAAGTATTAATTGACTGCTTCCAATTTAGTACTGAGTACATGTGGTGGTGGTTTTTCCTTTATTAAAATACTCCACTTTGAAGAATGGTCTCTAGGTCCATCCAGGTTGTTACAAAAGAAACTACATCACCACTTTTTTATGGCCAAGTAGTATTCCACGGCATACACATACCACATTTTATTAATCCACTCACGTATTGATGGGCCCTTGGGTTTTTCCACATCCTTGAAATTGTGAATTGTGTTGTTATCAACATTTGAGTGCAGATACCTTTAAGATAAAACGTCCTTTTATCCTTTGGGTAAGTTCATATACCTAGTAATGGAATTGCTAGGTTGAATGGTAGTCTACTTTCAGTTCTTTGAGGTATCTCTATACTTTTTTCCATAGTGGTTGCACTAGTTTGCATTCCCACCAACAATGTATAAGTGTTCCTTTTTCTCTATGTCCATGCCAGCACTTGTTTTGGGATTTTTCCATAAAAGCCATTCTTACATAGATGTTATCTCATTGTGGTTTTGATGTGCATTTCCCTAATGATTAGAGACAGCACTTTTTCATGTGTTTTTGGCCATTAGACTATCTTCATTTGAAAAGTTTCTGATCATATGTTTTACCCACTTTTTAATTTTTTTTTATTGTTAAATCATAGCTGTGTACATTAGTGCAATTGCCTGTACCCATTCTAAGATGCACCATAGATGTGGCCCCATGCATTACCCTCCCTGCACCAAACCTCCCCCCCCCGCTTCCTCTTCCTTGGCCCTTTCCCCATAGTCTTGTGCTATAGTTGGGTTATACTCTTCATGTGAAAGCTAAAATTTAGCTTCATAGTAGGGCTGAGTACATTGGATACTTTTTCTTCCATTCCTGAGATACTTTGCTAAGAAGAATATGTTCCAGCTCCATTCATGTAAACATGAAAGAGGTAAAGTCTCCATCTTTCTTTAAGGCTGCATAGAATTCCATGGTATACATGTACCACAATTTGCTAGTCCATTCGTTGGTCGATGGGCACTTGAGCTTCTTCCATGACTTAGCAATTATGAATTGGGCTGCAATAAACATTCTGGTACAGATGTCTTTGTTATATTGTGACTTTTGGTCTTCTGGGTATAAACCTAGTAAAGGAATTATAGGATCGAATGGCAGGTCTATTTTTAGGTCTCTAAGTATTCTCCAAACATCCTTCCAGAAGGAATGTATTAGTGGGCATTCCCACCAGCAGTGTAGAAGTGTGCCCTTTCCTCCACATCCATGCCAACATTTCTGGTTTTGAGATTTTGTTATGTAGGCTACTCTTACTGGGGTTAGGTGATATCTCAGAGTAGTTTTGAGTTGCATTTCTCTGATGATTAAGGATGATGAGCTTTTTTTCACGTGTTGGTAGATTTTGCATCGGTCTTCTTTAGAGAAGTTTCTCTTCAAGTCCCTTGCCCACCCTGAAATGGGGCCACGTGTTCTTTTCTTGCTAATAAATTTGAGTTCTCTGTGGATTCTGGTTATTAGACCTTTATTGGAGGTATAACCTGCAAATATTTTCTCCCATTCTGACAGTTGTCTGCTTGCTTTACTCAATATGTTCTTGGCTGTGCAGAAGCTTTTTAGTTTGATCAGGTCCCAGTAGTGTATTTTTGATACTGCTTCAATTGCCTGGGGAGTCCTCCTCATAAAATATTCACCCAGGCCGATTCCTTCAAGAGTTTTCCCTGCACTTTCTTCAAGTATTTTTATAGTTTCATGTCTTAAGTTTAAATCTTTTATCCAGTGAGAGTCTATCTTAGTTAATGGTGAAAGGTGTGGGTCCAGTTTCAAATCTTCTACAGATTGCCAGCCAGTTTACCCAGCACCATTTGTTAAATAGGGAATCTTTTCCCCACTGAATGTTTTTAATTGGCTTGTCAAAGATCAAATAACGGTTAAGTAGCTGGATCCATCTCTTGGTTCTTTATTCTGTTCCAGACGTCTACTTCTCTGCTTTTGTGCCAGTACCATGCTGTTTTGATCACTATGGATTTATAGTACAGTCTCAGGTCTGGTAGCGTGATTCCTCCTGCTTTGTTTTTATTGCTCAGTGATGTTTTGGCCATTCAAGGTTTTTTCTGATTCCATATAAAATGAAGTATTCTTTTTTTCAAGATCTTTAAAATATGACAATGGAGCTTTAATAGGAATTGCATTAAAATTATATATTGCTTTGGGCAGTATGGACATTTTAACAATGTTGATTCTTCCCAGCCATGAGCATGGTATGTTTTTCCATCTGTTAACATCTTTGGCTATTTCTTTTCTTAGAGTTTCACAGTTCTCTTTGTAGAGATCTTTCATGTCCTTTGTTAGGTATACTCCCAAATATTTCATCTTCTTTGGCACTACTGTGAAAGGAATAGAGTCCTTGACTGTTTTTTTGACTTGGTTATTGTGGTATATATAAAGGCTACAGATTTATGGGTGTTGATTTTGTAGCCTGAGCCATTGCTATATTCCTTGATCACTTCTAAAAGTTTTGTAGTAGAATCCCTAGTGTTTTCCAGATATAAGATCATATCATCTGCGAAGAGTGAAAGTTTGATCTCTTCTGACCGTATGTGAATACCCTTGATCGCCTTTTCTTCCCTAATTGCAATGGCTAAAACTTCCATTACAATGTTAAAGAGCAATGGAGACAATGGGCAACCTTGCCTGGTTCCTGATCTAAGTGGAAATGATTTCAATTTAACTCCATTCAATACGATATTGGCTGTGGGTTTGCTGTAGACGGCCTCTATTAGTTTAAGAAATGTCCCTTCTATACCAATTTTATTAAGTGTTCTGATCATGAAGGCATGCTGGATATTATCAAAAGCTTTTTCTGTGTCAATTGAAAGAATCATATGGTCTTTATTTTTAAGTTTGTTTGTGTGTTGAATTACATTTATAGATTTACGTATATTGAACCAGCCTTGAGACCCTGGGATAAATCCCACTTGGTCACGGTGTATAATTTTTTTTATGTGTTGTTGGATTCTGTTTGTTAGGATCTTATTGAGTATTTTAGCATCTATATTCATTAGTGATATTGGTCTATAATTTTCTTTTCTTGTTGGGTCTTTCCCTGGTTTGGGGATCAAGGTGATGTTGCTTCGTAGAATGTGCTGCGTAATATCCCTTCTTTTTCTATATTTTGGAAGAGGTTTAGTAATATAGGTACTAGTTCTTCTTTAAATGTTTGGTAGAACTCTGACGTAAAGCCATCTGGTCCTGGGCTTTTCTTTTTAGGAAGATTTTGTGTAGTTGGTGCTCTTTCAGAACTTGATATAGGCCTGTTCAACGTTTCCACTTCGTTCTGGCTAAGTCTTGGTAGGTGGCGTGCTTCCAGGTATTGGTTGATTTCTTTCAGATCTTTATATTTGTGAGAGTAGAGTTTCTTGAAGTATTTGTTAAGGATTTTTTGAATTTCTGAGGGGTCTGTTGTTATTTCATCATTACCATTTCTGATTGATGAAATTAGAGATTTTGCTCTTTTTTTTCCTGGTTAGGTTGGCCAAAGGTTTATCTATTTTATTGATGTTTTCAAAAAACCAGCTTTTGGATTTATTGATCTGTTGTATAATTCTTTTGTTAATTTTTTTTTATTGTTAAATCATAGCTGTGTACATTAGTGCAATCAGGGGGTACATGTGCTTTTTTCCTATACAATCTGAAATATTCTCATTTTTTTCTTACCATTTTGCTTGAGTTCTTTGTAGATTCTGGTTATCAGCCCTTTGTTGGGTATATAGTGTGAAAATATTTTCTCCCATTCTGTGGGTTATCTATTTAGTCTATTGATTATGTCCTTGGCTGTGGAGAAACTGTTTAATTTGATCAGGTCCCACTTGTTTATTTTTGTTGTTGCTGTGATTGCTTTTGAGGTCTTCTTAAAATCTTTACCAAGGCTGATATCAATAAGAGTTTTCCCAACATTTTCTTCTAGATTTCTTATAGTTTGCTGCATTATATTTAAATCGTTATCCATTGTGAATTAATTTTTATAGTAGTGAGAGGTGGGTATCTTGTTTCAGTCTTTCACATGTGGCCATTCATTTTCCAAGTACCATTTATTGAACAGGGATTCTTTTCCCTAGTGTAGGTTTTTTATCTGTTTTGTCAAAAGTCAGATGGGAATATGAGAATTGTTTCATCTCTGGGTTCTCAATTCTGATCCATAGATCTATGTCTTTGTTTTTGTGCCAGTACCATGCTGTTTTGGTTACTATAGCCTTGTAGTATAGCTTGAAGTCTGGTAAGGTGATGCCTCCTGCTTTATTCTTATTATATAAGGTTGTGTTGTCTAGTTGAGGTCTTTTGTGGTTCCAGACAAAGCATAGAACTATTTTTTTTAGATCACTGAAAAATTACATTGGTATTTTAATAGAGATTGTGTTGAATCTGTAAATCACTTTGCGTAGTATAACCACTTTAAGAATGTTGATTCTGCCAATCCGTGAGTGTGAGATATATATATATATTTCCCATCTGTTTACATCCTCTGCAATCTCTTTCCTTAGTGTTGTATGGTTTTCTATATAGAGGTCTTTCACTTCCTTAGTTAAATATGTTCCTAGGAATTTTATTTTCTTTGTTGCTATGGAGAAAGGTATTGCTTCTTTGCTTTGATTCTCAGCTTGACCATTGTTGGCATATATGAAAGCTACTTATTTGTGTACATTATTTTGCAACCTGAGATTTTACTGCATTTATTTGTCAATTCCAGGAGTCTCTTGCCTTTTTTTTGCCAGCCTAATTATTATGTATCATGATGACTGTGTCTTTATGATGAATCTTCCAGGAGTGCAATGTGCTTCTTGTACCCAGATATCTATATTTCTGGTTAAGGCATGGGAAATTTTCCTAATAATTCCCTCAAATGAATTATCCAACCCATGTGAGTTTTCTTCTTTGCCCTGATGATGCCTGATTCTTAATGTTTGATCTCTTTACATAGTTCCACATTTCTTATAGGCCTTGTTCATTCCTCCCATTTCTCTGTTCTTTCTCTTCAACTGACTTATTTAGCACAAAGGTATTATCTTCAAGTTCTGAGATTATTTCTTCTGCCTGATCAAGCATATTCTTAAGGATTTCCACTGTGCTTTATAATTCCTAGAAAGACTTTCATTTTCAGAAGTTCTGTTTGGTTTTTCTTTAATACTTTAATTTCTGTAGTCATTTCCTGTGTTGTCTTTGTTGCTTCTTTGTGTTGAGTTTCCATTTTCTCTTGCCTATCCATGAGCTTACTTATAAACTGTTTAGCATTCTTCATCTGTCATTTTAATCTTTTCATTTAGGTTGGCATTCATTGGTAAGGAGTACTGGTTTTCTTTAGGGTGTGACCTTTCACTTCGATTTTTCATATTTCTTGAGTTTTTCTTCTGGTTCCTTCTCATCTGACCTCTTCGTTGAGAGCCAAGGGTGTTTGGGCTCGCTTATGGGCCTCTCTGAGATCCCAAAGTACTCTTTCCCCCTAACTATATCAGGGAGAAGAGTACTGGTCCTGTGTTGCCTATGAGCAAGTTTCTTTTTTTCCTGGGCGAGTTTAATGAACTTTTTGGGTTACCTCTGACCTGCTGTCTTCATCTCTTCCCAATAGAGTATAGTGAGGTCCCCCAGCTTACTCTTGGTGGTGGTGGGTGGTACCTATGAGTGTGAATCAGCCATACCGTTTGCTTTATTTGGAAGATGCTTTAAAGGATCATTGTTCTCCCAGTGTTTGGTTGATGTTTGTGTGAGTGAGCCACTTGCTGAGATGTTCTTTTATGTCCATGGTAGACTCTGGTCCAACTGGAGTATTTCAGTGCTTCAGGCTTTCAGAAGGACCCTCTACCTACCAGGGAGTTTGCTTTTTAAAATTCTTTATTAAATCATAACTGTGTACATTAATGCATTTATGGGGTACAATGTGCTGGTTTGATATACAATGTGGAATGCTTACATCTAACTGGTTAATATAACTGTCTCCTTGCTTATTTGTTGTGGCAAAAACATTAATACTCTATTCCTAATAGTATAGAAATGTATCATTGCATTATGCACATTATGTTGGATTTACCCCCAAACCCTTTCTCCTCCCTTCCCCTCTCTTTTCTCTTCCCTCCATCTTTCTGGACTATAGTTATGTTTTACTATTCCTATGAATGTGCAGGTGATTATATATTGATTTCATAGTAGTATTGAATACATTGGATACTTTTCTATCCATTCTTGTGATACTTTACTAAGTAGATATGTTCCAGTGAGTTTTTTGATCTCCATCGAGGTGGCAGGAAGTGCACAGCAGTTCGTGGCTAGGTTGCTGAACCTGAGAGCCTTAGCAAAACGTCTGCAGGGCTCAGATAGATTTTGCTTTTCCAGCCACCAGGGGGCAGGAGGGGTGGGCCGGTGATAATGAGTGTCAGGACTAGCTCTTCAGACCTGCAAAGCCCTTCTCGGGGAAGGAGGTTGAACGCTTGTATGCTAAGACTCTAGGCTGGGTTCTTTCTCTCTTATCCAGTTATACAGGTTTTCTGTGGGAAAAAGGGAAGGGGTGGGCATTCCTTCAAATGGCCACTTCTTGGACCCCCATGTGCCCTGTGAAATTGAGTCAGTAGGTGGTATTAAGGGCAGAGATTGAACTCCCTGCCAGCAGGCGGTGCCTGTGGGAAGGAATAAGCTGTAGCTTTGGTAGGGTTGGCTCCAGTCCTTTAGCACCCCAGGTGGTAGGTGGGCCCCTGGACCTTCCAGATGAGTCCTGAATCTGCTGCAGCCTAGGTGGATGGGGACTGCAGCTGGGAGGGCTGGGTTGGATGGGCTTGCCCTCAGGTTCTACAGAAGCTGACCAGCTGTGGGGGTTAAAGCCCCACCTGGGAGAGGCTGATAGGGCTCCTCCTAGCCAGAAAGTCTGTTTATGGAGAGCAGTCTGTCTGTGACTCACAAACTAGAAGCCTTCAGTGGGCCCCACTTTTATCACCACTCTTCACTGCACAGTGTCCCCCCAGTGACCACTGGCCAGCTGGATCCCAGGCCAGCTGAGCTCCTCTGCAACTGTGCTGTGGGCTAGGAAGTTCCCTGACAGGATCCCAGCCTGAGCTGAGAGTGTAGCCCTCCCATAGGGGCAGGGGTTCCCGGTAAGCACATCACAGCCAGGACCCACACTACACTTGCTCCACTGATCTGCCCTTGTAGGCTCCCTCACTTCCCTAGACCAAGGTCAATCCCAGATCATGCTGGGGAGAGGCCGGACCATTCTGAGTCACCCACAGGGCACCCAGGCAGGTTTGATGTCTGCCTGCTGTGGGACGTACCTGGCTCCAAAGGGGCAGCTGGGCATGCAGCCCCAGAGCAAGTCAGAGAGCAGGAGTCAGAGTCTGAGCACAACTCCATCTGCTGCAGGACCCCAAGAGGAAAGTCCTGAGTCCCATGCTCTGTGGAAATCTTAGTGCTGTGGCTCAGTGGTCTCTCTCTGTCTCTCTCAGATACCATAGGTGGGGCAGGGGAGGGGCAGAAAACAGTCTAAATGAGAGAGTGATGGCAGGCTGGTCCAAAGGGTATCTGCTCTCAATGTCCAGGCTCTAGAGTCACAGAAATTACCTGGGACCCACTGAATTCTGTGAATCCTATAGTCTGGACTGGAGTTGGGAAATATCTGTGTGGAAAGCAGCAGGGGGAAACCTGGGCGTGAAGCCCCCTGGGGGGCACAAAGGCTCCTGGTGAACGAAGCAACATGGTGCCTAGGCGCCCAGCTTGGGTCTCTGGTGGGTTGGGAAGGGCCTCGGGGGCTAGGAGCCTTGTGCCCTGTCCACAAGCAGTCCCCAGCTCGCTGGTGGCAGCAGCCTCTGGGCTCATGTGAGCAGAAAGTCTCTCCAGCAGCGTGGTAGCCCTCTACTGTCAGAGACGCGAGAGAGAGAAGCAAAGCGTTCCACCTACCCTTCTCCTGGGGTACAGGTGTCTGTAGATATCCTACTCCTTTGCCCGTGGAATCTATAGCTTCTGGTACTTTCCTCTCAGAACTACACTCATTCTATGATTGTTTGTTAGTTTTTTCTTTTTCATCTAAAACATTTTCTTCCTTCTGAGATGGTCTGGCACCTGTGTCTCTGGTCAGCCATCTTGTCCACAACTAACAATAACTATTAGACACTATCAAATTTTAAGATTGTTGTGAAGAGTTTCTTCATGTCTGTCACAGCCTAATTAATTAATCATTACCGTAACTGATTACAGTAACATAATTAATTGGTCTCCAACTGGTAGACATTATCCTAATCTGGTTCTAGGTTGATAAGGTAGACTTGATGGAAATCATAGAAGGTTCTAAACTGGATTCATTGAGATCAAACCAGCATGGTATGACCTGTTCAGTATGATATCAGATTTGTGAAACTCTGCAAATGTAGCTTGGGCTTCATACTAGCCATAGGGGGGAATGTTTTTCTAGGGGTTTCTGTGGTTTAGGGGCTATGTGAGTTAGGATTACTCATCAGATCAGTATCAATTGCCAGAGTAGACGAGAAAATGGGATGACTTATATTTACTTAGGAATACAGTCAGAAGCCATGAAACGCAGAACTTGGTGTGCTCAGACTCACAGAACCTCAGATACCTGTGTGCTTTATTCCTATAAATTTTCTTCATTCCTCCACTAATAGGATCTGAAAGGAATGGGATAGTAAAAGAGAAAGTGTACGGTAAAAGTGTTTCGAAGTAATCATTTGGAGCCCAGCTGTACCCAGTCCCCTAGTGGATCTTAGGTCTGGAGGTTTAAATTGGGGAACTGGTTATATAGCTGAGCTCAGGGAGGAAATAGGCACAGTGCTGTGAATTCAGGGCTGAGAAAGTGCAGAATCTCTTTGTTGCTTGTCAAGATACCATGGACATCTCTCAAAATTGAGAATTTACAACATTTACAGTGTATCTGAACCACCTAGTCCTCACTACAGACCCATTAAATCAAATGTCTGGAAGAGAGCCCAGACACGGGCCTTTGTGAAATCTGAATGCGGGAAGCATCAAGTAGGTACGTTTCTTCCATTTCAGTCTGTGCTTTAAGTCTGGGAGTCTGAGGGCTGTGACTGCGTGGGACACAGGGAAGCTGGTTTTGGTGTCAGTGGTAACAATGGTGGAGATCTGGCAGAGTCTCACCATTGGTCACTAGTTAGGACCCAAAGTCCCAGAACCCACAGCAAGCAAAGCTGCAGCCTGGAGGGTGCCTCCTGGGGAACAGACCCTCCACGGAATGTGCCCCTGGGGCTGTTCTCTGGCCAGTGCTCACCTTGGTTTTGGTGATTCAGTCTTGGCTTACATGCCCTTTAGCCCTCGGTTTTCTGCTGTCGCAGATGGTGGCTGAGGCTTCAATTTGCAAACATTTCTAGCAAATAATACATTATATGGAGTGTGCTTATTCCCTAGATGGAAGCCCCTGAGAGATCTTATAATGAGTTCACAGAAATATTAATATTGGTATGTTCCACATTCAATTGCCCTAAGGCTTTGTTTCATTTTGTCTTCCCTAAGTAAGAAAAATACAATGATTATCTATAGTTTGATCCCATTTTTATTAAAACTAAGATTAACAGAGTTAAAAACAATACTATATCTTGGTATTTTCATGAAAAAAGATACGAGATAAAACATGCCAGTTGTTAACATTTGGTATTTTGGCTGGGAAGCCAGGCTGACATGGGCTAGGGGTGATTAATTGTATTTTGAATTTTTTAAATAGTCATAGAGAACATATAATTTTGTAATGTTATATGTTAAAATATAAAATCACAGTGGTGTCAATCCTGTGCTCAGTGCAAAACAATGAAGATGACCCTTGAAGGAAGATATTATAGAATCTTGCTCCTGAAATCTCTATAAAATCAACAGTTGTTCATTGCGCCATCTGACATCTGTTTATTACTTTCATCACTTCTATTCACTTTGTATCTATTAACTTGTCTGTCAGCTCTCACTTATCCATCCATCCATCCTTTCGTCTATATAAACCTCCTCTGTAAATTGTGCAGGATAATATAAAAAAAAAAAAACTTTAGTCTAAATACTGAGCATAAATTTTCCATACAACTAAATGCTAACTGAGACAGGGAGGGTATATATACAGAGAAGATGAACAGGGAGAAGAAAAAGATCACCAATTCCTCCTGCGGGGGGGACTGTGAAAGCTGAACTTGGAAGGTTCCTGGTCATTATTTTGTGAGTCAGAATGTGCTGCGTGGAGGGGTTGAAAGCGAGCCGCACGAGGAGTGTGCTCACCCAAGGATCCTGCAAGGGGCATACTCTTCCAGCACCACGTTCCTGGGGGCTGGGGGGCTTCTTACCATTTCCACCTGAGAACCCACCAGGCTGGGTTTTGCATTCTCCTTTCCTTTCCTCGTTGTTTTTCAGGTAAATATAAATATAGGTAAGATGAAATCACCTTGCTAGAAGCTGTTTCTCTGTATTTTACTTTTGCTCATCGGCCCATTTTCTTTGGGGGAAATTATTTATTAAGAAGGAAAAATTTAAAAATTCAATAAGGAATTTTGAAACGAAAACATCACATATTGGTTAATTTTAATCATGGAATATTTCAAACATATGGTAGAGTAAAAAAAAAAATGTACGTTCCATTTATCCATCACTAAGATGAAACAGATGTCAAACCGTTGCTGCCTGTACTTCAAGTTTATCTCTTTTTATTTTTAATTTTTTGGAGATAAAACATTACAGATGGATCAAAAACCTAACCCCACTTCCCTTCCTCTTTCTACTCCAAAAGTTTGTTTTCTCTTTCCCAAGGGTTTTATTATGCATGTATGCGTTCAGGAGTGCTAGACTTTCGCTTACTTGCTTTCTGCATCTCATATCATGTTTTTGATGTCTATTCATGTTAATTCACGCAGCTGTCTTTTTAATTTTAATAGCTCTGTGGAGTTTCAGTTTATCTGTTTGCTGGTTGATAGATGTTTAGGTTTTTCCAGTTTTTTTCTGTTATAAACAAGGTAATGACTCCAAAGAGCCTATTTCCTTGTAAATATTTGTGGACATTTTCCTAGGAGAGACAATAGAAGCAGAATGTCTGGTTATTGTAGATTACATGTATTTATATCTCTCTCTCTTCAACTTTCCTTAGATATTATACAATTTCTCTTCAAAGGGGTTGAACCAATTTACACTCCCACCCATGGGATAAAAGATTTCTTGTTACGAATCTGGATAGTAGTTTGCCCTAAACAATGGTGAAATTGGCCAGATTGGTCGACCAGCAGGCACTTTTCGGGGAATTCTCATTTCCTAGGCCATTCCACTTCTGAAGTGCCCAAAACATTCTGAGTATGATCTTAAAAAGTTTCCTGCTTCCAAATGTGTGCTTCCTTCCTGCACTTGCGTTCCCCTGACCGTCAGCATCTTGTTCTGGATTCTGCTTCTGCCGCCCAGGCCACTATCTGTAGCCCTCGTGCCTCGTAATTCTAGCTTCTTGTTCTCTGTATCCTCTTCCTCACTGACTCGTACCCCGATGCTTCCGTGCACCCCTCACCAGGACTTGATGCTATCACAGACTAGATTAAGAAAAAAAAATTCTTATTTTCCCACACCTCAATCACGGGATTAATTAGACCTTTTAATATTTTTGCCAGTCTGAATGTAAATTGTATTTCATTTTGCAACTTTCATTTATTTATTTATTTTTATTAAATCAGAGCTGTGTCCATTAATGCAATCACGGGGTACAATGTGCTGGTTTTATATACAATATTAAATGTTTTCATCAAACTGGTTAACATAGCCTTCACGGCATTTTCTTAGTGTGTTAAGACATTTATTTTAATAGTCGGGTAGATCTTTCACTGAGTAGAATCTCTGATTGTTAGTGAGGATAATCGTCTTTTTACACAGTGTCCTTTTGGATTTTGTCTTGTGTGATTCCTGGTGCTTATCAATGATACATTTTTTACCTTGGACTGTTTGTATTTTTTCATACATTTGTATTGGGCCCATGTATTATTAATATACCCTCACAGGCTGTGACTTGCCTTTTGACCTTGTTGTATAAAGTAAAAAACTGTATTATCATAAAGCTTTTAATTTTAATGTTGTCAAATTAATAGTTTTGACTCGTGCTTTGAGAAATGAATTTTTATCCCAAAGTCATAAATATATTCTCCAAAGTCTTAAAGATTAGCTTTTTATGTTTAGAACATTATGTGGAATTAATTTTTATGCATGAGCTGGATCTCTACTTTTGTCTTTTGCAGTATGGATTGCCAAAATATACAGCACCGTTTTTTTTTTTTTTGAATAGTACGTTTTCACCATTTGATTTATAAGTATCTGCTCTGTCACATACGAGCTCCCATATGTATGTGGGCTCCTTGAGCCAATTGATATTGCTTAAATTAGTGTATAGTTTCATAGTAAGTGGATATCTATAAAAGAAACCCTTCTTTATTCTTTTTTTAAAAAATGGTCTTGACCATTCTTGGCCTACTGAGTGAATTTGAGGATGTACTTGTCAAATTTTCTGGAAAAACCTATATTGGGATTTTGATTGAAATTATATTGAACATCTATTAATAGATTTTCTAATGTTAGACCCTTAAATTCCTGGGACGATTCTTATTTCATTACTTAGTATTACTATTTTTCTATACTGCTGAATTCAGTTTGCACTCCCACAGGATAAAAGAGTTGTTGTGATGAGACTGAGAAGTAGTTTGCCCTAAACATTGAGTGAAAAGTCCCAGAAGCTACCAGAGATCCCACAGGAAGAAGGTACAGAGCCGAGCAAGAAGGGGGAAGGTATCAGCAGAGATCAAAGCCCGAGAAACTTGTCTTGTCCAGGATTTTTACTTCTATTCTCACAAATGGCACTGCCTTTTCTTTCTTCTTCTGGCTTGATTTTGGTATTGATATTTTCATTAAATGAGTTACAAAAGATAGTCTTCTTTTTCTATTGTCTGGGGCAGAGGTAGGCAAGCTATGATCTGCTCACCAAATTTAGTGTTTTACTGTTTTTACAAATACAATTTGTTGGAGCAGAAATAGAAAAAGAGTCAACTCAAAATAAGCAGAAGAAAGGATACAATAAAATGGACAGCCGAAACAGATGAAATCTCTAATTAAAATAGAGAACACTAATAGAGGCAAAAGTTAATTCTTGGATAATATTAAGGAAGAAAAAATCAAGTGCTAGCAAGAATAGCCACAAAAATGAAGGGAAAAATAAGCATAATTAAGAATGGAAGGGTGGTGCCTGTGGCTCAGTTGGTAGGGTGCTGGCCCCATATACCGAGGGAGGCGAGTTCAAACCCGGCCCCGGCCAAACTGCAACCAAAAAATAGCCAGGCGTTGTGGCGGGCACCTGTAGTCCCAGCTACTCGGGAGGCTGAGGCAGGAGAATCGCTTAAGCCCAGGAGTTGGAGGTTGCTGTGAGCTGTGTGAGGCCACAGCACTCTACAGAGGGCCATAAAGTGAGACTCTGTCTCTACAAAAAAAAAAAAAAAAAAAAAAGAATGGACAAGAGGACATAATTAATCCGATGGGAGGTTCAGGGCTATAAAAATTATAATAGAAGGGCGGCGTCTGTGGCTCAAGGAGTAGGGCACTGGCCCCATACACTGGGGATGGCGGGTTCAAGCCCGGCCCCGGCCAAAACTGCAAAAAAAAAAAAAAAAAAATTGTAATAGAATATACACAATGGTATATCACAATTAAATTTTGAACCTTGGATGAAATAGACATCTTACTGAGAAAGTAAAGATTACTGAAAGCACTTGTTTTGACGGTCCTATCAGCATGTTCGGTCTCTCTGAGCTCACTGGCTCGAGGGTAAGTGCAGGACTCTTGCTCTAATTAAAAGAGATTTCTTCTTGTCTGTGGATCTGAACCTGCGAGGACAGCATTGAAGCTGCTGGTGGCCATCTTGCAGTAAGTTGGAGCCTGACAATGAAAACAACATAAGTAGAAGTGAGCCAAGAAATGGACAGAAACCAGGTCCTGGTAATGAATTAAACTGTACCAACGGCAACTTGTGTTCCTGGACTTTATACTTAAATGAGGCAATAAACAACTCTCCTCTCTTCCTCTCTAACACACGCACACACACACACACACGTGCAAATAATTGGGATTTTTTTGTTTTGCTTTTTATTTCAAAATATTAAGGGGCACATGTGTTTTGGTTACATGGAGCTCCTGTATAACTCTTGCGTCTGGGCTTTTGGCGTGCCCATCAGCAGACTAGCGTCCATTGTAAACAATGGGTGAGTTTGTATCCCATCCACACCCCCTGCCCTCCCCCTTCTCGGTTTCCCATGTCCTTCATAGTGCCCGGTGCCCGTGTGCTCCCATTGTTATGCTCCCAGTTATTACTGAGAACATATGGTATTTGGTTTTCCCTGCCCGAGATACTTCACCTGGAATCACGGTCTCCAATTCCAAATGTGTTGCTGCAAATGACATTATTTCATTTCTTCTGAGTTGTAGTCCATGTATTTCTACACCACGTTTTCTTTATAGACTTCTGAACTGAAGGGCATTTAGGTTGATTCCACAACTTTGCAATTGTGAATTGTGCTGTGATAAACTTTCGGATGCGGATTCTTTTTGGTCAAATGACTTCCTGTCCTTTGCATCGATAACCACAATGGCATTGCGGGATCCAACGGTAAGTTTACTTTTAGTTCTTTGAGGAATCTCACGCTGTTTCCCATAGAGGTTATACTAATTTGTATTCCCACCCACAACGTATAAGTGTGTTCCTTTCTCTCAGTATCCACACCAGCATCTGTTGTTTCTGATTTTTTAATAATGGCCATTCTGATAGAGGTAAAGTAGTATCTCATTATAGGTTTAATGTGGATTTCTCTGACCATCAGTGATGTTGGGCATCCATTTGTCTACTCTTTCAAAAAAGTTCCGTTCATCTCTCTCGCCCTTTTTTGATTTTTTTTTCTTGCCGCTTTGCTTGTGTTCTTTGCAGACTCTGGCTATCAGCCCTTTGCTGGCAATACAGTTAGGGAATATTTTCTCCCCTTCTGTAGGTTGTCTGCTCACTCTGTTGATTATTTCTTTTGCTCTGCAGAAGCCTTTGAATTTAATTATGTCCTATTGATTTATTTTTGTTGTTGCTATCTTTACCTTTGGGGTTTTAGTCATAAGTTCTTTACCTAGGCTGATGGCTAGGAGAGTTTTTCCTACATTTTCTTCTCGGGCTTGTGAAGATGCAGGCGTTCTCCATTGGCTTGAGAGCCTGCTGACCAGCAGAGGTGCCAGGGAAGGAGAAACAAAACCCCCACCTGCCCTTTCCACGGGGCTTCAAGTTTCTCGGGTGTTGATTTCTGCTGAAACCTTGGTCTTGTTCTGCTCTGCCACTTCTTCCTGTGGCATCTCTGGTAGATTTTGGCACTTATAGCTCAGAATTACACCTGAGCTACATTGTTTTTTTGTTTTTCCATCAAAACGTTTCTGTTTTTCTGAGACAATGTGGCAACTGATGTCTCTGGTCAGACGTTTTGCCCTACCATCTCTACTGTTTTTTTTAAACCAGTTTGATGTGAGTTTTCCTCGACCTGCAACTGAAAGAGGATTCTAACCTCTTCCTTTGATAGGCAAGAAAATTCAAACTCAAAGAGAGGAAGTGACTTGGTCAAGATCACTCAGTGGGTAGATTGGTGACAGACTGAGGTCTGAGACCCAGGTCCTGACTCTGGCCATGATTTTTACCGTAGTCTTATGTGAGCACGTGTGTAAGTGGTTTTGAATGCTAAAACGATGGAAAATACTGATAAGGAGTGGTTATGGGTGTGATTGGGGGACATTATGAATGGGTGATGAAATTAACTATCAAATATATTAGGATGTTGGAATCAAAACAGTATTTTAGAAATAAGTAAACCATCAGACTTGTAATAAAACAGACTCACAAGTACAAAGTTGGTGAAAAAATACATAGATTAGTTAACTACAGCAGTAGATGTAAAAGAGTAAATGTCTTGTTTGCGAAATATAGAACACAGGAAACATAATGTTTGCACATTTGGAAGTAGATTACCTAGTATTATGGGTGTGACCAAAGAAGTACTGTTATGGTGACAAATGTGATCATGGGATTAGAACACTGTGGAACTATCCCTCTACCAGGTCCACCTCCCTAGCACACACACGCATATAGACACACACACACACTCACATAACATGGATGGGCACACATACACAGAGAGTATGATTATTGTTTGAGACAGAGTCTCCCTCTGTTGCCCTTGGTAGGATGCTGTGGTGTCACTGGTCACAGCGACCTCAAACTCTTGGACCTCAGCCTCCTGAGTAGCTGGGACTACAGGCACCCCCCACAACGTCCAGCTATTTTCAGAGACTGGGGACTCTTGCTTTTGCTCAGGCTGGCCTCGAGCTCCTGAGCTCAAGCAGTTCACCATCCTTGACCTTTCAGAGTGCTAAGATTACAGGCGTGAGCCACCATGCCTGGCCAACGAGAGATTATTCTTAAAGAAAACTCAGAGGAAATCCAAATAGGCTTAAACGAGAGAATAAAACGTAAATATATAAAACTATTTAGAAATTATTAACTACTGTAAAAGTATAAAATATGTTCTATTGTTTTACCTTGATAGGCAGGTAGAAATTAGGCTCAAAGTTAGAATTCTCAGACTCTTAGGACTTCCCTGCCAGAATGTGGCAGCCTGGCCTCCAACCCTTGGGCCTTGGCTCCCTGGTCCCCAGCATCACCCAGGCCATTGCCCAGGCCGTAGTGCATGCCCCGTGCGGCTTCACCTCCAGCTCTGCCTGCATGACGAGGGCCCGTGGCTTGCATGTGCAAGCCCCTAGGCTTATGCACATTCTAAGCTCTGGCTTTGGACCTATGGTTGTGCATCCTGGAGGAGAGGCCAAGGGGAACAGGCCTGAAGAAGAGGTCTGTGTGGTCTCTGGAAGCAGCCTGAGGGAGAAGGAGGCCTGGATCCAGCATGCAAGAGAGGTGTTCGTGCATGAAGGGGTCGTAGGCCCTCGAGTGCTCCCCTTGGCGTGTGGCCTCTGGTGCTGAGGACAAGGGCATGACCAGAACATGATCTTGCCTGGTTCTTAGGGTGGTTCTGGCTCTGCTTCCTCTACTCTCCCACTGTCCAGCTTTGTGAGACCTGTTCAGGTGGGGCACACTTAGCACTTGTCAGTTGAAGTGGAGTTGGACCCACAGCCTGCTGTTACAGGTCAACTGCTTTTCTATATTTTTAAGGGCCACTAAAGAGGTGGAGGAGGGGAGAAGGTAGAATGAAATGGCTGCTGCTCCTGCTGCCTTTTGTTTACTATAATCGCTTCTCTTTCTAAAGTAGATATTGATTGTTAAGCTGCTGGACTGGGGCATCCTTCCCCCCATTCCGTTTCACCTGACTACTCCGGCCACCGGCTAATTTGGTCTGCCTCATCCTCACCTTTCCGTCCCCACCCTGTCCCACAGGTTTATGTTCTCTGTATCTTTGGTCTCGCTCTGGGATGGCAGAAGCAGCTCTGCCTTTCTTTGGATCGAGTGCTCTCTGCCCTGTCCCACCTCCTTGGCACGCTCAGAGGAGTCCCTGGGTGTCGTTCTGCAGCCTTTCCATTCCCCACCGCCCCAGCCCTCCACACCCCCACCCTACTCCACCAGGTCTCACCAGCTTTTAGTTTGGGTCAGTCTCATCAGTGGAGCGCAAGCTAAGGATTTACAGAGGTCAGCACAGGCACAAAGCAAGGGCATGAGGAGTCATCTCTGACGTCACCTAAGCCTTCCTCAGCCCACACCTCACATTTCACAGGATGGTAGCTAAGTTTCACTGACGCTGTGGTCACTCAGCCCGTCAGTGACATGGCTGAGAGGACCCGGGCCTTCCCATCTGCCACGTGAGCCGAGGTTCCCTTTTTGCCGCCAACCTGTCATTCTGGAACTACCAAGATGTAAGAACACGTCTTCCCACTACTGTTTTTCTCTTCTAGGTTCTCCACAGCGCAGGTTTTCCTTGTCTGTGTTACTCTCCTGCGTGTAATATTTTCTGCTTTGTGCACTAAAACAGACCTGTCGCTCAGTTCATGTATATATATTTTTTCTTTTTTTTTTTTGAGACAGAGTCTCACTGTGTCACCCTGGGTAGAATGCTATGGCATCACAGCTCAAAGCAACCCAAACTCTTGGGCTCAAGTGGTTCTCTTACCTCAGCCTCCCAAGTAGCCGGGACTACAGGTGCCCACTACAACACCTGGCTGTTTTTTTTTGGTTGTTGTTGTAGTTGTCATTGTTGTTTGGCAGGCCTGGGCTGGATTCGAACCCGCCGGTTACGGTGTACATGGCTGGCGCCCTAACCACTGAGCTACAGGCACCGACCCACTCAGTTCATATTTGATTCTTTTTCTTCTCAGGTTCAGGCATCTGAGAAGAAAAAAAAACGTAATTTAAAAAATGTTTTAAATGTCAGCAGGCAGTCTGTGAGTCCAGGATGGGGACCCTGAGTAAACCCTATAGGGTTTCTAAGCTCTTCACTTTTTGTTGGCCTTAGAAAGTGGAAACATGGTGAAAAGTATAGGAGTTTATTCTTCCAGTTCATTCTCTAACAAATTAAATAATGCTGAGATCATCTAAGAACAGTGATGTTGTGTGTTGTGTTCACACACACACAGATGAACTGGAGAGAAATGACTTGTAATCTTTTTCTGAACAATTAGAAATTCTTTGCAAAAAATCACATGTTCCAGGACTAAGAATAATTCATAGGACATAGATAATAGCTTCTAAAAAATTTTGGTTTCATATTGCAATATGAAATATTGCATGTGTGATGCAATATTAGAGCATGCAAAAAATCCTCAGTATTTAATGACTTTAATGGGTCATTTATTCAGATCAACTAATTAGAAGTTTTTTTCCCTTCTATGTGACTCAGTAGTGATTGCCCATGTTCCATGAACTTGATGAGATTTATTTCTGTCCTCATGGGACTTGCAGTCTGGTTTGTTCATATCTCATTGTCCTTTTCAGATATATAACATATATTGAACAAATAAAATCAGTAAACATTTAACAAATGGTGCTGGGTGAACTGGCTGGCAACCTGTACAAGACTGAAACTGGACCCACACCTTTCACCATGAACTAAGATAGACTCTCACTGGATTAAAGATTTAAACTTAAGACATGAAACTATACAAATAGTAGAAGAGAGGGCAGGGAAAACCCTTGAAGAAATCAGTCTGGGCGAGTATTTTATGAGGAGGACCCCCTGGGCAATCGAAGCAGCTTCAAAAATACAGTACTAGGACCTGATCAAACTAAAAAGCTTCTGCACAGCCAAGAACACAGTAAGTAAAGCAAGCAAACAGCCCTCAGAATGGGAGAAGATATTTGCAGGTTATGTCTCTGACAAAGGTTTAATAACCAGAATCCACAGAGAGTTCAAACGTATAAGCAAGAAAAGAACAAGTGATCCCATCGCAGGCTGGGCAAGGGATTTGAAGAGAAACTTGTCTGAAGAAGATAGGCGCACGGCCTTCAGACATATGAAAAAATGCTCATCATCTTTAATCATCAGAGAAATGCAAATCAAAACTCCTTTGAGATATCATCTAACTCCATCTAACTATAAGATTAGCCCATATCCCAAAATCCCAAGACCAGAGATGTTGGCGTGGATGTGGAGAAAAGGGAACACTTTTGCACTGCTGGTGGGAATGCAAATTAATACATTCCTTTTGGAAAGTGTTTGGAGAACACTTAGAGATCTAAAAATAGAACTGCCATTCAATCCTATAATTCCTTTACTAGGTATATACCCAGAAGACCAAAAATCACATTTTAACAAAGATATTTGTACCTGAACGTTTATTACAGCCCAATTCATAATTGTTAATTCATGGAAAAATCCGAAGTGCCCATCAATCCATGAATGGATTAATAAATTGTGGTATGTGTACACCATGGAATATTATGCAGCCTTAAAGAAAGATGGAGACTTTATCTCTTTCATGTTTACATGGATGGAGCTGGAACATATTCTTCTTAGTAAAGTATCTCAAGAATGGAAGAGAAAGTATCCAATGTACTCAGCCCTACTATGAAACTAATTTATGGCTTTCACATGAAAGCTATAACTCAGTTATAACCTAAGAATAGGGGAAAGGGGGAGAGGAAAGGGAGGGGAGGGGTGGGTAGAGAGAGGATGGCTGGTGGGATTACACCTGCGGTGCTTCTTACAAGGGTACATGTGAAACTTAGTAAATGTAGAATATAAATGTCTTAACACAATAACTAAGAAAATGCCAGGAAGGCTATGTTAACCAGTGCGATGAAAATGTGTCAAACGGTCTATAAAACCAGTGTATGGTGCCCCATGATCGCATTAATGTACACAGCTATGATTTAATAAAAAAAAAATCAGATCAGTAAACAAACATGCTAAATTCAACTACTAAGCCTAGTAAATGAGTAAGATGAAACAGCGATATAGCATAGCAGTTGCTAAACTCATCAGTGAAGCGGTCAATGTAAGGAGAATTAATAGTTTCCAAATTGATATTGAGTGAGAATGGAAGAATTAAGACAGGCCAATTTTTTTTTTTTTCACTATTTGTATAATTCTGAGACATTTGTTTTGGGTGAACTCTTTCTCCATATATTGTTTCAAAGGTTCTTGGTTACATTTGTTCGTAAAAAATTTGCATTTTTGTAGAATTTGATTAAATATTACATGCAGGACTAGGTGAGAGATCTATTCATGATACAGCAACTTCTTAACATGAAATCTTTATGTTCTGCTGCTCTTATCAAAGAAAACCCTAAAATTTAATGAGCATCCGTTTTTCACATACAATGTTTAACCTAATCACAACAATTGCACTATGAGGGGCTGTAATTGTTATCATTTTAGAGATCTGGAAATTTTAGTTTGAGTGGTTCATTTAGGGAGTGTTGGGTCACAGAACTAAAGGGTGCTAGATGTTGAACTTGAAACTTGGTCCAGCTGTTTCGTATGTGCCTCATGCCACCAACAAAGCATCCTGGTGCGCCTCTGAAAGGCTAGGGTGAGTAACACTTTCAGTTAACAGCCTTGTAAGGTTTTATTCACTCAACTTCTCTGTCCATCTAACTTCAGTGTGGAATCCTCTATTGATCCTTCAGTAGAAAAAAATGGAAAAGAGAAAAGAAAACTGAGTATAAATTAGGTGTAATGTTTCCTCCTCATACCGTGTTCAAGTTCCTGGAAATGTTCTTTCAACCAGAAAGTTTTCAGCAGAGCCCACCTTCGATAACCCTGAGGTTTTCCTGTAAGGTCTACAGAGGAAAGAGCTAAACTGTTAAATAAGATTCTGTCCTGCATTATTGCTAAAACAGGGACACTTACATGCCTAGAAATGATGACAACTAAGATATTAATCATAGTTATTTCAGGCATCAAACTTGGCATTTTATGTTGTACTAGTTACAGCAGCATTTGTGAATATTTATTAGGTGAAAGATGCTATATATTTCATAGATTAGCTCACATTTATTTTATTTTAAGACAGAGTCTCACTCTGTCACCCTGGGGAGAATACCATGACTTCAGAGCTTACAGCAACCTCAAACTCCTGGGCTCAAGTGTTCTTCTTGCCTCAGCCTTCTGAATAGCTGGGACTACATGTGCCTGCTACAACATGTAGCAAGTTTTCTATTTATTTATTTATTTTTTAAGTAGAGAGACAGGGTGTTATTCTTGCTCAAGCTGGTCTTGAACTCCTGAGCTCAAGTAATCCACCTACCTCAGCCTCCCAGAGTGCTGGGATTATAGGCATGAGCTACCACACCTGGCCTCCCATTTATTCTTTATAACATTTACTTCTATGAAGTAGAATATTATCTTCATTTTACATATGAGGAGACCGATCTTCAGAGAGGTTAAATTGCCTAACTACCCCATAGGTAGTTAGTAGCAGAGCCTAGAATTGTTTTTCCAACTAGGTGATTTTTCCCAAACTTGAACATAATAGACCATGATTGTCCTCCAAAAGCAAGGAAATAGTCTTGTTAAATGCTCTTTGCCAGAGAGAAAGCTCATAGAAATCAGCCAGTCCCTTTCCCTACCAAATAATTTCTGAGCATCCTTCCTGTGTGAAAACCTGTCTGCCTACAAAGGACTTCGGAAGATCTAGCCTGACACTCCTTCCTTTAAAGGAGCTTGCAGGCTGCAAAATAGAGATTGGACAAGCACAGGTGAGCCATTGGGAGGTAGATACAGGATACACTCCAAGTCCAAAGAAAGGCCTTACTCAAATTTGTATCTGTTCACCAGTATCTAGAACAAGAGAATTTTTAAGTTTTTAAATGAGTAAAACAAGTAACAGAAGCTATAAAAACTAGTATAAGATTCTTATTATTTTTCTGGCTAAATTAAAAAATGTCAAAAGCAATACAAACCCATTTTCTTAAAATTGGAAAAATATAAGAGATTCTAAAAAGACATAAATGCTTGGAGCCCGAAGCACAGTGGTTACAGTGCCAGCCACATACACAAAAGTTGGTGGGTTCAAACCGAGCCCAGGCCAGCTAAAAAACTGCAACAAAAAAATAGGCGTTGTGGTGGGCGCCTATAATGCCAGCTACTTGGGAGGCTGCGGAAAGGGAATAACTTAAGTCCAAGAGTTGGAGTTGCTACCGAGGGCGACATAGTGAGACTCTGTTTAAAAAAAAAAAAAGATGGGGCGGCGCCTGTGGCTCAGTGAGTAGGGTGCCGGCCCCATATGCCGAGGGTGGCGGGTTCGGACCCAGCCCCGGCCAAACTGCAACAACAACAACAACAACAAAAAATAGCCGGGCGTTGTGGCGGGCGCCTGTAGTCCCAGCTGCTCGGGAGGCTGAGGCAAGAGAATCGCGTAAGCCCAGGAATTGGAGGTTGCTGTGAGCTGTGTGACGCCACGGCACTCTACCCGAGGGCGGTACAGTGAGACTCTGTCTCTACAAAAAAAAAAAAAAAAAAAAAGATGAAGAAAAAATAGGAAAAGGAAGGAGAAAAGGAGCAAGAATGATAGGGAAGGGTGCTATAGATAATAACAATAACTGTGGCTCAGTTTAGAAGCAGCAAAGAAAAAAGATGCTTGTTTGCTTTCTTTTTCTTTTTTCTTTTTTTAAAGACAGAGTCTCAAGCTGTTTCCCTGGGTAGAGTGCCTTAACATCATAGCTCACAGCAACCTCCAACTCTTGGGCTCAAGTGATCCTCTTGCATCAGTTTTTCTATTTTAGTAGAGATGGGGGGGTCTCACTTTTGCGCAGGCTGGTTTCAAACTCAGGAGCTCAAGCTATCTACTCACTTCGGCATCCCAGAGGGCTAGGATTGCAGGTGTGAGCCACCACACCAGGCCTTGTTTGCCTTCTGAAGGAAATACCCCCAGTTACTCTGCAAATGGCCCAAGTTCCTGTGAACAGTAAGTGGAAGCCTGTTTCCTGAGATAACTCTGAAAGCTTTGCAGTAAGTAGCCTTGGGGAAGAGGCCATGCTTTGGGGGAACTAGAAACTGTAGATGTTAACAATTGCCCTGCAATAGTCATTGCTACCTTTTTTCCCATTCAAATAATGAGTTTTAACTTAGTTATACCTAATTCTGTTCCCAGGCCCCTATAGTTTTTGTTGTTATTGTTTGTTTGCTTGCTTATTTTTTGAGTCTCACTTTGTCACCCTGGGTAGTGCTGTGGCATCATAGCTCACAGCAACCTCAAACCCTTAGGCTCAAGTGATTCTCTTGTCTCAGCCTCCCAGATAGCTGGGATTACAGGTAGCCATCACAATGCCCAGCTAATTTGTTTTTTTTCCTATTTTTAGTAAAGACTGGGTCATGCTCTTGCTCAGGCTTGTCCTGAACTTCTGAGCTCAGGTGATCCACCCACCTTGACCTCCTAGAGTGCTAGGATTATAGATGAAAGCCACTGCACTCACCATCCCCTATGTTTTGAAGTAAGGATTTTAAAGATGGTGACAAAGAAAGAATGAATGTATCTATCTTTCACTCTCTACCACAGATCCCGTGAGAAGCAGGGAGAGAGTATATAATGTCAAGTGAGTCATTTGCACGCCTGGAGTGAGGGTTGACATAATTAAGCCCACACTTACATGCACAAGCATGTTCAAAATATACATAAGTTCTCCTTTAAATTTAGCTGTCTATCTATATACTTTACATAAGTAGGAATTCCCAAGGCTTATTAATTCCTAATTCCACAATACCCATGTTACTGCTATAAATTGCTTTGCCTCATTTTTAATAAGTTTTCCATTTCAAAACAAGCATTTTCACACCTGTGTATAAAAACTACTCACTGGTGATCAGTTTTAGAGCCTTTGGAAAGTGGCCAATCCCTACAAGAGCTTTCAGTGATGGATGGTTGTACTTTGACTTGAACTTTTTCTTAATTTCACATAGAAGATAATTTTTTTGTTGTTGAAGTCTTTGCTGATAGTAGCAGCATCTTAAGGGTGCCTTATCGTTTGTGTTGTCAGTTTTCTGAATAGAAGAGGTGTGAGACTGTATTCTTCAGTCCTTACCAGGTAAAACCCACTGTACCCTATAAACACAACTCGAGCAGCATCAGGGCAGATCTATAATAGGGTGGGCCCTAGAGTTTGTTAAGTTCAGGTGTCATTTTTAAGCAAAAGTGTATACAGATGGCTTAATTTTGTAGTTTTTAAGAGGATATGAGCATATGAACATATTATAAAGAACCTTCTTCCTTAGAAGGTCCAGTGGAAGGGAGAGCTTAAGTTCGCTTAGCTTCACAGTAAATTAAATTTGCCTCTGGCTTACACTTACCACACTACCTTCAAAACACTTTTCCGTATTTCTGTTGCTCTCACTTAACTCAGAGTCCTCAGGGGCAGAGGCCACATCTTTTTAATCTATGTATACCCACAAAGCTTTAAGAAAATGCTCGTTAAATCCACCTGAACTGGAAAGTGCGTGAGGAGCAGGCAGTCTTGATATTCTCACACCTTCTCCCGCAGAAACCTGGTCAAAGATCTTCAGTGATGTGAGGGAATCCTCGCTCATTAACCTCACGGCATTTCTTTCCTTGACAACATAGATCACGATTTCTCATTGTGAGGTTTCAGGGATAAAAACGTAACACAATTGTTGTCATAGCCATAGTTCATAGTATGTACACGTCAGATGGTGAGAATCCTTGCAGAATAATTGTTTTGCATCCAAGGAATAACTATATCTTTGGGTCTTTAGTTGGTGTATGCTGGTGAAACAGGAGGAGTGGAAAAGAAAGGAGAGGAGTGAGCTGTGAAGAGATTCGCCGTGCACTGTTACCGACTCGTCTGAGTCCCGAGAGACCGATGTCCATGCACAGAACCAGTTACATGAAGCATGTTTATTGTTTACAGGTAGACAGCAAAGGACAACAGAGGCCTGGGATTTATTGCGAGCTGGTTTTGCAAAGCTCAGGAAATCTTCCTGGGGTAGATGGAGTGTCCACCACAGTGCAGGGACCCAGAAAGGAGCCGGCTCAGCGTTTTGTACCCAGAGCCACATGACACTCTAGGCTAAAGTTTGAAGGACATTGTGTTCTGGGTGAGGAGAGGAGCCGGCTGTTCCCGCCATCTTTACCTCCCAGGATGTTGGATTTCTAGCGCATTCCATAATTATTTTTGAGAATTACAAATGAGAATGAGGAGCAAACTGGGTTGGTCCAAGGCCACATGGAGAGCCATTCTGCAGAAGTGCTGTCCCGTGAGCTGAGGTTTGCTTATGTCTGCCCACCTCTAGCTGAAGCCCAAATCCTAGCAGATTGCAAAAGATGGGTGCAACCCATCTAGATCAAAGCAGCTGTACAGATAAAACAGCATGGAAAGGGATCTGTTTTCCTAATGTCTTCCACAAGTTGGTCTCAGTCTCTGGGTCTTCAGTATCTTCATCCACCACCTAGCTCAAAAGTCTTAAAAAGGACTAAGAGTTTCTTATTTCAGAAAAATCATACTGGCCAGATCCCAAGATTTAAAGTGTCCTAACTGCACCAGATATACACATCGCTGCTCATGAATCAATCAAGAAGTTATTGAGGGAAGACGATGTAAGGGAAATTAAGAGCAGTGAACATCACTGGCTGTTCAAAAGGACCCTGCAGATGGGACTTCCTGAGAGCATTCTAGCAGCACCATGGAAGAGAAAGGGTTCAGAGGGCTTCCAGGCTGGTGAACGAAAAGCCACCTACATGCTGGGGGGTGGCCCACCCCAAATCCATGGGGACAGAAGCTCCTGTACTTAGGACCCTTTCAAATCTTGCACTGAACACCTCTTCATTTGGCTGTTAGCTTGTTATTCTTTTTATAAATGGTAATTTAAAGCAACTTATTATGAGAAGGGGCTTGTGGGAACTTCCAGTCTGTAGCCCAACCAGGCAAGTGGTGGGTAACATGGGAACCTGCCAGTTATGATTGGCATTGGAAGTGAGGGTCAGTTTTGTGGGACTAAGCCCTTAATCTCTGGGGTCTGCCCTAACTCTGGTTAGTGTTGGAAATGAATTGTAGAATACCCAAGTGGTAGTGGTGAACCATTTGGTGGAAGAAAACACCCCTACCCATCTGGTGTCAGAACTTAGATGCTGAGAATGTGTGAGAGTGAAGGACAAAAAATTGTTCCTACCTAGTTCATTTGTTTTTTTACTAACAGTGAAGATCTTAAGCAGACAACCTCACAGCCAATTAAGTGTTAAAACATGGCAAAATGTATTTTGTTTCTAGGTTTAACTAAAACTCAACTTGCTGAGGAATTTCTATAACATTTTAATATGCGTAATTAAAGGACAAAGGGACTCTGTCTTTTTCTTCAGTCTCAGGGTAAGAATTCTTCCCTGAAATAAAACATTTCTTCCTGAGATGGTCATGGGTTTTTTTCTTTGTTGCCTGTAGAATACCAGAAAGTCAGTATGCCTTCTTGAAAAATATTGGATGGATTAATGATTAATAACTGTACTAATTCTATTTTAAATTGTTGCCAGTTGGTCCTCACAAATGCACATCTAGCTTTCAAAACCCTGCTTGGTTTTCCTGGATAGCATTTACGAGGGAAATGAAAAATACACTAAAACTATAAATATTCCTAAAGGTACTGGGTTAATAACGCTGTTTACTCTGGGTATTTTTAATGAAAAGAAATGTGCTCTCCTCCCAAACGTAATTGTTACCTTGCTGTGAGGGGTGAAAATCTGGGCAGTGATTTATGCAGGGAAAGGCTACCTTAGCAGGTGTGGGCTGCTCAAGCCCTGCACAATCCTAAGAAATGCCCTTGGCCAGCACCTGGCACATGACGGCTGAGCCCTTGGACTATTTCGTCTGATAAGAATTTCCGTGTGCTGAGTCCTGAGCAGTGTGACACCATTGGGCAATTTAATGATGTGATTAATAGTGAACACGTGATTCGGCTCTGAGGGGCTGGAGTCTGTGTAGCTGAGTCAACCCCCGGTAAACACCTGGTCACTAAGGATTGGGTACAGTTCCTTGGTTGACCATACTTTACAAGTGTTGTCATAAGTAGGGAGGAGAGATTTTTCCTATGTCTTATTAGATTCTGTGTCTGGGCCTTAGAGTTAAACTGATGAAAGATTAACAGGAGAAATGTAAGAATTTCATTTTCGTTAACATTTGTATGTGTACACGCAGGCCTTCATGTACAAGAAGGGAAGATCCAAAGAAATGATAGGCCTTTGACCTTATATAACATTTTGACCAAGAGCAAGAAATTGCAGAGACATAAAGGAAAAAGGAAGAAAAGAGGTTAGAGGTGTTCAATGAGGAAAGCAATTAGGAACCACGTGGGGAAAGCTAATGGAAGCTAAGGGCTGTTAGGTTCGTTCATACAGATTCATCTTGGTGCTGATTCTCCCTCTCTGATAATGAGAGAAATTTATGCTCTGCCTTTAGCTTATAAGTGAGAGGTCAAAAAGTCCTTCCTAAAGGAAATTAATTAGTTCCTTCAAAACAGTATTCCAAAGTGGCATAGGTTAGGGTACCATGTTCTGATCTTCTTCATACACATTGTTGTGGGTAGAATTAAATGTGCTCCTGTGACTCCCTGGGAGGGTGGGAGAATGTGTCACTCATTGTCACGGGAAAAATTAAATGTGTCCTGCTGGGAGAGGACACATGGCAAACATCGCCTGGATTATTCTGGACATTGCTTTCAATTTTTGCTGAGTTGTAATCTGTATCTGTTGGTTGACATAAGCCACAACCATGAATCTAACAGCTTTTCTGCATCCTATTATTCTTATAGCAAATCACTGAGTCAAGTCTTGGGGACCCCTGACACACACTCTGAACTTAAAACAGCTTAAGAGTCTGGGTCAGATATTGGTGTGACAAAAACTTCAAAAATTTACCAATGCCTTTTGAAATGCTTAGATTTCTTAATTTCTCAATTAATCTCCTTTGATCCTTAATCTATTATAATTAATGGATCAGTGTGATGTAGAGACCCGGGACATGGAAATCCCTTCACTGAGGGTGTGTGAGGCCTAGAGTAGACCATCATTCTCCAAAGTGATGGAGATGATAGTCCTGGGATGAGCTCCTTCCAAAATACTGTTTCTTGGACAATTAGCAAGGGGCATTCCATTCTCAGAGATTCACAAAATGCATTCCCATGGAGAAGTGCTGCAGTAAAGAAATCTGCCTAATTGTTTTCTCCAGCACTGCCAAAAAGTCATTTGACTAAATACCGAAAAACTATTTTTCTTTTCTTGTTTTAGAAAAATAGCAAATTTTAACTTCTCCTGGAAATAATATTCAATAAAAATACTTTGGAAAAACCTGAATTTGATGATTTCTAAGACACCTTGCTGGTCTTACCCTTTACAATTTTAAAATTAAATTCACCTTAGGGAATGACCCATTGATACATAATAATGTGTTGGGTGTTGTACAGAAGAAGTCAAATGAAAGAATGTATTTTCAAGACTTAAAGATGCTAATACAAAAGAAATGAATACTATAGGACAGCATGAGAAAGAGAGAAGGGGAGGTAATGGCATGCGGAGAAGTAAATCCGGCTACTAAGGTATCTGCAATGCACGCACGCGATATAAGAAAGAATGAGGGGGTTGAGCCGGGCATGTGGGAAGTTAGTGGAAATCTTGAAAGTCACCTGAGCTAGTGCAAGCGAGGAAAATGCAAGGGTTAATTAGAGAGTACCGTAATGCAGAAATTCCATATTTAGATTTTGATGTTTAAAAAGATCACTTGTGTGGGCGGTGCCTGTGGCTCAGTCAGTAAGGCGCGGGCCCCATATACCGAGGGTGGCGGGTTCAAACCCAGCCCCCGCCAAACTGCAACCAAAAAATAGCCGGGCGTTGTGGCAGGTGCCTGTAGTCCCAGCTACTCGGGAGGCTGAGGCAGGAGAATCACTTAAGCCCAGGAGTTGGAGGTTGCTGTGAGCTGTGCGAGGCCACAGCACTCTACCGAGGGCCATAAAGTGAGACTCTGTCTCTACAAAAAAAAAAAAAAATAAAAAGATCACTTGTGAACTGGGATATCACTGTAGTATGTTGGGCAAGAAACATTTGAGTCTGCCTGAAAGTGTGTAGTCCTCGAAGGCCTAGCTGAAAGAGGAAAATGTTTTATTTCGGTTGGAACCAACTACGCTGTCCTGAGCTGGGAACTTCACTGGTTATAGAGGAAGAGATGGAGGCACACAGCAAGCGGGACAGATGCGCCTGAGGAGTAAGAGTGAGGGGGATCGTCCAAAAGCCCCGATTCCTGATGCCAGCCAAGGCCAACCTCGCTGGCAGGCCCTTCTGAAGCGGTGCCCTCGGTTCTGCCGGGCTTTTTCCTGCGGATGGAATGGATGAGGCTATTTTCAATCCAGGCGTCTGAGAGGAGAAAGTCTAACACAGTGAAGCTAGAG
This sequence comes from Nycticebus coucang, assembly GCF_027406575.1. Classification (NCBI taxonomy): domain Eukaryota; kingdom Metazoa; phylum Chordata; class Mammalia; order Primates; family Lorisidae; genus Nycticebus; species Nycticebus coucang. Next base: position 13,356,740 of record NC_069796.1, read on the forward strand.
TGGTTCGAAAGAGGGAGAGAGGAAGGAGAAGAAGAAGGAGAAATTGAGAGAGAGAAAGAGAAAATAGTTTTTAATTAGAATTTAGTGGAATGGCTCATGCTATTTGGCCGACTTAAAATTAGCAGTCCTTGGTGTTTACAGAAGTTTTTCCTTATACCTCTCAGGGTGAAAGCCGCGCGTGGAGAGACAGTAAAAACGTACTTAAGCAGAGTGAACACAGAAAGTTTGATTTCCTGGACGTTTTCTGGTTTTAGAAAGATTTTTTAAGGTCGTAATTTGTGTAGTACCAAGAAACTGAGGACTGGTTATTAAGCAAAATCAGTTTGGTAGCTTCTCTACTTTTCCAATTGCCTTTCCCAGGAGTAATAATTACCAGTTGCTTTGTATTTCCCAGCTTTTTGCCCTGTTATTTTTTCATGTCCGTTTCTTGCTAGATTTAAGCACTCTCAGTCCAAGGGTTATGTCTGTCCTTTTTACATTTTAGCCGGGGCTTGGTAGTCCAGGGCCAAGCAACCAAACAATTAAAAGGTGAATTCAATGAAATTAACACAGTTCCTATTTGTATATTTTTAAAAACTAAAAATTCGATTTTTTTATAACAACAGTTATGCAGTTTTTAATTTTTCCTTAAAAGCCATTACTATATTTAACATCCGACAGGATTTTATGCATGGATAGGAATTATTGCTATCATGAAATCAATTAAAGACTTTTAAAAAGATTTAAACATTATCTAAATCTAATACATTTAAACTCAATAACTTACTAAATCATATTGCCTTAAACCTTAAATGCTAATCACAGAATTAGTCAGAAATTTCCTAAGCATGTCCATAAACTTAGAAGTCCCAGAGACAAATTTCTCTTAAATATTTTATTCAGTTTCTACTACATATAAATGATACAGGATACAGTTAAATCTACTCTTATAACTGTTTTAAAATACACTATGGCACTCTGGGAGATTGAATTCCTTATTATTTGTATATCTATTCCCATGGCTAATAGCACTTAGAGTTAACTTACACCTGCCTTTAAGGGAAGTATTATTCTCCACATGAGCTGAAATTGCACTGTCAGGGTCAATGTTTTATGGGACCCAGGACCTGGCTTTGCCCTTCACTGTGACCTCCACTGCACTAGCATTGTGGGGAGTGGTGTTTGCTTATGGTGAAGGCCCATCTGCTGTGTACGGGCGACTTGTAAAGCTGTACTTTCCCTTGCAAGCTGGTGCTGTTCCCTTTTACTCCCTGGCTCGTCTTGCCAACCTCCAGCCCCTTCCTGGTGGGTTCACTGCTTGCTTCCTCACGTCTTACTGATGTTAGACTTCTCACTTCTCTCTGGTTGTGGTTGCCACTGGTAGTTGCCTGTTTCTGCATATCATTGTCCAGATGCATATGGTTAACCAGATTGTGCCCCTCATCAGTGGTAACTCTCATCTTGACGATGGCCTTCTCTTATTCTTAGAACTGCAAGGAGACAGTTGTTACAGAGTCTGAAGGGATAAAAAATGCGACCGTTTCCTGAGCTGTTTCACTCCTACGAAGAGCAGCTTGTAAGTGTAGACCACCCAGGTTCCATTGGGCCCACCATTGGAAAGCAGGGCCATGTCTCAGTAGATGGCTCTGCCATGTCTCAGTAGATGGCTCAGTGCTGGCAGAGGGACGAATGGGACACACCAGTGCTTACTGGGTGTTCTCAACAACTGGAAGGGCTGCCTAGTTACTTTTAAAAAACTCCTGGGTGTTGAGAGGCCCAAGGTTGTAGCTAAACCATGAAATCTACTCACAGCCACCTTGGATTGAACATCATGACACCATGCCAGGGAGATCCCTTACATATTAAATACTTACATATTTAAATATGTATTTATTTAAGATAAGGGATATATATATATCCTTACAGATCTGGCCTAAGCATTCCTTAATATAAATAAACAGAAATATTGTCTCAAAGGAGTTTTACCACCTTTGCTGTATCTCCTTTAGAAATAATAGTAAAACTGGCTCATTTCTCTACTGTAATGTAAACAGGATGTGTTACATAGCTGGTATCAGGGTGGGAAGTGGGAACCTACTGAGATTTCTCCATCACTCCATATGGAGATCTTCAATCTCCATAACTGTATGATTATCTCTTGCATTTTAAAAAGGGTTTTTGTTAGAGACCTCAAGAGGCTTCTCTTAACTTTCCATCTCACTCATTATTCCTTTGTTCATCCATTTATTCATTGATTTAATCAGCCATTATGTAACCAAAATTCATAAAGCGCAACCCACATGCTAAACAGTACTAATAAAGGAACAAAATGTAATTGGGTTTAAAACAAACTTGTCTTACAACGGTTTCTCTCATCAGCAGCGAGAGGGGGATTAAAAAGCTTGGCGCTGTATTACTGAGCTTCAGACATAGAAGGAATCCTACTATACTGGGCTCCAAAATTAGGAGACAGAATAGAGCCTGGGGTGGAACAGAGGAGCAATTTATCATCAGCAACACGGCACCAGATGCTGTTCAACCTGTCATTGTTTTAACCAGCCTCTTAATTATCAGAAGCATGGAATAATGTTGGACTGGGTTTAGAATAATAAAGAATATAAGTAATTGAAGTTAGGGTGCTTTTATAAATGTGTATATTGTTAGTTTGGTGAAATTATTTTGTTATTTCCAGGGATATGCTTTTTTTTTTTGAGACAGAGTCTCACTTTGTCACCCTGAGTAGAGTGCCATGGTGTCATAGCTCACATCTAAATATTTGGGAAAATTTGAACCTGTTCTTATTCTTTTGAAGTCTATCTCTCATTTCTTCTTTTTTTATTTCAGGACTGAGTATGACCAGCCTTTGGTGCTCAACCAGCACCTCCTGGGCAGTGCCCTACCTTTAGGGTCAGTACCAGGGGGAAAGGTTGGTACAGGTGTAAGACTTTGTATTAGTGAGAGTTCTCCAGAGAGGAGAAACAACAGGATAGATGAATGGATGGATGGATAGATGGACAGACAGAAAAACAGATGAGAGGAGATTATGAGAGAAATTGACTCAAGGTTATAGAGGCTGAGAAGTCCCATGACAGGCTGTCTATAAGCTGATGAACCAGCCACGAGTGGAATATGGTATGCTTTTTGTAATCATTCTGGTGCACTTGAAAAGATTGTGTATTTTGATGTCATTGTGTGTTGCGTTCAATAAATACAAATGAGATATAGGTGGCTAATAGTGTTGATCGAGTTTTCTTTTTTCTTTTTTTAAACTTTTTTTTTTTTTTTGCAGTTTTTGGCTGGGGCTGGGTTTGAACCCGCCACCTTTGGCACATGGGGCTGGCGCCCTACTCCTTTGAGCCACAGACACCACCCTGATCGAGTTTTCTATGTCTTTTCTAACTTTCTATCTACTTTTGAGTCAATTATTACAAAATGGTTATGGAAATTTCTAACTTAATCTGTTTCTCTTTGTAGTTTTATACAGTTTTCTTCATACTTTTTGCAGCTGTTATCAGGTGCATGAATATCTAGGATTATTACGTCCTTTTAAAGAACCGACCCCTTCAGCAATATAAAATAATCCTCTTTTAATCTGGTAACATTTATTTTCCTAAAACCCATTTCTCTAATAATAACATAGAATCTCTTGCTTTCTTCTAATGAGTCAGCATTGTGTACCTTTTTTTCCCCTCTGATTTCTTAACAAATTTGTGTCTTATTCAGTATTTCGTCCCAGCTTCACGAACATGAGGTATAGAGTTAATGTTTAATTGTTCTTATCTGTTAAGCTATCGTCTCTCTAATTTCTGGATCAACTTTATTTGTTTTGCTGCTAATTATAAATTATATTTTCCTGCTTTTTTGCATGCATGGTAATTTTTAAATGGATGCCAGACATTGTGAATCTTTCCTTGTGAGATGTTTGGCACTTCTTGTATTCTAATAAGTATGATTGAACTCTGTTCTGTAATGCGGTTTAGTTGCTTAGAAACAATTTGGTCATTTCTGATCTTGCTTTCCAAGTTTGTTAAATAGGATAAGAGCAGCATTTAGTTTATGGAAAATTTTGTTGCAATACTAAGACAAGACACTTCTGGTTTTGCTACCTGATGACCCCTGGTTCAGGAGATTTTTCAGTCTGCCTAATGGGAAGAGGAATAATTTCTGTTTCTGTTGAAGTGGTAGGAATCCTTCCTTTTCATCCTTCTCAGTGGTTCCTTTTCTAAACTTGGTTGTTTCCTTCCATAGTGCTTAGCTGATCTGCACTTGGCTGAAAACTCAAGAAGAATTCTGTAGATTTCTGGAGTTCCCTGGCTGCACAGCTCTCCTTTCTGGTACTGTGCCCTGCAAACTCAGACCGGCTTCTCCCTGAATTTCCAAATTCTTCTCAATTCAGGGAAGTCTCTGCTAGTCTCTGGGTGGGCTCCTCTGTCAGCTGGGTCCTTTAGGAAGATGCTGTTGAGACAAAGCTAAGATAATAAGTTTTCAGTGAGATGTCTACTGTGAAAGATGAAAACGGAGAAGCAGCAGGGTTGAACAGCGAAGGCTTCTGACTGCATGAAATTATGACCCGCCTGAAAAGGAAGGGGAATGGAAGCAGCGCTGGACAGTGAGCTTCAAACCACAGCAGAGATCTCAGCCTCAGCTAGTTTAGTCGGGTGCCCTGCAGCAAAGGCTCTTCATGGCGGAGTCTTGCTCTTGGAAGACATGGCTGGACCTGCTCTTTCATCGTCTGAGAGTTTCTTAGGAAGATCACAACCTGGCTTAAAGTTGAGCTACTTGAAGGTACTTAGAACTGTAGACCTTGGAGAAAAATTCTTTTTCTCAGATCAAACAGCACAGCTCCGCAGCTTCCACAGATGCATTTTATTAAAGTACTTGTTGCTTTTCTTAGTGAAAAATGACCACTGAAACGAAATTTATGCTTTGTTATAGCATATATTCTCTGTTGGTTAAACCGAATAACTGTTAAAAAGCAGTGGAGACAATGGGCAGCCTTGTCTGGTTCCTGATCTCAGTGGAAATGATTCCAATTTGACTCCATTCAATATGATATTGGCTGTGGGTTTGCTGTAGATGGCGTCTATCAGTTTAAGAAATGTCCCTTCTATACCGATTTTCTTAAGTGTTCTGATCATGAAGGGATGCTGGATATTATCAAAAGCTTTTTCTGCATCGATTGAGAGAATCATATGGTCTTTGTTTTTTAATTTGTTTATGTGCTGGATTACATTTATAGATTTACGTATATTGAACCAGCCTTGAGACCCTGGGATAAAGCCTACTTGGTCATGATGTATAATTTGTTTGATGTGTTGCTGGATTCTGTTTGTTATGATCTTGTTGAATATTTTTGCATCTATATTCATTAGTGAATATAGTCTAATTTTCTTTTCTTGTTGGGTCTTTTCCTGGTTTGGGGATCAGGGTGATGTTTGCTGGGGAAAAGATTCCCTACTTAACAAATGGTGCTGGGTGACTGGCTGGCAACCTGTAGAAGACTGAAACTGGACCCACACCTTTTACCATTAACTAAGATAGACTCTCACTGGATCAAAGATTTAAACTTAAGACATGAAACTATAAAAATACTAGAGGAGAGTGCAGGGAAAACCCTTGAAGAAATCGGGCTGGGTGAGTATTTTATGAGGAGGACCCCCCAGGCAATTGAAGCAGCTTCAAAAATATACTACTGGGACTTGATCAAACTAAAAAGCTTCTGCACAGCCAAGAACACAGTAAGTAAAGCAAGCAAACAGCCCTCAGAATGGGAGAAGATATTTGCAGGTTATGTCTCCGACAACGGTTTAATAACCAGAATCCACAGAGAACTCAAACGCATTAGCAAGAATAGAACAAGGGATCCCATCACAGGCTGGGCAAGGGATTTGCCCTGAAGAGAAACTTCTCTGAAGAAGACAGGCACGCGGCCTTCAGACATATGAAAAAATGCTCATCATCTTTAATCATCAGAGAAATGCAAATCAAAACTACTTTGAGATACCATCTAACTCCAGTGAGACTAGCCTATATCACAAAATCCCAAGACCAGAGATGTTGGCACGGATGTGGAGAAAAGGGAACACTTTTGCACTGCTGGTGGGAATGCAAATTAATACATTCCTTTTGGAAAGAGATATGGAGAACACTTAGAGATCTAAAAATAGATCTGCCATTCAATCCTGTAATCCCTCTACTGGGCATATACCCAGAAGACCAAAAAGCACATCATAACAAAGATATTCATACCAGAATGTTTATTGCAGCTCAATTCATAATTGCTAAGTCATGGAAGAAGCCCAAGTGCCCATCGATCCACGAATGGATTAATAAATTGTGGTACATGTACACCATGGAATATTATGCAACCTTAAAGAAAGATGGAGACTTTATCTCTTTCATGTTTACATGGATGGAGCTGGAACATATTCTTAGTAAAGTATCTCAAGAATGGAAGAAAAAGTACCCAATGTACTCAGCCCTACTATGACACTAATTTAGGGTTTTCACATGAAAGCTATAACCCAGTTACAACCTAAGAATAGGGGGAAGGGGGAAAGGGAGGGGAGGGAGAGGGGAGGTGGGTAGAGGGAAGGGGATTGGTGGGATTACACCAGCGGTGCATCTTACAAGGGTATATGTGAAACTTGGTAAACGGTCTGTAAAGCTAGTGAATTATGCCCCATGATCATATCAATGTTCACAGCTATGATTTAATAAAAATAAAGAGAAAAAAAATTATCCAGTAAAAATAAATAAATAAATAAATAAGCCAAATAACTTTTACCCAATAAATATTTCCTGGGTGCCCACACATGTTCAACACTTTCCCAGGCACCAGGAGTGCAGACGAATAGACATCGTACCTCCCCTATGGAGTTTACATTCCAGTGGGGGTGTACTCAGTTGAGCAAAGAAGTTTTTGAGCATAGTTATTGTACACCCAGCAAAGTACACATGCCAAGCTTGAGCTTTCTGAGGACTTGAAGTCATTAAGCCTACCCAGCAGAGGAGGCCTGTAGGTAGATGCCGAGGAACCTAGGGACTACCGCTTCCTGCTGCTCCCAGCCTCAGAGCTGAGCAGATGTCTCAAAAAACATTCAAGCTCAGCAGAACTCAGGGTCTGCCTTCCTGGGTAGGGAAGGAAGGCATTCTGGCATTTACTAATGTAAGATCGACTTCCTCTGAGACTCAGGGAATGATTAAGATATACATTTTATGTGTTTACAAACGGCATTCACTATCTGTCCATTAATCCAATCATCACCATCATTCATTAATCTATTTAGTGACTATCTACTGTAGTATAGATATTTTGAGCTCAACCATTGCTGACACAGGATATATGTATAATAGAAATAAATCTTGAATATGTTTAAATATACACCTACTTGTATTGCTAAAATGGTAAAGATAAACAGCTGAAATATGGTATGGATACTTTTAAAATTGTCAATATCTACTAAAGTTATACATATGTATTCTTCATGATATATATGTTCTGTTAGGTATCAGTAGAAATATATACATGTATTTGTCAAAAGGTATGTACTACAAAATTCATAACGGCACTATTCATCATAGCTATTAAAGTAGAAAACTACACAAATCACAAATGGCCATCAACACTTAAAAAGAGAAGTGAAAATTTGAGAATGAACACTATAACCACACACATGTGGACAATTAACTTTTGACAAAGGCATAGCAAGATGTTTCAATAAGGAAAGAACAGTTTTCTCAACAAAAAGATGTTCTTTCATTTTATTTAAACACATGAAGACATAGCAACTAGATACTAGATATTGGGCATTGGAAAAATAATTTGAGATTATTCATAGACCTAAACATAAAAATCAAAACTATAAAACTTGTAGAAGAAAAAAACAGGAGAAGACACAAAAAACATTAGCCACAACATAAATTCTAAATTGGACTTAGTTAAAATTTTCATCTTCTGCGATCAAAAAAACTTGATACATCTTCTGTCCTAACTTGGATGGAGGTGGAACAAGTTCTTCTTAGTAAAGCATCACAAGAATGGAGAAGCAAGAATCCAATGTACTCAATTTTGATATGAGGACAATTGATGACCCAGTACATGGTGGGGGGTGAGGGAATGGGGGAGCGGAGAGAGGGAAGGAAGGAGGGGATGCGGGGTCACAGTGTTTGGCACACCTTTTAGGGGAGAAATACATTTGTTTATAGAGGGCCTTTGACTGACAAATGCAATTAGTGTAACCTGGTTCTTTGTACCCTCAATGAATTCCCAAAACAACAACAACAACAACAAAAAAAAAAAAATTAAGAAAATGAAAAAGTGAATTAGATTGGAAAAAGGTTTTCTCTATGTCTCTGACAAAGGACTTATATTCATATAATGTAAAAAAAACCCTCCTACAAATATATTTAAAATACAAACAACCTAATTAAAGAATGGGCAAGAAACAATTGACAAAAGCAAAACTCATGAGAAGGTGCCCAAGTCATTAATTATATTGAAAATGTAAGTTAAAACTATAGTAAGGGACCACTTCACACCCATTAGAATGGGTAAAGTTACAAAGATGGATCACGCTAAGTGTGGACAAGGATGTCAAACAAATAGAACTCTCATACACTGTTGGTGGGAGTGCAAAATGGTACAATCACTTTGGAACACAGTTGATCGCTTCTAATAAAAATTAAACGTTCATGTCATTTCTTTCCTTCTGTATAGAACTGGCCAGGGCCTCCATGAAGGCAGTTAGGTTGTCATCATGGGCCTCCTCAGAGTGTTCGGGGTCTTAAGGAAGACATCTAAAACTTCTCCCGTAGGTATAATTTTGAGTGTATGTTTTTATGGATATAAATTTTACCAATTTAATGGTGTGCCCTTCTAACTTTACTTTGCTGAGACTTTCTATCATTGTTAAGGATCAAAAATTTTTTTTCTAATATTCTGAATCAATAAAAGTAATTATAGGATTTTCTCCTCTTGTCTATAAGTGGTGAATTACATAAAAATATTTGCCTGAGTTCCACTTTCTTTGTATTCTTGGAATAAACCCAACTTGATCATAATATAGTACTATTTTTAATTAAAAAGAATTCTATTCAGATAGCTAATATTTCTGATATTTGCATGTATATTCATAAGTTAAATCAGAAGCGATCTGAAGGAAGTTTGAAGGAAAAAAACTATTTGCAAATGATATCATATCCTGATAACTAAAAAATCAGCATAAATTAAGAAGAGTTTGGCAGGGTTGCTGAATAAAAATTCCTCTTATTTTAAAAACGTTTAAAAAAGGGTCTCCATGCCAAAAATAACCATCTAGAAAGCATATGTTATTCTACCCATAATAGCAGCAAAACTGTAAGTATATTGGAATTATCTAAAAAACAGCAAGACCTCTGTGCAGAAATTTTAAAAACTCTAGTAAGGAAACTAAAGGGTGAAGAGAGATTCTGATAAGATAAAGTAATATAAATGTCTGTTTCTCCCCATTAATGTATAAATTCAAAATAGTCCATCAAAATTTCGATTGAAGCTCTTAAGAAGTTTGATGAACTTACTCTAAAATTCATATGCACGTTATTAAGTGACTTATTAAAAAGAGGGAAAAGCTGTAAGGAGTTACTAGGCCTACCAGATAATCTCGCTACAAAGCCATGGCATAAAATATGGTGTCGGGACAAGCGGAGGCAAAGAGACCCCTGGAAGAGGACAGAAAACGCAAATTCAGGAGTCAGTCGTGATTTTAATTGATCAAGGCTGAAATTCTTGGTCTGCGCCTCCTCTGATCCAGTTCTTTCACCAGCACCTGCTTTTTTTTTTCTCCCCTGCATGTCCCTGCTCTTCTCCTGGGATTTCCTAGACTAGACTTCAGCAGCATCTTTGCGTCTGTTTCTAAATTTCTCTGCCTATGAGCTCTGGTTTAGTGACATCTATTAAGGCTTTGCTTCCTTCCACTGGGCTTTGGAGAGTGTCTGCCATAATTGTTAACCTGAGGTTGCAACTTTTTCTAACCTGAATGCTTAGATATCTAACAAGCTGTAAGAGCTGGTAGAGCATACCTCAGAATTGTTCTGTAATTTCTTCTTTGTGTAAAGACACAAACAAGGTATCTATCCAGCTCAATCCATGATTGTGTGAGGGATGCTCCCCTCCCCCTCTCTGCACTTTTGCCCTGTCCCTTCTGTAGCCCTTAGGCAGAGTCAGAGGTAAAATGATGTTGGCTAATATGGGAAGCCGGGCACCAGACCACCTGTTGTGGTACATTGCTGTCATCTTTTTGCATATAGCTTCTGGACTGCCCGGTGGAATCCCAGGGTTTTGAAGAATCAGATTGGAAAAACAGTGGTGGTAAGTGGTGATGTTCTATTACTCAAAACTCGCTAGAAATGACTGGTACTTGGGATAATTGTCTGTAAGCTGCAACAATTTGCATTAGAACTAGAATCTGGATTTTCCTTATTAGAAATACCTTATAACCAAGGACCGCCTGCTCTAGTCTAGAGAGAGGCTCTCTTCCCTATGCTTAGGCTGAGTTATTTATAATATTCAGCTGTTCAGAAGACTCTTACTTGTCTTCCCCTTTTAGAGATAAAGCTCCTACTCCAGTCGCCTACATCTTTGTCTCACAAATAAAAAAGAAAAAAGCTACCTCCAGAGGGAACCACCAATCCCTTACTCCCTTTGATCAGGAGGAGTCTTGTAGCTACCTCCAGAGGGAACCACCAATCCCTTACTCCCTTTGATCAGGAGGAGTCCTTGTAGCCAGAGCTGCTCACCCAATGTGGAAGTGGATCACTGATGGCTGTAAGATGTGAAATGAGTTTCTTCTTGGGGGCTAGTGCCTGAGATGATAGCCCCATTTGCAAGCGAACAGCTTGATCAGAAAGCTCCAGCAGCCGTATTCAGTGCAGAGCAATATAAATAGTAGAAAAAGCATTAAAGCCAGAAGAGCAGGGTTCGAGACTCCCCTGGTTCCTTATTAGTTATGTGATATTAGGTATATAATGTAACCTCCCTGAATACCCATTTCCCCTGGTATTTAAAATGCAGGCTAACCTAATTCATAGGACCATTGTGAACATCAAAGGGAATAAAAATAAACAGTATGTGTGAAGGTATTCCATACACTATCAATGCTGATGTCACAGAAGATGTCACTAATACAATAATAAGGAAATTATTATTTCTTACAGGAAGTAGATTTTAAATAATCAAGTTGTTTATTGGTTTTGACACTTTCGAGGAGAACTGAGGAATGTGCTAATAACTCAATGCCGGGGCCGACAACCGGATTAAAGGGGACCTTAGGGCCAGTAGTAGCCAAATCCATATTACAATGGTTCGTTGTTTCTTCAGGACTTTAGCATAAAATTCCTTGTCTTCTTTTCTGCAGCCTCCTCTACTCTTTGTCAAATCATCCCATAGAACTAATACCATTTTTTAAAGTATTATGCTGGTCTCTAAAAAACATTTAAGTAATAGGAAATCCTTATCAAGCAATCAAGAGTTGTAAAGGGGCACTTCAGAAAGCCCTTCTCTAAATGTCTTAGCACAATAACTAAGAAAATGCCGGGAAGGCTATGTTAACCAGTGTGATGAAAATGTGTCAAACGGTCTATGAAACTAGTGTATGATGCCCCATGATCATATCAATGTACACAGCTATGATTTAATAAAAAAAAAAAAAAGAAAGCCCTTCTCAGGCAGAATAAATAAATGCATTTCCCACATGCTGGGTGGGTGAAAACAGCCTGTCCAGGGAGCTCAGTCTATGCCTGCATGAATGAGCATAGTGGTGTCAGCAAATGCAAAGAATAGACACCGGCTTAGACAGGAGGGCTGCTGGCTCTGGAAGCAGCAGTGGGAGTCTGATGCCGAACCCTGCCACTATGATGGCTGAGAGATTCAGAAAGAACATTTAGGCAAATGCTGGAGGGGAGGAGGAAAGCTCATTGATTCCTTCAATACATCCTTACCTGTAACATTATATGAATCAGGTAGGAACCTAGTTATTGCAGACTGGAATGTTAGGAAAGGTACCTGTGAAGGATGTGGGCCTTGTGGCATGTCTTAAAGATGACAGGAATTGAGAAGGCCAAGGAGAGAGATGAGGGATTTGGAGACAAATGAAACCATGTGTCCAACTAGACTCATGGATGAGTAGAGTGAGAAGATGGGGGTGGGGGTTGGGGAGACCAGCATGGGCAGGAGTCCAGGTGGGTTGTAGAGAGTGATGGGATATTAGACTGGTGTTGAGGTTGCTTCCTGAGACTAGAACTACACAGGCAGAACACTTACAGAGGAGTGTTCTGGGAATCGGCTCCTGTAAGGAAGGGAAGGTGGGAGGACTAGACGGAGAGGGAAGCTGGTGCCCCACTTCCCAAGGGGAACACTGCAGAGGTGACTGTAGTGATACTGCAGTAGTGAGGTATGGAGCACTGGATGAGTTTGCAAATTTAACTGTCAGACTTGATGTCTATATCACTATCCCTGTGCTCAGGTGGGTGGGATATATTGATTGGCTTAGACAAAGAATGCACTGCCCCCGACCAACTGGCAGAGAGGCCATTCTATATGAATGGGGCATTTCTAGCAAAAGAATAACGTGAAGTGATTGCTAGGCAGCCTGCTGTACACAAACATACTTTTTCTGTTCAGCCTATATCCATACAAATAGATGGGTTGCAATCGTTTACTTACCATACTATACAGCACTTTAAAACATTTCAAAGTAATGAATAAATACTATGAAAAGCAAGTGACAGGGGTTATAAAGTGTATGTTTCCATCCCACTCCTCCAACTCCTCCTGTTCTCTAAGAGAAAGTATTTCACTCCTTGGGGATAAACACTGTTTTGTGTTTTAAAATCTTGATATATAATTTGCTTTTTTTTTTTTTTTAAAGATACATATGTTTTTGTTATGTGTGTGTTTTTGCAAAAGATGGTAGAAAATGAAAATTACATTGTTCCACTTTTGTTAAAATTACATTTATTGATCTAGTTGTTTTACTTTTTGGTGAACATAAGTTATGTTTTTTTGCTTAATGTTCTTGAATATCTGTTTGATGTGACATTGATTTGAAATCCACTGCATGGTATTCAGGGCATGTTTTGTTTCCTAGGCACAGCTGATTGAAGCATGCCCATTGCATATACATTTTGTTTTTTTTCCTGGTATTTTAATGTTATGAGCCATGCTGCAGTGAACATCCTTGCATGAGAGTAATATCTCTCATCCATACCTGAGAGTAATATGAGCCAAAAACAAATCTAGAGATTAAGAATTCATTTAAATAAATGGATTTATTTCAATAAAGGATCTTAATTCTACTTTTTTCCTCAAAAGGATAATTAAATGTCTCAGTGTCAATTATTATAATATATCCTTTCTCCAATGACTTGAAAGAGTAACTTTTTCATAAGTTACACTTTCATATAAAATTGTGACTATTTTTTGAATTGTTAAAGTCATCAATTTGTTTAAAATCTAGCATTCATATTACTATATTTTACCCTCTCCACCTGTTAACATTTTTTTATGTGATAGAGAACACAGATATATTTGCAAAGAAAGCACATCATCTGTTACCACGTTTTCAGAATTGCTCTATACCTCCAGCTTGTTTACCGTTCCTTATGAATTTTATAATCAGTTTGTCAAATTTCATGTAAAATTCTTTGAGATAGCATTGACTTTAAGATGTAGGGAAACTTGTCACTTATTTTTTTTCATGTCCTTCAATAAAGTCTTATCTTTTTCATCATAAACACCTTACATATTACTTATGATGCTTAATTTTAACTACTTTAAGGCTGTTATTTCTATTTTGAACAGGACAGTTTTTTCTTATTCTATTTCCTAATTAGTTTGGTAACATTGATTTTAATACACTGACCTTCTAACCAGTAATTTTGCTGAACTCTCTCTCTCCCTTTTTTTTTTTTTTTTTTTTGGGGCCAGGGCTGGGCTTGAACCCACCACACCCAGTATAGGGGGCCAGCGCCCTACTCCTTGAGCCTGAACGCCCTGAACATTCTTCTAATGTAACACATCACATGGTTCCTCATCGTCTCTTCCTTAAGACCTGGTACTCCACACCCTCTTCCTGCATATTTCTAATCCTGTGAGGACATAGGCCTCCAGAGTAAGCTCCCCTGGTCACTTTGCCCGCTCGATGGCAAACGTGTTCTCTGCTGCCTGGTCCAGTGGGGGCTGAGGGAAGACCGTGTGGCTGGCTTCTCCCTGGGATGGTCCTGCTGCAGCGTGCCAGCTAGGCATTGTTATCAACAGCCCTGGGCTTCTTGCTTCTTTTAGTTACCATCTCTGGAGGCAGAGCACTCTTGGTAACTCTTCCAACTTTTCTACAGTATTCTAAGCATGTTTTGGATGATGATTTTGTCAGTTTTCTTTCACGTTTTTTTCTCCCCACAGTTTCTTGTCCTTGAAGGTTCTACTCTCATTTGTGAACACAATAACATATTTGAAGATGTACCTATTTCTCTGTATTACGTATAAAGAATGTTATATACAGAGAAATATAGAGGAAACTTATATATAGAATTCGTATATAGAAATATCACTATAGAGAGGAGTGAGACTGTAGCAAATGTTGAAATAGAAACCTATTTTTTCCCAGATGAATATTTAATACCTTTTAAAATTTTTTTCATCTTTTCCCAACATTTTAAAAGGCCGTTTTTTTTTCATAAAGTAAATTCTCAAGTCTTTTTGGAATTTTGATTAAAGTTTTTTGTATCTGTAGATTAATTCAGGTAGGACTCACATATTTTATCTTACTGGCTATGGACTGATATTCATATCTCTTCATTTATTCATGTCTTTTTTATATTCTTTAGTAAATTCTTACATCAGAAAGTTCCTGTAAATTTCTTCTGTGGCTTATTCCCAGGTGCTTTATTCATGTTTTAATGTGAATGAGAATTTTTTAAAAAATGTTTTTCTAATTATTGCGGTTATATATATAATATATGTATATATTTTTCTGTTATCTTTTCTGTCTGTGGTTAAGTTTGAATATTTTTTATTAAATTATTTTCTATTTCACTAATCCTTCTTGTGCTAGATTTGATCTGCTATGAAATCTATCTTAATGTCAATATTATATTTTTCAGTTCTAGAATGTCCATTGGATTCAGCTAACTCCACTATCTGGATTATCTACGAATTTGCTTTTATTGACTATTTTTCCTCTTGGTCTTGTCCAATGGGTCCTGTGTCTTGGCATGCCTAGTAATTTATTATTGAATGAAAGACCTTATTTATTTGAGGAAAAAATGGTAGTGGCACCAGATGATGCCATTTTCAGAGAGTCAGAGAAGGTTGGTTCTTTCCTCTGCTCGGAAATAGAGTATGGAGGTGATTCTCTTGATTCAGTTACAGACTAAACCTTGATGAAGCCTGTACTTAAACAGAAGAAGTGGAAGCTCAGGTGAAAACCCATTCTGCCTGCGTTTTCCTCGTTCCAGACTGTGGCTGTTCTTGGCTCCCATTTGGGAATGGGGCAGTTACTTGTCTCAGTATTTAGAGACTAATGTCATCTCTATTTTGGTTTTAGGCTCATATGTTCTCCTCTCCCATGAAGCTACAGAATTTGACACGTATTCTAAGGAGGAGACTAACAACATGCCTGAGGTCTCTGAAATCTCCAATTGCAATTGCTCCATCCCCGTCTAACTCTGCTAGGGGCCAAACCTGAATTCTAAGCCTTTATGTTAGCTCAGATTGGCATGTTCTCCATGCCAAAAAGAAAGGTTTCAGCTCACAAGTGTCAATTACTAACTCCTTCTGGGGATTTTAGCTCTTTAGAGTTTCTCTACTCAGCATTTTTTTTTTCCTTAATGCCCCAAGGGAATGCAGACAATTCCACTTTGTCCTTCATAAATTTTCTTCTCAGCTTGTTAGACTCTTGACCTGCACAGCTTTGGAATTCAACACATACTGAGAAGGAAATCGCCCACGTTCTCAAAGCCCCTCAAATTTACATCTTGTTCTCAATTTCCCCGCCGGTTTCTCTGTTGGTCATCAGTGGTCCTACGCTTGGAACAAGCCCAGGTTCTCACCTCTGGCCACATTCGGAGTCAGCACCTACCCCCATTCGACCTTTCATTCATCCCTGAAAGGTTTTCTTTCCTCTAGAATGTTTGTCCCTTCAGTTCTGATGGCTTTGAATTTTCCAGTTGTTCTCAGTATAAATGTCAAATGTTACTGCTTCTTACCCAGGACTAGAAATGTCAGGCGGTTTATCTTTATAAGTTGACCTTGATGTTAGCACAGATCACAGTGCTATCACCGTTCCCTCACATAGCCAGGGTTTCCTGGAATTGCGAAATCTTAGGTCTTATAGGGAAACCAGACCCAAAGGAGTCCCCTGGGTTTGTGAAGCTAAATGTCTTTCCATAGTTGGGTCTTACCCATTAGAATTCACTTTACGCAGTGGAGAAACTGCTTACCGTTTTATACAGCCACATTTCAATTTGTGAACGCTTTGAACTCTAGTTTCTTATATTGAAGGCTTTCACAATACATTGCAAAAACATGCAAGGGATCTACTTCTATTGCTTGGGTTATATTAATATTTTCATTGTGGGCAATTTCTCTTTTGCATGCTGCTTCTCCTTTGTTTTATAATGTTTGCTCTAATATATGTTTCAGTCAAAGCAGGAAACAGGCAGTAAATTCAAACTGGGATCCCTACAGAGAGTTTAATAAAGGAACTGTCTACAAAGGTATAAGCAGGATTTAGAGATTCCCAAACCAACAAAAGCTACTGCACTATCGCTGGGCCAGCAAGAGCAGGGAGTCATTTCTGTCCCATCTGCTGAGGAGGAGAGGGAGCGCATGATTGCTGGAACCCAGAGAAGGCCGTTGGATGGACCCTGCAGCCTTCTATATAGGGAGAATGTGTCCATTGTGATGTTACAGGGGAGAGCTGGGGAATAACTACCTAGTCTTGCTCTTCTTCTTCCCGCTAATCTTTGTCAGGGTCTTCCAGTGGAAGCCAAAAGGGAAAGGTGCAGGAAGGTCAACCTTGGGGCCTGGAGAATGCGGAAGAGTGGGAGGGGTGGAGAGAGGGAAATGGGAGAAGACTCCCTGGACAGTGTACTTGCAGAAGTGCCATGGCTCTGCCTCTTTTTTTATGTTTCAGTGATTCTGTCCAGGTCTTCTTTGAACACTAGTAGACCATGAGTAAATTCTAGTGCCCATGGCACTTAATCTGAGTCTGCTTTCTCTTTCCCTTCAGTAAGCTTTGGCAATCTATTACAAATCCTACTAAACCCAACACCTTGACCCTCCCAATCTCCCTTGAAATGCTCTATTTTGGTTCTATGGAAATTGTTACATCTAATAAACCATAATTTCTATATATTTTTTGTTGTTGTTGTTGTTGCGTGTTCTTTCCCTCCAGGATATAAACATCATAAGGGTAGGCTTCTTTGTCTGTTTTCTTCCTGGAAATAGCCCAAGCATTTAAAAGAGTGCCTGGTATACAACAGATATGAATAAACAAGCGAAGGAATGATATGTCCCTTCTTTCTGAGTTATTTTCTCAGCCTACACCTTAGAGCTTTGTTTTCTCTGGAATTTTATTTATTGATTATTTCCCCCCTCTGTTATTATAAGCATTGTGTTTTTCTTTTTTTTTTTGAACCTTAAGTTTCCCTCATTCCTTCAGTCTCTCTCATTCCAAAAATACATATGTGGAGCTTTCTTCTGTCTGTAATGTCCTCTCCCTCCTTTTTGACACCATAAAACTTCTGGAAGGAATGCCTCTGTTTTAACCTTTCTCCCCAGTTCATAGCTTGCCATCTGGTTTCTCTCTCGGCCACAAAACTGAACGAGCTAACTCAAATCCTCGATGACCTCCTCTTAGTCTCCATCCTATTTCATCTCTTTATGGGCCTTTGTGGTGATAACTAACCACTGCATCTGGTAAGCTTGTTCTCAATAGTTTCTGATGTTGTTTTGCTTTTCTTCCTGCCTCATGGCACACACTGCTATTTCCGCTGTATTAGCTTCTCCCTCCTGCCCCTTCAATGTTGTTCTCCAAAATGTAGAACTGGACCATACTATCTTCTTACTTTATGCACCTTATAACAGTTTCATCCATCCCAAGCGTTATCTACCAGACACTGCAATTCTCCCCCTGCCTGGCATCAGACCTGTCCTGCCAATTTACTATGGGGAATTTTTTTTTTCTTTTTTACTATGGGAATTTTTCAACTTGATGCTCAAAAGAGCTTTAGTAAAGCATATGTAAAACAGATTTCATTAATTTTTGAATCCCTCCACTCCCCAAAGCTGCTCTCTCTTACCTTGATTAATGACAATTCCATCCACATATTTTCTCAAGCTGGAAACAACAGAGTCCTTAGTAACTTGTCCTTTGCAACTAAATTATTAATCAATGCTTGTCACTTCTAACAGAAGTTTATCTATACAATCAGTTCCTTACTCTCCACTCCAATTTCCAGATGGATTGGTTTGCTATCATCTTTCATAGCCATTATTCCAATATTCCTGTAACTGATCTCCTTTGAGCTGCTTCTTATCTAGTCCCATTTCAACAGATTTGTCGCCCAATCTAATGCAAACCTTCAAAAACAACTTTTATTTCAACAAATGCTCGTGAAACACCAACTTTAGTCACATCAGAAAAAAATAACTGTCTCTACCCTCAGAATATAATGTATTCAGAGAGACTCATGTAGTATAAAAAGTTAGAATGCAATGCAGTAAGTAAATCAGTGCAATGCCAGAGATTTGAACACAGTGAAATGAAGTTGGTTGTCTAAGAATCATGTGCTATGTCAGAGGTGAAGCCTAGGTTTCTGGATTTCTGGGTACTGCTTCCTTCTCTGTGACAGTGTTTTCAACCTTTCCTGCACACCAACACCAGTTACTTTGATGGTAGAGGTATTTATGGAAGCTCTTGATTCTTTTGTCCTGGTATTTGTGAGTAATGAAGTTCAGACTAGAGTGGTGGTGAGAAGCGGTCAGATTTTGGATGTATTTTGAAGGTAAGGCTAGAAGTTTTGCTGATTAATTAGATATTAGAGTGTGAGAGAAAATGTGGAATTAAATCTGATGCTGAGATGTTGGATCTGAGTAACGGAGGAGTATAATTATTTATTGAGAGGGGAAAGATCACAGGGGGAACACACTTGCTAGCAGGGTAGAGATAGGGTTGAAATCAAGATTTCAGTCTAGAATATCCCTGGTATATCTGACATCCAGGCTGGAGATGTTGAGTAGGAGATGCTGAGTTGGGTATAACAGACTGGGGTTTAGGAAAGAGATCAGGGCTATTGGTATAAATGTATGACTCCTGATTAGATTAATGATATTTGAAACTTGAGGGTTAGATGATATACCCTAGGAAGGGAAAATGAAAAGAAGATAGTTCTGAGGATTGGCTCTCAGGACTCCAATCATTAGAGAGAATCCAGCAAAGGAGATAGAAAAGGACAGCTATTGAGGACAAGAGGACCTAAGAGAGAATAGTATCCCAGAGGACAAGTGAATCATGTATTTTAAGGAGGAAGCAGGGATCATGGGTAACAAACACCCATGATAGTTAAAGTAGGAAGAAGACAATGAATTTGCCACTAGACTGGGTAACAACCTGATGGGCCCATGTTCTTGTGCTGGCAAGTGTTGATGGGACCCAATGCCCAAGAGGAGGGGTTGGCCTTAAGAACAGCCCAGAGCCTTTGAAGAACTGGTGAATCAAAGGATATAAAGTTGTGAACTCAGGCTTTGACAGGACGGGTTTTGAAGAACATTTAAAAATTTTTGAGTTTATCAAATAAAACATCAGGAACCATTGTATATTTTGAACATGAGAATGACATGATTGGAGAAACACATGGTTCTGACCGTGGACAGCCTTCAGGCTAAAACCTTAAGAAATGAATAAACCTGAGCTCGTCTCTTCTTCCAAGTGACTCTCTTACAGCTTCTGTCTTTTTTTTTTTTTAATTCATTCTACTGTAGCTTGGTCATTTTAGCTTGCTTTGTATTGTTTTTGCATTTTTTTCTGAGTTTACTGTTAGATGCAGAAAGAGCCGGTACAACAAATGCTATTTGACCATGTTAAAAGCAAAAATCAAGTTTTTTATATTCTTCTCAAGACGTGCCAGGTGCATGAACTATTCTCAACACAGTTTCTAGATCCTTTGGCATCCCCTGCAGTCTTCCTCCAGATGCCAGTTGTGGGTGCTTTAATTGAACCATACTGTCATAGTGGTAGATCATACTTTCCAGCCACATGACTTTATCAGAAAATTTACTGTGCTCTCACAAGAAGACTAAATATGGAAAGGAAGCTTAGGTACTGAAAATAATTTTTTCTGTCACCTTGTCTAAGGCAGACCTTACCTCTGATACTTGATTATGTCGTTTTCATGTTCCACAGCACTTGACTCATCCTTTGCTAATTTAATTAGGTCACTTTGTGCACACGTATTTCATGACTAGTGACTCTCCAACAAGTATAACACTGCTTAAAATTCCATTTCTTGGTTTCCGTCCATAATGACTAATAGAAATAAGCCACATAGAGAACTAAATAATCAAAGCATCATTCTCCCCAAATCAATTTGTATTTACTCAGCTGGCTAAATCAATGTTAAATTAACCAAGTCATGACACTAAAAATGAAAGCTGGATAATACCAAGCCACTGATTTATTCAAGACAAAACTATTTGAATCCTTCTTTAAATGGGGGAAGTCATTTTTGATGCTAGACATTCAAGCAAGGGCTTGAAAATCACGTTGGTCAGTACAAAAATCTTCCAAGCCTCCTGCTTTGTTTAGTGTAGCTTTAACACAAAGCGTCAAATATGTGTGGGGCTTTTGATGAGAATAGATGAGGTGTCTAGAATGTGACCAGGGAAGAGCTGAGTGACTGTTAACTGAGAATTTAAGGGAAAGATAAAAACAATAGCCTTCCTATTAGACAAAATCAGTATCTCAAGAGCATTGTCTTAATCTATTAGGTCTTTAACGTGGCTGAAACACCAGTCAGAACGCAGATCCACAGTTCAGGGCAGACAGAACCATTATTAACATTATCAGCTGAGCTTGTTACGATTCGTGACAAGGGAACAGAATGTGAAGCGTGTCTTTCTGTGGATATTAACTCATTATAATAATTTAGTAATTCATTTAAAAAACATACATGTCTTATACTGAGGTGAGTAATCTATGACATTAAATAACTTGAGATTTGGAGGGCAGTGACAAAAATATTACCCCCCAAAGTAATATTTTGACCACCACAAGTAGGTCCCTGGCAGGATGCCCAGGCTATGAGGGAGAGGTCCACGTGTCTGGAGGAGCCTCCAGACAGGGGGAGCTTCAGGGAGGGAGGGAGTCAGGAAGTCTTATGGCTGCTTAAGTGAGTCACCTTCATCAGGTGTAAACAGAAGGGGGGAATGATAGGTGTGACGAACCGGGTGACACACTGCGGATCGGCTTCTTCAAAGCCTCTCAGTCAGGTGGAATGGATTAAATAGCCGGCAAGATATGAGATTGGAGGTCATGGTAGGGGTCAGATCAAGGAGAGTTATTCAAACATTGGAGGGATGCCGTCACATTCAAGCTTACAGAAGTCACTCTGACAGCTGCGTGATGAATGTTGTCGGAAAGGAAAATGACCAGAGATAATGGAGCAGCTAAGAATCGTTTCCAGTGGTCCAGGGTATCAATGTCAGTTCAGGACCCACAGCATAAAATTTTCTAAAGGGAGGTGAAATATTATGTTATCAGTTATTTTCTTATGTTCTGATGTGTTTATTCCTAAACCTTCCTAAAGGAATAATCCTCTATGTCATCAATGACCACGTGAGGGAACACAGTGTAGCCATGTTTCCTTGAGCAAAGAGTGCGAGGGGCAGGGATGATTGACGCCTTTCTCCTTTCTCAGCACCTGGCAATATTCTTGGAACTGAGTAGGTTTACAAAAGATAAACCTTTGCTTTATGAACCTGACATGATGGTAAAATACCCTTGCTACTAAGAAATTTTTCTCTGAAACAATCTGGATTTTTTTTTTTTTTTTGAGACAAGAGTCTCACTCCCTCGCCCTGGGGTTGAATGCCATAGCATCATTACAGCTCACAGCAACCTCAAACTCCTGGGCTCAAGTGGTCTTCCTGCCTCTGCCTCCCAACTAGCTGGGACTACAGGTGCCCACCATGATGCCTGCCTAATTTTTCTATTTTTTAGTAGAGATGGGGTCTCACTCTTGCTCAGGCAGATCTGGAACTCCTAATGTCAATGATCCTCCTGCCTCGGCCTCCCAGAGTGCTGGGATTACAGGTATGAGCCACCACGCCCAGCTCTGTATGTTTTCTTTTAGTACAACACAATTTCTATGTGTTTTTTGCATTTAGGGCAGATAGTAGACAGCTATTTCTGACTCTGTATAATTACCCTTGACAAATCTCAAGATCAATACCAGGTAAGCTGTCAGGAGAATTAATAACCACATCACCTCCCTTTTAATCAAAAGTGTGTCTTCTGTCCTGCTAAGCAATTTCTTTCATGTGGTCAGCTCCTCCAGGGTAGAGACGAAATCTTACTCTGTCAAGCTATTAACAATTCTTACTTTTGCCCGACATTAAAAAGTTTCACAAAGTGCTTGCATTTAAAATGATTTATTTAATCACAGCAACCATGACAGGTCGAAGGGTATTTTTTAAATTTTTTAAAAAAAATTTTACACATGAAGAAATTGAGGAAACAATATATCGCCCAAGGTCACCCAGTAAATAACCAGCAGGGTCAGAACTTGAATCAAGTCTTTTAATTCTCGATGTGCTTCCAGAGCTAAGATTTATTGATTGTCTACTGTGTGCCAGATGTTGTGTAAAACGTTTTACACGAACAAATCCCAGCTGCAGCTGGCATTAAAAGATGGGGGACAGAAAGATTAAACATGTAGGCACACTTTTAACTTGGTGTCCTTGTCTTTATATCTGGGTGCCACTTTTTTGTATACACCACAGAATTTGCCTAATGCCTTATACATACATAGATCTGAATAAATATTTTCAGATGAATTAATGAATCCAAACATTTCCATTTCCTTCTTCATTCATGTACTATAGAATCAGACAGGAAACTGATTAGGTGTTACTGAGATGACAACATGCCCCATGAATCAGAAGGACACCATAGGACAGGCACTATAGTATTTGACAGCAGGGACGTTGGAGCAGCTGATTGAAGTCCTGACTCTGTCACTTCCAAATAAGTTTGAACTTGGCCTGCTGGCTTAGCTTGTTTAAGCTGCAGTTTCACAACCTGTAAGAAACGTGTCGCCACCTTTGTGTGCTCTAACCTTATTCTTTCCCAATGCACTGGGCTGCACCCAAATCAAGACATCTTTCCTGCCCTCCAAAAAGTAAAACTTATTCCTGCCCCAACTATTTGCTCTTGTAGAAATGCTCCTTCTCCAGCTTTTCCCTGTGCTGGCTTTCCCATTAAGCTTTCAGCTCAAGCATCTCTCCCAGGGGGGCCTCCATCCTCTGGAAAGCAGTGTCTTCTATCCCCCATTCCAGAGCAGTTCTGTCTCACAATTCTGTCTCATTTGCTTCTTGACCCTTTTCATTGCAAGAAACTATCCCACTTTTTAATTTACTTGTGTATTGTTTATTTCATGCCACCAGAATATAAAGTCCAAAATTCTGTCTCTATTTCCACATGGTCATTTTCCTGGAGGTAGATTTTAAAATTTTTACTTGAATCTCAAGGTGGTCTGTGTTCCAAATGTAATAGAAAAATTGCTGATTTGAATCCTGATAATTCACTCTTTTTGCCCAAATAAATTCCTAAAGACTCAAACATTTAGGCATTTTTTAAAAAATGAAGCCATAAAGATTTTAGAATCGCACCATCCACTATGGTGGTCAATAGCCTTAAGAAGTTATTTGTTTTAATTTAATCAAAATTAAATTGAATTGGTAATTCAATGCCTCAGTTTTACTAGCTGTGTTTTAAGCACTCAATAGTCCCTTGTGGCTAGTTGGATAGTGAAGATATAGAACGTTTCTGTCACTGCAGAAAAGTTCTATTGAGCAGCAATGTTTTATAAGATGACCTGGGTGGATTTATTTATAATCCTGTGAAGAAAGCCTTTAAAAGCAAGGAAAACTTGGATAAATTTAGCTATATGGAAATTAGAAACTCCTGCACAGCCAGTGTGATAGCACTATCTTTGATAACCATCTTGGGGCCATGATCCAGGCTTAAGGGCCAAGTGCCATATGAAGAGAGAGTGGAAAGATGGAAAAATCCTGGGGACTTGATGAGCTGATGAGCAATTAGCTTTGCTTTTGGAGCTATCATATTTTCATATTTCTTATTATATGAGATGGTGTATTATCTCTATTTTTAAGACAACTGAATTGCAATTTACTGCTGCTTACCTCATATAGCCAAAAGCATCGTAATTTTTACAGCTGGTATATATGTAACATTTTTAGAACTCTTTACAATTGGCACATATGAAATATTTTTAAAAATGTTTTATTTTAAAATACATATAGATGTCAGGAAGTTGTAAAAATAGTCTACGGAGTCCTCAGTACCCTTCACCCAGGAATGGTTAATATCTTATATAACTATAGTACAATATCAAAACCACAAAACTGACATTGGTGTAATACTAGGCTACAGTTCTTATTCAGTGTGTGTGTGTAAAATTCTATACACTTTTATACGTGATGTTTATGTAGCCACCACCACAACCAAGGTGTAAAATTGTTCTATTGCCACAAAGGACTTTTCCACGCCATCCTTTTATGACCTACGCATCCACTCTGACAACCACTAATATGTTCTTAGCCTGTATAATTTTGTCATTTTTAGAATGTTATGTGAATGGAATCATGTAGTGTGAAGCTTTTTGAGAGTGATTATTTTAATTAATCGTATTGCCCTTGAGAACCATTCAGTTTATTGCACGTACAGTTTTTATTGCTAAATAGCGATCCATTATATGGATGTACCCGTATGTGTCCTTTGCCCAAGGACATTTGCTAGTATGAATAAAGCTGCTATAAACCTTCTCATACAGGATTTCTAATGTTAATATAAGTTTTCACTTTTCTGGAATAAATGTCTAAGTGTAGATTGCTGCATTATACAGTTAATATGTGTTTAATTTTATGAGAAATAGTCAATTTTCTAGAATGGCTGTATCATTTTACATTCCAGTAGCAATATATATATTATATATGAGAATTCCAGTTTCTCTGCCTTATCACCAGCATTTGGAATTATACTGCAGTTTTTAAAGCTGTTCTAATAAGTGCATAGTGATATCTCATTGAAGCATTTTTAATTTTTTCAAAGGCTATATATAAAGAAATTATTAACAATAATTACAATGAAGAAAACAAGATGGAAGAGAGGACATTTTATTCGGTACCTTTCTGGTTTGTTTTAGTATTCTTACGTATATGTATTCTTACGTGTTTTCTGTCTAACTTTCTACTAAGATAGAAAAAGTAGTTGGGTGTCCTGGTGGGCGCCTGTAGTCTCAGGTACTTGGGAGGCTGAGGCAGGAGGATTAATTGAGCCCAGGAGTTTGAGGTTGCTGTGAGTTAGGATGATGCTATGGCAGTCTAGCCTGGGCAACAGAGTAAGACTCAATCGCTTAAAAAAACAAAAGAAAAACAATATATAATGTATATGTCCATAGGAGTTATAGGCCTTTGTTGTGATTCTATCTTTATATTTCTATTTTTAAACCTATAATAAATGTTTAAAAATTCTGTTATTATTGAAAGTTGGAAGTAAATGCCTACACACCAGGATTGATGTCAAGAAAAATGAAGAACACAGGCGCCTTGTAATGTTGGCTGCCCTCGTTTCACATTTTACTGTCTTAACACTCATCTACCAAAAACTGATACTATCCCCTTATGTCTACAGACTTGCCAGATTACATCCTGTTCTAGACATGACTACATTTGTTGTCTTCTGAAGACATACAATGAAAATTTATTTTCCTGTTAAGTGCCGTGCTTAATAGCATTTTGGAATTTAATTGCGCATCTTTTATGCAACTGAAGGAAAGTGCAGAAACATCACATCAAACACGGCTTTCTCCGAAGTGTGTTTGTTTCCCCCTCAGTGCTATTTTTAATCTCAATTTGATCTTTAAAGAAGGATGTTTGTACTTCATTGGTTCTTTGAGTAAAGTCACATAAGAGTAAATGTGTAAACACTGGTTATCTGCTGTCTGAATAATGAAAATCAGAACGGCCTGCAAACCCTCTGCATTCATCAGGGACAGAAAAATTGCCTAGTCAGGCACCGTGAAAGCAGCAGAAATAGAAGGAAGTAAGACCCAACTATACCTGGCAGGGAAAGTGCACTAACTACGGCAGGGAGTAAACAGTTCAGCCACCTTCAAAGTCATTACCACTTGCCCTAGATGGATTGATTGCATAGTGAACTATGCCGATTATTCGTATGAGTCAATGACCTTCAGCAAAAGACCAGCAGGAACACACTTGTAGTAAAATAAGTTGGATTTATTACTCACTGTAAGAAAAGACAACAAACACCATGGGGAATTATGGGGTATCTTAGTAAGATGATGTTAGAAGGGACCGTCAGAGGATTTGCTTTTTGCTTGAGACTTGGGGGAGGGTCTAAGGAAGTTGGGCTTTTCTCCAAATTGGTTATCAGAAAGCAGGGGCAATTCTGTAATTGAGTATCTCAATGAATCTTATCTATAAGGAGAGGAGACTAGAATGAGGGCAGAGCTCTGATAAAGAAGCAGCGATTGCTCATGCTAGCTGACAGAGGGAGTCTTGGCATTTTGTGGGTGGCCCAGTAACTTTTTTTTTTAGCTCTGCTTAGAAAAAATTATATAGTGGCTTAATATTGTCTGATTTTACCTATGGTACCATAGTAAGCTTGTCTGAGATTAGGATTCTTTGAGGTTGTTAGTGTTTGGTAAAAGAATACCCGGGTCTAGCTGTGGGTGCCAGACCAAAGGCTGAACGCCAGCAGCTTCTTTTGTTTTTTTTCTTCCATGAGTGGAAAAAGTTGAACCAACCACATCCTAGTTAGCTCTACGGACCACAGCTTGGCGTTTAATCATGTAGCTTTTAAATGTATTTCATTTATATGCCATGGCTTTTCGACCTGGTTTTCAAATATGTTGTCATTATTCCAAGGCTAACTGCTGACCTAAGAATACGCAGCTTTCCCGTAGTTCTAGAAGTCAGTCTCCTGTGGGATCCAGCCTGCTGTCTCCAGGCTAAGCTGCCCGTAAATGACAGTAAAAAATTCATGTCCTTTCTGCTTTAATAATTAACTGAAAGGAAGAAAATTCTATTGTTGTCCTCAGAAGTCCATAGCCTTCACTCTGACCCTTTGAAAATGTTTTCCCACTCTGCCCTCCACGGAGATACTCCCTCTCCTGTAGCCAAACTAACTTCCTGGAGTAGGCTTTGGAACCAAGAACTCAAAACCAGCTCACCTGTTTTTATTTTGTACGCATAGTGTTTTTAAAAGGGGGAATTTCATATATAGTTCATCTTTTAACCTCCCCTGAAGAATAAGAATATTTGGCCATCCTGAGCAACAGTCTGTTTAGAGCTGAGCGGCAGTTATTCCTTAGGTCACGCCAAGGTTGCCGCAGTCCTCTCCCCGGCCTGCTGCATTTCTATCCTGTGCCATCAGTTGTGTTTTTGCCCAGGCCTTGTAACATCGAGTTTTCAACCCTGGCATAGACTCCCTTTCTCTACTGCTTGCGTGTATTTCTCAAACTGGGTTTTGGGTTATTGGGTGGTCTACAGAGTACACTCAGTATCTATCACTCAGTAGACGTAATAAATATACTCAGAGTATTAAATGGGCCTGGAGGTTTAGGAAACACATTATTTTTATGTTAAATCCAATACAGATGTATTATGGATTGCAAGGGAAAATAGAATTAAAAATAAATATAGAAGTAAAAATAGTCTTGCTCCAGGCTATGCTACAGACCAGCCCCTGGGGATTTGATTTAGGAGTAACATATACTCACATCTTTGAAATTGGAGTGACTTTGGGGAAAAGTTACTGAACAATGGTACCAATATAATAATCTCAAGGTTATCTTGTCCTATTTTTATAAACTTTCAGAGTATCACAGAATTTATGAACAGGAAGGAAATTTAGATGTTAATGAATCTGTTCTGTTTCATTTTTATTGAGACTATGAAAGGCTTATTAATGAATAAAGCCAGTCAGAGACAGAACTCAGATACCCAGATTTCTAGTCTTATCCTATTAAATGTGTATGTTGCTTAACACAAAGGCAAAAGAGTTATAGTAATTATTACTATGTAATTGTTACCTTTTTGTTTTGAAAATTGTATTAGTTAATTTTAGAAGGATAGGTCGAGAACTTACATCTCAGAGAAATTCAAATATCTCCTGATATGGGGGTGATAAATAGTTTCTGTTGGATGCCTTACATACATTATCTCAAATAGAATTCAAATGGATGTTTCTGGTTATACCAGGAACAATATATCTGATTTTATATGTTGGCACCTTTGAGTGATAACCATGAAAACGCATTAGTGAATTAATCAATGGATTGTCAATAATGAAGTCTAAAGCATTGGAGTTGCAATAGATACAGAGCAGATATCACAATTTGAAATGAATCTGATTTTCCAGATGTAACTTGTGATATTTTCCCCATCCTTGATGATATTATAAAAATGGCATATTTACAGATCAGACTTCACACTTCTTGTTTAATAGAGTTGTACATTTGTTTTTCCCATTTATTAATAGTCTGTTGAAACTTAATCTTGTTCTCCAATTGGTGGTTAGATAAGAATACTTTGAATTTGCAAACCTACATCTGAATGGTAATTGATAAAATGTTGAACAGATTTATGTATAATAATAGAAAGGATTTCATAGATTATCTGTTTATGGCAGCTGAGGATTGACTTGCAGAAGCAGTTAACTGATCTCAGACAAGAAACAATGAGCCATGTTGGAAGAGTTTGTACTATTGGCAAATCTCCAAAAGTGAATTGCTTCTTTTCCAAATTCCTTTAGTTATTTATATCAGCTACTATGATGGATCATAATTACTTTAATTTGTTTTGAAAGAAAATGATTAATAACTACTGCCAAAACCACATGATGCATAAAGCAGATTTCACATCATACACAACCTTGAAACTTCCATGTAAAGGCTCTGGAATAGGTAGTGTGGTCACAGGCATAGTTTTTTTTTGAGAATACTCAGTGTCTGCCTTTTTATGTAAAGGCAATATCATTCTTGATTAGACAGTAGCTCTAGATACTTATTCAATCCAACCATACAAATTACGTGGTTGACTATTAGTTAACTAATGGTTAACTTTAACTCAAGTTGACTTGCCTGTCTCATATTTGTAGCCCCTCAGGGAATCTTATATTCAACATGCCCCCAAACAAACTCACGATCTTCTCTCCCAATTCCTGGGTTCCTGCCTTAGTGAAGGTTACTGCTGTCCATTCAGCTTGGTGAGCTGTACACCCGGATCCCATCTTTTATACCTCCCTTTCCCTTACCTGTCAGTAACAGAACATCACCAGGATCTTTTTTGTTTTTATTAGATCATAACTGTGTACATTACTGCGTTTATGGGATACAATGTGCTGATTTTATATAAAATTTGGGATGTTTACATCAATCTGGTTAACACATCATTCACCTCACGTATTTAATTGTTGTGTTTAGACATTTATACTCTACTATTAATGTATTTAATATGTATGGTTTCAATATGCACAGTAGGTGAGGACCCACTAATTACCATCCCTCCCCCATCCTCCCCTCTCCTTGTCCTCCTCTCCTGTCCTTCTTTCTGGGCTATAATTGTGTTTTATCTTTCCTATGAAAGTGTGGGTGATTATATATTGATTTCATAATGCTGTTAAATACATTGGGTATTTTTTTTTCCTTTCTTGGGTGTGGAGAGAAGGGAACACTTCTGCACTGCTGGTGGGAATGCAAACTAATACGTCCCTTCTGGAAAGAATTTTGGAGAACACTTAAGGAACTAAAAGTAGACCTGCCATTGATCCTGCAATTCCTGTACTAGATTTATATCCAGATGACCAAAAATCACTTTACAACAGAATGTTTATTGCCTCCTAATTCATAATCTCCAAGTCATGGAAGTAGCCTAAGTGCCCATTGTCCCATGAATGGATTAGCAAATTGTGGTATATGTACAACATGGAATATTATGCAGCCAAAAAAAATATGGAGACTTTACCTCTTTTATGTTTATATGGATGGAGCTGGATCATACTCTGCTTAGTAAAGTATCTCAAGACTGTGGTCTTTTGATTTTACTGCCACAATATCTTCTGATTACATGCACCTCATTTCACTCTCATTGCCAAAATTCTTAGTCATCTTTCACTAGGACTGTTGAAAGGGCACCTATACTGATCTCCACATACCAAACATATCCCCTTTGCCTTTTTTTTTTTATTAATATTAAATCATAGCTGTGTACATTAATGAGATCATGGGGCACCATACACTGGTTTTATAAACAGTTTGACACATTTTCATCACACTGGTTAACATAGCCTTCCTGGCATTTTCTTAGTTATTGTATTAAGACAATTGTATTCTACATTTACTAAGTTTCACATGTGCCCTTGTAAGATGCACCGCGGGTGTAATCCGATCAATCACCCTCCCTCTGCCCATCCTCCCCCCTCCCTACTCTCCCTCTCCCCATTTCCCATATTCTTAGGTGATAACTGGGTTATAGCTTTCATGTGAAAGCCATAAATTAGTTTCATAGTAGGGCTGAGTACATTGGATACTTTTTCTTCCATTCTTGAGATACTTTACTAAGAAGAATGTGTTCCAGCTCCATCCATGTAAACATGAAAGAGGTAAAGTCTCCATCTTTCTTTAAGGCTGCATAATATTCCATGGTGTACATATACCACAGTTTATTAATCCATTCGTGGATCGATGGGCACTTGGGCTTTTTCCACGATTTAGCAATTATGAATTGGGCTGCAATAAACATTCTCGTACAAATATCTTTGTTATAATGTGATTTTTGGTCTTCTGGGTATATACCTAGTAGAGGAATTATAAGATTGAATGGCAGATCTATTTTTAGATCTCTAAGTGTTCTCCAAACATCTTTCCAAAAGGAATGTATTAATTTGCATTCCCACCAGCAGTGTAGAAGTGTTTCCTTTTCTCTACATACACACCAACATTTCTGGTCTTGGGATTTTGTGATATGGGCTAATCTTACTGGAGTTAGATGGTATATCAAGGTAGTTTTGATTTACATTTCTCTGATGATTAAAGATGATGAGCATTTTTTCATATGCCAATATCGAATTGAATGGAGTTAAATTGAAATCATTTCCACTCAGATCAGGAACCAGACAAGGCTTCCCATTGTCTCCACTGCTCTTTAACATTGTAACGGAAGTTTTAGCCATCGCAATTAGGGAAGAAAAGGCCATCAAGGGTATCCATATAGGGTCAGAAGAGATCAAACTTTCGTTCTTCTCAGATGATATGATTGTATATCTGGAAAACACCAGGGATTCTACTACAAAACTCTTAGAAGTGATCAAGGAATACAGCAGCCTCTCAAGTTACAAAATCAACATTCATAAATCGGTAGCCTTTATACATACCAACAATAGTCAGGCTGAAAAAACAGTTAAGGACTCTATTCCATTCACAGCAGTGCCAAAGAAGATGAAATATTTGGGGGTTTATCTAACAAAGGACGCGAAAGGTCTCTATAAAGAGAACTATGAAACTCTAAGAAAAGAAATAGTTGAAAACATTAACAAATGGAAAAACAAACCATGCTCATGGCTGGGAAGAATCAACATTGTTAAAATGTCCATACTACCCAAAGCAATATACAATTTTAATGCAATCCCTATTAAAGCTCCACTGTCATACTTTAAAGATCTTGAAAAAATACTTCGTTTTATATGGAATCAGAAAAACCTCGAATAGGTAAGACATTACTCAGGAATAAAAGCAAAGCAGAAGGAATTATGCTACCAGACCTCAGACTATACTATCAATTGATAGTGATCAAAACAGCATGGTACTGGCACAAAAACAGAGAAGTAGATGTCTGGAACAGAATGGAGAACCAAGAGATGAATCCAGCTACTTACTGTTATTTCATCTTTAACAAGCCAATTAAAAACATCCAGTGAGGAAAAGATTCCCTATTTAACAAATGGTGCTGGGTGAACTGACTGGCAACCTATAGAAGACTGAAACTGGACCCACACCTTTCACCATTAACTAAGATAGACTGTCACTGGATTAAAGATTTAAACTTAAGACATGAAACTATAAAAATATTAGAAGAGAGTGCAGGGAAAACTCTTGAAGAAATTGGTCGGGGTGAGTATTTTATGAGGAGGACCCCCCGGGCAATTGAAGCAGCTTCAAAAATACACTACTGGGACCTGATCAAACTAAAAAGCTTCTGCACAGCCAAGAACACCGTAAGTAAAGCAAGCAGACAGCACTCAGAATGGGAGAAGATATTTGCAGGTTATGTCTCCAAGAAAGGTTTAATAACCAGAATCCACTGAGAACTCAAACGTATAAGCAAGAAAAGAACAAGTGATCTCATTGCAGGCTGGGCAAGGGACTTGAAGAGAAACTTCTCTGAAGAAGACAGGTGCACAACGTACAGACATATCCCCTTTTCAAGTTATTCTCCATAGTGCATCCAGAGTAATATTTTAAAATTTTATGTACACATTTGATCACATTTCATCATGTACCACAAGCCCTGTGTAGAACCTTTCAGTGGATTTCTAGTGCTTTTATGGTGAACCAAAATTCTTTATTTGGCTTACATGGCTGAGGTAAAGACTACCAGCTACCCAGTTAATAGCCACAGTCCCCTTCTTCCTTAGTGAGAGAACCCTTACAGTGGGGGAAGTGGCAGTGTGACTTCTTTGCAAATAGGAGTGGCCAGTGAAAGATAATTGGGATTGTTGGATGGGACTAGGAGAAAGCCTTCCTAAAGGGACTTAATCAGCTGAGAGACACATACTTTTGCCCTTGTTCTTTTCTCATTTCTGTTGTTTGGAATGGCGAGGTGATGTTGGAGCTGCAGTAGCATTGTTGTGACTATGAGGAGGCCTGAAGAATTGAAGCCATACAATATGATGTTAAAGAGAAAAGTAGACCAAGTCTGGGTCCCTTGTGACCATGAAATCTACATAAAGTACCTTTCTTCAGACTTCCTTTATGTCAGAGAACATTAAACTACATATCTTTTAGCTCCCATTCTTTAGTTTTTCTATTTTTATTCAAGCTAAACCTCTCATTGTTAAATGAGCCTGTGAAATTTGATCTCTATCTATGTCTCTGGCATTGCTTTCTGTGCCCTGTTTTTACAGGTCTCTTTCATTTCCCTGGCTTGGGATTCACTTTACCATATTTTTTGCTACTATCCTTTGCGCGTGCTTCTCTACTTGTTTGGAATTGTCTATATGTATATTGTCACTCCCTTTCTTTAACACATAAATTACTATTAATTTTTCAGAATTCTTCAGCTTTTTTTTTTTTTTTTTTCAGTTTTTGGCCGGGTCTGGGCTTGAACCCGCCACCTCTGGCATATGGGACCGGCGCCCTATTCCTTTGAGCCACAGGTGCTGCCCTTCAGCTTTTTTTTTTAATGAGTTCTTTTATTGAAAAAAGAGAATAATTTATTTCTAGTTCAGAGGGTCTTTAAGATTGCTTTCAAAATGTGGATTTAGAAACAGAAACAAGGGAGAAAGGAACCAGTATGAGAAAGATAAAAAGAAGATGTTAAGTATGATGATGTACCAATGTTAAAGAAAGTTAAAAAGAGAAAAAAAATACTGAGTAAGAAAGAATTTTGTGTGACCAATATGAAAAGAGAAAAGAGAAAATAAATTTTTATCTTAAGATACAATGATCAGTGTCCCCCCCACCAGCATCGTATGTATATGGCATAGTGGTGAAGTCTGGGTGAGTATACCCATCACCCAAACAGTGCACCTTGTACCCCACAGGTAATTTTTCATCCCTCACCCCCTCCCATCCTTCCTCCTTGTGAATCTCCAATGTCCATTATTCCACTATGTGTGTCTTTGTGCAGCCACAGTTTCGTGTCCACTTACAAGTGAGAACACATGGTATTTATTTTTCTGTTCCTGAGTTACTTAGGATAATGGCTTCCAGTTCCATCCACCTTGCTGCAAAAGACATGTTTTCCTTTTTTCTTGTGGTCAAATAGTACTCCATGGAATGTATATATACACCACATTTTCTTTATCCAATCATTGGTTAATGGACACTTAAGGTAGATTCCAAATCTTTGCAATCATGGTTGTGCTGTTCTCTTTCTGACGTAATGATTTCTTTTCCTTTGGATGGATACCCAATAGTGGGGTTTCAGGAACAAAAGGTTGTTTTATTTTTAGTGCTTTGAGAAGTCTCCATGTTGATTTCCACAGAAATTGCACTAATTTACATTCCCATCCACTGTTGTGGTGTGTAAGTATTCCCTTTCCCCTGCATCCATGTTAAAATCTATTATTTTTCAACTTTTAAGTAACAGATATTTTACTGGAAGTAAGATGGTGTCTCATCGTGGTTTTAATTTGTTCTCAGCTATTTGTATAGCTTCTTTGGAAAAATGCCTATTCATATCATTTGCCCACTTTTTAATGGGCTCCTTTATTTTTCTGGCTGAGTTGTTTGAGTTCCTTGTAGATTCTAGATGTATAGTTTGTGAATATTTTCTCCCATTGTGTAGGTTGTCTATTTACTGTTTTGATTTTTTTTTCTGTGCATAAGTTTTTAGTTTAATTAAGTCCCATTTGTGTATTAGTGTTTTGCTTGCATGTGCTTTTGGCATCTTAGTCATAAATTCTTTGTTTAGGCCAATGACCGGAGAGTTTTTCTTAGGTTTACTTCTAGGATTACTATGGTTTTAGGTCTTACGTTTAAGCCTTTAATACATCTTGAGTTAATTTTTGTATATGGTGAGAGATAGGGATCCAGTTTCATTATTCTGACAGGACTGTC
Source organism: Nycticebus coucang (assembly GCF_027406575.1). Taxonomy (NCBI): domain Eukaryota; kingdom Metazoa; phylum Chordata; class Mammalia; order Primates; family Lorisidae; genus Nycticebus; species Nycticebus coucang. The sequence goes on from NC_069796.1 coordinate 13,391,855, forward strand.
CAATTTTCCCAGCACTGTTTATTGAACAGGGTGTCCCTTCTCCAGCGAATGTTTTTGTCTACTTTGTTGAACATCAGTTGGTTGTAGATATATGGTTTTATTTCTGTGTTCACTATTCTATTCCATTGATTTGTGTGTCTACAAAATTGATAAAGCATTATCTAGACTAACAAAAAAAAATAATGAAGAGCCAAGTAAACATAATCAGTAATGAAAAAGGAGACATTATAACTGATACTACAGAAATACAAAAGATCATCAGAGACTATTACGAATAACTATAGGCTAAAAAACTAGTAAATCTAGTAGAAATGGATGAATTCCTGGAAACATACAATTTCCAGAGATGTAAACAGGAAGAAATAGCACTGAATAGACCAATAATAAATAGCAAGATTGAATCAGTAATAAAAAGTCTCCCAAAAACAAAAGCCTGGGACCAGGTGGATTCATAGCCACATGCTATCAGACCTGTAAAGAAGAACTTTAGCTAACTATCTAAACAAAAAAGTGGAGAAGACCCCAGATAAATGAAGTCAGAGCTAAAAAAGGAGACATTTCAACTGATGATGCAGAAATACAAAGGGTCATTAGAGACTACTATGAACAACCATATGCCAATAAATTAGAAAACTGAGAAGAAAGAGATAAATTCCTAGGCACAGACACCCTACCCAGATTGAACCAAGAAGAAACCAAAACCCAGATGAACAATAACAAATAATGAGATGGAAGTAGTTATAAAAATTCTCCTGTTAAATAAAAATCTACCTTTACTGCTAAATTTTACCGAACATTTAAGGAAGAACTAAAACCAATCTTACTCAAGCTGTTCCAAAAAAATCAAGGAAGAAAAAATATTCCCAAACTTTTCCATGAGGCCAGTATCATCCTGGTTACAAAATCAGGCCAAGATACAACAAAAATAGAAAACCAAAGGCCAGTATCTGTGATTAATGTAAATTAACAATTCCTTAACAAAGGACTAGCAAACTGAATTCAATAACACATTAAAAGAATTATTCATCACATCAAGTGGGATTAATCTCAGGGATGCAAGTATGGTTCAATATGTAAATTAATTAATGTGATACATCATATCAACAGAATGAAAGACAAAAACCATATGATCATTGTAATTGATGCTGAAAAATCATTTGATAAAATTCAACATCTTTCATGATAAAAACTCTTAAACTGAGTATAGAAGGAACATAACACAATAAAAGTCACATACGACAGACGCACAGCTAGTATCATACTGAACTAGGAAAAACTAAAAGGTTTTCGTCTGAGATCTGGAACAAGACAAAAATGCCCACTGTCATTACTGTTATTTAACATAATACTGGACATTCTATCTAGAGCAATCAGATAAGAAAAAGAAATAAATGGCATCTAAATTGGAAAGGAAGAAGTCAAATTATCCTCATTTGCAGATATGGTCTTATATTTAGGAAAATCTGAAGACTCCACAAAATACCATTAGAACTGATAACCAAATTCAGTTAAGTTGCAGGATATAAAATAAACACATAGAAATCTGTATGGATTGCTTTTCCAGTGCTTGAGTCCTACAGGTAAGTGTGCCCACCACCTACAATGCATTCTTGATGTCAGACTTTCATCAAATATGTTCTTGGTCAACCTTTTCTCCAAGTCTGTGATCTGTGATTTGTATTTTAACAATTTTCTGTGAAGAGCAAAAGTATGTAATTTTGATGTGGTTCAATATATTAATCTTTTCCTTACACCATTCGTGTAGTTTGTGCCTTTTCAAAAAATCTGCCTAACTCAAGGCGAAAATAATTTTCCCTTAAGTCTTTTCTATTAGCTCTATAATTTTAGCTTTTATATTTAGGTCCTTGGTAACCACAATCTATGTTGCAGTTTTCATTTTACATTTAATTTTAGGCAAATGTTTTTCAGACCCCTTGCACACCCCTAGAAGTGAAAGGAATGTATTTTAAATTCTTAGTGCCTCAATACTCTTTCTCTTGCATTCCTCTGTTAATGGATTATCTATGGTACTTAAAGTTTTTTTCCATGCCAGCGTTACCATTCAATTCATTTCTGTTCATTTTTTAAATACATAAATATTGTATATCATAATTCTTTGGCTATAAGCAATAGAAACCATCTCTGCTTCTTTAAGTAATTTATTAGAAGAACATGAGGGAGTTGAAAACTGGTCTTCAAGAAGAAGGAAATAATTAGTTCCATAGGGCCTTGGAAGTATGAACTGCTCCATTTCCAACATCACTTCCACTTCGATAAATAATCTGAAACCATCTTGCCCTCTGGGTTGGGGTAAGGGTAGAGGAGTATTCTTTTTGTCACTTGCCTTGAAATTCAAATCGGAAGATATGATAGAGCTTAGAAATGAAAACCATCCACTGAGTTATCTTAGTCACATGCGCACTCCTTGGCTAGGAAGGGTACCCACATCAACACATCATCACACTATACGCAGTGGGGTAAATGTCACTTCCTAAAAAAAGTTTGAAGTGCTAGTGCTTAAAAGCTGGGCAGCCCCAAACTACAAATGTTCTTTATATGCACATGTTGCCTTAAAACTCTCCATTTGGCTCATAGATGTGTAAGTTTCTTTTTTCCCCATTCCACATGCAGATATCAAAATGACTTCTGACTAGGTATGTCTATCTAAGTGAAGTGATTGGTCTGGCCCAAATTTATCACTAAAAAACCAACTTGTAGTTCAGTTTTAAATTTTTGTTTTTAATTTTTTTCCCCCTAGAAACAAAGTCTGCTCTGTGGCCCAGGCTGGAGTGCAGTAGTGCGATCACAGCTCACTGTAGGCTCAAATCCTGGGCTCAAGCAATTCTCCCACCTCAGCCTCCTGAATAGCTGGGCCTGCGGGCATATCACTACCCCAGGGTAATTGGCAATTCAGTTTTAAGAGAGAAAATACATGCTAGAAAAACAAACAAACAAACAAAAAACCCCAAAAAACTGGGATCCAGGAAAACTACATTTCAATTCCAGCTCTGGATATTAACTAGCTGTGGGATCTTGACACGTCTCTAATTTGTTTAAATCTAATTTTTCTTAACAATAGAGTAAAATTATTCAACTACATTATCTCTAAGTCTGTTTTTGCTCTAAAATTCTATAATTCTAAGGATTCCATCTCTATAAATATTATGTTCTTTTATTAAGAACAATAGAATCGAATTGAAAACCAAGAAATGAAACTAACATCTTACAACCACCTAATCTTTGATAAACCAAACAAGAACATACCTTGGGGGAAAGACTCCCTATTCAATAAATGGTGTTGGGAGAACTGGATGTCTACATGTAAAAGACTGAAACTGGACCCACACCTTTCCCCACTCACAAAAATTGATTCAAGATGGATAAAGGACTTAAACTTAAGGCATGAAACAATAAAAATCCTCAAAGGAAGCACAGGAAAAACACTGGAAGATATTGGCCTGGGGAAAGACTTCATGAAGAAGACTGCCATGGCAATTGCAACAACAACAAAAATAAACAAATGGGACTTCATTAAACTGAAAAGCTTCTGTACAGCCAAGGCGACAACAACCAAAGCAAAGAGACAACCTACACAATGGGAAAGGATATTTGCATATTTTGAATCAGACAAAAGCTTGATAAGTAGGATCTATAGAGAACTCAAATTAATACACATGAAAAAAGCCAACAATCCCATATATCAATGGGCAAGAGACATGAATAGAACTTTCTCTAAAGACGACAGACGAATGGCTAACAAACACATGAAAAAATGTTCATCATCTCTATATATTAGAGAAATGCAAATCAAAACAACCTTGAGATATCATCTAACCCCAGTGAGAATGGCCCACATCACAAAATCTCAAAACTGCAGATGCTGGCGTGGATGTGGAGAGAAGGGAACACTTTTACACTGCTGGTGGGACTGCAAACTAGTACAACCTTTCTGGAAGGAAGTATGGAGAAACCTCAAAGCACTCAAGCTAGACCTAACATTTGATTCTGCAATCCCATTACTGGGCATCTACCCAGAAGGAAAAAAATCCTTTTATCATAAGGACATTTGTACTAGACTGTTTATTGCAGCTCAATTTACAATCGCCAAAATGTGGAAACAGCCTAAATGCCCACCAACCCAGGAATGGATTAACAAGCTGTGGTATATGTATACCATGGAATACTATTCAGCTATTAAAAAAAAAAATGAAGACTTTACATCCTTCGTATTAACCTGGATGGAAGTGGAAGACATTATTCTTAGTAAAGCATCACAAGAATGGAGAAACATGAATCCTATGTACTCAATTTTGATATGAGGACAATTAATGACAATTAAGGTTATGGGGGGAAACAGAAAGAGGGACGGAGGGAGGGGGGTGGGGCCTTGGTGTGTGTCACACTTTATGGGGGCAAGACATGATTGCAAGAGGGACTTTACCTAACAATTGCAATCAGTGTAACCTGGCTTATTGTACCCTCAATGAATCCCCAACAATAAAGAAAAAGAAAAAAGAAAAAAAAAAAAAGAACAATAGTCATAACAAGAAAATGGAATACACAGAGAAACACATATACAGGTTGCCAGACAAAATACAAGTAATCCAGTTAAATTTGCATTTCAGATAAACAAATTTTAGACATACTCTGAATATTTGTTGTGTTTATCTGAAATTCAGATTTAATTAACCGGGTGTTCTGTATTTTCGCTTACTAAATCTGTCCACCCTCAGACAGTCCAGCAGACACCCTCAGACACAGTACACAGAGAATCAGTGAGTGGGGAGAACTACACACAGGTTCCTGGATTAGTATTTTGGGACACTTTCTTCTGAATTGAACCTATACCAATACTAATATAAATTTTCAACTGAACTCATAGGATTTTCTAGATGAAATAAAATTCTATCACTTGATTATAAGACTCTCTTAATTTGGTCCATATGGGGGCAAGACATGATTGCAAGAGGGACTTTACCTAACAATTGCAATCAGTGTAACCTGGCTTATTGTACCCTCAATGAATCCCCAACAATAAAAAAATAAATAAATAAAAAATAACAATTTTTAATTTAAGGAAATATTTCTTGTTGAATTCCATGAATGACTTTTCTAACACACCATCACCTCCAAGCTCCTGTTAGGTCTTCACCTGGGGCATGTCAGTCTTTACCTAAGCAGCTTAGTTCGGCGGCTGGCTGAACAAGTATTTTGCCTTTTTGTGAGTTGAGGTTTACTTTGTCAATAAAACTCATTGGCTTCCTTAACCCCCTTTGTTTTGTGCTCTTGTACCTATTAATCACATAGAAGCTGATTATTCTTTATCATCTTGGCCTTGATGGATACTTCATGTAATAAGTCTCAGCCTTCAGCATTGAGTAATCACTTGGAGACTCGTGCTTAGGGAAGTTCAATAACTAAGCACCAGCGATGCTCTTGATATATGAGCTCTTTTTCTTTCATGCTTTCCTCACTACATGCGCCCAAATGACAGAATATCTTTATTCTGTCTCTGTAATTTACAATTGCTTATTTTAACTTTGACATCGAACGCCTGGAAGCTCAATCTGAACAAGGACTTGTTATTTGTACATAATATTCTAGGTGTTTGAGGGCATGTATGATTGTAAAGACAAAATTTACTGATGAGAGCAAATTGTCTTTTGTTATTGGTTATTGACTTGGTAAATACATACGATAATCTCTCCTAACCGTCTTTAGCTTTGCTGTGAGAACGTATACCAGCACAAAGCTAAAGCAGTAAAATAAATAACTGATCAGTTGGATGCTTAGAATAAAAAAAGAGAGCCCCAAAGGCAATCACCTGAGTGTATTGGAACTCAACTCAAAAAGTAAATGCATTTGGGCAGCCTGACATGAATCTTACAGAATTGAATTCCCTAGAGGTTTGGTAAGCAAATTGAAAGTTACACCATTTTTTCAGTGAATTTTGTTTTTTTTTTTGGAAAATCATGCCATGGAGAAAATACTGAGAGTTCCCTATTCATTTATTTCCTAAACATATTTAGTAAAATAGATTTCTTCTTTACCTAAACTTCTCAGTCTATGAAGGACTGTTTGATTGCACATCCTCTAGAGTTCTAACCTTTTTGCTCATGCATTTAATAAAGTTAAGTCAATTTTACATGTCAACACTGAACTTTAATATACATTCTGTTTCTACTCTTAGAAATTTAGTTTATTTTTTATTTTATTATATTGACTTAACCAGGCACATATTTTATGTTGGACTGAAGAGAAGGGAAACGAGAGCCTTCTTTCTCACCCTTTAAAGGTGTATTGTTCCATGCCCTCGAATGATCTTATGCTCTGGGTTTCTCTCCTAAGATTGCCATGATGTAATGTTTTTCTTGACATTTCCTGTCTCTTACTGTGTGTTTTACCTGTCAAACCTTATCCCCTACCATAAGTTCCGTTCACTCAAAGCTTCACGAAATAGCCAGTTAAACACTTATTCTCAACTTTATACTCATTTCTTTCTGTTCTCCAGACATCCCCTTCTGCACCTCACCTCATCTCTTGCTCTGACGTGCTTCTAGAAGTCTCTCTGCTGCACCAGCCCTCCTTCCCACCAATTCTCCAAATGCCGCCCAGTGGTCATTCCAAGCCCTGCAGGCCCTGTGCGAGCTGTTCTTACCCGACTCTTCAACTGCAAAGGTATAGTTTCTGAAATGTCAACAAGAGTTTTTGCAGTGAGCATGTGTAAAACATTTATTTAATTAATTAATGAAGGAACCAGTGGGATAGTGAAGTTGGTTTGAATAATGACATCAGACAGAAATACATTTTAGATCAATAGAAAATTAAAAGCAAAGACAGTTGGAATAAGAACGCTAAGTTAGATGCAACACTGGTTAAATGCAGAGAAATAAAAACATGGCATCTGAGTTTATCTGGTTTACTATGCGAAATCTAGGATATTGGCTCGGACGCTAAGTTAGATGCACCACTGGTTAAATGCAGAGAAATAAAAACATGGCATCTGAGTTTATCTGGTTTACTATGCAAAATCTAGGATATTGGCTCTGTGCCTGTAGCTCAGCGGCTAGGGCGCCAGTCTCATACACAGGAGCTGACGGGTTTGAATCCAGCCCGGGCCTGCCAAACAATGACAACTGCAACCAAAAAATAGCCAGGCATTGTGGCAGGTGCCTGTAGTCCAAGCTATTTGGGAGGCTGAGGCAAGAGAATCACTTAGGCCCAAGAGTTTGAGGTTGCTGTGAGCTGCGATTGCAATGCCACGGCATTCTACTGAGGGTGACAGCTTGAGACTCTGTCTCAAAAACAAACAAACAAAAAAAACAAAACCCCTAGTATATTGCTTTTCTGAAAATTAATATTACTATCTATTACCAACTCTACAAAGATATAAAATGTGTCTTGACTTTAATCAGCGATAAACAGTGAGGAGCAGTCCCTGAGAATCCGATGATTCCTGGGCAGCTTGGTATAGACTGTCCTAGATGACTATGAATATCACAGTTCTTTTTATGCCTTCATCCTTAATGAGCAAAACTTACCCCACTCTACCCCGGGGTTCTCACTGCACTGACCCCCTCTCCGTCTCTTTAGGCTTCCATACTTACTATTCCCTCTGCTCGACTGTCTGACCAGCTCATATTCCTATTTCCACATAATTTTGTGACGTCTGAGCTGGTGTAAGAGATGAAAAAGTAAAGCACGACTTCACTCAAAGAGACTTTATTTCCAACCTGTAGCACACAATACAAAATAAGAGGAGGCAAAATAAACAATGATTGGTTTTGCCTCCCTTGTAAATATTGGCTTACCAGAGGTTCTCAACCTGTGGGTCGCGACCTATAAGAACTGTATTAAAGGGCCGTGGCATTAGGAAGGTTGAGAACCACTGGCTTAGACCAACCTGAAGTTAGAAGAGAGGGATGCTCAGAGGGAGAGAGAGTCCAGATGGAGACCCTATGAGCATCTCCTACCCCCGACATGCTGCCCTTCTCTCTAGGCCACTGAAAGACCCAACTCTGTCTGGTTCCCTGAATGCTTCTCTAAACTGTTGTGGAGCAACTGTTTTGGTCAGCCAGTGAGTTTACTCCGACAAACAACTAGTCTGGCTAATTTAGATTCACTGAATTGATTCAATGTTTCACAGATTGGGGTAAATCCAGTGGTTATGATGGTGGCAGGATAAATTTTGAATCTGGAAGAAGTTGACTGGTTTAGTTAAAATGAGGTTAGACTTGGGTTTGGGACACAGATTGTCCTCCTGGTTTTGATACTGACTAGAACTATGATTTTAACAGGGCCTGGGTATTCTTATTTGTACAATAATGATGAATTATTGCTGTGGCACTGTACAGTTCAGTTTTCATATGTACTGATTTATTTGATATATAAAGGGTGCAATTTAAATTGCACACGAACTTCATGGCCACCCTGTATATAAATATATGAGAAGGAACTATTATTACTCCCATCTTATAGATTTAAAATATTAGGGTTCTGCTTCTAGGCATGACTATTTGCAAATCAACTGTCTACAAATAAAAATTATACATTGTAAGAAAAATATAAAAACCAACTGTTAAAATGCACTAGACCATATCCTTAAATAGGCCAGTTCTGGAATATGATCAGCCCTTGGAAAATAGAAACAGCACAAGGGAAGTATGATATTATATATTTTATACTGTGTACTATATAAAAATACATGATTTTTTCGTATTAAATTTTAAACTTTTTATTACAAATTGAAGTGAGGGTACAGATGTTTACATTACATCTTTTTAATTCTAAGGTAAAGTTCAAGTTGTAGTTCAGCCCTTTCTCTGGGGGCATGCCCAGCATCCTCCTGTTGTGTGCCCCAGGCGAGATCCTGCCAATAGCTCTCCCTCCGCTTCCTCCTCCTGCCCTCTCTCACCTCCGCCTTGCTAGACTATATTTGTGTTGTATTATTCATGTGGGCATATAGTTGTTTATATATTGGTTTCATATTAGTATTGAGTACCTTGCATTTTTTCTTTTTTTTCTATTCTTGAGATACTTTACTAAGAAGAATGTGTTTCCACTCCATCCAGGTAAACACAAAAGATGTAAAGTCTCCATCTTTTCTTATGGCTGAATAGTACCCCATGGTGTACATATGTCACAATTTGTTGATCCATTCATGGGTAGATGGACACTTGCATTGTTTCCATGTCTTGGCTATTATGAATTGAGCTGCAATAAACCTTTACCACAAATGTCCTTAGTTGACTGTTGGTTCTTTGCGAATTCTCCACACTTTTTTCAAAAGAGGCTATATTAGTTTGCAATCCCACCAGCATTATAAAAGTGTTCCCTTCTTTCTACATCCACACCAGCAATCTGCCAATTTGGGATTTTGTGATGTGGGCTAATCTCACTGGAGGGAGGTGATATCTCAGATTCGTTTTGATTTGCATTTTTCTGATGATTAGAAATGATGAGCACTTTTTCATGTGTTTGTTAGCCATTTGTCTGTGATCTTCAGAGAACTTTCTATTCAAGTCTTTTGCCCACTTATAGTTGGGGTTGCTTGCTCTTTTTTGTTGATTGATTTGAGTTCTCTATGGGTTCTAGTTATTAGCCCTTTGTCAGATTTGTAGCATGCAAAAATCTCCCATTTCGAAGGCTGTTTCTTTAGTTGTGGTTTATTTAGCTGAGCTTTTGAGTCTGATCATGTCCCATTTATTTATTTTTGGTCTTGCTGAAATTGCCAAGGGAGTCTTCTTTATAAAATTTTTTGCCAGGCCAGTTTTGTCAAACATTTTCTCCACACTCTTTCTGGAGTTTTTATTATTTTGTCTCTTAAATTTAAATCTTTTATCCAATGAGAATCAATTTTTGTCACTGGTGAGAGGTACAGGTCCAGTTTTAGTCTTCTGTATGTGGCTAACCAGTTCTCCCAGCACCATTTATCAATGGAGATTCTTTTTCCCAGTACATGCTTTTGTTTGGTTTGTCAAAGATCAGATGGCAATAGGTGGCTAGATTTATCTCTAGATGCTCTATTATATTCCATAAATCTATATCTCTATTTTTGTGCCAGTATCATGCTGTTTTGATCACTGTAGACTTGTAGTATAACCTGAAGCCTGGTAATGTGATGCTTCCAGATTCGTTTTTATTTCTAAAAATTGTATTGTCTATTTGGGTTTTTTCCTGGTTCCATATGAAACAAAGCATTACTTTTTCAAGTTCTTCAAAGTATGATGTTGTTGTTTTGATGGGGATGGCATTAAATTTGTGGATCACTTTGGGTAGTATGGACATTTTAATGATGTTTATTCTTCCCAGCCATGAGCGTTGAATGTTCTTTCATTTGTTAACATTTCCTGCTATTTCTTTTCTCAGGGTTTCATAGTTATCTTTTAGAGATCCTTCACATCTTTTGTTAGATATATTACCAGGTATTTCATCTTTTTGAAGCTACTGTAAAGGGTATTGTGTCTTTGATTTTATTCTCAGTTTGACTCTTATTGGCATATGTGAAGGCTACGGACTGTCATTGGCATATGTGGAGGCATACGTGGACGTTGATTTTGTATCCCAAGACGTTACTATATTCCTTGATCACTTCTAAGAGCTTCGTAGTGGAGTCCCTGGGGTTTTCCAGGTATAAGATTGTGTCATCTGCAAAGAGCAAGAATTTGACCTCCTTTGTCCCCATTTGAATACACTTGATATCCTTCTCTTGCCTGATCGCATTAGTTAGAACTTCCAGCACTATGTTGAATAGCAGTGGCGATAGTGGATATCCTTGTCTGGTTCTACTTCTAAGGGGAAATTCTTTTAGCTTTCCTCCATTCAATATGATATTGGCTGTGGGTTTGTTGTGGATAGCCTTTTAAGAATTGTTCTACCTAAGCCTATTTTCTTCAGTGTTCTTGTCAAAAAAGGATGCCAGATACTGTCAAAAGCCTTTTCTGCATCAATTGAGAGAATAATATTGTCTTTATTTTTTATTTTATTTATGTGGTGAATTACATTATGGATTTAATATATGTTGAACCAACTTTTCAACCCACTCGATCATGATGCATACTTGATAAAACCCACTTGATCATGATGCATATTTTTTTTAATATGTCACTGTATTCAGTTTGCCAGGATCTTACTGAATATTTTTGCATCAATATTCATTAATGATACCATCCTATAGTTTTTCTTTTTAGGGGATGTCCTTCCCTGGTTTTGGAATAAGGGTGATAGTTGCTTCATAGGATGTGTTGGGGAAGATTCCTTCCTTCTCTGTCTTTTGGAATATGTTATGCAATATAGGTACTAGTTCTTCTCTGAAAGTTTGGTAGAATTCTGGTGTGAAAGCATCTGTTCCAGGGATTTTGTTTTTTAAAAGATTATGTATTATTCATACAATTTCAGTGCTTGAATAAAGGTTTATTTAAGATTTCTAATTCTGTCTGGTTGAGTTTAGGAAGATGGTGTGCTTCCAGATATTGGTCCATTTCCTTTGTATTTTCATATTTCTGGGCATAGAGTTTTTGTAGTAATCATGGAGGATCTTTTATATTTCTATGGTATCTGTTGTTTCCCCTTTTTGGTTTCTGATTGAAGTTATTAGAAATCTTACTTTTCTGTTTCTGGTTAGTCTGGCCAAGTGTCTATCAGTTTTATTAATCTTTTTAAAGATTCAACTTTTTGTTTTACTTATCTTCTGAATGATTCTTGAGTTCTCTATTTCATGTAACTCTGCTCTAATTTTGGTTATTTCTTTTCTTCTGCTGGGTTGGGGGTCGGATTGTTCTTCTTTTTCCAGTTGCTTGACATGGCCCATTAGGTTGTTGACTTGCTCTCTCTTTCTCTTTTGATGAACGCATGTAATGCTATAATTTTCCCTCTTAGGAATGTCGTTGCAGTATCCTACAACGGATAGCTTGTGGATTCATTATCATTTTGATATTATCGTTTTGATAGCTTGTGGATTCATTATCATTTTGTTCAAGAAATCTAATGATTTCCTTCTTTATCTTGTTCTTAACCCAACTGTCATAAGGTTAACATATAATATTATATATGTTATAAATACAATGTGACCTTATCTGATTGCAGATCATAGGCCCCCATTTCAGAAGGGCCTTGCCCATTCCCAGGAAGAAGGAATGATATCCAGAGAGGCCAAGAAGACTGGTTTCCCCACTCAGTCTATTTGTATCAGATCATACCCTTATTGTCCAATTGCATTTCTACATGTTTGTCTGTGCTTTCATCATACCTATCCACAAACAGCCCAAGGAAATGGGGTAGATAGATCTTCTGGATAGTCAAAAATATGGAAATTTCTAGAGGGTGGTGCCCCAGGAAGAGCATGGAAGCTTTGTGCCCCTTCCATCCCTCACCCTCTGCATCTGTTCATCTGTATACTTTGCAGCATCCCTTACAATAAACTGGTAAACATGTTTCCCTGAGTTCATGAATGGCTCTAGCAAATTAATTGAACCTAAGGATTGGGTTTGGGGATCCCTGATTTGTAGCTGGTCAGTTAGCAGCACAGGATAAACAACTCACTGTAATTGTCCCTGGAGGAGAGGGCCCGTCTTGAGAACTGAGTCCTCAACTTATGGGATCCGCTGCCATCTCCAGGTTGATAGCGTTAGAATTAAATGAGTGGACACTCATTTGCTGTCTGCTGCAGAATCGATTGTTTCTTATTGATGGGAAGAAAGAAATTCCCACGCATTTGGTCACAAAAATCTTCTGTGTTGATTGTTGTGGTGTGAGAGCAGAGGAAAAGCAGTTTGTTTTTTTCTACACAAGGAGTTTCTCACATTTTTATGGCTTTCAGTCTGAGATAAGACTGTGGAATGAATCAGGGGCAATAGCTAAGTCTCAAAAAAAATAAAAAACAAAAACCAGCCTGTAGTTTTACTGGCTTAAAGACAAGTACACACTCCACTCCAATCATAGAAGCTGGAAAGCAAAGAAGTAAATCTTGGAAGAAGAAAATCTGAAAGGGGAAGTGCCAAATTCTGTGCATAAATTTCACTCAAGTATCTGGCTGATCCCCCCTGAATCATGCATGCATGAAATAGACTCCAAGCATCAAAGCTTCAGCTAAAAGAGCTGAATTGAAATTTCAGTTGTTGACCATTGCAGGGCAGGGAGGATCTGCAGGTAGAGATTAGCCTAATTAATTGTCTGATTAAACAAACAAACAAAAACTAATCATCTTTGTAAGAATATAACAGAACTTGGAGTCTTTTCAGGGAAACAGTCACAATGTCTAAGGCAGTGATTTTCAACCCGTGTGCCATAGCACACTGGTGTGCCCGAGAGGATCTTAGGTGTGCTGCCAAAAATTTTAAGGACCATTAATTTAATTATTTTCAAAAGAAGTCCAAAGCACAGTAAGTGTATTCTTTTTGTTAGTCTTCTTTTCTCTGTGAGCAACATAATTTAAGTGTTCTATAGAAGTTCAACTACACGTTGAAGTGTGCCGTGAAATAAAAAAGGTTGAAAAACATGGCCAGGACTTAATCCTAAATTACTCAACACAGGCAGGAACAGAAAGTGTTTCTGTTCCCCAACAGAAAAGGATTTTATAAAAAAGGAGAGTGATACCAAAGTACTATAATTTAGGTAAGGTTTCATAGCTACTGAATGCCAGAGCCAAATGCTGAAAGCTGGTGGTCTCTAAATCTCCCTTTCTTTTGCTCTAAGTTCATTCTGTCTCTAAAATTTGATGCCAGTATGATATATTTCTTCCAGTTTAATAAAAATATCTTGTTTTGATTAAAGCTGGACAAAAAAGACTAGGGATCATTAAGACTGTTACTACAAAAGAATGTTTCAAAATACTCATTTCATCTCTTTTCTCCTCTCCAGATTCTATTCGTTGCCTAACCATGTATCCTCTCTGACCTTGCTAACTGAAGTCCAGTTTTCCTCAGGCTGGGATATTATCCAGCTAAGCACTAGCTTCATATGGCAGCTGTGGGGGCCAGGTACCCAGTGCTACCAATGAGGGCATATGGCAGTCAGCTATTTCTGAAATGTTATTGACTTTGTCCCAGCCTACTTCTAGTATTAAAAACAGACATTGCGTATGGTCTGCAAGGGAAATAGTCTTTCAAACATGGGGTCAAACACTTGCATACGGCCAGAATGTAAGAGACTCTGAGTCTTAACATCATTTCTGAACATTTGAATCAATGCCAACTGCCTTCCTGTAGACATTAGGAGAGGTAAACAAAACTCACTTTGCTTCCTTGACAGTAATCAAGTATCCTATTACTTGCAGCAATATATTTCACATTGACAACTTCCTACGTAAGATAAAACATGGGTGTCTCCTTCTTCAATCCATGAATGTTGCATTCTCTTTATGCTGTACAGTTCTAGGATATCGTCTGCTTTAAGATGAGCCGGGGCATTTTGTAGACAAAACTAGAAACGGTACGTTAAATGTGTACATGTAAGTCCTAAGTCTGTGTCGATGATGTTAAAACATGTGCATTAAAAAAAATGTGCATTTAAAAGAATAATGAGATAGCACCACATACTTATTAGAATGTCCGAAAAAAAAACAACAACTATTTATCAATTCCTGGCAAGGATAAAGATAACAGGGCTCTCGCTCATTCCTGGTGGGAATGCAAAGTGGTGAAACAACTTGGGAACGTAGTTTCCCGTTTCTTAATGAAACTAAACATTCTTAATATATAATCTTGTAGTTGTGCTCCTAGGTATGTACCTAACTGATTTGAAAGCTGTGTCCAGCCAAAAACCTGCATGTGAATGTTGATGGCAGCTTTATTCATGATCACCAAAAAGTGGAAGAGGGCAAAACAGGTAAATAGATAAACTCTGGGACATCCAGACAATGAAATACTATTGAGGCATTCATATATACATATGTAGTGAATAGTATATGTATACATATACTATTATACATACAGACACACTGTGTATATATCTATGTCCTATATGGTGAATGCATATGTACACACACACATAAGTTAGTACATAGACACACGTGCTTTCTTTCTCTGTAAGCTGAGAGGGTCCATAAGCAGCAACACACTGCTGGCAATGAGCAAATTCAGCACCGGATTTTGGTTTTTAATATCAGCCTCTTGTAAAGAGAAACAGGGCTCCGTGGAGAAATGGCCGAGTCTAGGGCTGGAGTAGAGAATATATATGATGAGGCTAGAGCCCCTTGCGGTGCCAAATGAGTCCTCCTAAAACTAATTATTGGTGTATATCAGAGGGTCACAGGAGCCAATGGAAGGAGCTCCCAATGCCCAAAGCTAGAACGATTTGAAAAAAAATAACATTGGATTATAACCCAAAATGTAAAATAAATACCTATGAGTTTATACTGATGCCAAGAAATGGTTAGATGAATAAAGAGAAGAACACAGACACATCTTCTGTGTAGAAATTCTCCCCTCGGGGAGGTAAAGGAACTCCCACCCCGTGAGCGCTGGGCTGCGTGGAAGAGCTTCCTCCTGAATAGCACGGTGCAGAAAAGAGGAAAAGGGGAAACTCCACGGGGGCGGGATCTGACAGACACTGGTCAGCGAGGTGAGGCAGCTGACGGACGCCATCCACGCTAAGTAATGCTGGTAGCCTGTATCCTGGATACCAAGTGACGAGAGGGGCACATCTCCTCTGTGTTTCTCATCCTAAGGACCCTTAACTCTGTGCTAATCATTAGAAAAACAGAGAAGCCTAAGTCAAGGAACATTTTACGCAGTTCCTAGCCAGGACTACTCAAAATCGCCAAGCAGATCAAAAAGTCTGGGGGAAAAAAAGAAAATCCAAGAAACTGAGGCTGGAGGAGACTAAAGAGACTTGTCCACTAAACGCAATGCCGTATTCTGGGCAGGAGCCTGGCACGGAAAAGTAATAGCATTCAGTAACAACTAAGGCCAGCGGAGTAAGTGAAGGCCTCTAGTTAGACACAGAATATCAATATTGGTGCGTTAGTTGTGGTAAATGTACCATAGGGCAGGCGAAAGTAGGTGTGACGTCAGGAGAAATTACTGATATGATCTTTATGACTCTACTGTAAACCTAAAAATGTTCTAAAAACTATTTATTATAAAATGCACGTATGGAGAGGGGAAGCATTTCTCTGAAATCTAGTTTAAGCGTACAGGCTTCGGTTGGTTCTTTTTGTTTGTCAAGGACAAGTGGTTGGTTGTGAACTTATTGAATGTTTATCAGCTATCGCTTAGGAAGTTTTATCTTCTCAGAAGACTTTTTTTTTTTTTTTTAAATTTTCATCCAATCTGTCAAGTCATGAATCCCAAGAGCAGGATGAATTTGCTTTGTGCCCAGGTAGATAAATTAGAAACTTGGTCAGGGTGGTACCTACCCAAGTAAAACTCAGCCTTTCCTCACAACAACAGACTTTTTCTTGACTTGTGGGGAGATAGTTTCCCAAGAAATAAAAGAGCTTTTATACTTCATAAAATCTAGAGAACTGAAATCTGGAGGGTGGAAATAAAACTTTTAAATCATTTTAATGAAGAATGAGCTGTTAGAAGCAATTCAGTATATTAAAATTGTTTGGAATTCAAATATTCTTTATAGCAAAATTGATGAAAGCAAAAATAAGAACTCAAAAGAACATTTTCTAAAAATGAGGTGATGTAAATGCCACAGCGCCAAACGGGGAATCCACTTGGTACCTTCTTTCCTTTCTCTTATATTTCTTTGCTCACGGCTTTCATTTCTAAGCGATCAGAGCTTAAGTCTCTAACAATTTAGCTGTTTGCGCAGCCTGAAGAGAGAGGAATGGGGCGCAAACAGGAGCAGTTTGCTTTATGTTCGTGCTTGTGCTTTTGGTAGGAGCGCTGCTGTGGAACCAGAAAGATGGTGCGGAAATTGTCAACTATTGCTGTCAAAAAAGTCTTGAGTGCCCATACATGCACACGTGTGCACTTACACACACGTGTGCACTTACACACACACGTGTGCACTTATATACACACACGTGTGCACTTACATACACACACGTGTGCACTTACATGCACACCACGCTGCAAGCATACGTGCCACTCACCTGAGACTGCAGACTAGCTTTGATACTCAGCATGCTGAGGGCTCGGGAGGGAATGGACCCTTCATCCAGAGTCAACTGTAAGAGGAAGTGGGTTCAGAAAGTGGTGTGGGGTGGTGCCTGTGGCTCAAAGGAGTAGGGCGCCGGCCCCATATACCAGAGGTGGTGGGTTCAAACCCAACCCTGGCCAAAAACTGCAAAACAAAACAAAACAAAACAAACTCACATGGTACCCAGTCTTAGGGGCCCCAACACTTTCCTAAGTTTTAGGGGTGGCGCCTGTGGCTCAAGGAGTAGGGCAACAGCCCCATATGCTGGAGGTGACAGGTTCAAACCTGGCCCCAGCCAAAAACTGCATCTGGGCTTTGTTCTTGGGTGGCACTTGTGGCTCAATGAGTAGGGCACCGGCCCCATATACCGAGGGTGGCAGATTCAAACCCAGCCCTGGCCAAACTGCAACAGTCTATTCACGAGGCTGAGGCAAGAGAATTGCCTAAGCCCAGGAGTTGGAGGTTGCTGTGAGCTGTGATGCCATAGCACTCTACTGAGGGCAATAAAGTGAGAATCTGTCTCTAAAAAAAAAAAAAAAAAGTGGTGTATATTGGATACATATATTAGATTTTTGTTCCAATTGTTTGCTAGGACAGAGAGAATAGAACACAGGAAAGGTAAATTCAGAGTGTGTGATTGTGAGCAGGCTTATATGGTCCATGGGGTATTCAGGTCGTGAATTTAGCATGAGAATCCCTGATAATCAGAGGAGTACAAGCCTTTATATCAAACCCCTGTAAGGAAAAAGAGACCAACTTAGGAGAATTCAAATGTGGCAAGGGCAAGCGTTCCATCTCCCAATTTTGTCCTAGGAAACCCTCTTTTGAGAAACTCCTGGGTAACCTCGCAGACAGAATGATTCTGAGACTTCAGAGCAGGATCTTTCATCGTCCCTTGTCTCGTGCACAGCACAGAGAAAATGTCATTGCAGTCGAAACCAAGGACCTGCTTCTAGCTTCAATTCTGCCTCTAATTTAACTTGGAACCTTGGAGAAAGCATCTTAATGTTCTGACCTTAGTTTTTCATTTTCAAAATGAAGATATTAGACTAGATGCTTGGTAAGTGCCTTCCAAATCTCCTTTTCTAAGAGGCTAGGAGGTTGATGTAAGTATCTGATTAAATTTCTCTGATAGCTTCCCTAGAAAATTGACACATTTAACAAAATAGAATCAAGTATTCAGAATTTGCAGCTAAATAGATTGTTCATCCCATGACCATTTTCCTGTTGCAAATACAAAGATAATTTCATATCCAACCAAATTGTCTTTCCCCTTTATTTGCTCCTATCTTCCTCTTCCTTTTCCTTTTATACTTTGCTCTTAGTATCAGGAAATGGAGTTGCAGCAAATTCAGATATTTGTAAGTGGAGTCCAGGCTCCAGGGCTGACGGCTTCCAAGCACTGGGGGACAGTCCTATTTCCAGTGGCTTGGATTACTTCTTCTTTTTGCTCATTATGTGCGTGTTACCCTCAGAAGGTCCTTGGAAGACCCCCCAGGTCTCTGGACTAATTTGACACATTGGAAATATTCAAGACCCCATATTCTAACACCTTAGAAGTGTTTTCGTGGATAAATCGTACATTTGCCTCTGTGGCACTTTGAGTTCAGTGAGACTATTCGTGGAGATTGGTCATTTCATTGGGTACACTTTCCATTTCCATGCTCACATGTGGATGCACGCCCACAGTGTAGCAGTGTCCTCCCGACTGTGCCAGGGGTTTCTGGGGACACTAAGCCTCTGGAACACTGTTGGTCTTTCTCTGCCTGATATCTGGCAGCCTTGGCACCGGAGCATGGATAAGCATTCAAAGGAATATTCTTTTTCACAAGAAGTAGTTATTGGAAAAGACCAGGGAGAGGATTTCTACTTATCAGCCATTTCGGGGATTTTCAGGTGACAGTTTGTCGAGTAGCATGCTGATGATGTGTTCTCTGAAGCTCAGAACCACAAGTTTTCAGCTGACAAATTAACTAGAGAATTTTCTCACTCATTGACTGTGTGACTGGTTGTCTGAGAGTGCAAACTGCTCTGGACTGATTCTTGGTGACAATCTCGTTAGGCTGTGACACATCATGTCTTTAATGTCTTCATTCTTGTATGAAATGTTCCTATAAGTCCATATAAAGAAAATGGCTTTATATGAAGAAATAGTAGTATTTCAGCAGTCTACTTAAAAGCAAACTGCACATACTACGCATAGAATTATTTTAAAAACAAAATATACCTCTCATTTCCCAGAAGGGCATACGTGAAACTTCAAATGATTAAAACCCTAAAGAGAGGCCGGGCACGGTGGCTCACGCCCATAATTGTAGCACTCTGGGAGGCCAAGGCAGGTAGATCACACAAGCTTAGGAGTTTGAGATCAGCCTGAGCAAGAGTGAGACCCTGTGTCTAAAAGAACAGCTAGGCATTGTGGTGGGTGCCTGTAGTTCCAGCTACTTGGGAGGCTGAGGCACGAGGATCCCTTGAGCCCAAGACTTTGAGGTTGCTGTGAGGTGTGACTCCACAGTAGTCTATCGAGAGCCACATAGTGAAACTCTGTCTCAAAAACAACAATAAAACAAAAAAACCCTGATGAGAACAAAACCTGGCGATTCATCTTTTTCACTTATAACCTATGTTTCACAATTAGTGGTAATGAAAAGCAGACAAACTTTGAGTTTTATAACGGTGTTTAAATTCTCTGCAGACAATGCGGCCCTTAGTGCCTGCACCTGTGCGGCCTTCTCCCACCACGCCCTCCCCTCCTTGGTATACCCTTGGAAGAGGCATACTTTTGAGAAATAACAATTAAGACGCACCCTTCTCCTGTAGGTATGTATGGTTCATAAGAGGTTGTTTAGAAAAAAAACCCAATTCCTTACAAAGACATGGCCCAGGTACACACCCCCGCCCCCACGTTTTGGAGGCTGTCCTAAAGAAATCATCTGCGTCACTGGCTCCTCGTCTCTGAGATGTTTCTCCACGTTCACTGACACACACCTGACTTTCCACTACTTTAAACCATAGTGCTTTTTAATTCATAAATTGCATGGTTTTAAAGAAAAGGTGTTCTTTTTATTTTAGATTCCTTTAAAAAAGGGCCCTAGCTATATTCAAAATATGGCTAGGTTTGTCTCACTAGGGGGTGACAAAACAAGACTTGGTAATAGCCAAGTGTGTTTAGATACAAAACGACCCGTCCTTCTAAGTCAGCCATTTGTCAATTGGGCTTCCCCTACCTAAGAATCTGGTCTAGTGTTTTCATCCACATTGAAATAATATTTGGTGCCCTGATGCTTTTAGTGGATGTTGATATTCCATGATTATAGGAGATATTTATATATTTTATATTAATTATATATATTTTAAAAATCTTGAGTTGCAGGGTGTAACTATGAGGATTGTGTCAGTAACAAAAGCTTTAGGGGAGCCGAATTTCATGTTTTTAATGTAAAAATGTACTAGACAGAGGCATAGAAAAATACGTTCTAAAACAGGTACTGATTGATAGTAGATATCAATGGATCTGTATGTTCTCTATGGATGTCTGCAACAAGCAATTTACTTCACAAATAGAATTAAAATCCCAGCTCTCACAAGCACTTCTTCATGCAGAACACACTAGTTACTACTCTAGATTGTGCCCCAAATATTATTTTTTAATCTTGGCATCTGAATAGTTCCAAATCTTTCAGGCCAAATTGGGCTGGTGTTAAATTATGGAGGGACATAACCAAACATGGTTAACTTATATGATACTTGCTTTTAATGGAGAGCTGCCAAAACGCTTAATCAGAGAGCAGTCACCACACTAAGAGATGCGGGGGTTTCACACCATGGTAACGTCTCACACAGGACTTCACAGGGCTGAGCTGCATGTGGCCGCTGCCCCCACAGCCCATTTCAGCTCTCTTCATCACTGCCCAGTCCATGTATGGGCAAGCCCTTCTCACAGCTCTTGGGAAACAGGCATACATCAGCGACTCGCGCTGCTGGACGGTCTCCTGAACTCCATGTAGACCCATCTGGGTTTGGATCCTGGCTTTACTAGTTACCAGTTCTCTGACCATGGCAAATCACTTAGCCCCTCTAATTCTGTCTCTTCCCCAATTAAAGGAGGATAAGAATACTTACATGAGTGCCATAAAGTGTCAAAAATATTTAGCACCATACTGGACAAATAGAACATGTTTAATAATTGGTAGGTACTATTGCAATCTGGAGACAGAATTCTTATTTAGTCTAATGTTGTTCTATTATTAGATATCATTTGAGAAGAAAATTTTTACTCCTTTCTACATAGCTTCTCTTTATTCTTATGTTTCAATTTTTCTCCTACCTTATTAAAGACCTGCTATAAATTATCATGACACCATGAGAAAAATCTCAAAGGCAAATTCCTTAGGACAAACAAAATGTTAAGTCAAGCTATGTAAAAAAAAATCTTCAGGCAGCTTTTAAATGACCACACACAATTCGTTTAAGATTTGGACGAACAAAGTTCTCAGGATATAGGTTGTATGCTTCGCCCAGCACCCCCAGAGCTGAGGAGACGTGGTTTGTTAGAAATAAACTCAGTTGCCTGAGCACTGACCCTGTGCCAGCCTGTGTGCTCCATGAACTAGCCCCCCCCATATAACTAACCCCCACAGACACAGTTCTTCACTGCTCCTTGGTTGGCTGGCAAGCATGTAACCAATCTCATAATCCTTCTCTTGCCACTAATTTATCCTTCTAATGAATGTCACATCTAGTCTGTCCACTCCCCTTGTGTCTAGTGAGTAGTCTTCTCTGTTCCACGCGGTCTCCTACTCCCAAAATACCCATGGCCCTGGACGAACTTCCTTTGGGTCTATCATCTTGTGCCCGTGTCCCCTGTCCCTTCCTGCATCCCCGAGAGCATGAAGCCAGGGTTGGGACACTTCCATGAAACCGGCTGACAAATGCCTATGGGTCAAAAACACTAGATTGAATTTCCAAGGTTGAGTTTCTAATGACTTAGGAAACCAGGCAGACATTTTATACTCCGATCCTAGGAGACTCATTCCTCTACACAGAGCCCCAGAAATCTGATGCCACCAAGACCACCTTCCCATAAATTCTAACGAAGGTTAGGATAAAGCTGAGTAATGAGGACAAAGTATTCACAACCTCTTCCTGTTGAAAGCCAATCATTCGTTATCCTTCTCTGAGACCATTATGACATAAAAGACTAACTTTTTAATAAAAATGCCTTAGAATTTGATTATTTTGGTTATTTCTCACTGTAACTTCTCCATAGAGAAGACAGAGAAGAGATTGAAAGCCAAAAGATGAGAACCACTTCTTATTCTGGAATGGGAATTTGAAGGAAAAGGAGTCTTATGCTTGGAGTCTAGAATAGTCTTCACAAATTCATTATTATTCTTATTTACATATGCACTTTAATTTTTTGTCCTACCCTAAAGGGGTATTCTTGAGTGAAGATCTGGTTCGAGTAACAGACTCGAAGTTCTCTCTCTGGGCCCTGGGGAACTTTCCGGTTGGCAGAGTTCTTTAAGGCGAGGTCTGTACTTCCTCACTCCTTTAGAAATAGTGTGGTTTCTCCACATGTTGATAGAAACAAAACAAAAGGCAACCACACAACACTTGTAGTATTTTATAAGCTATAAAGCTGACAGGTAAGAAAATGTAAAGGTACTCTAATTGGGCGGCTATCAAACTGTCACGCTTATAACCCCCTAAAACAGCGGTTCTCAACCTGTGGGTTAAGACCACATTGGGGGTCGAACAACCCTTTCACAGGGGTCACCTAAATACATCCTGCATATCAGATATTTATATTATGGTTTACAACAGTAGCAAAATCATAGTTATGAAGTAGCAACGAAAATAATTTTATGGTTGGGGGTCACCACAACATGAGGAACTGAGGTGGCAGCATTAGGAAGGTTGAGAATCACTGCCCTAAAAGGATTTTGAAAAATATTCAAAACATTTTTAGATATTTGAGTATTTTTGTCATGATTTTTTGTCATAAGTTTAAATACATGCAAAGCACAATGCTGCAAATGTTGACATTTAAAAATAAAACATTCTTTTTGTGTATTTAATGGAACATAAATGCTACAGACATTTGACACCTAACAATGTCCTTTAAAATATACAAGAACAAACTCTTTAATGATCAGACATTTTGTAATATCTATATTTGTCCTTGAAGTTGTGTTTCCATTCCATGTCCAACATAGATTTTTATGTTAATGCAACATAACTTTATTTTTCAAAATCTTCTATCAATCACCTCCTCATTTATTTCTGCAGCTATATATGTATATACATGTACATAGCATGTGCGCATATATTTAATTTTTTTTAAAAAATCGTTGTCACCATAAGGTCATAGGAATTAAAAACTACATGACTTGGCATTATGATTAATGTGCACTTAATCAAAACAACATTGATAATTACTAAGCACAAAAAGTAAAGTTTTGTTGAAAGTGTATCTCTTGTAAAGTTTTGTCGAAAGTGTATCTCTTCATAAAATGAATTGAGTATCCTGTTTGAAGGAGGTATTGGATTTCTCCTCTGGTTTGGTGTCCTGGTCACTTGTGCCCTTCAGCAAGGCACTGCGTAAGACTCCTGACGAGTGAGGGTCGGCCTGTTTCTTATAAAGTGAAGGAAGGGCTGTTGAGACAGGAGGAGGGGAGAGAGGAAAGGCATTTCCTCAGCCAGATGAGCTTTGGGAAAGAAAACAGAATGGAGGATCCTCATATTTATCTTCCTAAAAGTTGGAAGACCTTTGACGGTGACTGAAAATGGCAGTTTGAAAACTCGTGCCCCAGTTCCCAAGTACCTCCTCATTCTATA
Source organism: Nycticebus coucang (assembly GCF_027406575.1). Lineage (NCBI taxonomy): Eukaryota > Metazoa > Chordata > Mammalia > Primates > Lorisidae > Nycticebus > Nycticebus coucang. Next base: position 13,415,786 of record NC_069796.1, read on the forward strand.
TAGGGGACATTTTAGCCCAGAGAAGTGAAATAGTTTGTTCTAATTTCAAACAGCGAATGAGAGGCACGTTGGGGACTCAAGTCAAAGTCCCCAGCTGGCCACAAGTCTTCTGAGTTACAAAAGTCTCATGGTCACCTTCGTGCTCACATTCAGAGGACATTTTCACATCACCCAGTATCATCTGGAAGCACAAGGTTGGCCCTAGTCTGATCATATGATGACATTTTTCTGTCTTAGATCCTTGATCCTTTGGTCTCAAAATATTCTGAAATGAACTTCTTCCCCATAGGAGCTGGAATTTCCTACCATTCTTAACTATTTTTTTTTTAAGAGAGAGGAGCATTTTCATTCTAAAAAAGCTCAACTAGTCCAGACTCAATGAAACTATTAGCCAGCCTGGACAATCTATCCATCCGACAATTTGTTGCCTCATATCCACTATTATAAAAACAACCCCTAAAATTGCAAGATAGAATGAATCATTTTTTATTTTCCTGAAACTTACTGGTGACCTACCTATACGACATTGTGAAATTCACCCCTTTCCACCAAGATATGATACTTGCATTAACTCAGCGTAAAACATCAGCTTTTATAGCAGTAATTGCAAACATTAAGTTTGTGATCAGTAAACTCAAGTGGACCTTTTCCATGAACTTTTGTCTAACCAGATCTCTGTTTACATAGCCAATGAAAGATAAAAATGACAAATATTCTGAAGATCTTATTTTACATTTTTTCCCATTAAATTTTATATTGTTTTCTTCATTGCACTGGGATCTGTGATTATGTTCTATGATTTAAAACTATTTATTGCTTTTGTTAAATTTCAAATATTATATTTTGCTTTATCATTGAAAAATATGGTGAATTTTATGTTTATTTTGAACATTGCCTCCCATGAATGCTGTGAGTGTGCACAGGCAGTGTGCTGGCCTAGATCTTAGGCCTACTTGCCATAAAATACTATGGACTATGGGGCACTAAGGCATCTTGAGGAAGCTGGGATTTTCCTGACTAGAGTTTCAGAATAGCTTGTAACTTCGAGCACACAGGACCTCTTCCAGTTTTTACCATTATCATCTCAACGGCCTTTTAATGTGGACCTAAGATTCCCAGGAATAGGTGGGACGCTCATGCTTGTATTCTTAGCACTTTGGGAGGCTGAGGCAGGAGGATCACTTTAGGCCAGGAGTTCAAGACCAGCCTGGGGAACATAGTGGGAGCAGTCTCTTCAACACATAGAAAAGTTAGCGAGGCATAGTGACACATGCCTGTAGTATCAGCTACTTGGGAGGCTGAGGCCAAAAGATCGCTTGAGCCCAGGTTGCCGTGAGCTATTCTGGGGAACGAAGTTAGACCATGTCTCACATAAATAAACTAATTATAAATAAAACAAAACAACCAAGTAAAGTAAAATACAATAAAATAATAAAATAAAAAAATTCAGGAATGATAGCTCCCGGCTGGCTCCCTCCTGCTCCCATTGGAGGAATTTGGTGGCTGGATATTCTTCTGTTCCTCTCCTTCCCGTAGTGCGGAAATTCTCAAAGGCCCTGATATTTTGTATAGAGGGTGTGTGAGGTCAAAACTCCTTTTGTGATACTATTAAGAAATTGTTAGCCTTTTCCGCCATGCTGACATTTGCACTGATGGTACTAAAGAACTGTAGCTGTCACAGATTCCTCCACGCCAGTCACTCATGGCCAGCTTCACTGGAGAATGGTTTTCATAAAGCAGTATGAATTTTTTATCATATTAAACTGCAAGAAGTACATACTTTCTAACATTCTGTGCGACAAAATAGGAAGTACTCATGAAGCATTTGTGGTTCTTATTGAAGCAGGATGGTCATCTCAAGGAAACACCCCAGATGACTGTACTGCAAGCTGAGCTAGTGCCTCTGTCCGTGGAGCACCATTTTTCCTCGGAACACTGGCATCCTAACAATGGCTATTCCGACTGAAATATTTAACAGCTATTTTCAAAAGCAACTGATGTGAGCTCTCCACATTAAGGAAAACAACTGATGGTATTTACTGACGATTAGAAAACCAGAACTATCAAGTAAAATTTAGAATTTTGGAAAACTGTGGTGCCCCTGTGAGTTTGACAGCTTCCGGATTCTTGAACACTTTCTGATGAGATCAGAGGTGACAGTCATGAATGTGATTGTTTTGATAACGTATAATGATATGTGTCTGTATTTAAGAGGCCTGTGTCATTAATAAACCAGTATGTTTTAAATGACCAAAGCATACTTGCATAAACTCATGCCTGCATAAAAGATTCTTTCAAATTCCAAGATTCACTGAGGAGTTTTAATGTAACAAAGTGAAATGGGTCGAGATTCCACATTGCAACTCTCTTTTGAACTTGTTGAATTTTAATGTAGTATCAAAGAAGAACATTCATAGTTATTTGAAAAGGTAATTAAAACGCATTTCCTTTTCCCTGTGTATGTGTGGGAGGCCAGGCTTTCTTTGCTCACTTCAGTCAAAGTAGCAAATTAGAACACTGGGTATAGAGCAGACAAAAGTCAAACTATAAACAATGCTACTGTCTTCATTATATTTTTGGTTTGAAAAAAGTTATTTTTTATGAAACATGTTTTTGTTACCATGTAATAAGTTGATTGTTATTTTTTACCAAGTTCATTAAATGTTTACAAATGGTCTCTGTTATAACGTCTAATATAGTAAGTAGAATGCACGCTCTGGAGTCCTTAGTAATTTTTAAGAGAGTAAGATTTCAAGACCAAACTGTTTGACAACTGGGATCTTGCACAGAGGCTCTCAGCCATGGTTATAATGCATTCCCAGCTACACATGAGAGTCAGCTAGGACCCCTGGACTAATCTCATGCTTGGGGCCCACCCTCAGAAATTCTGATTAATTGGTCTGGGTGATAGCCCAGATCAAATGTTTTAAAACCTGTCTGGTGAATGTACTTTGTAGCCAAAGTTGGCAGTCACTGACAGGCCCTGCATGGCAAGCAATCTATCACCTCAGGTCTCTACCCACACTCACGAGGACACAGTTCCCAGCACCTCTGTCCAGGGTATATTGATGGATGAGCGTCTTTTTGCTTTGCCTTGAAAACTCCTGTTTTCTGTTCTCCCAGAAAGGTATATTTTTAATGTTTACCTCTATTCTCCCTTACTAAGGTGATGTTTGTATAAACCATTCTGGTTTATATTTGTAGCTTTTTCTCCATTTATTTATGCATTTATTTAACAAATAAAACGGGCTCTTTCTTTAGCCTGGGATTTAGTTGATTAAAGGTGCCTAAGAAGGCAGTTACAGTGACTGAAGATCAACTGGTTGTGCTGAGAGGTCTTACTAGAAGGGGCTTTGATTTGAACAAGGGTGAAAGACATTTACTCTGGTTAAGGATGTAGGGTAAAGGTGATCAAATTCTGTGCAGAAATGGATAATGGCTTCATGTAAAATTGTTATTCAGACAGAAGTTTTGCCTAGGCTCGTAACAGCTGTCTGATTGAGTGTTCTAGTGATTATGCCTCATTTTATCTGAAATGTCCGTCGTGAGATATACTAACTTCTGTGCATTTAAAGTATCTTCTATAGGTGTTACTTCTGATATTTAGCCACCAAGTGGAACAAAAGTATTATTAGTCTTGCAAACACAGCTCTCACCTCCGTGTGAACAGCACAGTTCTCTGATGCTGCTAGATCTCTCCCAGAGTGAGGCTGGTCAGGAGAGCATTCCCCATGGTTGAGTGTTTTGTGATGCCTTGTAATGGCCACCAAGTGTCACTCTTGCTCTTTTTGCTACTGAAAAAATGTTCTTAGAGAAAAAGGGACACTGAGTCTCTGTCAGGGTCCTGACGTACAGCTTCTTGGTCCAACTGAGGGTCGTTGCATCTTAATCAGCTTTCCTGTTTGATGTCACTTCAGCAGCATAAGGCTAGTAGTTTGGATCCTGCTGTCTGGTTAATGACATGAGGAGGTAGCAATAACACACTGGATGACAGACAGGGTTCTTTGTGCCCCACTCCCTGGGCGAGCTGGGTCACCCACCCACTGTGCAGGTGACCATTTAGAATCAATCACTTATAGATTCCTATTGATAGAAATGAAATCCTGCATATTTATAGCAGCAGAGTCATATAATTTCAAAGGGATAAAAAATGGTTATGAACTCAGTTGTCTGTGTAAGGCCAATTGTAGAAGCAAAATATAAAACATGCTCTTGAGAAATGAATGTAGTTTAATAAGAGAACTCACTTTCCCCGAATGTCAATAACAAGAACTTGCAGTATGCAGTGTTTTAGTTAATTCTTTTAAGTTTTAACCTATAGATTTTGGTTAGGGGCCAGGGTAGGGGAGGAGTCAATGTAATTGGGTGTTAATAAAATAGAGTTGATGTCAATGTTAATAAACCCACTTGATGTTGATTTGGGCTTATGTGTGGGCATATACTTTTGACAAAAACTTATACCAGTTTTTCTAGAATGTACATTTCTGGTTCCAAGGTCAATAGATGAAAAGTGATATTTTGAGTCCCCAGTCATGGGCTAATCACATCTATTCTCTGACCTTCCAAAACTCATAAAATAGGATTGGAAGTTCTAGTATCAGATCTAACCTGATTTAATATGATCCAGGGTTGAAATTGAGAGATTAAATTTTGTGCTTACTATAACTTCTTGTTCCTTAAATGTTTGTCTTTAGTGGGATAGGCTGGGATGAATAAATTGGAAATCAAGGGTCCGGATAAGAATGGGAACCACTCATTGACAGCCCCCTCCCAAATCTCACTCTGTCTGCCTCAGTTGTTAATGTTATATAACAAGACTCTTCTGGATGCCACATTGTGTCATGAAATGAGCAGGGATTTTGATTCTTCTGATTCTGGGATTTAACTTTTCGTTGTGGTGTATATAACTATGTGATCTTGAGTAAGTTACTTAACCACTCTAAGGCTTAGTTTCTGTAATTTTAAGATGAAGAATAATAGCACTACATTTCTGGGGGTATAATTTAAAAAATAATATATATGGAATGTTAGGTATATAATAAGCACTCAATAAAAAGTGTAAACAACTAGATGATGAAAAATGTTCCTGAGCTCCTCTTTAGAATTTTCCAAGAGCCATATCCCTACAAAATAAAAGCAAAACCCAAAAATTTAAACCACCTTGTTATGAAGGTCTGACAATTATGATGCCAGTGTCCAGTGCTCCCATAAACGCAGTTTTGGAACTATTTTCTGGAATTACCTTTAGAGCTGTCATTGTATTACCCTTGATGTCCTGAATGTCAATAAAATGTCTTCCTTTCAATATTTCCTTTATCTGTGAATAAAGAAAAAAGTCACTGCAGGCCAGATCAGGTGAAGGGAGGGTTCCATTGCAGTTATTCGTTGACTGGTGTTGACAGGGCACCCTCACAGACGGTGCCCTGTGAGTTGGTGCGTTGTTGTGATGCAAGAGACACACCTCATGACAAGATTTGCAGTTAAGATTTTCTCTATCAATGTTTACTATGCTTTCTTTTTTTTTCTTTTTTGTAGAGACAGAGTCTCACATTATGGCCCTCGGTAGAGTGCCGTGGCCTCACACACTCACAGCAACCTCCAGCTCCTGGGCTTAGGCGATTCTCCTGCCTCAGCCTCCCGAGTAGCTGGGACTACAGGCGCCCGCCACAACGCCCGGCTATTTTTTGGTTGCAGTTTGGCCGGGGCTGGGTTTGAACCCACCACCCTCGGTACATGGGGCCGGCGCCTTACCGACTGAGCCACAGGCACCGCCCTACTGTGCTTTCTATACTTGTCTTAGTCAGCCGATGATTTTGATGCACAATTTGACCAATTTTTAATTTGTTTTAATTAGTTCTGCTCAATCCCGTCGGTCCTGACCTCTCATCATGGGTGATGCTTTCTCCCCACCATCAGGAAAATGTTTAATTTGTTTGTACACTGTCACTTTATTCATGGTAGTGTCCCCATAAAAGTGGACGAATATGTCTCTGATTTCAATTCCACTCTTGCCCAATGTAATAAGAAATTCAGAAATGTTTGTTCATTGCTCTAATTCAAACTCTAACATTCTTGCAACAACACACACTAATGAATGCTACTCATCGAGATACTGCCACACACTGAAACATACAGGATCGTGAGACAGTGATAGACCAAGGTTATGAAACCTCACTGAGCTGTTTGTATGGTGCTGCCAAGGTAAGGGCATTGTGGCAGGCCAGCAAACTCCATTGTCAGGCCTCTGTCCTGTGGCCCTCAGTGAAGGAAAGGAAGGTGGCTTTCCCACAGCAACAGCTATTAGCTGGTACATTAGTTTTCTATGTTGCTATTATAACAAATGATCACAAACTAAATGGCTTAAAACACAAATTTATGGAAATTACAAGAGGATTTACTTTAAATAGTTCTAAGAAACAGGCCCTCAAACTGGCATTGCTGGATGAAATTTCTCATAAGTTCCATCTATCCCTGGTGTCTGCAGGGAGGAACATGGTAACCCCCTGCCACACAGTGGGGTCACGGTTACTTAGGTTCTCAGGGAGGATAGAATTAAGTGGGACGTGAAAATTAGTTACTACAGCAACAAAGCCATGAGAAAGATGGTGAAATTATTGGGCTTTTTATTGTGGTCCTAGAAAGCAAACATAGGGAAAAGGAGACATTTAAGGGCATGAACACCTAATAAAGAGCAAATATGCAGAACCCAGAGGTCTCCGTGTATGCGCCGAAGGCACGCTTTGGGTAGTTACGACTAGGGACCGGTCCAGGGGCTGACAGAGTTTCACCGTGAAAGATCTCAGGAAGTTGCTTTCACTGAGGTTAACGAGGGTGGGGAATAAGGAGGATGTTGAGAAATGAGACATTTGGGCTGACCTGCACGAGTTCAAGATGTCCTCAATATCTCATCACTTCTCTTTACCTATGGAAAGAGTCTCATTTCCCTATCTGAGAAGGAAGCATTTCCTTATCTGAGGAAATCGTTCTTGTTGTAAACGCTTTTCCAGTGGGACCCATTCTTCGCCTCTTATTGCCTCCAGAGCAGTTATAAGATTTAGCTTATAATCGGGAGATAGCCCATAGTCTAAAAATGTATGCAGTATTTTTCTGTATATAATGTGCACTCATTTTTTTTGCCAAATTCTTGGGAAAAATTTTTCCTTTTAATGTTTTAATTCAAATTTTTATTTGTTTGATTGTATATATTTTTGTATTATAAAGGAATTTTAGCATTTACTTTTTAATATGGAAAAAAATTTTATGTAACAAATCATTATAAAACATGAGAACAGGTGCAAGGTACAAGAAACTTTATTTGCTGGTAACAAATTCATGATATTTACTCATCATAGAAAGCCAAGAGCTCTTCGTCACCATCAGTATCAGGAATATTGTTTCCTTCAATTTCTACAATATAGGTGTCTTCTCAAGAGTCACTTTCCTCATCCCAGTAAATTTCGCCATCCTCAATTCCATCATAGCATTGCTGATGCCACATTGTTGAAATAATGTCACAACCACTTCCCTCTTGACACTGTTCCATGATGTTGGGATCCAGTCACAAACCTGGAGGAGAGAGGCTTTCTTTATTCCTCCTGCAGGTGTTCAATCATCACCCGCTGACTGCAGCTGTGACCAGCCACTCTTTTTTCATCAGAGCCCTGAAAAGGCTTGTTTACTGAAACATCCAGAGTTGCAGTTGGCTGGTTAGCCCACCACGCATCGCAGCAAGTGGGTTTTCCAGTCACCTGTGATTGCTTTTGCACTTTGTGTGAGGTGGGGTTTGAAGTGATCAAAAACAAGCAAAGCTGGATTTTTAAGTAATCCTCTAGGTCTTCATGACCAGACTTTGTTAAACCAGATATTCCTGCCTTCCTCACTCCTCCACCCTTTTTCATGCACGTGGATAATAACTCCTTTTGGAATCTTTTCTTTCAGAAATGTTTTTCTTTGAAAGATGATCGTAGGTCGCAGCTTTGTCCCATCTCACAGCAAGCTGGAGGAACAATGCACGTTCTCCTGCCCACTAGTTAGCAGCCATGGTCTTTGCTGCAGTTTTACTAAATGGCACATCTGGTGTGAGTGGCACCTCATTCACACTGTTGATTTGGGACAGCTAAAAGCTGTAAGTCTTTTGAAGGTTGATGACATAAGAATAAAATCCCCAAACTTATTCTCATAGGCTGCTGGAAGTGTGGGGGCAATTTTGTGTCCTCACGTTCAAACCTTCTCTCTTCACATAGTTAAAGCACTATTCAGATGTCCATGAGAAATAACCAGTGTTTTTCTTCTTGTCAAATCCTTTTACCTTCTTTTGGATCATCTTGGTTGATACAGAGATCCCAGTCTGATGCTGCTCCAGAATCCAGGTCTTTACCTGCCGCTCCAGCCCCAGCCACTTTGCAGGCTTCCTTCACATCACCTTCCTCTGTCTCGGCATCTGAAGAAGCTTTTCTTCTTGTTTCCTCCACGATCTGACAACACTCAGGGTGGGAGGTTATCTCAAGTGTCTCTGGGCAGCTCTGTTACCATGCTCTTTAGCATATTTAAAGCTTAAAGTTTGCAGTGTGCAAAAACCATTTTGACATTTTCTAAGGTATTTTCTTTCTTTCCTTCCTTTCTTTTCTTTTCTTTTTCTCCTTCCTTCCTTATTATTAAATCATAGCTGTGTACATTAATTCAATCATGGGGCACCACACTGGTTTTATAGACCATTTGACATATTTTCATCACACTGGTTAACAAAGCCTTCCTGGCATTTTCTTAGCTATTGTGTTAAGACATTTATATTCTACATTTAGTAAGTTTCACGTGTACCTTTGTAAGATGCACCTCTAAGGGATTTTCTAATCTTATAAAAATATCAGCTAGATGGCTAACTCCTCCCTAGAGTGTATGAAGAGAAACATGTCGCTCTTCATGGGTCAAAAATGCTTTCATTGCAAGTTTGTCGTAAGTTTAACAAAATTGATTTCCACATGGTATATGGAATGGCCAGGGTATATGATTTACATACAGATATCATTAATGCTTTTTAGAGTTACACTTTTAACACATAAGCATACATAAAAGAATTAAAAACATTTCTATAGATACACAACTAATACTGCCCACCCATAATGCACATCCTTATTTTTCCCTCAAAAATTGGGGCAAAAAGTGTGCATTATACATGGCAAAACACATTAAAATCTGAGCGAGCATATGCACAGGAGCCCAGGGAGCACGGTGAGGGGGGATGAATTCTAAGAGTATTGGAAGCTGAAGGATGAAATGTAAAGCTCAGTTGGCCAAATCTGGCTGTGGTATACCGCCAAGGAGTCAGGACTTGAAGTGCTGGTTTAAGCTTTAGAAGTGATGTTTATCATCGTAGGATGACCACGAACTGGCCTAGTGGAAAAACAGAAACTTCCCTGGCCTATGGTAAAGATGGGAGCCTGAAGATTTGGTGAAATGGAAATAGTGTAATGATCTATTTGGAAGCTGCTATGCCACTCTCTAACTTGACTCAGTGAGAGAACCTAGAGAATGTTCCTTTCACCAAGACATTAAGAAATGCTCTTAGGAAATAACAGGAATTTTTTTGGTTTTTGAACATAGCACTTTAAAACTGTTAAACTTCCTTCTTGAGTCCTCTTGTAAGTTTTTCAAATGGTGTTTGTTAGAATGTTTTTTATAACAAACTATGAAGATAATATTGTAATGCGTGAGAGTTACTTAGAATACCAGACGGAACCAGATGTAGACTTGATAGTCATAAATTATAACATAAGACGACTGTCTTTTTTAAAAATAAGATGTCATTATTATAAGGCTAGCCTCAGAAATAGGTCCTCAGTAATGCCTTTTGATAGACTGAACTTCAGTAAAAAATTTAGATTGCAAACTCCACCTTTATTTAGATTTTGCTGCTACAAATCAAAAGCACATGTGTGGGGGCCGGGTGCGATGGCTCGTGCCTGTCATCCTAGTACCCTGGGAGGTCGATGTGGGTGGATTGCTTGAGCTCACAAGTTTGATACCAGCCTGAGAAAGAGCGAGACCCCATCTCTAAAAATATACCTGAGCAATCGTCACAGGCACCTGTAGCCCCAGCTACTTGGGAGGCTGAAGCAAGAGGATCACTTGAGCCCATGAGTTTGAGGTTGCTGTGAGCTGTGATGCCATGGCATTGTACACAGGGTGACAAAGTCAGACTCTGTCTCCATTAAAGAAAACAGAATAGGGGCGGTGCCTGTGGCTCAAGGAGTAGGGCGCCAGTCCCATATGCCGAAGGTGGCGGGTTCAAACCCAGCCCCGGCCAAAAATTACACACACACACACACACAAAAAAAAAACAACAAAAATATTGTGAAAGCCTTATTTATATAATAATGCTTAAAAATCATATAGCAGTTGTACTTTTCAAAAGTATTTAATATACTGTTGACATATTATGTCACATCTGTGTTTTTAAATGCATAAACACATGGGCATAATTTAATAAATATTCAATTAAAGACAATATTTGCAACTACACCCAAGTTGAGAAATAGTACACTGCCGGCATCCCAAACCTCCTTGTTTGCACCTAACTGATTATAATCATATCATCTTCCCCAAATTGACCACTGTCTAAAATTACTTGCTTTTCTTTGCTACCTGTGTATGCAATTGAAACAGTATAATTTTGCATGATTTTGCACTTCTTTTCAAAATTTCTATTTAAAAATTTTAAGCCAAGAGGAAAATTTCAAGTGTAGTCAGAAAAATGAAAGGACATTTCTGGCCCAATAAAAGAAATTTAAATAGGGACTGAGTATTAAGTAATATAAAGGAATTTTAATATTGTTAAGTGCAATGATAGTTTGTCTAAGCAGGAAATATTTTTAATTGTTAGAGATACACATCATGGAATTAGAGGTGTAGGTATAATGACTGGTGTTATCAATTCACTTCAAATAGTTCAGCATAAATAAATGAAGTCAATTTAAATGATACATACTACAGAAACCACAGCAGAATAATAGAAGATTTTAGGGTAAGACTTTTTAATCCTTTGCCAATGACTATTCTCTATTGAAAAAACAGTTTCTGGTTTGCTACTGGACTGTGCTAGATACTGAATGAATGACTGGGGGTGACCAAGGGTGTGATCTCAACTGCCTATCATAAACTTGTGTTATCGAGTCCACCGAACCATAAAATTTGACACGTATAGCAACATTCCATTATGAAATGGAAATTGAATATTGAGACTGGGTCTGAGCAGCTCAGACCCCTGTTCCACCTGTCCCTGCGGCCTCCCTGCCTCTCCCTCAGCCCCCATCTGTGCTGCCATGACTAGGACCCTCTGGCCAGTTAAAGGAAGAGGGAAAAGCATGGGCCTGATTATAGGCACACCTACCACAGCTGCTTGGCCCAGGCAGCCACCAGGCATGCTGGGAGGGCAGGCTGTGGCGAGGTGGAAGTCTCCCAGTGGGCAGAACTCGGGTCAGTGCACCTCCTTGTCTGCTTGAGATGGTCTCAGGTGCAAATCCTTCCTGACTCATGGGCAGGGCCTAACATGTTGACCTGCTACTCAAGGTCTAGGAAAGAAGAAATTGGAATATTATTGCCAAAGAGTTCTGGAGGAAAGAGGTATACACATATGGACATATTCACGTCCTATGTAAATATACCAGAGGGCGTGCACTCTGGGGGAGACTCTCAGTAATCAGGTGGACAAGGTGACTCATCCGCTTGCTGTCAGTCTCTTTTCCAAGCCACCCTGAAACTTAATTAATGGATCCATGTATAAAGTGGCCATAGACCCTGCACTTATGCTCAACCTCAAAGACTTTTCCCTACCTAAGCCCATCTAGCTACTGCTGTGCTGAATGCCCAACTTGCTAAAAGCAGAGCTGACACAAGCCCTCTCTTGATACCATTTATCAGGAGTCAAGTTGGCTACCTTGACTCCAGATAAATGGTACCATATGGGGTGGCATTTTAAGGATATTAAATAAGATTAAGAATACTTTATTACTCCCATTATGCAGAGTGTATCACTTTGTCCTTACACATGGAGAGAAGATACATATTTCACAAGGGATTTATCATTTTTGCCTGCTGTATTTCTGGCAGCACTATCATTTGTGGACTAATAAAATGCCACTTTTATTCATTACCAACTTCTCGCATGCAACATCACTTCTAATCAGGGGACACAGTTTATGGCAAAGGAAGTGAGGCAATGGGCTCGTCCTTGTGAAATTAGGTATTACCCTACCCCTGATATAATGGAATGGTAGTGCTTGGTAGAGGATCAGTCATGCCAACTGGGGGAGCATCCTGAAGAATCAGGGTGCGTTGTGCAGGATGCAATTTTTGCATTAAACTCATAGCTAATACATGGTCTTATCTCCATAGGCAGAATGCCTGTGTCCAGGAAACAATGGAAGGGGCGGGAGTAACCCCTTTTGCTCTTATCCCTAATAATTCACTTTCCCCCCTTCAATGCCCATTCGTGGCCGGTGACTTTAGAGGTCCGTGTGCCCAATGGAGGAACACTTCCATGTGGAAACATCGTCTTTGTTCTGCTGAACTGAAAAATGACGCTGCCCCACGGTCATTTGGGGATTTTCATGCTGACAGACCAACCAACAGAAAAACTTGTCACTATCTGTTATGAGCTGGGGTTACTGATATTAATTTCTAGGGGGCAATTATATTTCTGCTTCAGAAAAAGGACAAGAAAAACTGTGTTTGGGACCCAGGAGAATGACTACAGTGTCTCTTATAAGTCCCTTGCCCAGTAGTGTAATTCAATGAAAACCTTTGGCATCCTAATAAAGCTATGACCTTTGAGGATACATTTTCTACAGAAATGAAGTTGGAGCTCACTTTTATCCATGAAGAGCTATATCGAGGGAAGGTGCCAACAGAAGTTGAGAGAAACAGGTACCGGTTGATAGAAAAAGGCACCATCAACATCTTAGCTATTGACACCAGCTGCAAAAGTAGGGATTGTTACTGTGATTAATTATATTCTCCACCCCCATGATACTAATATTTTAGGTTTCAGGAATGAGTATGAACAGATTACCATCATTCTGTGCTACTATAGGAACTGAAGGAAATTTGTGTCCCTTCTATTGGACAAAACTTTTTACCCCTTTGACAAATAAGAATAGACTAAGATGCTGGGCATGGTGGCTCATGCCTTTAATCGCAGCACTTTGGGAGACCAGGGTGGGAGGATTGCTTAAGGCCAAGAGTTTGAGACCAGCCTGGCAACACAGACCAAATCTCTACCAAAAAAAGAAAAAAATTAACCAGACATGGTGGCATGCAACTATTGTCTTAGCTACTTAGGAGGATGAGGCACCAGGATTGCTTGAAGCCAGGAATTCAAGGTTGCAGTGAGCTGTGATCATGCCATTGCAGCCTGGGCAACAGAGTGGAGTGACAGATGCTGAAACTAGGAGAAGGAGGTTGGGAGAGTGTGGGATCACAAATTTCCTATCAGTCCAATGCAGACTATTCAGGTGATGGGTACACCGACAGCCCTGACTTCACCACTATGCAATTTCATCTCTTGATCATCAAAAATCCCTTGTACTTCCTAAACCTGTTGAAAAGAATCCAATCAAAAGTGGGCAGAAACATAAACTGATATTTGACAAAAAGTTTTCAAATATCCGAATGGCTAAAAACACATGGGAAAGTGCTCAGTATCATTATTTGTCAGAGAAATGCAAATCCAAATCACAATGGAATACTAGTACACTCAAATAATAACGACAAAAACTTGACAAGTGTTGAGGTAAAGTTAGGCTTAACTGGATAGGGTTTATTCAATTGAGTATTACAGAGGGACAGAGGCAAGGGGACTGAGGCTAGAGGGCAATTGTGTGGAATCTAAATAAGGAATTGAGAATTGATTATATGCAGAGGATGGTGGACAGGCAAAAATGTCAGGGGTGAGCCTTGTGGTCGAAAGGCACTGTTCGTGTTGACTATTAAAGAGATCTCCATTTCCCTGTTTTGCCTCTATGAATCTCAGCTCAGGGAAACAGAAGTCATATGTCCAAACTTCTTAGGATGTACGGCAGGAAGTATCTCTAATACACCTGCTTGCCCTTGAGGATAATTTTGTCTTCATTGAGGAGATGCATAATTTTTCTATGTAAGTTGATGTGAACACAGCCTTAATCTTAATGTACAGTCTTATATTTAAGGTAGAGGCATTAGTTTCACAGGAAAGCATCTACGCAGTAACTTCTTTTCCTGTGGAGGAGTGACAGGTTAATGGAGGTGACTTTTGAAATGGCAGAACTGTCTCTACTACTCATTTCATATAAACAGAACATTCACCTAGTGTTAAAACTGAATGAATAATTTATACAATAAAGAAAGAGCTACTTTCCTTATTGTTCTGAAGAGAGTTTCGTGGTTGCTAGACAGTCTGCCAGGCTAACATATTGGCTTTTAAATTATTTCACCCATTTAGCCAGGAAAATAGTTTTATGTGTTTTTTTCTTCCTCAAATACAATAAAGAATGAAAGATAGCCAACCTGGCTCATAAATACATAATGAATCCTGACTGGAAGAGAGGAGCTGGGAGCCCCTCGAAGAGTAAATCAACTCTGAACTATCCCCTCATTAGCTTTCTCCAACATGCCGTTGCTGTGAATTTTGGACACCACATAAAGACTCTGACTCTTTGGGAAGGCCTCGTGCCCTGACATATACAGAACAGGTGCAATGGTGGTCCAGTGTCACCTGTGCAGAGTAGTTCCAGCTGCAGTGTTTTGCTCATTTACTATTTTATCAAATTATTTTGCTCTTCCCCTCTAAGAAAAACTGTGTTTTCATTATTTAGCAATGCAGCTAAAGTCCATTTCCTTTAAGAACTGATTAAGCAGACAGGCCCTGTGCCATTTCCTTCTCCATATTTCATGCTTCATTACTCTTTAGACTAATTATCTACCAAGACTGAGAATTAGTCTTTCATAGTTGTTTTAATGTTTCATAGTTCTAGGCTTCATTTTCAACCATTTGATTCTCTGAATATGTTGTAGAATTCTTGGGGGTCAGGGGATCGTCTAGACACTTCCCCCGTGGTGCGTGTCATGGTGCCTTCCTCACAGTGATGTCTTTAATAGGTAGATGCGTGGAAAGATGACGGACCAATACATGATGGGTTGAGTGAATCTATGCCTGGCTGTGTACTTATTTTGATGAACAGTGGGCAAAACAGGACAAAATATTAATATATCAGGCTATATTCTATTTTCATTTTTATTTTCACATTTAGGTAAATAGCCAATTTCCCAATGAATGAATGTTTTGTATCTAAGTAATAAGAGCTGTAAAGCCAAAAAGGCAATATTCACAAAACATGTTAATTTTAGTAACAATAACAAGGCAGCTATCTATATAGTTTCATTACTTGGATCTTTGCTATTTCCCAACACCTTCATCCTTTGGTGTTGCAATCAAAATGATCAGCTCAGTCATACTCTCAAAGCATAGAATAGCGCCCCTCCCCCAAACACACACAAATGCTTTTAGGGGCTTCAGGTTTTTCTGTGTACGTTAGGAAAAATGAGATTAGCATCACCCACA
The DNA here is from genome assembly GCF_027406575.1 of Nycticebus coucang. Classification (NCBI taxonomy): domain Eukaryota; kingdom Metazoa; phylum Chordata; class Mammalia; order Primates; family Lorisidae; genus Nycticebus; species Nycticebus coucang. Next base: position 13,431,378 of record NC_069796.1, read on the forward strand.
ATATTTGTGAAATATTATTGCTTTGTATTATAAAAGGAATATATGGTCATGAAATAGGTTTTAAACAATATAAAAATTTGAAGAAGTCATAAACTGTAACTTCAACACTGAAAGAGGATTGCAGCAATGACCCCAAAAGCACAGGTAACAAAAGCAAAAACAGACAAATGGGATTGCATCAAACTAAAAAGTCTCTTACAGCAAAGGAAACAATCAACAGAGTGAAGAGGCAACCTATGCTGAAAAGATAGTGCAAGTCATGCTTCCAACAGGTTAATATCCCAAATATGTAAGGAGCCCAAACAACTCAACAGCAAGGGAAACAATACACTTGAGTGAAAAAAATGGGCAAAAAACCCAAATAGACATTTCTCAAAGGAAGATATGCAAATGATCAAGAGGCATATGAAAAAATGTGTCATCACCGATCATTAGGGCCATCAAAACCACTGTGAGGGTCCACCCGCTTCCTGTCAGAATGACGATTGCCAAATAAGAGAGAAAGTGTTGGTGAAGATGCATTGAACGTGTAACCTTGTACACCATTGATGGGAATGTAAATGAATACAATCATTATGGAGAAAAGTGTGGAGTTTCCTCAAAAAAAATAAAAAATTGAACCGCCATATGATTCAGCAATCAAAATCACGCCATGCAGCCGGAAATAGGTGCAATTTTTATCTGTCAGTTTTATCCTAATGAAGTTGGGGGAGGGGAAGGGCAAACCACAGGCTGGGAGAAAATATTTGCAAATCTGATAAAGAAATGTATATCCAAAATATATGAAGAACTATTAAAATAATTGATCAGAAGACAAGCAATGCAATAAAAAATGGGCAAATGATTCGAGCGCATACTTCACTGAACAAGACACATAGGTAGCAAAATTGCAGATGTTCAGTGTCACTCATGATTAGGGAAATAAAAATTAAAACTATGATGACATGCCACTGCATATCTATTTGAGTGACTAGACTTAAATAGACCGAGTCTATCAAGTGATAGTGAGGATTGGAAGCAACTGGAACATTCTTACACTTCTGGTGGGAATGTAAAAAGTACAGCTGCTGAGGAAAAAAGCTTGACAAGTTTTCAAACAGTTAAATGTGTACCCACCACGTGATTCAGCCATTACTTTCCTAAGTATTTACCCAAGAGAACTAAAGGCATGTGTCCATACAAAAACATAGACAGGAGTGTTCACAGTAGCTTTATTGTAATAGCCCCTAACTGGAAGCAGCTCAAATACCCATCAATGGATGAGCAGGTAAGCAGGCGGTGGGGTACCTACCCAGGGGTGAAACAGGACAAACTGTAGAGACACATGATCACACGGATGCCTTTCAGAATTATTATTCTGAGTGTAAGGAGTCACACACACCCCCCAAAACAGAGAACTTATATGAGTCTATGTACATAAAATTCTGGAAAATACTAACTGATCTATAATGGCAGAATGCAGGTCAGTGGTTACCTGGAGATACTGGAATGGGAGATTACAAAGGGATGTGAGATAACTTTTGCAAGTGCTGGATGTGCACACCACCTCAATGGCGATGATGGAGTCACAGGCATGTGACTGTGTTACATAGGTTACGGACGCCAAAATAGGTCAAATTGTATACTTTAAATAGGTGTAGATTACTGCATATCAGTTATACTTTGATAAAGCTGTTCAAGTAAAAATGTAAAGAAAAAAGAAAAAAAAAGATAATTGTTATAAAGAAACTGCTCCATATCTGAATTTTTTTCTCCCTTTGTGTGTGTGTAATGCGTGTACATACAACCTATTTTGAAGTAGAAGTTGGGTATGGAGTTCAACCCTGTGCAACCTTGAACCCGAACAGGGATGAGAGCTGAGGGGCAGGCATGCCTCTGCTGGAGGGGCAGCACAGGCTGTCTCCACATGCTGCTCTCTGCCTGGTCATACACTGTCCTCTGTCTGCAGTTTTTCCCAAAGGGAATCTTAAAACTTGTAAACTGTACCTCCGAATTATTGGTGAGGGAACTGTCTCTTGTTCTGTTCTTCGTTTCTTCTCAAAGCCATGAACAATGAAGCCTCATGTAAGGTCCCTCCTAATTGCACAGCAGTGTCCAAAGATGGAAGGTTTCAGACTAAGGTATCCTGCCATATTTTCAAAAACCCTATATCAAGCAGAATGTTTCCTCTGCTTATTATCAGGTGGGCTAAGACATGAGTACATTAGTCCCTACTTATCCACAGTTTCAGTTACCTGAAGTCAACCTAGGTCCAATGATATTAAACGAAAAATTCCAGCCAGGTGTGATGGCTCACACCTATAGTCTTAGTGTTTTGGGAGGCTCAGATGGGAGAATCACTGGAGGCCAGGCATTTAAGACCATTAGCGGGCAGCAAAATAAGACCTCCATTTCTACAAAAGATAAAAATTAAAAAAATTAGCCTGGTGTGATGGAATGGCTTGTAGGTCCCAACTACTCAGGAAGTTGAGGTGGAAAGATTGCTTGAGCCCAGAGTTCAAGGTTATCATAGGCTAGGATAATACTACTGTACTCTAGCTTGGGCAGCAGAGAAAGACTCTGTCTCTAAAAAATAAGAAGAAAAGAAAAAAATCTATAACTAAATAATTTCCAAGTTTTAGGTTACATGCCATGATGAAATCTCAGGCCCTTAGCCCAAGATATAATCCACCCTTTGTCTAGCATGTCTGTGAAGTATAAGCCACCTGCTCTGTGTCATTGGCATTGTCTGCTCCTGACAGCAAACATGGACATTGTCATGGTGAGATGATCCAAGATTACCAGAGGCAGATGATCCTCTCAACACCGGGTCAGACTGTGAGCTATAACCTACACCCCCATTCCTATCTTACTCATTTCATCTCATCACACGGGCAGCGCATGATCTCACAACGTCAAGAGAAGGGTGAATACTGTGCAGTAAGATACGTTGAAAGAGAGAAACTGCCTTCATGGGACGTTTATTACAGTATCATTGTTCTCTTACCCTGCCTAAATTGTAAATCAAACTTTATTTTAGGTATGTATTTATATGAAAGAGCAGAGTATATATGGGGTTTGGTGCTATACATGGGTTTAGGCATCCATCCATTGGGGGTCTCAGATTATATTCCTCTCCACAAAGGGGGGGACAATCATAATGTATTTATTGAAGTGTTTCCCCTGTATTGCTTTAATTTAAGCTAAAATAACAAAATTGCTTTAGATTATTTTGGTATTTCGTCTTGAAACTTTCACACTTTGACCCAACTTGAGACATGGGTCAAAACGGTAGATTTGACAGTGCCCCAAGGGGTCACAGGCAGAGCAGTCTCAGGGCACCATACTAAGGAGCTATGGGTTCTTCATGAGGCCTTCTGATTCTTCTCACCTGCTGGGACTCAGCGGCAGGATGCCTTAGTGGGCAGAAATCTTCCATCTTCTGGTGGGGGGGGAGGGAAGAGCTGCTGTTGGTTGAGATGTAGAGGATAGAGACAGTGTCCCAACAGCTCACAGAAAGGTAAGAGGTTCCCAATTTACATTCCTATCCACAAGTGTGGAGCAGGCCAAGCCTGCTGGTATGCCACTGGGGGTGATCCTGGGAGCCTGCCCTGTGCACATGTGGAAAAGAGACAGGGCCTTGGGCAAGCAAGGATAATTTACAGCCGGTTCAGGGGGCTCTGTAACCTGGAAGAGCAGGACCTAAGTGATCAGAACAGATGGCTCCAGATGAACTATAACAAATTGAAGGAAATTTAAATAAAAGCCTGTGGAACTCTCAGGGAGATAAAACTAGGTCATTAAAAATACTTTGGGAACAAAATACGATGCTTTCTACATTTGAAAATTCAATGGATGTCTCCTGGGCACAAGAAGATGTCTCCTGGGCATAGAATTAGTTTCTTGAAAGAAAAGTCTCCCAACAGAGAGCTAACGATATCATGTAGGAAATGGTCAGTTGTAGAGGGTGGGTTAGACATCCAGAAAGCTAAGGATGTAGAAAGATTCCTAACATACTCCAGTGGGGCAGGTAGGGGAGAATATACTACTGACATATAAAATATACTGAGTAAATATTCTGAATCTAAGAATATTTCTCAATCTTCACCTATTTTTGTTTTGCATTTCCTCTAAGGGTAGTATAGTAAATATTCAAACGGTGGAAAAAGCAGCAAACATTATTGAATAGTATTAAAAAAAAGATAACATTCGGATCTCCTTGCAAGGTTAACAGTACTTCAGAGCATCATGTGCCAACATTTCCAATTTAAGGACTATTTTGCTACCAAATCTTATTTTTTTTTACAGCCCCACTCAGAGGATTTTTAGAGAGTGTATTATACAGATAAGTTTATTAGGCTTAATTTTGTTTGCAAGAATGATTCCTTGTTGGCAACCGATGGGGCCATAATACAGGCACAACCCCGTAACAGCCAGACTGAGGGATTCCACAGCGATGGCGTCTCTCCTGCGCACTCCAGCTGCCCGTCAGCTTCCTGACCCTGGTCTCTAACCAGGAATTCTGTGCATTCCTTTGAACCAGTGAATCTGTTTATATTAAGCTTTAAGCAAAGAGAAGAATTATGATACTTTCCCCCCATTTTCTCAGTTTCTCAACTGATTTTTCTTAGAATTTGAGATTTAGAAAAACATTCCCATCTCTTGGAAAATGATCCAGTGATTGGCGCATAGAAATGACTTTTGTGTTTGCTGTTAACTCACATTCTGTCTGCTCCTGCATTGCTCCCTTAATTTTTCTTCTTTGCCCTAGACTACAGCATCCTTTACAGGTTTCTTTAGTTAAGGGCTGTAGCTGACAGAAGATAATTTTAGTAAGTTTTCAATTTTCAATTCTAGTTTATGACTATTTTATCATTTTATGGGCATCGAGCCTTTGGACTTGAGCTTCTGCTGCTGGGAAATCAACTCATTATCAAGACTCAGTAGAGTCCTCTGTGCTGGTTTAGACAGAGTGAGGGTTGTAACACAGTTGTTGCTGATTGAAAGAGTTACTATTGTGGCTTACAAACACAAACAATGTAAGCTAATCCCATGTGCCCTCATATTAATCTGAAATTAAAAACAAAAACAAAAACAGAATTACTGTTTACTCTAGTTCAGGTCCTGGGTACATCAGAAAAATCTCATGTGTTTCCGGCTTTTATCTCATGGTAAGCAGCTATTTGTAGAGCTCCAATAATGTATTTACATTGTATGGGAAATTCAAACAATGTAGTTATCTAAAAGCATACAACTAGTAAATGCTAGATTCAGATGCTTACAGAAAATTGTATTACTGTTTTTCTATAACTATAAGTACTCATTTATATATTTTTGGGAGATTTGTTCATCTTTGTTTAAACTTTTGAATTCCTGTGTTCTTAATGTCTTTAGTCAGAAGTGCATTAATAAAAAGAAAAATCAGAATAAAATTTGGTGTCACAATTAGTGAAAACATAGCAAACATTCTTACATTTCCGTATACTTTATTATGTTGTATAACATGTGGATTCAAAGTCAGCTTGACTTACTATTATACTATGGCATGAGATCTAGGAATAGCTCTAACATTTGAATTCAATTATCAAAATACAGGATAACCACAAGCTAATAAAATATAACCTCATCAAAGCAAATTCACGAAGTATAAATTAAATACCTCCCATTTCCCTATTTTAATCAATTTGCAAGGACTATATTTTAGATAAAGCAGTCATTAAGTAATAAATTAATAACATTTTGTGTGTTAGTATAGCATATGCCAGTCTTATTGTAACTCGAATACTTTTCAAAATCAGTCACTGTTTTCTAGAAAGTATAATTTTCATGTGTGTTTGCCATTGACTTTTGCAGAACAGCATTTGCTCTGTGCTGTAAGTTTCATACTTGCTGGGGGAGAGCAGTTGTTTCTTTTGGCAAGGGTAAATTTTTACATTTTATTTCATAGTTGGTAAAATGTATAATCAATTGTGTGTGGATGGCAAGTTTATTATGTGCAGGATAGACTCAGTCTCTAAAACGAAACAGACTGTTATCATAAGTGTATATTCTCTTTTTTAAGATACAGATGATTTTGATCTGCAAAAGCAGTGATAATCTTGAATTATTTACATGACTATGGGAACAGAAACAAGCTATTATTCTGACATTATAAAATAAAGCGTAATAGCATTATTTTGTTAAATTCAGTTCTGCATTGATTCATGTTTAAAATAAATACTGAGAGCCTACCTTATCTTAGGTACTGTGGAGATATAGCAGTCAATAAGAGAGAATCCTCACCCTCATAAAGATTATAGCCTATCAGAGAAGACAGGTAATGAACAAGTATCGTATGTGGTCTAGTTGTGTCTTGTATAGTTTGGCATTAGAGTTCTAAATAATCTCTTACCGAAAGAATCACTTCATAAAACAGGGCTGTGTTAGTTAAGATAAACAAAGCTATAATGAGCTAATGATAACAGCAAACAATTTTAGTGACTTAAAACAACAAATTGCATTTATCAAACGCAACTTACACTCCATACTCAAAGTTGATTGTTTATCATAGTCTGGTAAGGGCAACACTGTCTTATGATACTGCCAAACAGGTCACATTGTTTCTGGTCCCCCCAGTGGAGGATGAGATTGGCAAGTAACAGTTATAAGCATGTATGATATACAACACACAATGTGTGTGTACAAGCTCATTCGCATACCTTTGTCTCATAATCTTGTGTTTTGTGATAAGAACACTTAAAATCTAGTCTCATAGCAATTTTCAAATATATTGTCATTAATGTCACCATGATGTACCCCAGATCTCTTGAACTGATTCCTCCTGTCTGACTGGCATTTTGTGCCTTTTGACCAACATCTCCCCATCCCTCCACCACCCTCCAGGCTCTCATAGCCACCGTTCTATTCTGTGTTCATCTGATTCGGCTTCTTTATACTCCACGTATGGAATATCCGGGGTGGCCATAAAGTTCACTTGATGGACACCTTGTATAAAGAACTCTTATACCTCAATAAGAAAACAGTGAGCCAAAGATTTGAACATGTACTTCACAAAAGACGATCCACAGAGGGCAACAAGGACATAAAACAACGCTCACTGTCTTTATAGTCATCAAAGCAATGCAAATTCAATGCAGGGGGTGAATTATCATAGTCTGGTAAGGGCAACACTAACTCATCGCACGCTAACTTAGATGGCTGATGGTACCAAATGTTGGTGAGTAGGTGAAGCGACCAGAACTTACACATTAATACATTGTTGGTGGGAAGAAAAAATGTGCAACTATATTGGAAATTTGCTTGGCATTTTATCATTATGGTAAACACATACGTATCATGTGGCCAAGCAATTCTACATCTAGATATTTACACAACGGAAATTAAAACAGGTCTAAGCAAAGACTCCTATATGATTATGCATAGTAATTTTACTAATAATAGAAAAAAACTAGAGACAACCCACATTTTCACCAACATATGAACAGCTCAACAAATTGTAGAATGTTAATATAGTAGAGTAGCAAAAGACAGGATGACTTTCTGATCACATACCAGTATGGATAGAATTTTAAAATATTATTACAGGCATAAGGAAGCAAGATACAAAGGAATATATACTGTGTGATTTAATAATATTAAGTTGTAGGGAAGACATATCTATAGTAACAGGAAGTGGATAGTTGTCGATTGGGGCCAGGGGTCAAGATGGGGAAGGGATTTACAGAAACTCTTTGGGGAGATCAAAATGTTCTATAATTTGGTTGGCAGTGACATGACTGTATATAGTTGTCAAAACTCATCGAACTATATGCTTAAAATACATGAATTTTATTGTTTATAAATTTTACATCAATAAATTTGATGAAAAAATATTATTTGTTTCTGAAAGGCACACTCAAGCTTATCTTTTATTCTCTAAGGTCAAGAAAAAGTTGCCATTTAACTCTGCAAGACTCTGAATGTTTGGGGATCACTTCATTCTCTTTTACTTGCCAACCAGCCAATTCTTCTATACTAGGTCAAGGCCAATTAAGTTCATGAACTTGGCCTAGAAAAAGTGCTACAGAGCTCTTTTGAATATCACTAAGGTCACCTTCGAAGTACTCCCCTTAGGAAGCTGTGCCCTGTCTTCAGTGCCTTGTGCTTTCAAGCAATTTTGGAACTCTTTCTGGAATGGCCATCAGAGCTGTTGTTGTACAGGGTATGATAATTAGAGTACAGGAACTCATTCTAGAAAAAGTGCTTTGAAGGGTGGACTAGGCACTGGCCCAGGGGATCGCTTCCCAGGGGGAGGACTTTGCATGGGACCATGGTGATGTTCAGCAATGAGGTATGCAGCAGTTTTCCAGGAGAGTTCGTGAATTGAATGGTCAGACCTTACAGATCAATTCTTTTATATTAGACCTTGCAAAATACAACCAAACACAAGTAACACCTTCTACCAACATTGCTGCTTGTTCATTGGCACATAATCTAACCCCCAAGTTTCTGCAGGCAACGGTATGGCCAAACATTTTGTCATCATGTAACATGCATATTACCTTTTAGCTTCTATAATCACTTAAATCTCCTTATCTGCAGAACCATCTTTTCGATTAATGCCACATTTTAAGATTTGATTATGGTGGTGTCCTGCAGCTCACACCAAATTCTATATGAATCAGTTCAGTCCATGAACAATCTCAGGGGTGTAAAGGAGAACATATCAAGGTCTCACACTGCCTGTCTAAAGTGGGTCCACCGTGGGTCTGGCTGGCTCAGCGTCGTCGCTTGGGAATCAGGCTGACAAAGAGCCCCGAGGTGGATTTAAGGTGAGAAATAGACAACAGGCTTCACTCTGGCAAGGCCAGGGAGAAGAATGATCTTTTCTGTCCACAGAGGAGATCTGGATGTTCATTGTTTTTTTTTGTAAGAGCACAAAGTTAGACATTAAAATTCATCACTACATCTCAATCACTGAAAACCTATAGCAACTCTGTAACTAGAGCACCAACATCAAAAATAAGATCCCTATTACAATTCTTGCCCAGATAAAAGACATAAACTGTAATAAATATAAGCCTTTATCTTGAAAAATAAAAAGATAAATATGTTTTGAGGGAGGCAGGGTAAGGAAGGATTGGGCTGTTTAGTTAGGGAGACAAAAGCAAAATGTACATAGTCTGGGGAGATTCATGCAATCGTCCTTCCAGGAGAGAACACGTGGCTAAAAACTCAAGGTAACGTGTTTGAACGGGTTTTGTGTACAGACACATATTCCTTTTTGGCTTGCTGTATTCTGCTGTCTTTTTATTTTCAAAATCTATGTGTTTTTCTTTTAGCTACAATTATTTGTGTAAAACATTAATACACTGTAGAGAAAAAAACCATACACGAACCAATAAGATCTCAATGGTACACTGCTCCCTACTTACCAGTCACACACATGCTTTATATCAGAGACATTGCATTATAGCAGAAAGGCTGTATTAATTAGAAAAGCAGTATGATGTCCTGGAAGCTATGGGGTCGGCCTTCCATAACCTAATCTGTAAGAATCATGGGAAGTTTTTTTGGAGGAAGCAATTGAAATTAACACCTGGGGGATTTTACAAGGCCAAACTATGGCCCGGGATAAGAGGAAAGCATTTCAAGCAGCGTGAAAATTTTGGAGAGATGCTTAGAGACAAAAAGACAAAAAGCAAAAGAAAATAAAAACATAGGACTTTTATAAGGAGCTAAAAGAAGCCCAGTGTTTGGGGAGGTAAGAAAGTAAGCGGTGTGAGCTGAAACTAGACAGGTGGAACAGGGCCACACTAGGCAGGGGCGCTGTGAAGGATTCCCTCTGCCCCCTGGTAAAAATGTAAGGAAGTGATAAGATCAACTTTGGCCACTAAGTGAAGAACAGATTATTACAGGGTCAGAGTGGGAGCAGGGAGGCTAATGACAAGGTTATTGCAATTGTCTAAGAAAAAGTTGGTCATAGATTTGCAAAATAATTACAGTGGGGACTGGAACAATTGGACTCGGAGTTTATTAGGAGTAGAACAAGTGATGGGGCATGTGTGGAGGGGGGTGGGACTGTGCAGCATGAAAAGTCAAGAATATAAGGTTAATTCGGGGCCTGTTGAGTCTGAAACGTCAGAGATATTATCCAGTTGATAAACATACAAACCTGGATTTCAGGAAATGAGTACAGGTTGAGGCATATATCGATGGTTTTTAAAACCATTCAGTGAGGAGGAAAGTTTAAAAAGAGAGTATATGGGGGAAAGAAATTGAACTTGGACAATGCATGTTCTGCAATTTGTTCCTGCAGCTCAGAATCTCTCTGGCTTTCTGCTCTCTCACTAACTGTAGATAACTCCCTGAGGAAATGTGGCTGTGATAGTGAATAGTGGTGGAAGGGTCAAGGGCAAACTGTGCTGCAGTGAGAAACACAGCTGCACATTCTGGCATGTTTATTTTTACCGTTCCTCAGTGATGGAGTTCCAGAATGAATATGAGCCATCCGGCAACCTTCAGACCCCACTGGACCCCCCTTGACCAAGCTGCCGTCACTGGTGGGACTAGTACAGGATGCTGGGCTGCCCTGAGACCCTGACAGTGATACAAGTGTAACGGTGCGGGCAAGTGCAAGAGTTTGGCTTTGCCATTTATGAGTCATGGGAACCTGAGCAACTTCTCTGAGTCTCTGAGTTTACTTACATCTAAAATGGGTATAATTATTATAATTATCATGTTGAGTTATTGTGAGGCTTAAATTATTTAATATATGAAAAGCACTTAGGATAGTGCATTAAATAAATATAAACTAGTATTCTTACTTTATGTTCAGTTCGCACATGGAGGTGTGGATCACAGAAAGACCAGTAGGTAAATGGTGGGGGATGGAGTCTGTGTGCCGCCCGCCGTGAGCACCGGCAGGAAATAGTAGCCAGTAGCGGGGCACGATACTAATACGCCCATTCTCCTTTATAGTTGCACAGTCATCTGCTAAATGGTTCAGTGGCTTTAGTGCCAGGCACTGTGGTAAGTGTGATACCTATGGTAGCTTACAGAGTGAGTGAGTCAGTCAGAAACTCCTCAAAAATGACATTTTCTTGGCATTTTTGTTAACAGCTTTATAGATTACCATTCAAATTGGGAAATTGTAGTTCATGAAATCAGTTTTTCTGAGTTGAAAGTAGAACAAATATTTAATGAGACAGAGTTTACTGAGCTGGATGTTGGCAGGACTTGAATCTCTAATTTGTATTCCTGTTTTATTCAGGATGTCTGAAGCCTTACATACCAAACGTTGGTTGAGTACCCACACCCTTCATTCATGCAATCAATAAATATTTACTGAGAACCCATTTTGTACAGGATACCACTCTAGATTCTTGGGATATATCAGTGATTGAAACATGCAAAAATGCTAATTCTCGTGCAACCCATGTCTACATTATAAGGAAGGCGTACAGAAGGTATGTGTAATTCATGTAAATCAATTTGCACAGGTTTTCTGGGAACAAAATTTCCAACCTGAGTGGTAAAATTTTTCATGAGTCCATCTTCACTTTTTGACAACCTTTAGGCCTTATTCATATACTTCAGAACTATAAGTATATTGGAAAAACCAGCTAATCCAAACTTCTTATAAATATCTTATAGATAGGACAACTAAGGCCACCTCCCCCCCCCGTTAAATTAACTTGACTTAAAACTGCAGAGTGAATGGATGCCTTCAGCAAATATGTGATTACCTATGTAATAGATTTCTCAAAAAAATTAGATAAAAGGATATAAATAGTTCAGTTCTTCTCCCCTCTTTAACTCTTATGTGATGCTCTTACTGTTGAGTCTTCTAACGAATATTTATTTATAATACCTTTCTCTGTAGATGACATGGTAGTTAGTTAGAAATGGGTTTGGTACGAGCAACAGTAAAGACCAACACAGCAGTGGCTGAAGTAAGATAGAAACTGATCTCTCTCTTGTGTGACAGAATGTGGAGACAGGCAGCTCACAGGGTCTGGCCGGTCTGCCATCTTCAGGACACTGGTCCTTGCAGGTCATCTCTCCACCACCCCTGGAGGTGGCCATTGTCCTCATGTCTAAGTTAGTTTCTCTAGACAGCAGGGTAGAAGAAAGGAAAGAGAGGGGCAAAGGATGTGTGCCCTTGTACTGGTAACAGTCAGGGATCAGAGAAGCAGGTTCACTAGGAAGGAAATAGAGTAAGGGACTTGACCTTCCACAGATGTGGATACTGGTTAATTTAGTTATGTTTTTCTGTGTTGATTCTATTTATGATGCTAGGGCTGAAGACAACAGGACAGACAGATGAGAAGGAAAGATGGGCATTGTCATGGTCAGTGTTATGAGTCAACTTGGCTAGGTGAGAGTCCCCCAGCATTCAGTTAAACACTAATCTAGGTGGTGTTGTAAAAACATTTTGTAGATGTAATTAATGAATATAATCAGTTTACGTTAAGCAAGGAATAATATCCTAGATGATCTAGGTAGGCCTAATTCTATCAGTTAAAAGACCGTAGGAGTCTTTTAAGAGGATTCCTAGAAGAAGAAGAAGTTTCATTTATGGACAAATGAACTCTCCGTTCTGGAGAGTTCCAGTCTGGTCTTTCTGGTAGCCAGCCCCAGGGTTATCAGACTTGCCTAGCCGGCCCCTACAATCATACAGCCTATCATCTATCTATCCATCCACCCACCTAGCATCTATTGAGATATATAGCAGTAGTCAGCCTTCTATATCCACGGGCTCTGCATCCATGAATTCAACCAACTGCAGGTCAAAAATATTACAAAAAGATGAATAGTTGTGTCTTTACTGAACATGTACAGACTTTTTCTTGCCATTATTCTGTAAACAATTTAGTATAAGAACTATTTATATAACATTTAACTGTATGTGGTATTATAAATAATCTAGAAATGATTTAAAGCATAGAAAGGATATATGTATTATATGCAAATACTGTGCCATTTTATATAGGGAACTTAAGCAAAACCCATACATTTTGGGTTCCGTGGGGCTGGAGATGACTGTATGTGTGTGTATGAGTCTCCTGCTGGTTCCGTCCCTCTGGTGGAAACCTAACTAGTATAGAGATGATTTGAGAACCCACGAGGACAAAGCAGAACCTGCATCAATCTTTAACTACCTTCAAGCCCCCAACTTGGTGATGCTTCTGATCCGCAGCAGAGGTTGCAGCCTTTTATCCTGGAGCTAACATGCATCTCGTCCAGGGGTTGGAGAAGCTGGAGGAGGAGACCCAGCAGGAGCCGCTGAGATCCAGCTGTTGCCTCCCGCAGCACGGAGAGCCAGCAGATCTGTGACAAGAGCACAAGCTGCTTCACTTCTAGCTTCCAATACTGTACAAATTCCTCTTGTGGCCTAGACAGTGCAGAACCATACAGGGAAGGTAATTACTGGAAATATTACTCTAACTTAGATAGGCTGACACAGCACAAAGCCACCACAGCCTGGTATCTTTGGGGAGGATGCTTGGAATCTATCACATGATACTTTCTTTTATGGTTCACTAGCCAGAATATAGTCACATAACCACACGTGACTGCAAGGCTAAAAATCAGTTTTTTGTTTTTTTTTTTTCTATAGAAGGAGAGGAGGAGAGTGAATATTGGAGCAGATAAGCAGCCCTCTCTGCTAGTACTGCTCTTTATAGAACCCACTTCCTCCCTTCTAGAGCCTGCTTTTTTATGAAGGAAATAAGACATTGTATGAACTGAGCTTTGAGCTTTCAGCAAACTAGGAAAACTTGCACTTCATAGTCCCTTGGAAAACTTCATGGCATGTTTTTATGTTTAAAGAACTTTTCATATATCAAAGTGTTATCCTCAGGACAGCAGTGAACCACGGGAAGCATCTGATTATTTACCCTGGGCGTCAGAGGGGGTTTTACATGGATTAGCTGCAAGACTTTTTAAGGGCCTTTGAGGAACTCTTTTCCTTCACTGGAAGAAGAAAATGGAGGGTCAATGACCAGGGGCCTCCCTCCTATGTGGAATGACTTCAGGCGTCTGCTTTAATACAATGAAAAGGAAATTAATTTCTAGTGTGGATTTACCTATTTAAATAAAATAGATTTTATTAAATGCCCCTTTGTGCAAATTCAACCAAATCAGCTCCAGCTCAAATTTGTACAGTAATAATAATTTCTGTTTATTAAGCTTTACCATGGGCCAGGCATTTGTCCAAGTTGTTTATGTAGATTAGCACATTTAATCTCACAAAAACTCCATGTGGCTTCTGTCTTTATTCACATTTGACAGATAAGGAACTGAAACCCGGGTTGTAAAGTAAGTTGAGCAAGACCCTAGAAACAGCCAGGACTCAGGACAAGGGCTCTAGGGCCATGAATCCCAGGAGCCTGACCCAGCCCAGAGGCAGAACGTTCAGGGCCCTTTACAAGGGCAAGAAAGTGAACACAGGGGACAGTGCTTCATCAATGAGGAACTAAACCCAAAAGGGTTTGTACCCATTCCATAGATACCTAGAAAATTAAGTTAATTAGAAACCCTACTCTAGGATCGTTCTGATTAAACACAGTTAAATACAATAACCTCTTACTATATTGGAATAAGCCCAAAAGAAAAACCTGGAGGCTGGAAGGGAGGACAGGGAGGGAGGGACTGCAGTGGGTGGCTGGGTGTCTCAGCACCACCAGTCAGACCTCCAGGAGTGAGAGAGCCGCTCAGGCGGTGTCCACGCTGCTGGAAGTCCCAGGGGGCCTACAGAACCTTGTGCATCATGGAGGCTTATCTAAAAGAAGAGGCTTGGGAGCAAGGTATCAGTTTGGAACCTGATGCAATGTGCCCATACAATGCTGAAGATGAGACTCCAGGCAACAGATTTTGTTTTTTTCCTGAGTCACCAAGATCCACTGGGGGCAGGAATGAGCCCATATGCAGCTCCATAACCAGACTATTTTCTTTGAGGGATTGGAGGGGGGCTGACGTGCAGACTGCCCAGCTGCACTGTTTATGCAGACAGCCAGCCCTGAGATCCTCAGTAAGCAGGTAATCAATAGATGCCAGAGGATGTGATTTTTTCACTGCTCTTAAATTTGCTTCTTACCTTTTTTTTGAACACATGACTGACAGGCCAAGCCTCACACAGGCTGACTGTTGCAGAAAATGTGAAATTAGCCTGCAGCCAGTAACTCCACGAGGATTGTTTTCCTTCTTTCGGGCATCTGATAACAAAGGGGTCCCCAGCAAAACAAACTGTCTGGATTCACCTCCTCTCAAAATTAGCTCCTGTTACTGTTTTTTTTTTTTTTATTTCAACTTGAAAATGGAATCTATGATAGATTGAACAGTGGCAATCAAAATCCTGAAGGCTAGAGACATGTCTGCCATTCACAGAATTCATGAAAATCCCCCATCTCTGGGAGGCTCTGGGAGCTCAGACTGCTCTGCGGGCTGGTGAGTTCCCCGCAGCAGTTGGAAGCCGAGCTATAAATAGAGCGGGCGGGAAGCGCCCTCCGGAGGGGAGCGGGCGGGGGATCCCCGGCTCTCCCTCCGCCCGCCGCACCTGCCGGGGAAGCCGCGGGCGGCCGCCGCCTTAACCCCCGCGCGGCCGGAGAGGGCGGGCGGGGACGCGCGGGAGTGGGGACCGGTGTGTCGGAACCACCGCGCTCCGTGCCTTCCTCCTCCCCGCCCGGCTCTGCGGCTCTGGCTGACGCTGAATTCGGCCTTAGAACGCACACACATACACACACACACAACGCCCGTGCACACCCCACACGCGCACACACAAACACGCTCAGAGACACATAAAACGCGCGCGCACACCCCACACGCGCACGTACAGTCAGATATACACAAAACACACGTGCACACACGCGCTCACACACGGTGGATCTGTTCCCTACCTTTGCTTTCCCTCCCCCTCTGAGAGGCTTAAATCCAAACCTTACAATTAAAGTCATCCCCAAATTTGGGCTGGGAGTAACGTTGCTCTCACACCCTGCGCGTGTGCAGTGGGGACTGTTACTTTCTTCAGGAGGAACTGCCAAGTGGATTCGGTGTGAGTGTGAGTGCGCGTGTGTACGCGTGCGCGCCGTTTATTTTTGGCGCACGCACACCCCTCGGTAGCCTCAAGGTCGGCTATACCCCGAGCGTCGGGGCCCCCGGCCACCGGTGCTCCTTTCTGCCAGCCGAGGACCCAAACAGGGAGTCCCCTGTCACCGCAGGGCATCGGGGACGCAGTTCCATATTCAGTACGGTCAGTACGGAGGTGGGGACAGGCAGGTGGGAGCCGGCGTCCCCAGAGGTGGACCCCACCGGCGCGAGTGGGCAGCCGGGGCCCGGCTTGGCGTCCGGCGCCAGGGCCCGTGCCGGGGGCTCCGGGCAGGCGCTGTGCGCCCCAGCGGGGAACGAGGGCGCGCGGCGCCGGCAGCTGGGATTTGACACCCAGAGAGGCAGCTGGTCCCGCCAGGACTCCTGATCCTTCTCCGATGGAAACAGTTTCTCCCAGAGACCCTGCCGGAATTCCCAGTGAAGCCACACTTGGGTTTTGCCCCCTGGCGCATTTAACCAAGGCCGCATTTGCCACTTTGAGGCAAAGACACCTTCAAATGGAGCGGGGCTCCTGCGTGCAGCGTAAGGTAAGCTCGTGACTGAGGTGACAGTGACTGGGGCCACAGCAGCAGCCTCCCTCAGGCGAGATGCTGCAGTGGAGTTGGCCTGGGCTTCCCTGCTCCCCTCCGCGCCCCGCCCCGCCTCTTCCTGCTCACCTGTTCCCCGCACCGACTCGCGCCTTCAAAAGAGAAACTCCGGCTGGTGGGGAGACTCCCTTATGCTATTTTTGGTATTTTAACATTCTGCACAGAGGCCAAAGCCTCAACGCGGCCTCAAGCTCCCCAGCTCCTCCTCCGTTTAGTCCATTTTCCATCCTTTCCCCTCTCACCCCACTGCTCTGCTCCCCTCTACTGATCCAATCCACTGTTATTATTATTATTTTTGCCACCCATTTTCTAACTTCCCTTCTCTTCTGTGAAAATAGGAGCCAAAATAAAGGGAGAGAGGGTAGGATGCCGCGATTTTGTGTGCGTGTAATGCTGGGGTCAGGGCGTGCAGCCTGGGGTTCGTGGCCACTTGTTCATTTATTGGGCAGGTGGTGTTGAGAACTTTCTCTGTGCCGTTTTTTCACCCAATTCAGGTTTCGGTTGACTACACGGTTTCTAGAAAGTAAACTGCCCCAAGAACTTTTCCTGTTGGGTTTCTTTACCTCTTTCTCTAGGCTGTATTGGTCATGTGCAGCGTGTGTAGGACCAGAGGCGGCAGGACCGGAGCAGGGAGCTCGCAGGCGGCCTAGCTGCGGGTCTTCCTGCTCTTGAGCCTTGAGTAGTAACAACAAAAACCACACATTAATAGTCGTGACACGTTTATTGAGTACTTATGTGTTTGTGGTATTGTTCTAAGAACTTTACAACTATTAACTCGTTTAAACCTCATAACTAATGCGTGAGATAAGGACTACTTTTGTCTCTTTTGATGATTTAGGTAGTTCTGTTTCCATGATTATAAAGGTAGCGTGGAAGAGCTGAGATTGAAACTCTGAGCGTCTGAATCCAGAACGTAGCTCTTGATACATTATGTATCTCTGTCACTCCTGTTCCATCCCCTCTGTGTCAGGCACTGGAGATGGGTCCAGTGAGCAAGGCATCAAGATCCTTGGAGCTTGTATTTTAGTTGAGGGAGACAGACCGCCTATCAGTAAATACACTGGTTTTCAGGTAGTGGTAGAATAATATACTTGAGAGAGGCTCCCTCACATGGAAAGTGGTCAGAGAAGGTCTCTTGGTGGTGGGGACATTCAGGCTGAGATCCTGAAATATTAAGGAGAAAAACAAATAGCCCATGAACAGATCAGCGATGGTTGTCACCTTTCCTAATCACGGAAATGCAAATCAAGACCCCATTGAGATATCCTTTTATACACATCTGGCTGGCCCCCAATTAAAAAGCCTGACAATATCAAGTGATTGAAGATCAATATCTGTGATTTACTTCACAGATGAAAAGGTCCAAAGGACTTTCAAACACTGCTCATGGGAGTAGAAATTGGTGCAATGACTTTGAAAACAGTTTGATGTGACCTCCTAACGTGACCACACATACGCCTGTGATCTAACAGTTCACTTCAATCCTAGGTTTATACCTATGAGAAGCTCTTACACATGTTCAACAAAAGACATGCATGTGAATAAAACTTGGAAGGAATTCCAAGGCCTTGCACCTTGACTGATTGATGAATAATGCAGTATTATCACACAGAGAAGAATTATACAGTGAAGATGAATAAACTGACACAATAATATGATCTGATCTTAGCATTGTAATATTACATAAACAACACTAAAAGATTGCATATAGCATGATAACCTTGAATAATTTTTAAAAACACTAAACTAAAAAAAAATCTATTTAGGAACATATAGATGCAATAATGTTACATAAATAGGAAAGCAAGAGAATGATAAACGTGAGATTTGTGATTTTGGTCATCTTAGGTGGGGAGGAGAGGGACAGGGTCCCATGTGGCTTTGTAGGTCTTTGGACTAAATCCAAATTTTGTAGAAGAAATCCTTTTATATTTATTAATATACTTAGTTCATCTTTTTATTTGATTTAAAAAGTGAATGTATCTAAAATACCAAAGAATAAAATAAGTTTTAATGAAATAATCCTCTCAGATTGACTGGCACAATTAGAACACTAGTAAGCCATAGGGATAAATTGTTGGCTGCTATACTCATGATTTAGTCCTAATCACCACCCCCATCCTCCCACCCACCAGGCACTAGTACCACTGTTACATGAGGCTGATTGTCAAGAGTTTTTGAGAGTCAAGTACACTAATCTGTTATCAGCTTTTGACAACACTGCACTGTGTTTGTGTTTTAAGCAGAATTGGTTGATAGTTGCACAGCTTGACAGTATTTTTAAATTCCATCATGTCAAAGAACACCAAGAAAATGCTAAAGTGAAGGAAGAAAACAAATTTTTTAATAAAGATTGGGAATTGCAATATTATCTTGTTTCAGCTAAAGATATGATGATTTTCTTGCTTTGTGATACTGCAATATCCATATTAAAGTAATTCAATGCTCATCATCAGCATTATAACACTTGTAAGTAACCACAAATATTTGAAATTAGAGGGGGAAGCACAAAAGGTTGTATTGTAGAAATTAAAGGTTATAAGCAAAAGCAAAGACAATTCTTTCAAGTAGCATTAAGACCTGGAAATAATGCCACAGAAGCAACTTATAAAGTATACTTAGGAACAAAGAGAAGCCAATCCATGATAATAGAAATTGTGAATGAATGCCTTGTTGAAGTTCAAAGTACAAGTGACTGGTGCTCATCGGCAGCATGAATTAGCCTTCAACGTAACAGAACAACTTTGTGCAATATTTCAAAAGAAAAATATGTATTCTTCAATCACTTTAGATGAATCAACTGATATTAGTAACTGGGTGCAGATTTTATACTTCATTTAGGTTATAACAGAAGATTTTATTTGCTACCAAGAGTTACTTGCTTTGAACACTCTTGCCAACTGAACATGGAAGGTAAATAGCTTCAGCAATTTTCAAGATAAATGTTGTGAGTTGTACTGAATTTGGTAAATTTAGTGAGTGTATATACAGATGTTGCACCTTCCATGACAGGAAAATCTGAAGGAATTATTTCACAGATAAAAAGGGTATCAATAGATCCAGATGCTCCTTTCTTTTCATTGTATCTTGCATCAGAAAAATCAGTGTGCTGAAACTACCATGTTAGGTGACCCTCTGCACCTCTTACAGTCATAAGTATTTGTAACCATATTCATGAATATTCAATAGGGCATCAGTTAACATTCATAATTGCTTAGTCATGGAAAAAGCCCAAATACCCATCGATCCACGAATGGATTAATAAATTGTAGTACATGTACACCATGGAATATTATGCAGCCTTAAAGAAAGATGGAGACTTTACCTCTTTCATGTTTACATAGATGAAGCTGGAACATATTCTTCTTAGTAAAGTATCTCAAGAATGGAAGAAAAAGCATCCCATGTACTCAGTCCTACTATGAAACTAATTTATGGCTTTCATATGAAAGCTATAACCCAGTTATAACCTAAGAATATGGGGAAGGGAGAGAGGAAGGGGAGGGAGGGGGGAGGTGGGTAGAGGGAAGGGGATTGGTGGGATTACACCTGCGGTGCATTTTACAAGGGTACATGTGAAACTTAGTAAATGTAGAATATAAATGTCTTAACACAATAACTAAGAAAATGCCAGGAAGGCTATGTTAACCAGTGTGATGAAAATGTGTCAAACGGTCTATAAAACCAGTGTATGGTGCCCCATGATCACGTTAATATACACAGCTATGATTTAATAATAATAAAAAAAAATTCTAAAGATGAACGATGAGGTATTCAGTGTGGATTTGCTGTATCATTCTAAAGCATGTTGGCTATCATGGGGACAAATGTTAGCCAAAATTTTATCTTTGCAAGAAAAGATAGTTAAATTTTATGAAGAATAGAATTACATTTCTATGTGATTATCATGTCAAATCAAAATAACTTGAATATTTCTTTGAAAGGCAAAACTAAGTCTATATATGGTATATGGCAAACAACACAAGCATTTTGCAAAAGCTGTTTTTAAAAATAATTCTTCAAAAGGACTTTTTTTTGAGACAGAGTCTCACTATGTTGTCCTTGTAGAGTACTATGGAGTCACAGCTCACAGCAACTTCCAACTCTTGGGCTTAACGATTCTCTTGCCTCAGCCTCCCAAGTAGCGGGGACTACAGGTACCTGCCACGATGCCTGGCTATTTTTTTTTTTTTTTGCAGTTGTCATTGTTGTTTAGCTGGCCTGGGCCAGGTTCAAACCTGCCAGCCTCCGTGCATGTGGCTGGCGCCATAACCTTGTGCTATGGCTCTGAGCCCAAAAGGACATTTTGTATGAATATTTTCCTAACTCAGTAAAGGTCATTGATGAGCAGCATTGATATAAAAGGGCTGTCTAGAAACTATCCAGCCATGGTATGTCTCCATTTTTCATATTACATTGCTACATAACTTTTGGACAGCCCTCATATGCCAATCAATCATGTTGAGAATATGTAGCTGTGATAGACCTATTAATTGGTGAATACGATGAAAGGTTCTCTGAGAATCATGATGTCATGCTCTGATTAGCATTTTAGCCTCCCCTAGATGATATCACCAAGGTACTAAAGTACAGATGGACTTGATTGAGCTCTCAGTACACGACATTTAAAATCATTGTTTGCTGCTAAGAAAGATCCAATTAAAATACAGGAAAGTGCAGTAGAATACCCACAACTTCGGTAACATGCCCCCAAAATGCTTTCTTGTTTTTCAACTACATATTGCTGTGAAGCTACGTTCTCCTACCTAACCCAAATCAAGACACCCTTAAGGTGATAAGTTACTGATACCCATTTAAAGGATCAAATAAAACTGTGAACCTCCATGTTGCAACCAAATATTCAAATTATTTCCAACAAAAATCAGACACAACAAAATCCTTAAAACGTTAGTTAACTTGAAAATTAACAAATAGTTTTAATTTTTTGAAATTATTAAGTACATAGACTTTTGCAAAATAGTGTACATTTTTATAGTATATCTAATTGAAGTTTTTGGAATGCAGCCTTATTTGATCACAGCTATGTTAATGTGGCCTTCCAGCATGGAAAAGGTCCCCACCCCTGATGTAGTTAGAGACTAGTCAGTGGCTAGCTTTATTTGGCTGGTTCCAGCTTTATTTTGGCTGGTAGGGCCAGCTGTGCTGATTGTAGGTATTATCAAAAATAACTAGTAAATAAGATATGACAGGCCATGCATGGACCAGTGGTAAGAGTGTGTGATGAACCAATTTTTTCGTTTGTTTGTATGTTTTGTTTTGTTTTTTTTGAGATGGGCTCTTGATGAAACTCCTGGGCTCAAGTGATCTTCCCACCTTCACCCACTGAATGGCTTGGACTAAAGGCATATGCTACCACGCTTGGCTTAATGAACCACATTTTAAGATTAACCCAATTCTTTATACTGTGGTGCAAAGTAGAAGGTGGGAAAGAAAAGAAGGTAGACACTTGAGTCCAGGGGAAGGCTCTCCTGGGGACAAGGAGCTTGGTGTTTTTAAGGAAGAGAAAGGTGGCCCAGAGTGAGAGTGAGAAGTACAACAGAGGGGTGGGCAGGCACCAGATGATGCAGGGCCTTGGAGGTAAAGGATGGGAAGGTTTTAAGCAGGGAAGGGACATGATTTGTTTACGATTTTAAAAAATAGCTCTGGAGCTGTGTGGAGAATGGGCCATGGGAGGGGCAGTTGGGAAGCAATCGTGGGTAGAGAAGATGGTGGCTGCACATGATTTGTTTACGATTTTAAAAAATAGCTCTGGAGCTGTGTGGAGAATGGGCCATGGGAGGGGCAGTTGGGAAGCAATCGTGGGTAGAGAAGATGGTGGCTGCACTGGGTTTCTGCAGGTTATTTGCCGCACAGGGTGTCCTGTCTGGGGGTCGAATCTCTGAAATCCGGTCCATGCTCCTCTTGCCTGCAAATGTCCTGGTGCCCAGCTGTGAAGGCCTGGGGGAAGGGCACGTTTTCCAGTTGCAGAGAGAGCTCTGTACACCAGCAGCAGCCTAAGGGTGGATCAGGGGAGTGAGAATGGACTTGAACAGAATTAGACAGATGAAGGGGGGATTTTGGAGGTGGAATGGACAAGACTTGCTGCTGGATTAGTTACTACATATAGAAATAATCAAGGGAAATAGAAGAATCAAAAGTAACCCCTAGGGTTTTTCTTTGCCTGCAAGGACCTTTATGCTGTGTACAGAGAAAAGGAAGAGTGGGGTAGATTTACAGTCAAAGAAGAAAATTATGTTTTAACATAATTATGTACAAAATCTCCTTCCTCTGAAGCTAGAGGGAGATCTGAGGGCTAGAGACGTTAACTGGGAATTATAAGCACATAGATGGGGCAGGTGAGGATCCTTCACTCGTTGACGTTGTCAGACTGTTTATTCCTTTAGGGCAGACCAATTTTAGTTGCCTTTTTTCCTTTTATCTCCAGCAAAGTGTAAAGGATAATATGTTGTCAGTAAATATTTGCTGAATCGATGACATCAGCAGGGGGAGTGGAGGAAATGTCCTAGATGTCTGACCCCGCTAGTGTCTGAAGGCTAAGCCCATGTGGTTTTCAATCCTTCTTGAGGCTGAAATAGGATGTGAACCTGGGGTCCTGGGGCCCGCTCCTCATGTGGGTCCCCAGAGCTCAGAGCGGCCAGAAATGTCAGGGACTAGAGAGCACAGACCCAGGACGGCCCAGAGAGCCTGGGGGTCAAACAGGACAAAGAGGGAATGCTGAACCAGAAACAGGGGTACAGCCAGGGATACAGCAGCCCTCCCAGAGCATGGAGAGGATGAGGCCAGCAAGAGAAGTTGGGCCTGAGCAGGCGCGTGAAGGCTCTGAGGCAGCGGGTACAAATGGAGCCTTGAAGTTCAGTTTAAAGGGCAGGTACTGCAGGCATTTCTGGTGGTCACCAGGCGCCTACCTCAGGACTGGCTACAACATGCTCTGCTACTCCCAGCCCCTCAGGCCACCAGGCTGGGTGTGGTCAGTGCAACATCTTATTAAGGAAATGGGTGCCAGGGCCTTCCCACACCAGGCATCCCCTCCCGTTTGCGTGTTTGCGTGTTGGTTTCCACACCCTTCACCATCCCCTCCTGGTGCCAGGACTAAGGGGCCGGGCCTGCCCTACTGTGTTTGGTCCTGACAGGGTCTGCCCATGCCACCACATACCATCCCTGGAGACACCCAGCCACATCTCTAGGGGCTGACTCTTTTTCTCAAGTGGATGCCCCTTGTCTCTTATCGCTGGTGTGCCCCTGGTGCCTGGCACCGTGCCTGGAGTACGGTGTGTGAGCAGGAGGGAAGCAGGTGTGTGGGCATTGCCCCAGGGCGTAAGCTTTGGACGCAGTAGACCTACGTACTGTTCCGGTCTGGCTCTGCCACATGTTACCTGGTTATCTCACTTCATTTTTTAGAGACTCAATGTCTTCATCTGTAAAAGGTGGATGATAACGAAACTCCTCTCTAGAGTAGTTGTGAGTTTTAATAAGATAATGATGTGAAGCTTTGTGCAGTGCCTGACATGTAAGAGGGGCACAGCTGTTACTCTTTCCAAGGCCTTTGATGCCTTCTTTGTGGACCATTCCAGGAATGCTTCTGATTCTGCCAGTTGAGGCTCTTTATCCAGCGGAGCCAGTGCTCTGGCACTGGGGTAGTAGCCATTTTTGGCAGATGGGGAGCTATTCCTGGGCACTTGGGCATTTGCTGTTCCATTTCTCACATTATGCCACGTAGTATTCCACTGCACATAATTCATGGCCAGCTGGGAGTCTGAATAATAGTGAGGATTCAGGATTTATTCATTCAACCTTCCATAAACGGTGATTGAATGTCTTACTATGCAAATGAGAGGCAATGATGACTAAGACACAGTCCCTGCTTTCAAGGAAATCACAGTCTAGTTAGGGGCAGCCAAATAAATAAATAATTACAATTTACACATTCACGGGGCCACAACTCCCAGGACACTCCCCTTCCCCCCAAGCTGAGAAGAACGGTGTGGGACATAGTGACAGTAATGGTCCCTGTATTTGTACATATATTTACACTTTGCAAATCATGCTCTACTTCGAAACATTTCATTTGATTTTCACAACTTTATAACATAAATAGATACTACTTCCATTCTATGATTAAAATCTAAGCCTCCAATCAGCAGATGCCTTTAAATAAGGTAAAAGTGAGCTGGTTGTGGTGGCTCAGCCTATAATCCCAGGTACTTAGGAAATTGAGGCAGGAGATTGCTTGAGCTTAGGAGTTCAAAGGTACCGTGAGCTATGATTATGCCAGTGTACTCCAGCCTGGGCGGCAGAGCAAGACCCCATCTGCAAAGTGTCTCGCGCAAGACACTGCCTTGATTTGTCCTTCCAGCCTCTTTGCATGTTGTTGCCACTCAGGGGTCAGTCGTTTTACCCTTGTGAGCATGGGGTTTGATTTTGATTCTGAGCCCCCCCCCTCGGGCTTACTGGCCTTTAGCTCCCCTATTGTGACTACTGCTCTCTATGGACCCTGAAAACTCCTCCATTCGGGTGGTTTTGTGCATCATTCTGACCTCTAGGATTACATTTTAGTGCTGGCCCGGAGGCAAAGCCCAGGTGAGGGTCATGACGGTTCTGGGAAGAGATGCTAGGTTGATCATCTCCAGCTGGGCAGCTGGGCAGAGCAGGAACTAGCAGAAGAGCCTTTCAATTGCTCGGTTTTACAAAGCTTGTCCAGTCAGCTGGGTATTTCTCTCGACTCGGTGAAAAAATACAGGAGTCACTTTGGCCTCTTTAAAAGCAGAATGATTTATTTGCTCCTTCCCCGAGAGGTTCTAACTGCATTTGGTCATTTCTACAATACTTAGAAGTCTTCTGATACAGAGTACCTCAGGGCCTGCAATCTGCTTCTGGTTATGCACAGAGGAATATGGGTTCATTGCTTTTTAATAATGTAGGCAGGGAAAGTAAACCTCACGTATTTGTCATGTGATTATAACCTGGGAAAAATGAGTTACTGCCTAGAACATGTGTTTTCTTGAATCGACTGTGTTTTTATTTTCCTGGAAGATAATTATTACAATATTTTTGCTGCCCACAGAATGTCTGGGTGGGTGGCTCACACACTTCCTGCAGGCCTGCCTGCAGCAAGAGGGTGGTTCTGTGGCTCAGCAGCTCCGAGCAGGCACCTTCCCCACAGATCCTTGACCACCACTGTGATAGCTTTGATGAGATTATCTTACATAAGATGGGAAATAGGTTAACCGGTCATTTTCTTTGACTTTATTTATTTACTTATTTTGAGACAGAGTTTCACTTTGTTGCCCTTAGTAGAGTGCTGTGGCATCACAGCTCACAGCAACCTCCAGCTCTTGGGCTTAGGCGATTCTCTTGCCTGAGCCTCCTGAGTAGCTGAGACTACAGGCGCCTGCCACAACACCTGGCTCTTCTTTGACTTTAAATACAAGGTTTGAAACATCTAAGAAATATGAGCCATAATTTAACAAAGGTGAGTTTTAAGAAGGGCCTTTTATTTCCATTTCCTTCAGTTACATGTTAATTGGCTGGCAGAGAAGTCCCACTCGAAATGTATTCTGTATGCAGGGAGCCCAGTCTGAATTGGGGAAACATGTGAATTATATATAATATATAGATATTATATATCTTTGTTGTACTTTCAATTCATGCGTTACTATACCAAAAAAAGTGTTTTGAATTAGTTTTTTCTTTTATGTACAGATAAGACTCACATGTAGGTATTAACAGCCTTTGAAAATAAACAGGTGAATCCTTTTAAAAAATCCCTTTTTTCCTTTTAAGGAAGGTAACATTTAAGAGTATAATTTTCTTGGCAGAACTCTTCATTGCACTTGGAGAAACTTCAGCCCTAGCTCGTTCAAAGACCATGATTTCTGGATTTTTTTATTGTAAGTTCATGTTAAAAAATAAGTAAGTGTCCACTCAAAGATAAGGCTTAGTTTTCTGTATAACTTTAGAGGACAGTTTATTTTCCTTCCAGGTCAGAGAAAAAAATGTATCTGATGGATATTGATAGTTTTCATGTTTCCTGGAAGAGATGGCCCTTAGCAACTGCACACAGCTGGGCTCGGCCCTTCCCCTGGCCCCTGGTGTGGATATACAACATTTTTCCATAGCTCCTCAGACAAATAAATGACTGACAAAAAACCAAGCTCAAAGATGATGATTATCATGCATGTGTCCAATGCTGCTGGCTGCTCTTTGTCAAGGCATCTCGGCGAATTAGCATTGATTGACTCTTCAGCGAAGTTTTTATACTTCGACTGCAAAACAGAAAGCTGATTTTGAGTTATGTGGGATGGTAGAGACAGATGAAGATGAAAGCGTGGAAAGCCAGACCAGTCTCACATTCATGATTTTCAAAACACAGATGCCTGGGTCCGACCCCCCGAGATCCTGACTCAGTGTCCAGGACAAAACCCCCAAATGTTCATTTCTAACATACTCCAAGGTGAGGCTGATGCTACGGGTCTGCAGAACTTACTTCAAGCAGCACTGGCCTGGATTGTTGATTTTGAGGAAGCTCAAGTGGTGTTAACGGCACTGCATTTTAGGAACAAAACTCACCAGAACATGACCAGTCTAGTGGAGGGAGATAAGGTGACCAGCTGCTCCAGTTTGACCCAGACACCCCCCTCCACCCCCCGTTTTGGCTTTTAAAGTCTTATAACCCAAGGCAATACTCAGTCCCAGATAAACTTGATTATTTATTGGTTTTGCTAAAACAAACACCTCAAGTCTGCCTTACTTTGCTGCTGTTTTTGCAAACTACATTCTAAAGCTGAGAGGATCCATCAGGACAGATTCTTATTCTGCTTTTAGCCATATGCTTAGTATCAGTTCAGAAATAAATGTAATATCAGTCTTTTTATTATTTTTTTATTAAATCATAGCTGTGTACATTGATATATTCATGGGGCATCATTCACTAGCTTCATAGACCATTTACCAAGTTTCACATATACCCTTGTAAGATGCACCGCTGGTGTAATCCCACCAATCCCCTTCCCTCTACCCCCCTCCCCCCTCCCTCCCCTCACTTTCCCCTTTCCCCCTATTCTTAGGTTATAACTGGGTTATAGCTTTCATGTGAAAACCCTAAATTAGTTTCATAGTAGGGCTGAGTACATTGGATACTTTTTCTTCCATTCTTGAGATACTTTACTAAGAAGAATGAAACATGGAAGAGGTAAAGTCTCCATCTTTCTTTAAGGCTGCATAATATTCCATGGTGTACATATACCACAATTTATTAATCCATTCGTGGATCGATGGGCACTTGGGCTTCTGCCATGACTTAGCAATTATGAATTGCGCTGCAATAAACATTCTGGTACAAATATATTTGTTATGATGTGATTTTTGGTCTTCTGGGTATATGCCAGTAGAGGGATTACAGAATTGAATGGCAGATCTATTTTTAGATCTCTAAGTGTTCTCCATATCTCTTTCCAAAAGGAATGTATTAATTTGCATTCCCACTAGCAGTGCAAAAGTGTTCCCTTTTCTCCACATCTGCACCAACATCTCTGGTCTTGGGATTTTGTGATATAGGCTAGTCTCATTGGAGTTAGATGGTATCTCAAAGTAGTTTTGATTTGCATTTCTCTGATGATTAAAGATGATGAGCATTTTTTCATATGTCTGAAGGCCACGCACCTATCTTCTTCAGAGAAGTTTCTCTTCAAATCCCTTGCCCAGCCTGCGATGGGATCCCTTGTTCTATTCTTGCTAATGCGTTTGAGTTCTCTGTGGATTCTGGTTATTAAACCTTTGTCGGAGACATAACCTGCAAATATCTTCTCCCATTCTGAGGGCTGTTTGCTTGCTTTACTTACTGTGTTCTTGGCTGTGCAGAAGCTTTTTAGTTTGATCAAGTCCCAGTAGTGTATTTTTGAAGCTGCTTCAATTGCCCGGGGGGTCCTCCTCATAAAATACTCGTCCAGACCGATTTCTTCAAGGGTTTTCCTTGCACTCTCCTCTAGTATCTTTATAGTTTCACGTCTTAAGTTTAAATCTTTAATCCAGTGAGAGTCTATCTTAGTTAATGGTGAAAGGTGTGGGTCCAGTTTCAGTCTTCTACAGGTTGCCAGTCAGTTCACCCAGCACCATTTGTTAAATAGGGAATCTTTTCCCCAGGAAACATCACCCTGATCCCCAAACCAGGAAAAGACCCAACAAGAAAAGAAAATTATAGACCAATATCACTAATGAATATAGATGCAAAAATCTTCAACAAGATCCTAACAAACAGAATCCAGCAACACATCAAACAAATTATACATCATGACCAAGTTGGTTTTATCCCAGGGTCTCAAGGCTGGTTCAATATACGTAAATCTATAAATGTAATCCAGCACATAAACAAATTAAAAAACAAAGACCATATGATTCTCTCAATCAATGCAGAAAAAGCTTTTGATAATATCCAGCATCCCTTCATGATCAGAACACTTAAGAAAATCGGTATAGAAGGGACATTTCTTAAACTGACAGAGACCATCTACAGCAAACCCACAGCCAATATCATATTGAATGGAGTTAAATTGGAATCATTTCCACTCAGATCAGGAACCAGACAAGGCTGCCCATTGTCTCCATTGCTTTTTAACATTGTAATGGAAGTTTTAGCTATTGCAATTAGGGAAGAAAAGGCGATCAAAGGTATCCATATAAGGTCAGAAGAGATCAAACTTTCGCTCTTTGCAGATGATATGATTGTATATCTGGAAAACACTAGGGACTCTACTACAAAACTCTTAGAAGTGATCAGGGAATGCAGCAGCGTCTCAGGTTACAAAATCAACATTCATAAATTGGTAGCCTTTATATATACCAACAATAGTCAAGTTGAAAAAACAGTTAAGGACTCTATCCCATTCACAGTAGTGCCAGAGAAGATGGAATATTTGGGAATTTATCTAACAGAGGATGTGAAAGATCTCTATAAAGAGAACTATGAAACTCTAAGGAAAGAAATAGCTGAAAATATTAACAAATGGAAAAACACACCATGCTCATGGCTGGGAAGAATCAACATTGTTAAAATGTCCATACTACCCAAAGCAATATATAATTTCAATGCAATCCCTATTAAAGCTCCACTGTCATACTTTAAAGATCTTGAAAAAACAATACGTCGTTTTATATGGAATCAGAAAAAACCTTGAATAGCCAAGACATTGCTCAGAAATAAAAACAAAGCAGGAGGAATTACGCTACCAGACCTCAGACTATACTACAAATCGATAGTGATCAAAACAGCATGGTATTGGCACAAAAACAGAGAAGTAGATGTCTGGAACAGAATGGAGAACCAAGAGATGAACCCAGCTACTTACCCTTATTTAATCTTTGGCAATATGAGTCTTGACTGGCTTTTTCCCTTTCAGTAATTATGCCAAACAAAACACTTTCCCTGGAGATTTAGAAAAGTAATAATAGTAGTTCTGCTTGGGTCTTCAGCTTTGAGGATTTGATTCGTTTTTTACTGTTTTGAAGAGCCACATTTTTTTTGGTAGAGGCTGGAATGTGCGTGCTTTATAGCCTTGAGAGGGAAGCAAGACACCAGTGAGCTGTTGCTCCTAAACATCTGTCGTCTTTGATGAGCCATTAACTCTTCTCTCCTAGACAGGTCTATTTTTGCAGCGGGGAAAATGATTTTGAGTTAAACATTGTGCTGTGTTTAGCTATTTCATAAGTCTGGGTGGTGCCTAAATGTCAGTGGCTTTATATGACAATCGTTATATTTGCAACCCAGACCCAACCTGATTGTGGGAGCCATAATACAGGAGCATCAAAAGTCTATTTAACATATGAAATATCCTTGTTCAGGGCTTAATTTTTCTGGAAAAATGTTGTTTGCAGTGGTTATTAAGCTATCTACTGATGATATTTTTTCCCCCTTGTAGTTGTCTCACATGTAAAAGCAGTGAAGATTGCCTAACTAAGCTTTGAAAGCGTAGGCAAAATGAGTATGTTTATGCAATTGGAGTTTATGAATACAATCTCTCCATTGTTTTTCCTGTGGACCAGACCATCTTCCCTCCTATTTAATAATAAGGTGATTGATTATAATGATATCCAGTTACAAATGGTCCTTCCCTACTTGGGGCACCAAGTGGGAGAAGGGCTTCTTTTCATTTTTCTAAATAGTAAGTGTAGAAAGACTATTATGATGTAGAGTGAGATATAAAGATTTGCAGAACACTACATTTTTTTTTTTTTTTTGCCTCCCCATGTTGCAGCATGAGAATGGTCTTTGGAAAAGCAAAGCCCTAAGGCTGTGGTATAGTTGTTTTCTAGTGACAGTTACTAGGTTTAGCTTATTCTTAAGTAAAGGAGGTTTTGGATGCAGTTAATGTCCAGCAAGTCCCTGCATCCTGTGAGCATGGATTTTCTAAATGTCACCCTCAACAAGTAGCATATCTTTGGACCTACATGTCACTCTTTTAGAAGGTATTGAGGGGCATGTGGAGATACAGAGGTGTTGTTTTATTTGGGTATTTTTCTTCGGTAAAGGAAAGAAACCCAATTCCAAACCCATTTGAGCCATCAAGTGGCTCAAACAAAAAAGGGACTTGGTTGGCTCATGTAGCACAAAGGCCATGGGAGGAACCAGGATTCAAGCAATGATGCTGTGAAGAATTCTCTCCCTTTCTCTTTCTCCATCTCTAATTTCGCCACAGTGTTTTGGTTCTTTTGTTCACGATGGCTTTGTTCTCAGCATGTTTTCCTTTTTTGGCTTCATGACATCCATCAGTAGTTCTAAGCTTTACCTCTTGTCATAGTGTTTTTTTTTAAGCGAAACCCTAGCATTGAGTTTAAATGAATAGTCCTGGAGTAAGTGACCCTTTCAGTTGTGGGAGGAATCTGAGAGTAATTCCCCAAGGTAAAATCAAGATGCTTATTAGAAATATGGAAAAGGATGCCCGGAGGGCAACGATAATTCATGCACACTGCTGTGGGAAAGGGGCTCACTAACCCAGTTAAGAGACTTTAGTTTGAGAATGCATGAAGTCAGACAATTAAGTTTGTGATTATCCTAGAAAAAGTGCTATATGCCTCATTGCTGAATGTCACTACAGTCCCCCTTCCCCTTGGGAAGCTATGCACCGATGCCAGCACCTAGTCCACTCTACAAAGCACTTTTTCTAGGATGGTTTCGTGAACTGAATTGTCAGACTTTTTACATACCTATCTGAAATGAACCCAAGTTTCAGTGAGTGGACTCTGGTAACAGAGCTCAGAGAGACTGATGTATGTATAAACTGGGTAGCTGTTTATTATTTCACAGTGAGGACCTTCAGACAACCTCAGCTGCTGCCATTAACAGAACAATGTATTGGGGCGGCACCTGTGGCTCAGTCGGTAAGGCGCCGGCCCCATATACTGAGGGTGGTGGATTCAAACCCGGCCCCGGCTGAACTGCAACCAAAAAAAAAAAATAGCTGGGCGTTGTGGCGGGTGCCTGTAGTCCCAGCTACTCGGGAGGCTGAGGCAAGAGAATCGCTTAAGCCCAGAAGTTGGAGGTTGCTGTGAGCTGTGTGATGCCATGGCACTCTACCGAGGGCCATAAAGTAAGACTCTGTCTCTACAAAACAAAACAAAACAAAACAAACAAACAAAAAAAACAGAACAATGTATTGTCAAACGACAGGGAAAGCCAATCATAGGAAATCTGTTAAATGAAGATAATTGGGACCAAGAGGAGATAGTGTCATGGTCCACAGCAGGGTCTGCCACAGGCACCAGAGCTGGGCTTCCTGGGACCTCGTAGGGCATAGGGAGAGCTTCTGAGATTTTAGTCCTCTGAGCTTCTCTTTCGGCCAGAATTTCTCAAAGTGTGGCCCCAACCAGCTACATTATACTCACCCAGGAACTTGATAAAATGCAGATTTCTGGTCTTTCCCCAGACTTGCTAAATTGGAACTGATGAAATGAGTCTGTATTTTCAACAAACTCTCCTGGTTTTCCCTCTGTAGCATGAGAGGTATTCCTTTAAGCTAATCAAATCTCTTTGCTTATGAATTTTTATTCTAACAGGATACAAGTAATTTAATTTCTGCTTAAATTATGAAATATTTTGCTTTTAAATGCCCATCACAGCTCTCAATGTAGGATATTTTTAGATTCATTTTAACTATAAAATTCTGTTTAGGAATTAATACAAATATAGACATAAATATAAAAAATTCAGAAAGAATGGAAATTTGTAAGGGATTGATCAAGGTCATCGACAAATTCATGATGATTTGCTTTGTCTTTTGTGTATGTGGATCCATACCCTCTCTTCCCGTGGGGCACGTGTACTGTGTATGTTATACAACTTGATTTGGGCTTTATTTGCCCCAGTTTAACTGGAGAGCATCTCCCCATATGTTTAGTCTTCATTTACATCATATTAATGGCTCATCTCCTCATTTCCTCTCATCTACATAATTTTACCCAGACCGATCATTAATCATACATATTATGTGTAGTTATTTTTACAAGTATGGAGAATAATGATATGTTACATTATTTTAAAACGGAATGGATAGAGTCACAAAATTATTTTGGTAACAGAAACTTTTTCTAGGTCGTTCATGGTTAATTATCACAATATTGGTTAAGTGCATTTAACCTCAGGTTACTGAAGTAGTTTGTCAGTTTAAGTGATAAAATTAATTTCTACACTATTCTAACAAATGTACTTTTGTACAACAGATGTACTTGGCCTCAAGGTTATAGGTCAATAGTCCTTGGAAGATGACTATTAAATCAATTTCTGAATATTACATAACAATTTTCCCTCTTTAGAAAACAGATTTAAGCAGAAACTCAACTTGGAGCTTATAACATATAGAAGAAATGTGTGTTTAAGGGGAAATTTATGCCTGTATAAAAATTATGTGGACACACATAGTTTGCAGTTCTGCTGGACTCAGTTTATCCACTAGTCCAGGGCAACATGCCCTTCCCTGTAGCCTGGGCCTCCAATTCACAGCCAGAACTGCCTGAGTGACGGCTTCTATTCCTTCCATAGGTGGAAAGCCCAGGCTGTTGTCACTTCTGCTCACATACATTTTGGGGTGCCTGCACAGGGCACCCACTGACAAGGAGAGACTTCTGCAGCTATGCCTACCTGCACTGCGGAGGCTCTGCCTTTCCAGGTGCTGCCTAGAGGGGCCGGGGAACATAATCCAGAATGCGGGGCACTTAACTGCATTATGGAATGCACTTGGACCAAAGAAAGATAGAAGAGGAAGGGCCAGAGGTTAAATTGTTGGCTTTTCTTCTCCCATCTACAGATTATTCTGAGATGTCAGGGTTTATACAGTCTAAGTGGAGATGGCCTTTAGACTGAACAAACAGCTTTGGCTGTGGGGAAGCTGTGGCCCTCTAGTTGCACCCCTCTGATACGTATTTGCTTTTCTTCCTTGCCTGACTCAGTCTTGCTTCCCTGGGATTCCATCCACTACCAGCCTCCATCAGGTTGGATCCTTTTACCTCTCATCTTTTGATGGTAATGGAAAAACTAGTGGTTTACCCTCTCAGAAACCCTTGTGTCAATAACATCTTCTCTAGTTTGTCATTAAATATCATGAAAGCCTAAAAACCTTCAACTGTAGATTTCTAAGGCTTTTAAACTATTTGAGACATATAACTATTTTTTTCCTCACTAGTAAGGTTCTAAAGACAGCCTTAATTTTCTTTTCTATTAAATTGTTGTGGGCCTCTACACTGGCCCGAAATATCACGAGCAATATCATTTTTCCAGGTATAGGGTGAAATCTCAAAATTAGTAAAGATTATTCTGGAAGGCCGATGGACCACTTTGGATGAGCCAGTCTTGCCTCTGGAGGTCTCAAAATACCTTTTGGCTACGGGCCACTCTGAGTATCAGGCACTGTCACCTGCTGCTCCCCGACTTACGACTTACGACAATGGATGCCAATCTCATTTCCTCATCAGTCAAATTCAGGTAAAGGTCAGAGGTGGAACAAAGAGCACACAGGTGGTGATGCCTGTCACAGCTGTTTATGGGCATCTGTAAGAGAAAAATGTATTACAACTGCACCGAGTAGGTATCTGTAGATTTACTGAAAGTTTAATGTATGCATATGCTCCACTTTTCTTATGCATGTGTTTATTTGTGGGCAAATTCTAGGGAGGCAGCTTCAATGTTTTCCATTGCACCCCAGGTGCCTTTTGTTTTCGCCAAGTCACTGCTGAATTGTGCAGAGAGGCAGTCGCCTAGGGCCACTGCCTTAACAGGGCACAGTTCTGCTCCTTTTTCTCTGTTCCCTTTTGCTATCACCATTGCACCCCTGGATTTAAATAGTTATCTCCTGACTGGCTTCCCTGCCAGGCTCTCCAGGTCCCTATCTCTGGAGCATATGTCACCACAACTGCCTTTTGAAATGGGAAGCTGGCCCTGCACTCTTCCGTTTCAGCTTCCCAATCCACCCCAATCCACCCGGCTTCAGTCCCGACCCCTCAGGAGTAGATCCGAGGTCTTCCCTGGGCTCTGTGAGCTGCTCTCCAGCCTTCTGGCTGCTCCACTCACATGGTTCTGATGTTTCAGCTCTGCTTTTTTGCTTAACATTTCTCCAGTCAGCGATGACTTTACCTACGCTTGTATCTTTATTTTCCTCCATTCTTTTAACACCCATTATTTCTTCAAGAGCCAGTCCATGCATCCCCTTTGAGAAAGCATCCTATCTTACAGAGGCCAGTTAGCCATCGGACAGGGTCTCCCCCAGTGAACCCAGAGAGCTGCCCACCAAACAGGGGCTGGTTCTTGTCTCTGCAGGTCCAGAAACATGTCCTGTGCCAGTGTCCTCAGTGGCTGTCAGCGTCCTCATGACTGGCATGGGCTAATGAAACTCTTGGAGGCTGAGTTTTAAGTCCAAGTGGTATTTGTCAGTTTTACTTGTGAGTTATAATTGTGGGGAAGTGTGATGTTACAAATAAGTGACGCTGACAAGCAGACCTGGGTTTATACTTACCAGCATGTGAAGTTGGGCAGTTACCAAATTTTTCTAAACTTCAGTGTAGTTAAATGTAGAATTGCGGAAATTATATTTTTTCTTACTGAGGAGTGTAGGGAATTAATGCTCTTTTTAAGATTTCATCTATTCACTCACTACTTCACAATTTTCAACATGTTTGTGAACAACCTGTCCTATATAGCGTTTTTTAAATTGACAGCTTTTTTAAAACATTGGCTTCATACAATGTAATGATTTTTGTAAAATTATAGAGTTCAACCTGCTAGCCATGTACATATGTGTCTGTATTATACATATTACATAAGCAAAGATAATTACGGTAGTTGCAAACAGTGCAATGCACTTTAGGTAATTTAAGCAGGAAGGTTTGTTTTTGAAGGATGTTAGATAACACCTAGAATTTCTGGGAGGTCCAGAGAATCAATCTTGGGTGTAAATATCCAGGAGCATTGGCAGCTAAGAAACCCACAGCTGGAAAAGTGACCTCAAACCACTGAGACTGCTGTGACAGCACTGCAGTGGCTCCAGGACAGCTGCCTTGGCGGGTCTTCACCAGCCTACCCTTGTCAGGAAATCTGGACTTATTCTCAGCTGCCGGATCACATTGTTCATTCCTGCAGGGAAATTTTGTGAAGACATGTTTCTCTGAACAGAACTGGGTCACATGTGTGCACCATAGATACAGGGGATTCTAGGGAATGCTGTTTGCATTTGCAGCCTCTATAGTAGAGGGCAGCAACTGCGAGGGGACTGAAGTAGCAGTTAAGTCCCTAAACAGTATGGCGTCTGCCACACACGTTATGGTTTTAAAAAGTTCATTGGTGTTTCACCTGACCTCTTCACGCGCGTAGATGTGTTGCACTTTGCAAAAAAAGTAAGTGGATGTACACAGGGTGCCAGGTACGTACAGCTCTCGGTCCATGCTGATGCTGGTGTTACTGGCCTTCCCTTTTTGTTGAGTGTCTTCTGTGGAAACCACAGAAGGACCTGCCAGATTCTCCTTCTTACGTTCACACATATCGGGGACCAAATGCTTTGAATACGTCCCCCGAAGTTCATATGTTGAAACTTCATTCCTGATGCAACAGCCTGGGGAGGTGGGATGGAGGTGGGACAAAGAAGAGATTAGGTCCTGAGGGCGTGGCCCCGGTGAGTGGGTTAATGTAATTGCAGAAGGGAGTTGGTTATAAAAGGAGTTCAGCCCCCTCCTGCTTTCTTGACCTTGCCCTGTCTTGCCCTTCCTCCTTGATGACATGCATAAAGGCCTTTACCAAATCCTGATTCCATAATCTTGGACTTCCCAGCCCCAAGAACTGCAAGCCCAGTACATTCCTGTTTATTACGAGTCACTCAGTGTGTGGCATTCTATGATAGCAGCACGCAGTGGACAAAGATGCTGTGTGATGTAGGATGGCGCAGTAACGGAGAGCGTGGGCTTTGGAGCCAAACGGCCTGTTTCCAATACAGAATTTACCGCTAGCTGGCTTCATGAACTCCGAAAATTAATGCATTTCTCTGTGCCTTCGTTTTTTCATCTGTAACATGGAAGCAATAGTATCTACTGTATAAGATGGCTATGGAGGTTAATACATTAATATTTTAAAGCAATTAAAATAAATATTTTCAATTTGGAAGTGCTGTATAAATGTTAAAATAAATTATCTGCTAATAATATCTATTTTGATTAATATTAACTGCAGTTTTTAGTTCCTTGGTTGCCACTTTATGCATAAATGAAGTGCGGTGGTCATTGTTAACTCTCCATGATTTTTCTCTGATTGCTTATGAACAGGAGGCAACTTTGTTATGGTTTGTATAGATTGGCTCTCAGATATGCATGCTATATAAAATTGAAGACCTTTTTAGTAGCTTATCTGCTCCTTGGTTGTTTCGAGTCCTGGGCAACACTGGTCTCACTGGGCATCCCCATCAGTCATGCCCCAGAGATTTACACTGAGGGACACAGCATGCCCTCTGCTGCAGACCCACAGGCATACCCATGGGATATCTTCACATGGTTTGATTATATTGTCTAGAATTCATTTTCAGGTTTTTTTTAACCTTTGAATAACTTCTCACATGCCTGTCCTATTGAGGTATTCACCTTCTCCCTCCAAATCTGTTTTCTGGATTTTATCCTGACTTTTCAATTAGCAAAGATGTCATTGATGATTCCTTGTTAGTATTATCGCTATTATAGTTTATTGTTGTAATATCTTTTTAGAATCTGGTTCAGCCTAGATTCAAAAGAGCCTTATCACTTATAGTCCCACAGACCTGATCAATATCTCAAGTTTCTGCCTACCCTCACTTTTCCTGCTCCTCATCTTATGGTCTTTTCCCTAGGAAATAAACACACATGTTAGAGGAACATCACATGTAAGAACTTTTCAACTTACACTTGTTCTTGGGCGAGGATCTATTTTTCATTGTGTTCCTATTGCCCAGCATGGTGCCTGACTCACTGTAGATATTCAATAATTATTAAAGTAAATTGCTACACACAAATAAAGCCATTAAGAGTAACAGAGAGCAATGTTGTCTGTCTATCCATCTCAAGTGAAGGAAAATGCACTTAATACTTGCCTGAGCAAATAATTAAAAAATAGGTAAAATATAGTTCCTTCATTTTGTACCTGTAATATAGGGCTTCATGTTAATATTTGGGTGCTTAAATTTCTTAAGATGGGATTCTAGCTATAATAGCTACAACTTTCAGGTTTTTCCTGGGACTTACTGAGGACTCTACTCACTGCCCCAGTTTTATTCTTTGAGAAAAATTATCTTCTCATGAGAAACGTATTTTCTTATCTTTTGTTTTCTTTGAGGATCTAAGGAATTTTAAACTGATTAACGAAACTAGGTAAAATTCTCCTGCCCTGGGCATCCATGTTGATGGGATCTGTCACGAGAGTAGGTGAGCTCCACCAAGGTATCTTTTTCCCATGCCGTTGAAAATTTCATCAATACAGCTAACCTCTTATGAATTCTGAAGGTGGTGTGTGTGTGAAGGGGATGGTTGAAGATCTTTAAGGTAGCCTGTTAAAATGACACCTTTCACATGAAGGCAAATTCCATGAGCTCTTAAAAAAAGACCACAAAAATAACAGCAAAACCCCTATAATTTATTATGTTAAAGTAGAGAGCAAAATACCAAGAAAAACCCTTGAAAGGCCGGATGGATTAGCACCTATAGTGGACCTTGGATGTTTCAGATTTGTTGAGGATCAGCCTTTGTGGATTTTTAAAGAAAAGCATCAGGGACGATGAGGCCAGCCCATGTTCAGCCCTGCCACACCGCTCCAAGCCCATGTGGTGGAGCAAGCTTCCTTTGAAGTTTTATCTAAACAGAGAGTCTGGTTCTCTGTCAGAGGAAATTGACTTGGAATTTTTTCCCATTGTCCAGAGAGATTAATATCCTTAGAAAGAGCTTGAGGACACTGTCAGAATTAAAAATAACTTGGTAACAAGTGAACAATGCAAAGAAGAAAGTCAATCACTTTTAAACTTACAGAGGAGTCGGGCTCTATGAAAATTACAAGTGATAGAAGGGGGAAAGTGAAATTCACTTTGGTTTTGAAAATGAATTGACTTTCTTGAACTGCATTTCTCTCAAAAGTTACTGGTATATTTCTCACTGAAGTTCAAGATATGAGAAGGCAGCTGCATTCCCTCCCTTCCTCCTTTCTGTCCCTGTGACACCTACATGCCTCAGCACAGGGCCCAATACCCAGTTAATTTATAAGAGATACGTGTGGAATGAGTGACGGTTGAATAAATCTGGCACAATGCTTGGTTTAACTGCCAAACACAGAACGTTAGAGGAAATGGGTGTATGTTTCAGGGATTAAAAAATTCCAAGTGACTGTGATTAGTCATGAATTTCTTAAAGGTGTCACTAGGTGACTTGCCTGAATCAGGAGGAGCAGCATGGAAGGTTGGGTTTTGGAAGGCTAAGAGCAACATAAAAGATTCAGTAGCAAACTATCTTGGAGGAATTCCCTACATTTGCATTTCCATGTATAACTGGACAGAGTGAGGCTAATAATTTGCTCCCTAAAATTTACAGTTAAATACCATGCTGTATAAAGTGCAAGACTAATTTACCTATTTACTTGGCAATTTGAACCTAGGAATAAAAATGAGGTCACACTGGTAGAATATATGTGTCTCTGTAGGGTAGATTGTAAAATGGGATGCAAATTATCCCTATCCTCCCATTCATAGGCTTACAATAGAACATTATAAATCCAGGTCTCAGGAGCAGAGCCCCTGTGCTGACCCCATGTGACTTGCCTTTCAGCTAGGAGCGCATTAGCACGTACACCTCACGCAGGGTGCTGAAAAGTACTCCCACAGGAGGCTTGTCTTTTGCTGCTCTGGAGACTGGTGCTGCTGCTTTGTGAAGATGGCTGGACTGGCTTGCCCAGGGATGAAAGGAGACATGGCCCAGCTGATGGCCTGAGTCGAGCCATTTAACCCAGCACAGACGCATGGTGGCGCCCTAATGAGGCCAGCAGAAGAAGCACCCAGCTGTGCCCAGCACAAACTGTGAACCAAATAGTTATTTTAAGCCGTTAGCTTTGGAATGGTTTGTTACACAGCAGTAGATGACTAATAAGTCCTGGAACCATGGGTAGGAATTCCACCCTTCCTAGAACCACTCTGTCGTTCTAGGAGTCCTGAGTGGTATCATGGATGTTCCCTTGGCCTCCAGGCCTCTCCTCCCTGCCTGCTCTGTGGCTCAGGTCCCTGTGCTACTGGTGTCTTTGGGGGCTGTTGAAACCCAAAGGGACAGTTCTGCTGGTGCACTGGAGGTGGCATCCTTCCCAGCATTCTACCAGAGATGACCACACTGTCATTTGCAATCCAACTTATGTTAGGATCTGTGCCATAATAAGGACAAACTGTAAGAGAGGTGTGTGGAGTGACTGGAAAAAGGAATTGCAACAGAAACAGAAATAGATATGATTTCAGAGCTGAGAGACCTTCTAGATCTCCAACTCCTCTAACTCCTCCGTTTTACAACAGAGGATCCTTGCACAGAAAACTTACGGCCCTGGCCCAGCGTCCCACGAGGTACGAGCGTCAGATGTGGGACCAGAGCAGTATTTCCTTACTTCCATTTCATTTACAAATAAGTTTTGTTTTTCTTAGGTTACTTTAAGATTTTCCAAAGAGGGAAATGTAGGTCACTTAAGATTTTCCAAGACAGAAATGTAGGTTTTTGAAAATCACATACATAGGGCGGCGCCTGTGGCTCAGCGGGTAGGGCGCCGGTCCCATATGCCGGAGGTGGCGGGTTCAAACCCAGCCCCGGCCAAAAAAAAAAAAAAAAAAAAAAAAAAAAAAAAAGAAAATCACATACATAGTATTGAATAAAAAGTCTTGGATCATGATGAATTACCCCTACAAAATAATTTGAAAGCAATGCTAAAAAAGACACCCATTTCCTTTTTAAGTTTGTATCATTGTATTTAAATTGCTGTTTCATTTGGGGAGTGCTGTGGAGATGGGGTTACCACTCTGGGCCTGTGACATCTGGACGCCGGAGTATCCTCTTCCTGGCCAGCCAGGGCGGTCAGCAGGTGAAGTGGGACACTCAGGGGCAATTCAGACCAGAACCACTGGGACCTGGCTAGTCAGACACTGTGGCCTAGAGCACTGGTGGAAGGGAGCCCAGATCATTCCAACATCACTGAGACTTCATGTGGAGATGGGGCTCTGCTGTCCGAGAGATGCTTGGGAACCACACAGTTCCCACACTGGGTCCTGTATTGTGGGGTCCTCAAGTTACTGTAGGGGCAGCTGGGGCTTACAGGATGTGGGGTACTGACAGCACCAGGGTGCTCATCTACCAGTGTCAAAAGATGAAGAACACAGACCTGGGTCCTGAGGGACAGCAGCTCTTCTGTCCTGCTGTGCATATTCTCATTAGGTGAACCGTCCCGTTCCTCCTTTCCCCCTTAAGTGTGACCGTAGTAACTGGCTTTCATTTGCATGCTTGGGGACCTGCTGACCAGGAGGGAACTGGGACTGTCTGAGGGAGGAGTACAGAGCTGTGCTTTGCGGTGACTGGGGCAGCAGGACAGAGACAAAGCAGCCTGGGAGCATTGGGGGAGCATTTCTCTGCTCCACCCAGGCAGAGGTCTGCTTGGGACAGGATCAGAGAAGGGGCTGCAGAAGGCTTGCTCTCTTCCTCCTCATCTGCCCTGTTTGTGCAGTTGAGAACATATCAGGAGAGACTTTATTTAGATAAATGTATTTGGCATATGTATGTTTTAATTCGTTAGTGACAAATTTGATTTATTAACCACACAGCCACATATAGAATAGCATATTGGTCCCATACAGGCTTTAACTCTTGGAACCCACTGACCCCTGAACTCTAGACAGTCTTTTATGTATATATGAATATCTATCTATCTATCTATCTATCTATCTATCTGTCTATCTATCGATCAAGAGGTGTACCACACACCCTAACACTGTGCCCATTAAGTGGCAGAATACCCATCGCCCCTTCTTCCCCCCTACACCTTGAATTGCTTTGAGTTTTTCTCTTAGGTGGGTATGTATAAGATCATCGACTGGCTTCATATTAGTATTGAGTACATTGGATACTTGCTTCTCCATTCTTGTGATATTTTACCAAGAAGAATGTGTTTCAATTCTGACCAAGTTAATAAAGATATAGGTATGTTTTTGAGATATTCCCAAGCTTTTCTTTCTGGGCATATTCTTTGATCTGTGCTATTGGTTTAATAATGCTGTGAGAAATATCACTTGAGGAGAATGATCCGCATGCACATCTGAGAAGACTTTCCACTGTGCAAATGTAGTACAGAAAAATCAGGGCGGTCTGGTCATAACATTTCAATTTCAAGCTTCTGATAGGTATTAAAAATGATTAAAAAGGATTTAAAATATAATGAAAAATACCTTGAGGGTGTCACTTTAAATTAGCAAACCCAAATTGAGAATCACACCAGTGATCTAAGGTAGATTATAGAGTACGGAACACATGACCTACAAAGCCATGACCTTGATGGGAAGCTGACGATGAGGGGCTGTCTTGCGCTTGTCCTGTTGGTACACGAACTAGCAGAGATTTGTTTCTTGGCTTGATTTCCTGTTCCTGCGCGTTAGTTCGTGGATTTGATATTGATTCAGTGCCTTTCTGTGGTGCCTTTCAGCACCAGGAACTACATCCTCCGGGTGGAGGCCTCCATACAGGGCCCTTCCACCATGCCCCAGCCCCATTGAGGATGGCTGATGAGGAGGCATCCTGAAGAGTAACTTTCTCTGAAATCAGAGTGGAAGGACAAACCAGTTCTCATGGGGGTGGGATTTTGTAGAAGAGAAGGTAATCTAAATTGTGACAAGCTGCCAAAAAGTGGAGATGGACACATTTGTTATAGGGGACAACCTGAAGAAGATTTGGAGGCTTAGAGGACTATTTGGAGAGAGGTTTGTTTTTTAGTATGACTGAAACATGGGTGGGTAGGAGAAGGGATCGGCGACGCAAAGGGAGGTAAGAAAATGTAGAGTTAGACCACATTGCCAGGATGCTGGGATTCTAAATCAGGAATGTGAACTTGATACATTGTACCCATTATCCTGTGCTTGGAGGGACCTGCTGACATCCTGTACAGATGGAACATTTACTAGAATTATTAGCAAGAAAGACTGTCCTTTTTGGCTACATGCAGTGGCTCATCTCTGTAATCTTAGTACTCTGGAGGCCAAGGCAGGTGGATGGCTTGAGCTCAAGAGTTCCATACCAGCCGGAGCCAGAATGAGACCCTGTTCTTAAAATAGTGCGGTGTTGCAGTGGGCATCTGTAGTCCCAGCTATTTGGGAGGCTGAAGCAAGGAAATTGCTTAAATCAGAGAGTTTCAGGTTGCTGTGAGTTATGTTCCACAGCACTCTACCCAAGGTGACAAAGCGAGACTCTGTCTCAAAAAAAAAAGAATGTCTTTTTTTGGGAGGGAGTTATCTACCTACCTTAGTAGCTGACATAAGAAACTAAGTTGGAAGTTCCATTTTCACTGTAGAGATTTGGGTTAGGACTTGATTTTTATGACCCCAATATACTTACTTTTTTATTAAATCTAGCCTTGTTTATATCCAACCCCCTAACAGCCTCTATAACAATGTATGGAAAGCCATCCACTCACCAAATTTCTGGGTAAAGTCAAGGACACTTAACTTCTATTAAGAATAAAGTAAGTTCATTTCTACTTCATCAATTGAGGAAAAAAGAGTTTTAAGGACTTTTGCAATTTAGACAGCCTAGCAGAATTTTGAAAGCTTTGTAATAAAAACTTGGAATCCAGAATCAGTCATTCATAAACAGAAGCAGGCAAGCAGTGGATATAATACAGCATAGTTAGACATGATAAAATATAAATCAATTACTTCACTGGGGAGATATAAAATATAATCAGGATGAAGTTAAGCTCTTTCTCAATTAAACAGCATGGTGGAGTGGGAATAGTGTGAGCTTTGGGGTAGGACAGGCTGAAACTCAAATCCTCCTTTCCAGCTACATGAATGTCAACAATTTCTTCACTCTCTGAGGTTCAGCTACTCAGGTATAAGATTGGGTTAATGACAGCGGGTGTGTAGGGTCATGTAGGAAGCGTTGTTCTTTTTTAAGCCAGCCTGTAATGCCTTATCACATAAAGCATTACTTCACAAGGCCAAATATCATGTCTGATTCATTTAACTTTGTGTCTTGAACCAAGCAGGCTCTCAGTAAGTATATAGGGAAGGGAGGGAGTCTCAAAGATGCTCTACTGTGTGGTTCCCACGTGTTTTTTTTTACAGAACCAGACGTCTAAGGAAAAAAATCAAGGAATAGTTTTATTTAATGTCTGTGTGTGTGTGTGTGAGAGAGAGAGAGTAATAGGAACTTAGTCTCTTCTCTGATGCATCATTCATTTCCAGCTGCTTCCCTCTTGCTCACCTGAGTTTCATACCTTGGAATGTACCTATTTTTTGAAGGTAAGATCTAGAAAGAAGTCACTTGTGTGGATTCCTTTTCCTTCTTCTTCCCCTCCTGCCTCTCTCCCTCCCTTCCTTCCTTCTTTTCTTCCTTCCTTTCCAGAATACTTTTTAATTTTCCTTATTTCCCTGTTTATTTGATTTTGGAAGCAGGTTTTTTTTTTTTTCAATTTTTGGCTGGGGCTGGGTTCGAACCCACCACCTCCAGCATGTGGGGCTGGTGCCCTAGTCCTTTGAGCCACAGGTGCTGCCCCTTGGAAGCAGGTTT
Organism: Nycticebus coucang; assembly: GCF_027406575.1. Taxonomy (NCBI): domain Eukaryota; kingdom Metazoa; phylum Chordata; class Mammalia; order Primates; family Lorisidae; genus Nycticebus; species Nycticebus coucang. The sequence continues at coordinate 13,476,323 of NC_069796.1, forward strand.
TAAAAAATGGATAGGCTATTCATAGGCTATTTTTTAGAACTATTTTGGGTTTACAGAAAATTGAACAGATCATACAGCATTTCCCCCTCACCACCTCTCCCTCCTACTTGTGGTCACCCCTGTTATTAACATGTTGTGGTAAGTGGTACATTTGTTTCGATTGATGAACTGATACTGATAAACTATTACAAATTAAAATACATATTTCAAATTAGTCTCACTCAATGTTGTATAGCTTTGTGAGCCTTAACAAATGTATAATGCCATTTACCCACTGTTACCACTGCCCTAAAAGCCCTCTGTGCTGCCCCTGGTCAGCCTGTCAGCCCTCCCTCTCCACCCCACCCTCCTGACCACCACACATCTGTCGTATTGCTGTTTTGACTGTGAGAATCATGGATGTAGCCTTTTAAATCTGGGTTCTTTCACATAGCAATGTGATTTTTAGATTCCGCTATGTCTTTTCATAGCTTGATAGCACAGTTCTTTTTCTTGCTGAATGATACTCCTGATGGAGGTACCACAGCATGCTTTGCTGTTCATCTTCTAAAGGACATCCTGTTTTAAGCAAACACGAATAAGGCTGATATTAACAGTCCTGGGATGATTTCTGTATGGACACATTTTTAAGTCAGGTAGGCAGATATCTAGGAGCACGATTGCTGGATGACCTTAGCTGAGTATGCTCAGCTTTGAGGAAAAGCTGCCAAACCGTCTTCCGGTGTGGCTGTACCGTTTTGCATTCACACCAGCAGTGGATGGGAGTTCTCATTGCCCAACATCCTCACCAGCATTTGGTATTAGCCGTTTTTTGTGTTCGCCATTCTAATAGGTATACAGTGGTATCTCTTTGTTGCTTTACTGTGCAATTCCCTGATGGTATATGATTTTGAGCTTTTTCACAACTGCTTGTCTGTGTATCTTATTTGGGGAGGGTCTGCTCAGATCTTTTCCCCATTTTTTAATTGGGTTGTTTCTTTTCTCACCCTTGGGGTTTAAAAATTCTCTGTATATTTTGGATGCAGGTCCTTTATTAGATATATTTTGCAAATATTTTCTCCCAGTGTGTGCTTTCCTTTTCATTATCTTAACAGTGTCACTCAGTGAACAACTTCTTTTACTTTTAGAAACAGCGTCTGTCACCCAGTACAGCGGTGTGATCACAGTTCAGAAATATGCGTGTTCCATTGATGTATGTGTCCATTCTTTGGATTACTGCAGCTTGATAGTAGGGTTTGAAGCCAAATATCTGTCCTCTGGCCCCTTCTTCCTTCTTCTATTTCTCCTTTTTCCTGCCTGCTGCTTCACTGTGCTGGCTCCTCTGGATCTTTAGCCTTTCCATACAAACTTTAGCATCAGATTGTTGCTTTCCACAGAGTAGTTTGCTGGATTTTATTTATTTAGACAGAGTCTTGCTCTGTCCCCCACCCCAGGTTGAGTGCAGTAGTGTCCTCGTAACTCAGAGCAAACTGCTGAGCTCAAGGGGTCCTCCTGCCTCAGCCTCCAGAGCAGCTGGGATTACAGGTGCACGCCACTGTGCCTGGCTAAGTTTTTCAATTTTTTAATAGAGACGGGTCTTTTGCTGTTGCTCAGGCTGGTCTGGAACTCCTGAGCTCAAGTGATCCTCCTACCTCAGCCCCCAAAGTGCTGGGATTACAGGCCTGCTGTGATGCCAGCCTTGCTGGGGTTTTAATTTGGATCGTAGTGAATCTGTGTGACAAACTGGGAAGAACTGTCATGTTAGTAATGAGCATTTCTACTGATTCATAACTTCAGTTACTCTCATCACAGCTCTATAGTTTTCTCTGCATAGCTCATATGCACATTTTGTTGGATTTATGCCTAAATGTTGTCCTTGTTATTATCATGTATGTCAAGGGTATTGTGTTTTTAACTTTAGATTCCACTTGTTCATTGCTGGTATGTAGGGAAGTCACTGACTTTCAGATATTCAATGATATCCTGCAAAAATATTCCATATTTTAAAAATTGATTTCTGGTTAAATTCTGTTGGCTATGAGAGCACACCATAAAATTTCATCCTGTTAAATGTAGTGAAACATGGTTATAAGCCAGCAGGTAAGTTGGTTAAGTGTTCCAAATGCACTGGAAAATAATTTCATTTTGTAGTTATTATTCTGTAAATGTCCATTAAGTTGGTTGGATCATAGTGGTTCCTTTTTTGAAGTCTTATCTTTTTTTGATGTTTGTCTTTGGTTCCATCAATTATAATAAAAAAAAGAATTATTGAGACCTCTCGCAAAGATTTATGTGATTCTCTTTCAATTCCGTCTCTTTGCTTCCCGTACGTTGAAGCACTGTTTTCTGGTGCAGACTCACTGAAGTGCTTGTGTACTTTGGTAAATGGACTCCTGATCAGTATACAATGTAGTCCTTCCTTCCAGTGACACCACTAACCATGAACTCCACATTGTGTGGTGTTACTATAGCAGCCACAGATTTACTTTGGTTAGTATTTGCATTGCATTTTCTTTTTTTTCTTCACTGATTCTTCGTCTCTCCCTTCCTGTTTATTTTTAACCTCTTGTTAGGTTTATATTTAAAGTGTTTTTCTTGTATGCAGATTATAGCTATGTTTTACTTTCTTAACTCACTCTATGAAAGTCTTTACTTTTTGACTGGAATGATTAGTTTATTCTTATTTATATGATTTTTGATATGGTTGGATTTTGGTCTACTACGTTATTTTTTAAAAATCTATCTTACTGATTTTCTGGGTTTTCTTTATTTCTGGCCTTTTCTTGGATTATTTGAATAAATTTAGTATTCCATATTATCTCCTCTTTTCGCATAAATTCCTTGTTTTATTTTTTAATGTTTTCTCTAGAGATTTTTATATTATCTTGAATGTATTCACGGTCTGCCATCAAATAATCCTATATTATTTCTTATACAGGAACCATACAGTAATATACTTTCATTTTTCCTCTAATTCCTTGCACTATCCTATTAAATTGCATATTATACTCTACGTAGTTCGTAAATCTCATGTTTCTTAACATTGCTTTTTCTTTGTGGTTTGTGGATTCTATCTGGTAGTTTTGTTCAGGAAGAATTTCCTTTAATGCAGATTTGCTGGCAATGGACTCTTTCAGCTTTTATTTATTTTTTTTAATATTGTCTCACTTTTATTTGGAAGGATATTTTCACTAGATAGAAAATTCAGGTTTATAGTTTTTCTTCATAAGAATTTTAAAAGCACAGTTTCATTGTATGGCTTGCATTAATTCTGAAATAATATTGGCTATCATTCTTACTCTGTTCTTATAAAACTATGTCTTGTATCATGCAGGGAGAATGGGGACCGAAAATCCCATTCTTGGCAAAGGAAAGCACCCCAGAAAAAGAGGACAATTAAAAAGCAAGCTAAGTGCGTTGGAACAAAGAAAAGTCAGCTAGTTTACATTTAAGCTAGCCATTGCTAGTAAGCTTCCTGCTTTTTCTGAAATTCTAGCCTGTTGGGGATACAGCTTACAAACACCCCTGCTGGGTCTGTGAGCACTCTGAGGAAAATGGTCATAGAAGAGGCTATGAGAAGACGTAGAAAGAGAAATTAACTGGGTCGGCTCCTGCCCTGTAAACAGGCAAAACAGATACCCACTGTGGAGATTTGCATTTGCCTGGGGCAGTTATCAAGGAAGTAGCTTGAGCTCTGAGATATGGGCAGAAGAGCTTATATCCCTTATCACAGAGGAAGATCCTCTGTGGTGGTGATGGTAGGAAAATTCTTCCCTCCCACCGATTCCTCAGAGGAGATTAATGCTGATGTGTTTTGCTCCACAGGGAACTAGCAGAGTTTAACACCTACCTAGAAATCTGTGTGTGTGATCCCAAGTGGGAGGCTCTCCCACTATAAGGCTCAGATTTCAGATTTGTCAAGACTACTGTTAAGGTTAATAACAGTAACAATAGGAGCTGACATGCTCAGTCAGAGAAACTGCTGGCATCTCTTTGTTCCCTCCCTCATCTTACCTTCTGGGCAAATAGACTTCAATAAAAGCAGAATGGAGCAAACACTCGGGGCCATTGCCGGAGTCCCACAAACAGGCACTGGACCGCTCAGCTCCCACTTTTAATTCTACTCTGTCTCGTGTCTCCTTCTTTACTGTCATTTCTAATTCTGTATTTCTTCAGTCAGTTGCCACCAGTTTCTGCAGGTCTTAGCAGACCCTGCTTCAGGGCGGGACCCCGACATTTGATGCCCAATGACATTTGGCACCCAAGTGGAAAGCCACAATTTCTTGGATGATGTTAAGACTTTCTTCTTCATCATTTATTGTCAGCAGTCTTATTAAATGTGCTCTGGCAATTTCTGTGTTTATCTTGCTTGTATCTTGTTGAGCTTCTTGGATCCTTATTTTTTAAATCAAATTTGGGAAATATTCCATTATTATTTCTTCAAATATTTCTGCTCCAATTTCTCATTTCTGTTCGGATACCTTAATTACCTCTCTGTTAGGTGTCTTGATATTGTCCAGAAAGACAGTGAAACTCTGTCCACTTTTTGTTTTTTCTTTTTTTTGTTTCTTTGAAAACATTTGGTTAGTACATATTGTCTTTTCTCAAGTGTTCTTATCATTTCCTCTTCAATGTCTCATCTAGTTAATTTCAAATTTTAAGTATTATAATATCAATTTATTTTATTCTTCTCACTTTACTCATATTTTTCTCTGAATCTTTGCACATACCTTGCCTTAAAGTTTTTGTCTACTACTTCCATCATTGGTCATTTGGGAGCCTGTTTTTTTTGGGCCGGGGCTGGGTTTGAACCCACCACCTCTGGTATATGGGGCTGGCACCCTACTCCTCTGAGCCACAAGTACCGCCCTGGGGGCCTGTTTTTATTGACTGAAATTTCTGTTAGTTATAAGTGATAGTTTTCAACTGCTTCTCATATCTTAATTTTTACTGGATGCTAGATGTTATAAATACCATTCTATTAAGTATCTAGATTTATTATCTTCCTTTAAAAACTGATACTTGTTCTGATAGTTAACTACTAGTGAATGAGCTTGATAGATTTATTTATTTTTTGAGAGAGAGCCTCACTCTGTTGCCCCAGGCTAGAGTGCCCTGGTGTCATAGTTCACAGTAACCTTAGACACCTGAGCTCAAGTGATCTCCCTGCCTCAGCCTCCTGAATAGCTGGAACCACAGGTACCTGCAAGGCCTGGCTAATTTGTCTACTTTTAGTAGCGATGGGATCTCACTTTGGTTCAGGCTGGTTTTTGACTGCTAAGCTCAAGCAATCCACCCACCCAGTCTGCCAGAGTCAGTGTTAGGATTACAGTTGTGAGCCACCAAGCCCCATCTGAGCTGGATAGTTTTGAGACTTGTTCTTAAAGTTTGGTGGGGCTAGAATAGCCTTAGTCTGTGGGATTCCAGTCCTGGTTTAGTCCTGTTTCTAAGCTAAATGTTTCAGGTGTTCAGCATGACCCCTTCACTTTGGCTCACCATCGCTGAAATGTCTTCCAACTCAGTGGGAGCTCTCGTACTTGTTTTAAAAATCCATCATTGTTCTTTGGCAGAGTTTGTGGAATTTCATCCCACGCATGTGCACTTTGGTAGGCCAAAAAGTAAGGAGGATTCTTATACAAATTTATAGAACTTTTTTCTTGCAGATTCCAAATTGCCAATTCTAGCTGCCTGTGCCAACCTAAATTTAAATCTCTGTTTCTTTTGCTTAGAGAAATTGCTGTTTTATTCCTGTATTTTCGTCCTGGGAATGGGGTCAGAAAATTACTTTAGGAAGAAAGTTGAGGCAACAATATTTCCAATTTTTATTTTAATCTCTAGCTTGTACTTAATGAGACATACTATGCATTAAACCACTGTTCTGGGTAGTGGAGTGGCAGAAGACTTTAAGATTGAGAAAACTTCCAGAATGTTTTAACCTCCCCTTTATATACTTTAAGTATAAATCAAGGATCTAAGTATATTATTTTGTTTAAAATATTTCTTCATACTTGTTTTAATGAATGTCTTATAATATTTTTATTTGAGGTTGAGGGTTGTGTGGATATTTATCCTCTTGGGTATGCCTCAGGAAAACTAGAGGGCTTGAATCCTTAGACATTCCTTAATTAAGTAAGAAAAGCTGAATTTAGAATGTGAACTGGACTCTGCTGTCACTCCAGGTATCTGTATTTAGAGTAAAGACAATTTTATAATTTCTAATGACTTTAAATTTAAGAGGTGTTTCATGTACTGCTGTGTGATTCGGAAAGTAAGGACTCAAGAAGATCTCTCAAGTAAAATTTTCATCATCAAGAACCCTTAAGTATGAGGAAAAAAAAAAAGAAAATGTGATTATTTTATGATATCTTTTGTGACATACTTATCACAACAATTAGCTAAATCGTGCAGAAAAAAATATGAGTATATTTAAAAGTTAAGCAGGGAAATGGTTTTGTTCCTTTGCAGAGAACAGATGTAAATAATTATCTCAAATCAGAGGGCTAGAAAACTCTTTAAAGGTTTATGTGTTTCACAGGAAGGACTGCATCCATGACCTAGAATCCAGCCTAGAAAAATTGTTTTGAAGGATGGACTGGGTGCTAGCATGGGTGTGTAGTTTCCCTTCACTTTGAAGGTGACCTTAGTGATACTCAGCAATGAGGTATGTAGCACTTTTTCTAGGATGAGTTTGTGAAGTTAATTGTCAGACTTTGTATGGTGGCAGCTGTTACAGCCATTCCATCTGAAATTTCTTTGGAAGGTGAAGTAGGTGCTGGTATGAGTGTGTAGTTTCCCGAGGGGAGTTTTCAAAGGTGACATTAGTGATGTTCAGCTATGAGATGTGTTGCACCTTTTCTAGGATGAGTTCGTGAACTTAACTTCATGTGCCTCCTCTCATTAAATGTTTATAGTAAAGAAAGTCTAGAATTTATTTTATTACTTTTTAACCTTTTCTCAAAAGGAATTATTTCCTTAATCAAATCTGAACAAATGTTTAAGAACTAGAAGCCCATCACTGTAGTCACGTATTAGGATAAATTTAAAAAATGTCCTACAATACATAATATCTTCCCTTTATAGTATTCTCAGCCTGTCTTTTTGAATGTAGATACACTATATTAAATTGAACAAGGAACATTTGATTAGAGTTTTATGACTTGCAAAGTATTTTTCACTTTATTATTTAATCCTCATATTAAATACAGACATATGGCAGATGTCCTCTGGTGGTCAGTCTAAATGACCACCCTAGACTTCCTATTCAGTGGCTGGTTAAGAAACTGCATGTGATTCTAGTGAACCCTATAAAAGCCCTCCTTGGCACTTTGGTGTCGAAATTAATGTGGAGACTATGTCCACTTGCCTTTGGGGTCCTGTGACTAGATGGATATGAATGTGGAGCTGCTTGATATATCCGATTTGTTTTGAGTAGGAGAGAAGAGATTAACATACTGAGATGAATGTAGATGAAATAAAAAGATAAAAAAATTTCCCAGTGGGGCGAACCCTTCATCCAGCTATATTTGAGCTACGTTTTATGATACATTTATTTTCCCGTAAGTTAGTTTAAAGCAGGTTTTTGTCACTAAAGAATGTTCTTCATTATGTATATTCTCACCTCAATTTAGAGGCGAAAGACTGCAGTTCTGTGAAGGACATCTTTACCTCTATCTGGGAGGGCTTGAATAAAACCTGTCCTCACTGCAGCTGACTAATTTGGCATGCCAATTATATCCTATTCAAGAATGAATTTCTGTGTCACTGTGTTTCTTTTGTTTTGGTTTTTGTTTGCTTTTTTTGGTCTTAAGTTTTGGTAGATTACCTTGTTTCTTTCCTAAAAAGAGGTTGCAGCTCTGACTACATAACCTTTCTGCTCGCGCACTAGCAGATAGCTGGGTAGCTGTGCGACTCTTCACCTGCTTTGCCTCCTGAAGCCCAGACTCCCTTGCTTCAGGCCTTCAGCTCAGAATACATCATCTATAGAACCACTCCAAGCACATTGAGTTATTTTATTTATTTATTTGGACAGACTACATATTATAATTTAATTTTTTATTTTTAATTATTACAGCTACATAAAAGTTGTATATGTTTATAGGATACATGTGATGTCTTGATACAGGCATACAATGTGAATGAATTAAATCAGGGTAATTGAGGTATCTATAACCCAAGGCATTTATCATTTCTTTGTGTTAGCAACATTCCAATTCCACTGTTATAGTTACTTTAAAGTACACCCTAACTTAGTGTTGGTTATAGTTACTTTGTTGTGCTATCAAATTTGTTCATTCTATCTAACTGTACTTTCACACCCATTAACCATCCCCACTTTATCCCCCTCACTGCCCACTCTTCCCAGCCTCTCCTTTCATCATTATACTCCCTGTCTTCATGAGATCAACTATTTTTAATATTTGACTCCCACATATGAGTGAGAACATGAGAAATATGTCCTTCTGTACTTGGCTTATTTCACTTAACATAGTGTTCTCTATTCTACCCATGTTGTTGCAGATGCCAGGATTTCATTCTTTTTGTGGTTATATAACATTCCATTGTGTATCTGTACCACAATTCCATTATCCATTCATTTGTTGATGGACACTTAGGTTGATTCCAAATCTTGGCTGTTGTAAACCGTACTTCAGTAAACATGAGAGTACAGTTACCTTTTTGATATAATGATTTCCTTAGTAGGGTTGCTGGGTCATATGGTAGTCTAGTTTTAGTTTCTTGAGGACCTTCCATACCATTCTCCCTCGTGGTTTCACTAATTCATATTCCCACTAATGGTGTATAAGGGCCTCCCTTTCTCCACATCCTCACCAGCATCCATTATTGGCTATCTTTTTGATAAAAGCCATTTTAATAGGAGTGAGATGGTTCTCATTATAGTTTTGGTTTGCATTTCTCTGATGACTAATGACGTTGAGCATTTTTTCATAAACATATTGGCCATCTGTATGTCTTCTTTCGGGAAATGTCTATTTAGATTCTTTGGATTATTTAATTTTTTCCTAGTGAGTTGTTGGAGTTCCTATATATTCTAGTTATGAATCTCTTGTCATATGGGTAGTTTGCTAATATTTCCTCTCATTCTGTGAGTTGTCTCTTTACTTTGTTGATTGTTTCCTTAGCTGTGCAGAAGCTTTTTAGCTTGATGTGATCTCATTTATCTAATTTTTCTTTGATTATCTGTGCTTTTGGAGTATTACTCAAGAATTCCTTGCCCAGACCAATGTCCTGTAGCATTTCCCTAATGTTTCCTTTTAATAGATTTAAAGTTTTAGATTTAAGTCTTTAATACAGTTTGATTTGATTTTTGTATATGATAAGACATCAGGGTCTAGTTTAATTCCTCTGCATATGGATATCTACTTTTCCCAGCATCACTTCTTGAATAGACTTTTCTTTCTCTACACGTTTTTGGCAGCTTTGTCAAAGATGGGTTCACTGTAGATTTAGGGATTTATTTCTAGTTCTCTATTCTATTCCATTGGTTTATATATCTGTTTTTATCATGATATTTTGGTTACTATAGCTCTGTGGTATAGTTTGGAAGTCTGATGATGTGATTCCTCCAGTTTTATTCTTTTTGCTTAGCATGGATTTGGCTATTCTGGGCCTTTTGTGGTTCCATATAAATTTTAAGGTTATTTTTTCTAGTTGTGTAAAGAATGTCATTGGTATTTTGATGAGCATTGTACTGAATATGTAGTTTGCTTTGGGCAGCATAGAAATGTTAACAATATTGATTCTTCTAAGTCATAAGCATGGAATATCTTTTCTTATTTTTATATCCCATCCAATTTCTTTCATTAAAATTTTATAGGTTTCCTTATAGAGATCTTTTGCCTCTTTGGTTAAGTTTATTCTTAGGCTTTTTATTGTTGTTTGCTTTTTTAATTTGTAGCTGTTATAAACTTTCTTGGCTTCTTTTTCAGATTGTTGGCATATTTGTGTATGCTGATTTTGTATCCTGCAACTTTACTGAATTTGTTTATCAGTTTCAGTAGTTTTGGGGGGTGAAATCTTTCGGTTTCTCTTGTTATAAAATCATATCTGCAAACAAGGATAATTTGACTTCTTCCTTTCCAGTCTGGGTGCCTTGTATTCTTTCTCTTGTCTAAATGCTTTGATAGAACTTCCAGTACTATGCTGAATGACAGTGCTGAAAGTGGGCATCTTTCTCTTGTTCCAAATCTTAGAGCAATGGTTCTCAACCTTCCTAATGCCACAAACCTTTAATACAGTTAAAAGCGGTTGCAACCCACAGGTTGAGAACCACTGTCTTAGAGGAAATACTTTCAGTTTTTTCCCATTCATTCTGATACTTGTTGTGGGTCTGCTATACAGTATATGGCTTCTATTGTGTGTGAGGAAAGTTCCTCCTATACCCTGTTTTTTGGGAGTTTTTATTGTGAATGGATGTTGAATTTTATTGAATGCATTTCAGTATCAACTACAATTATCATATGGTTTTTGTCCTTTATTCTGTTTATATGATGTATTACATTGATTTATTTGCATATGTTAGCCATCCTTGTACCCCCTGTGATGAATCCTACTTGATCATAATGGATTATCTTTTTCCTGTGTTGTTGAATTTAGTTTGGTAATATTAGTGTAGGATTTTTGCTTCTATGTTCTTCAGTGATATTTCCCTCTAGTTTTCTTGTTTTGTTGAATCCTTTTCTGGATTTGGTATCTGGATCATAGAGGCCTCATAAGATGAGTTTGAGGGCATCCCTCCTTCTTAATTTTTTTTGAATAGTTTAAGAAGGACTAGTATTCTTTCAGTGCTTGGTATAATTCAGCAGTGAAGCAATCAGGTCTCAGGCTTTTCTTTGGTGGGAGACTTTTTATTACTGCTTCTGTCTCATTACTTGTCATTGTACTTGTCATTGGTCAGGTTGTAGATTTCTTTTGTGTTCAATCTTGGTAAGTTATATTTGTCTGGGAATTTGTCCATTTCTTCTAAGTTTTTCAATTCAGCATTGAGTTGTTCATAGTATTCTCTAAAGGTACTTTAGATTTCTCTATTAGTTGTAATGTCTCCTTTTTCATCTCTGATTTTATTTGAGTCTTTTGTCTTGTTTTTTCTTAATCTGACTCCATGTGTGCCAATTTTGTTTATCTTTCCAAAAACATCAAACTTTTCATTTCATTGATCTTTTATATTTTTGTGTTTTTAATTTATTTCTGCTCTGATCTTCATTATTTATTTTCTTCTACTAATTTCAGTTTGGTTTGCTCTTGTTCTATTCTTTTGACATACACATTTGTTTATTTCAAGCTTTTCTACTTTTTTGATGTAGGCGCTTACTGTTATAAACTTCCACTTTATTGTTGCTTTTGATATATCCCATAGCTTTTTATATGTTTTTGTTTTCATTTGTTTCAAAAGGTTTTAAAATTTCCTTTTTAATTTCTTCATCAGCTTGTTGGTTATTCAGAAGTGTATTGTTTAATTTCAGATTTTTGTATAGTTTCCAATGTTCTTCTTGTGATTGATTTATACTTTTATCAGGGCCGTTAGGGAGAATTCTTTTATATGATTTCTATTTTTTTTTTTTTTTGAATTTTTAAGGATTTGTTTTTGTGGCCTAATGTCTTTCCCTGAGAATGATACATGAAATGAAGGTGTATTCTGCAGCTGTTGGTCAAAACATTCTGCAAATATCTGTTGGGTGCATTTGGTCTATAGTGCAGATTATGTTCAGTGTTTCTTTGTTGACTTTTTTGTATGGATGATTGATCTGATGCTGTGAGTGGACTGTTAAGGTCTCCAACAATTATTGTATTAGAATCTATCTCTTTTATTAGCTCTGGTAATGTCTGGGTGCTCTAGTGTTAGATACATGTATATTTAGAATTGTATTCATTTATGGAATTTGCCCCTTTATCATTACAGAATGACCTTTTTTGTCTTATTTTACAGTTTTTATCTTGAAATCTATTTTACCTGACAGTAGTATAGCTACACCTGCTCTTTTTTTCTTGGGGGGGGGAGTGTCCTTTTATTTCCAATCTACATGTCTTTATATGTGAAGTGTGTTTCTTGTAAACAACATATAGTTCAGTTTGTTTGTTTTTTTTTAATTCATTCAGCTACTCTGTATCTTTTGATTGGAGAGTTTAGTCTGTTCACATTCAATACATTATTGATAGGTAAGGATTTACTACTGCCATCTTATTTGATTTCTGGTTGTTTTCTGGTCCTCTCTTCCTTCCTATCTTCCTTTTTTAAAAAGATTTTCTCCAGTAATATGTTTTAATTTATTGCCTTTTGTATTTTATGTATCTGTTGTAGGTTTTTTGATTTGCAGTTGCCATGAAGCTTGTAAAAAATTTTTATGGCCAATTGAGCATTTGACAACTCTGCTTACAAACACCAAACAAATAAATGAGTGAGTAGAAATCTAACATAAATTCCATGGTTAACTCCACTCTCCCCTTCTTAACTTTTCATTGTTTCCATCTATATCTTTTTCTACTATCTGTCTTTCACAAACTTTTTGTAGTTATTTTTGTTAGTTTTGTCTTTTAGTCTTGTACTCAAGATATAAGTGATTTATGCTCTGCATTTATAGCAATAAATTATTCTGTATTTGTGTAATTACTATTACAAGTGAGTTGTAAACCTTCAAATGATCTCTCCCCCCCTCTCTCTTTCTGTTCTTTTATTTCAGATTGAAGAACTCTTTCCAACATTTCTTGTAGGACAGGTCTGGTGTTGATGAAATCCCTCACTGTTTTTTTTATTTGGGAAAGTCTCTTATTTCTTTCATATTTGTAGAATATTTTGCAGGATGTAATATTCTAAGGTTTAGGTTTGGTCCTTTAGCACTTTGAATATGTCACACCTCTCTCTCCTGGCCTGTGAGTCTGCCACTGAGAAGTCTGCTGCCAGACATATTGGAGCTCCTTTATGTTATTATTATTTTTTTTCCTTGCTTCCTGCAGGATGTTTTCTTTATCTGTGGCATTTGGAAACTTGATTATTACATCCCTGATGTAGTCTTCTTTGAGTTACATCTGCTTGGTGTTCTCTGATCTTCTGATGCTTGAATAATGGTATCTTTCTCTAAATTCAGAAAGTTCTCTGTTGTTACCCCATTTCCCCGAAAATAAGACCGTGTCTTATTTTAAGGTGTGCTCCCAAAGATGTGCTAGGTCTTATTTTCAGGGGACGTCTTATCTTTCCTGTAAGTAGGTCTTATTTTCGGAGGATGTCTTATTTTCAGGAAAACAGGGTATTTCTTGTATAAACTTTCTATGCTGATGTTTCTTTCTCTACCTTCTTTTAGTTCAGTAACTCTGTGATGTGTTTTGAAGCTATTTTCTAGATCTTGTAGGCATACTTCATTCTTTTTATTCTTTTATTTTTTTCTTCTAATTGTGTATTTTCAAATAGACCGTCTTCTGTTTCACTCATTCTTCTGCTTGACTCATTCTTTTGTTGAGATACTCTAATGCCTTTCTAAGTTTGTCAATTGAATTTTTCAGCTCCAGAATTTCTGATTAATTTTTCTTTTTACTCAGTATCTTTGTTAAATTTCTCCTGTAGGCTTCTAATTTTTCTCTGTGTTGTCTGGAAGCTCACTGAGCTTCTTCAGGAGAGCTATTTTGAAATTTTGGTCTGAAAGGTCACCTATCTTCATCAGTCTGGGATTGATTCCCTTGTGTCTTACTTAGTTTGTTTGTTCATGTCTCCTTGGATGTTCTTGATGATTGTGGATATTTGTTGATGCCTGGGTATCAAAGAGCTGGTATTTATGGCTTGTTTGAACCTTTCTTCAGAAGGCTTTCCAGATATTAAAAAAAGGGATTGAATTTTATGATCTAAGTCTTTGGTCACTATAGCCATTTCATCACTAGAGTCACCCCAAGCCCAGTAATGCTATGACTCTTACAGACGCCTGGTGGTACTGCTTTGGTGGAGAGTAAAATATGTGAGAATTCCCTGGATTGCCAGGCAGTGTCTCCCATTCTCCATGCTGGGCTGCTAGAATTGGGGGGGGGAGTGATGTGGGCACTCTCTCAGGGCCACTGTAGCTAAGACTGTGCCAGGTCACCCTGCTCAGTGTCACCCAAAGCCTGTGGTGACTGTTGCCTGGCTACGGCTGATGTTTTTTTCAAAGCCCAGGGGTTATTCAAAGCCCAGAGGTTATTTAGTCAGCAAGTGGTGAATTTTTCCAGGACTGGGTCTTTCCCTTCTGGGCAATGTGTTTCTTTCTTTAGAGTGGTTCTAGAAATGCTGTTCAGGATCTAAGTCCTTCAAACAGGGACTTTTGGAGTTTGCTTGGTACTTTATTTTACTGTGACTAAGCTGGCATGCAATTTGGAAAACACAGTCTTCTGCACTCTTGTCTTTGCTTTCCCCAAGCAGAAGAAGACTCTCCCTGAGCTGTACTGCCTGGCATTGGAGATGTGGTGACACAAGCCCTAACTTGGCCTCCCCCTGCTGATGTCTGACTGGGTCACGTGTATTTCAAGTTCCCGGGCTACTAGCCGGCCCAGCCACACAAGTTGCCTAAGGACTGCAGTCTTTGTGGCTGGACTGACTATCTTATGAATTTATTCCAGGCCCCAGGCTTCTCCTTGTCAGCTGATGGTGGGGCTAGCCAGAAGTCCGGTTTCCAGGAAGAAGATTTCCCTCTGGTTGCGTGGGTTTTATGTCCCTCCCTGGGTGCCGGCATAGTTGCGCCCTGTGCTTTGTTGTTCCCCTTGTGACAGAGTGAGCCTGGGTTCCATGGAAAAGTCTCACAATCACTTCATTCTCCCTCCCCCAAGCACACAGACCCTTTCTCGATGTTGCTCCCTGGCAGGAGGATTAGGGAGGGGTGGTGTAGGCAACACAAGACTATAATTTCTGCCTTCCTCAGGGCCGCTTTCCTTGATATAATCTTAAATCCAGGTATGGTGTTTGTTCATTCAACTTTTTTTTTTTTTCCTTAAGATGCTTTCTTGTGTGGATGGCTGTTGAATTTGGCGTTCATGCAGAAGGCCAGTTGCCACAGGTTTTTATGTGACCATTTTGGTCCCCCGAATCAGTTTAAATCTGTCTCTGAAGATGATTAGGAAGGATCCAAGCTGAGCATTTCATATTTACCACCCTAGAATCTTTCAGAAGACACTCTGTAGTGGTGTCGTGGGGAGAAAAGGATTCTTCTATTTGTTTTATGTATGTCGGCCTACATGTCCCTAGATAGTCCCCTGCCATCCTGGGAGAACAAATGGCAGAGAAATTAGTTTAGAATTCAGGAAAAAAATACTTCCATACTTTGTGAATGGTAAGAAAAGAAAGGAACAAGTAATATGATTTTTCAAAGGTTAAATACAGTAACACCTCCTAAGTCAGCTTTGCTGGAGAAAGAGCTACACCATAAATGAATTTTGAAGAAACACTTTAAACATAAAAAACTATTTATAAAAACCTATTCCGACTGTTGTAAGATTGGAATCTTTCTAAGATTTATTGCATACTCCCCTGCTTTACTTTCTGAACCAGAGCTCTCCTGATGTAATCTGTCTCCTTAGAGAGTTGGGGGCCTCACTATTGTTTTTGAATGACCACAGAATGGAGTACTCTATGCTTGTTTATAATTTCATCCTGATTTTTTAATTCTAGTTTTCCTATATATTTTTTTAAAGGCAGATTTTCTCCATTAGCTATTCCTTATAACTATATCTTCTCTGCTATTGATTTAAATCCGTCTTATTTTACAGAAGGTCTGCATGAGGCCTGGCTTCAGTACTCTCCTATGGAGTAGATGGATTTTTGACATCTACTTTTCTCTAACCACATAGAAACATTAGATCTCTTGTCTCTAGGTAGGCTTGGATACAAAGTACCCTGGATCCCAATGAAAGGGAGGAAGGAGAACTTGGCTAAATACCTGCTCAATACTAATAACTATCATTTTTCTGACCACTTATGAGGTTTCTGGCACTGTGCCTCATCTCATTTATACCTCACAACAAGGCTTAGAGGATTTGTCAGGCATCGTTCTAAATGCTTTACACAGATTATCTCATTTAATGCTCAGACATTCCTATGAACCTCAGGGGAAGAAGGTCATGTAAGGCAAAGGTTATAACCTCAGTCCACTGGATTCCAGGGATGACTTGGCATTGCAGTGAAATTAAAAATTCTATCACAAAAGGTTCCATTCAACAAGGCTGTCCAGGGACACGGAGCAAATAGCAGAACTAAGATTCAGTTCTGATTATTCCAGGGCACATGCCCTTAACCACCCTTCACGTGGCCTTACACTTGTTTCTCCACTTGGTACAGCTGACTCTCTGGAGCTTGGGCTCCCTATCTCCCTCTAGCTCTTCTTCCCTAGGATGAGAGTCTTCCCTCTCCTATATTCCTCTTACCTGTAGACACATCTCCTTGTGTTCCCAGTAACTTCTTCCTGATTTCTAAATTGGGCCCTCTGTGTGCACTTACTACATCCTGTGTTGAGAATAGTCCAGTTGCCAGGAATTTAAATTTACATTATGCACGTATATGTCAGTTTGTCTTTTTTCAAGCACAGCAGTACTACTAAAAATAGGCATATATCTGGCCTATAGAAAATGCAAATATGGATTGGCAGACCCATTGCCATAAATAGGTGTCCACAGGTTGAGATCATTGTGTAGGGGCCAATGTAAGTTAACGTCACAGAGCCGGCTTAGCGGTCAAACAGATGTGGGTTCAAAGTGTGACTCTGTAACTCTCTAGGTTGTGTGATCTTCACTCTGAATCTCAACTACTAGCCAGCCTGACCACCTTCGATTAAGGCTTGTTTTAACATTTCAGTGACATCAGGAATTTGTCCACGCATATAATCAAGGCAGCAACCCATTTCTGTATGGGAGGCCATAGTGTGAAGGTTGCAAAGAAGTAAATAGAACTATGCCCCAGCTTTGTGCTGCTCTCCATCCTGGGCTCATTTAGTGACACAATCTGGAAAATCAAAAAGTAAGGGCTTGTGTTGTCTAGATGGTGAAGAGACTTGCCATCAACATATATATATATATATATATATATATATATATATATATATACCTTCCCTAGGGGTACATCTCATTCAGGAGCTATTTAGAGGTTCAGAATCCAACCCTGGATCTTTCCCTTCTCTTGCAGATATAGGAAATATCGCTGTGGCCCCAGGGAAGTCCCTGTCCCCATCCTAGTGCTGCCCCTGTGTTCCACCCTCTGCACGGACCTTCTCTTCCCACAGGCTAATTCTTCCTCATGAGCAAGTTCCTGGGACTCCACTGCAGAAACTCTAGGGATCAACCAAGCTGACTGGAACCATGGACACAGAGCAAGGAAGGCTCAAGGAGACAGAGTATTCATCTTTACTCCTTTACAGGATGGTTAAAATAATAGCAAGCGCACTAAATATACTTTCTATGTCTTGTCCCACTTAATCTTTCCATTGCTCTGGTGAAGTAAGTTCTGTTACCTCCATTCTACATAAGAGGACCCTGAGACTCAAACACCATAGAACTGGCCCAGGGTTACCCAGCTAGTAAGTGGAGGAGCAGAGATTTGAACCTAGGTCTATATGACTCTGTGCTCTAGGCAATTATACCTCTTTCCATAAAGGTATTCTGAGAGTATTAAGTTCAAATTGTAGACCTAATTTAATGGTTAGACTTGAAAGACATTGTTTAGAAATAAGCTTTTTGTGAAAGTTTCTTTCTTCTAGGTCAGTGGTTCTCAACCTTCCTAATGCCATGATCCTTTAATACAGTTCCTCATGTTTTGGTGACCCCCAACCATAAAATTATTTTCATTGCTACTTCATAACTGTAATTATGTTACTGTTATGAATCATAATGTAAATATCTGATATGTAGGATGGTCTTAGGTGACCCCTGTGAAAGGGTTGTTTGACTCCCAAAGGGGTCGCGACCCACAGGTTGAGAACCACTTGTTCTAGGTGATATTGAAAATTAAATGTAGGTCCAGGCTTAATCTTCCCATGATGGAAAGTAATCACACTAGGGAGGCGATTCCCAAGAGATCCAGTCAGTTTCAGTCTGTTCAGGTTACAAACCCTATGACTTGCAAGTGAGCACAAGTGTTTAAAAGGAGAATTAAAGTAAAGAGTGTTGTAATATCTGTACAAATCCATTAGCACCGCCAGAAAACTGACCCCATGTCCTGTAGGTCTCATTCACGGTAGCTATGCTGGAGAGTCTCCTGTACTCAGTCCTCCCACAGTTGAAGGTACCAATTCAGTAGGGATGGTTCTTTTTGGTCTCTTGTTTTCTTTTGCTCTTATTTTCTTTAGAAGGTAAACAAAGCAGATAAAGCTCCCCCATCTCCGTAAAGTATTGGAGTACAAACTCTTTGATCAGAACTTCCAGTCCATCTTAAGCTCTGAAACCGGCCCCTGGTTCCACTAAGATGTATCAAGTGAGCTGCGGACGTCAATGCCCTCGTCTGCTGCCTCGCTGGCACTTCCTCTCCATCTTCTGCTAGTTTGACTCCTGCACCCTGCGTTTCCTGCAGCCTCCTTTGTTTGTTTTCTTTTGCTGCTGTAACAAATTACCACAAACTTAGTGGCTTAAAATTACATGTTTGTTTTCTTAACAGTTTTCGAGGTCAGAGTCTGAGGTGAGTTTATGTGGCTAAAATCACAATCTCATCAGGGCCTGCCCCTCTGGAGGGTCTGTGGGAGAATCTGTTCCATTTGTCTTTCCAGATTTTAGAGTTGGTTCTTGTTCTTTAAGCTTATCATGTTTCCCCTCTGCTTCTATAATCAGATGGCCTTCTTCCCTGTCTGGCCTTCCTGTATCCCACTTTTAAAGACTCTTGTGATTATTGGACCCACTTAGATAATCTCCCATCTCAAAGTTCTTAACTCACATCTGCAGAATCTCCTCGACCATGTCAAGGGGACACATTCACACGTTCACTGGTCAGGGACATGTTTAAGAGCCATTATTCAGTCTGCTGTACCCCCTTCTTATGGAGGGTGTACGGGAAAGGAAGCTCAAAGAACAAGGAAGTTTCTGTGGTATCACAGAATGAACATGAAACTTGCAGCAAAGGGATTTTGCTCCAATCTTGAATCAGACATTATGCTCACTGTCAGATCCCCACTTCTTGGAGAGGAGGACTAGTCCACCCATATCCCTCCTAGCTATAAAACTGTATAACTTGACAAATTAACTTAGAGTAAAATATACATGACTTGAAGCAATTTTACTGTGGACTAGGCTTTTCTCCAAAGGGTTGACTTTATTCTAAAAGTAATAATTCATAAAATTTGAATGTACACAGCTGTGATTTAATAAAAGAAAAATTTGATGTAAGAATTATTTTTTGTTTTGCCAAATAAACATATTCAGAACTTCTGGAACTATACCCGGCAACCAGGCTCTTCCTCTATACTGAGGCCTGTCCAAGTAGGGGCCAGTCATAAATATATATATACATTTATGTATTTTGCATACATAAATATATACAAGGTCTCCCAGAATGTGGGAGATGATCTGTTGATCATCTGCATTAGAATCACCTGGGACACTTGTTACAAATAGAATCTGGGCTCCATCCCAGGTCTGTTCTCTATGGAGGATAACTGACATATATTGAGTGGCTCAGAGTTAATTCTTAGAGCAATGAAATTGAGAATTACTGAACAATAAGCATAATTACTCATTACAAGTTAAAGCATTTAAAAAATTGCAAATCGTTAAGAACGGAAAAGGGTTATCTTGGTTCCTTTTTTCTACCTTCATGTTCATTTTGCCAATAAGAAAACTGAAGCTTAGAGAAATTAAACTTCTTGCTCAAGTCTCAACAACTTTGAAGCAGAGTCAAGACTGTAAATAGTCTTGTTTTGTTTTTAGAGGCAGGATTTTGCTATGTTGCCTATGCTTGCCTGTGGTGGTTATTCACAGGTGCAACTGTAGCCTTCTACTCCTGCGCTCAAGCTATTTTTTTTCCTATTTAGAAAACTTTATTGAACACCACACTTATCAAAAGAAAACTGAGAATTACCTGAAGGCACCCTTTCATTTCACATGACCTACCCTAAATTTTTTTGTATTAAAAATATGGTTACATATGAAATTAGTAAAATGCAGCATATAAAATCTTCATGCTGAGCAAAAACAAGTCCAAAAAAAGTTACCATATATCCATACAATAACTCCCTGGGCACGTGTTTCCTATGTAAATCATGCTTGAATGCAATTTTTAGAACCATTTAAAAGATATTTTACAATTTGTTAACTGTAGGCATCCACATTTTTCTTCCACCACATGATCTGTTCCTGTGATTAAGTTGGTGGTATCTGCTAAGATCCACTGAATGCAGCAAAAAAAAAAAAAAACACTGGTTACTTCTCAAGGTTTGAGAAATCTCGTCTACCTGTAGTGTAGCTTCCTGAGATTTCTGCTCCACTGAAGTGAAACCCAGGGTTTTCTTTCTGGAATCCCTCTCATGTAAGCTTTCTCTGCATTTGGTCTTGGGCCCAAGGATCAGCTGTGTATTCAGATTCTAGGATTGAAGTCTAACAATGTGCTGCGTCTCTCTTTGTCTTTGTAAGAACAATACGAACCATTTTTCTGTCCTCCAAAGTCCATGTTCCCTCTTCAGCTAATGTAGAATCAAAAAGTTTGCCCTTGAGGATCTTGCAGCTACCCACAGCCAGCGCCACATGCCTGCTCTACAGACCCTACTGGATATCCTGGGTGCGAGTGCCTGTGGCGCCTGAACTTCAGGGAACACATTCTTCTATGTCTGGTACCACTGGCCTTACGGGGCCCTGCATGGAACCACCCCATTGCGCTCCTCAAAAGGGCCCAATATAGGACATAGTATAGCTGCTTCCCAGCAGCAGCCGCCAACCCCCCCACCTTTTTTTTTTGAGACAGAGTCTCACCTATGTCACCCCCAGTAGAGTGCTCTGGGGTCATAGCTCACAGAATCCTCTAATTCTTGGGCTCAAGTGATTCTCTTGCTTCAGTCTCCCAGTAGCCGGGACTACAGGCACACACCACAATGCCCAGATATTTTTAGAGATGGTATCTCACTTTGGCTCAGGCTGGTATCCAATTTGTGAGCAATCCACCTGTCTCAGCCTCTCCGAGTGCTGGGATCACAGACCTGAGCCACCACGCCTGGCCTATTCAAAGTATCTTTTTGCCGCAGCCTCCTAAGTGCCTGGAACTGCAGGTGCATCCTACCATGCCTGGCTTAAAGTCCTCTGACTTCATATTTTAAGTTCATTGCAATTGTACTATTCATGTTTCTTTGTGGGCATAACATTTGTTTGACTAGTTTACTTTTCTTTAGTTATAGTAGCTCCTACATTTCAAAGGAGTCTTAGTAAAAAGATATTATTTTCTAATTGATCTCTATTCTTGACATTAGAGAAGTCATAAAACAACAAAGATTTCTTTAAAATAACATATTTAAATATGCAAGTAATTAAATTATGTTATATTTAAAAATACATTTAAAAATTATGTTATACATTACAACATATATTTAATGATATTAAACATATCATTATGTGTTTTAAAATGTAAAATATCATACTTGAAATTCCTTTTTTGATATTAACTCCAAAGAAATATGAGATGCCTTATGTAGTATTTCACCAATTATAATTTGTCCTTTTATCTTATTCCTAAATTAAATATCCCTGTAAACCTCAATATTCTAGGTCCAAATGAATAGAATTAGTTTCTCCAAAGCAGTGATTAAAAAAGAGTAGAAATATTTCTGAGTGTAATTTTAATGTAGAGTTTACTTTTGAACTATGCTAATGTTTCCTGTATTTCAAAAGGAAAAAAATAAATTGAAAAGGATGGAGAAGAAAGACCTCTGAAGTGAAATGACCCTAAATATACATTAAATTTATAAAATAACCACAAAGAAGAAAAAAATAGCCAAGTAACTTTTATATATGATACTCTGACTTTATCTCCTTAGTGGAATATATTATAAAATATAAATCATAAAAATAAAATTAATTCCAAAGAAATATTAACACATTTACTGCCAAACTAGGGAAAAAAAAGTTTTCTTGCTGTCATGGTATTTTATTAGGTCAAGCACACTAACTGCCGCATGAATTGTATGGAACTCATGCTACATGATTTGAGCCTGGGGTTTCATGAAACACATATAACTCACACATCTCTTACCCCAATAAAACACTGTGGCCCCTGGGGAAAAAATTTTTTTTCTAGTGTGGCAGTCAATATGCAAGAGATAATATATGAGCTATATATGCTTCATGAGGCCCCAAGCTCAAAACTAGCATAAGTTAACTATAACTCACGTGGCTGTTAATGTATAAACACATTAAGTTTCTGGGAAGTGGTATGACCATAGGATTGCCAAATTTTATATATTATAGGATTAATCAAAGAAGCAAATAAATTGTTCTTAGAAACCAGTGTTCTCAGTGTGTAAGAGGAGAAATTAAATATGAGATGAAAAGAGGAGAGGAAGGATGCTCTCCTCGACTGTATCTGTATGGACCTATGTGTGTAGGTGGATGCGTGTAGTATGTCTATGATTGTCTGTGTCTGAGTGCTCTGTCCATCTAAAAGGCCGAGAAGCAATTTGTCCCCAGTGGCAGTGAGATCCCGAGTTCCCAGATCTTGGTTTCTAACCGAAAGGAACTAAGGCTTCTTACAGAAATTATGTATTTTATTATGCCAAAAGTAAGAAGTGCTCAAAACCTGATAGGGAAATGTTAAAAGGGAAAGGAAAGGACCTGCATCCGTCAAAATTGAACCATTTGAACATGGAAGGAACAGTGAAATAATGGATTATCAAACAAATACACACTGGAATGAAATCTTACATATGGAGTGTGTATACATATAAATACATTAATCTTATAGGCCTCTTCAAAATATTTGTATAATGCCCTTATTTGTGTACATACAGAAGAAGTATTTACTTACATTAAGTGCTTTAATAACTGTTTTCACTACTGTTATAACTGGTGTTTCCCAGGGTTGGGTATCGAAGCCAAGTATGTGTATAAATTCTAAACTGAATATTATTTGGTGTATGTAAGATTTGGGGAATGTAATTAGCTTGGTCGTTTTTGTGATCTATTTTTAAAGAGTTTATGATTAGGAATAGAATTTTAGAATTAGGAAGGCTTTCCAGGAATATTTGGCTTAAGGGTCATTCGCCCCACAAATATTCTTCAGACTTTAACACGTCAGGCCAGTGAAAGGATTAGAGTGGACCCGGCTGCTGTTCGTATAATACACAGCTGTAGGTGGCGCCATTCACATATTGTTCATGGCAATGACGCCATCCCTGGTTTTCAAAGCACAAAGTGCAGCACATTTGTTTGCAACACCCTACCTAGTTCCTGGCTATAAAAAATGTTCCAGACCTATGAAATTTCTCCTTATAAGGAAGAAAACACAGACCCGAATTGGCACATACACTACAGTGACAAAAGCACCATGACAGGTTGCTATGGGAATGCATAAAGAGAGTGACCCACCTCAGAACTGGGGGATGAGGGGAGATTTCCTGAGAAAATAAGTGATATCTCTGCTGAAATCTGAATGAAAAAGATAGACTGGTGAAAGGAAGGAGAGGAAAAGAGAGAAGGGAGAATGTGCAAGCGGGGTTCGTTGCAAGCTCTTGAAGGTAAAGAGAGAAGTTGATGCTCAGGCAAGGGAAATGGTCCTGTTGAAAGAACAAAAATGTGCTAAGGAAAGCTCCGGGTCACGAGAAGTTAAGTGGCTTGCCCAGTGCCGCCTACTTGATCTTCTCTTCTGATTCATTAATGAACATGTTCAACTGCAACAGTTTTATTCATCACACGTACAGTTATTTACTCTGGGAAATGTTCTGTCAATACCTCAGTGTACTCTGAGATTAAATCCTCCCCCGGAGCTAGAGCTGTCAGATCTCAGAGGGCAGCAACTCTTCCTGCGCACCTTTGCCCACCGCCCACAGCCTTTGTCGCCTTGCACACAGCTCATCTTCAGAGCTGTTTTGGTTTTTGAGTTGTTGAGCTCTCCATCAATGTAAACAAGTGGAGTATAAATAACTATTACAGGAAGACGTTTGATCTGGAGATGAGGGTATATTTATATTTAAAAGCCAAATGCAAAAACTTGCAAAAAAGCTAAGAGCAAAATTATACCAGCTTCTTTGATTGTGTCTTTATGTTACTATTATTTGCTTCTGGTATTCTTCCTGTTAGAAGTCAATACAAGTCGTTTCTAAGTCAAACAAAATTGAATTCATAAAAAGACCTAAATCTTAAGGGAGTGTTTAAAAAATGGAGGTATGCTTTGCTTCTATTTGGAGCATTCTTATGCAGTACCGTATTCATATAATCAAATGATGTAATTTTATTTTGAAAAATCAAATGTATTTCACATTACTTTTGCTGCCAACATACTAGGCTGATTTGTTGCTAATGGATTATCATATTTGCTTTCTTTTTTTATTAGGTTCATGAACATTTCAGGAATTAAAGTTAGTCCTGAGGGAAGTTCATGAATGTCTAATGCTGGACTGTGGTAAGTCCTCAGTCTTTAGCCACTTTTGCTTGGCAGTATATACTTACTTTCTTTGTTGGGGTCAGTTCAAAGTAGAATTTGTAATTTTCATCTATAATCCCTCTTGTTACAGGATAATATAAATATTACGGATATTTCAGGGTAATATAGATAATACAGATATTTCAGAATATCTATAAATCTATAATATCTGATATTACAGATATTACAGTTATAGTAGCTGTAATCAGATATTACAGTTATTTTGAGATATTACAGTTATTCTAAGATATTACAGATATTAGTAACTATAATATCTGTAATATTATAGATATTACAGTTATTCTAAGATATTACAGATATTAATAACTATAATATCTGTAATATAGTTATATATAATATCTGTAATATTACAGATATTACAGTTATTCTGAGATATTTCATAGTATTTCCATCAAATGTATGATCATTTATCCAATGCTTTCTAAATTATTGTGATTATAGTATAGTTATTCATCTTAGGTTTTTCTTCTGAACTAGCTATGTTGCTGAAATATATTATTTGTTCTAATCTTTTTATCTCATGTTTAACTGTGAAAATTTTCTAACATTTTGAAAAGTTGAAAGCATTTGACAGTGAACATTCCTGTACGTAATATCTGGTTTCTCTCATTAACCGTTTACGTATTAATCTTTTAAAGGTGATGTTCTTTAATTAATCCTCTTGCCATATAATATCCCATTGCTTGAATTTTGCAATTTACCCGTGCTACAGTCATGCGTGTTTGGGGTGGTTTACAACTTTTGTCTATTCTTAAGAGGGTTGTACTAAAGATTCTTGTACAAGTTTTTTCTTGCACATTTACACTCATTTCTGTAGTGTACATATCCAGGAGTGGAGTTGCTGGCTCACAGGACCATGCACACTCAGCCTTACTGTATACGGCCACAGGGTTTCCTGTTTGGTTTTATTAATTTCAAGGTGGTTGTATAATTTAAAATTACAATACAACAATAGCATGTGAGGGTACAGCTGCTCCACATCCACTAATACTTATATGATTTTTTGCTTTATTTTAGTCTCTTTTGGCAGGTGCATATCATATTGTATTGCTGCTGTAATTTGGATTTCCCTGGTGACTACTGACATGGAGGATTTTTCCATTTTTTAATCAAACCTTTGGGTGTCTTTTTTCTGTGAAAGGCCTGTTCTATAATTTTACTCATTTTAAAAATTAGGTTGTCTGCTTTTTCTCATTGATTTGCATAAAATCTTTATATATTCCATGAGTCTTCTCATGTATATGTATTAAAAACCTCTTTCACTCACTAGTTTATCTTCTCACCACTTTAATAACTTTTTACGAACAGAAGTTTCACATTTAATTCAGTTTATCAACCGTTTTGTTTTTGCTTTATTCTTTTTCTGTCTTCTTTAAGAAATCTTTGGCAATTGCAAAGCCATGAAGATATTCTCCTCTGTAATCTTTTACAAGCTTTATAGTTTTACCTTTCTCATTTAAGTCTTAATCCATCTGGAACTTATTTTTATGCATGAAGTCTAAGGGTCATGGTTATTTCCCCCCCTCCCATATGATTATCCAAAAATTCAGCACAGTTTACTGAGGAAACTACTATTTCTGATTGCACTGTAGGTATCTTTGTTATAAAGGAAGTGACCATACATGGGTGAGTTTGCTTCAGAACTCTCAACTTTGTTCCAATATTCTGCTTGTCTCCTTTTGTGCCAGGACAGGTGTGCTTTTGCTATTATATCTTTGTAATAAACTTGATATCTGACAGCGTGAATTTTCTTTATTCTTTGAAATTGCCTTCCCTAGTTTTCATTCTTTGCGTTATTTGCATTTTAGAATGAGCCTGTCAATTTCCACCAAAATAAAATTGCTAGAATTTTTATTTGGATTGCATTGAATCCACGTATCAATTTGGTGTTAGTCTTTACAACAGTGGTTTTCAACCTTCTTAAGGCCGTGACCCTTTAATACAGTTCCTTATGTTGTGGTGACCCCCAACCATAAAATTATTTTTGTTGCTACTTCATAACTGTAATTTTGCTACTGTTATGAATCATAATGTAAACATCTGATATTAGGCGACCCCTGTGAAAGGGTCATTTGACACCTAAAAGGGTCGCGACCCACAGTTTGAGAACCGGTGCTTTACAACATTGAGTCTTCTAATTTTTGAAGGACTCTATTTATTTTCCCATTTCTTTAATATTCCTTAATTTCTCTTGGTGGTATTTTGCAGCATTTTTGGGTTATATTTCTTTTATTAAGCTTATTACAAGATTTTTAATGGTATTTAAAAGTATTAGAAATGGTATTATTTTGACATTTTAATTTAACTATATAGAATGTCTAATGGACTAGCTAAAAATTAATGTGTATCTTATTATGTTCTCTAAAAATAATGATACTGCCCTCATGTCCTATCTTTATAAGCTTTTATTTTTCTAGACTCTCCAGGACAGTGTCGGATAGAACTGGTTTTAGCAAACTTTCATATTTAATGACAGGGAAAATCTCAAAGGGAAAGGTTTCTAAATTTCACCAGAAAAGTTAGGCTTTCAAATTTTTTATCTATGCTTTATTAGATTTTTTGATTTCTAGTTTGCTAAAAATGTGTTTCCTCATCATATAATGGAAGAAATTGTTAATTTTGTCTAAACTGTCAAATTTATTGCTATGAAATTATTCACTGTGTCTCTTGTCTTTTTTTAATTGAGGCAAAATTTATGCACAGTGAATTGCACAAACCTTAACTTTATAATTTGGTAAGTTTTGCCCACATATTCAACAACACTATCAAGATTTAAAATACTTTCATCACTAAAAATTTCTTTTATGCTCTCTTCAAATTAATTTCTATCATGCCTTTGACTTCTTTCACAGATTAGTTTTTCTTTATCTTGAAAACGAAAAGGAATAATAAAATGGTATTTATTGGGAATGAGAATTCTGACTTCCTTATCTCAACATAACATCTCCAAGACTCAGGCATGGTGTTGCATCTATCAGTAATTTGTTCTTTTTATTATTATTGAGTAATATGCCATTAAATGAATGGGCCAAAATTTGTTTATCAATTCTATCAATTGACAGTGGGGTTGGTTTCAGTTTGGGGCTTTTATGGTTAAAGTTCAATAGGGAATCATTTAGAAGTTATTTTGTGGACATATGTGTTCATTTTTCTTGGGAAAATTAGAATGGAACTATTGGATTGCAAGATAAATGTTTAAAGTTACAAGAATTTAACAAAACATTTTCTAGAGTGGTTTATTTACATCCTTATTAGTAGTATGTGAGAGTTGTAGTTGCTTTGTAGTCTCACCAACATTTGATTTTGTGCCAAGCTAATCCTGGCAGAGATTCCTTTAGTGCTTAAGGTGTCACCTAGGGTTGGGGTCTCATCTGCTACTTGAGTGGGGAAGGATCTGCTTCCAAGCTTGTGGTTGTTGTCAGGATTTGATACCCTGGGGGTTGCTGGACAGAGGCCTCTGCTCATTGCTGGCAATTGGCTAAAGATGCTGTGAAGTCTTTGCCATGTAGCCTTCTCCATAGGGCAGCTTACTGCATCTAAGCCAGAGTCAGTGGTTAAGGTCAGCTAATGGGAGAGAAGTTAGTTTTATATAATGTCATCAGGGAAGTTACTTCTCATCAACTTTGCCTTATTCTCTGGGTTCAAAGCAAGCCACATATCCTGCCAACATGCCAAGATAGGAGATCGCACAAGGGCATGGATATCAGGAGGTTGGCATAAGTAGGGCCAGCTTAGAGTTTGTTGGTCCTCCACAACTACCCTGTTTCCCCGAAAATAAGACAGTGTCTTATATTAAGGTTTGCTCCCAAAGATGTGCTAGGTCTTATTTTCAGGGGACGTCTTATCTTTCCTGTAAGTAGGTCTTATTTTCGGAGGATGTCTTATTTTCGGGGAAACAGGGTAGTTCAGACGTTTAGATCTTTTCTCCAGGGATGCACACTTTTTTTCTGGTTGACTTAGTCATACTATTGTACAGAGTAGTAACATAACTAAATGTGACCAATTGAATATAATGGGGTGGGACAAGTTGGAAGAACTTGGGGTTCGTAATTAAGACTTGTACATTCATGTGGAACAGAGACCCTCCAGAAGAAGGGTTTGAATGATGGACAACCCGCTGATAATAGTCCAGTTATTAGTCCAAGAAGGAGTTCAAAACTGTGCCTCCTTAATGCCCCGAAAGTGAGAGGGCCCTGGGGTAGAGGTCCTGGCCAATGTGGAGGATGTTCACCATCTTCCGGTTTGTCACCTGGTGGCATGTCCCTGTCAAGGCGTGGGGCCCTCTGATAGTGCTCTAATTCCTGGGAGGGACTGGCAAGAGCACGGCTGATGTTATGGTGTGCATATGTCCCCTTCAGATCTCAGGTGTTGCCGTTGTGACAGTATTAAGAGGTAGGGCCTTTGAAAAGCAGCTTCAGGCAACATTCATCTCTTGCCCCCTGCCTTTTGCCACAGGTGAACACAACATTTCTCCCTTCCCAAGGATGCACCCTCACCAGACAACGGAACCTACTGGAACCTTGATCTTGGACTTTTCAGCATCAAGAACTGTGACAAATTTTGGTTTTTTATAAATTTTATAGTCTCAGATATTTTGTGCTAACAGCACAAAACAGACCAAGTCAGATAAGGAGTCAATGCCATAAAGAATAACAAAGACATGGATCTGAGAAAGAGCTGTCATATGTGAATTATCAGGACGAGGGCAAAAGTTTCAGGAGAGGGCTTGGAAAACAAAACACAGCTATTACAACTAAGGTATAAGGTCAAGACCGTCTCAGGTGAATCCCACAGCACTTAGTATTCTTAACTCCATAAATTTCTCTTGCCTTCAGACCGAATTGACTCTAGGGAATGGAATTAAATCTGCGGCTATGAGGAGAGAAAGCCCTAGAAACAGAAAATCTTGCAGGATCTGTTATCAGGGGACTCCTCTGAGGCCTCGGGAGCTGGCAACATAAGCAGCCCTACTCTCAGCTTCCTTTTTTCCCTCTCTTTGACATACCATCTCCAGGGCCTCAATATTCCAGCTCTCAAGGACATTTCTATTTTAAGCTTCTTTCTAATAGTGGAATAAAAAGGAATAAGAAGGACTTATGTCTTAGTCCTGGAATTTTAAAAATCCTGGAACAGACGGAAGAGTTACTTAGGGTAGTGGCATCCTATATCTATGTCAAACTGAAATCAGATCTATAGGTAGCTACTTATCCTTTGATAACAGGCCATCTGCTCATTCATTTATTGAATGACTATTTGATGAGGAGCTACTGGTGCTATTAACTTACTATGTTGGAATAAAATTTAAATTTAAAAGTGCACATTTTTTTGGCCCTCAAGATCCTTTAATCCAGTGAGATATCAGATTTATTAGTGATTTATATATATGGTATGGTAAAGTTACAACTCCAATGAGAGTATGGAAAAGGGGCTGCCTAGTATCCCGTCACAGTCATTGTAGAGGAATGGACTTAGCCAAGAGGACCCTTTTATACCGGGTTAAAGATTTATTTCTGTTTTTTTAAAAAACTTTATCAGGATGGATGGGGCATATTTCAGACTTAAAAGATCACTTTGGCTGCCCAGGAAAGAGTGGTTTGAAGAAGGGTAGGAATGAATTCAGGAAGATTGGTAGGATGAGTATTGCAGTAAAGGATAATGTTGTCTGGACTAGGGTGGTGCTACTAGAAATACAGGAAATAAATCAGATTTTAAAGTTACTTTAGGAGGTAAAAATCAGACCTTAAAGAGATGGTGCTAGTACAACTGAATGGAAAGTAGTTCTAGTCATCGAGACAGATAATACTGGAATTATTTGGGGGGAATTCAGGAGCAGCTGATGGGTTTAGATTTGGATCTGTGGATTTTGAAAGGTGTTTGAAGTGTTTAAAAGAGAATGTCAGGTGGGCAGTTGCTAGGTGGTTCCAGAACTCAGAGTAAAGGTTGGGGCTATAGGTAATTCTGGGAACAGTTGGCAATTCCTAGGCATGTATGACATTACCAAGTGAAGGATATGAAACGAGAAGTAAAGGGAAATAACAGAGATCAGAATTCCATCTATACCTTTAAAAGGCTCCTATCACATAAGCTTTGGCAAAAACACATTGATCCAGTTTGATCCTTTTCACCAATTATTTCTGTTGGCTTTGGGCCTGAAAGATTTTTCTGGGGATATTCTGGTTAAGTACATAAATAAAATAAAGCCATTAATCTCAAAGGTTTGTAAATTTAAAGAACATCTTTTATATTACAAACCTAATTAAAAGCTGAAAATGCAAATAAGTATGTAGGCAGAGAAACAGGAAATGTTTTATTTTCCAGGTGGAATTAAAATAATTCTAGAGAATATGAATGATACCAGTTATGCACATGGGAGCAAGGACATATTACTTTAAAATGTATTATGTCTGCACTTGGTAATGGAATCTCTTCCTGTCTTCTTAGTTCACAGAAAATGATTCCTTCTATTGGATAATTTTTTATATCTGGAAATTTGAAAAGTAGAAGTTAATTTAATCAAATAGCCAGCGTCTGAATGGTTTTATGTTTTGACTTGGAGTCCTGAGACAGCAATGCATTTACTAAGGATGGACGATGAATCACACAGGATCCTTGTGAAACCATTAAGACCAGCCTCCTGGGTGGTGCCTGTGGCTCAAAAGAGTAGGGCACCAGCCCCATATGCCGGACGTGGCGGGTTCAAACCTAGCCCTGTCCAAAAACTGCAAACCTCCCAGCCTCCTTAGAGGGTTTTTAAAATTTGAAAAAACATTTTGTTTCTCTGCGTTAAAGACCTCTACACAGACTACCCTTATTTGGGAGATTTTCAACGTCTAATCAGTCTGGGGTTCTTTCTCGTGCCTAGTCAAAGTATCTCTTGCTACACTCCGGAGCCCTGGGAGCTGCCTAGAATCTTTCGTGCACTGATTTTTTCATATGAGTGAAGACGTAAAGACATTTTCATATGACGTAAAGACGTCAGATCTCAGCCTCCTCATCCAAGTTAAAATCACCAAGTAAAGGAGTGGTGTGAAATTATATAGTTAATGTAGAGAAGAGAAAGTCAAGGGTAGCGTAGGGGAGGAGAAACACCTTTTTCTTCTACCCTCTTAATTTCCTTGGCTGAGGCTCTGAAGGTCAGACTGAGAAAAGACTAATGAACGGGAGAAAAGGCATATGCATTTTATTTGATGTTAGTTTTTTTTTGTGACACCTTCTTAGAAAAGAAGACTCAAAGACATGCATAGACCTCAGCATTTATATATAATTCTTTCTTTTTCTTTTCTTTTCTGTTTTTTTTTTTTTTTTTTTTTGTAGAGACAGAGTCTCACTTTATGGCCCTTGATAGAGTGCGGTGACGTCACAGCTCACAGCAACCTCCAACTCCTGGGCTTAGGTGATTCTCTTGCCTCAGCTTCCCGAGCAGCTGGGACTACAGGTGCCCGCCACAACACCCGGCTATTTTTTTGTTGCAGTTTGGCCGGGGCTGGGTGTGAACCTGCCACCCTCGGTATATGGGGCTGGTGCCCTGCTCACTGAGCCACAGGCACCGCCCTTATATACAATTCTTTTTTTTTTTGCAGTTTTGGCTGGGGCTGGGTTTGAACCCGCCACCTCTGGCATATGGGGCTAGTGCCTTACTCCGTTGAGCCACAGGTACTGCCTACAATTCTTAACAAAGAGTGTTCAATTATGGAAATATAAGATGAGCTTCTGTGGGGTGGTAAATTGTGGGAATGTAGATAAATCGGGGAGACTGATGCGGATGTGGGTTATTTCAGCAGGGTTTGTCTGTGCAGGTGGTCTCAGGGCCAACTTTCTGTCCTCTTCATGGCCACACGCATGCCTGGAAGAGGAGATCTAAAGCAGGCCCCGTTTCTCAGGAGTCTCTGCTTCCACTCAGATAAAGGAAGTTCAGGGAAGGCTTCTTTTTTCTATCTGTTTAATCTTGAGTCCTTTAACTCAAAATAATCCTTACCCTAAATGACATACTTTGGGGTGGCATGGTTTGATCCCTGTCAGTACTAGACACAACTAGTGAGTGGCAACCCACAGGACACACAACTGCAGCCAACTATCTCTTTTCTCCCAAGCCCTTTTTGCAAACTTTTCATGTATATTTTTATATGTATGGTTTTTCTATTAAGTAATTATTTAGATTAGAAGTAGCTATGTAGAAGGATGGTTCTGTGTGTGAAAGGTAAATTCATGTGGACTGTTCCTCTGTATCCTCAACTGCTTTGATGAAATCCATTTGCTCATTAAACAAATGCTCACTTGTGCCGGGCACTGTTCAAGGTTCTAGGGTACAACTGAGAAAATGGAATAAACAGCCACCATCTGACCCCTCTCACGGACCACAACTAAAATGGAATGACTATATAGGTTATCCTGGAAATTGGAAACTGGGTTCTTTCTTGCTAATCTACTTGTCTTCAGTCAGCACCCCAGTGTTGGCATTTTTATAATCAGTCATTCAACCAATATTTGCTAAGTGTCCACTCCTGCCAAGCATTAGGCTTTCATGGAGCTTATAATTTATAGGAAGAGGAAATCGAAACAGACCATTACCTGATGGCCTAAGGCAATCAAAAGACTTTAGGAGGTAATGCAGGGTTTATAGCGTGGCTCAGACCATCAATTCAGTTCTAAGATTTCTGACAAGGTGTCTGCTGAGTGATATCACATAGTGTGTATCTTCCTTTCCCTTCACGGTGTTAGTTGGTGGAATCTACATAATGTAAAAATAATCCCGCATCTGCTCGCGTCTATCTACTAATAGAATCTCTGTGGTAACATTGTATGGAGAAGTTCTAATTCTCCGTTCTGTGAATCTCTTTGCTCCGAATCAATTTAGTAGGCTATCAGCTTTTGCTAAAGTCGCTAAACGAATGATTATTCCAAATGGTTAAGTTTATTAAAAATATGCTTCCGAGCAGCAAAATGTGGACAATAATTATGTTTCAGGAAAATTCCAACTTGTCTATGCAATTTTTTTCCCTTGCTCACTTACCTTTGAAGCGTTGTATTAAATACCAACCATTTGTATAGTAAAAGGAAAATGCTTCACTATTGTTTTGGCCACGGCTAGCATCATGCACGTTATAAAGACATCAAATTAACATTCTCTGCTGTGCATTAACTGCTAGAAACCTTGCAGAAAGGCGTCTGATTATTTCAAGCTGGTTGATCTAACAGGGAGAGGCTGAGGCACCAAATATAATTTAAAGATTTTACCTGAGCCAAAGTGAGGACAGCAGCCTGGAAGATTCAGACCCAAGAAGGTAACACCGGATACAACTTGACATCTGTTCCACCTTTGTTACAAGCCGATTTGTAAAGGCTAAAAAGGGGGACAGGGAATGGGCTGATATAAAGTTGTTTGTCAGGAATTCTCATTGGTTTGCAGACATAACATTGATTCGTGATTGGCTACACATTGTTAAGCTAGAGGGTATAGGTTATGGTGTCTGGAGTAGCATTATTAGGTTAATTTATAGGGACTTAGAGTTTCAGGAGATGACTACATAGCTCAAAGAAGGGACTGGGATGAGATTGCTGTCCCCTTCTCATGTCTTGGTAGGCCTGATAATTTCAAAGGACTCACCTTCCTCAGAAGAGTTCTGATGATTCAGTGTTGTGAAAATCCTCCCTAATAACCTGAATAACTTTCATCACCCCTCATAGGAAAAGATGACGCCAGTGCTGACAGTGATATGTCAATGTCAGAGTCTCTTTCTAGCAGCTGTTGGTGCTAGACTTACAAAGTTTCACAACCTTGTTTGAATCCTGGTAAACTCTCTTCAAATGAAATGACTACTTTGGGTGATTTGGGACAAATGAAATTACTACTCTGGGTGATTTGGGAAAGGTTGGCTCACCCAGGGGAAAACAGTTGTAATTAGGGAAGAAGATTGTAGGAGACAACCTTTAGGGAATCCTCCAGCTAAAGAGTCTGCCCTTTGCTTTGGTATTTGATCCCAATTTATGAGGAATGAGCCACCCTGGTTTCTACTAATATAAGCCTTGTACTGTTGGCAATAACTTCTTGGATCCTTGTTAGGTACTTATGCTAGCCAGAATTTCTTTCTTAGGCTTTTGGAATTGGGATGCATGGACAACTGGCAGGCATTTAAATGAGAACCTTTAGGCGCTGTAAATAAAAACTGCCACGGGAATAAAGGAGTGGAGAATTCAGGTCTCTGTACTGAGAGGACGGGAGCAGATAGAGCTTCGAGAACAGAAGAGGTAAGAGATGGCGAGTCTGAGGGGTTCTTGTTCCTTGTAGATGAAGTGGCTGTGGAATGTAGAAGCCAAGTCACAAAGAGAGAGAGTGAGAGAGGGGGATCCCTACCGCAAAACCAGGGAGTCATTGCCACAGGAGGAGAGAGCAAATCTCAGGAAAGCAGAACAATGAAGAGCCTCTGCAGTCAAAGAGGCAAAGGGAGAACTTTTCAATAACCGGAAAACTTTCTGATTATCTGATGAAAGTTACATCAGATATCATAGAATTTTGATTTTTGAAAAAGGTTGTAAAGAATAAAGTGCATTACTGTTTTCTTTATCTCCATTGGTATTGATTTTGTGATTATTTGGCCAGGATTAGGTTGATATTCACTTCATATAGTGTATGAAGAAAGGGTTCTTTCTAATTAACTGAGGAATTGTGTCATAAGAGGGTTGCTGTTTACCCACTTAAGCAAATGCTTCAGGAGACAGCTTAGCAATATCCATTACTTCATGCAAACATTGCTAATGATTACAAATGGGTTTTGGCTGCTTCCTTTCCAAGTTAAAACCATGTTTAGTAATTCAAACCAATAGGTGGCATTGCCTGTAGGTATTTGGATTTGGTAAATTTCTACTTGACCTTCATCCTTTTTTTTTTTTTAATTTTGGGGATTCATTGAGGGTACAAAGAAACAGGTTATACTGATTGCATTTGTTAGGTAAAGTCCCTCTTACAGTTGTGTCTGTAGCAAGGTGTAGGAGACTTTGGCTTTGAACAACTGTCCAATAATTTATTCGTGCTGTTTAAGGAATAATTCTTGGATTTTTAGAGATGAGGACATGTTCTCATCTTTTGCTTCCCTGGACAATTACCCATTTTGATTCGTCATTAAATGACCATCTGCTTTCTTGAGTATGAAAAGTCATGTAGGTAGGGGGCCAGACTCTTGCCTGATAATGGTCTTTTATTGCCTTCTTTGCTTGTAAGAAAGCTAGGAGAACTCCATGACCTTCACAGTGGTAGACATTTGGCCACAGGAACAATGGGAGTAGAAAGCATCATGTGGGAATTTGACTTCTGGCCTAATTTTTATAGGAGAGGTCAGGACATGACTAAGCATATTGCCAGGGCTTACTTATAAGTAGGTAGATACCTGCACAGCCATCACCTTGGACCGACACTGGGAGTGACTATTCTGAGAACCTCAGTAACTATTTTCACCCAGGCTTAAGAATGGCAGCCTGTATCTGTTCTGTCCTCCTGTCTGACCTCTGATACTGGGTAATGCTCTGAATGCCTCAGCTTTCCTTTTCTTAGGAAGCATCATGGGTAACATGGCTTAGTCCCTGACAGGGGTCCTGCCTGAGAAGCCAGCACCAGGGCCTGGGGCACTATTTCTTCAGCAATGATAAAATGTGCTTGAGGACAACTATCTGGCTGTGACATGACTGAAGTAAGTGAAGTCCTTGAGCCAGAGAAGAGGGAGACAAGAGGCCTGGAGGAAAATAAACCTGACGTGTTTTGAAAAGAGCAGGAGCATTGGAGGGAAAGCCTGCAGGTGCAGGAAGCACAGGAACAAGTATAGAAGAGGGAATGGAAATAATATTACTATTCCTCGAGCCCTCATGCCGTGCAAGGGGCTGTGACACATGCTCCATACGCCATGTCTCATTTACTCCCCACAGGCAGGTACTGCTGCCATTCCCATTTCAGTGTAGAAGAAAGAAGCTCGGGCTTTGCCCAAAGTCACAAAATTCATAAGCAGCAAAGGCTGGAGCACATAAAACAGAGGGACGGCAAAGAGGAGGAGAGGCTGGCCATAGCTGAGAGTTTGTGTACGTGCAGGCACACACACGTATGCACAGGTGGTCTGACAATTAAGTGCGTGAACTCATTCCAGAAAAAGTGCTACACTACCGTTACTATGAAATACTCCCCTTGGGAAGCTGTGCACTGATGCCAGCACCTGCCCACCCTTCAAAGAAGTTCAGAATTCTTTTTCTGGAATGCCCATCAGAACTGCTGTAGTATTACCCTTGATGTCCTGAAGGTCATCAAACTGTCTTTGGACATATTTTGGGGAAAGAAAAAAGTTGCTAGGGGCCAGATCTGGTGAGTAGGGAGGGTGTTCCAATACAGTTCTTTGTTTACTGGCTATAAAGTCCTCTCAAACAATGCTGTGTGAGCTGGTGCATTGTTGTGATGAAGAGCCATGAGTGGTTGGCCAAGGTTTTCTGTTAAGATTTGCCTATTTCTCTATCAATGTTTACTTAGTCTGCTATACTTTGCACAGCCAGCCAATGATTTTGATGCACAATTTGGTGAATTTTCACAATGTTTTTGTCAGTTCTGCTCATTACTAGACACTATGACTTCTCTTCATCAGTGACACTTTCCCTCAGAAAACATTTAATCCATTAATACACTGCCATGTTTCTAATGGCACTATCCCATAAACTTGGACTAACGTGTCTCTGATTTCACTTCCACTCTGGCCAAGTTTAATAAGAAAATTACGAATATTTATTGCTCTAATTTAAGCTCTGACATTTTTGTAATGGCACACAGAACCATGCAACAAGAATAATGAATGCCAGTCAGCAAGATAAAACCACACAATGAAATGAACATAGCTGTGAGACATTGATATACCAAGGTTATGAAACCTTCTGAGTTGTTTGTACAGTGCTGCCAAGGTAAGTGCAAGGTACAAGTTTGTGAACTTAATTGTCAGACCCCTCTTTTTTTCTCTCTTGAGATTTATTGGGAAGAATTGGCTCGTACAAATTATGGAGTGATAGAATTTCCTTGATCTGCTGACCTGCTATCTGTGAGCTGGAGACCCAGGAAAGCTAGTTGTATAGTTCAGTTCAAATCCTAAGATCTGAGAACCAGAGGTATAAATCCCTGTTCAAAGGCAAGAGAAGATGCAATGATTTCCCCTAGCTCAACTACTGAAGCAGGAAAAATAAGAAGGGGAAAATTTCCCCTTCTTCCACCTTTTGTTCTACTGGGACCTTCAGTGAAAGAATGAGGGCCACCCATGTTGTGGAGGGCAGTCAACTAAGTCTGCAGGTTGACATGCTAATCTTGTTTGGAAACACTCTTACAGACACATTCAATAATGTTTGCCTGGGCACACTGTACTTTGGTTGAGTTGACACATAAAATTAACTCTAAACAAATATACCTACTGGATACCCTTATTCAATTGAGCAAACCCAAAACTAATTCTTCAGGGCAAAGATGGTGGTACTCTGCTTACACTCCCACTCTCCCTCAGGAACATCTGAAGGACAAGGCATCCCTGGGGATGAGCTGGAGACAGAGTGGTGGAGGGAATGAAGATACAGGCCTTAGGGTCTGACAGATCTGGGCTCTGATCCCAGTGTCTCAGTTTCTTCATGTGTAAAATGAGGCTAATACTTCCAGTATCATGAGGTGTTTGTGCTAAGTAACAAGCAAAACCCCCAAAGGTGTACATTAAGTACAGGAAGTAGTACTGAGAGCCAAATCTTCATGACAATCAATTTACCCCTTTCTAAGTTTAGTTGGAGTCATTTTCCAGATTTAGCCAAAGCAATCCCAATAGGTTGGCCTGGGAGCTGGTCCCAGATCATGGTGTTCTGACTTGCAGATTGTTAACTGTTTTCACTACCTCATGCATCATCATTGAAGAGGCCCAAACAGAGGTACTGCATTTAAATTATCAAATCACATATAAAACGGACATGTATCATATAGAAGTCTGATAAATTAGGGAAAAATTATGAATTTTAATTTTTTTAAATTTTTGTTTGGGATTCATTGAGGATACAAAGAATTAGGTTACCCTGATTGCAGTTGTTAGGTGAAGTCCCTCTTGTAATTGTTTCCCATGCCCAAGAAGTATGCCATACACCATGAATCCCCTCCCCTTCACTCCTCCCCTCTCCCCATTCCTCATTCCTCTACCCCCACCTTGTATTAGATCTTCTAAAACCCTTCATATTAGAATCGAGTACATCGGATTGTTGCTTCTTCATTCTTGTGATGCTTTACTAAGAAGAACGTATTCCACCTCCATCCAGATTAATAGTTAATACAAAAGATGTAAAGTCACCATTTTTTGATGGCTGAATAATATTCCATGGTATACATGTACCACAGCTTGCTAATCCATTCCTGGATTGGTGGGCATTTATGCTGTTTCCACATTTTGGTGATTGTAAATTAAGCTGCAATAAATAGTTAGTGCAAATGGCCTTATGATAAAATGATTTCTTTTCTTTTGTGTAGATACCTAGTAATGGGATTGCAGGATCAAATGGGTTATCTAATTTGAGTTCCTTGAGGATTCTCCATACTCCCTTCCAAAAAGGTTGTACTAGTTTGCAGTTCCACTAGCAGTGTAAAAGTGTTCCCTTCTCTCCACATCCATGACAGCATCTGCAGCTTTGTGTCTTTGGGATGTGGGCCATTCTCACTGGGGTTAGGTAGTATCTCAGGGTGGTGGTTTTGATTTGCATTTCTCTGATGATCAGGAATGATGAGCATTTTTTCAAATGTTAGCCATTTGTCTGTCTTTATCAGAGAAGGTTCTGTTCATATCTCTTGCCCAGCGGTAGATGGGATTGTTTACTCTTTTTCTGTTGATTAATTTGAGTTATCTGCAGATTCTAGTTATCAACCCTTTGTCAGTTCATACCCTGAAAATATCTCTTCCCATTCTTTTTTTTTTAATTGTTAAATCATAGCTGTGTACATTAGTGCAATCAAGGGGTACAAAGTGCTGGTTTCATATACAATCTGAAATATTCTCGTCAAACTGTTCAATGTAGCCTTCATGGCATTTTCTTAGTAATTGTATGTAGACATTTGTATTCTGCCTTTAGTAAGTTTCACCTGTACCCATTCTAAGATGCACCGTAGGTGTGGCCTCACCCATTACCCTCCCTCCACCTTAACCTCCCCCCTCCCTTCCCCTTCCTTGGCCCTTTCCTCATAGTATTGTGCTATAGTTGGGTTATAGCCTTCATGTGAAAGCTATAATTTAGCTTCATAATAGGGATAAGTACTTTGGATACTTTTTCTTCTGTTCCTGAGATACTTTGCTAAGAAGAATATGTTCGAGCTCCATCCATGTAAACATGAAAAAGGTAAAGTCTCCATCTTCCTTTAAGGCTGCATAATATTCCATGGTAAACATGTACCACAATTTGCTAGTCCATTCGTGGGTTGATGGGCACTTGGGCTTCTTCCATGACTTAGCAATTATAAACTGAGCTGCAATAAACATTCTGGTACAGATGTCTTTGTTATATTGTGATTTTTGATCTTCTGGGTACAAACCTAGTAAAGTAATTATAGGATCGAATGGAAGGTTTATTTTTAAGTCTCTATTCTTCAAACATCCTTCCAGACGGAAAGTATTAGTGTGCATTCCCACCAGCAGTGTAGACGTGTGCCCTTTTCTCCACATCCATGGCAACATCTCTGGTTTTGGTATTTTGTTATGTAGGCTACTCTTACTGGGGTTAGATGATACCTCAAAGTAGTTTTGATTTGCATTTCTCTGATGATTAAGGATGATGAGCTTTTTTTCATGTGTTTGTAAATAGTGTGTCTGTCTTTAGAGAAGTTTCTCTTCAAGTCCCTTGCCCAACCTGAAATGGGATCATGTGTTCTTTTCTTGCTAATATGTGTGAGTTCTCTGTGGATTCTGGTTATTAGACCTTTATCGGTGGTATAACCTGCAAATATTTTCTCCCATTCTGAGGGCTGTCTGCTTGCTTTACTTTGTTCTTGGCTGTGCAGAAGCTTTTTAGTTTGATCAGGTCCCAGTAGTGTATTTTTGATACTGCTTAAATTGCCTGGGGAGCCCTCCTCATAAAATATTCACACAAGCTGATTCCTTCAAGAGTTTTCCCTCCACTTTCTTTAGGTATTTTTATAGTTTCATGTCTTAAGTTTAAGTCTTTAATCCAGTGAGAGTCTATCTTAGTTAATGGTGAAAGGTGTGGGTACAGTTTCAATTTCTACAGGTTGCCAGCCAGTTCACCCAGCACCAGTTGTTAAATAGGGAATCTTTTCCCCACTGAATGTTTTTAATTGGCTTGTCAAAGATCAAATAACGGTAAGTAGCTGGATTCATCTCTTGGTTCTCTATTCTGTTCCAGATCTCTACTTCTCTGTTTTTGTGCCAATACCATGCTGTTTTGATCACTATCGATTTATAGTACAGTCTCGGGTCTGGTAGCGTGATTCTTCCTGCTGTGTTTTTATTGCTGAGTAATGTTTTGGCTATTCGAGGTTTTTTCTGATTCCATATAAAACAAAGTATTATTTTTTCAAGATCTTTAAAATATGACAATGGAGCTTTAATAGGAATTGCATTAAAATTATATATTGCTTTGGGTAGTATGGACATTTTAACAATGTTGATTCTTCCCAGCCATGAGCATGGTATGTTTTTCCATTTGCTAACATCTTCAGCTATTTCTTTTCTTAAAGTTTCATAGTTCTCTTTGTAGAGACCTTTCACGTCCTTTGTTAGGTATACTCCCAAATATTTCATCTTCTTTGGCACTACTGTGAAAGGAATAGAGTCCTTGACTGTTTTTTCAGCTTGGTTATTGTTCGTATATATAAAAACTACAGATTTATGGGTGTTGATTTTGTAGCTTGAGACATTGCTGTATTTCTTGGTCACTTCTAAAAGTTTCGTAGTAGAATCCCTAGTGTTTTCCAGATATACGATCATATCATCTGCGAAGAGTGAACGTTTAATCTCTTCAGACCCTATGTGGATACCCTTGATTGCCTTTTCTTCCCTAATTGCAATGGCTAAAACTTCCATTACAATGTTAAAGAGCAATGGAGACAATGGGCAACCTTGCCTGGTTCCTGATCTAAATGGAAATTATTTCAGTTTAACTCCATTCAATACAATAGTGGCTGTGGATTTGCTGTAGATGGCCTCTATTAGTTTAAGAAATGTCCCTTCTATACCAATTTTCTTAAGTGTTCTGATCATGAAGTGATGCTGGATATTATCAA
This sequence comes from Nycticebus coucang, assembly GCF_027406575.1. Taxonomy (NCBI): domain Eukaryota; kingdom Metazoa; phylum Chordata; class Mammalia; order Primates; family Lorisidae; genus Nycticebus; species Nycticebus coucang. The sequence continues at coordinate 13,518,151 of NC_069796.1, forward strand.
AAGCTTTTTCTGCATCTGTTGAAAGAATCGTATGGTCCTTATTTTTTAGTTTGTTTATGTGCTGAATTACATTTATAGATTTACATATATTGAACCAGCTTGAGAGCCTGGAATAAATCTCACTTGGTCGTGGTGTATAATTTTTTTGATGTGTTGTTAGATTCTGTTGGTTAGGATCTTATTGAGTATTTGACCATCAATATTCATTAGTGATATTGGTCTATAATTTTCTTTTCTTGTTGGGTCTTTCCCTGGTTTGGGGATCAAGGTGATTTTTGCTTTGTAGAATGTGTTGGGTAATATTCCTTCTTTTCTATATTTTGGAAGAAGTTTAGTAATATAGGTACTAGTTCTTTAAAGGTTTGGTAGAATTCTGACATAAAGGCATCTGGTCCTGGGCTTTTCTTTTCAGGGAGATTTTGTATAGTTGATGCTATTTCAGAACTTGATATGGGCCTGTTCGACATTTCCACTTCATTCTGGCTAATTCTTGGTAGGGGGCGTACTTCCAGGTATTGGTCGATTTCTTTCAGGTTTTCATATTTCTGAGAGTAGAGTTTCTTATAGTATTCATTAAGGATGTTTTGAATTTCTGAGGGGTCTTTTGTTATTTCATCGTTACCATTTCTGATTGATGAAATTAGAGATTTTATTCTTTTTTTCCTGGTTAGGTTGGCCAAAGGTTTATCTATTTTTTTTTTTTTTTGTGGTTTTTGGCCAGGCTGGGTTTGTACCCGCCACCTCCGGCATATGGGACCGGCGCCCTACTCCTTGAGCCACAGGCGCCGCCCAGGTTTATCTATTTTATTGATCTTTTCAAAAAACCAACTTTTGGATTTATTGATCTGTTGTATAGTTCTTTTGTTTTCAATTTCATTTAATTCTGCACTGATTTTGGTTATTTCTTTTCTTGTGCTGGGTTTGGGTTTGGAGTGTTCTTCCTTCTCCAGTTGCTCGAGATGTCCCATTAGGTTATTAACTTCCTCTTTTTTCATTTTCTTGAGGAAGGCTTGCAGTGCTATAAATTTCCCTCTTAGGACTGCCTTTGCAGTATCCTAGAGGTTCTGGTAATTCGTGTCTTGAATGTTGTTTTGTTCCAAAAATTTGGTGATTTCCTTCTTAATCTCGTCTATAACCCATCTATCCTTCAGCATAATGTTGTTTAGCTTCCATGTTTTTGTATGGGTATGCACGTTCCTGTTGTTATTGAGTTTAATTTTTATTCCATGATTGTGTGAGAAGATGCAAGGAATAATTTCTATTTTTTTAAAATTTGCTGAGGTTAGATTTGTAGCCTAGGAGGTAGTCGATTTTGGATTATGTTCCGTGGGCTGACGAGAAGAAGATGTATTCCATTTTGTTGGGATGAAATGTTCTGTAGGTGTCTGGTAGTCCAGATGTTGAATGGTTAAGATTAAATCTAAGATTTCTTTGCTTAGCTTCTTTTTGGAGGATCTACCCAGCACTGCTAAAGAAGTGTTAAAATCTCCAACTACTATGGAACTGGAGGCAATCAGGTTGTTCATGTCTGTTAGAGTTTCTCTTATAAATTGAGGTGCGTTCTGGTTGGGTGCATAAATATTAATAGTTGAAATCTCATCATATTGAATATTACCTTTGACAAATATGAAGTGTCCATCCTTATCTTTCCTTATTTTGGTTGGTTTAAAGCCTATTGCATCTGTGAACAGGATTGCAATGCCTGCTTTTTTTCTGCCTTCCATTTGCCTGGAGTATAGATGACCATCCCTTCACCTTGAGTCTATATTTGTCTCTTAATGTAGGATGCGATTATTGTATGCAGCAGATATCTGGCTTGAGTTTTTATATCCAGTGAGCCACCCTGTGCCTCATTAGAGGACAGTTTAAACCATTCACATTAATTGAGAATATTGATAAGCCTGCAATAGGGCGGGAGGTGGCGCAGATGGTTCTGGGAGTGCCTGGCGTGCAGTGACTTTGCCACAGAGAGCCCAAGGCTCCAGCAATCTCTGTCTAGGAGAAGGGCTCTGCGCAGAGGCAGGGAGGGCTCCAGATGGCATGCGGCTACCAGAGTCCCTGGCCAGATGAGCAGGCCATTGTGGAGGCAGGGAGGATACAGGAGGGAGGACGCAAGGTTGCCCGGCTCCCGCAGTTCCTGGTCAGGGCATGCGGAGGCCTGGCGGGCACAGGTTGTGGGTCAGGGGTTGCGGAGCCGCTCTGATGGATGTCCTGGTGGCGCTAAGCCCAGGCGTTTGAGGTTGCTATGAGCTGTGACACCACAGCACTCTACCCAGGGCAACAGCCCAAGGCTCCAGTGTGCCAAAACCGGTCTCACTCTGCCCCTGAGGGTTAAGGCTGTAAGGCAGCTCAGTCCCTACCTTTAGGTTGCTCAGTCACTAGGTTACTAGCTCCCGCCCAATCCTTGCTCTGTGACCCTGAGGGCGGAGCTTGCCAGGGCAGTTCTCTTACAATGGCTCCCTGCGGCCCACAGCCAAACACTATTAGCTCCGTCCGGCTCAGCGGTTCAGTCTGGGGCCCTAGGCAATGCCCAATGCTTGCGCTCCTGCTCAAGCTCTCCCCAAGGCAGTTCAACTGAGTGCCAAGTCCAAAAACACCAAAATGGTTCACAGGTAAGGCCTTTCTGGTTTTCAGTCTCACTACTGCTTGTACTTACGGCTGCTGGTGGGATTAGGTCAATTGAACACATGCCAATTTTCCACTATTTTTGTCCTCCTCTTGGGGTCCAGAAGTCCCTTGCTGACTCCCTGTATCCTCAAAGGGATGATTATAGGCATATCCCACCAGCCAGAGATGCCTGGAGTTTTATTCTCCAGACTCACTGTGCCCTGTTGCAGAGAAGCTGTTACTCAGCTGCCATCTTGGATTGTTCTCCTCTCTTCCCATTCTTGCTTTACTTGTTGTGTCCTTGGCTGTGCAGAAGCTTTTGAGCTTAATTAATCCCCATTTGTTAATTTTTGTTGTTGTTGCAATGGCTTCTAAAGTCTTTGTCATTAAATCTTTCCCCAGTCCAACACCATCAAGTGTTTTCCCAATACTTTCTTCTAGAATTTTATCATTTTGTGTCTTAGATTTAAGTCTTTTATCCATTTTGAGTCAATTTTTGTAAGGGATGAAAAGTATGGGTCAAGTTTCAGTCTCTTACATGTTGTTATCCACTTCTCCCTGCACTATTTATTGAGTAGGAATTCTTTTCTCCACTGTATGCTTTGGTTTGGTTTATCAAAGTTTAGATGGCAAGTAGAGACTAGTTTCATCTCTTGGTTTTCTATTCTGTTCCATATGTCTGTGTCTCTATTTCTGTACCAAAATGCCATGCTGTTTTTGTTTCTATGGACTTGTCATATAGCCTGAAGTCTGGTAGGGTGATGCCTCTGACTTTGTTTTTATTACTAAGAAGAGCCTTAGCTGTATGTTTTTTTTCTGGTTTCATACAAAACAAAGTACTGTTTTTTATAGTTCTTCAAAATATGTTGTTGGTATTTTAATGGGGATTGCATCAAATCTGTAGATTGCTTTGGGTAGAATAGGTATTTGACAATGTTGATTCTTCCCAGCTATGATTCTTCCATTTGTTAGCGTCTTCTGCAATTTCTTTTCTTAGGGTTTTATAATTCTCTTTGAAAATATCTTTGACCTCTTTTGTGGGTATATTCCTCAGTGTTTCATTTTCTTTGAATCTACTGTGAAGAGAATTGTGTCCTTGATTTACATCTCAACTTGGTTGTTATTGGTGTATACAAAATCTACTGATTTGTGGATGTTGATTTTATACTGTGAGACATTACTGTATTTTTTGATGACTTGCAGGAGTTTTGTGTGTGAGTGTGTGGGGTTTTCTAAGTATAAGATCATATCTTCAGCAAAGAGGGAGAATATGACCTCCTCTGACCCTCTTTGGATGCCCTTTATATCCTCCTCTTGCCTGATTGAATTGGCTAGAGCTTCCAGAAGTATGTTAAATATAGTACAACAGTGGACATCCTTGTTTGGTTCCAGTTCTAAGTGGAAAAGCTTTCAGTTTTATACCAATCAGTGTGATATGTAGCTGTGGGTTTGTCATAGAAGGCTTCAATCAGCTTAAGAAATGTGCCACCTATGCCTGTTTTCTTAAGTGTTCTTGTTAGAAAAGGATGCTGAATTTTGTCAAATAATTTTTCTGCATCTATTGAGAGGATCATATAGTCTTTGTTTATGCTTCTATTGATATGATGTTTTACATTTATGGATTTGTGTATGTTAAACCAACCTGTATTCCATTGATGACATCTACTTGATTGTGATGTATAATTTTTTAATGAGTAGCTGTAATCTTTTATTGAGTATTTCTGCATTAATATTCATTAGTGAAATTGGTCTATAGTTCTCTTTTTTTGTTAAGTCCTTTCCTGGTTTTAGAATCAAGGTGATGTTTGCTTCATAGAACATGTTGGGAAAGTTCCTTCTTCTCAATGTTTTGGAATTGGTTCTGCAGTATAGATACAAATGCATCTTAGAAGGTGTGATAGAATTCTGATGTGAAGCCATCTGGTCCTAGGCTTTTTTTTTTGTTGTAAGCTTTTTTATTCTTTCTGCAGTCTCAGTGCCTGACATTGGTCTGTTCAAGAGATCTGTTTCTTATTGGTTAAGTCTAGAAAGATGGTGTGATTCCAGATATTGGTCCATTTCCTCCACATTGGCATTTTATGGGCATAAATTTTTGATAGGATTCAGAAATAATCTCTTGTATCTCTGTGGTATCAGTTGTTATTTCCCCCTTTTCATTTCTAATTGAGGTTATAAAGATTTTACTTTTCTATTTGTGGTTAATCTGGATGATTGTTTATCAATTTTATTTATCTTTTCAAAGAACCAACTTTTTGTGTCATTAATTTTCTGAATGATTCTTTTATTTTCAATTCTTTTATTTCTGATTTAATTTTGGTTATTTCTTTTCTTCTGCTAGATTTTGGATTGGAGTGCTCTTCCTTTTCCATTTCTTTGAGATGATTCATTAGGTTTTTGATGTACTCTCTTTCAGTTTTTCTGAAGTAGGCATCTAATGTGATAAATTTCCCTCTTAATACTGCTTTTGCAGTGTCCCACAGGTTTTGGTAGCTTGGATCTTCATTGTTGTTATTCTCAATGAAGTTAATAATTTCCTTTTTTAATCTCTTACTTAACCCAACTGTTATTCAGCATGAAGTTGTTTAATTTCCATGATTTTGTGTGGGGGTGACTATTTTTGTTGGAGTTATGTTCCACTTTTATTGCCTTGTCATCTGAGAAGATATAAGGTGAAACTTCAATTCTTTTGATTTTGTTGAGGTTTGATTTGTGACCTAGGATATGATCTATTTTGGAGAGTGTTCCATGGGCTCATGAGAAGAACATCCAATTGGAATGGAGTGTTCTATATATGTCTATCAAGCACAGTTGTTCTCATGTCACATTTAAGTCTCTTGTACCTTTGTTTAGTTTCTGTTTAGAGGATCTGTCCAGCTCTGTAAGAGGAGTGTTAAAGTACCCTGCTATTATATTATTATAGGGTATCATATTGCTCAGAGTAATTGTCGTCTGTTTTAAGAATCTGGGAGCATTTAATTTGGGTACATAAATATTTAGAATTGAAATATCTTCTTACTGTATTGTTCCCTTGACTCATATGAAGTGTCCATCTTTTTGGTTTTTTTTTTTTACTTTAGTTGCTTTAAATCCACTTGTATCTGAAAATAAGATTACAACCCCTCTTCTCTTCTGATTTCTATTTCTCTGAAAAATTGTCTCCATCTCTTAACTCTGAGTTTTACTTTGTCCTTCACAGCTAGGTATATTTCCTAGAGACAGTAAATGCTTTTTACGATTTTTTATCCTAACAGCCAACCTATACCTCTTCAGTGGAGAATTCAATCCATTAACATTTATTGAGTGGTGGAAATCCATTGCTTAGCTTTATCTTTTGCACCATTGTGGAAGCTCGGTTTTGTCCTTTAGTTTCTGGGTGTTTTGGTCCATTGTGACGGTCAGTGTATAAAACAGGTCTAAGTATTTCCTATAGAGTTGGTCTTGTTGTGGCAAACTTCCTTGATGTTTGCATATCAGTAAATGATTTGATTTCTCCATCAATTTTAGACCTTAGCTTACAGGATATAGAATTCTGGGCTGAAAATTGTTTTGGTTAAGTAGATTTAAGGTAGGTGACCATTATCTTCTGGCTTGAAAAGTTTCATTTGAGAAGTCTGCAGTCATCCTGATGGATTGGCACTTACTCCTGGCAGCTTGCAGAACCTTCTTTTTTGTCTTAACTTTGAACAGGTGCACGAGAATGAGTCTTGGAGAAGCTCTATTTGAGTTGAAATGACCTGGGGTTTGATATCCCTCTGAAAGGAGTGTATGAGAATCTTGGCGATATTTGGGAGATTTTCATTTATAATATCCTCTAGTAGGGCTTCCATTGCTCTGGGGCATTCTTCTTCCCCTTCTGGGATACTTATAGCTTGTGTGTTTGATTGCTTCATGAAGTCCCATACTGCTGTCAGTGAAATGTTCTGCTTTCTCTCTCTTTTTCTCTGTCTCTTTAACAGCCTGAGTTAGCTCAATATCTTTATCCTCTACCTTTGAGATACTTTCTTCTGCATGTTCTAATCTGTTAGTAATACTTTCTACTGCATCTCCCTGATTGACTGCTTCAATTCCTTAAGCTCTGCTATATCCTTTGTCTATTCTTCATATTGTTCATCCCCTTTTTGATTCTGTTTTAGATTTGGCTATTTTTTACATTCTCAGCAATTTTCTTTATTGTTTTTATCATCCATATTTTAAATTTCCCTCTGTCACTTCTAACATTTCTTTATAGGTAGAATCCTCTGCAGTAACTACTTCATGAGCCCTTGTGGGTGTGTTGCTCTGGTCTGGTTTTTCATGTTGCCAGCATTTTTTCTGCTGTTTCTTCCTGATGATTGTTTTCTTTTTGTGTATTTCCTTGCCTTACTTTTTCCTTTCCTTTCACTTCCTCTTGCTCTTTAAGTTACCATGCCTCTGACTTAAGGTGTTGAAGTATCCTTTTGGTAAAGGACTAAAAGGTTGGGAAGAATGAAGAGCAAGAAGGGATAAAAGATTAAAAAAATAGAACAGAGAAAGGAAAGGGAGAGAGTAAAATGGAGGATTGACAAGAAGAGAGGAACAGAAAGAGAGAGACAGGAGTAATAGTGGTATACAGTAGGGTACTTTGACCCACACCCACAAATCCCAACTTCTGGGAGGGACTGGGTTGGGTCCCTTGATGTTTGCAGCTCTTTGCTAGTCTGAGCTGACACAAGACCCCACCTCCACCAAATAGAGAAGAAAAGCAAAAGTACTATAAATCAAACCAAAACAAACCAACTTTAAGAGATAAAATTGGGGGAAAAAACAAATAACGGGCAGAAAAACTAACAAAAACGAAGCCCTTATTATTAAAGCAACAATGAAAAATTATATTTTCATGAGAAAAACAAAAAAAGAAAAATCTAGGGGGAAAAATTTAAAAAAATTTTTTTTTGACAGGCAATCTTCTGGGGTATGAGATGCTAATCACAATGCTGATGTAGCTTTATAAGATGGAGACTGGAAGCCTCTTCTGACTCCTTTGCTCTCAAAGCCTGCAGGGTTGGAAGCCTCAATTTCTCCTCAGCCTGCTTAATATACACACCTCGATCTTTCCAAACCATATCCCTTGGTTAAGCAGTGACTTTCTCAGGAAAGCATGTGTTGCTCAGATCTCTCCAGAAGTGGTTGCCTGCATATCAGGTGTGCTAGAACCCAGCCTCATGCGGAGCTGGCCTCGGTCTAGGACCCTGAGGGTCAAGCCTGCAGGCAGCTCTTCCACAATGGTAGTGCTTGGCCTGTAGCTGAATAGTGAAAGCTCTAAGTGTACCAGTGTCTCAGTTCTGGCCTCTGGGTGCTATTCAGAGTCACTTGCTTACTCGCCCAAGGTCTCCCAAGGTCCAAGGTAACTCAATCAAGTGCTCGTGTCCCCCCCCCCAAAAAAAAAACCTGCAGGGAAGGCCTTCCTGTCTGCAAACTCTTGCCAGTGCTAGGTGCTATAGATTCTGCTGCCACAACCACCATGGCCAGCTGGCCTCTGACGCATCACAAGCACTTGCTGCTTCTCCACTACTGTTGTCCTCCTCTTTGGGTCCTAAAGTCTCCCACTGCCTCCCTGTGCCCCCAGATGGATGTTTCTGGGTAGAGCCCACAAGCCAGAGGTGCCTGCAATCTCTTTTCTTCCCAATCTCACCATGTCCGGCTGCAGAGAAACTGTCTGTGGTCTGCTATCTAGCTCTGCTTCCCTGTAAATTTTCCTTTTAAAAGCATTTTTTCATGGCTACCCTTTGATAAAAAGCTTCTTTGTGTGATTTCCTTATCAACTCAAAGAACGCACTTTTATGCATACCACTTTCCTAATCTGTCCTCATTATATATCTAGCCAACAATATTTTTAACCACTGTTGTTTTTCTCACCATCTAATGGAGGTAGGCTGCTCATCTCCCAGGCCCCTCTATTTTCTGGGAAATTCTTTCCTCTTTGCCTTCAGCTTTCTAATTCTTTCTCTTAGAAGACTCTTCTGCTTCTCTGTCTGGTCACATCTTTCCCTTTTCTTCAAGCCTCTGTTTAAGATCTGTATGTTCTAAGAAGCCCTCCTATGGACCCCAGTCCTTTCTGCTTGCTCTGATCTTGGAAAATAGCATAAGGTGTTCTTGAAATCCATAGAGCACCCCAAAGCCCCCATCACTAAGCCAAATGACTGTATCCCAAACACTTTGGGTGACTATATTGATGAAGAAAGGCTAACGGTCTGTGAAGCTAGTGAATGATGCCCCATGAATATATCAATGTACACAGCTATGATTTAAAAAACAAAACAAAACAAAACAAAAAAACAAGAAAGGCTAAGGTGGGTTTACTGTGTCTTAGTATCTGGCATAGGTTTTCAGGACAATTGAAATGCCAGGGATCACCAGCATTGTGTCATTAGGAGATGGCAAGTCACCAAGAATAAAAAGAAACACGCACACGCACACGCACACGCACACACACACACACACACTTATTTACTCAATAAAGGGCATATAAGAAATCTGTGTCAGGAAAGGTACTGTAGCTCTTTTAAAAAGAACTTTGTTTAGGAGCGTACTGCACACCTTGATCACCATTTACCTAGGAAGCTCTTGATTAAAAAAAAATAATAATAAAGCCCTAAACATTATGGAAGTGTACCTGTTTTCTGAGGTTTCATTAAATTATACTTAAGTTCATTTCTCCTGTGGAAAACGAGCTTCAGGCTTCAGTCTGATGAGCTGTTTCCCCCTCGTGGAGGAGGTTAATTTAGTGCTGCTGCAGCAGTCTTGGTTGTCTCCTATTTTATTTGGAGGCTGTTATGATTAATAGAATTGCACTAGAGTGATTACAGTTGCCTATTTGTTTATTCCCCCACTGAGGTCAGCACTGAGGCTCTTATTCCAGCTTTCTCTGGTTTTGAAACCTAGTTTATCATGTTCCTAAGGTAATAAACTTTGGCTTTGTTATCACCCTATGTCATGTTGAACTGAGCGAAGTGAACTCTCAGAGCCATCCATGTTATGGGAATTTGGGTCATTTGTTCACAAAGTTTTGATTGAGCACCCAGTGGCGAGCAGCATCTTGTACTGTGCTGAAAATATCAAGGCCACTGCACTTGAGGTGGTGGGGGAGGCCAGTTTATACTGTGGAAACCTGGTTAGTGGCCTAGCAGTAAGGGGAAAGGGGAGGCAAAATGGCAAGTGGGCAATACTTTTCTGGGCTTCAGTATCTTTAATAATAAAGTAAATAACTAGACTAAATGATAAGTATGTTTTATATTTGTTCAGATCATGGAACATCTTGATGTTTTGTGGGGGTGTCAAGAAATACTGTCACTTAGTTCTGCTATGTAAACTGGGAGATACATTTTACATGTGTGTGTCTGCTGCGTGATTCTGGGCATGCCATACTTAACATATGAGCTGCTGTGTCTGAGGAGAGTATGAAATGGGCTGCTGTGTGCCTTGACTGTGCCTTCCTTGAAATTTCCTAAATTCCTCTCTCATGCCTGTAATTGTCCGGGGCTAATATGCCATCCAGTTACAATGTCCTGAGCCTGGATTGGGACTTGCATGGGCCCCAGTCCGGTCTTCTCCTTTTTGGGATGTCTGGAGCTCTCCATCCTATATGGAAGATTGACCACATGTCCTGAGGAACAGTGGAATTAGCACTTATGGAAGCATCTGGGCCTCATGGGTGAACTCATGTGGCTGGACCTTGGAACAAGAAGGGTAGTCTGGTAAGCTGATCACTCCTGCTAGCCCATAGAATATATATATATTTTTAATTCACACAACATTGGGATACCAGAAGAGTACTCATGGACCATTTTGGGTAGCTTTCATACATGTTGAGTTCAGACCCTGGAGCACCCACAACCTGCTACTCATCCACCCTTGAACTTGGGCTATGTATATGGATCCATAAGAACCTAGTGCATGTTGTGACTGCAGGGTCATTGCCACTCTGCAACACCTGAGGGCAGCAAGATTGGAGGCAGGTGTCCTCTTCCCATAATGCCCCATCTGCTGGCACCAAGAGAAGTTGCCCTGTCCTCTCCACAGCTCCATGCCACACATGGGGCTTGCTTATTTCCTCTCAAGTATTTTCAGGCTATTGCTATTCAGTGCCAGTGGGGCTTCCCAACTGATGTCCTCTCTTGCCTCTGATCAGTGTGGTGACATCGTGTTCTCTCAGCTTAGTCTTAAGGGGTGCTGGATAAGGGAGAGGCATTTCTTGCAATAATGGGAATGCTCCTTTTATCCTCTGTGCTGGTGGCAATGTGTGGAAGGCAAAGGTGTGGTAGACACAGAAAGTATCACAGTCTAGGAATGCCAGGATTATAGTCTAAAGAGTTAAGAAGACATGGGATTGGAGGATCTGTTCTTTCATTTTCATACTATACATTTCTCAATAATAAATTTAACATGACCAGAAACAAATTATCATTCAGCTTTTTGTACAACCTCTTAATAATACCTGCATTTGTGAGCATTGTCAGTGAAACACAATACCAGCTTTTGTGAGAGTCACTGGAAGCCAGTATTCAGGGAGGCACAGTGAATGATGCAGTGTCAGGAGTGATAATGTAACCAGCATAAAATAAATGGAATGGGGAACTGAAAAGAGAAGAAGACCTGTATTTTTAATAAATACAAATAGAAAAAAATAAAAAATACAAATAGGTACCAAAGAGCATTGTGAGCAATAATAGTACTGCTACCTTTTCCTTATAGTGGATAATATGAAATCTCCAGGAATGATGCATATGACAGTAAAGAACGGGAATTGATGATTCCTGGGCCTGGACAGGAAGAGACGGTGCTTGGACAAGAGAAGAATCTTCACATGCTCTCACTGGAAAATATACCATCGGATATCTTGCTCTACCCATTATTCTCCCCCTTCATAGAAAAGTCACTCTACTTTATACAAGCCCATGAATTCTGTTTTGCATTTTAAAGATCAAATTGCTAGTATTAGACAAAGCACTACAAAATTACTTTCCAAGGACCCCTCATACCCCGGGATGGCCTTGTTGGAGAGGACTCTTGTTAGTGGTACTCACGAAATAAGATACTTTCTGTGTTGCCTGTTGGAGGATTTGTTTGGGGCTCAGACTCAAAGATAGAATTTATTTTCTCAATAAAAAAGGAGAGGACTGGCAGATCTATTTTTAGATCTCTAAGTGTTCTCCAAACATCTTTCCAAAAGGAATGTATTAATTTGCATTCCCACCAGCAGTGTAGAAGTGTTCCCTTTCTTCCACATTCATGCCAACATCTCTGGTCATGGGACTTTGTGATATGGGCTAATCTTACTGGAGTTAGAGGTATCTAAAAGTAGTTTTGATTTGCATTTCTCTGATGATTAAGGATGATGAGCATTTTTTCATATGTCTGTAGGCCATGTGCCTGTCTTCTTCACAGAAGTTTCTCCTCAAGTCCCTTGCCCAGCCTGTGATGGGATCACTTGTTCTTTTCTTGCTTATACATTTGAGTTCTCTGTGCATTCATGTTATTAAACCTGCCCATCGATCCATGAATGGATTAATAAATTGTGGTATATGTACACCATGGAATATTATGCAGCCTTAAAGAAAGACGAAGAATTTACCTCTTTCATGTTTACATGGATGGAGCTGGAACATATTCGTCTTAGTAAAGTATCTCAAGAATGGAAGAAAAAGTATCCAATGTACTCAGCCCTACTATGAAACTAATTTATGGCTTTCATATGAAAGCTATAACCCAGTTATAACCTAAGAATATGGGGAAGGGGGAGAGGGAGGGATGGGAGGGGAGAGGATGGGCGGAGGGAGGGGGATTGAGGGGATTACACCTACGGTGCATCTTACAAAGGTACACATGAAACTTAGTAAATGTAGAATATAAATGTCTTAACACAATAACTAAGAAAATGCCAGGAAGGCTATGTTAACCAATGTGATGAAAATATGTCAAATGGTCTATAAAACCAGTATATGGTGCCCCATGATTGCATTAATGTACACAGCTATGATTCAATAATTAAATTAAATTAAATTAAAAAAAAAAGGAGAGGACTGGCTTGGCACCTATAGCTCCGTGGCTAGGGTGCCTGCCATATACACCGGAGCTGGCGGGTTTGATTCCAGCCTGGGCCTGCCAAACAACAATGACAACTACAACCAAAAAATAGTTGGGCATTGTGGCAGGTGCCTGCAGTCCCAGCTACTTGGGAGGTTGAGGCAAGAGAATCGCTTAAGCCCAAGAGCTTGAGGTTGCTGTGAGCTGTGACAGCACAGCACTCTACTGAGGGCAGCATAGTGAGACTCTGTCTCAAAAAACAAAAAAAGAGTAGAAGACTATAAGCACCCTACTTCTCAGTAGACAGAGAACATGAAGAGGGAGGCCGAGGGAGAGGAGGAGACGTATGGAAAAGAAGAAGCCTGCTGGGCTACAGACAGAAAAGAAATCACTGTCTAGGTGAGGAGTTACTAGCAGCTGACATTTATCTAAGAACTCTGGAGGAAAGCAAATTATTTTATGAGAACAGTGAAGATCCTATAATTTAAAATATATGTGGTATGTTGTTGGGGATACAGATATTCAACTTTTCTGCAACTAGTAACCAAGAGCTTTTGGAGGACACGTCCATTCATTCTAGAGCAGGCTGATAGGTGGCAGATGACATGGAGTAAGGACAGAAGGAAATGAACAAGCAACACAAAGATAAATCCAGATTATAAGTGAACCAGGCATTCTCAATGAGGCAATGTTTCTGTATTACACGTGTACATTTTTTTAAAAAGTCAGAGTTGGCAGATTGAAACCAGTTTTTTTTTTGCAGTTTTTGACTGGGGCTGGGTTTGAACCCACCACTCTGATATATGGGGCCGATGCCCTCCTCCTTGAGCCACAGGCACCACCCAAAACCAGTTGTTTTTTAAAAAATCTAACACTGTATCAAAAACTTTGTTTTATATCAACTTATATACTTTTTGGTATATATATTATCTGCAATTAAATAAAAAGTTGTTTAAAATATTACTGCTTTCCAACTGTGCCACGTATATCTGGGTGAGACCAGACTTTTTTCATATGCTCTATCAAAATGACATATTTCAACCAATTAAATGAAGAAACATACAGAATATACTTTTCTGTTAAGCCAGACATTAGATTTGCAAAACATGTACAGCGTTGGCCCTCTTCTCACCAACTTTCTTTTTGTTTTAAAAAAAATTATTTTTCATATAAATATATAATATACCACATATAACTTGTCTTCATATAAAATGTTTTTTGTACTATTATTTTGAAATTAATAAGTACATATTTTAGAATTTTAATTCCCTACAATGGTAAATAATGGTAGATAAAACCCATACAAATAAAAGCTTTCCTGGGATCTTCTACAATTTTTAAAATCAAAAGGGAACCTGGGACTAAAGGTTTTGAGATTTGTTGACATACAGTATGAGGTTTACTTTGAATTGACTAAACAACAGCTTGGTGTTGTGCTGCCCTGACAGCCTCTTTTGGATTTTGCTGGGTTGTGGGTTGTATTGCGTTGTTGTCTACAACTTGTGCTAACCTGCTGTTTCTGACCCGTTTCCCTCAGAAAGATACTTTGGAATAATAGTAATGTGTACAAGTAGAATTATTAATCCCTAAAAGATGCTTTGAGTAATTTGATCCAAAGAGTTAAGTCATTATTTACACCAATGCAGTTAACATTTTACCATCTAAATGTAGATAAAATTTCTCATTTGATAACAAGAAAAATGACCACGGGAATTTTTTAATATGATGAACACAAATTCTGTAAATTGATATTGATTTGTGAGTATTTTAGAATTAGAATGTTTTTTTTTTCTCCTGTGTACTATCAATGGCTTAAAAAGATGTTTTGAGTCCTACAGATGAATCTGTAGCAAAAAGTTTCTGTCATCTTCATTAATATTACTTTTAGCATCTCAAATATCAGTAAAATTTTATTTACTTCCATTCTTTTGCCTCTAATGGAAAAGCAAAGAAAATAAAAATGTTTTGTGTTTGCAAAGATAAATGACCTCTTTACCTAAAGATCCAAACCTCAAAGACGACAGGACAGACAGAGTGCCCTCTCCACAGCCCCTGAGTGACACTGGTCATCCTTTGAAAAGCCCTCAGTCCACTGCCCAGGGTCCTTATGTGTCCGGTTCAAGGTGAGGGCTAAGAAATCACACCCCCTGGTTCTTGTGATGTAAAGTGAAATAGAAGGCACACCAAAGGTCAAATGCCAGCATTTGATAGGACACAGGAACCAGGAAGCGACTTTGGTAATATAAAAATCAAACAAGCTGTTTAATTTATTTTGTATTTAAATTATATTTTTTTAAAACCAAATATCAAGGAGAAAATTCAATGGGTTCAATGTAAGGGTATATGGCACATCTCCTTGGTGAAGGGCTCAACTACAACTTGGACGTCAGCTAACAAATTCAAACAATGTAACCTAATCATTTGTACCCTCAAATTAATCTGACATTTAAAAAATAAGGCAAAAAGAAAAAGTTTCAAGTGTAAAACAGATCTGTTACACTTGGGTAGAACTGAGAAAAACAAATGGTTCTTCTGTTGGCTCTCTCTGGTAATAGAATCGCGGAGCATAGAGGACCTTAGAGTTAATCCGTCACTTGTGTTTTGGTATTGGAAACTGAGTTAAAGAAAGGTTAACTGGCCACAGGTCAGGTGCCCTCCTTTACTCTGGCGTACTCCACCCTTATGTGCTCCTCCATGGGACAGCAAAGTGGGTTGTAGTGAACAGAGTTGGGACGGTCAGTTGTGAGGTTGAGTTGCTTATCTACATTCCTACCCAAAGCAGTTTAAACTGCAACAAAGAACAACATAGAAAGAAATGTCCTGAAAAAAATAAAATTGATCTACTCAGTGAACAATCCAGTCAAGCTGAGTATATGATGATATATGGACACCCTTTCCTCCAAATAAAAGCTTGCTGAAACTTCTCTACTTCTCAACTGGTGGGGACGTTTTCCTAGAGTCATCTCCTCAGCCCTACATGAACATAGTTTGGAGTAAGGTGGGACAATGTGGTTCCAATTAGTTATGCAGGTGTTTGACTTTGAAATTGGTGAGGCTCTCTAGAAAAACAAACTCTTCGCATGGTACCACAGGGAATATGCTCTCTATCACATTTCTCAGTTAAGTAGGAAACGGAAACACTAATATTTGTGTTCATGCAATGCTGACACAGAAACTCCATAAATACAAATGAGGAAATTAAAATGAGAATAAATGCATGGGAATAGGAATGAAAACGTCTCAGTTATAGTTCAAATTACCATTTGTTTCTGCTATATTAATTCAGATTCCAATTGCTTTACGGTAAATGTTACCCTTCTTTTTGTAAAAGTAGTGTTTTAGAATTCAAAAAATATTACTATGAAATGAAAAATATTTGGAGAGCAAATCTTCACTTCGGCACAATGAACGTTTGAAAGATATTTTATCTAACCTTGTACTATTCTTGAAAGGTTTTCCCATCTTGTTAAAAATCACCAAAATTTCAAGAAAAAGTGTCTCTACCCAATATTATGTTTAGTTCTTTGCACACATAGATTTTTCTATTAGTCTAGGTGCCCTTCAATAGTCCAAATGTGCTTTATTTGACTATGACTTGGCCATTGTATTTCATTGTGTTCATTCATGATAAGTCTTTGTGGAAGCTTACCCTGTGGCAGGCATTATGCTTGGAATGGGATTATAATGTATCCTGGTGAACAACCATGTGAGTGCAGGTATCCTTTTGATATGTTGATTTCTTTTCCATTAGAAAGACACCCAATGGCTGGATTCTATGGTAGATTTTTTTGTAGGTTTTTGAGAAATCTGCATACTGTTTCCTATAGTGGTTGTATTATTTTATAGCCCATCAACAGTATATAATAGTTTCCTTTTCTTCACACCTCAGCAGCATCTATTATTTTGGGTCTTTTTAATCATAGCCATTCTAACTGGGGTAAAATGGTATATCACTGTGGTTTTGATTTGCAAAGCATTTTCCTGATGATTAATGATATTGAAAAATTTTTTTCAAAGTAAAACTTAGGATTATTTGTTTCTAGATTTGTGAAATATGATGCTGGTATTTTGATAGGAATTGCATTGAATCTACATATCACTTTGGGTAGTATGGATGTTTTAACAATGTTGATTCTATCAAGCCATGAGTGGGGAATGTTTTTCCATTTGTTTATGTCATCTGTGATTTCTTTCTTTACCGTTGTTATTCTCCTTGTAGAGGTCTTTAGCCTCCTTTGTTAAGTATATTCCTGGGTGTTTTATTTTCTTTGTAGTTATTGTGAATGGTCCTGGATTTGACTCTCCACTTGACCATTCTTAGAATATAGAAATGCTATTGATTTTGTAACCTGAGACTTTGGTGAATTTATCAATTCCAGGAGTCTTTTGGGGGAGTCTTTGGGGTTTTCTAGATAGAATATCATATTATCAGCAAACAGGGAAAGTTTGACCCCATCTTTCCTGATGTGGATACCCTTTATTTTTTTCTCTTGCCTTATTGCTCTAGATAGGACTTCCATGTTGAATTGACGGGGTGGCAGCAGGCACCCTTATCTTGCCCCCTTATCTTAGGGGAATTCTTTCAATTTTTCCTCATTTAGCACAATATTGGCTGTGAGTTTATCCTGTATTACTTCTATCATTTTGAGGTATGTTTATTCTATGCCTGGTTTTTTGAGAGTTTTTTTTCATAAAAGGGTGCTGGATTTTATTGACCGCTTTTTCTGCATCTGTTGAGATGATTATGTAGTCTTTGATTATGTGGCCTTTGTTTTTGTTTCTGTTTATGTGGTGAAGTACATTTATTGATATGTGTATATTAAACCAAACTTGCACCCAGCCATAAAGCCCATTTGATCATCTTTGTAGGTCTTGTAGAATGCAGCTGTGAATTTATATGTTTGGAGATTTTTTATTATTGCTTAAAGCTCACTGCTCATAATTGGTGTGTTGGGGGTTTCTAGTTCTTCCTGATGTTTCTAAGAATTTACCCATTTCCTCTAACTTTTTAATTTGCTTAAGTAAAGGTTTGTATTTATAGATTAGTTGCTGCTCTCATTTCATTTTGCGGTTTGTAGAATTTTCTTCTTTATTTTGACTTTGGCCAGGTTGCTGATTATGTGTCTTGGAGATGTCCTTTGTGCCATGAATGATTCCAGAATTTAATGACCATCTGAATCTCTGGAGATTCTAAGGGAGTTCTCCTCAATAATTTCCTTGAAAAGTTATCTTATGCTTTTTCTTTTCTCTCTCTGGGATACCTATGATTCTTACGTTGGCTCATTTCACCTTGTTTCAGATTTCTCAGATTTTTTATTATTTATTCTTTTTTCTTTGTCTTTAATTGGGTTAGTTTGAAGACTTTATCTTCAAGCTCTTAAATTCTTTCTTCTCTTTTGTCTAGTCTGCTGTTGAAACTTTCTGCTGTATTTTAAAATTACCTAAATGACACGTTCCTTTAATTAAATTTAATTATATCTTTTCTTATGGTGTTTGTCTCTTTACTTTTTCATCTATGTCTTGAAATAATTATTTCTTTCCTTGTTTTAGTTTTCAACTTACTCTTTAATTTCATTTTGTTTGCCATCCATATTCTGCATTCCACTTCTGACTTTTTAACAACTTACTTTTTCTTTATTTTCTTTTTCTTTCTTTTTCTTTTCTTCTTCTTGTTCTTTTTCTTCTTCTTCTTCTTCTTCTTTTTTTTTTTTTAGGCAGTGCCTTACTCTATTGCCCTTGTTAGAGTGCCATGGTGTCATAACTCTCAGCAACCTCGAACTCCTGGGCTTAAGTGGACCTTTTTAACTCAGTATCCCAAGTAGTTGGGACTACATGCACTAGCCACAATGTCCGGCTATTTTTTCTATTTTTGGTAGAGTCAGGGTTTGACTCTTGCTCAGGTTGGTCTCAAACTTGTGAGCTCAAGCCATCCATCACCTCTAGCACACTTTGTAGAGTGCTAGAATTATAGGTGTAAGCCACTGTACCCAGGCAACCAGGCAACAATTTACTTATGGTTGGGGATTTATTATAATCCTCAAGGTGTGTCAAATTAGCTTGTTTTCCATGTTGGTAGAGTTATTTTGCTAATATCTCTTCTCAGTGCTGGATTATTTATGGAGTGTGTAACAAAGACCAGTTTCTGGCTTTTCTTTGCTGAAATCATGCCAAATATTTATAATTAGAGCCATATCTTAATGCTCTATTGGCAGTGGCCCTAAGAATTATGGCCGTCTACATCACTATCATCTCTTCTTATTACCAAATATATTTCTGAGGGAGATATACATAGAGATAAAAGGAAAAATGTCCTATCAATGTCAAAAGGGAACTTCTCATTGTAACTCCAGCCACTTGAGTTGGAATACACGGATAACCTAGAGGCCAGGGGTGGAGTTCTACAGCTCTATTAGACAAAATTTTGAGCCAACATGGAATTGTAAGACACAGAGTAGGCAAGATTAGTATAGGACATATATATATATATATGTGTGTGTGTGTGTGTATACACGCACACATATATCTGAATTTCCTATATGGAAAAGACATTTCTGGATGCAAAGGATAAAGCAGAGACAAGTGGGATAAATGAGAGGACATATCTCAGGATTATATTTTAGACCTTTTATCTCCCCTGAAGCTTGGGTACAAGATAGAAAGAATGCCAGAAGGCCATATCATGTGCTCTATCTTTAATGCACTCTATCCTTTCTTGCCTGCGGTATGGCCAGGTAAGGGTGTTGGAATCTGCCCAGTTGTATCATCACCTGTCCTGGTGAGAAGTGGAATAGAAAGATATGTTAAACAAGGACTCAGAAGTTCTCCTTTCCCCTATCTTTGAGATTGCTGGGTTAGGTTACAGGAGCTTAATATAGATTTCAGGTTATTGATTTTCTTATGGAACTCACTACTTAATATGTCAAAGACGATAAAGATTGATGAAATCATTTCAGATAAGATAATAATTTCGATCAGTGTGAAACAGGAATATAGTTTAGGCCCTGTTCTTGTTAACTAGCACTTAATGAATGACGAGTTTTTTTTCAGAATTGGTTGGATGCACACTTTCCTGTTACTGTGTAAAAAGATGATTATTATTCTTTCCTCTTGGTATATTATATTGTCAGTTGCTAGGAATCACCTCAAAAGATAATTGATTGTTATTTAATAGTTGTCAAAAATTCTCCCTTGTACTCAACTATCCTAATCTAAGAGCATCCTTTTTGGCAATTATTTTTCACCACTCGATTAACTCATAAGTAACACTCTTTACAGAACAGGTGGATTCATTCATTTACCTGGCAGTCCCTTTTATAACTAAATGATTTTGAAGGATTCACCAAGAAGCTCCTTTGTATAAAATGAGATCTTATATGGGTTTTATTGAAAATGTATTAAGGCAATAGTAGAATATTATTAATGGCCACACTGAAATTTTTTCATAGTAAAATTACTTTGGCTAAGCTTTGTGGTATGGAACACTGAGCCTCATTTCGTCTGTATGCTAGAACAGACTGGAACATTTTTCAAAGAACTAACTTAGCCCTATCTGCAGATGCCTATGTGCCACAACTCCATATGAGGTTGGGCAGCCACATTTTCATAAGAGGATGCCAACAGTATCCAATTTGCCATGTGTCAAAAGTTGAAACTTTTGATTCTTTTCTCAAACGATAACACAATATTTGTACCCAGTGTCTTATCAGAAAATGTAAATTTAAAATTTGTCATTTTTCCCTTAAAAACCTAGTTATATATCTGTATTTATATATCTCTTTTAACTTTATATAATTTTTGACATTGGAATTGTATTCTTAAATTCAGTCAGACTGTTAGAAACCAGCTTTCTTGGACTACATTATTGTCCTTTATATGAACATCCACAAAAAAGCATATCTCCATGATTTCAAGCTATGCTTTTCCTGATAATTAATTTCTTTTTATCATATAGGTACTAAAAGTGTATTTCACATTTTTCTTCAGCCTAGGAAGCATATTTATTACCCAACTTTAACAACTGAATAAGACTTGTGCTCTATTTTTCCATTGTAATGTTTCTAATTTTTCGTTTTTTCAATTTAATAATCTTACATGCATCAATAACAATGTCTAAAAGTACCAAAGAAAAAGCCATTTTTGGAAGGAAGCAAGCACTCCAGGAGCATTAGCTTCAGCTGGAAGCTAATGCCTGTATCAGGTATTAAAAAATATTAGCAATGACACAAGAAAACTGTTCACAATTCTCATATATGACACAGATTTAACAGGAGAAATGCCCTCTGAATGGAAGCAGAAACCCCCAAATAGTTGATACTTCAATAACTTACTGCCTTGCAAAATATCGATATTGTTCTTTTGACTAAAACATTTTGGAAAAGTAGTGGAGGAATTCGATGACATTTAATAATTATTCAGTTAACAATTTCTTTCAAAAACACCATAGTTCCTCCTTCACCTCTCCTCTTTTTGTGGGGCAGAGCACAAATTGACAATATACATTTAGGTCTTTCTCACTCTCCTTGCATATGTGGGCACACACAGATTTCCCTCTCTAGAAGTTAAACTTATTTAAAATTGTGGAATTCTAGAGCATTGTTCTTTTTACATGCTTCTTTTTAGAACCATATTCTCCCTACTTTCCTATTTTTTCCTTGACACCTATTCCTAATTATGGATCATAATGCCTTGAGGGCTACTCACTAATGATTGTGCATGGTGATTATAAACATACTCCCTGACCTAAAGAATGTCATGGCTGCTTGACCATGTTTCCATGTCTTTGAACCAGTGTAGTCTGAAAGTGATAAAAGTAATGTCTCAATATAATCCTGGTTTTCACATTGTATAGTATTGGAACCTCTAGTTTTGGTAAAGCAGTACAGATGAAAAAGAAAGGAATTTGATCTGGGTTTTAGGAACTTTTATTGAATGTATGATGCATTCTCACACCAAACCTGACCAGGGGAATGGAACTCTTTACAAAAGCATTATACATTAGCCCTTGGAGATGACTATATGGTTTTTCCAAATGATTCTCAATTTTGTATAACCCTTACTTTCATCCTAACGATTTATAACAATTTATACCACAAAGTGAACTACCAGTGCTGTTCATTAATTAAACAAATGTTTATTAGCATCTGTTATAGGCAAGGTATCGTGCAGAATTCTAAATAAATATTAAGGGAGAAAGGAGGGGGTATTTCTGGGGTTCTTAGTTTTGAAATTATAGGACTTACAATATTACAAAATGATCACCATTCCAGCTTCACATCTTCCGCCAATGTATTTTAATTCTGAATTTATCAAAACTCCCAAATTGTAAAGGTTATTATTGAACAGATAGAGTAGACTTACACTCTTTCACCTCCATTTTATTTATCACTGGAATGCTTGCAAGTTATTAACAATTAGAGAATGACCCTAGACTGCTATAGATTAGGAAATATATGGGGTATGGGAAAGTTATGCCACATCATGGAAGTTTCCAGTGAGAAAATACAGAGAGGTGATTCATAGCAGTTCCAGATTCATATATATGTAAATATACATGATAACCCACATATTTTATAGACATATATTACATATATAATGCAGTGATATATTACATATATATCACATTTATTTTATATACATATATATAGAGAGAGTGTGTGGGTGTGTGAGATTTCCCACTTAGTTCACTTTAGTACATAATAATATTTTTCCGTGTTGGCACATGCAACTTTACTTAGGCCCTTTGCATGGCTGTTTTAATGACTCTTCCAGCTTATGGGTGTCATCTATTTAAATATTTTTCTATTATCATTTGAATTATTTCTAATTTTTCTTTTGCAAACAGTGCTGCAATGAACATATTATATATCCTCCTAGTGAACATGTGCAGAAAGATTTCTAGGACCTGTAGATTGAATCAGAACATTAATGACCCATCTACATATACACTATTTCATATGTATACATTTCTTCATATATTTCACTGACTGGACTCTAAAATTACAGCAAACTGATTTTCAGAGTTTGGTATTTATTATGCCACAGATTCAAAACAGGTACTTTGAAGAATTCCAAGGAAAACATTATCTCTTCACAGAAGAGAGATTTATTTTCATTGAATTTTCTTTGTATTCCTTTAAAATATTAGCATTTCACTTTATATGGATTGATGAGTTCTCAATATGTTAGAGCATATTTTTATTAAATTATCTTCATTTTCCCTTCAGGACTATGATTAAAAATACCCAAACAGAAAATGTCTAAGAAAATCATCAGTGGTACCAACAATGAGATGGCAGATTCAGTAAAAATTTCGTTATAAAATAATATTTCTTATTGCCATTCTTCTAAAATGTCTCCACGACAAAGTATGATATCTAAACAGCATTCATGTATCTAATTTTCACAAATAAGCTATAAATGGGTACCTTTTCCCTAAATTGTGTTTTTAGTGAAATGTTTCTTACAAAGCAAATATGATTCTTAATCTCTTCTAGTGGCTCAAAATTAATTTTACAGTTGAAATAAAGCTGTTGAAAAAAATGAATTTAGAAATCCCAAGGACAGCTGGCAAATTTTATGGCCCATTATACCCTATTGGCAGTGGTCATGGCTTTACAAGCTGTATAAACTCTATTGAAGAGTTTACGCTATCTTAGAAAACAACACAGAAAATGTTTCTGAGGAATTGCCGCCTACAGTCAGCTTGCCTTCTGGCCAAGCAGTGACAGAGAAAGACCTACCACAGACGTGTAATGGTTGCCTGTGGAGTCTAGCACTGGTTTAGCCATGAGCACTTACGGTAGATGGTAGAAACTGACCTACCCATTGTCTCACTTTAACTTTATGAAGCATACAGTTTTCTAGCATTGCTCACTTTACTTCTGAACCAAACTTTGCCTGCAATGGAAGATACTCTATCCCACAAGACTAGAAGAACTTATTCTATGTTGCATGTGCTTTGATGTATATTTCAAAGATTTCAGCTATAAAGACATGCTGTGTTTGCTCAGGTGCAAGGCAAAACCTCTGTGTTGGGCAGTGCCTTGTAGATGAATTTGTCTATTTCCCTTCACAATGAAACAGCATTTCATGAAATTTAATTCCTGATTAATTCCAAAAGGCTTGCTTCCTCAGGTTATGGACTAAATATAATATTCTATCTTTGGAATAATCTTTGGTGCCCTTCCAACTGCAAAATGTCAATTAAATTAACTGGATTCTCTGTCCAATGCAAGGCAGGAAATGAGAAGTTATGATCTGAGCCCGCAGTGTATGTGAAATCAAAGCGGCCTCCAAAGGGGTATATGAGCTGGGCTATGTCTTCACTTCAAGAAATAACTAAAATCCTCAGGAAATAATTAGAATCCTCAGTCTCTCTAACACTACTTCTTTAACCTCTGATACTACTAATTTGCTGTGGCCTTTTCCTTTTTATTCTTAGCACATAATGTCAACTTGGATATATTTAGTGTGCAGTTATAAGCTATAGTTTAGAAGTGTTTTTCTAGAAAGATTAGAATGATTAATATTGTAATGTTAACAACTGCTATCTCTTTAGGCTAGGATTCTGAGGAATTCTTATATTTAATATTCTTCTAACTCATAGAGAAAATGACCCTTGTCTGTGTTACAAAGTTTCTTCCCAAGAGTTGAAGGTTGGTTTCTGCCAATAACTACTTATACAGACTTTGCATCTCTGCAACATTAAGCTATGCTTTCTCTGGACACAGGGACTTCTGTTTCTTCTCTTTAAAATAATGTACTCATAAACCTCTGGATAGATTCCTGTATATAAGGGGTAGGTAGATATCTGTAGATGTGTAACATTTGTAATCTGAAATGGTAGGATCTGTGTCACTTTAAAAGGGTTATGAATTTGTTGGTATACTCAAGATTCTTTTAAAGGTGAAAACCCTTAAAAAATAGTTAAAGTTCTATAAATGAAACAATTTCTGAAATTCCAACAGTAGATGATGGAAAGAGCCATAACGTATAAGTATACTCAAGGAAACACACTTTGCAGAAGGAAAACAGATATTTTGCACAAAAATTCACGTAATAAATGACCCAAAATGAAATTATATCTATGAAATATTTCATTTCTTTTGAGAGATAACATAGCCCATAAAAGTAGTGACAATTGCCTATTAGTCGAATTGCTGTATAATTTGCCACCAAAGTTATTGTGAAAAATGAAAAGAATCTGATATTCTTAATGTTCTATATCAATTCTGAAATGAATTGCATTTATTCTGAAAATAGTAAATTCCAAAGGTAATAGCTGTATTCTTATTCCTTAGGTTAATGTAATATTCTCATACATATTTCTTATTGGAGAAAACTACATTTCATTTCATCTATAATTGCCTTCTTCCTTGTTTTTGCCTGATAATTCCTGAACTCACATTTCTTTGTTATTGGAAACCAATGTTTCTTGATTTTAGCACTAGTGACATTTAAGGTGGATATGCTCTATTGTCAAGTCCTGTCATATGCAATGTAGGGTCTTTAGCAACATCCCTGGTCTCTAGCCACAAGATGCCAGTAGCATTCTCCCTGTAGCTGTGGCAACAAAAAACATCTCCAAATGTTGCCAAATGTTCTATGGAGGGAGTCTGGTTGAAAATCACTGCAGGAAAGCTATACCACCATTTCTGATTCTAACTTTTTTGTATTCCATCCTTAATTCTGTTCATTTGCCAACAATCAATTATTCACTCATGTAAAAAAAATGTAAAATATATACTGGGTCTGCTTTTCCCAGGTCTCAGAAACTTTGTTTTCTTTTCTTTTTTTTCCTCAGTAATTGTGTTAAGACATTTATATTCTACATTTGTGAAGTTTCACATGTACCCTTGTAAGATGCACCACAGGTGTAGTCCCCCCAGTTTGTTTTCTATAAGGTTGAGCATCTAAGTTTACAAAGCATTTTATTCTTGGTCCAGAGTTTCTCAAATGCTTTACATTATAATATCATTAAGAAAACATCACAAGAATGACTGAGAGGTGTGGAATTGCTTTTGATGATGCGTTAATAAGGACTGCTATTATCATTATTACTAGAAGCCATTAGTAATTAGTTAGGACTCTCGTGCACGTATAAAATAAACTCATGTCAAAGATTTTATTCTCTGTATTAATTAATGAGGAGGTCAATAATATGTTAAACTGATTTAAAGAGCATTTGAGTAGCTAAGTTTCATAGGTAATTTAATAAAGAGATATTAGACACAGAACTTGTTAATGTTTAATCAGGGCAATAAATAATAACCTTTAAGGATTTATTTTTGCCAAACAAAAGTTATTTCAGTCTCTTCAAAATAAAAATCTATGTTAACACAAAATTTTACTAAATCTTGGGCTATTAATTAATATTCTTTACAGTGTTTAAGCGTCTCCTGTTCATAGACCTATCGCCTCTTTTAAGGTAAAATCCTTCACTTCCAGAACATCTCTCTCTTTCTAATGTTTAACCTCTACTTCATTTCCTTTTTCTTCTTCTCTCAAGGGGGAACAGGTTTTTTTTTTTCTTTTAACTATGACTATTAATCTCTGAAAAACTCACTGAGTAATTCCTAGCACTCTGGGAGGCTGAAGTGGGTGAATTGCTTAAGCTCAGGAGTCCAAGATCAGCCTGAGCAAGAGCAAGACCCATCTCCACTGAAAACAGAAAAAAAAACTAGCTAGGTGTTGTTGTGGGTACCTGTAGTCCCAGCTATTTGGGAGGCTGAGGCAAGTGGATCACTTGAGCCCAGGAGTTTGAGGTTGCTGTGAGCTATGATGCCATATCACTCTAGCTGTGAGCAGCAGAGTGAGACTCTGTCTCAAAACAGAACAAAACAAAACAAAACAACAATTCACTGAGTAAATAGCCTATAATTCCCGCAACCATTTGTTAACACCCTAAAATTAGGCATCCAATATCTATGAGTTACAGTTTTTTGTGAAGCAATAGATAAGTCAAAAATTTGTGTGTCTTTTTAAAATATGAGTTCTGTTGTGGAACCAATGCAGTGCAGACAGCTTGAAATACCAGTGAAGTGTTGGAAGCTTATGTGGCTAATGAACACACAGTAAGGCAGTGGTTTGAGAGATTGCATTCTGGTAATTGTAATCTTGAAAATGAGTCAAACTACTTTTTCCTGCGTTATGAAAATAAATATGGACCTGAGGTTAGCTCAGGAGGGCTCCCTGCAGAGTTCCTCAGTCCCCTGACAGGGACTTTGTGTCAAGCTTCTTCATTCCTAGCCCCAAAACCTCATCATCTGGTGACCCCCAAACCCCTTCAATTGTTGGAAAAAGACGAACTGCTGAAACACAGTCCAAAATAGAATATTTATCAAGCAAAGATAATTGTGTCTATTTGGTGGTTCAGTTCTGGTATTATCCACTACAGCCCCGTGAAACCTGGTCAATCTATTACAACGAAGACTACTGCAATCAGTTGGATGAAATGATGAGGATGGTTGCGATTGAGCAGCCAAGACTGGTTAATAGAGACAGGCCAATCCTCCTGCAAGACAATGCTATCAGACAAACAACACTTCTCAAACTACAGATGCTGGACTGGGAAACTCTGTCTTCCACTGTATCCAACCAGACTTCTTCCAAGGTTTGCACTACTTCTTGCAAGGAAAAATATGCAGTCTTCAGTGAGCTAAAGAATTGTGATTTCAGTGCCATTCACTCTCCAGGCTTCTTGGCTTCTGGCATACAGAAGCTACCTATCATTAAGATGGCAAAACTGTGTCAACAGTTTAGCTGCAGACTTTGATTAATTGTACTGCTTCTTGGTTGAGATATAATAAACCTAACTTTTGCTTCAAAATCAGACAGTTCATATTTAACAATCTAATAGCAAATGATGGGTAATAACAACAACGCTGCCAACATTCTGTTTTGTGCAAATTAACATGTATTTTGTTTTTGCTAGACATAAGGAATTCATACAAAATAATTACAGACTATTGTCAGTGACCTAAGGTAAAATTTGGTTAGTTAATTAGCTTATTGGACTATAAGCTATGGAAAATATCACAGTTCCTGAAACATGGACATTTAATAAATATAACATATTAACAATAATAAGTGCATTTTAATAGAGAGGTTTAATTAAAATATGCTAACTGTGTAAAACTTAGAATTATTCCCAAAGTTAAAGTATGAAATAATTAATGAAGGTATAGCAACCATAGCATTCTGTTTTAATCCTATATTAAAAATTTTTTCTAAAATTAAGGAATAGAGGAAACACAAAAGGAAAGAAGCAATTTTTATCAATTAGACATTGTATTAAATCAAATCAAATAGAAATAGTTTTGAGGTCTTCATAAAACAGTGTATGTTATGAAGATAAGTGTCTTAAACTGCCTTTGCATTTTAAAGAATGACGTTTTTTATTTAGTCATGACAGACAGTAAACCTCTCCTTACATGTGACTTCTTTTGTTTTCTTTCTCTTCACTCCCCATTTCCCTCGACCTACGAAGAAAATGAAGGTAATAAATGTGCTAAGATAAACCAGCAAAATGTTGTTTACCTTTTCATCAGTATTTAAATAAGAAATAGGTAGACATCTTGCTGTGTGTGTCTTCTGACTTCCAGAGAGGCTCAACTTTTCTCCCTACTTGAAGATTATAATAAATAGATGGGAAGGGGCCAAATGGCAGTTCCATAAACTATTTACCATCTGGCAGTGGCTTTCCAGCTTTTTTGGGCTGATTGGCTTTATCTGGTGGTAGAATGTGTTCATCTGAAGATAAAGCCACACACAGCACAGCTATTTAATCATGTTACATTTCGGGAGAAGCTATCTGGTCAAGCTTGTTAAAGATAGTCAGTTTCTATGGAAGTACAACAATTTTCCAATCTGTTGGAAGATTATCAGAAACTGTAGGTGACAAATTCTAGACGCAATCATCCCTCCCCCTTCCAAAGCCTGATCTCTGTTTATTTCCCTTGCAGGAGGAACTTTTTCAAGGCATAATCTTCCCACTCCAAGTCATGGCCTTGTAGAGGCACTCCCCTTGGTTGTAGGAGTTCTGTTATTTAGATATTTTTAAGTGCTTTCTTTTAAAGTTCTGTGACTACAGCAATTAATTTCCCACTGCATTTTATCTCCCTCTAAAATTTGGAGTAGTGAAGTTAAATGGTTTCAGAGTATATTGGCCACATGTATTTCTGTCATTTTGCTAAGGAGGACATATCATGTGGCTATGTTCAATTTAGGTTGTACTTGGATGTCTGGGTTGACATACTTTGTCAGTTAAAACCAGAAATACTTGGCAAGGGAATTATCTTTTCTATGACCTTCCATCTTTTCTAATTCTGGTAACAGTGTAAGAGGGACTATGGATATTGATTAGCCCTGGAAACAATAGCATCTGTAGGCTTATTAGATTCCTCTGAGAGAATGTACTTGATGAAACAGAGACCTGGGGCACCATGTTAGTCATCCAGTGCTATGCACAGTTTGTCCCCCAAATCAGCAGCTTAAAAACACAGCATTTATTATCTCACAGTTTTGGGGGGTCAGCAGTATGGGCACGGTTTGCTTGGATGGTTCGGGCTTGGGTTCCCTCACAGTGCCTGAGTTAAGTTGTAGGCTGGGGTTGTAGCAGTCTCAAGGGGTAGCTGGAGTTAGAGCACCTGTCTGTAAGCTCACACAAGAGGTGGGTCTCACACTTCTGCTCTGTGCTGACTTTGGCTGGAGGCTTGGGAGTCCTTCTCCATAGGGCTGATGACCACTTGGGAGCTTGCTTCCCTCAGAAGGAAATGAGAGAGGGGAGGCAAGCCCTGCTCCAGAGCAGGAGCCAGGGTCTTTTATAACCTAATACCAGCAGTGACGTACCATCATTTCTATCACATGACATTGGTCATATAGACTGACTCGGGTACAGTGTAGAAGGGGATTACACAAGGGCTCTTCGACTTGGCACTGAAAGTATAACTCTCATTTAGTGGATGCCTCCTAGGTGTTTTACTGGAAGTACCTCCTCCTTTCTTTCCTATGATCCTTTCAAGCAGAGATTAGTATCTCTATTCAGAAACTAGAAACATGAAGATCAATAACTACTAGCCTGAGTGCACCGAGCCAGTCTGTGGGAAAGGAGCCCATGTTCCTTTCCTTATACTCTACTTTCTTTACCTTGGGAATCTGCCCTGTCTACTTTTAGACAGCGTTGGGACTTCTGAAAGAAAATGTCAAACATTTTCTGAAAAGCTTTTTTTATTATTTTTTTTTTTTGCCTTATTTTTACTACCCGTGGCACAATCATCACTCCTACAGTGACACTAGCCACCCATGTCCTCACAGCAGAGCATCTGAATCCTTAAAATAAGGATTCAGCCACATAGTAGTTTTTAAAATTTTCGTTTTAATTAAACACTTTTTTTGAAATCAAATACCACATTCTCACACTGTGATAGAGACTGTGCAAAGAAATAGAAAGCATGGATTTTATCTGCGGGAGCTTAAAATATTTAGAGAGAGAAAACACGAGAAACTGTCACAGCCATTCACATTTGTTCACTTTACGAAGCCAAGGTTTTCCCCTTTTCCTTCAACCCATTAAATATATTTTTAAAGAAAACTGAATATGACTTCTACAGGTCAGAGTATATTGGCCACGTGTATGTCTTTTCCCTTAAAGCACCAGGGCAGGTGCACTCCGTGGACAAATATAACAAGACCAAATGGAATATAAGCTAAATGTTGAGTAAGAAGTAGCAGATAGCTGGAGTTGACAGATTCATCATACTTACGCCAGTGTTCCCACCTCCCAAATCCATATGGACCCTTTTTATCCCCTTTGAGTTTCAATTTGAGCTTGTGATCTTTTTTATGCAGAACTTCGCTCAGTCACTATGACAGAGTCTCATTGTGTGTACAACTGAAACTTTGCTATTTTTAAGATTTAATCTATTCCCACAATTACAGCTGGCAGTACATTTTAGACAATATTTGTCATAAAATTGCCAATATTTGTAATATTGTCTAAAATATCGTCTTTGTTTCCTGTGTTTTGAGTAGGAACTTTTTCCTATCTCCAGTTCAAGCTAATATTCTCTCATATTTTCATTTAGGGGCTACATAGTGTTAGTTGTCTCATTTAAGCCTATTAGTCACCATGAATTACTATGTTGTGATAGTGTCAGGTAGGGATCAAGGTTAGTTTTTGATCCATACATATCCAGTCACTGGTTTAAAGGACTTTGCTTTGGCTTTAATGATTCTGCCCTCTCCTGTTTCATTGATCTTTTTTGTCACTCATTATGTAAATACCCACTTGTTGATTATTGGCACTTTGTAGAAAGTTTTGAATTCAAAGTGTGAAAGTCCTCCAGCTTTGTTTTTCTTTTCAAGATTAATTTTAACTTTTTATATTATTTGCATTTCTATGTCCATCTTGAATAAGTTTGTTAATTTCTTTTTTTTATTATTAAATCATAGCTGTGTACATTAATGCAATCATGGGGCACCATACACTGGTTTTATAGACCGTTTGACACAATTTCATCACACTGGTTAACACAGCCTTCCTGGCATTTTCTTAGTTATTGTGTTAAGACATTTACATTCTACATTTACTAAGTTTCACATGTACCCTTGTAAGATGCACTGCAGGTGTAATCCCACCAATTCCCCTCGTTCAACCCCCCTCTCCCCTCCCTCCTCTCCCTTTCCTCCTTCCCCCATTCTTAGGTTATAACTGGGTTACAGCTTTCGTATGAAAGCCATAAATTAGTTTCATAGTAGGGCTGAGTACATTGGATACTTTTTCTTCCATTCTTGAGATACTTTACTAAGAAGAATATGTTCCAGCTCCATCCATGTAAACATGAAAGAGGTAAAGCCTCCATCTTTCTTTAAGGCTGCATAATATTCCATGGTGTACATATACCACAATTTATTAATCCATTCGTGGATCGATGGGCACTTGGGCTTTTTCCATGACTTAGCAATTATAAATTGGGCTGCAATAAACATTCTGGTACAAATATCTTTGTTACGATGTGATTTTTGGTCTTCTGGGTATATGCCTAGTAGAGGAATTATAGCATTGAATGGCAGATCTATTTTTAGATCTCTATGTGTTCTCGAAACATCTTTCGAAAAGGAATGTATTAATCTGCATTCCCACAAGCAGTGTAGAAGTGTTCCCTTTTCTCCACATCCATGCCAACATCTCTGGTCTTGGGATTTTGTGATATGGGCTAATCTTACTGGAGTTAGATGATATCTCAAAGTAGTTTTGATTTGCGTGTCTCTGATGATTAAAGATGATGAGCATTTTTTCATATGTCTGTAGGCCGTGCACCTGTCTTCTTCAGAGAAGTTTCTCTTCAAGTCCCTTGCCCAGCCTGCTATGGGATCACTTGTTCTTTTCTTGCTTATACGTTTGATTTCTCTGTGGATTCTGGTTATTAAACCTTTATCGGAAACATAACCTGCAAATATCTTCTCCCATTCTGAGGGCTGTTTGATTGCTTTACTTACTGTGGTCTTGGCTGTGCAGAAGCTTTTTAGTTTGATCAGGTGCCAGTAGTGTATTTTTGAAGCTGCTTTAATTGCCTGGGGGATCCTCCTCATAAAATACTTGCCCAGACCGATTTCTTCAAGAGTTTTCCGTACACTCTCTTCTAGTATTTTTGTAGTTTCATGTCTTAAGTTTAAATCTTTAATCCAGTGAGAATCTATCTTAGTTAATGGTGAAAGGTGTGGGTCCAGTTTCAGTCTTCTGTAGGTTGCCAGCCAGTTCACCCAGCACCATTTGTTAAATAGGGAATCTTTTCCCCACTGAATGTTTTTAATTGGCTTCTCAAAGATTAAATAACGGTAAGTAGCTGGATTCATCTCTTGGTTCTCCTTTCTGTTCCAGACATCTACTTCTCTGTTTTTGTGCCAATACCATGATGTTTTGATCACTATCGATTTGTAGTATAATCTGAGGTCTGGTAGCGTGATTCCTCCTGCTTTGTTTTTATTTCTGAGTAATGTCTTGGCTATTGGAGGTTTTTTCTGATTCCATATAAAACGAAGTATTGTGTTTTCAAGATCTTTAAAGTATGACAGTGGAGCTTTAATAGGGATTGCATTAAAATTATATATTGCTTTGGGTAGTATGGACATTTTAACAATGTTGATTCTTCCCAGCCATGAGCATGGTATGCTTTTCCATTTGTTAACGTTTTCAACTATTTCTTTTCTTAGAGTTTCATAGTTCTCTTTATAGAGATATTTCACATCCTTTGTTAGATAAACTCCCAAATACTTCATCTTCATTGTCACTACTGTGAATGGGATAGAGTCCTTAATTGTTTTTTCAACTTGACTATTTTTGGTATATATAAAGGCTACTGATTTATGAATGTTGATTTTGTAACCTGAGATGCTGCTGTATTCCTTGATCACTTCTAAGAGTTTTGTAGTAGAATCCCTAGTGTTTTCCAGATATACAATCATATCATCTGCGAAGAGCGAAAGTTTGATCTCTTCTGACCCTATATGGATACCCATGATTGCTTTTTCTTCCCTAATTGCGGTGGCAAAAACTTCCATTACAATGTTAAAGAGCAGTGGAGACAATGGGCAGCCTTGTCTGGTTCCTGTGCTAAGTGGGAATGATTTCAATTGAACTCCATTGAATTTGATATTGGCTGTGGGTTTGCTGTAGATGGCCTCTGTCAGTTTAAGAAATGTCCCTTCTATACCAATTTTCTTAAGTGTTCTGATCATGAAGGATGCTGGATATTATCAAAAGCTTTTTCTGCATCGATTGAGAGAATCATATGGTCTTTGTTTTTAATTTGTTTATGTGCTGAATTATACTTATTGATTTATGTATATTGAACCAGCTTGAGACCCTGGGATAAAACCGACTTGGTCATGATGTATAATTTGTTTGATGTGTTGCTGGATTCTGTCTGTTAGGATTTTGTTGAATATTTTTGCATCTATATTCATTAGTGATATTGGTCTATAATTTTCTTTTCCTGGTTTGCGGATCAGGGTGATGTTTGCTTCATAGAATGTCTTGGGTAGTCTTCCTTCTTTTTCTACATTTTGGAACAGGTTGAGTCATATAGGTACTAGTTCCTCTTTAAAGGTTTGGTAGGATTCTAACGTGAAACCATCTGGTCATGGGCTTTTCCTTTTAGGGAGGTTTTGTATAGTTGATGCTATCTCAGAACTTGATATGGGCTGTTCAACATTTCCACTTGATTCTGGCTAAGTCTTGGAAGGTGATGTGCTTCCAAGTATTGGTCAATTTCCTTCCTCAGATTTTAATATTTCTGAGAATACAGTTTCTTGTAATATTCATTAAGGATTTTTTGAATTTCTGAGGAGTCTGTTGTTATTTCGTCTTTGTCATTTCTGATTGATGAGATTAGAGATTTTACTCTTTTATTTTTCTGATTAGGTAGGCCAAAGCTTTATCTATTTTATTGACCTTTTCAAAAAACCAACTTTTTGGTTTATTGATCTGTTGTATAATTTTTTTGTTTTCAATTTCATTTAATTCTGCTCTAATTTTGGTTATTTCTTTTCTTCTACTGGGTTTGGGGTTGGAATGTTCTTCCTTTTCCAGTTGCTCGAGATGTCCCATTAAGTTGTTAACTTCCTCTCTTTCCGTTCTCTTGAGGAAGGATTGCAGTGCTATAAATTTCCCTCTTAGGACTCCCTTTGCGGTATCCCAGAGGTTCTGATAATTCATGTCTTCATTGTCGTTTTGTTCCAAAAATTTCGCAATTTCCTTCTTAATCTCATCTCTGACCCAGCTATCGTTCAGCATAAGGTTATTTAACTTCCATGTTTTTGTATGAGTATGCAGATTCCTGTTGTTACTGAGCTCAACTTTTATTCCATGGTGGTCCGAGAAGATGCAAGGAATAATTTGTATTCCTTTAAATTTACTGAGGTTAGACTTGTGACCTAAGATGTGGTCGATTTTGGAGTATGTTTCATGGGCTGATGAGAAGTATGTGCATTCAGTTTTATTGGGATAAAATGTTCTGTAGATATCTGCTAAATCCAAATGTTCGATGGTTAGGTTTAAATCTAAAATTTCTTTGCTCAGCTTCTTATTGGAGGATTGATCCAACACTGCCAAAGGAGTGTTGAAATCTCCAACTATTATGGAGCTGGAGGAAATCAAGTTGCTCATGTCTGTTAGAGTTTCTCTTATAAATTGAGGTGCATTCTGGTTGGGTGCATAGATATTAATAATTGAGATCTCATCATATTGAGTATTACCCTTAACAAATATGAAGTGACCATTCTTATCCTTCCTTACTTTCATTGGTTTAAAGCCTATTGTATTTGCAAATAAAATCACAACACCTGCTTTTTTCTCATTACCTTTTGCCTGAAATATGGATGACCATCCTTTAACCCATCTTAAGCTAAGATGTGACTCTTATATGCAGCAAATATCTGGCCTGAGTTTTTGTATCCAGTCAGCTAACCTGTGCCTCTTTAGAGGACAGTTTAAGCCGTTCATATTAATGGAAAATATTGATAAGTCTGGTAAAATTTTGGGTATCAAGTTTTTCGCAAGTCCAATGGACATTTTTAATCCTTTCACCACTGTGGAGGTTGGCGTTTGATCAAAAGTTTCTGAGTGAGTTTACTTTTGTGGTAGAGGATTGGGTTGGTCATTATGGAGGATAGGTCTGAGAATATCCTCAAGAACTGGTTTGGTTATGGCAAATTTCTTCAGCATATGAATGTTATTAAAGTATTTAATTTCTCCAAGGTTTGTTAATTTCTATATAAAATATCTGCTGGGGTATTGACTGGGGGAGTTACATCTGAGTAGCATTGAATTTACCAACCCGTGAAGGTAATGTGTTTCTCCATATTTTTAAGGCTTTAATTTTTAACTATGTGTAGAGTTATTACATTACTTTGGTAAATTTATTTCTAAGTATTTTATGTTTCTGATGCTATTCTAAATATATTTCTAACTTCATTTCTTCATTATTGCTAGGATATAAAAATGTTACTGATTTTTGTACAGTCGCCTTGTATCCTATGATTTTAGCACATTCACTTATTTGTTGTCTGTTTTCGTAGATTTCTTAGGATTA
Source organism: Nycticebus coucang (assembly GCF_027406575.1). Lineage (NCBI taxonomy): Eukaryota > Metazoa > Chordata > Mammalia > Primates > Lorisidae > Nycticebus > Nycticebus coucang. The sequence continues at coordinate 13,553,889 of NC_069796.1, forward strand.
TCTACATAAGTGGTCATGTTCTATAAAAATAAAAGAACAGTCTTATGTCTCCTTATTATTTTTCCTTATGTCTCTCTTATTATTTTTATGTTGACATGATATTATAACTATAATAGTACTATAAAGAAACGTAAGAACTTGTGTCAAACATACTTTCAAGAATGGCAGTCACACTGTCAAGACATTTAAACAAAAAAGTAAGAAGTGGTGTTTTTTATAAAAGGCTAGGGTTCTAATTAATAATCTGTGATGGTTTCCCTCATCTGCCAGTGCAAGATTGTGTAGCAGAAGGTGGAGAAGCATAATTGGTCTACAGTGGTTGACAGAATACCTGAAAGAGATGGCGATTGGAGGTTTGCTTAGGTTTGGCATGAACTGTGAAATCCCTCTACACTAGCCAGGTTGACTATCCCTCCCTGGGGCCTTGGAACTAATGATATCTCACTGTGGTGTGGGAAGAAGCTGAGGATCATTGAGCTGTCTTAGACCTTGGTACAAGTTTAGAGAAGCATCCCAGATGCTTGTCTATGACCCCAAAGAGGTAATTTTGTGACTTGTAGCTGCTGGCATTGCTGCAGTAAAAGGTCTTAGTATGATGCTTATGACTAATGGTAGGTAGGAGAGAGTCATTACAGACAAAAGGGAAGAATGTTATTTTGTTGAAAAAATCCCTATAGTCTATCTTAGACTGCCATAGAAAGACACTCAAAAAGAGAGTCTGAGAAAGATGGAGATATACATCCATATTTATTTACAGAAGCAAATTTTTTATTATTTCAGAATATTACAGGGGTACAAATATTTTGGCTATATGAATCGCTTTTCTACACTTTGAGTCAAAAATATAAAGGTGGAGGAATACTTTTAAAGGAGTGAGAGCAGAAGTACTAGGCAGAGGGAGAGGTTGAAGTTAGATGCAGCTATAGCAGAAAACAATCCAGTCCTGTAGCGGGCACTAATCTGAGGTGGCCTTTCAGGTTGTGTCTAATGAAAGCAGGTGATGAGCTTTGTATGCCATCATCAATCAATCATTGCATGTGGACTTCCCCATGTGGGCTTCCCTAGGGGAAGGTGGGTAACCTTGGGCCAGGCAGGGCTTTCAGCCAAAGCCAATTTCCACAAAAAGATTCAGCTGCAAGCTGAGAGCTGTTAATACTATACCAGCTGGGAAATGAATGCTTTAGTCCTGAAAGAAAGATTTGGCCAGTACACTGCAAAATCCTCTGCAAAACTCAAGACAACCCAAATGTATTTTAGGATCTATAGGATATTTGTGGACTGGATAAATAACTGTCAAAAAATTTATATTCCTTTGATAGTAGGCATTTTTTCTTAAGATTGCCATAATGCCATTATCAGATTTTCCATTTGACCCCATAATCCCACTACTGGGCATCTACCCAGAAGAAAAAAAAACAAAACATTTTATAATGAGGGCATTTGTATTAGATTGCTTATCGCAGCTCAATTTATAATCAACAAGATGTAGAAACAACGTAAATGCCCATCAGCTCAGGAATGGATACCTGGGGTACCTGTACACCATGGAATTCAGCCATAAAAAAGATGTTGACTTCATATCTTTTGTAATTTCCTGGATGGAGTTGAAACACATTCTTCCTAGTAAAGTATCACAAGAGTGGAAAGGCAATTATCCAATGTACTCAATATGAATATGAAGCCATTAGATGATCTAATACATGCACAAGTATGAGAAAAACTCAAATCAATTCTAGTTGGGGGAGGGGTAAGAAGAGAGGGAAAGGAAGTTGGGGTGCTCTCACTGAATGGGCATGGGGTGGAGGTGTTTGGCGCACCTTTTGTGTGTGAGTCATAACCACAAGAAAGACTCTAACAAAATCAAACGTTTTGACGCAGTTGTGTGTATCCTCACATTAACCTGAAATAAATTTACCTAAAAAAAGTTAATGGTAATTTCCTTAATAACACCTACAACTCAATTCATGTTGAAATTTTCCCAAAAAACTCATTTAAAATTCATTTTCAAAAAGGCAGGGGAGTTATATTGTTCAACTAAACTCTAACATTCGTTGATTTTTAAATCAACTAAACTGATCATCATTCTGGAAAGTTCTGCCCGTAACTCATCTTAATCACTGCATATCCTCATTATTGGAATGAGATGTCTTTTCTTTATCATTATTTTAACCACCTTTTAATATAGGTGCTCAACTTTAATTTAGCTTTAATTTTCTTTTAGTCTGATCACTGATTGCACTGTCAAGCATAGTGCCATGTAGAATAAATATTTGATATGTAATTTCTAATGATGTTGCTATTGCTTAAAATACTTTACCAAAACTACTGATTTACCTTCTCATTTTTATATAAAAATAGTAACACCCTAACTTTGGCGGAAATGTTCTAGAGAGATTACCATTTCATTTTCATATTTCAAATTGTTTTTTACACTATTTCCATGCTTTTGAATAAAGTTCTTATATATTCCTGAAATATTGTGATTGTTGTCCTCTAAGAAGGTCATTGGGTTATCTAGCATCATGCTCTGTGTTATACTCTGAAATATTATTTACAGAATTTATGGAGCCAAAATGGCTGGACATGGGTTATTGAGATCGAAAGGGAGAAAATCAAACAAGTGAAGAGGCCTGAAAAATTGAAATTAATATCTGTGCATCCTGAGGGATGACATCTCTTTAATAATTAATATTACTCTAAATCATTTGAGGAAAAATGATACTAGGAGATGAAAGGAATTCTTGAAGATTTATCAAATTCATCACTATGTCTTCTAAGTCAAGTACATATTAACTGTATTTTATCCAACATTCTCCTACAAATCCAACACACAGAAAAGTTGAAAGATGTTTTTTTAGTGAAAACACATTAATTACAAAATTATAATTATGTTAACTTTATCATATAACTACCCATCTATCCGTATTTCAATATGTTCATCAAATATATATTTGACTTATTGTAACATAAACTGCAGCATCAGCACCCACACCCCATACCATACTTTAGTATGCTTGTCTATACCTTGTCATGGTTCTTTTTTTCCTGAAGGTTAAGTTTATATACAATTAAATGCACGAAGCTTAGGCGCATCAGATGTAAATAGTTTAAATGAAGTATGACATAATTTTCGACAACGCATATACCTCTGCCACCCGAACTCCTAGTAAGATACAGAATATTGCCATCACCCCCAAAACTTGCCTCAGGCCCCTTCCCAGTCAGTTCTCCAGAGAACTTCTCAGAGATAGACACTGAACTGACCTTGTCCTACTCCTCTTCCCTAGGACTGCCTATCAATGAAGTCATATAATATCTACTCTTTTGTGTGATTCTCCTTTCATTCGAAATGCTCCTTTCACTCAGCATAATGTTTTTCAGATCCCTACATGTTACATGCATCAGTAGTTGGTTATGTTTCATTCCCAAGTAGTATTCTATAGTATGAATTTATCATTTTATCTGATTTCTTATTAACAGACCCCTTGGCTGGTTCCAGTTTTGGATTCTATGAATAAACTTGCTAGGAATACTTTTCATGTAAGTCTTTTTTGTAGGCATATGTTTTCTTTTCTCTTGGGTAAATATGTGGTACTGAGATAGCTTGGTCATAAGGTACATGTATGTTTAGTTTTCCAGAAACTTCCAACCCTTTCTCCAAAGAGTTTGTACCTTTCGTACAAGAGTTACAGTGGTCCACTGGCTAACATTTGATCTTGTGAGTCTTTAATTTTAGATATTCTGCTTGCATGTATTGGTATTTCCTGGTGGTTTTAATTTGCATTTCCCTGATGGACATATTTAATGTGTTTGTTAACTATTTATATATTTTCTTTTGTGAAGGCTTTTCACAAGTTATAGTGAATACTATAACTATATCAAGTTATAGTATTAATGGTTCTTTTACATTCTGGATAATAGTCCATTCTGCATTACTTTTCCCTCAGTATGTGTATTCATTTTCCTAATGATACCTTATGCTAGGACAGTTTTAAATTTTCAGAAAGTCTAATTTATTAATATCTTCTTTGATTATTATTTTCTGCTTTAGGTTTAGGAAATCTTTGCCCAACTCTTAGTTGCAAAGATACTTGTTTTCTTCTAAGTATTTTATAGTTTTAACTTTTATGTTTAGATCTATGATATGCCTCTAATTAATTGTGTGTGCTTGTGTGTGTGTGTGTCTGTGATGTGGCATAGAATTGATGTGTGTTTTTAAAAAAATATGTATAAAGGGCAGCACCTGTGGCTCAAAGGAATAGGGCGCTGGCCCTATATGACAGACATGGGGCCCGGCCAAAAACCGCAAAAAAAAAAAAAAAAAAAAAGATATATATATATATCTCCATTTATTTCAAGACCCTTTTCTGAAAAGAATTTATTTTCTTTCATTGAATTGCTTTGGAATCAGTGTTGAAAATCAAATGAACTTAGAAGTATGGGACTATTTCTAGGTTCTTTACTTTGTTCCATTAATCTAGTAATTGATCCTACCTATTTGTCTTTATTACTCTAGCGTTATAATCAGCCTGAAAATCAGGTAGTATAAGTCCTTGAGCTTTCTTTATCTTTTATCATTATCTTTTATAAGTAGCTATGATATTTTTAGTTCCTTATATTTCCATATTTTAAAATCATATTTTTCATTTTATAAAAAGAGCTATAAAATTATCAGGGAGTTGTCAATACAATTGACCCTATGGAGAAGGAATTACATGTTAATAATATTGAGGCTTCCAACCACACACTTTATTTCTTCATTTATTTGTTTATATTAATTTCTTCCAGAAATATTTTGTAGCTTTTAGTATAGAGGATTTTGTTACACACTCTTGAAATTATTCCTAAATACTGTATGTGTTTTTGCACAATTGTAAATTTTGTTTTTCTAATTTTATATTCCACCTCTTAGCTGCCATTATATAACAAGATAATTTATTTTTTATATATTATCCTGGTATCATCCAGACTTGCTAAATTCATTTATTAGTTTCTAGTATTTTTTAAATTCTGTAGAATTGTCTATGTAAAGACTTATACTGCATATACTGATAGTTTTACCTCTTAATTTCTGATTGTTATTCTTTTTTAACTTTTACTTACCTTATTGCAATGGATACTTTGTACAACTTTCAGTATAATGTTGAATAGAAGTTTCGAGAGTAGATTTTACTAGCTAATTTCCGTAACTTATGGTGAAAGCATTACTATGACCACAGTAAATACGATGTTAGCTGGAGGTTTTTCATAGATGCCTTCATCCAATTGAGGAGCTTACTTTCTATTCCTGGTTTATTGAGAATATTTTATTTTTAATCATAAATAGATGCTGAATTTGGTGAATTATTTTTTCTCCATTTATTGAAATGATCATAAAGTTTTTAATCCTTTATAATCTTAATAGAGTGAATCACCTAGATTTAAGTATTACATCAATCTAGTATTTCTAGGATATATTTCACTTGACCTGATATCTTATTGTTCTTATGTATGCTAATATCTTTAAGGCTTTTTATCCCTAAATTCATGAGTGCTATTGGTCTGTGGTTTTCTTTTTGGAATAAATTTGTCACTTTTAAGTATTGGGATTACGTTGCCCTTATAAGCTAAATTTGGAAATGTTTTCTCCTACCTTGTTTTATGAGAGCATGTGTAAAATTATTGTTATTCTTTTCTTAAATATTTGAGAAGATTCTTGACTAAACTATCGTGGCATGTACTTTTTCTTCTATGGAAAAGTTTTGAACTCTAAATCCAGTTTTTTGATAGATATAAAAATATGCAGATGTCAATTTTGGTAAGTTGTCTTTTTTTTTTTTTGTAGAGACATTGTCTCACTTTATCTCCCTCGGTAGAGTGCCCTGGCTTCACACAGCTCACAGCAACCTCCAACTCCTGGGCATAGGCAATTCTCTTGCCTCAGCCTCCCAAGTAGCTGGGACTACAGGCACCCGCCACAACACCTGGCTATTTTTTTTGTTGTCGTTGTAGTTTGTCTGGGGCCAGGTTTGAACCTGCCATCCTCTGTATATGGGGCCGGCACCCCACCCACTGAGCCACAGGCGCTGCCCAGGTAAATTGTCTTTTTGAATAATATGTCCACGTCATCTAAGTGTTGAATTTGGTATATAAAATTGTTCGTAATATACACTTATCATCTCATTATTTCCAATAGGATTTGGAGTGATAGCTTTTTATATCAATGAAATTGGTAAATTGTCTGTGGTTCCTTTTTTTGCTTGATTTTCATACCTAGGGATTTAGAATTTTGTTGGTCTTTTCAAAGAACTAACTTTTGGGTCTTTGAAGTTTGTCAGTTGTCTTATTTTCTATTTATTGATTTTTTCCCCTGGTTTTTATTTTCTTCCTCTTATTTTGAGGTTACTTTCATCTTCTTTTTATAGATTCTAAGAGTGAAAGGTCAAGGTTGTTGTTTTTAAGGTCAAACTCTTAGAAAAGTAAAATAACATACCAAAGCACATATACCTTGATATTGATAGAGTTAGGATTTGGACAGATGTCTAATAGCTTTTAATCAAGTGTTCCTGCCACAGGATCACATTGTCCACTCCCTCTTCTCTATTTTTTTTTTTTTTTTTTCAGTTTTTGGCCGGGGTGAGCCCAAACCTGCCACCACTGTTGTATGGGGCGGGCGTCCTACTCCTTGAGCCACAGGCGCTGCCCCTTTTCCCTATTCTTTTCTACACCATTCTGAGTTGCTTAGATTTTTAGTCTCTTCCTAAGGATTGTGAAATGTGAAGAGCTCATCTTCCTATTACCAAGGACTCAGAATCTAAGTTTCTCAGGGCTGTAGGTGCCCTGGAATCCTGGAAATTCTTTGATTGATAAAGAATTTAAACTTGAGTCCATAACTTACAAACCCCAAAATATTATCAGATTGGCAGCAATGATGATAAATTCCTGGAAGTATTAGACAAATAAAGTGATTTACTCAGGTAAATCATGAGTGTGTGTGTGTGTATCTATATATGTGCATATATAACACAATGAATTGTTGAACTAAATGATGTTTTGATTATAAATTCTATAGTCATGAATATCATTATGAGTTATACTTCAGTATATTATTATGGCATGGCCCTTTGCTATGACAGTTTCATCAACTTTGTCTATGGCTATAATGTTAAGAATGGTTGCCCACATTTAAAAAAAAATATGCTGACATTTAAAAAAATGAAGTCAGCATAACGACCTATAAAGTTATAATAATTCTCTTATGCTTTAGAATTTAATGAGGAAAATGATGTAAAATGTGTACCACCCTCCTGGTGCAATGTAGGCATTCAAGGAATGTTAGTTCATTATTCCCCTTCTCCTTACCACGTTAACCATATTTTGGATTTGATTTTATGATGGGTGTGTGTAATATTCTTTGGGTATACTTTTGTTCTGTTTTTGTATCATGTCAGGGTATCACTAGCACTAATCATTTTAGCTCTCTTATTTACAACAGAAAATTTTAATTATAAGAAACCATAAATCTACACAATTCTAGCAAAGCTGTTTTTGATATTTAAATGAAGGGCTATAATGTAAGACTTTATTTCAGTTTTTAGAAAGATTAATGGTTGATGAGTAAGTAGAGCTCTTAAGTCTCATGAGCAAGATATAATGTCTTCTAGGTGATTAAGAAGCTAAGGTTTAAAAACATAAAAAGGAAAGAAGGGGAAACATGAGGCAATGGGAAAAGTACAGAACTAACAGCAAGTACATCTTAGTTCAAGGTCTGCTCTACCATTGTCTAAATCAGGGGTGTCCAACCTTTTGGCTTCTCTGGGCCACATGGAAAGAAGTTGTCTTTACTTTGGGCCAAAAAAAAAAGAAAAAAGAAAAAAAGATGTTGTCTTGGTCCACACACTAACGAAAGCTAACGAGCAAAAAAACAAACAAACAAAAAAAGTCCGTGCCTGATTTTTGTGATTATCTGCCACCACAGATAAGTAAAAACATCCTCACAAAATAGTCCTAATTATGCGGCAACCCATTCAGAAAGTCTTTTAGCATTGTTGAGCAGGTTCCAAGTTTGTAATTACTAATATAGAAAAGACACACATCTAAGTAATAAAAGGTCTTTATTTTTGTTTTTTTTTTATTATAAAAGTGGGCAACATAAAACTAATGGGATATTTGACATAGTATTTGAGAAACAAAGGCATCAGTATCTGATTTGATGGAAGTGGTGGCTGTTCTTAGTGAGTTCTCAAGACGCTCATAAGATATTTTAGTTCTAATTTTACTTTTAATATGCTCCATTCATGAAAATAGTTGCTCGCAAATGTAGGTGCTGCCAAAAAGCAATGACAAGGACCTGTACTTTGTGCTCTGTGCATTGCATTTGAAAAGTGGCAGGTAACATCCTTATGTTGACTGAAAATGGAGTTGCAAATACACCAAAATATTGTTTATTTTCCTGGAAATCTTGAAATCTGCTTTTAAATCCTTGTATCAAATTGAAAAGCAAAGCTGCATATTTTTCACTGTTCATAGGACTGTGTTGAGCCAAATGTTGAAATGCATTAAATTGTTTGCCTTAATTTGAACTTGGCATAATTTCAGTTTTGTTTGAATGCTGTTATGGTTTAAAACATTGTATTGATAAGTTGGTTTTCCCTTTAAAGACACATGTTTAACTTATTTAAATTAGTGGTTAAATCTACGAACGCTAAATCCATAAGCCAGTTTTTATCATCAAGTTCTGGAACAAATTTGGTTTTTGATACCATAAACAACTTGATAACATGTCATAAATCATAAAGTCTTTCCAACTTAGATGTCTTACTTCTGAAAATTAAATGTCACCATAGTCAGCATCCTTACTTTAAAAGAATTCCTTTCCATTATGAAATTCCCAGTCTTGATGATGATTTGCATGACGTTATCCCTTTTTAAAGCTTTTGTGCATTAATTTTCTTGATGTTCTATGCAATGATATTTATCAGCTATGATTTTTGGGTGGGAATTGCATCATCTTCTATTAATTTTACAAGTTCTTTTCTTTTCCCTGTTGTCATCAGGGCACCATTGGTAACTCTATCAGATGTGTTGATAGTAGACAAAGAAAATTGCTGAACGTATTTTTTACTGCATCATATAAAAATCTCTTGATTTATCTGTGTCTCATAATGGCAGTAAAAAATCTGTTTCTTCAATGACATTATATTTCTCATCAATATCTCTAATAAAAATGACAAGTAGCTGTATTTGTAGCATCAGTACTGTCACCCATCACCAAAGCATAAAATTTAAAATTATCAGCTTTACTCTCTAAATTTCTTTTGCTAGATTTGCCATTTTCTTCACTTTGCCTAGCTATAGCCTAATGAAACAGACTGATTTTAGAAATATCCTTCTTTTTTTCAGGGCAAATTATATCTGCCATGCTTTCTATCATTGCTTAAGAAACTCACCTTTAGTAAATGGTTTTGATTTTTTTTATTAAATATGCTACCACATAACTAGCTTTTACAATGGAATCCATCTGAGTTGTAACTTTTTCAAAACATTTTGTAGAGAAGACAAATGTCTCAGCTCCACTATTTCGTCCTGATGATAGAAGCCTTCAAACACGTGGAATTTGGCAGACGGTTTTTGCATATAATGCCTTTTCAAATCATGGTCTTTGAAAACATGCACATTTTCTACAAATTAAGCAGAGTGACTTACTATTTGCCTTGACTAAAAAATAGTCATCTGTCCCCTTTAACTGAACAACTGTCATAATTTTTCTTTTCTGGGGTTCTGTTTTCTTTTGAGACATTATCAAAGCCATCTTGGAATTAAAATAATAAGGGACTATATTTAGTTTCATTATGAAAATTAACTGACAGGAGAATAGAAAGCTGAGTCCTGTCCCTTCTTATCTCAGCTGCTGGTGCAGGGCGTGGCAGAGGCTGCTTATAAAGCCTGGCAGGTGATGTGTGAGGGGAGGCTGAGGTGTGGAATTACCTTTCATAATCAAGTAAGAATGTTTACTGACTTATAAAGAAAATTACATACCTAATGTTGCAAGGCTGGGTTGTAATATTATTGATAATCTCTGTTTCGCCAAGTCGCAACAAGTACATGTAATGTCTGAGCTTGGAGAATAACAAACTGGAAGCTGCCCACTGCTGTAAGGCAGAAGCTGTGCATGTGTGCAAATAGTGAGAGGGAATGTATGTTTATTTTACATGTCATTACAACACAAGGTTGTCATCTGCACAGTGTACATTCAAAAACCACGCAATAAAAATATCACAGAAAAATGTAATGTTTTCAATAAATTTACAATTTTGTTTTGGGCCACATTTGTAGCCATCTAGGGCTACATGAAGCCCATGGGCCATGGCTTAGACACCCCTGGTCTAAACGTATATGTCCTAGGACATATAATACAAGCCTTTCTTGGCTTATATTTCCTCTTCTAAAAAATTGTAGGCTTAATTGATCAGATCTGAGATTCTCTGTATCCTTACAAGTACTGATATGGACCATATAAAAATCTTGAAATATAAGATAATAATCGATTTAGTAGAAATGTGAAACATTTTTATCCATCAAAAAAATTTAGATGATTGTTTAGAATTCAAGAAATTTGACTAATGACAAGAGGGAGCCAAAGCAAAGGGACCCTGAGGACCATGCTAATGAATGTGTGTCAGCTGGTTTGGTTAAAACATTTGGTTTGATCTGGTTGGACACCATTGTGTGGAGACAGATTGAAATACAATGGTCATTGGATTAAGAAGACTAGTGAAACTTTTGTGTGTGATAATTCAGATGAACTCGGCCACCTACCAAGACTTAGCCAGAATGAAATGGAAATGTTGAACAGGCCTATATCAAGTTCTGAAATAGCATCAACTTTACAAAATCTCCCTAAAAAGAAAAACCCAGGACCAGATGGTTTTACGTCAGAATTCTACCAAACCTTTAAAGAAGAACTAGTACCTAGATTACTAAACCTCTTCCAAAATATAGAAAAAGAAGGACTACTACCCAACACATTCTATGAAGCAAACATCATAGGTAAGGACTTTTAGTAGGTAAGGACTAAATTTTTAAAGCAGAATGTATATAATCTAATTTATGGTGTTCATTTTCTTTTATATTATTGTTCTTCAACTCCTAGCAGATGTAACTTGAGTTTCCTTCCTTCTTTCGACTGAGAAATTGTGGAATTTCTGCAGTCTTAAATGTCGTCTCTTAATAGAAAATTATAGTTTAATTCTATGACCAATTATACTAAATAAGTACATATTTACAAACATTTTTTGCCTGGCAATTTGGTGTCATCAGATAGTCTTGGTTACTTGCGTATAGTATGGCAGCCTCAGCAAATCCAGATATAAAATTGCTGGGTTGAGTTTTATAGTACTTAGAAAAGTCTTTTCTGAGATTGAAAAGACTCAATCTCAAATTTCCACATCAGAAAGTGGAATAAAAAGCTGAGAAAAAGAGTTAAAAAACAGAGTAATTATAGAAAAATGAGATGCAGTTTTCTAGTCAAGAAAGAAAAGTGACCTGTTAAAAGAAATATTATCTTCCATACATAGGCTGGATAAGATTGAATGAATGAATGAATAAATGAATAAATAAATAAATAAGGCTGAACTCAAAAGCACAAGAAGGATCCCAGATACAAAAATTAATACAAGGAGAAGAAGATGCCTATGTGCTAAAATTAGAAGTTCATAAGGGCAATCATATTGGTCTTAGAGCCTATTATAAGACTTTATGACAATAATTTTGAAAGCATAAATGAAATGGACCATCTATTTGGAAATTACACATGGTAAAAACTGAATTAAAATTTTTTGAGCCAGTTGCCCTTTTAGCTTCTCCATCAAGACACCCAGGCTCAGGTGGTGCTAACAGAATATATTAAACTTTTCTTTCAATGGAGAGATGAAATTTATTTTGTACAAACTGACACAAAGAAAAAGGAGGCTAGAGTTACCTCCCCTTTTTTTTCTTTCTTTTTTTTTTTTTATTAAATCATTATTGCAGTCAAGGGGTTCAATGTGCTGGTTTCATATACAATCTGAAATATTTTCATCAAACTGTTTAACATAGCCTTCATGGCATTTTCTTAGCTATTGTATGAGGACATTTGTATTCTGCATTTAGTAAGTTTCGCCTGTACCCATTCTAAGATGCACCGTAGGTGTGGCTCCACCAATTACTCTCCCTCCACCCAAACCTCCCCCTTCCACTCCCCTCCCCTCCCTTGGACCTTTCTCTATATTCTTGTGCTATAGTTGGTTTATAGCCTTCATAGGAAAGCTATAAATTAGCTTCATAGTAGGGCTGAGTACATTGGATACTTTTTCTTCCATTCTTGAGATACTTTGCTAAGAATAATGTGTTCCAGCTCCATCCATGTAAACATGATAGAGGTAAAGTCTCCATCTTTCTTTAAGGCTACATAATATTCCATGGTATACATGTACCACAAATTTATTAATCCATTCGTGGGTCGATGGATGGGCACTTGGGCTTCTTCCATGACTTAGCAATTATGAATTGGGCTGCAATAAACATTCCGGTACAGATGTCTTTGTTATATTGCGATTTTTGGTCTTCTGGGTATATACCTAGTAAAGGAATTAATTACAGGATTGAATGGCAGGTCTATTTTTAGATATCTGAGTATTCTCCACACATTCTTCCAAAAGGAACATATTAGTGTGCATTCCCACAAGCAGTGTAGAAGTGTTACCTTTTCTCCACATCCACGCCAACATCTCTGGTTTTGGGATTTTGTTATGTGGGCTAATTTTACTGGAGTTAGGTGATGTCTCAAAGTAGTATTGATTTGCATTTCTCTGATGATTAAGGATGATGAGCATTTTTTCATGTGTCTGAAGGCCGTGTGCCTGTCTTCTTTAGAGAAGTTTCTCTTCAACTCCTTTGCCCATCCTGAGATGGGATCACTTGTTCTTTTCTTGCTAATACATTTGAGTTATCTGTGGATTCTGGTTATTAAACCTTTGTTGGAGGTATAGCCTGCAAATATTTTCTCCCGTTCTGAGGGCTGTCTGCTTGCTCTACTTATTATGTTCTTTGCTGTGCAGAAGGTTTTTAGTTTGGTCAGGTCCCAGTAGTGTATTTTTGATATTGCTTCAATTGCCTGGAATGTCCTCCTCATAAAATATTCACCCAGGCTGATTTCTTCAAGAGTTTTCCCTGTACTTTCTTCTAGTATTTTTATAGTTTCATGTCTTAAGTTTAAATCTTTAATCCAGTGAGAGTCTATCTTAGTTAATGGTAAAGGTGTGGGTCCAGTTTCAATCTTGTACAGGTTGCCAGCCAGTTCACCCAGCACCATTTGTTAAATAGGAAGTCTTTTCCCCACTGAATGTTTTTAATTAGCTTGTCAAAGATCAAATAACGCTAAGTAGCTGGATTCATCTCTTGGTTCTCTATTCTGTTTCAGACATCTACCTCTCTGTTTTTGTGCCAGTACCATGCACTATTGATTTATAGTAGTCTCAGGTCTGGTAGAGAGTCCAGTGGACATTTTTAATCCTTTTGCGACTGTGGAAGTTGGAATTTGATCAGAATTTTCTGGGTGGGTTTACTTTTGTGGTGGAGGATTATGCTGGTCTTTATGGAGGATAGGTCTGAGAATATCCTGGAGAGCTGGTTTAGTTATGGCAAATTTCTTCAACATGTGAATGTCATTAAAGTATTTAATTTCTCCATCATAAATTAAACTCAGTTAAGCTGGGTACAGTATCCTGGGTTGAAAGTTATTTTGTTTTAGAAGATTAAAAGTCAATGACCATCCTCTTCTAGCTTGAAAGGTTCCAGCACAGAGATCTGCAGTTATTGTAATATTCTTGCCCTTGTGGGTGATGGTTTTCTTTCGTCTGGCTGCTTTCAGAATTTTCTCCTTCATATTAACTTTAGATTATGATGTGTCTGGGGGATGTCTTATTTGGGCTGAGTCATGCTTGAGTTCTGAAACTGTCTGGTATCTGAATTTCAGAATCTCTTAGCATGTCTGGAAAGTTCTCCTTCATAATCTCATGGAGAAGAGACTCTGTGCCTTGTGAAGCCACTTTGTCACTTTCGGTGATCCCTAGAATGTGAATATTGGTTTTCTTCAAATTATCCCAGAGCTCTCTGAGACAGTGATCAGTTTTTGCCCTCCATTTATCTTCTTCTTTGAAAGTTTGGGAGCATTCGAAAGCTTTGCCTTCAATGTCAGAAATCCTTTCTCTGCTTGCTCCCTTCTATTACTGAGGGATACTACCGTATTTTTCAGATCTTTGGGGGCTGCAACTTCTTGTTTCAATGTGTCAACATCTTTGTTCATTTTGTCTTTGAATTTTTTGAATTCTTGGGACATCTTTTGGATTGCTGCTTGAAATTCTAATTCGATCTTATTTGCTATCCAGATTCTGAATTCGATTTCTGACATCTCAGCCATTTGTTTATGCATGGGATCTTGTGCTGTGTCTGCTTTGTTGTTCCTTGGGGGAGTTGATCTACTCTGATTATTCATATTGCCGGAGTTTTTCCATTGATTCCACCCCATTATTGTTTTTTCACTATTGCCTCTGGCCGTCCTCAGAGCTGGGGAGGTGTCTCTCCAAGCTTAGACCCCAGTGGGATCACTCTATTGTTGCTGGATCTTTGTAGGCAGTGACCCTGTGTAGCTCCTCTCAGACTTCCCCAGCCAGGGAGTTCTGGCTGTGGGAGCAGCCCCGGAGTGTGGCACAACCAGATCCAGCAAAAGGGTGGAGGATGGTACACATGGTTCTGGGAGTACATGGTATCCAGTGACTTTGGCACTGAAAGCCTGGGGCTCCAACAGCCTCTGGCCAGGAGGAGGGCTCCGTGCAGAGGCAGGGAGGGCTCTGGAGGGAGGGCGCTGGTCTTGCGGCTTCCAGAGCCCCTGGCCAGACAGGTGGGGGCAGTGTGGAGGCAGGGAGGGTACAGGAGGGAGGATGTGGGTTGCGCATCTCCTGGAATTCCTGGCCAGGGTGGGAGGAGGCCCAGTGGGCATGGGGCATGAGGCTGCGCTGTTGCTGGCAGAGTCCCTGGCCAGGGTGGGCTTGCTGAGGCCCAGCAACCGCGAGGAGCGGGCTGTGTGGTTGCTGGTGGTGTTCCTGGCTGGGGCGGGCTACCTCCCCATTTTTTAAGGCCAGTATAACCTTAGTACCAAACTTGATAGGATACAGGAATAAAATCACAGGACAATCTCCACATGAATGTCAGTAAAGAAGTCCTAAACATAATGTTGATACATTCACCCCAGAAATGTTTCAGATTAAATATATTATAGTTAATTAAAGCCTGTCTCAGAAAGTTGAGTGTGATATAACTTTTAAAAAATATATTAATGTGGTGGGTTTTTAATACTCATGCTTATTAATTTTACTCTAAATGGTTGATGAAGTATTCTGGATGGAGATTCTTTGTTAATTACCTTATAGTAAATAATAAATACATCTCCTTTTCCCACACTTTTGCCCCAAGCCTCACCTCTGGGCTGACATAGATAAAACCAGTTGGATGAAAACTCCTATTTAAATAGGTAAGGGATGGAAAATAATGGATTTTTCATTTTTATATATAGAAGAGAGAGAGCCATTCCTGTTGTTTTCTGAGAAGAGGGAAAAATATTTTTCTTCATTTGATGGATAGTGTCCTGGATTCTTGGCCTAACTTTTTGGAATGGAATTGTCTTTCCAAGGGCTCAATGGCTGGTATTTCAGGCTTTTAAGACCTAGAGATGTCCAGCCTGAGCAAGAGTAACACTCCCCTCTCTACTAACAGTAGAAAAACTAGCTGGGCATTGTGGTGGGTGCCTGTGGTCTGAGCTACTCGGGAGGCTGAGGGAAGAGGTTGGATTGAGCCCACGAGTTTGAGGGTGCTGTGAGCTATGACACCACAGCACTCTACCCGGGGTGACAGAGTGAGACTCTCTCAAAACAAAACAAAGCAAAACAAAAAACACCTAGAGATGTCTTCAAGTTCTGACATTCATACCATTTGTGAATGCCTCAGGAGATGGTCCCCCCCTCTCCTGGCACTTTGAGGACTTGATGTTGCGTGACCGAGACGCGAACGAGCAGCATCTTTGCTGTAGGTGTAAACTCGCTCCTGTAATTATTAAGTCAAGAAACAGACTATACACTGTGGGATGGCACATAGCAAAATTCCTTATTCCAAGTTTAAGTTTTATACTCTTCCAGTCATGTACACACCTAATCCATTATCTATTAGCTGAATTTTAACTTGAAAGGAAATATTTATCATATCAATGTAACCACTTGTGTAGTAAATCTCTTCCTCTAAACAGTGACTAGTTTTCTGAGCAGGGCACAAAGACGAAAGCAGCTATAGGGGAACAAAGTTAATAGAAGAGTATCTTCAAGCATTCACTCAGTTTACTCAGTATGAAGTAATGACTGTGTCCTTCCCTCAGGGCAGAGCACCTATAGACCTCTGACAATATGTTGTTAACATATGTCAACCCTCTGGCCCGTATCTCTGAGGAAGGGCGGCATGCCCTTGGATCTCAGGCTTCACGGGGTGTACTGCTTCAGAGAAAAGGCCTAAGGAATTTTTACAATTCCAAAAAAGCCTAACTCTGTGAGTAACCCAGGGGGGTCCAAGCCTCTTAAGCCTCTGGAAGAAAAGCAGGTCATTTTAAACTCACACTGAATTTACTTTGTGTGCTTGATGTAGGATAAGTTTATTTCTAAATATTATCCTACAACTTGACCTCACTTCCTAGTCCAGGCTGTAACCATGTGGGCCTCTTGAGAACACAGGAAAGGTTTTATTATTCTTTCAGGTCAAAACAGCTCACTAGACACCTAGACAAATGGGTATAGATTTATTTCATATAGTGTGGCTCCAGGGGCAAGGAAGACAAATATTATCTGTATAGCAGGCACTATGTCTCAGAAAGCAAAGGTGTTGGTAATAAGCCAGTATTAAAATATTATGGAAATCTTAGAGAGTGCAAAAAGACAAAAATAATGAAAGCTTGTAAGATAGGGAAAAAAAAAAAAAAAAGAGGCAAGCTTGCTCTCATCTACAGTCTAAACAATGTATCCAGAACACTCAGGAGACCATAGAGATAAATTTTTGGCACTTACAAATAATTCAAGCTTGTGGAATACAAGATCCATATATAATATTTGGCAGAATTCCTATGCGATAGCAAATTAAAAATGAAATTGTAGAATAAAATTTATTTCATAACGGTGATAAAACTAGCATTGGGGAAAGGATTATGGAAATTCTATAAGTTTATTAGGCTGAAAATTAGATTATTTTATTGAAAAAATAGCAGGAGACTATTAAAAGGGAGAATATAATCTGTTCATGAAGGACAGATTCAGTTCTGTGAAATCTTAGTTTTTCCAAATCCATGCTCTCAGCGCATTTCTGATTCAAATCTTCTGGGAGTTTTTGAGGCATTTGAAAAGCTGATTTCAAACATCATATGAAAGAGTGAAGGTTCAAGATAGTGTAGAGCATTTTAAAGAGGAAAACTTACTCTGTCAGAAATCAAGAAGTATGCAAACGCTAAGTGGTGTTGGCAAATGGATAAACATATAATAATAATGGCTGTCTTAGTGTTCTCCAGAAAAATAGAACTAATAGGATCTCGGTGTGTGTGTCTGTGTGTAATGATTTATTATAAGAAATCAGCTTACATGATTGTGGAGGCTGAGAAGTCCCAGGGTCTGCCGTCTGTAAGCTGGAGACTGAGGAGTGTCAGTGGTGCAACCATTCTATGTCTTTAGGTCTGAGAACTAGGAAAGCCGTTGGTGTCAGTTCCAGCTTGAATACCTGCAAAGACTGACATCCAGTTCCAACAGGCAGAAGAAGTTTCCTCTTCGCCTTTTTACGCTACTTGGGTCCTCCGTTGATTATATGAGGGCTGCCCTCTCTGGAGAGGGCAGTCTGATCACTCAGTCTATGGCTTGTAATGGTCATCTAGTCCAAAAATAGCTTCACAGACTTGGATAATGTTTTGCCAAATGCCTGGCCACCCTGTGACCCAAAAGTTAACTCGTGAAACTAACCATCACAAAAGCTAACTTGTACATTTTCCTTACTTTGTACCAGGCACTGTTTTACGTGTGTTATATGTGCATATACCAGTTTGATTCTCACAGCAAGCCATCAGATAGTTATGATTTTATCTTCATTCTATAAATGGAATCGAGCCTCAGTGAGAATCTAACCATTTATACTAATGACTTAGAGAACCCAGAAGAATACCCACACATACGTGAAATCCTGGGCTATGATCAAGACAGCATTGCCAGCCAGTGGGGATAAGATGGTGTTGCTAATTTAATTAACCAAATTAAAACAGCTAATATTTTACCTCATAGAACAAACCAAAGTAAATTCCAGGTGAATTAAAGATCTCAAAATGGAAAGCCAAAGTTCAAAACCTTAGCAAAAGAAAAATTACAGGAGAGTATCTTTATAACATCACAGTAGGGAAAGCATTCTCTAAAACTAGATTAAAAGGTAAAAAGATTAGGCGGAGTCCTGTGCAGCCGTCATGGAGCAGAGAGCACCCTCTGAGCTGTTTGGGCCTTTCGGGAGCAGCAGCGCAGGCTCCGGGCCAGGAAGTTCACATCGAGCTGGGGAGGCCAGTGGCAGGGCCCCAGACCCGGCCAAGTCTGCGTGCAGCTGCGGGAACAAGGCGGAGAAGCGGCTGCCCTTCCTGAAGGGTCAGCCCTGGCATAGTATCTCCGAGACTGGATTCTTCTTTGCCTCCAGGAGAATTCAAAATTTGGAAGTCAAACTATGTCCCACCTCCTGAGACCTACCCTATGGGAAGAAACCTCCGCCTGTAGAGCTGGATGTGGCTTTAAAATGGCCTAGCACGTGTGAAGACAATGGTGATGGTGCCCCACGGAATGTAAGCAGCGAGGCTTCTACGAGACCCTGGAATCAGACGCTGAGCAAGATGAGCAGACCTCTAAAGAGCGCAAAGTACAACCAGCAGAACCCGCAAAGAAGAAAAAGTGGAGAACAGCCAATGATCAGAATTTCTGTATTGCTAAAGTTACTGAAATATTTCTTTGGGCAAAATAAGTTGACCTTCTGGATTATTAGGACACAACATTTCCATGAAAATATATACATCAATGAACTAATAAGTATTGCCTCAAGAGCTTTCCCCTGTAGAATTCATTTTTCATTTAAAATATATGTATTTAAAACTCAAATGGTGACTCGTGATCGTGAGATTTACAACACTTGGAAACATTCTTGCTATCACAGAATTGGTAACCTGCTTTGAGAAATTTGCCACATATGGACAGTCAATGTTCTAAGAACCTATATTTTTAATGGAAATATACTGTAATGTACTAGGAACTTGTAGGGTGCTTTTCCATAGGGTGGATACAGTGGAAATAGATCATGGAAATAAAATTACTTACTCAACATTACTATTTCTGTACAACATTAACATGTGAATATGTGTCTGAATATTTGTACTCTCTTTGCCATGAGATGTCTTAGGTTGTAATAATATTACCAGCGGGTGTCTCCTGATCTTTATAATATCATAGTAGGGAAAGCATTCCCTAATGCTAGATTAAAAGATAAAAAGATTGGGCAGAGCGCTTTGTGCAAATGTCATCCCTGATCCTTAAACAACCTCGTAAAGCAGTTATTAGTATCGTTTCATAATAGAGTGCTTGAGCAACTTGTCCAGTGCCACACAGCTAGTGAGTGATGAATTTGGAATTTAATTCTGGACACTTGAGCTCCAAAATCATCACATTAAAACACCCTCGTGCCAATCAAACATGAGTCATCTTTCAAGAGCTGCCTCAATTGCAGTCTCTTCCAGGCAGTCTGCTATTGCAGTTGGTGGAGACCTTTTCCTCCTCACTGTATGACTGGACTTATAAATGCCTGATCTTATGATTATTCATTGATTTCCCTACTAAATAGTAAGTTTACTGAAGATGAATCTCTTCTACAGAGGGCTACCAGATTTAGCAAATAAAAAAATGGGATCGGGGGATGATGGGAAGATGGCGGACTGAAGCCAGCTTTCCATAGAGGCTCCTGTCCTGAAGGAGAGTTAGGGGACGAAAATTTAGCAAATAACCTGATGGATTCCAGCAACACCAAGCGAGAAAGTTGAAGAACGCACATCAACCCCGCTGAGGAGAGCTGCGATCACAAGGAAGCAAACAAAAGGTACAAAACCCATCACCAAGCGGACGGGAGTCCCCCCTCCCCACCTGATCGGCTTAAGGGCCCCACAAACAAAAGGGCAGAAATCAAAGGCCATCCCACTACACTTCACGGGAAAGACCTACTACAAACTAGACCTACCTCCCTTACTAGGAGGCCTAGGCGTTATCTTGCCAGGCATAAAACTGTATAAATCTGTAAATTTCCTTTGCCGGTGACTCTGAGTACCCAGCACTTCCCTCCACTCTCTCTGAGGTCTGAAAGCCTGTCCCCCAGGAGTTCGGATTCTTGGGTGGCTCCTAAAGGGGAGAGGACAGTCCCTGAGCTGTGGCTGGTCAGCGCTGATTCTGGGGCACGGGAGAGAGGTTAGGACAGTCAGCGGAGGGAGACCCTCACCAGGGTGGCACTTCCCTGAGGCGAGGTGCAGCAGCCCTCCTTGGGCAACAATACCTCCAGGCATATAGCTGAGTTGAACTCGCTACCAGCTGCTCTGAGTGCCTGGCGCTCCCCCTGCCCTCATTCTGTGGTCCGGAGACCTGAACGCCTGCCGTGTGGCTGGGCAGGGAACTGGGGATAGCCGAGTCTGTTCGCTGCCCAGCGGTTCTGGGCTCCAGCCGCTCCCTCCCACCCCGCCCCCACTCTGAAGCCTGAAGGCTTGAGCTACGGCAGTACAACCAGGCGAGAGACGGGAAGAATCTGAATTTCCTTGCTGCCGAGAGCCCCGGGCTCCCGGCGTTCACCCCGCCCTCGCTCTGTGGTCCAGAGACCTGAACGCCTGCTCGGTTCTGAGCTACAGCCACTCCCTCCAATGCCGCCCCCACTCTGAAGCCTGAAGGCTTGAGCTGCAGCGGTATAACCAGGCAAGAGACCGGAAGAATCTGAATTTGCTCGCTGCAGACTGGGCTCTGGCTCCAGGCTCCCAGCGTTCACCCCGCCCTCGCTCTGGGGTCCAGAGACCTGCTCGGTTTGAGCTCCAGCCACTCCCTCCACCCCGCCCCCACTCTAAAGCCTGAAGGCTTGAGCTGCCGGGCGAGAGACCGGGAGAACCTGAATCTGCTCGCTGTCGACCAGGCTCCCTACGGCTTGGAGCCCCTGCTGGCTCTGAGTTCCAGGCGCTCCCCCGCCCTCACTCTGTGGTCCGGAGACCTGAACACCTGCCGTGTGGCTGGGCAGGGAACTGGGGATAGCCGAGTCTGTCTGCTTCCCAGCGGTTCTGGGCTCCAGCCGCTCCCTCCCACTCCGCCCCCACTCTGAAGCCTGAAGGCTTGAGCTGCGGCAGTACAAACGGGCGAGAGACTGGGAGAAACTGAATCTGCTCGCTGTCGACCGGGCTCCCTACGGCTTGGAACCCCCTTGGAGGTAGATCAACAGCCGTTTTTTCTTTAACGGCAGAATGCTCACTTCTGGATATTCTGAGGCCACACCCCCTGTCTCCCTGGGCAACCAGAGGAGGCCGCTGGTGAGCGGGGGATTTCCTGACACTGCTCACAAACCCGGGAAGCTTCCAGGGCGGGGCCGACCCAGAGAGGTGATCGGACTCAAACCTCCAACACCAAAGACGTTTGAACTCAAAACAGCTCGTCTTCTGTAGGCGATTTCGACAGGAACAGAGACAGAACCCCGCAAAGTTGTCTGTTCTGTTCTGTTCTGTTCTGTTAGGAGCATCCATCAGGGACGGGGCTAAGCCTGAGTGAACACCTCCCTCCCATCACCTGCATCAAATACTCATAGATGTCAGGCCCCATCTCCTCCTGCTAGATAGCGGCAGTCTACGGGGGCCTGGCAGACTTCCTTGCGATTCAGGCAGGTGCAAACCCCTGGAGTGTCTGTTCACTGCAGGCAACTGGGTTAGCCATCTGCAGAGATACCAGTGACTGGGTCTGACGAAGGGGCAAAGTGGGGAAGGAGACGTCAACCTTCCCAGACTGCTCTGTTTGCTGGGTGGCTCCTCCTGACTCCACGCTGCACTGGGGTGAGCCGTGTCAGAGGAGTCACCAGGCCCCTGTGATCCAGTTCCCAGAGACCTCTTGAACTCTCTCACCTGAGACAAGTGCCAATTGAGACAGTTGATTTGGACCTTTTGAACTAGGCTAATAGACTGAGGACTTTTCAGGTGGTGCCCTGGGTCTACGGTTGTAGGAAGGTTGATTCTCCTTTTCCACCTGGAGCCAGAGGTGGGCAGGCGGGGTGACTTAATTGCTGATTTTTCCACACAGCTGAGACTTCAAGCCAGAGTAGAAGTTGCAATAGGATTGAACAGAAACCAGCTGAAAACAAGACAGAACCACTTTGCTCCACCACACCAGACAGGACCCCAGTTTCTCAGGCCACAACACTGTATGGGCCCTCGATAAAACCCCAGGGGAAAAACCAAAGGGAGTAAAATAACCATGGGGCGGAATCAGCGGAAAAACTCTGGTAACATGAATAACCAGAATAGATCAACCCCCCCAAGAAAAGACACGGCAGATGTGATTGAAGATCCCATTCATAAACAACTGGCTGAGATGTCAGAAATCGAATTCAGAATTTGGATGGCAGACAAGATTAATAAAATGGAATTAGGAATTCGAGGAGAAATTCAAAAATTGTCTCAAGAATTTAACGAATTTAAAGACAAAATCACCAAAGACTTAGACACACTGAAGCAAGAACTTACAGCCCTCAAAGATATGAAAAATACAGTAGAATCCCTCAGTAACAGAATGGAGCAAGCAGAAGAAAGGATTACTGACATTGAAGATAAAGTCTTCGAACGCTCCCAATCTCTCAAAGAGGAAGAGAAATGGAGAGCAAAAATGGATCACTCACTCAGAGAACTCTCAGATAATTCAAAAAAAAGCAACATAAGGATTATAGGAATTTCTGAGAACGATGAAGTGGCCTCCAAGGGCACAGAGGCCCTTCTGCATGAAATTATGAAAGAAAATTTTCCAGACATGCCTAGAGAATCTGAAATTCAGATAGCAGACAGCTTCAGAACCCCAGCACGATTCAACCCCAATAAGTCATCCCCCAGACATATCATAATTAGCTTCACTAAAGTTAACATGAAAGAGAAGATTCTCAAAGCAGCCCGGCGAAAGAAAACTATAACGTACAAAGGTAAGAATATTAGAATAACTGCAGATCTCTCTGCTGAAACTTTTCAAGCCAGAAGAGGCTGGTCATCAACTTTTAATCTCCTAAAGCAAAAAAATTTTCAACCCAGGATCTTGTATCCAGCTAAACTGAGTTTCATCTATGATGGAGAAATTAAATACTTCAATGACATTCATATGTTGAAAAAATTTGCCATAAGTAAACCAGCTCTTCAGGATATTCTCAGACCTATCCTCCACAATGACCAACCCAATCCTATACCACAAAAGTAAACTCACTCAGAAACTTCGGATCAAACTCCAACTTCCACACTGGCGAAAGGATTAAAAATGTCCACTGGACCTTTGAAAAACTCGATACCCAAAATTCCACCAGACTTATCAATACTCTCCATCAATGTGAATGGCTTAAACTGTCCTCTAAAGAGGCATAGGTTAGCTGACTGGATACAAAAACTCAAGCCAGATATGTGTTGCATACAAGAGTCACATCTCAACTTAAAAGACAAATACAGACTCAGGGTGAAAGGATGGTCATCCATATTTCAGGCAAATGGTAATTAGAAAAAAGCAGGTGTTGCAATTTTATTTGCAGATACAGTAGGCTTTAAACCATCAAAAGTAAGGAAGGACAAGAATGGTCACTTCATATTTGTTAAGGGTAATACTCAATATGATGAGATCTCAATTATTAATATCTATGCACCCAACCAGAATGCACCTCAATTTATAAGAGAAACTCTAACAGAAATGAGTAACTTGATTTCCTCCAGCTCCATAATCGTCGGAGATTTCAACACTCCCTTGGCAGTGTTGGATCGATCCTCCAGAAAGAAGCTGAGCAAAGAAATCTTAGATTTAAACCTAACCATCCAATATTTAGATTTAGCAGACATCTACAGAACATTTCATCCCAACAAAACTGAATACACATACTTCTCATCAGCCCATGGAACTTACTCCAAAATTGACCACATTTTAGGTCACAAGTCTAACCTCAGTAAATTTAAAGGAATAGAAATTATTCCATGCATCTTCTCGGACCATCATGGAATAAAACTTGAATTGAGTAACAACAGGAATCTGCATACCCATACAAAAACATGGAAGTTAAATAACCTTATGCTGAATGATAGCTGGGTCAGAGATGAGATTAAGAAAGAAATCGCCAATTTTTTGGAACAAAACGACAATGAAGACACAAACTATCAGAACCTCTGGGACACTGCAAAGGCAGTTCTAAGAGGGAAATTTATAGCACTGCAAGCCTTCCTCAAGAGAACGGAAAGAGAGGAAGTTAACAACTTAATGGGACATCTCACGCAACTGGAAAAGGAAGAACATTCCAACCCCAAACCCAGTAGAAGAAAAGAAATAACCAAAATTAGAGCAGAATTAAATGAAATTGAAAACAAGAGAATTATACAACAGATCAATAAATCAAAAAGCTGGTTTTTTGAAAAGGACAATAAAATAGATAAACCTCTGGCCAACCTAATCAGGAAAAAAAGAGTAAAATCCCTAATATCATCAATCAGAAACAACAAAGACGAAATAACCACAGACTCATCAGAAATCAAAAAAATCCTTAATGAATATTACAAGAAACTTTATTCTCAGAAATATGAAAATCTGAAGGAAATAGACCGATACTTGGAAGCACGCCACCTTCCAAGACTTAACCAGAATCAAGTAGAAATGTTGAACAGACCCATATCAAGTTCAGAAATAGCATCAACTATACAAAACCTCCCTAAAAAGAAAAGCCCGGGACCAGATGGTTTCACGTCAGAATTCTACCAAACTTTTAAAGAGGAATTAGTACCTATATTACTCAACCTGTTCCAAAATGTAGAAAAAGAAGGAAGACTACCCAACACGTTCTATGAAGCAAACATCACCCTGATCCCCAAACCAGGAAAAGACCCAACAAGAAAAGAAAATTATAGACCAATATCACTAATGAATATAGATGCAAAAATATTCAACAAGATCCTAACAAACAGAATCCAGCAATACATCAAACAAATTATACATCATGACCAAGTTGGTTTTATCCCAGGGTGTCAAGGCTGGTTCAATATACGTAAATCTATAAATGTAATTCAGCACATAAACAAATTAAAAAACAAAGACCATATGATTCTCTCAATCGATGCAGAAAAAGCTTTTGACAATATCCAGCATCCCTTCATGATCAGAACACTCAAGAAAATTGGTCTAGAAGGGACTTTTCTTAAACTGATAGAGGCTATCTACAGCAAACCCACAGCCAATATCATATTGAATGGAGTTAAATTGGAATCATTTCCACTCAGATCAGGAACCAGACAAGGCTGCCCATTGTCTCCATTGCTTTTCAACATTGTAATGGAAGTTTTAGCCACCGCAATTAGGGAAGAAAAGGCGATCAAGGGTATCCATATAGGGTCAGAAGAGATCAAACTTTCGCTCTTCGCAGATGATATGATTGTGTATCTGGAAAACACTAGGGACTCTACTACAAAACTCCTAGAAGTGATCAAGGAATACAGCAGCGTCTCAGGTTACAAAATCAACATTCATAAATCGGTAGCCTTTATATACACCAACAACAGTCAAGTTGAAAAAGCAGTTAAGGACTCTATCCCATTCACAGTAGTGCCAAAGAAGATGAAATATTTGGGAATTTACCTAACAAAAGACGTGAAAGATCTCTATAAAGAGAACTATGAAACTCTAAGAAAAGAAATAGCTGAAAATGTTAACAAATGGAAAAACATACCATGCTCATGGCTGGGAAGAATCAACATTATCAAAATGTCCATACTACCCAAAGCAATATATAATTTCAACGCACTCCCTATTAAAGCTCCATTGTCATATTTTAAAGATCTTGAAAAAACATTACTTCGTTTTATATGGAATCAGAAAAAAACTCGAATAGCCAAGACATTACTCAGAAACAAAAACAAAACAGGAGGAATCACACTACCAGACCTCAGACTTTACTACAAATCGATAGTGATCAAAACAGCATGGTATTGGCACAAAAACAGAGAAGTAGATATCTGGAACAGAATAGAGAACCAAGAGATGAATCCAGCTACTTACCGCTATTTGATTTGTAGTAAAGTCACAAATCACTATCGATTTGTAGTAAAGTCTGAGGTCTGGTAGTGTTTTTGACAAGCCAATTAAAAACATTCAGTGGGGAAAAGATTCCCTATTTAACAAATGGTGCTGGGTGAACTGGCTGGCAACCTGCAGAAGACTGAAATTGGACCCACACCTTTCACCATTAACTAAGATAGACTCTCATTGGATTAAAGATTTAAACTTAAGACATGAAACTATAAAAATACTAGAGGAGAATGCAGGGAAAACCCTTGAAGAAATTGGTCTGGGTGAGTATTTCATGAGGAGAACCCCCCGGGCAATTGAAGCAGCTTCAAAAATACACTACTGGGACTTGATCAAACTAAAAAGCTTCTGCACAGCTAAGAACACAGTAAGCAGAGCAAGCAGACAGCCCTCAGAATGGGAGAAGATATTTGCAGGGTATATCTCTGACAAAGGTTTAATAACCAGAATCCACAGAGAACTCAAACGCATTAGCAAGAAAAAAACAAGGGATCCCATCACAGGCTGGGCAAGGGATTTGAAGAGAAACTTCTCTGAAGAAGACAGGCGCAAGGCCTTCAGACATATGAAAAAATGCTCATCATCTTTAATCATCAGAGAAATGCAAATCAAAACTACTTTGAGATATCATCTAACTCCAATGAGACTAGCCTATATCACAAAATCTCAAGACCAGAGATGTTGGCGTGGATGCGGAGAAAAGGGAACACTTCTGCACTGCTGGTGGGAATGCAAATTAATACATTCCTTTTGGAAAGATATATGGAGAACACTCAGAGATCTAAAAATAGATCTGCCATTCAATCCTGTAATTCCTCTGCTGGGCATATACCCAGAAGACCAAAAATCACAACATAACAAAGATATTTGTACCAGAATGTTTATTGCAGCCCAATTCATAATAGCTAAGTCATGGAAAAAGCCCAAGTGCCCATCGATCCACGAATGGATTAATAAATTGTGGTATATGTATACCATGGAATACTATGCAGCCTTAAAGAAAGATGGAGACTTTACCTCTTTCGTGTTTACATGGATGGAGCTGGAACATATTCTTCTTAGTAAAGTATCCCAAGAATGGAAGAAAAAATACCCAATGTACACAGCCCTACTATGAAACTAATTTGGGACTCTCACATGAAAGCTATAACCCAGCTGCAACTTAACAATAGGGGGAAGTGGGAAGAGTGGGGTGGGTAGAGGGAGGGGGATTGGTGGGATCACACCTGTGGTGCATCTTACAGGGGTATTTGCGAAACTTGGTAAATGTAGAATGTAAATGTTTTGGCACAGTAACTGAGATAACGCCAGAAAGGCTATGTTAACCACTGTGATAAAAATGTGTCAAATGGTTTATGAAGTGAATGTATGATGCCCCATGATCATATCAATGTATACAGTTATGATTTAATAAAAAAAAATAATAAAGAGTTTTATACCCGGGGTGGGGGGGAAAAATGGGATCCTAGTTACATTTGAATTTCAGATAATATTTTAATATATGAATTTAATAAATATCTGACAACACCACTTTTGCGTAGGAATCCTTTCTCTAACCAGGACTGTTGTCATGTTTTCCATATAGTAATACTCAATAAAATGAACAAGAGCTTGTTGGGAAGATGTAAAAATAAGTAAGTAAATAAATAAATAAATAAAATAGAAAGATTGGTAATTTGACTTTATCAAGATATGAAATATATCTGTAGCCACCACACCTTAAAGGTTTCTTAGGCATTTGCTCCCAGCATTGCTGATCATTTTCATATATCAACTCAGTTAATCCTCCCTGAAGAAGCTGAAGATGGACATGCCTCATTCCTCAGAAGTCTTCTAGGGTATATATATTAGAGAAATTCTTGGATTTCTATACTGTTGTTATGCTTATAATAACCAAAATTGAAAGCAACCCAAATTTACCAATAGGAATCAAACTGATCGATAGATAAGTAGTGACATATTCCTGTAATGGAGTATTATACGTATTTCAAATCAATAAACTTAATCTCTATGACTCCACATAGATACAGCTCAAAAAACAATAAGTGGAAAAAGTAGGTTGCAGAGCCAGACATATGGTATAATGATATTTATGTACATTTATAAACACAAAACTAGTATATTTATTAATATGTACGTTTTTAAAAGGATAAACATATGAAATAAAATTTTAAATAATATATAGTATCTTCTGTATCTTCAGTATATTTTTTTTAATGAGATTAAATGTGATCAAATTTTAATGGTGGTTAATTCTGGGAAATGTTCACATAGATTAAAAAATATCCTTTATTTATCGTTTTGGAGTAGTTAATAATAATTGAACTAAAATAAGAGAAAAACATTTATACCAAACGCAAAGAGTAGAATAGTCATTTTACTTTTATACATTTGCAGTGATTTATGCTTAGATATGGATTACAAAAAAAATGATAAGGAGTTGTAATTGTCCACAGCCCCCTTCCACACTCTTGAAACCTACGGTTATTGACTCTTGAAGTAGATTAGACCATTTTAGGATGAGATTACAAGGATAAGAACACAGTCCTTATGGAGATTGCAGGTTGGAGTGACATGGTCCAAACATACCCATGGTGACAGTTCTTGAGTCTGTGAGCGTGAATATGTCAAGACATCGATATAAAGAACTTAGTAGAATATTTGTCACACTATTAATGCTTATTAAGTGTTAGTAATTATTCCTACTATATGAGTTATTGGTAAATGTGAACTTTTATTTTTCAGTGGTGCATATAAGGTATAAAGACTCCATAAGCCTTTGGAGGCTGGGTGAAGGGTGAAGATCAAGAGTTAGAAAAGTTTAGAAACTACTGTTAGAGATGTTTACTTCTCTGCCAGCAGCAGCAATCTGTTGTTTAAGAGGCGTGCATTCTTTAACCCAAAGAATTCCCATCTCTTATTTATGTCTTGGCATGTCTGCCTGAAATAATTGGAGAAGTTAAGCATCTAAAATCAATACTTGTCTAACTCTTCTCTGGTGCCCGGTTGTTGGAACTTTGGAGTTTTTGACAAGAGCCATTCACAAGTAAGGTCTGCTTGCAGCTTAGACAGAAGCTCTTATGTAGCATAAGGTGGAAGTGGTTCATTGAAGTAATCAAAAAATATATAAGCCATGAACATTTACAAATGAAACAGAGATGGGACTATGTATTAGGTGTGAGTGTTGCGCCAGTACAGCAGTTAGAACCCTGGAATTTAATTCTAGATCCTGAGTTATAAGGTGATCCATACTGGACATGCTGCTGACGAGAAAGGGAGGGGGAGGGGCAATGTTCCATACAGACCATGTTATGTGAAGATAGGGGATGACTTTGTCCCGGGGCCTCTGCATTTCTGTCTGAAGGAGATAGACAATGAATCCAGATTCCTTGTCCTGGAAAGGTTGTCCGGCTTTCTAGACCAGTCACCAGAGGCTTTCCTTGAGTCATTCACCACAGTCCAGAAACTGGACTTAAGAGATCCAGAATGAAAAACCTGACCAGTTTGTTAATACGGTTAGTGTGAAGATGCCTCACATTTACCCAATCCCACTGGAACTAATGTATTCAAGACAGAACATGAGCCATGAGTGGACCAGCACATTCTCACCCTTTTCACAATTTACTAGCCAAATAAAACATAATGTTTCTGTCTGCTTGGCCAAGATACACATTTTTAGGACACTGCTCTGATGGATGTGACCAGTTTTTCCTTTTGAATTTATTTATTGAGCCATCCATGTTTGGCAATTCATTATATTTACATTATTAAATTACACTCACTTTCTGCGTTTACGTCCTTGAGGTCTTACCCACAACACTGTGAGTTTTTTGGTCACTCCCCAGTGCTTCAGTGACATGACTAAGCCATCTCTTGTTTTACTCCACTCAATGACAAATCATGCTGTGCTGACTGAAGGTAGAATTTGCTGGTTTAAGAGCAGCCATCCTACATCCACGACTCACTCTCTATGTATGCGTGGGCAACACTAACTTTTCCTTTTCTTGTTCTCTTGTTTTTGAGAAGCTTCAGCTGGCACTGGAAGTATCATTTCTCTTTACTGAAGGACAATTTCATGGGATGGCTGGATTAGAGAAACCTCAGGGTCATCAGGGGTGGGGATGTGGGACATTATGCTTTGAGAGGCCCACCAAGAAGTGTCATAAATTGGAGTCCCTGAAGGGAGCAGATTCTTGCAACTCTTCCACTAGGATCCTATGTCAGCTGGGAATAATGACTCAGGGAGTTTCAGATGTTAGTCTGGGAATAATAACGGCTCAGGGAGGCTCATGAATGTTTATATCATGAGACGTGAAATGTAAGTATGTCAAATCTTATATTTTTCCTATAGCAGATATGCATCCTTAATGATTGCTTTACCTGGGGCTACAAAACTGAGCTACAGAATCCTTAGCTTATGCTGTAGGCTGTTCTACTCTTGGCCGTGGCTTGCTTCTTCTTTTTTTATTTTATTGATTTCTTTAACTTCTTATTTATTTTTTATTTTGGGTTAATATGAGGGTACATATGTTTAGGTTACCTTGTTTGCATTTGTAAGGTAAAGTCCAAGTTGTAGTTGAGTCTTTCACCCAGAAAGTGTGCCATATACCCCTACATAGTACCATGAAGTGGGAACTCATGGAATGTCCCCCCCACACACACACCTCCCTTCTTAAATTCGTGTTTTTCTCTCATGTGGGCCTATAGTTGTTAATCTCCTGGTTTCAACTTAGTATTGAGTACATGGGGTGTATGAATTTCCGTTCTTGCGATACTTTACTTAGAGAATCTTCTCCAAATGCTTCCAAGTAAATGCAAAAGAAACCAAGTCACCATCTTTTTTACAGCTGACTAGTATTCCATGGTATACATATACCACAGTTTATTAATCCGTGTGTGGGTTGATGGACACTTGGGTTGTTTTCATGTCTTTGGGATTGTGAATCAAGGTCCTATAAACATTTGAGTGCTGATGTCCCTCTGGTAAAATGATAGGGTAGATACTTAGTAACAGGATTGTGGAATCAAATGGAAGGTCTACTGATAGCTCGTTGAGGATTCTCTATACTTCTTTCCAAAAAGGCTGCATTATTTTGCAATCACAGTAGCAGTGTGTAAGTGTTCCTTTATCCCCACACCCATGTCAGCATCTGTAGCTTTGGGACCTTGGGATGTGGGCTATTCTCATGAGAGTTAGGAAATGCAAGTCAAAAGCCCTTTGAGATGTCACCTAACCCCAGTTACCTACCTCCTCTTGTCTCCTATTCCAGTCCTCACCCCTAGATACTCTCTCTCCCCACCTCTTTTTATTGTTAACTGATTATCCAGATTTTATATTAACTAAATTTTCCCTTTGGATTAGAGTCGCCATATTCAGCCAATATAAAATAAGTAAAAATACGTTTCCTTAAATATTTAGGACACACTTATACTAAGGAGATGTTCGTGGATTATATGAAATTCAAATTTATCTGGGTATCCTGCGTTATCTGGCAACCCTGCTTTGGATCCTTCCCCCTTCATCCAGCTCTTCAAATGTCTCCCTTGAATGACTAGCCACCTATTCTGAGATTCTGTGCTCTAGTTCAGCTCAGTACATGGCCTTTGATTCCCTGGAAGAGGGAACTGGACTTGTTTTATTCCAATCATGCCCTCGTGTTTGGCTAAGACATGAATTGTCTGTGGGCAAATAGGAACACTCTGTAACCAACACATCCTGAGTACCAAGACACTCAAATGCTCAGCACCTACACTCCTTCATCATCTGTTTTCTCTGGCCCCAAGTCCTCAGCTCACCCCGTTCCCCAGAGTGAGAGCCCAGGCCTGTGGACAGATAATTGTGTTCCCGCATAACAAGGCAATCCTTTTAGTTAGGGCTGTTCAGATTCCTCTCTTTTTAATCAGCATCCCCCAGCTGATTAAAAAGAGTGATATGAAGTATTTTGAGATACTTCCAAACCAAGCTGTAACCAAGGAAATTTCTGTAGAAATATGCGGTGGTATCATTGTGTGTGTTGGTTGGTTGGTTTTTGTCTGCAGTGAAGGAAAATGAGCTGATTCCATTGAACATGCACTTGTCAGTTCCTGCCATGTATACGACCCAATTCTCTGTCCAGCAACTAGCCTTTCTTCTTCATATCTGCCCTTATTCTGTGTTCTAGAAACAGAGACATGAAAGAAGATATTTTGATTTCAGGGGTGAGTTCATCATGTAAGAGAGTGTGTGTTTACTTTCTTTTTAAGATTTTAAACAGCTCTGTTGAAATATAATTCATATGCTGTACACTTCACACATTTAAAGGGTAAAATTTGATGTTTTTTAGTACAACCCCAGAGTTGTACAATCATCACAATGTAATTTTAGAATATTTTCATCTCTCTTAAATGAAACCTGTATCTGTTACTGTCACTCCCTCTCCCTCCCTTTAGCGCCTTTTGCCCTGGTCTAGGCAATCACTAATTTTCTTTCTTTTTTTGTTTTGTTTTGCAGTTTTTGGCTGGGGCTGTTTGAACCCACCACCTCTGGTATAAGGGGCCGGTGCCCTACTCCTTTGAGTCACAGGCGCCGCCCAGGAAATCACTAATTTTCTTTCCATCTCCATGGATTTGTCTATTCTGGGCAGTTTCATGTGAATAGCATCATAGAATATGTGGCTTGCTTTAACTGCTTCTTTCCTTGGCATAATGTTTTCAAGTTTTATCTATGGCATAGCATACATTATTCCTTTTCTTGGCCAAATAATATTCTATTATATGAATATACCACAATTTTTCTATTAGTCTGTTGATGGTCACTGGGTGTTTCTACTTTTTATTTTATTTGAATACTCCTGCTTTTTGGAGTCTTGCACACATTTTTGTGTAGACTTATGTTTTCATTTCACTTGGTTTGATACCTAAAAATGTAAATGAATTGGTCTTTTTTTTTTTCTTTTTAGAGACAGAGTCTCACTTTGTCACCCTTGGTAGAGTGCGGTGGTGTCACAGCTCACAGCAACCTCAAACTCTTGGGCTTAAGCAATTTTCTGGAGTGCCTCAGCCTCCCAAATAGCTGGGACTACAGGTACCTGCCACAATGCCCAGCTATTTGTTTTGTCTGTTTGTTGTTATTGTTGTTTAGCAGGCCCAGGCTGGGTTCGAGCCCACCAGCCCTGGTGTATGTGGCCAGCGCACTTAATCACTGAGCTACAGATGCCGAGCCAACTTGGTCTTACAGTAACTCTCTGAATAGTCATTTGAGCATGTTTACCAAAACACATGCACCATTTAACATTTTTCTACATCTTTACCCATCCTTAATGTTGTCTTTTTTTCCTGTAGCCCCCCTCAATGAAGTGGTATCTCACTGTAGTTTTGATTTGCCTTTCTCTAATGATGAATTATTGTTTCATTTCCTTAAGGGCTGTTTGTGTATATTTATTTGGAGAAATGTCTATTCTGATTCTTTGCCTATTTTCAAATCGGGTTACCTTTCTTTTTATTGTTGAGTTCTAAGTCTTCCTTTTATATTCTTAGTACAGTTCCTTTATCAGATACATCCTTAGAAAATATTTTCTTCTCTGTGGTGGCTTGTCTTTTCACCTTCTTGATGTTGTTATTTATAGCACAAAAGTTTTTAATTTTGGTAGAGTCTAATTTATCCATTTTTTTTTCTTTTTTGAAAAACATCTAAAAACTGTTGTTTAAATCATGGTAATACAGATTTATTCCTATGTTTTCTTCTGGAAGTTTTATAATATTACCTCTTAAAATAGTTTTATTTCAGGTCAATTTTGCATTAATTTTTTTATGTATAGTGTGAGGAAGGGGCCCAGTTTAATTTTTTGTTTGTTTGTTTGTTTTTTTGTTGTTGTATTTTTTTGTTTGTGTTTATTCATTTCTCCCAGTACCATTTGTTGAGAAGACTATTCTTTCCTTTGTCTGTTGTTTTGGCACCTTTGTGCAATACCAATTGACTGTAAATATAAGGGTTTATTTTTGGACTCTAAATTCTACTTCATTGAGCTATAAATCTATCTACATGCCAGTGGCACATTGTATTAATTACTGTAAATGTGTATAGTAAGTTTAGAAATAGAAAAGTGTAAGTCTTCCAACCTTGTTTTTATTTTTGAAGATTATTTTGGCCTTTCTGGTTTCTTTGCATTTACATATGAATTTTGAGATCAGTCCACAATTTGTTCAAAGAAAATTTTAAAGGCCTGCTGGAATTTTAATAGGGATTGATTAAACATGTAGATCAATTCCAAGACTATTGACAACTTAACAGCATTTCTGATCTTTGAACATGGAATTTCTTTCCATTTATTTATATCTTCTTTAATGTCTTTTAACAATGTTTTTTAGTTGTAAGGACATATCTTGAGCTTCTTTTATAAAAGCACTTTATTCTTTTTGATGTTACTGTAATTAATTGTTTTCTTAATTTTCACTATTTCCATTGTTAATGTATAGAAATTCAATAGATTTTTGTATATTTATCTTTTACCATAGAACTTTGGTGAAATTGCTTGTTAGTTAGGATAATGTTATAGTGATTACTTAGGATTTTTTTTATTACAATATGTACAAAATTGTGTCATCTATTCATAGAATAAGTTTTGCTTTTTCCTTTCTAATCTGGAAGCGTTTTGTTTCTTTTATTGACTAATTACTGGAACCTCCAATGCAAAGTCAAGTAACAATGGCAAGAACAGACATCGTTTCCTTGTTCCCAATCTGAGAAGAGAAGCATCCATTTTAATTTTTCATCATTAAATATGGTGTCAGCTGTAAAGTTTTGAAGATGCCTTATATTGAGTTAACATTCCTTTGACTATAGTTTGCTGAAGATTTTTTTTTTATTGTTAAATCATAGCTGTGTACATTAGTGCAATCAAGGGGTACAATGTGCTGGTTTCATATACAATCTGAAATATTCTCACAAAACTGTTCCAAGTAGCCTTCATGGCATTTTCTTAGTTATTGTATGTAGACATTTGTATTCTGCCTTTAGTAAGTTTCGCCTGTACCCATTCTAAGATGCACTGTAGGTGTGGCCCCACCCATTACCCTTCCTTCCCCCTCACCTCCCCCCTTCCTTCCCCTTCCTTAGCTCTTTCCTCATAGCCTTGTGCTATGGTTGGGTTATAGCCTTTATGTGAAAGCTATAATTTAGCTTCATAGTAGGGCTGAGTACTTTGGATACTTTTTCTTCCATTCCTGAGATACTTTGCTAAGAAGAATATGTTCCAGCTCCATCCATGTAAACATGAAAGAGGTAAAGTCTCCATCTTTCTTTAAGGCTGCATAGAATTCCATGGTATACATATACCACAATTTGCTAGTCCATTCGTGGGTCGATGGGCACTTGGGCTTCTTCCATGACTTAGCAATTATGAATTGGGCTGCAATAAACATTCTGGTACAGATGTCTTTGTTATATTGTGATTTTTGGTCTTCTGGGTATAAACAATTATAGGATCGAATGGCAGGTCTATTTTTAGGTCTCTAAGTATTCTCCAAACGTCCTTCCAGAAGAAGCGTATTAGTGCGCATTCCCACCAGCAGTGTAGAAGTGTGCCCTTTTCTCCACATCCACGCCAACATCTCTGGTTTGGGGATTTTGTTAAGTGGGCTACTCTTACTGGGGTTAGGTGATATCTCAAAGTAGTTTTGATTTGTATTTCTCTGATGATTAAGGATGATGAGCTTTTTTTTCATGTGTTTGTAGATTGTGCGTCGGTCTTCTTTAGAGAAGTTTCTCTTCAAGTCCCTTGCCCACCCTGAGATGGGATCACGTCTTCTTTTCTTGTTAATATGTTTGAGTTCTCTGTGGATTCTGGTTATTAGACCTTTAGCGGAGGTATAACCTGCAAATATTTTCTCCCATTCTGAGGGCTGTCTGCTTGCTTTGCTTACTATGTTCTTGGCTGTGCAGAAGCTTTTTAGTTTAATCAGGTCCCAGTAGTGTATTTTTGATACTGCTTCAATTGCCTGGGGAGTCCTCCTCATAAAATATTCACCCAGGCTGATTCCTTCAACAGTTTTCCCTGCATTTTCTTCAAGAATTTTATAGTTTCATATCTTAAGTTTAAATCTTTTATCCAGTGAGAGTCTGTCTTAGTTAATGGTGAAAGGTGTGGGTCCAGTTTCAATCTTCTACAGGTTGCCAGCCAGTTCACCCAGCACCATTTGTTAAATAGGGAATCTTTTCCCCACTGAATGTTTTTTTTTCTTTTATTAAATCATAGCTGTGTACATTAACGTGATCATGGGGTACCATACACTGGTTTTATAGACCATTTGACACATTTTAATCACACTGGTTAACATAGCCTTCCTGGCATTTTCTTAGTTATTGTGTTAAGACATTTACTTTCTACATTTACTAAGTTTCACATATACCCTTGTAAGATGCACCACGTGTAATCCCACCAATCACCCTCCCTCCACCCCCCTCCCTCCCCTGCCTTTCCCTCTTCCCCCTATTCTTAGGTTATAACTGGGTTATAGATTTCATGCAAAAGCTATAAATTAGTTTCATAGTAGGGCTGAGTACATTGGATACTTTTTCTTCCATTCTTGAGATACTTTACTAAGAAGAATATGTTCCAGCTCCATCCATGTAAACATGAAAGAGGTAAAGTCTCCATCTTTCTTTAAGGCTGCATAATATTCCATGGTGTACATATACCACAATTTATTAATCCATTCGTGGATCGATGGGCACTTGGGTTTTTCCAAGACTTAGCAATTATGAATTGGGCTGCAATAAACATTCTTTCTTGTGATGTGATTTTTGGTTTTCTGGGTATATGCCTAGTAGAGGAATTATAGGATTGAATGGCAGATCTATTTTTAGATCTCTAAGTGGTCTCCAAACATCTTTCCAAAAGGAATGTATTAATTTGCATTCCCACCAGCAGTGTAGAAGTGTTCCCTTTTCTCCACATCCACGCCAACATCTCTGGTCTTGGGATTTTGTGATATAGGCTAATCTTACTGGAGTTAGATGATATCTCAAAGTAGTTTTGATTTGCATTTCTCTGATGATTAAAGATGATGAGCATTTTTTCATATGTCTGTAGGCCGTACACCTGTCTTCCTCAGAGAAGTTTCTCTTCAAGTCCCTTGCCCAGCCTGCTATGGGATCACTTGTTCTTTTCTTGCTAATGCGTTTGAGTTCTCTGCGGATTCTGGTTATTAAACCTTTGTCTGAGACATAACCTGCAAATATCTTCTCCTATTCTGAGGGCTGTTTAGTTTAATCAGGTCCCAGTAGTGTATTTTTGAAGCTGCTTCAATTGCCCGGGGGGTCCTCCTCATAAAATACTCACCCAGACCGATTTCTTCAAGGGTTTCCATGCACTCTCTTCTAGTATTTTTATAGTTTCATGTCTTAAGTTTAAATCTTTAATCCAGTGAGAGTCTATCTTAGTTAATGGTGAAAGGTGTGGGTCCAGTTTCAGTCTTCTACAGGACGCCAGCCAGTTCACCTAGCACCATTTGTTAAATAGGGAATCTTTTCCCCACTGAATGTTTTTAATTGGCTTGTCAAAGATCAAATAACAGTAAGTAGCTGGATTCATCTCTTTGTTCTCTATTCTGTTCCAGACGTCTACTTCTCTGTTTTTGTGCCAATACCATGCTGTTTTGATCACTATCGATTTGTAGTACAGTCTCAGGTCTGGTAGCGTGATTCCTCCTGCTGTGTTTTTATTGCTGAGTAATGTTTTGGCTTTTCGAGGTTTTTTCCTGATTCCATATAAAATGAAGTATTATTTTTTCAAGATCTTTAAAATATGACAATGGACCTTTTATAGGAATTACATTAAAATTATATATTGCTTTGGGTAGTATAGACATTTTAACAATGTTGATTCTTCCCAGCCATGAGCATGGTACGTTTTTCCATTTGTTAACGTCTTCAGCTATTTCTTTACTTAAAGTTTCATAGTTCTCTTTGTAGAGATCTTTCACATCCTTTGTTAGGTATACTACCAAATATTTCATGTTCTTTGGCACTACTGTGAAAGGAATAGAGTCCTTGACTGTTTTTTCTGCTTGGTTATTGTTGGTATATATAAAGGCTACAGATTTATAGGTGTTGATTTTGTAGCCTGAGACATTGCTGTATTCCTTGATCACTTCTAAACGTTTTGTAGTAGAGTCCCTAATGTTTTCCAGATATACGATCATATCATCTGCGAAGAGTGAAAGTTTTGTCTCTTCTGACCCTATGTGGATACCCTTGATTGCCGTTTCTTCCCTAATTGCAATGGCTAAAACTTCCATTACAATGTTAAAGAGCAATGGACAATGGGCAACCTTGCCTGGTTCCTGATCTAAGTGGAAATGATTTCAATTGAACTCCATTCAATATGATATTGGCTGTGGGTTTGCCGTAGATGGCCTCTATTAGTTTAAGAAATGTCCCTTCTATACCAATTTTCTTAAGTGTTCTGATCATGAAGGGATGCTGGATATTATCAAAAGCTTTTTTTGCATTAATTGAAAGAATCATATGGTCCTTATTTTTTAGTTTGTTTATGTGCTGAATTACGTTTATGGATTTACATATATTGAACCAGCCTTGAGACCCTGGGATAAATCTCACTTGGTCATGGTGTATAATTTTTTTGATGTGTTGTTGGATTCTGTTCATTAGGATCTTATTGATCAAACAATTGATCTTTTAGCATCAATATTCATTAGTTATATTGGTCTATAATTTTCTTTTCTTGTTGGGTTTTTCTCTGGTTTGGGGATCAAGGTGATGTTTGCTTTGTAGAATGTGTTGAGTAATGCTCCTTCTTTTTCTATATTTTGGAAGAGGTTTAGTAATATAGGTATTAGTTCTTCTTTAAAGGTTTGGTAGAATTCTGACGTAAAGCCATCTGGTCCTGGGCTTTTCTTTTTAGGGAGATTTTGTATAGGTGATGCTATTTCAGAACTTGATATAGGCCTGTTCAACATTTCCACTTCATTCTGGCTAAGTCTTGGTAGGTGGCGTACTTCCAGGTATTGGTTCATTTCTTTCAGATTTTCATATTTCTGAGAGTAGAGTTTCCTGTAGTATTCATTAAGGATGCTTTACATTTCTGAGGGGTCTGTTGTTATTTCATCATTA
This sequence comes from Nycticebus coucang, assembly GCF_027406575.1. Classification (NCBI taxonomy): domain Eukaryota; kingdom Metazoa; phylum Chordata; class Mammalia; order Primates; family Lorisidae; genus Nycticebus; species Nycticebus coucang. The sequence goes on from NC_069796.1 coordinate 13,593,429, forward strand.
CCATTTCTGATTGATGAAATTAGAGATTTTACTCTTTTTTTCCTGGTTAGGTTGGCCAAAGGTTTGTCTGTTTTATTGATCTTTTCAAAAAACCAACTTTTGGATTTATTGATCTGTTGTATAATTCTTTTGTTTTAATTTTCATTCTATTCTGGTCTGATTTTGGTTATTTCTTTTCTTCTGTTGTGTTTGGGGTTGGAGTGTTCTTCCTTCTCCAGTTGCTTGAGATGTCCCATTAAGTTATTAACTTCCTCTCTTTCCGTTTTCTTGAGGAAGGCTTGCAGTGGTATAAATTTCCTTCTTAGACTGCCTTTGCAGTATCCCAGAGGTTCTGGTAATTGTGTCTAGATTGTTTTTTTGTTCCAAAAATTTGGTGATTTCCTTCTTAATCTCATCTACAAACCATCTATCCTTCAGCATAAGGTTGTTTAGCTTCCATGTTTTTGTATGGGTATGCAGGTTCCTGTTGTTATTGAGTTCAACTTTTATTCCATGATGGTCTGAGAAAATGCGAGGAATAATTTCTATTTTTTTTAACTTTGCTGAGGTTAGATTTGTGGCCTAGGATCTGGTTGATTTTGGAGTATGTTCCATGGGCCAATGAGAAGAATGTGTATTCAGTTTTGTTGGGATGAAATGTTCTATAGATGTCTGTTATGTCCAGATGTTGAATAGTTAAATTTATATCTAAAATTTCTTTGCTTAGCTTCTTTTTGGAGGATCTATCCAGCACTGCTAAAGGGGTGTTAAAATCTCCAACTACTATGGAGAGTCGCTCATATCTTTTAGAGTTTCTCTTATAAATTGAGGTGCGTTCTGGTTGGGTGCATAAATATTAATCATTAAAATCTCATCATATTGAATATTACCTTTAACAAATATGAAGTGTCCATCCTTATCCTTCCTTATTTCAGTTGATTGAAAGCCTAATGCGTCTGTGAATAGGATTGCAATGCCTGCCTTTTTCTGCTTTCCATTTGCCTTGAGTATAGATGACCATCCCTTCACCTTGAGTCTATATTTGTCTTTTAATGTAAGATGAGATTCATGTATGCAGCAGATATCTGGCTTGAGTTTTTGTATCCAGTCAAGTTTGCTGAAGATTTTTATCATGAGTGAATATTGAATTTTGTGAAATATCTTTTATGGTCCCTGTTATGATGATTTATGTATGTTTTTTGCCCTTTATTCTATTAATATGGTGTATTACATTAATTGATTTCCAGATCTTAAAAAACGCTTGCATTTCTGGGAGAATTCCTACTTTAAATGTTTTAGGATTAACTTTGTTAGTATTTTATTTGGATTTTTACATCTATGTGCCTAAAGGACAGTGTTCCATAGTTTTTACTTGTTGTGATATCTTTTGTATCAGGTTAATACTAGCATCATAGAATGAGTTGCAAAATGTTCCATCTTACTTTTTGGAAGAGATTATAAAAGATTAGTATTAGTTTTTTTAAATGTTTGGTGGAATTCACCAGTCTTCCAAATGGGCCTGGATTTTCTTTGTGTGAAGTTTTAAAATGACTAATTCTGCCTTTTAATTTATTATTGGCCTATTAAAATTTTCTCTTGGGTCATTTTGAGAAATTTGTATCTTTCAAGATACATTTCATCTAAGTTACCTAATTTTGGTATAATCCTTTCTATTTCTGTATGAGTGGTAGCACCATCCTGTCTTCCTTTTTAGTTTTAGCATTTGCATCTACTTTCATTTTCTTCTTCATTATTCCACCAAAATATTTGTCAATTTTGTTGATCTTTTCAAAGAACCAACTTTGGGGTCTATTGATGTTCTCTGTTGTATTTTTAATTATCTATTTCGTTGATCTCTGCTCTAATCTCTATTATTTCCTTCCTTCCATTTGCTCTGTGTCTATTTTTCCCCCTACGTTCTTAAATGGAAGATAAGGTTATTGACTGAGGTTAAGACCTTTCTTCTTTTTTAATAGAGGCATTTACAGTTATAAATTTTACTCTGAGAATTAACTGCATCCCATCGTTGGTTACATTCTATTTTCACCTTTAGTCATTGTGAAATACTTTCTAATATCCCTTGTAATATCTTCATTGACCAGTTGGCTATTAGAGTGTTTCCACTATTTTCAGATGTTTATCTATTTCCCAAATTTACTTCTGGTATTGGTTTCTAATTCAATTCCTATGTGGCCTGAAAGCATGCTTTCTATTATTTCAATTATTGTATGTTTATCGAGGTTTGTTTTATGGCTTAGAATATTGTCTTTCCTGAGACTGTTCCTTGTGTTCTTGAGAAGAATGAGTATTTTACTGTTCTTTAACAGAGTGTTCTAGGGATGTGTATTAGCTGTAGTGGGTTTATAGGATTGTTCAAATCTCTTTCTTTGTGGGTCTTCTACCAGCTTGTTTTTCCCACGATTGCAAGGAGGATATTGAAGTCTCCAATTATTGTTATTGAATTGCCATGTCCCCCTTTAATTCTGTCAGTTTTGCTTTTTCTCACCTTGCCCTTCTCAATGTGGAACTTACATCTTGTGAGTGAGCAGGAGCAGGAGCTATCAGGGCTGCAGTATACTGAGGCTGCAGCACGTGGGGTGATTACAGTTATGGTCTTTCTGATTTCACCAGCCTGAAATAGAGCTTCTGCAACATGGGGCTGTGAAGCAGAGGAGGGCAGGGATGAGAAATGGCAGTAGCCTACCCTTCCTGGGGTCAAACTGTAGCTTCAGATTGGGAGTTTGGGGGAGAAGGGGCTTCTGTTTTCTTGACTGAACATGTCTGGGATAGAGCTGGGGACAGGTGCAATGAACTGAGTCATGGCTTAAATGCCGGACTCTTAACTCTTTTTACTGAGATTTAGTAGATTTTCTAAAATGAATGTTCCTCCATTTACTATATGTACATAGGACAATTTGTGAACATATGAGTGATTAATCATTTTTTATAATTTTCTCTAAATTCTTATTTTGTTAGGGAGAGGATCTGCCCAGCTCCTTCCTCCTTCATTCCCAAAGTCCTGCTTCTTCTTTCCCTTTCTTAAGATCCTGACTCATACAGTGACTCTTTTACAGATTTTCTCTGTAGGATCTATAGCTGCCATTTCTTAGGTAGTCCATAAACATAGGTAGCTTCATTGAGATTTATGTTGAATCTGATAAAAATGTTAGATAATATATAATACTTTATTCTGGTACCTATATAATATTGATGTACTACCCTCTAGGGGATTCTTTAGGCAGTGCTTTGGCAACAGAATCTTGAAACTTTGTAAGGGCAAACACTCACATCCTTTGGTGTGCTCTTGCATTGTCTTCTTACCATGGTTCTAAATTTCAGCCAAACCAAATAATGGCCTCTGATTCTTAACTGGCTTTAAGACTGGAGTTAAGCAATCACCCTTAATCCAAACATAGCTTCATAATTATAGTAACTAACCAATTAAATTTCCCTTTAGTAATTATGGCCTCTATGATACTGACATAATTAAAATTAAGGCAGAAATCATTTGCGTGACAGAATTGATTTCACTAGACACAAGTTTCATGACAGTCATGTAGTGACCAGGCTAATTATGTCTCAGAGAAAGATGTATTCTCAAATATTTAATAAGCTGCCAAACTACATCAATTTTCTGGGTCTTTCCTATTAATTCCAGTAATTTTTTATACAGGTCTTTACCTATATTCATATTATAGAAGTAGGAATGGTTGAGGGCAGAAACTTAACCAAGAGAAATAGCATAATGAAATCTCTTTTCCATTTTATCCTGAGAGTTTTGTAGAATCAGCTTATCTCTGTGAGTTCTTGGTATTTTATGCTATTCAGTTCCAACCCCAAAACATTGAAAAATCTTCATTTTATTAAACATCATAGCACTTCATGCCTGGTATTAACAAACCACAACTATCAGACATATATCAAATAAGGAAGACACATTATTCCCTTTTCTTAACAGAGAGCTCTAATTGGGTCCAATTCCAGAATCATTCTTGCCTAATAGAGTAATTCTAATTTTCATAGGGAAGAAAAGCCTTTACATGTTTGCCTTGCCAATCATGGTTATTTTGCTGGGAGAAGAAGAAGCTCCAGAGTAGTGAATGGAAGAGGAAGGAAAGTTTGGCTCTTTGTAATTTAATGCCTAATTCTAGTTTAAAATTACACCTTTTTTGCTTATTATTGTAATTCAGTTCTTACAGCATGGCAAAACTCATCATCTAAAGTTTACCAACCTTTCCATGATCAGGACAAAATTCTAATGTCCACAATATCATGTAAATTTCTAATTTTGCATATTCAGACTCAGAAAATCCAGGTGACTCATTCAAAATCAGACACATTTCTTGCCTTGAATCTTTTTAAGGTCATATCACTGCCTCCTAGGTGAAGTAATTTCCCCAGACATAAAGGGAGGGTGCGGTGTTTACCACTCCTTTTCCTTTTTTTTTTTTTTTTGTGGTTTTTTTGGCCAGGGCTGGGTTTGAACCCACCACCTCCGGCATATGGGACCGGCGCCCTACTCCTTGAGCTACAGGCGCCACCCACCACTCCTTTTCCTGTTGCTGATTTCCCAGGCTTTTTTGCCAAGAAAATAGATGTGAAAATGAAGGTTAGAGTTCTTCATGTTCTGCCTTTCTTGACACAGCATACTGTGTATCCACTTTTCTTTTCAAAGGTGGTGTCAGGTTAGATGCAATGGCTCACACCTGTAATCCCAGCATTTTTGGAAGCTGAGGTGGAAGGATCGCTTGAGGCCAGGAGTTCAAAACCATCCAGGGCAACAGAGCAAGACCCTGTCTCTACAAAAAGAAAATTAGCTGAGTATGGTGGCATGTGACAGTAGTTCCAGCCCCTGGGAAGGCTGAGGCAGGAGGATCACTTACTTCAGGCCAAGAGTTTGAGGCTGCAGTGAGATATGATGATACTACTGTCCTCTAGACTGGGCAACAGAGTGAGACTCTAGGATGAGACATCCAGGATGAGAAAGTATACATTTAATATATTTAGTATATATTTACTTGTGTTAATCCACTGAAATTTAGGGCCCAATTTGTTACCACAACATAATAGACAATGTTCTTATAAGCATAACTTCCAAAACTCAGGAGAAGAGGTCACATTAGGAGATTATAGCATAAGAGACTCACGTTGCAGATAATTTGCTAAATGTTTGGGTAACGAGGAGAACTAAGAAGGCACAGTATTGGTCCAGCCAGCTCAGGAATAGCAAGAAGAAGCAAACTTAAATGATGGCCAAAGCACTGGGAAGATTCTTCTGTCTTTTTCCTCCTAATTTGATAGGTTCCCCCTGAGTTTTTGGTCAAACACTGTCCTTGTGTGTGCATAACACCATCCACATTCTAGTTGCATGCAGTGCAAAGAGCTGATGGCACATCCATTTAAACTTGAGGTTACATCTTTTTAAAAAAGATTTTTTAAATGCTTTTGCAAATAGTCTGATAAAACCACACAGTGTGAAAGGCACTGAGGATATGAAGTTTGCGGGACTACTTTATAGTGGATTCTAATGACACCAAAGTATTTATCAGTGATCTGATTTCTTTATTACGCTGCACAGTCCTTTTTATGTTACATTAACTTTATTTTGTCTTTTTTGGATCATTCTCATGCTGCTTAGAGCGTACTGGGTTGTGGCCTAATTGCCTTATTATGCAGTATTCAATAACCTATAAAAATGAATAGAAGGGTGAATTAAAAAGAACGGGCCTTAGTCACTGTAGGAGCTATAGGAGAGCTGAACAATAAGACCATGACAAAGGGACATGAAGGAGCAAGGAGAACCTGCAGCCAGAGGCTAGTCTGAAGACCTTGCAGCAGACTTTCTGTCCAGAAACAAACCAAAGCAATGGACAAATGGAGGCTTATTTAAATATAAATGCAGTGAATAATTAAATATACATTTCCATGTAAGGATAACACAACAATCTCTATTTTGCAAACAATACTTTTTAAAATATTTTATGCCTGATTTAAAACATCCAGACTCTAGCTGCTATCAGTAGAATATTAAAAATCATAAGTGATTAGCCGGGCGTTGTGGCGGGCGCCTGTAGTCCCAGCTACTCGGGAGGCTGAGGCAAGAGAATCGCTTAAGCCCAGGAGTTGGAGGTTGCTGTGAGCTGTGTGAGGCCACGACACTCTACTGAGGGCCATAAAGTGAGACTCTGTCTCTTAAAAAAAAAAAATCATAAGTGATAACATCTTTGTAAACATTACCTCCAGGTCATTCCTTTTCAAAGTCATCTGCTTCCCACTATTGTAAGATAAGACAGGGTGTGAGAAGAACAAATTTATCCTGTTATTTTTTGAAAGTCAGATAGTTAATGTGCTAAGTAGTACTAAATAATAATTTCCCACTGTAACTGTTCTTTACTTTCCATTCAAGGAAAGACTTCAGGTCTGGAGTGCATAATAATTGGTGTAGTTCTCATAAGTGCTAGTTAGCTAGGTTTTTTTTTTTTTCTTTTTCTTTATTGATTGTGGTTTTTTATTTTTTGTTTATTCCTTTTTACAAAGTAAAACAACTGTGAAAAATGACTTAAATTCAATTTGAAACAGGAATATTCTTATCACATTTATTCGCTAACCTGCCCAAGCAAGCTACATGTTCCTGTGACTTCAGCTATCTGCTCCAAACCCGAACTCCTGTACCACGTCTAGAGTTCTTATTTTCCTCCTCCTTTCAAAATTAGTTCTCAATCTATAATCCCCCTCTGAATGTTTCCATTTGCTGGTTAAGAGGCATCTAAATTCCATGTGTCTTAAAATGAAATTCCTCCAGTAGCAGCTCTTGAGTGCATGACTTTAGTCAGTGATACCACCTCTGTCCCAGGCTCTGTAACTCCAAATCACTGATTATTCCACCCTTTTGTTCACTTACTTCTTCCCCATGAGTTTTTCAGCACCAAACCCAGGTCCTTCTTCTCTTTGGATTTCTGCTGGATGCGTCCTTCCTTCTCTTCCTGTGGTCACTCCTCACCCTGTCCAGACCCTCATAACAGCTCCCAATACCTGGGTGGCAGGTCCTTCACTGGTCTCCTTACCTCCCCCTCCTGACTGATTTCTCCTCCACACGGACAGAGCAGCGATGCCCAAATAACTGCTTGAACCCTGGTTTAAGGTGCCTTAAACAGGTACTACCTGTTTAAGGTCCCGGTGCTTCTCTTTTGCCCACAGATAGAGTAAAATGGTCACAGCCTCAGGCCCAAGGATTGACATGGGGTAGCTACAATCTGTGTTTTCACCCTCATCTTGTATTCCCATTCAGCCAACCTAATCTGATGACTCGCCAGCAAAATCGTATTTCCCTTTTCTGACTTCTAGCCTTTTCTTCCATATTTCTTGCACTTAGAATTCCCTACTCCCTGCCACCTGGATAAGTCTTAGTGTGTGTTGACCACCCTCCTGTCCTTTTACTGACTCTTTCCTTTCTTTGGCATGTATTTAGTGGGCACCTAACGGATCATATCTCTGAAGCTTCTCTTGAAGGGCCCCGAGAGGTGTCTCTGTGCTGAACTCCCTTGTGACGAGCGACTGTTGTGTCGTGATCTAGAAACAAACACTGGACTGTGCAAGGTGCCTTCCCACATTATTGCTCTCTGAACATATACAAAACCTCATATTGTTCATTTTCTTCCCCTCTCACAGTGTCTGTAGGTAAAATAGGGTTTTTGTTGCATTTTTGTTGATGAATGAACTATGCCTTGGACAAGGTCTGACACTTCCTAAGACACAGTCTCCTCATTTGTGAGAAGAAGAACAGAAAATTGGGTGTCACTGAGGAAATTTCATGATGGTCATTGCACACACATATTTTCTTTGGCTGTGCATGGCTGGATAGTTTTCTATAGACATACCTTTTATAATATTAATATGTGATCTTTGCAGAAAGACCTTGCAATTCTCAATAGATATTTTCAGTATAGATATTGTTTGGGGGGAATTATTGTCTGCCATCCACCTACCCTTGAATCCTTATAGGATTTTTTTTTTTTTTTGTCTTTGAAATAAATGTAATCAGGAACATTTCTAATGCATTGCATCTGTCTCCAGATGACTTTCGGGCACGTTAACTCTGCCTATGTGTCCCTTTTCAGGGCAGATTTGGGAAAAAACATCAGACTCGTTCTTAAATGTTACCTCTCCAGTGATACTCAATCCACCATCAGTACCCAGCCCAGCTCTTGTATGCAGAGAGGCACACTGGTGCAGAGGGGAAGTGTCTTATCAGAGAGAATCAAAGTGATAGCAAATTCAGTCGCTGTAGTTCCATCTCAGCCACACGTGACTAACACGTCTGTGAGACCTGGGAGAAGCTGTGTTGTAGGTAGTGCCCCGTGATGGGAACGCACTGGGCTGGAACTGGTGCTGGTCCCAGGCCTTTTATGCCTCTTATTGCATCTCTGCAGACTGGCATTACCAACATCCAACCATGGGTTTAGGAATGAAAACAAAAACAAGAAGGAATTCTCAACTTTGTGGCAAGATCATACACCCTTCTCTCAAGCATGATAGAACCAAGCCTCTGGGTGAGTAAGGGCTGCTGCGAAGTTAACATTTCCAACTTTTTCTAGGTCCTCAGAGTAGACCAAGTGGATGTGTGTTAACTTCATCTCCCGTTCTCTGGGGTAATCAGTCTGGACTCGATAGTCCCTTTCCTATTTCCCTCTACTCCTCTCTTGGTGGATGATTTTACTTATAAATGAACAGGGAGAGCAGAGGCCACTGTGTGCTAACTCCTCTAAATGCCAACCTTCCACTCCAGGCTGACACCTTTCTCTGATATTTAAGTAGGTGTGGATAGTGCGAGGCCAGGTCTGTGGGATGGCCCTCAGCATAGCCGTCAGCCCATCTGTCTCCTGAACAGTGGCTCTTAACCCTGCCTGTACATTAGAGTGGCCTGGGATGCTTTTGCAAAACTGTCACTCAGGCCCAACTTTTGGCCCATAAAATGAGAATCCCCGAGGACAAAACTCAGGTGACAGTTTACACTTGGGGGTAAAAGCTGTCTTGGTGTTTCTATGAGAAAACAGGTGTACACACCAGTTCTCAGCCTCAAACCTGCACAAGTCAGGCGTTGTATGTGCAGATCCCCAACTGTTCCGCTCCAGGACTCTGCACGATGCCTCACTCCGAAAGGATTCCTGCCCTGTAGGCTCTTAGCTGGCTGTGTCACCAGCCTCCTCCCCTCTACTGACTTTTCGTGCTCAGGGCATTGACAGGATCTGTTTCAACGTCCTCTTCTCTCCTCTCTCTCCTTCCCTCTGGGTGTCACCCAGTGCTGTCACTGGAGTCACCCATGACCACTTCCACTCCGTCCTTTTTTTTTTTTTGCAGTTTTTGGCAGGGGCTGGGTTTGAACCACCACCTCTGGCACGTGAGGCCGGTGCCCTACTCCTTTGAGCCACAGGCGCTGCCCTACTCCTTACATTTTTTAACCTCTTGCTGTACTTGCTGCCCTGCTGATGACTCCAGCCCTGGAAAACCCTTCTGCTCCCTGATGTCAGGGTCACCACTGGATTGGCTCCCTCCTCCCTTCTCCTTTGCTAGTTTCCATTCCTCTGCTTGCTCCTTAAATGTCACTCACTATTCCCTAGAGTTCCATTTCCTTTTCTTCTTAACTCTTTACCTCATTTTAAAAACATTTTCCTCGGTTTTCGAGCTCGAGTGAAATACAGGGACCCTTTCCCCAGGGAAGTCAAATTTGTATATAAACATGAAAGCTGGCAGCAGTTTCAGTAGTTCGTGGAATCCTGTAGTCCTCCCTGTTAATGAGCAGGACGTACGCGTCATTAAATCCAAGAAAAGTGGGAAAAGTCATAGGATTACTGGTAAAAGTTCCTGAGGCATGGGGATGTGGGTTTATGAAAATTCTTGAAGTTATAATTGTATGAAGATGTTATATTTATCAAGTCAAATGCAGGAACTTTATATCTAGGCTTCCAAAAAAGCTAACTTCTACAATCTCTGTTCAGCTCTCTTTCTTCTAGAATGACAAGATTTCCCTGTACTTCTCAGTTGCTTATTGCTGAAATAAGAAATGCCACATCTAATTTCTGATCTTGTATAGACTCATTTTCTAATTTAACTACATTCAATTCTCATTACTCACAGATTCCTTATTTGCAAATTTGTCTACTCATGAAACTCTTGGTCATCCTGAAATCACTTCTTTCCGGGCTGTTGCAGGAAAGGTGGCGAGCAGGAAAAACTCGAGTCCCCTGGCGTGAGGCTTTCCCACTGAGGGAAAACAAAGGGATGCTTCTGCTTGCTTCCCAGCCCTCATTCAGTAAACAAGTGATCTTTTCACAGTATATTTCATGTCATATTTTACATTTTTTTTTTTGCTTTTTTGGGTGATTTTGCTGTCTAAAACAGCCTACAAAAGCATAATGTATTGTGTTCCCAAGGGAAAATACATGTGTTGGATATGTTCCATTCAGGCATGAATTGCAGTGCTATTTGCCTTGAATTCAAAGCTAATGAATCAACAATATATGTTGAATAATATGTCTTTAAACAGAAACAGACATAACACACAGTATGTATCCATCAACTGGGAAAAATGTGACCAGAGGCTTGCAGGAACCTAAGCCCGTATTTCCCCTAGAAGCGGTGCTTTAGTATTCACTAAGTCAGCATTCATGGTGAGTTTATAGAATGTACCTACTAAAAACAGATAGAATCATTTGTGGTAAAAGCTTATCATATTAGTTTTCATGGCAGCTTAACTCTTACACAAGTAATAAGCACTCTGCCTTACACTCTTCTTACTTCTCTGAATTTTACTATGCAAATAACCAAGAGAAAAAACTCATTCATAAATGCTATAGTGATTTTTAAATTTATTTATTTATTTTTTTGAGGTAGAGTCCCACTCAGTCCCCTGGGGGTAGAGCACTGTGGTGTCACAGCTCACAGCAACCTCAAACTCTTGGGCTCAAGTCATTCTCTTGCCTCAGCCTCCCAAGTAGCTGGAACTACAGGGGCCCGCCACAACACCGGCTATTTTTAGAGACAGGATCTCGCTCTTGTTCAGGCTGGTCTTGAACTCCTGCCTCAAGCAATTCACCTGCCTTGGCCTGCCTGAGTGTTAGGATTACAGGTGGAAGCCACTGCTCCCAGCCTTGTGATGTTTAAATTTAGACTACAGAAAGGCATCTGAATACCCACCAAGACAAATTGTGGTTCTTAGTTGACTGTAAAAAACACAAAGAGGAAAATATTTTTGCTAACTTATTGAAATTAGTATGTTCAGTATTTCTCTGGTGTATATTTGAGTTCAGCAGTTTTAACCATTTCTCATTTAGAAACCTAGTAGCTCAGGGCTTTGCTCCCTGAGCATCTGGGACCCGTTACCTGGCCAAACTGGAATGTTTCAGGTGTCGCTGTGATTGGCACATTGAAAGGGGACCTTAATGAGAATATTATTTTCTCCCACACAGAAGAGTTCTGTGACCTGCCTTTCTGTCCTTATCACTTGTGTAAGTGTTTGGACTAGTGTCAGAGCTCGTTAGTTCTCCCTGTTAATAATGCCATCTGTGGTCCGTTTCATGAATGACCCCACGTTTTAATTCAATTAAATTTTGAATTTGTATTAAAATAAGTATTAACATGTTTATGTCAACTAAAGTATAAAACATTTCACACTACCAAAGTATTGAAATTATATTAATATATTATGTATTTATAAACATATTCAATATATTATGCATTAAATATATAACTTACATTTGATATGATTGCCATGTCAGTTATAATGCCAATAAAGAAAAAAGTTTAGCAAAACCATTTCAAAAACATTTTTGGCAGCTGTTCCTTGCATCAGGGGTGTCCAGCCTTTTCTCTGTTGTACGCTGGAAGAGTAAGAGCTGTCCTGGGCCACACATTAAACACACAGACACTGAAGGGAGCTGATGAGCACAGGCCTGTGCAGACTTTTTGTGATATCTGACACCACAGAAAAGAAAAACACTACTGAAATCATCTGTATGTGTCCTCCACAGGTTGGAAACACTGATTAAATATTAATCTCATTTATTTTATTCTAAATATACAATGAAATATTATGTAGCCATTAAAGGGAGGATGTACCGATATCTGCAATAACACTGCTTAACCCTTGTGCTGAGTGAAAGAAAATAGTCGCAGAAGACTTTATGGTACATAATCCATTTATGTAAAATGCCTGTAATAGGTGAATCTGCAGAAACAGAAAGGAAATTAGTTTTTTCCTAGGGCTAGACGGATTGGGATGAAAGTGTAGTGATGCTACGGAAATGGAGTTTCATTTTTGTGGTAATTTCTAAGATGATAGTAGTGATGGTTACCTAATCTTGGGAATGTACTAGAAACCAATTATTGATAATTATGTACACTAAATAAGTAAATTGTGTTGTATGTGAATGTATGTGAATGTATATGTATGTGTATGTATCAATAAAGCTATTATTGAAAGTTTTTAATAAGAACAGGAAATATGAATTCTATAAGTATGGAAAGAATTGCCAAGATCATGCAAAGACTCTAGGCATGTTGCTTTCATGAGCTCTTCCTACAAAATCTGCTAGACAAGGTCTTTGAAAGACCAAAAAGAATAGAGGGACATCAGTGTAAGGCCAGCTGATTGGCATTTCATATGTAGTTACATTTAGTAGTAAGACAAGGTGATTGTTATAAATAAGATGATCAACATGACAATAGAGTTCAGTTATATGTCTTGTATTGGCTTAACTAATACTGGCCTTTTTCACTCTTAAAACTTTCATGATTTAGACAATAAATTATGTGAATGTGTTTTCAGTAGCATGTGTAAAGGATACATCTTCCAACAGTGTAGATATAATCCAATAATTAATGAAAGGCAGAGAATCGGGTGAGTTTATAAAAAGTAGATTAGGCCTAATAATTGCCTTTGAGACAGGGGTTGGAGCCAAAGGATATCTCTTTAAATTGGAGGTGTGGGAGGGAAAAGGGGGGGAGAAGAAAAGATTACTAACTAATTTGAAAGACGGGAAACCAATAGAAAATTTATCAGTGTTTGGGTCCTCTAGCTCCCAAGGCCATCAGAAATGTCTTTGTCTCCATTGCTGAGACATTCAGGTCTTATCATTTCTGTGGTTCTTCCCATCCAGTTGTATTTCATGATGTTGGGGGACACATTCTCACCAAGTTTTGTTAGAGATGTTGTCCATGAGGTTTTCTAACATTTATTCTATTTGCTCTTTCTTTGGGAGGATTTCAAAGAGATACAGAATTTATACTGTAACCCCCACCTTCTTCCCAGAATCCCTCCGGATAACACATCTCCCTCTTTCTTGGTTTACTTGATTTTTTTTTTCCTTCCCTCTCTCTTACTCAGCACATCCTCTAATAAATTGTCAAGGAAGAATTTATGGAGATTTTTGTTTTGTTTTGTTTTTGTGAACTATAATTTACATTCCTGAAATTTCTTTCACATTTAGTCGATGGTTTGGCCAAGCGGAGAGCTCTGGTTAAAAATCCATTTTCTTCAGAATATTGAAAGCATTTTTTCATTTTTATTTTTTAGCTTCTAACACTTGTAGAATCTGTTGTTGATATATGTGGTTTGTCTTAATATTGCTGTTGTTCTGCTGTTCTCTGAAATCTTTAAGGATTTCTTTTTTGCCTCCATGGTAGTTTTCATTATTCCTGTTATAGAGAGATGAAAAGAAAGGTGTAATCCCTTGTAGAAGATAGGACACGTGTAAGAGTAAACATGTCTTGAACCCAGATTTGCAGCTCTTATTCTCTGTACTGAACTGTTTCACAACAGAGTTCAAATCAATAGCTTCAAATAAGACAGCAAGTCACCCTAAACTCACTAACATTTACTGGGTGTTTACCTGCACCCTGTGCTACATGCTTCACATGCACTGTCTGCTTTTATCCTCACGAGAACCCTATGAAATTTAGTTCTATCCCCAATTTACAGATGAGAGAGCTGAGCCATTAAAAGGTCACATAGAAAGTAAGAGAAAGTCCAAAACAGTGTCAGGACTCTTGCCCAAGAGTCAGTGAAATTTCCCTAAAAAGATCAGCCACTGTAGCATGAACATAGTCATAGATGATGTGTAAAGAACGGGAATCACGGTGCTTTAACTAATGGAATGGATTATTCCATTCTTGGCACTGGGCAAACTCTCAGCAAAAGCATAGGCCTTTCAAAGCTTCCGAGGAGGCAGTTAGGAGTAGAAAGTAGACGAAGGGGAGAAATGACAAAGGACGAAGGTCAGGGCAGATTCCAGCAGTGCTGGTGCCCAAAGAAGGGGTGGAGGACTCTCCACAACCTTTGAGGTTTCTTCCTGTACTCACTGTGTTTGGGGCTCCCCCATTTGATCTCCCCCACATGGCTCAGAAATAATGAAAATGGATTGATGGCACCAAAAATCAGTAGTCGTGATATGGACGAGGGAAAGCTACAGTGTGAGGGCCTTTCACTCCTCCCAGACCTTAAAATAAACATTCTTTTTCTGAGGAAAAATTTTAAAAGCAACCTCAATGTTAACCAAAAATAGTAATTCAGTAAATCCATCAATGACTAACTTTTAGGTGACAGCCACACAGTTCTGGTAGCAAGAATCAGACGGTATCATTGGTTCCAAATGAATAATATGGTCTTCTATTATTCATTTGGAACCAAGATCAGAGAAAACATTTGCTTCCCACTTCCATATAGCAGGGCCTAGGAGGGAGGAGGAATGTACTGATTGTGGTGACAGAAAGATTTTTCTTTGCCAGAGAATAACTTGGATAAACTTAATGACATACTTTCGTTTTTCAGAAGGACTTGGTTCACAGTTTGTCTTTGTATTGTATAAGAAGCCAGCAAGATAGCAATCATTTAAGATTTTATTCCTACCAGAGTATAGACTTGTCAGCTGAAACCAGCCTCTAGGCTCAGGATAGAAACTATAATCACTTTTTATCGTCTCTGCCATAGTGAATAAAAAGAAAATTTCTAAAGGGTGATTGTAAAGTGGGAAATGTACTTTATATTCAGCTGGGAGAAAGAAATTGGTAGCTAGATAAAAAATAACAAAGGAGAGTTACTTGTCTTCATTGTGAAACACACTCCTTGTACTCTGCAACATAACACGCTCTCAGCACGATTACAGACGAACACTCTAAGGAGGAGGGATCATGCTTTTATCCAGGTTTGGAGAAATAGGCCAGGCTCTTTGCTACAGTGAAATCAATAAATCAGTTTAGAACCCAAGACACAAAGTCATGTTACAAGTCAGATCTCCCTTTGCAGTCTCTCCTGGAAGCACTATCTCTACACATCAAAATTTTCACTATGCGTTCTGTATCGATTAGTGCTGGAACCATGCCTCTGGGAAGAGATAATAGGTTGCTTGCTCATCACCAACTGAAAGTCACCAGTAGCCTTCTTCAATTATTTGGAGATTAGCTCTCTGAAGAATTTTATAAGCTCGTTTTGTACCTTCATATTAGAAAGTGGATATAAATTTAAAATTCCTATTAGGACCACAATTTTTTCATCAGTTTTTAGTTCCTAGGATAAGAATAAGAAATAATTAATGATTGAGGGAACCCCCAATTAGAATTGGAAGCAATTTTGTTAACTAGCCAATTATCTAAACCAGTGGTTCTCTAACCTATGGGTTACTACCTCTTTGGGAGTTGAACGACCCTTTCACAGGGGACACCTAAATACATCCTGCATATCAGATATTTATATTACGATTCATAACAGTAGCAAAATTACAGTTATGAAGTAGCAAAGAAAATAATTTTATGGTTGGGGGTCACCACAACATAAGGAACTGTATTAAAGGGTCACGGCATTAGAAAGGTTGAGAACCACTGATCTAAACTATCCTCAGAGGCACATGTAGCATTAAAAAAAAAAATTCTAACATGGAACTCACTTATTTTAATGAAAAGAATATTAGATCTGGTCTGATAATTTACTTCAAATGCAATTCTCCTCTGTATGGTTTCAAATGTTTTTTGATTTAATAACTCACTTTTTGCTGACCAATAATTTATCATTCTTCTTATCAGTCCAATATTACTATACCAAGGAATAAAAACAGTTTGGAATTTCAATAATGTGAGAAAAATGTCAAAACAAAGTAACTTATTTTGTCATTTTTAATTGAGAGAAGAGACTGTGTTTAGATGTGTTATTTGGGTTGGGCTAACATAGATGGGAATGTTGATAAAATTGACAGCCCAGGGCTCTGCTATGACAACATATGGAGGCTCAACTGACTTAATTAGTTATTCACACTCTGGGAAAACTTAGGTTGGTGTATTTTCAAATGTCCCTGAAACCAGGGACAAATATACTCTTGACCCACATAGATCACAGTGTGGTCTTTGGATCATGTGAATCAGAACTGTCTCTGGTTCTGATGTAAAAGGTAAATACTTGAACTTTACTCAAGAAATTTTTTAAGTAAAATCACTGGGATAGTACCAGTAGATGCAGAAAGAGCATCTGACAAAGTCTAATACCCATTTATGCTAAGAACTGTTAATGAACAAGTAATAGAGAGGGGTTTCCTCAACTTGATAGAGAATATCTACAAAAAACCTAAGCTAACACCACCCTCAAAACTTTCCCATAAAAAAGTCAAGGCTATCACCTCTTAGCATGTTTTTCCAAAATTTTACCAGAGGTGCTAGCTAATGCAATAAGAAAAGAAAATAAAAATTACACGAATTTGGAAGAAATAAATAAAACTGTCTTGGTTCACACATGATATGATTGTGCATAGAATTTAAAAAGTCAATTGCTTTCAAATATATCAGCAATGAACAGATGGAACTTAAAATTAAAACCACATATCATTTATATTAGCTGCCCCAAATGAAATATTTAGGATAAATCTAACAAAATATGCCTAAGACCTATATGAGGAAAACTACAAAACCTTGATGAAAGAAATCAAGGAATAACTGAACAGATATCCTATATTCATGGATGAGAAGACTCAATATTGCCACGGTGTCAACTTGATCTAGAAATTCATATCTCTTTCCAAAAGGAATGTATTAATTTGCATTCCCACCAGCAGTGAAGAAGTGTTCCCTTTTCTCCACATCCATGCCAACATCTCTGGTCTTGGGATTTTGTGATATAGGCTAGTCTCACTGGAGTTAGATGATATCTCAAAGTAGTTTTGATTTGCATTTCTCTGATGATTAAAGATGATGAGCATTTTTTCATATGTCTGAAGGCCATGCGCCTGTCTTCTTCAGAGAAGTTTCTCTTCAAGTCCCTTGCCCAGCCTGCGATGGGATCCCTTGTTCTTTTCTTGCTAATGCGTTTGAGTTCTCTGTGGATTCTGGTTATTAAACCTTTGTCGGAGACATAACCTGCAAATATCTTCTCCCATTCTGAGGGCTGTTTGCTTGCTTTACTTACTGTGTTCTTGGCTGTGCAGAAGCTTCCATTCAATCCATTCAATCCTGTAATCCCCCTACTGGGCATATACCCAGAAGACCAAAAATCACACCATAACAAAGATATTTGTATCTGAATATTTATTGCAGCCCTATTCATAATTGCTAAGTCATGGGAAAAGCCCAAGTGCCCATCGATCCACGAATGGATCAATAAATTGTGGTATATGTACACCATGGAATATTATGCAGCCTTAAAGAAAGATGGAGACTTTACCTCTTTCATGTTTACATGGATGGAGCTGGAACATATTCTTCTTAGTAAAGTGTCTCAAGAATGGAAGAAAAAGTACCCAATGTACTCACCCTTATTATGAAACTAATGTAGGACCTTCACATGAAAGCTATATCCCAGTTATAACCTGAGAATAGGGAGAAAGGGGAAAGGCAGGGGAGGGGGGGAAGGAGGGGGAAGAAGGGGGACTAATGGGATTACACCTGCGGTGCATCTTACAAGGGTATATGTGAATCCTAGTAAATGTGGAATGTAAAGGTCTTAGCAAAATAACTAAGAAAATGCTACAAAAGCTATGTTAACTAATGTGATGAAAATGTGTCAAACGATGTATGAACCAAGTGTATGGTGCCCCATGATCATACTAATGTACACAGCTATGGTTTAATAAAAAAATAAAATAAAAGAAATAAATAAAAAAAAAAAAGAAATTCAATGCAATTCCAATCCAAATGCCAGCAAGTTATTTTGTGGATATGAACAAACTGATTTTTAAAGTTTATATGTTGAGTCAGAAGACCCAGAACAAACAACACAGTATTGAAGAACAAAGTTGGAGAACTTACATTTCCTAACTTCAAGACTTATTATGAATCTATAGTGATTAAGAAGGTGTAGTATTGGCGAAAGAATAGACAAACGAATCAATGGAATAGAATAGAGAGTCCATCAATAGATGCACATAAATATAGTCACCAGATCTTTCACCAAGGAACAAAGGCAATATAAAGGAACAAAGAGCCTTTTCAACACATGGTACTAGAGCAACTGGACTTTCACACACACCCCCCAAAAATCTAGACACAGAACTTACACTCTTTACCAAAATTGACTAAAAAGGAACCACAGGCCTAAATTTAAAATGTAAAAGTATAAAACTCCTAGAAAATAACATAAGAAAGTACATGACTTTGGGTATGGTGATGGCTTTTTGAGTACAACACTAAAGGCATTCTGCATGAAACAAAATATTGACAAGCTAGACTTCATTAAAATTAAAATTTTCTGCTCTGCGCAAGACAGTCAAGAGAATAAAAGGAAAAGTCACAGACTGACAGAAAAGACATATCCGATAAAGGGCTATTATTCAAAATATATAAGGAACACTTAAAACTCAAAATGAAAAAAGAATCCAATTAAAAAACTTGAATAGACACCAATGAAGGCAGAGATGGAAAATAAGCATATTCAAAGATATACCGTATCTTATATTGTAAGAGAAATCAAAACAATAATGAGATACCATTGCACAACTATTAGAGTGGTTAAAATTTGGAATGCTGACAACAGCAAATGCTAACAAGGATGTGGAGCAACAGGAACTCTTATTTATTGCTAGTGGAGATGCTAAATGGTATAGCTGCTTTGGAAGACCATTTAGTGATTTTTATAATCTTACCATATGATTCAGCAATTAGGCTTCTGGGTCTTGACCCAAAGGAGCTGAAAACTTCTATCCACAGGAAACCTGCACATGGATGTTTAAAGCAGCCTTATTTATAATTGCCGAAATTTGTAAGCAACCAAGATATCCTTCAGAAGGTAAATAGGTAAATAAGCTGTGGTACATCTGGACAATGGAGTATAACTCAGCAGTACAAACAAATGAGCTATCAAGCTATGAAAAGGCATAGCAGAGACTTCAATGCTTATTACTAAATGTGAGAAGTTACTCTGAAAAGGCTACGTCCTATACAATTCCAGCTACGTTACATTATGGAAAAGGCAAAACTATAGAGAAGACAAAACTACAGTGTCAGGGTTGGAGGGAGGGACAGAGGAATGGGCAGAGCATAGAGGATTATTAGGACAGTGAAATTACTCTCGTTGATAATGTAATGATGCAGACATGGTATTATACATGTGCCCACAACCAGAGAATGTACAGCACCAATAGTGAATCCTATTTACACTATAGACTCAGTTTTTCTTTGTGCTGGCATGTACCCATTTATTAACTTCCATTTATTAGAAAGAACATGGGGTGTATGGTTTTCCATTCTTGAGATACTTCACTTAGGATAATGATTTCCATTTCTGTCCACATTGATGCAATGCCACTATTTCATTCCTTTTTACAGCTGAGTAGTATTCTATAGTATAGGGGTGATAGTGATGTGTCGATGTAGCTAATGTACCACTTTGGTGAGGGATGTTGATAATGGGGGAGGTTGTGTGTGTGGGTGAATGGACAATCTGAGAAATCTCATACCTTCCTCTCAATTTTGTCTAAACCTAACACCACTCTAAAAAAACAAAGTTTATTACAAATAAACAGAAAATAAAAATCCTTCGGATGTCAGCCAACATTTTCTGTAAAGGGCCAAATAGTAAATATTTTAAGCTTTGCAGGTCACAAATGGTCTCTGTTCTATGTTATTTTATTTTTTATAATCCTTTAAAAATATAAAAATAATTTTTAGTTGACAGGCCTTAAAAAGAAAAAAAAAAGCAGGTGGCTTGTGGATCATAGTTTGATAATTTCTGGACAGGGTAATTATAAATTCTGGTCTTGCAAAAAAAAGGTCTAAATGCTAGCTAACCTTGTAAATCAAACCTTTAAAATACATTTGGGCACTTTGTGGTTTAGCAAATAATACATGAGAAGTGTGTATTTGCAGCTTCTAATCAAAATGATATTGCCAATTGAGGCATTAATAACTTCCTTGTCCCTCTACACCCTCCACATAGCAGTGCTGGACAAAATATTGTGAAATATATAAAGTATCTAGATGCTACCTCACCATGGTAGGAAACAGAAGGCAAAACAAAGGGAAAAACATCTTAGCCAAGAAGATGAGAGCAAAACTTTATAAGATAGATTATATCTTATATAATTATATAAATAAATTCAACTAACAGGTGAACTATCAACCAAAAAATACAAATATTAAAGTCTTCCAAAATAGAGTTTTAAAATAAATAATTTGAAACTCCCAATGGGTTACAAGAATTAATAACATTCATAAAAAACAGAAAAAGGAATTATGAAATGCAAATAAATGAGACTCAATAACAAGGAAACAAAAAAGAACCAGTAAGAAACACTGGCCTTGAAAATTGTAGTCACTTTTTAAATTAATAGGTTAACACAGCTAAAGAGATAACAAATTTCAAGACCCAGAAGAAAACACTGACAGCTTAAATAAAAGTCAAAGTCAACTTAAAAACTCAGATCAGAAGACAGGTGAAAATTTCCAACAAATGCTTAATATGTGTTCTAAAAATGAGAGATGTAATGATGGTAAAGATACAAGATTTAGAGAATAATAGTTTCTTCTGAAGTGATGGAAGATGTAGATCCTCATATAGTAACCTGAGTGGTAAAAATGAAAAATAGAAATTAATTTAATGTTATATTCAGTATAATGGCACCACTTTACTTACCTGACACTTTTATGTGGAATAGGAAACAGTACCTTCTGATAGACGCTGTCCTTTAATTTCTTGACTTGAATGAGTGACCCATGGCCTGGTTTTTGCCCCCCCACTTGCTCCCTTAGTTACATTCTTTTGTACAGAGCAAGATTATACAATTGTATATGGACTGCCCTAGGTGAAAAATGAGAGTATCTAACTAGGAATTGTTTTCCAGATTTCCTACAAAGTGTTAAGAGTTAAGCTAACTATAGTGTTTTTTTTTTTCTCTCTAATGATAAGAGAGCTAAAGAAAAAAAAAATTCAACCTGAGACTATATAGCACTAAATTATCATTCAAGAGTGAGGATGGAAGATAGAAAGTCTGGATGAAGACTAATAGAATCTACCTCTTATAGATTCTTGCTGAGAGAACTATGAAAGGATGGTCTCCAACAAGAGGAAAAGTGAATCCAAGGAATGGAGTAGGCTATGAGCTATAGCGGTGAGTAAAAATAGTAGTAAAACACATACATTTATTTCTAATGTGAAACACTAATACTGAAAAAAAATTAAACTTAAGTCAGCTGAGTTTATTTTGATTGGACTCTCCTTTTGCCTATAATTTAAACTGTTTTCAGTTTGTGACTATTCTTTTTTTCTAAGTCGTAACTGCCTGTTTCTCTCACTAGACAATGACTATTACACTAAGAAATTGTAATAGCTGCTCAAAAAATATTTCTTGAGTGAATAAATGTATTCTCACTTAAATTTCAAGAGCAATTTCTGATGAGAGATAGAATTTTGAGAGGATCAAGTATCACAAGTATGTTTAAGTTTTAGCTGCACGTTAAGTCAACTCGTGTTCTGGAACAAAATATTTCAGCTTCTTTAAACCTGAGTTTTCCCCTCTGAAACTGAGGATGATGATATATACCTTGTTAATTCGTCAGGAAGTTAAGGTTAGAACAGGATAAAGTACATGGCTGGATAGTGTGTTTGAGATGTTTATTCTCCCCTTACTTAAGTCTCACCATCTAGTAGCCAGATAACCACCTAAAATGCTTTTGAAAGTATATGCAAAAGCAGTTGCAAGACCTCCTAGATTTCCTTTCCAAAACTTAAGCAAGGAATAAAAGGGGGAGTAGATGAGAGCGAGCAGCAAAAATCTAAGCACCCAAGGAAGGGTCTTTCAGCAAGAAGCTGTAAGATCACAGAACCAATATCTGTGTGGTATACGTAGGCACATTGGACTGAAGATGATCTCAAAAATATTATTTTGACACGGTTGTCACCTAGAACTAGACCAAAAAGGGGCCACCTGGACTCGCAGTGGACATTAAAGGGAAAATGGGACCAAGTATTTGAGGGCCTTTCCCAGAATGCTTTGGGGTTACATTTGACAAACTCTGAGTAAAGTCATTATGGTGTTGAAATGTGGAGGACAATGCTTAAGAACGAGAAAATGGACCTTTCTTCTAGCTCAATGATCAAATAAGTTGATTTTTTAAAAAATTGTGAAATATACTCTATTCTAGGATAGGGCTGTTAATTCTTACTGAGTTAATTTATGGGTTCAGCACAATTCCAATGCAGAGAATCACATCCTTGGTTTGTTATTTATTAGAAAATAGTGATAAAAAGAAGCTGAGTAAGACATTCATGTTAAAAGTCAGACTTCTGGTGAAAGGTCATCTTGGTGTCAACATACGTATTTACTTGGTACTTCCTAGAAAGTCATTTGTGAAAAATCTAGGTTCTGTGTATTCTGTGTTACTATTTCATCTGGAGTATTCAGTTGTTAAAACTGGCTATAACTGTGGCTTCTTGCTGAGAGTGAACTGCCACAGAGATTGTGTAGTTGGATGCAAGCGTTTAATCTCTGAGGGTGAATGCTGGGGTCATGATCCATATTGGGGTCCCTCTGCTTTCATCCCTTCTACATTTTCTCACTATGAACAGTATAGTGAGTTGATTTTTTAACAGGAGTTATAAAGTATAAACCTAATCAGTATCATTTTTTACTCTATTTTGCTATTAAAAAGAAAATGTGTAATTTAGGTCAGGAGTTAAAAAATATAAATACCTAGGCCCAATTATACTTTAATTTATAACCTCTTATTTGACATTAACAATTTTGACAGTCTCGATAGAAAAGCCATAATTAAAATGAACTGGAGAAAAAAGATTTTCAGAGATATACAGGGAGGATCATGGTGCTTTGCAGTTTCAGAAAAACTTGGTTGGAGAAAATCTCATGGAAATGCTTTTATTTACCTTTTGTGAAGTCATCTTGAGCTAACTACTTTGAAATTATGAGAGATAAGGGGGGCCACGTCCATTTTTCTTTAACAATAGTTTTAACACTTTAATAAAAGATAAAAATAATAGACAATGCCAATTTCCGCATCTAATACAATTAACAGAATAATTTTGACAGTAAGACAGAAGTTTCACCGGGCACCCAAAGACAGCCCTTATATGTAGGGTCCATTATTCAGAGCCCAACTAGGAAAAATAACCCACAGCTCTTGTTTTAACAGGGGAAGTAAATGCAAAGAATTGTCAGTTAGGAATTAGAGACCTGAAAAAGAGCACACTAAGAGAATACCCATAGGGCTGAAGGAATAAAAAGGAAAGGTTAGATATGTTAAAATTTATATGCACGCATGAAGGACTCAAAGAGCTAGGACTAAACTTCCGAGGAGGGGTGTAGCTGAGTTGCAGTTCCCGCTGCGTCAGGAACGCCACAGAGTTGCCTCGTGGTGCTATGAACCAAACTTTTGTGGAGGAGACATGAGTTGGCTGCAACAGGGGCCTGTGAGGGGTACAATGACGTTGCCTCTACGAGGCAAAAAAGCAGGCTGGAATCAACCACACGACTGGAACAACCAGCCACTGCCAGAGCGAAGCAGAGTCAGGGATGCCGAGAAGAAATGAAGCAGAGCCTGATGGGGTCAACATCCTGGAATGCCTTCTCCCTCCCCCAGCCTTCACCTCCCTTTCTCTAGCGCCCCCTATTGGTAGGGAACAACAGTGATTTAGCTGGCCAGAGAATTGCGGCTTTCAGAATTGCAACCCCAGAAACACAAAAAATGAAGTATAGAAGAATGGATTTCAATCTAAGAGACAATAGCTTAATAGTAAGTGTAGGTAAAATAAAATAAAAATAAGCTTACTTTTCTTGCCTTCTATAATTATTTAATGAAGGATATGTTCAATACTTTTGACTTTCTATATTCCTAAAAAAAGTAAGCACTTTTTGGAAAATATTTTTCTTACTGAATTTAGTGGGACGTGAAAAGTTGTCAGGTAAAGATAGTTGGCTAAACATGTATGTAATTTCCACAAATCTCTTAAAATAGCTTATAAGGTATTTTAAAGAATCTTAATTATATAATAAAATAATAATTCATGACAGAAAGTAAACAACTGGGGGAAAAGAACTTAGATTTGGTACATGCAGAAGAATACTATAGAAAAGGCACCAAAGAAAGCTGGAGAATACTGGAAATGTGGGAGTGACTCCTACGGAGCTCAAGTTCAAAGTCAATGAATTCCAGGAGTGGATGAAGTTTCTGGGACATTGGAATCAGTAGTGCTGTAATTGTTTTCTTAGCCTGAGAGCCAGTCAGTCACCTCACCAGCCTTTTTTCAATGATACTGGGCAGTGGGTGTTACCATCCAGACTGAGTGATGACTGTAGGCTTCGAGGCCAGGAGAGCTAGTGCTGTCCAGGACAGGCCTGGAGCCAGGGAGCAGAAGACTCCCTACAAACCCACCTGGCTTGCAGCATACCCTGCTCTTTCACCACCAGCCCCTGAAGTAATGGTTCAAGAAAGGAACAGATATCTCAAGAGTCAAACGGTGACTCAGGAACACAAAGATGAACAGACAGCCAAGAATGGCTTGAGAAAACTTTTTCTTATGAGAAAGAGTCAGACTTTATACTTGAAAAAGTCACTCATCTGAATAAATGAAAAGGTTTTATAGAATCTTAATGGTATTGAATAGAAGATATCTTTAAAGAAAGCAAGCCACTATGGGAAGAAAATAGATGTCTTTATAATTCAAACATGACGGTGGAAACTCAAAGATCTTATGAGTTAGCTTAATGGCAGAATTAGACACAGCTGATGAAGCGAGTCCAGGATTTCTCTAGTATGGAGAGCAGGCCAGAAAACTTATATTGAATATATATGGAAGATGCATCAAGAATGTGCAGTGTTCTGTCTTCTAAGCATTCCAAGCATGTAGAACAGAATAGGTAGGAATAGAATAGTCATAGAAATTACTTACAAAATATTTTCAGAATGACGTATCACACTCATTACAAATAGCCAGCAGATTAAATGATAAAAGACACATACTTTGTTGTATTCAGTAATATATCTCTAGCACACACATACACAAAACAGTACTTGGCATATAGTAGATGCTCAATAAATATTTATCAAATGAATGAATCTAAACATAAAAAGGTAGATTTCAAAAACATCAAGATATAAAGAGATAAATCCAGAGTATCTACAGAGGAAAAAAGAAAAAAGCAGAGAGGAGAATCACCGAAATTTCAGATTTTGAGGGAAATTGATTTTGAACCTACATTTGTATAGCCAGCTCCATTAGCATTTAAACGTGAATATAAAATAAGACATTAACATACATTCCAAGGCTCAGAAATATCACCATTTACAGACTCTGTAAAGTAAGTATTTACGTTCTAGCAAAACAAAAACCAGTTGAAGAAGGACGTAGATTAGTGAGAAAATAAATCAATAAAGCATGTGGCGATAAATAAATAAAATAAATAATAATAATAATAAATAAATAAATGAAAATAAATCAATAAACCACAATTGTGGTTTATTTATGAAATAACAATCTGGGACTGAAATCCCCAAAGATCTCACCAGAAGAAATCATGAGTCAAGAGAAGGAGGAAGGAGAGAGTGGAGACTACTAGGTAGGAAGAAGAGAGAACATTCCTGTTTTCTTCAGTAGGTGAATTTACATTTAATTTTTTAAAAATGCATGTTTTAACATAAGCCAGGGATTAAATGTTTTTAAAATGCGGAGTACATAAGACTACTTTCAAATATTTTATTAAAAATGCTGGATCAAATGATCTAAGTATTTCTTAGCACTGATAGATACTGGCAAATTTCTTAACAGCAAAGCTCATCAAATTATATCCTAACAACAATTTTTTGAAGTGCCATTTTCTGCACCTTCATAACACTTGAGATGATCATGTTTTTCTCCTCAGTGCTATACACAGAATTTTGTTA
Source organism: Nycticebus coucang (assembly GCF_027406575.1). Taxonomy (NCBI): domain Eukaryota; kingdom Metazoa; phylum Chordata; class Mammalia; order Primates; family Lorisidae; genus Nycticebus; species Nycticebus coucang. Next base: position 13,619,769 of record NC_069796.1, read on the forward strand.
TCTATTTACTCATATTTTAACAATGTGTAATGTTCCCGGTAGTCAATAAAAATAGGTACATAATGTCATTGGTAATTGAGATTTATTCAGATCATGCCCATTTTTTTTTGTTTGTTTTTTGCTATTTTCAATGCTAAAAGTTACAGAATGACTATTTTGATATAAAAAAAGACCGGTGGGCCAAAATCACAAATTTCTAATTTTAGCAGACATGATAGGGCTTCTTTCCCATTAAGCCTTTCATTTTCCTGATCGCTCGGTCCAAAATGTTGTTTTTAATTCATTCATAATTCTTTTCATTCCCTGAAAAAGTTTATTCATTTATATTTTTTCTGATATTTTACTTCCGTTCACCTTTAAAACTTAAGTTCTTTTAGACAGGACTTTGTCCACCTTGCTGTATGCCCAACATTTGTAGCAGTTAGTAAGTTATGAATGAATGAATGACCTGTGAATGATAAATATACCACATCTTCTCATTCTCTAACCTTTGTTTCTAATATTCCCTCTGCTAAAAATATTACCTATCAAATCATAATTACTCTTTAAGATCTAGTTTTACTTTCTTTTTATTCACGAAGCATCCCTCACCCTTAGAAGTAACTTTCCTCTTTACCCATCCCTTTCCGATATTCCTTTCTGCAGTATTCTGACTGAAGGCTTCTGGGGGTGTCCAGCCTTTTGCTTCTCTATGCCACACGGGAAAAGGAAGTGTTGTTTTGGGTCACACATTAAATACATAAACACTAAAAAAAGCCGATGAGCACAAAAAGAGATCAGTGCATAACTTTCATTACAACACCACAGATAAGCAAAAGTCCTCAAAAAATCTGCGTGTGGCCTGCAGGCTGTTGGTTGTACACACCTGGACCCCATTCTGGTGTCCATCCTGATAACATCATTAGATGTTCACACAACATGTCTCCTCCGTAGATTATAAACTCCCTGGGAGAGAGTTCAATGCCCATTCATTTTTCTGTCCTCCAGCCCACCATCATTGTGCATTGCACTTGATATTGAATTTTCTGTCCCCCGGAGCACCATCATTGTGATATTGCATTGAATTTTTAACTGAATTGAATAATTAATGGATGTGCCTTAATGCTTTTAGTAGCAGGCTTTGTGAAAAAGTAATGAAATTTGAAAAGGAGAAAAAAAGTATGAAACCTAGCTAGTTCACACTTAGCTCTGTGATACTGTGATATTGGTTTTGAGTTAACCTGTAAAGGAAGATTTTGTTAAATTTGAGTTAACCTTTAAAGGAGGATTTTAATTCCTAATTTGCAGGGTTACAGTGAAGAATAAACATGAAATATGTACACGTGAGTTACACATAAAGAGTATATACAATGCATAGTTCTTGGAATCTGGTAAGTAAAGATGTGTTGATTCGTTAAATGGACATTTGAGTGGGCTACTGTGTGCTAGACACTGAAGGTGCTGATGGCAATCAAGTAGTAGTAATAATAGTACTAGTAATAATAGTACTAGTAGTAGTACTCTTGAGCCTTAGAATTTCCATCAGTTAATACCTGTAAATTTCAGAAGGAAGAAAAAACAAGTACGTGCATTTTCATTTAAGTGCTTAAGAGAAGATATGTTTTCCACAAGAGAAGTGGAGTTTAGGTTTATATACTATATAGAAACAATAGAATTCCTATCTTGACAATCAAATTCTACTTCAATTGAAAAATTAGTAAATACAGAATCCTTTTCTAATGTAAGCCTCAAAATAAAAAAAAAATCTTAATTACTTTTGAGATTCTATTAAGTGAAATAAAATAGATTTGTGTGAAGTTTATTAGCATGTAGGGTATAAAAGAAAATCTTAAGTGTTACATTTACCAAAGTAATAAAGTGAAACTAAGTTTCTAGTGACAGTATCTCAAATTAAAAATTGTTCTTGACTAAACAAAATTAAAAAGGAATCACTTAAAATGTATAACCTTTAACCTTTAAGTGTCTTCACATGATGGTAGATGGCATTGTGACCAGTGTGATGATAGTGACCATGATGGCAACATTTGTTAGTATTTTACTTCTAAGATTTTTCTAGCCCAAATGTGAACTAACTTTCATAGTTATGGTTTAAAAACTATGACAGCCAATTAAGAGAAAATTTAGGCTGTGATGGGTGGCTGAATTTTATATAATTAGAAAAGGTGAATCTTCCAGAACTGTGTCCATCACTAGATGACTTAATCGCATCTGTCTTCTTCTTTAATTTCTATCTTCCCGTAAACTGCTTTATTTTTTCCCCTATTAAAACCTTCTCCTCACCATTAGGCTGTTGCAGATTGATCTGTAAGATAATTGGATTCAAGGCTTATTAGCATCTGACTTTGCAAAAATCAGTTTAAATTAATTGAGTTCAAGGTATTGAATTCATTTAAAACTATACTTTTAATCTACTGATTATAATTTTTAAACTTTTGAGACTCATACTGCTATTCTAAAGATAAGTAATACTGCAAAAATTGTGGGAATTCCAATGTCTCTGTGCCCCTTCTTGGGCCTGAGAATCTGTGAGTTGGCTTGCATTTTTATTGTTTTGAGTGGAAATAAAACATGGAACATAGAAATAAATTATTAAGGGGAGAGACTTCACTGAATAAAGAATTAATGATCTAGTCTGAATTAGAAATAGGATCAGATCACATCATCAATACTGTTTACAAGTTATTACAAGATTTTAATTCTACATTAGTGTCACTAAACCATATGAAGGTTTTAAATCATCCAGTATTTCCTTCTTTCCCTTTTTTAAATTACAAAATGTCATTAAAAAGTGAAAACTAAAAAGTCATTGGTAATCATCAATAATGTCTTAAAATTTGCCTGTTGACACTCTGTCTGTCCACATGTACTCCAGTGTCCTGACTTCCTAATTATAGCAGGCCTTTTATGTATTCACGAGAACAAAAACACGACTGTATTCACAATAAAGAACATTTCAAAATAATTCAGACTTAACCAAAAGTATTTCTGTATCTTCTCTATTGTTATCATTCAATGATCTCATTTCTTAAACTTTTTAATAAGGAATTTCCATTGAATTATTTTGGGGGGGCCAAAATCCTCTCTTCTGATCATCTATCTGTTTCTCCCTTAACTCCCTTATTTTACAATATGATGAAAAAGTCTGAATTCAGCCTCCTTTGAGTCCTTTGTGAAAAACCACTTTTTTTTTAAAGAGACATTGAGTTATTTTTAAACTTTATTCTTATAGTTCAAAAAAATTATAATTTTCTCTATTGTTATAGTTCAAAATTTTACCAATAGAAGTATTTTAATCAATCATGATTAACCACAGTGAGAACACAATGAGAATTTTCAATTTGGATGTGGTCGATCTTTAATTGCTTTTGTTCTGATTCTTCTCGCCCTTAAGAAAACTACTCAATGTATTTTCGTGTGTTTCTTCTTTGTTCTCCATCCCTACATCACTCATCTTCTCTTGCATTATTTTGATATTGTCCCATTCTTCTGAATTCTAGAAAGCATATGAGTTTTTCATTCACTTCACTGATTGACTTTTTCTTAGAATTGACACTTCTTACTATAAAGCCCAACATGAATTTTAACTTGGCTATAGTTTTTGTTTTCTAGCAATCCATCCTTCTTTGATTTTTTTCCCCTTCACTTACTTACTTAACAGTCTCCTTTTATTTCACAGTGACCATATCTTTTGAACTTTATTGAGAATGTCAAACAGTTTCAGGAAGTTTTTTTCTGATTCCTACTTTATTTTCTTATCATTTATCGTTTGAATTTTTCTTTTTTTTTTTTGACAATATTTTTCATAGGTCAGGTGTAGTTTTTTTTTGTTTGTTTTGGTTTTAGTGATTTTTGGCTAGGACTGGGCTTGAACCTACCACCTATGGCATATGGGGCCGGCGCCCTACTCCTTTGAGCCATAGGCGCTGCACGGTCATGTGTAGTTTTTTTCTCTCTGATTAACAAACAATATAAGATCAGCATTTTCAATAGACTTTTTTTTTTTTTTTTTTGTAGAGACAGAGTCTCACTTTATGGCCCTCGGGTAGACAGCCGTGGCCTCACACAGCTCACAGCAACTTCTAGCTCCTGGGCTTACACGATTCTCTTGCCTCAGCCTTCCGAGTAGCTGGGACTACAGACGCCCGCCACAACGCCCGGCTATTTTTTGGTTGCAGTTTGGCCGAGGCCGGGTTTGAACCTGCCACCCTCGGCATATGGGGCCGGCGCCTTACTGACTGAGCCACAGGCGCCGCCCTCAATAGACATTTTCAATACACATTTCTTGCTTTTTGTCCACATATGTGATGGAAAGTTATCCTCAGATGCACAGATTGAACTGACAGACTGGCACAGTTTCCCCTTAATTTGTATGAGTCTGTTAGAATGTCACATAAGGTATTCTGCTTTGCTTAGGTGCCATTTTTCTTTATTCTCCAGGGCCTTGTTATCTCTCTTATATTGAAATCGCTACATCAATAAACAGAAAAGCTCCAGATAAACGGGCTTTTTGCTTTACTCATAGATCCTTGACCCAATCAGATGCTGTTTGAGGGAACCCTGCTCTGAGAATGCTCTGTGCTGTCCTACACCGCCACCGAGGGTCTGTGTTGTCAGATGTATGTGTGGAAGTGAGAGGGCTAGGGCTGGGGGAGCAGAGAGTGAGGTACAGTAGCCAAAGACAATGTTCTGTGCACCTTGGCGAAATGTGTGGCGAGCAGAGGAGGGTGGCTGCCAACCTTCTGAGTAGTGGGCCTTCCCAGAACTGACTTAAGACAGTGGCTTCCTTCATCCCTTTTGAAGATACTCTTCATTTCATGAGGCAATTTCAGGATGTTTTATGCGCTAAAGCTTGAAGATTTTCTTGACTTATCCCAATGAGCACTCAGTAAATTAAACATATTTATGTCCCATTTTGGGAGCTTTGGGGAAACCTTTTTAACAGTTTCACAGTTACCTTCTCTGTGAACAGGAATACTCTTTTGAAAGCTTTGTTTTCCCATTTTACCCACAGGAGAGAGCAAAGAAGGACACCGAGAACATCATTTCAAAGTCACCTCTCTTAGCACTGCCCAGCCCCAAGGAAATTGGGCTCTCTCTTTTATAAACACATGATTAACCCAACTACTATTCCAAGTAAAGTAGCGCAGTTACTCTCCTGAGCATGTTTATGAACTATGCAAATCCAACTTGTCCTTTGCTTCATTATTGCTTCCATTATTTAGTTTCATTATAAAACGTTTGAGGGTGAAAAAGGATAATTAATGCAATTAAGTTTTCATGGTTTAAAAATTTCCTAATTTTAGTAAATGTTTTAATGGAATTCTGGTATAAAAAATGACAATGAAATTCATTACCTTAATTATAACAGTGCTAGATAAAGCAAAATAATAACTGAAAACTCAAAATATCCTATAAATGAACATCGATTCTTTAATGGAAAGCCTAGACATTGCTCATCTCTATATAGAATGTAGGCCTATTTGTTGGTATTGGTTTAGAAACTGTACATATAGATTACCAATGTGTACACAGATTCTGTTTCTGGGTGAACAGATTTTTTAAAAAGGGTTAAGAGGGAGGTAAAAACTCTTTAGTTTTAAAGGGCTTAGATTTATATTATCATAGCGAGGCATGCTTTAAACATCACTGAATATGCACCATGACACTGTTCTTTACCTCGTTGTCTATTTTGAGATTAAAATTCAGTCAACATTGTCTAGAAAACTATTGAGTATCGGACTCAGTACTAATATTTTAATTTGTTTCCTAATGCTCAAAACTGGTAGGGAACAATATAAAAGCTGATTGGGTGATTTGCTGTAGATCACCCAGCTAGTCAGCGACAGTATGCTGTGCTGGTGTGGAAAGTGAGATGCAGTTGAAGGCGGCCTAATTTAAACTATCCTGGTTCTGATTCCTCCCACCCCTTGGGTGAGGAGTATCTGAATATACATATTTGTATATGTCTGTGTCAACACACATAACCGAGTGTGCATCTATGCTCTTCTTTTCCTTGGTGTGTAGTAGTTCATTGTTATTCTTAAATCGAGCACCATTTACCTTTTGCATTCTTAGCTCTCCTAGGATAGTTTTCATCTATCATTCCCGAAGCTACTAATGATATCAGCTATTGGCAGTCTTCCCTTTAATACTGTATTTAAACCAAGAGTAACTAAGTATGTAGTTGGTGTCCTTTGGAGGGAGAAGGAAACCAGTTTTGCCTCCATTATTTCATCCTAAATTATGTTTGGGTTCTTTAACATCACTTTTCCCTTTAGACTTGAAGCATAAAATTGAACAAGTCTTAATCCTAGGTTTGGATCACATGTTCATGATTGGTCTACATACATCTAAAAATAATGTGCACTCATGAATCTATAACCTAAAATGGATGCTGAGATCTTGGAAATGATAAATGAATATTTAGCCAACATTTATCTTATCCTGCTGCCTCCCTTCATCCATAATAATAACAGCCTCAATCATATGTTCATCATGAACCTGTTTTCTTTTCTGTATGTGAAATATGTATTCATTGCTTGTACATATAATACACAAACACATTTATACACACATACTTGTTTTATTATATATGGAAAAGGATATCATGATATATGTAATAATTTGGCTACGATTCATCATATTTTATACATCATTATAGTTTATGCATATTAACTTCAGTAAAATACCACATTGTAGCCATCAAATCTCCCATGAACGAGGTGTGTTCACAATAGGTTCTTTCTAGAGTGGACCATGCTGCTAAATATTTTCTTGAACATACATCCTGCTATACACATGCAAGGTTTTCTCTTAGGGATGTATTCCTAGGAGCAGGAAGTACGTGTAAAAATAATGCCAAACTGGCTATGCGTCAGCCACATATACCGAGGATGGCGGGTTTGAATCTGGCCTGGGCTAGCTAAACAACAATGACAACTGCAACAAAAAAGAGCTGGGTGTTGTGGCAGGCACCTGTACTCCTAGCTACTTGGGAGGCTGAGGCAAGAGAATTGCTGGAGCCCAAGAGTTTGAGATTGCTGTGAACTGTGACACCACAGCTCTCTACCAAGGGTGACAGTGAAACTCATCTCAAAAAATAATAATAATAATGCGAAACGGATTTCCAATATGACTTAAGCACTTTGTGTTTTCACGTAAAATAGTTTATTAGTTTCTCAGATAGTTATAAATATGATGTGTCATTTGATCCCTATCCAATCAGTGAATATTCCTTGAGCTTCAGCAAGTAGGCAGTGGCTGGGCTTTGCCCTATAGGCCAACTGATAAGCCATTGTTACAATATTCCTTTCTAAAACTTCACCATCTGATAAATTCAAACCAATGTCTCATGATGTAGGCTGAAAAAATTCACACACAGAAATAGAAAGAGAGAGAGAGAGAGATAAAATAACCCTGGTCTTGTTCTCTATGAACCTCTGCAAATTGAGAGAGTTGAAGTAAATTACTATCTTTCACGCTATGTCCTGTGGTGGCCTCACTGTGTGTCCGTGGATGTGCAGACACTAGAGATTATTTAATACATGAAGGTGGAGATAAACGAGGGGAGAGATCAGGCAAATGCACCAACATGAATTTTGTATGGAGAGTCTTTTGTAAACCCAATCAAAAGTCTGAAACACTTTAGAAGACACGCTCTCTCTGGTCCCTTTCTGCCCTGATGTTCTGTGACTAGACATTGTAGCATTAATATTAATATTTAGGGTCATTAATGCTAACTGCTACAACTGATGACGTCTCAGTGGCTTAGCTGACAAAGGTTTGTTTCTCACGCACAGCCTGCTGTGGGTTGGTGGAGGCTTTCTTCCCTCTAGCAGGAGACTCAGGAAATGTAGCCTGTGGAGCTCTGCTCTCACCCAGGGCACTTAGGTTGTAGGAGCAAAGGAGGTGATGGATGTAGGAGACGTCCCATCCTTTAATAGACTTAGTTCAGAAGTGACACTTGAGCTCACAGCCTTTTCATGAAACCAGGTCACGTGGCCTCAACTACAGTCGAGGCTGCGGCGGATGGATGAACACGACTATTTGGTACACGGTACTCTCCCCAGCACATCGCCCCAGCACATATGTCCAGCACAAAAAGCATAATTCAAATGCAAAAGGACAGTGGAATCAGAACGAAGGTGAGATGCAGTTAAATAGTAGAGATTTCCTAAGAAAAATACCTTGCTATCCTCTTGTAAGTTATTCTTTTCAGAAGATTTCCAGTGTGGTCTTTTGTTTGTTTTCTGGAAAATATTTTCCAGTAAACAGTACACAATATTTCTATAAAGGACTCCTAATTCTCTTCTTTTAGGGTTAAAAGATCGGATGTGAAAATTGTGTTCTTAGTCTCTATTGTAATGAAACTCAATTTAGAAAAATTTCTCATGCTCTACTGTAGGGAGTAGGTGTAGCAATTCATGTTAATTTAGAATGCAATTCCGCTAACCTATGGCCTCTCCTAGCAGCCTGAGCAGGAAATACTTCTTGTGAAGCATGAGCCTGTTTTTTTTTGTGTTGCGCTAAAATGCAGGAGAACACAGTCTTTGATGTGACTTAATTGCATTTTTGAGCCTGGTGGTAACGTCTTTATCATCTAGTTAACAGTTCTGTATCTTGTCTCCTGGTGTTACAGCATGCTCAATGCGGTTCATTTTCTGAAACAACAACAGATTTAATTTTTATGTTGATGAGGATAGGGAGAGGTTCAAAGATTGCATCAGAAGCAATTAAATCATTTTGGGAAGAGGCCACTGCTGAGTTCATGTGCTCTTTGGGGGGTGATTCTGGTGACTCAAAGTAACAGGAAGAACATAATGGAAAGAAGCCCATGCCTGGTGTGGGTGTGTGGCTGAAAGGAGAATTTGGAAAATAGTTCAGCTAGAGGAGCAAAGATAAAATTATAAACCCAGAGATGTGGGAAACGACTATTAGGGGATGCATTTCGGCTGCCTGATTTAGAAAACAGAGACCCCAAAGACTATCAGAAGGAAAAGAGAAAGAGTTAACTTGCATGAGGAATAGAGGCTAGAGATGGGGTGCTTATTAAAAAATTCAGAGAAATATATTTAGAAGCTAAATACTGACATGAAATACTTAAGAACATCACTTCTGCGAAGGAAAGGACTATTTTATTTTCTCATCTAATTTTAAAATGGAGCCTAAGTGGGACAAAGCAGATTTAGGGACAAAGGAATGGGACAGGACCATTGTGATTCTTCTGTTCTCTTAGTGGAAGGGTCACTTGGGAAGAGAACACATAGAGGTTATTTTTTTGTGTTCAACAGTTTGGATTCTTCTGTTGTTTTTCGTGCTGTTGCCAGTGGTACTCACATCCATCTATGAAAGGTGGTCCTTTGCAGTATGGGCTAATGAAATAACTCTCTAATGGTGATTTTCTTATGGGACTTTGCCTTTCCTATCGTTATTTTTCAATTGTCTTGAGGAAACGTTCCGAACTAGTCATGTGATGTCATAGGTGTTAAAGGCCTTGAACTATCAGATGTAAACGACAAATAACCAGTAACTATAGGAGATAATAGAAAGCAAATTAAAATCTAAAATTTTTGATGCATTCAAATGAGATGATTTGATAGCTGAATTCTAATGAAGTATTAAAAAGGTGATTCTTGTGTTATTGAAGCAATCCAAGGAATAGAAAAAAATGAATACGTTCCTAATTCATGGTAAGAAATGAGCAAAACTTTAATACCAAAACCTTCTAAAAGAACCAAAGATCATTTTTGCTTATGAATATTGATGTGAAATTCTAAATAAAATGTTAGTTAACCCAATATGGCCATGTTTTAAAGTAATAATAACCTGTGATTAAGTAAAACTTGGTCAGGCATTCAGGCCTAGTTCAATAGAAATAAATCACATACCAGAATGTACTATATAAAAAATTTTAACTTGTAATTATTTAATTATAAGATGCCAAATAGGTTGTGATAAAATTCATCAGTCATTCCTCACAAAAACTTTAAAGTTATAAGGAATTCACTTAGATATGATAAAAATATTTATATAAATATATAGTTAATATGTTTAAAAAACAAAAACAAAACCATTTTTAACAAAAAATAAATTATACAGAAATATCTGCTTATCACGGATATTATTCCATGATAGTTTGAAGATTTTAGCTAACATAATCAGATAAAAATACTTTTCTAAATAGCCTGGAAAAATCAGTATAAATATTAGGAAAAAATAAAAAAGTTTACTAGTCATACAATTATACCTATAATCTCAAGATGACTTATTAAAAACTCTCAGGCTGAATAAGGGAATTGGCAAAACGAATGAATAAAATAAATAATAAATAGTTAAATAAAATTGCTAGTTTGCACAAAAAATAATAACTTTTGTGCAAACTAGCAATTTCTTATTAGAAGAGATTTTGGGGGGTAAGAAAAATTTGTATATGTATCTATATGTATCCTGTCCTGAAGAAAAATGAACCATAAGACTTGACTATGTAAGGAAATTATGAAATATTATAAAACATTTAAATAAGACCCAAATGGTAAGTATTTAGATAAAAAACTCTAACATCACAATCACTCCAAAAATACGTAATCAAACACAATTCCACACCTATTTTAATTGATTTCTTTTGAGGTTTCTTGTAAATATTTCATGTATGTATTAGGACAAATGTTTGAGAATAGCCAAAATATATTGAATAAGATAGTAATGTTGTTCATGCCTTGACAAAAATTAAAATGTATAGCAAGTTGCTATAATAAAAACACTGCTCTATTTCACAAGGATCTAAATAAGTGGACTGATGGCACCTAAAATATTCCGAAATAGAATCAAGTACATATGGGAAGTGAATATATAGTAAGAGGTAACTTTTAATTCAATGAATAAAGAATAATTCATTTAACAAATAAATAAGCTCTTTCATGAGAAAAAGAAAAAGCTAAAGCCATTGTTTTTCACAATATACAAAATTAATATATTTTGAATACTCAAATGTAAAAAGTGAAATATTAGAAGAAAATTTACTAGAATATTTGTGTAATTTGGTAATATAAAATACCATCAAAAAGAACATGACCCTAGAAGACTGAAAGAGATACATATTGGACTATTAACTTTTCAAAGCATGTGTAGCTATGTAAGTCCATAAAGTGTCTGAAATTTTGTTCACTCGCAAGCTAAAGAGTCAGCCTGCTACAGATGCTGGTAGAAGATAGGACATTTGGTTCAGAGACCAAGGGCTTTGCTACTTATAGCAGTAGAAGTACCAAGCATTTTGTTGTGCTAAATCCCCACCTAGTGAAGTAAAGGGTATCAGATAATACCTGCAAACACAGTGGGTTACAGAAGAGGTACCTTAACTTAGGGAACCTGAATGTTTTATAATAGACAGTAAGAATGACTGCCTTTTACTCCAGAGAGAAGCACTCTCTCTGTCTTCCATGTTCCCCGTAATGATAGTACAGACCAAAGGCAGTCAGTGCCTCTGTTGAACAGACCCACAAAAAGTCAAAAGACTCATGGAGAGTTCTCTCTATCCATAGCATGAATAAGGACAAAAGTAAAATAATAAACCCCATAAAAACATTTGCAACTCATATAATAGACAATGAATTTATCTGTTACGTATGTTAAATGTGCATAGTTTTGACCCAGAAATCCTGTGTTAGTATTATATCTGCATTGTTTGTAGCAACATGAGTTAAAATGCAACCTGAATGGCCATTAAAAAAAGAATGGTAAATATTAATTCAAATTTTTCTCCATTCAGTCCTCAGGAAGAAAAGTGTTAGATCTGTTTTTATTAAACTGAAGGGAAATCCATGTGATGATAGAGAGTGGGGAAAAAAGTAACTTCAGAATAAATGTTAGAAAGAGAGGGATGGAAACAAGGAAGGAAGAAAATTGATCTCTGTATTTATATATATTTTCATGAATATGGAGAAAGGGGTAGAAAAATATATTACTATTGAATTTCTTGGGGGGAATACAATATATGCAACATAGGGAGGGTATATTATTAACTTTGTGAAAATACCGTTCATCTTTGTGTTACTTACTCCATTACAAATTACCTAATGAAAGAAAAAGAGATTTAATTGACCATTACTTTGTCAGTAAATGAGTCTCAACCTGCCTTGTTTGAAACTCATTCATTCATCTGTTCATTAAATATTATTGAGTATTTCTTTTGTGTTAAGAAATGATTAGTCACCAGGGAATGAAATAAAGAAATTCTCTGCTATTGTGGGACTTACAGTCTAGTGGGGACACCAGAAAATATAAGAATAAACATATAATATGTATCCATGCAAAACTTTCGGTATGTGATTTATTTTATACTGGATAAAAAAGGCTTAAAAGCTTCCCCTGTAAGCCATCTGAAATGTGGCTTAGATGAAAGGCATTTCAAGTTCTAAGGAAAAAGGAAGAAAAAGATGAATTAAAAACCTACAATGTTAGCTGGGCGTTGTGGTGGGTGCCTGTAGTCCCAGCTACTTGGGAGGCTAAGGGAAGAGAATCGTCTAAGCCCAGGAGTTGGAGGTTGCTGTGAGCTGTGATGCTGCAGCACTCTACTGAGAGAGACATAGTGAGACTCTGTCTCAAAAACAAACAAACAAACAAACAAAATCCTACAATGACATTTGCTCCCAGCACAGCCATATAGCATAACAACTTGTGCATATGTTTACAGTGGGATCCCCTTATCCACAGTTTTAGTTACAGTGAACAGTGGTTTGGAAATATAATAAGGAAACATCATTCATATGTTTTAACTTGTCTGTTGTCCCGAGTAGTGTGATGAAGTTTCATGGTGCGCTGCTGCTCCATCCCACCCAGTAGGTGAATCTGTCCTTTATCCAGCCTATCTAGCCTCTTCCCCAATGGGGACATGACTCACACATTTGTCACTTGATTGACTCTCACGGTTTGTGTTCAAGTCAGACTTATTTGACTTAATAATGGCCCCAAAGTGCAAGAGTAGTATTACTGGCATATTTTTACATTTGTCCTATATTATTATTAGTTATTATCACTAAATCCCTTACTGTGCCTCGTTTATAAATCAAACTTTATCATAGGTATGTATAGGAAAAAAAAAAACAAAACAGAGTATACATAAGGTTCAGTACTACCTGTGGTTTGAGGTGTGCACTGGGAATCTTGGAATATATCCCTGAGGATAAGGAGGGATGACTGTGCTTATGGTACCAGTAACCAAAGCAGGTCTACTTTAGGTAAGAGTAAATATGAGATGCACAAGTTTCTACCTAGAATTTTTTATTGGAATAAAAGCGTTTTTAAACACCCATCTTTAGCCACTGTGGATTATAAGTACCAGATCCCAAAAGGAATGATTCACTAAAAGTAAAGATCAGACTACAACTATAGTAAATTTTGATTCTAAGAGACACCTGGCAAATGTAACCTAAACAATTGGATCAACAGATAGACAAATTTATGTGACAATGCTCGTGAATGATGTGGTTCATCAAATCCAGAACTAAAAGGCAGCTATTAAATGGGCTTCATTCATATCTACTTAGGGCTCTCTCTAAATTCCAGATCTTCTTGAAATAAGAAGTGGGAATTAGAGTGGTTACATGGTTTTCCTGTTGGAGCAGGGACTCCCAAGAGTAGTAGCCTTGGTAGAATCACTGGGCTGAAGGCAGATGTTTTTGCTTGTTTAAGAAAGAGAAAGAAGTCCATAGGCTTCTCTAGACACAAGGCTAGCTGTGTTTCCTTGCTGAAGTTTGTGAGGACAGCAACAGCCTCTTGGTGTCTTATTTATGTCGATTAACCATGATACCTGAAGCTTTGTTCATTGCGCCTAATGTGTAGTTATGGGTCTCTAAAGTTATAAATACAAATTCATTTTCTTTGTAGGTTTGCTTATTATTTAAAATTGTGCTTTTATTGTGAATCTCCTTGGACTGCTAGATTATTCTATATTGTAGTGATAAGTATGCAGGTAAAACCTTTCCATAAAATAAAGCAAAAAATGTTAATGGTTGTCAAATTACTCAGCAAAAGAGCCAAGAAATAATGGGTTTACAACGCATTAGCTGTTTAAAAAGAATTGCCGATTAAAGTGCTTAACCATTTGCAAACAAATTCATCAGACAAAAGCAGGTACTGATAAAATATTTAAATCCTTAACATAATAAAAGAAGATTAAAGTGTCAAAGTTGATGAAAAAAATATTCCATAGTAAAGGCAGGAAAATTTTCTTCCTTAATCAAAAGCCCTGGTGCTGGTCTCACTGTAGTTGCATTTGGCATGTGGGTGAGGAAGGTGGAGAGGAATTTAGGTGTCTGGTTAGAATCTAAATGAACGGCTTGAATATTAGCAGATCATTGATAAATGTGATAGCTCTTTAGGCACACAATAAAACACTTTGCATTTGTGCGGCAATTTATACTTCACCAAATGCTTTTGCTTATATTTATTTCACTTAGTCTTTTCAAGACTGTGATTACTAACAAAGAAACTGAAGTTCAAAGAGGAAAAATGAATTGCTCAATTTTATGCAACAGCTGTATGACAAAGATGTTCTCCACACAGCACGTTTCTGTCACTCTGTAGCTGTCCTTGTTTAAAGCAGATCTGATGAGCTGCTTGCCTATCAGCTCTAGAGCAATTTATCTTACTATGAAATAACAATTTCAACAATCTCCTTGACAAATTCCAATATTCTTTCTCAAAACAAAAAAGAAAACATAACAGAGATATTTGTATCAGAATATTTATTGCAGCCCTATTCATAATTGCTAAGTCATGGGAAAAGCCCAAGTGCCCATCGATCCACGAATGGATTAATAAATTGTGGTATATGTACACCATGGAATATTATGCAGCCTTAAAGAAAGATGGAGAATTTACCTCTTTCATGTTTACATGGATGGAGCTGGAACATATTCTTCTTAGTAAAGTGTCTCAAGAATGAAAGAAAAAGTACCCAATGTACTCACCCTTATTATGAAACTAATGTAGGACCTTCACATGAAAGCTATATCCCAGTTATAACCTAAGAATAGGGAGAAAGGGGAAAGGGAGGGGAGGGAGGGGGGAAGGAGGGGGATTAATGGGATTACACCTGCGGTGCATCTTACAAGGGTATATGTGAATCCTAGTAAATGTGGAATGTAAAGGTCTTAGCAAAATAACTAAGAAAATGCTACAAAAGCTATGTTAACTAATGTGATGAAAATGTGTCAAACGATCTATGAACCAAGTGTATGGTGCCCCACGATCATACTAATGTACACAGCTATGGTTTAATAAAAATAAATAAATAAAATAAAATAAAAAGAAAACATAGTATTTCTGGTACTTCTTTTCAGACAGTTCAATCTCTGCCTACTAGGTCAAGCCCTTCCTTTCATAGATGAGGAAAAGCAAGATCCAGGAAGACTAAACGGCTTTCTGAAGGGCTTTTAGTAAGTTGGAGAAGCATTGGCAGTAAGTGGAGTTGTCTTCCATCCCCAGCCAGGGAGTGCCCTTTTTTTTTTTTTTTTGTGGAGACAGAGTCTCACTTTATTGCCCTCGGTAGAGTGCTGTGGCCTCACACAGCTCACAGCAACCTCCAAGTCTTGGGCTTCTCTTGCCTGAGCCTCCCGAGTAGCTGGGACTACAGGCACCCACCACAATGCCCGGCTATTCTGGGGGGCCAGGTTTGAACCTACCGCCCTTGGTATATGGAGCCGGCACCCTACCCATTGAGACGCAGGCGCCGCCCCAGGGAGTGCCCTTTTGTGCTCTCCTGTGCTGCTGTCTTTTTTTTTTTTTTTTTAAGTCTTTTGTACATAATCATAAATACATTTATGCCCATTTCAGTGTGTTGATTATTTGTACAAATTGGAGTGCTTACATCATACTAATCAGCATAGCTTTCATCTCATTTACCCAATTATAGCATTAGGATATTTGTGTTCTACACATGATAGAACCAACTTGTACTTGCAATGTGCTCCATAGTTGTGGTCCCCCTACAATCCCCTACTATCCCTCCCACCCCCTCCCCATCCCTCACCCTCCCTTTCCCTCTTCATCCTAGGCTACAGTTGTGTTTCATTTTTCATATGCAAGTGTGAGTTATTATAAATTGGTTTCACAGTAGTAATGAGTACATTGAATACATTTTTTTTCCATTCCTGAGGTACTTTACTAAGAAGAATATTTTCCAGCTCCATCCATGTAAACATAAAGGAGGTAAAGTCTCCATTTTTTTTTTACTGCTGCATAGTATTCCATGGTATACATATACCACGATTTTTTAATCCATTCATGGGTCATTGGGCACTTGGGCTTCTTCCATGACTTGGCAATTATAAATTGAGCTGCAGTGAACAATCTGGTGCAAGTATCTTTATTGCCAAAGGATTTTTGGTCCTTTGGATATATACCTAGAAGAGGAATTGCAGGATCAAATGGCAGGTCTACATTTAGATCCCTGAGTGTTTTCCAAAAGGAACATACTAGCTTGCATTCCCACCAGCAGTGCAGAAATGTTCCCTTTTCTCCACATCCACACCAACATCTGTAGTTTGGGGATTTTGTGATGTGGGCTATTCTTACTAGAGTTAGATGGTATCCTAGAGTAGTTTTGGTTTGCATTTCTCTGATGATTAAAGATGATGAGCATTTTTTCATGGGTCTGTAGGCCATGTGCCTGTCTTCTTCAGAGAAGCTTCTGTTCATGTCTCTTGCCCACAATGAAATGGGATCACTTCTTTTTTTCTTAGTAATAAGTTTGAGTTCTCTGTGGATTCTGGGTATTAGACCTTTGTCGGAAATACAACTTGCAAAAATCCTCTCCCATTCTGTGGGCTGTCTGCATGCTTTACTTAGTGTATTCTTGGCAGTGCAGAACCTTTTTAATTTGATCAGATCCCAATAATGTATTTTTGATGTTGCTTCAATTGCTTGGGGTGTTGTCCTCATTAAGTATTCTCCCAGGCCAATTTTTTCAAGTATTTCCCCTGCACCCTCTCTAAGAATATTTATAGTTTCATGTCTTAAGTTTAAATCCTTTAATGAGTGAGAGTCAATTTTTGTTAGAGGAGAAAGGTGTGGGTCGAGTTTCAGTCTTCTACAAGTTGCCAGCCAATTCATCCAGCACCATTTATTGAATAGGGAATCTTTCTTCCAATGTGTATTTTTAATAGGTTATTGAAAATCAAATGACAATAAGTGTCTGGGTTCACCTCTTGGTCTTCAATTCTGTTCCATACATCTATCTCTGTATTTTTGTGCCAGTACCATGCTGTTTTGATTACTATCGATTTATAATGTAGTCTGAAGTCTGGAAGCATGATTCCTCCTGATTTGTTTTTATTTCTGAGTAATGTCTTGGCTATTCTAGGTTTTTTTCTGTTTCCATATAAAATGAAGTACTAATTTTTCCAGGTCTTTAAAATATGAAAGAGGTGCTTTAATAGGGATCACATTAAATCTGTAAATTGCTTTAGGTAGTATAGACATTTTAACAATGTTGATTCTTCCCAGCCATGAGCATGGTATATTTTTCCATTTGTTAACATCTTCAGCTATTTATTTTCTCAGAGTTTCATAGTTCTCTTTATAGAGATATTTCATGTCCTTAGTGATACGCTCCCAGATATTTCATCTTCTTTGGCACTATTGTAAAGGGAATAGAATCTTTGATTGTTTTTTCCCCTTGACTATTGTTGGTGTATATAAAGGCTACAGATTTATGAGTGTTAATTTTGTATCCTGAGATGTTACTATATTCCTTGATCACTTCTAGGAGTTTTGTAGTTGATTGCCTGGGGTTTTCCAGATATATAATCATATCGTCTGCAAAGAGTGACAATTTGATCTCCTCTGGTCCTATTTGGATTCCCTGATTGCCTTCTCTTGCCTGATTGCAGTGGCTAAGACTTCCATTACAATGTTAAAAAGCAGTGGAGACAGAGGGCATCCTTGCCTGGTTCCTGATCTGAGTGGAAATGATTTCAATTTTACTCCATTCACTATGATATTGGCTGTGGGTTTGCTGTAGATGGCCTCTATTAGTTTAAGAAATGTTCCTTCTATACCTATTTTCTTAAGGGTTCTGATCAAGAAAGATGCTGGATATTGTCAAAAGCTTTTTCTGCATCAATTGAGAGAATCATATGGTCTTTGTTTTTTATTTTGTTTATGTGATGTATTGTATTTATGGATTTACGTATATTGAACCATCCTTGGGACCCTTGGATGAAACCCACCTGGTCATGGTGTATAATTTGTTTGTTGTGTTGTTGGATTCTGTTTGCTAGAATCTTATTGAATATTTTTGCATGAATATTCATTAGAGATATTGGTCTATAATTTTCTTTTCTTGTTGGGTCTTTTCCTGGTTTGGGTATCAGGGTGATATTTGCTTCATAGAATTAGTTGGGAAGTATTCCTTCTTTTTCTATGTTTTGGAAGATATTAAGTAATATAGGTACTGGTTCCTTTTTAAAGGTTTGGTAGAATTCTGATGTGAAGCTATCTGGTCCTGTGCTTATCTTTTTGGGGAGATTGCTTATAGTTGATGCTATTTCAGAGCTTCTTATAGGCTTGTGCAACATTTCCACTTCTTTCTGGCTAAGGCTGGGAGGGTGACATGTTTCCAAGTATTGATCTATTTCCTTCAGATTTTCATACTTCTGAGAGTAGAATTTTATATAGTATTCATTAAGAATTTGCTAAATTTCTGAGGAGTCCATTGTTATTTGGCCTTTATCATTTCTGATTGATGAAATTAGGGATTTTACTCTTGTACTTCTGGTTAGGTTAGCCAATGGTTTATCTATTTTATTGACCTTTTCAAAAAACCAACTCTTTCATTGGTTGATATGTTGTATGATTCTTTTGTTTTCAATTTCATTAAGTTCTGCTCTAAGTTTAATTATTTCTTTTCTTCTGCTTGGTTTAGGGTTGGAAAGTTCTTCTTTTTCCAGTTGCTTGAGATGATCCATTAATTTGACTTCCTCTCTTTCCGTTATCTTGAGGAAGGCTTGCAACGCTACAAATTTTCCTCTTAGGACTGCCTTTGCTGTATCCCAGAGGTTCTGATAGTTCATTTCTTCATTATTGTTTTGTTCCAAAAATTTGGTAATTTCCTTCTTAATCTCGTCTATGACCCAGCTATCATTCAGCATCAGGTTATTTAGTTTCCATGTTTTTGTATGTGTGTGGTGATTCCTGTTGTTACTGAGTTCAACTTGTATTCCGTGGTGGTCTGAGAAAATACAAGGAATGATTTCTATTCTTTTAAATTTGCTGAGGTTAGACTTGTGACCTAAGATGTGATCAATTTTGGAGGATGGTCCATGGGCTGATGAGAAGAATGTGTATTCGGTTTTGTTAGGATGAAATGTTCTATAGATGTCTATTAGATGCAAATGTTGAATGGTTAAATTTAATTTTAAAATTTCTTTGCTTAGCTTTTTTTTTTTTTTTTGAGGATCTATCCAACACTGCCAGATGAGTGTTAAAGTCTCCAACAATTATGGTGCTGGGGGAAGTAAAATTGCTCATGTCAGTTAGAGTTTCTCTTATAAATTGAGGCGCATTCTGGTTGGTTGCATAGATGTTGATAATTGAAATCTCATCATGTTGAGTGTTGCCCTTAACAAATAAGAAGTGACCATCATTGTCTTTTCTTACTTTGATTGGTTTAAAGCCTATTGTATCTGCGAATAAAATTGCAACACCTGCTTTTTTCTGATTTCCATTTGCCTGAATTATAGATGACCATCCCTTCAACCCGAGTCTATGTTTATCTTTTAAGGTAAGGTGAGATTCTTGAATGCAGCAGATGTTGCCTGAGTTTTTGTATCCAGTCATCCAACCTGTGTCTCTTTAGAGGGCAATTTAAGCCATTCACATTAATTGAGAGTAATGATAAACCCAACAGAGTTTTGGGTATCGAGTTTTTCGAAACTCCAGTGGAAATTTTTAATCCTTTTGCCACTATGGAAGTTAGAATTTGATCAAAAGTTTCTGAGTGATTTTACTTTGGTAGTGGAGGATTGTGTTGTTCTTTATGGAGGATAGGTCTGAGAATTTTCTGAAGAGCTGGTTTAGTTATGGCAAATTTCTTCAACGTGTGAATGTCATTAAAGTATTTAATTTCTCCATCATAGATGGAACTCAGTTTAGCTGGATACAGGATCCTGTGTTGAAAGTTATTTTGTTTTAGGAGATTAAAGGTCGATGACCACCTTCTTCTAGCTTGAAAGTTTTCAGCGGAGAGATCTGCAGTCATTCTAATGCTCTTCCCCTTGCATGTAATGGTTTTCTTATGTCTTACAGCTTTCAGAATTTTCTCTTTCATATTAACTGTAGCGAAATTAATTATAATGTGTCTATGAGAATTTTTATTCAGGTTGAGTCGTGCCAGTGTTCTGAAACTGTCTGCTATCTGAATTTCAGAATCTATGGGCATGTTTGGAAAATTCTCTTTAATTATTTCATGAAGCAAAGCATCTGTATCCTTTGCAGCAACCTCATCACTTTCAGGTATTCCTATAAGGTGAATATTAGACCTCTTCAAATTATCCCAGAGTTCTCTGAAAGAACGATCCATTTTTGTTCTCCACCGTTTTTCTTCTTTGAGTGTTTGGGAACATTCAAAAGCTTTGTCTTCAATATCAGAGATCCTTTCTTCTGCCTGTTCCATTCTGTTACTGAGGGATTTTACTGTATTTTTTAGATCTTTGAGGGCTGCAAATTCTTGCTTTATTGTGTCAAAATCTTTGGTCATTTTGTCTTTAAATTCGTTAAATTCTTGAGACATCTTTTGAATTTCTGCTTTAAATTCTAATTTCATCATTTCCTCCATTTTGTTGATCCTATTTGCTATCCAAATTCTGAACTCGATTTCTGACATCTCAGCCACTTGTTTGTGAATAGGATCTTGTGCTGTATCTGCTTTATCATTTCTTGGAGAAGTCGATCTACTCTGATGTTCATGTTGCCGGAATTTTTCCACTGATTCCGCCTCATGATTGTTTTTCACTGTTGGGTAGGTGGTATGGTAAGGTGAGATTGAATTGGGGTTTCCTGGGGTTGTGGTTAACCAGCCCTTTGTTAAGTATCTGGGACTGATGACTGCAGCTTTTCCCCCTTTAGCTTTGCAAAGGACCTGTACAGTATTACAGTCTGAAGCTGAGGAAACCTGCTTGGTGTGGTGAAGTTAGGTGGCTCAGTCTTGTATTCAACTGGTTCTTGTCCGATCCTGGTGGATCAGTGACTGGTGAAGTCTTAGCTGTGAAGAAATACAAGCAATTAATAAACCTCACCTCCCCAGACAACAACTGGAATGGGAAAATTGACTCTTCCTGTTACTACACAACCAGGGTATCACCCTAGAGGGTCCTTGGGTGATTGTCCCAAGTTAGGGGTTCTGAACCAATTTACCCTGTCAGTACGAACTCTCAGGTGGGAGAGTTTTGAAAGGTCTCCAGCAGCTAGATAGCAGAGGTCTACTGGCTGCTCAGATTTTGCTCTCTCCAGTGCTCTACAGAGTCAGAAAGGCCCACCCAGTGGCACAGTAGGACCAGGGGGCTGAGTCTCTTTCTCCACCTTGTTCCTTTTTCATGCACAATCACTGGTGACCCCACAGGGCTACAGTCCTGTTTTCAATAATGCGAAGTGCCAGGGCTTAGTGCCTGTCAGAGTCAAAGGAAGGTTAATGCCCCCAATGCCCAGCCACTGCCCTTGGCTACCAGCCAGCTGGGGGAGCTAAGGCCTGCCTGTCTCAGGTGTTCAATTTCCACTAGCGAGTGTTCCACTTGGTCTCAGTCTAATCCTGGGGGTACCAGTCCTGCAAATGCTTATCTCCCTCAGCCACTGTGCCTTTGCCCCTGCCCCTCTGCAGCACCAGTATCCCTATAGAGTGAGTTCTGGTTTCCTCTGGCAGTGCACAGAGTTGGGGTGGGGGTGTTTCTCCAAGATTAGACCCTGGCATGATCACTCTATTGTTGCTGGATCTTTGTGGGAAGTGGCCCTGCACCGTTCCATGGCCATTGCCAAAGGCAGAGAATTCCAGCTGTAGGGGCAGCTCTAGGAGCGTGCTGCACACGGATCTGGCAGCAGGGCGGGGTACACTGCACGTGACTCTGGAAGAATCTAGCACCTGGTGACTTCAGCAAGATCACTACTCCACTGGTGATTCTGGTTGGGCAGGGGCCTGACTTGGAGGCAGGGCAGGTGCCACGCACAGCTTCAGTGTGTCCGGATGGACGGGGCACGGCGCGCAGCCTCGGGGGTCTCACAGTGGGCAGGGAGTTGTGCAGTGTGCAGCCTCGGAGGCCCGGGTCGGTGGGGTACGGTGTGGCCTCGGTGGTGTCCGGGCAGGTGGGGTGCGGTGTGAGGCCTTGGAGGTCTCCAGGTCAGTGGGGCGCGGTGCAGAGGCAGGGAGGGCATCAGGGGCACGGCGTGGCTTGGAGACAGGGAGGGTGCAGGGGACCGGGCGGGGGGCCAGGTACTCGGTCAAGCAGGCAGGGAGGGGCACTGCTCATGAGCCTCCTCCCTCAGTCTCTGCAAGGGTTAGGGATCTGGTTTATCTGGTTAGGGAGGAAGGGTGGAATGAAAGTTCAGAATGGCAGGGAAAATGTAAGTTCCATTTTTCTGCCTGGTAAGAGAATGTTCAGAATCACCACAGCGTCCCTCTGGGGGAAGTAGTCCCCACTTCTTACTGCTCTCACCTGTGGGTTGAGACAAGGGATTCTCAGTTCACTACTTGCCTGTAGAAATCCCATAGGAGCAAACAAAGAGTGAAAGGAAAAGGAAAAAAGAACCCACAGCTTTCTTGGGGGAGGGGTTGGACATTTTTCCTTTTGGTTGAGTTTTGTACCTAGAGATTGTTGTTTTGCAATTGCAGCTTACCTCAGCAAGGGTGACCTGTAGTCCCTCATCTGGGCTTCCTGTCTTCAGCTCAATTGGACACCCTCTGGACATTATCCTTCTCTCTGGACAGGAGCCTATGTTGGAGGCTACATCCAGTCAGCCATCTTGACCCTCCCCCTGTGTTGCTATCTTGTTCATTACCCGACTGTTCTCATCGCCTCTACTGAAACTCACATGGAATTCACTTTGAAGGTCTGTGGAACTGATATGACCTCAAATCCCACAGGGATAGTAGACATATAAACAGATTTTCTGGGATAGAAATTATTTCTAGGAGGATCAGGGTGGTCTTCACATTTCAAGACAGTATCAATGATTTTGATTTTTGGTTTACACTGATCTGTTAGTAAAACTGTCCCTGCTTTAATTTCTGCCTTCAGGAATATGAGTAACTCTATAAAATTGTCTTGGTAAATACTCAAATTCTTCATTGAGAGGGATTTGATATATATACACACACATTGCATACATATATATACATGTATGTGTAATTCTAAAGAGGCCAAGAAATACTTGTTTTTGTTTAATTTTTGTTTATTTGTACTCATAAAAAATACCTAACAGATATAATTAGAAGTAATTGTATGTCTTATGTATTAAGATTATTTGTGGTTGCTTTGGACAACAAGAGCAATCTATACTTTTTGAAATTTTAGAAAAATAACATAATGCCAAGTTCATTTTTTCATGACTATAAATTTCTACCTATGCATTTTGGCTTGTGAACTGAGTTGTTTAGAATTCAGACTATGACAGAATTGTTGAAAATCCAGAAAGGTTATAAAATAATCAATAGTTATACCATATTAAATTAAAATTATCATTATACGTTTACTTTAAGGCCAGTTATAAAGGTATTAGAGATAGTCATGAGCCAAAGGAGATTTTCCAAAGCTGGTTGGTTTTTAACTTTCAAATGAATAACACAGTATTATTCTTATTCCATAAGCCTCAATAAATAGTGCCTTTGTCATGACATTGAAATGTTTTTAATTGGGAAGGTAGAAGAAAATAATACTTTTTGAAATACACTTTCTCTGATTTGTTAACTGGAATTGGTAAGATTATATCACTTGGTGCTGAATAGGATGGAACAGTAGCCTTCATTTATGACATAAAGAAGGGAATGTACTAATTTTTCCTATAATGGACAATTTCCTGCACCTACTGACACTCACTTCAGAATGAATCGTGATCATTGTCTGCCCATAATTGTTCCTGAAGTTTCATTTAGATTAAAAAGTATTGACAAGGCATTATCAAATTTTATTATTAGGTCTTGGATCCTTGTTCCACTATTGGCAAGCCCCCAAAAGTCAGCAAAATGCTGAAAATTGTTCTTTTTAAATACTTTCTAGAGACTATTTAATTAAAGAACTAGGAGTAAAAATTGGTTTAGTGTCTACTTTCAACTTACCTGTTGAATCATTTGATCAACTTCTAAGAATAGTTGGTGGGCACTGAACTTGCTAAGAACACACACACACACACACACACACACACACACACACACCCTGTCCATGGTGGGAATTTGGCAGATTATTTTGAGTAGTAGCTTAGATTTAATGAAATACAGTTAATCCATGGATATTGCTAAAATGGTGTCTGGTGTATAGCAAATACTCACAAGGGAAGCTATTATTGAAATAATTTTTTTTCAGAGGAGAAATTACAGTTTAGGTAGGTTTTTGGCATTTGATATTTGGTATAAATTTGATATTGTTTACCTCTTTTTTGTTTATTTGGGAAACTTTCCTGTGCATCTTAGTACCATTATTCTCAGAATTCAATATTAATTGTTTTTGTGTTTTCTACCTGAGACTTTGGACTTTCTCTTTATGTCCTGACTTAGAGCAGAACTCTATGCTCTAACCAGCTGGATGATTGCTGTGGGCAAGAGTGTTCAACATGTTTCCTGCATTATTTGAATGGAGTCATGATGTTTCACTTGAAGCTCTTGGGCCTCTGCTATAGTAATGCTCCTTGTGTCCTCTGGATTCTTACAAATAATTTTTCTGACTCATTTCTATGATAAAGAGCACATTATTAATAAATTTAGTTGTCCCATTACCCTATCAGTTACACAGTAACTTCAGTTACTCTGAAGAAGAAAGTCACGGCATAGAGTAATCATTTAATGCAGAACTAGAACACTTAAAGGGTGTAAAAAGAGTATTGCTGGTAATTATGCCCGGGTAGCAGGTGACAACCAGAACTGTACTGGCAAAACTATAAAGCGTGGTCACCCTAGTTCAGGGTGTTACCACACCATTGCTTTCAGATTTAAGTTGGTAGGAAATTCTTAGGAGTAAAGGACTACCAAGGTTTCTGCCCAAAATAAAGCATGAAGAGGGTCAAGATATTGTTTAAGTTCTGCTGATGATTCCTAGACGGTGAAGCTTAATCATGTTTTTTGTAGACGTGAACTTAAACCTCTGTGAACTACATTTACAGGGGCTTAAACATGGTGTTGTGAATGTTCTCAGTAGATTTTCCAAAAGAATGTTCCCCTGAGATGTTATCATAGATTCAAGTTTGCAAAAATAACTCCAAGTATTAAAATTAAGCATAAATTGGAATTACACTGAATGAATAGAACCCTGAATTGTTAGGAATTTTTTTAAAAATTTCCTAGCTAAAAAAAAAAGAAAAATGAAAAATGAATGGGGAAGCATTTTATTTTGTTTTTCAGCAAGAGATAGGCAAAGCTGGTTTCCTGCCGAAATATAATGGATCTGAATATGAAGAGAAGAAGATTTGCAGGTAAGAATACAGATTCTGAAATTTGGCACCTCATCTGACATATTGTGGCAGCACCTTAGTATCTTGGTGACTTGTAATGTGGTGTTCTCATTATATGAGCTTTTCTAATAACTCAGATAGGCTTGCCTGGATTCCCTGGTTCCTTGTGGCTTCCATTATTCTATATAAATGAAGCTAAGGATGTACACTCCTAGCAAGATCCTGCTAAGAGTCTAGGAACATGGGAAGACATCCTTTGAAAACAATGTAGATTTGTATTTTCATTTTTCTATAGTCATAAAGAGATAGGAAATACCAACTACTCCGGGATGAGCATTTTGAATAAACCTTTGGTGAAAGGAATATTATCAACAAGTCATGTTGTTTAATGCACACCTCCAAGGGCAGCATGGTTCTGTTATCCAGGCTGGTTTGGGATTAGGGTTGGGGAACTTGGCAGAGCTCTGTCATTGATATCCACCCATATATGGTCTCTGGAGAATTGGGAGTATCCCTTTTGTTGAGGAGCGGAGAGTGTTCGCCTAGAGTTGGGCTCGTTTTCAAAGGTTCTCTGAGACCAGAGGTTTAGAAATGAAAGGCTGCTATATCTGCTTTCGCATGTCAGAACAAAATTAGAGACATTTCCAGTACTTGGATGGAAATGTTGCTGATAATAGGAAGAGGGAAAGTGCACAGGGCACTTCTCACTAAGTTTGATAAAAAACAGCATCCAGGAGAGACGGCTAGTAATTGGATCTTATAAATGAAGTCTGTGGCCTGAAGGATGCAGGCAGGAGTCTGTGAAATGCACAGGGAGGATTCAGAGTGTGCCTCCCAGGGTCTATTTTGGGCCACACTTAAAGCCACATTGGTGCGCCTGACTTGTTTCCACTGCCTGATCGGAGCCAAGAACTAATTGAAAGGAGCTTAGTACTTCTCTCCAACTGTCCAGAGATCATTTTCTGGCACCCATAGTGCTGAGCGGATTGTGACTACCAAACCAGCAGGTTGACTCTGGTGTTTAAGGATGTATCTAGGCCACGTGGCCCCCAGGGTACTGATGCAGTTTGACTGACAAGGTACATTTACATGAATGTATTAAAGTGATTTCCATGAAAACATGGACGTGTAAGTTCCCCAAATAATTGAAAGCTCCTGCAATACCAAGTCCACATTGCATCCTGCCAACCACGCGTGGAGCTAAGTAGCAAGGAGCCAGTGTACCAGGGGGGCAAGTGTTTTCCAGTTGGCCAGAGGCCTTTCGCCAGTGCTGAATCATGGTGCCAATTGCCCTTGCAGCCAGCCTGCTCCCATTGTTATTGCCTGCTCAGCCTTTACTGACATGTGATTTTATAACATTGATATAGACTAATGGTAAATGAGGGGTTGGATGAAAGATTCAGAGGCTTATGAAATAGAATTTTGTTTGAATACTGCTATGCTATTTATTTGAACAAGTTACCAAACTTCTCTGAGCCTCAGTTTACATATTCTGAAATGAGCGTAGTACTACCTACCCTGCAGAGGTGTTTTAAGGATTCAAGAAAATGTTTGGTGTGGCACCTGGCACCCAGCAGCACTAAAGGAATGCTAGTTATTATTATTGTTGTTATTTGGTTCTTTCTGAACACTGTTTAATAGAATAAATGACTTCCTTAACTCTTTTCTTTAGTAACATTCAGTAAATTGACGTAAAAACAAAAGAACTGTGCACTGGATGTGGTCACTTGTATGTCCACCCAAATGTCTGTTGCATAGGAAGGTAACTATAGTAAACTACAGTAAACAAAAATGTAGCGTATATTTCCGAATAACTAGAAAAGAGGATTTAAATGTTCTCCACACAAAGAAATCCTAAGTATTTGAGATGATAGAAATGCTATTGTCCTGATTTGATCATTACAAAATATAAACATATGTTTAAACATCGCACTCTACACCATACATAAGCACAATTTATTATGTGTAAATTAAAAAGAAAATAAACTTTACTAAACTCTAAAAAAAAATCTTCATCTCCTCACAGTTACCTTGTGCTTAATCGGTTGCTTAATCCCCTGGGGGAGGGGAGGCCTAGCACATCCCAGAGATGAGGACGGTGGCTCAGGCTTTGCCCAGATACCTGCCTTCCCTGTTTTCTTTCTTAACAGTCAATGTTGTATGAGAGGGAGCCCACTGCGGAGGGAGAAAAGGGCAGTGGGGCTTTTAGTTTTATCCTCTTGGAGAATTCCTTTTTTGCTTAGCTAATAGAGAAGAGCAGAGCTCTACAAAGTCTGTAGTTGATGGAGGTGGGCATCCTGGGAACTCTCACCCAAATTTTTATTCTCTATTTTTATTACAGCCTAATTACCAGAGCAAGCTTATTCTGAACAAGTTTGGTGTTTTCATGGCCCTCTCAGGGGGCAGGGGAGAGAGGTGACAAGACGATGCATTCGGGTGATGGTCACAGAGGGAGAGGATGAGGGCCCAGGAAAGAAGTGGCAGTCAGGACTGTCAGTTTCCTGGACAGTTCCCCGCCCCACCCCAGCACTTCAACAAGCAGCTTTGCTGTCACACCCATCTCTTTTATAAGTGTGCTCTTTCCCCTGACTTGGTCAAACTGCTGTCATACCCAAGAGCTCTCCTTCAGCTTTTCTGGACATCTAAAATTGTCAAAAAGATCTTTTCAATTTTTACTCATAGAGGAAAATAAAGGTTTTTTCCCTGTCTTTCTTTTTTTCTTTTTTGCTCTGAGTAAAACCAAAAGACTGCCTTCTGTTCCGCCTGAGATGCTGGGAAGTGCACCTAGATGCTTTTCCTAGTGCTTTTGATCCTTCCAGAAGAATGATCTGGCCTTGACAATCTGATGGGAGAGGAGGCTGCCTTGTGGGAATATGTGTCAGGTGGGAAGAGCCTAGCAACTGCTCAGGTCTACAGACGGAAATTAGCTTTCTACCTGGGCAGAAGTAAGGGAAAGATACTTCATCTGGAGTCTCACTTAAAGCTTCCAAGTTAGCCCTAGCAATGTGTTTTCTCCTCATTTGCTGAGAAGCTTTTGGAAATGATACTCTAAACGGGGATCCTCAAACTCCACGTGAGGCGGTGTGATTGTATGTGTTCCCGTTTTGTTTTTTTACTTCGAAATAAGATATGTGCAGTGTGCATAGGAATTTGTTCATAGCTTTTTTAAAACTGTAGTCCGGCCCTCCAACGGTCTGAGGGACAGTGAACTGGCCCCCTGTTTAAAAACTTTGAGGATCCCTGCTAAGAGAAGGAGGGGATGCCTCCTTATTTCATACCCGTCCCTGCTCCTCTGGCTATTCCATTTGTACCCTACTTGCACCACAGACTTTTTATAAGTTATGAATTTTTAATCATTATTTCTCAGAAGGTGTTTCACAGTTGTATTAGATTGTTCGATAAATCTCTACTGAGTCCTTAATATGCAATTAATATATGCCTCTTATTTGCGTTCTACTTTAAAGGCTTTTAATTCACAAACAAAGCTACACCACGCGTCCTTTCCCCACGTGGTCATTCAGCGAGGGCTGAAGGTGCTTGGCAGAGAAATGTGACAGCACATGGAATTTTTACATGATAAAGTTTATAGGCCTTTTATTCTGAGATTCACTCGTCAAAGATTTTTGTCTGATGAAGATATTTCTGGAAAAGAAATGAAACCTTGAGAATAAATTGACAATACTTTCCCATAGTCTATTTAGAAGAAGCTCTATCTTAAGGAAAGCAATCCAAAAGGATAGGAGATACAAAAATATGCTCAGTGTTTCTCTCTATTCTTTTTTTGTTCAATAGTATTACAAATGTATTTAAAAAGACCTTTGGAAGAGCAGAGAGAGCGAAGGAAGGAGGGGACGGGTCTCAGTATGTGACACATCTTGTACCCTCAATGAATCCCCAACAATAAAAAAAAAGAATACTTTTGCATGTTTCTACATGAAGAAGAAAAGATCTTTTAAAGTGCAATGTCTAACTCCTATATATGAACAGATTAGAAATGTTTATTTTGCTAATCGTAAGATCGTAGGGAGCAGATATCTGCTTCTCTGAAGTGACAAATAGCTTCATTTCTTTAAAACTGATATTGAGGCACATACATTTAAAATGCCCCCTAGAATAGGTTATCTAATTTCTGCAGAAAGTTCTTCTTCAAAAACTCTTTGGTAGAATAGAATGTTTGAGCTGAAGCACTATCCAGAATGAGGCTTAAAAAGAAGTTATCACAGTTAATATTTCAGAAAAAAAAAAGCAATTCTAGAAAGTATGAGTTCTTTCTAGCTTATAGTGTTTTCTGTATTTTAATAGAGTAGTTGGATTAAACCTTTTTAAAAAATCATGTGCATGCCTTAAAACAGCTCTCTGCCTCATAAGTACCCTGCATGTGCTTATTCCTGTACTCCTTAATCTTCTAAAACTGTAACTTAAAAAAAAAAATCATTTAAATCAAATCTGTTCATTTATTTGCAGAGAAAAGATTAATAATGTTTTCAATTAACTCTAGAAAATCTGTACATAATTATATTAAAGAATTTGATCTTACTCTCCAGTAACTATCCATAGATTTGAATTTACTTAAAAAAACTTAGTACTCTGTAGAATTCATAAAGTTGGACTTCTGGTAATCTAATAAGAATTCATTGGCATGCCACTTTAAAAAACGTGCTTTGTTTCCTCAGCAAGGCTTCCCACCTGACAGAGCTCTCTGCAGTTGGGGAAGCAGCTTTGAGTTTGCTGTGTATCAAAGGATAGGCAGAGAGGGCTGGTGGACTAGAGTGAGAGGCACGGCTCAGCTAAAGAAGTGCCACAGATGGGTGGTGGTTAAAGATCTTCCTCTATAGACAGGTTCTAGAAAACAGGCAGAAAACTCAGGTAGCAGTGGGAATGCTGCAGCCCAACAGTACGGAAAGGTCTAATGTGCTTCTCCTATCACAAGAACCATCTCCATGGGTATCTGCACTCCCCAGCAACCAAAGCCAAATGGCCAACATTGCAGAATATCTTCATCAAACCCCAAACACTTTTCATTGCCTGGACTTACTGTATCCCACATTAGCACATC
Organism: Nycticebus coucang; assembly: GCF_027406575.1. Taxonomy (NCBI): domain Eukaryota; kingdom Metazoa; phylum Chordata; class Mammalia; order Primates; family Lorisidae; genus Nycticebus; species Nycticebus coucang. The sequence goes on from NC_069796.1 coordinate 13,650,469, forward strand.
TACTATTTCCTTAACTTCCTGAAGGAAAAGGGAGAATTTGATATTCAAATGATCTTATAAAATGCAAAAGTACTTTGATTCACCGTCAGAAGACCAGGGTAAAGCCTCTCTATTTTTCTCTTAAACATCTAAATAGTCCTTTCTTCTCTTTTGAGAATACCAGGTCATGGTTTGAACCACTGCTGGCCCTCTGGGCCTACTACTATTTAATGAATTCACTGGTTCATTCAGACATAGAAGTTTTGAATATGGACAGGAAAGAGAAAGAAAAGACAAGAAGACAGAGGGAGCAGAGCACATGGCTGGGTGATGGAGTGAATTTAATGAGAATAATTTGACATTGGGAAACGTGTAGTCCTGTTCTTAGTGTTAATAAATCAATGGCGTAAGTATAGAATATTCTGTGTGTGGACTGGGAATTCAGTAGGTACTCATAGAGTCCTCTGGATTCCAGGAAAGCTAATGTGGTCATGGCGGCCTAGCAGAAGAACCTTGTCCAGGCTGAGGGAGAGCAAAGTCTGGGAACTTTAGCCGAGGAAGGTTCCCAGGGCCGGGAGGAGATCACACTGCACTATTCATTAAAACAAAAGGGGATATTTGGCTTTCCATAAAATGGCTCCTCTGTGGAAGGCCCCTCCCAGGCTTCTCCTTCGCTGTTAATGGTGGCTCTGTCTCCAGAAGATGCCAGAATTTGTTCACAGTTCTAGCTGCATCACCACTACTCTTTACGTTCCTATGACACAATCCCTTCACAGCAGCCACAGTGCCCTTGAAACATATTATTCACGTCGCACCACTATCCTAATTGCATTGCATGTACTTAGAATAAGATCCAAACTCCATACCAGGCCGTCAGCACTCTCCATGATCTGCCCCTGCCCACATGCTGGGCTCACCTTTACCTTCTACCCCTCTTCTCTTGGCTCAGGATTCTGTAGTCACATAGCCTTTCTGTTCTTGAACAGCCTGGTGTATATTCTTACTTCACAGCCTTTGAGGTAGCTATCTCTTGGGCCTGGTATCCTCTTCCCCCAATCTTTCCAAGACTGGATTCTTTTTCTGCCATTGTCCAAATGTTAGTTTAAATGCCGCTCCTCAAAGAGGCATTCCCTGAACACCAAATTTGGTGCTTCTCTGGTTTTTATAACTCAATCTGTGTAATTTTCCTTATTAGGACTTACTACACTTAATTTCTTTGTTTACCAGTTGTTTATCTGTGTCTTTTGCGTGCCTCACGAAAGAGATCATACTATCTAATTTGTTGACTTCTTCTACCATGAAATTTAATAAATACATGAAAAACTAGAAAAGCAAGGGGACCCTAGGACCTTCTGGATACAGATGGACAAAAATATAGAATGGGTATATCAAGAGGTCATGAGTTCATAGTCAGCAAAGGTACCATTATTTAGGCAGAAGCTAGATGAGTGCTTTGTCAAAATAGCATAGAGGTATTCATTTAATTGTTCCATCAATATTTATTGATCATTTGGTAGTGTCAGTCACTGTGAAAGGCACATGTGTATACAGAAAGAATACCCTCAGGGTGCTTTTTCTCAAAGAAAGCGACATGAGCAAAACCTTACACATTCAATGCATTGCTATATTAGAGCTTGCGTTAAGTGTATATAGTACACAGTGGCCTGATGGCAACTAAAATTTGATGGAACAAGACCAGGTGTGGGGAAACTGATTTGACTCTTAAAAGAAAAAGGGATTTTCCAGATTAGGTACTAAGAGGGGCTTTGTAAGTGAGGTGGCCATGTAAAAGGAGTATGATGTATTCTGGGAAGAGCACGGGGCTTGCTGTGGCCTTAGTGAGCAGTGTGGCAAGATGGAGGGGAGGGAAAAACACATGACAAGAGAGGCCGGAAGACAGGCAGAAGCCAAATCAAATAGGGCCTTGCATGTGCTATAAGGAATTTGGATTTCACCTCGTAGGCAAAGAAGAGCCATTGTTCAATGATCAGATTTCCATTCTGGAATGATCTTCTGTAGCAGGAGCAGGGTTGGAGAAGGGTGAGCTTGGAGGCAGTTTGGAGTTATTTTAGCAGCCAGGTGAGAGGTGACAGAGCCATCATTCAGAGGCCATGGGAATACACACATTTAGGAGGTAGGACAAGCAGGGCTTGGGGTGGTTTCTACCTCTGCAATTCATTCTAAGTTTTAGAAGAAGGAAAAAATACCTGGATATCATCTATGTTTCCTCTTTTTCCCTCTTACCCCACATATGATTCACTAGTGAGTCTTTTCATTTCTATCTCAAAAGTTACCCAAAATGTTCCCCTTTGTACCATCTCCACTCCTGCCACCTAAGGCCAAGACACCACCATCTTTTGCCCAAACCGTGCAGTAGCCCCGGCTGTCTCCTTCCCTCTACTCTAATCCCACAGTCTTGCGTTCTCCGCTCAGCAGCTGAGTGATTTTTCTGCAAAGTCAGTTGACCATAGCACGTTCCTACTTGCAACTTCTTTTTGCACTTAGAATTAAATCCTAGTGCTGTTCCCTAGTCTATAATAAAGCAGCCTTGCTTACCTCTCTGACCCCATCTTTAAATTACTCTGCAACTCAGCCTCATTGGCTGTATTTCATTTCTTTTGTCTGGTAGGTTCTTTGCCAGATGGTCTTACCCCTTCTTCTCAATCAAGTCTAAACTTAAATCATGCTGCTAATCAGTATCTACAATTATTTGTTTGTGTGTGCATGTGCGTAAACATTGTCATTTGCCACTATGCTGAGAACGGAGACCTGGCTTATTTTGTCCTCTGCTGTATCCTAGCACCTAGCACAGTGCTACAACATAGAATATAAATAGAATATTCATAGAATGTGAATAACTATTTTTAGAATGAATGAATAAACGGAAGAAAAGAAGCAAAGTGTTCTTGTTCCTATAGCTTCCTTTTTCTTCAGAGCAATTTAGGGGCATTCCTTTCCCTCCTTTGTCTGGTTTACTTTCACCTTACAGCCCAAAGTGTCCTCTTATAGCTAAGTGTTCAGTAGATGCAGGTGGCTTTTGTTTGCAAATGGAAAACAGGCAGTTCTCTCACCTTTATGTGTTTATATTGTTTGCATGGAGTGAGGCAAGTGAAAAATCTGCTTCAAGCCTTACCAGGTAAGATTAGGTGGCACAAAGAAGGGGGAAAGAGAGCGAGACTGTTTTCCTTTAAGACCATGTGGCACGACCAGGCAGGTGGCTTATGCCTATAATCTTAGCACTCTGGGAGGCCAAGGCAGGAGGATCCTTTGAGCTTGAGTTGGAGACAGCCTATACAAGTGTGAGACCCCATCTCTACTAAAAATAGAAAAACTAGCCAGTACCATGATGGGTGCCTATAGGCCCAGCTACTTGGGAGACTAAGGCAGGAAGATCGCTTGAACCTAGGAGTCTGAGATTGCTGTGAGCTAGGCTGACAGCATGGCACCCTGGCCTGGGGCAACAGAGACTCCCTCAAACAAAACAGAACAACCAAAAACCTGTGGCATAAGTCTACAACCACTGCCATTTCCTTGACCATTGATTTTCCCAGTGCGGTTGTAGTATCTGTGATTTATTTTTAAACACATCAATATAAAGGCGATAAATACACACTGTGTAAATTAACAACACTTTCAGGTGTTTTGCTAGCGTTTGAAGTGCCCATTCAGGAATCCACTCTCCAGAGATCTCTAGGAAAATGATTCTAGTATCACTAATTGGCATCAGAGAAGTATTTTCATTGGTGGAATGAATAGTATTCAAGATGTTCAGGCTGGAAAGGTTGCACAGACTTCTCTACCATTTCATGTGGAGAGCAAAGACCTCGAATTTCTGTCCTTCCTTGCACAAAGCATCCAGCGAGCCCAGAGACCAAACAGCACCCTAGGAGTAGACCTTGGCTTTGTACTATTCCTGTTCCCCACTCATCCCTTCCTTCAGGCACCAGGCATATGATTCAGTGAAAAGAGAGGCTGGTTTTGCTATCAGGATATTGTCCCTTGGCCTCTGAGTAAATCTTTCATGCAAAGTACCAAACAGAGTCCCCCAAAAGGCATCCCTACACTTAAGGAAACAGGGTGTATGTTTTCTTTCTGCTTTTACTCAAGAGATGTTTGTACTTATGGTAGAATTTTTTTTTCCTCTGTTCTACTGTTTACTTCTATTTTATTTTATTTTATTTATTTTTTTTATTAAATCATAGCTGTGTACATTGATATATTCATGGGGCATCCTTCACTAGCTTCACAGACCCTTTACCAAGTTTCACATATACCCTTGTAAGATGCACCACTGGTGTAATCCCACCAATCCCCCTCCCTCTACCGACCTCCCCCCTCCCTCCCCTCCCTTTCCCCCTTCTCCCTATTCTTAGGTTGTAACTGGGTTATAGCTTTCATGTGAAAACCCTAAATTAGTTTCATAGTAGGGCTGAGTACATTGGATATTTTTTCTTCCATTCTTGAGATACTGTACTAAGAAGAATATGTTCCAGCTCCATCCATGTAAACATGAAAGAGGTAAAGTCTCCATCTTTCTTTAAGGCTGCATAATATTCCATGGTGTACATATACCACAATTTATTAATCCATTGGTGGATCAGTGGGCACTTGGGCTTCTTCCATGACTTAGCAATTATGAATTGGGCTGCAATAAACATTCTGGTACAAATATCTTTGTTATGATGTGATTTTTGGTCTTCTGGGTATATGCCCAGTAGAGGGATTATAGGATTCAATGTCAGGTCTATTTTTACATCTCTAAGTGTTCTCCAAACATCTTTCCAAAAGGAGTGTATTAATTTGCATTCCCATCAGCAGTGTAGAAGTGTTCCTTTTTCTCCACATCCGCACCAACATCTCTGGTCTTGGGATTTTGTGATATAGGCTAGTCTCATTGGAGTTAGATGGTATCTCAAAGTAGTTTTGATTTGCATTTCTCTGATGATTAAAGATGATGAGCATTTTTTCATATGTCTGAAGGCCGCGCGCCTGTCTTCTTCAGAGAAGTTTCTCTTCAAATCCCTTGCCCAGCATGCGATGGGATCCCTTGTTCTATTCTTGCTAATGCGTTCGAGTTCTCTGTGGATTCTGGTTATTAAACCTTTGTCGGAGACATAACCTGCAAATATCTTCTCCCATTCTGAGGGCTGTTTGCTTGCTTTAGTTACTGTGATCTTGGCTGTGCAGAAGCTTTTTATTTGATCAAGTCCCAGTAGTGGATTTTTGAAGCTGCTTCAATTGCCCTGGGGGTCCTCCTCATAAAATACTCGCCCAGTCCGATTTCTTCAAGGGTTTTCCCTGCACTCTCCTCTAGTATTGTTATAGTTTCATGTCTTAAGTTTAAATCTTTGATCCAGTGAGAGTCTATTTTAGTTAATGGTGAAAGGTGTGGGTCCAGTTTCAGTCTTCTACAGGTTGCCAGCCAGTTCACCCAGGACCATTTGTTAAATAGGGAATCTTTTCCCCACTGAATGTTTTTAATTGGCTTGTCAAAGATTAAATAACGGTAAGTAGCTGGATTCATCTCTTGGTTCTGTATTCTGTTCCAGACATCTACTTCTCTGTTTTTTTGCCAATACCATGCTGTTTTGATCACTATCGATTTGTAGTATAGTCTGAGGTCTGGTAGCGTAATTCCTCCTGCTTTGTTTTTATTTCTGAGTAATGTCTTGGCTATTCAAGGTTTTTTCAACTTGACTATTGTTGGTATATATAAAGGCTACCGATTTATGAATGTTGATTTTGTAACCTGAGACACTGCTGTATTCCTTGATCACTTATAAGAGTTTTGTAGTAGAGTCCCTAGTGTTTTCCATATATACAATCATATCATCTGCGAAGAACGAAAGTTAATCTCTTCTGACCCTACATGGATACCCTTGATTGCCTTTTCTTCCCTAATTGCAGTGGCTAAAACTTCCATTACAATGTTAAAAACCAATGGAGACAATGGGCAGCCTTGTCTGGTTCCTGATCTGAGTGGAAATGATCCCAATTTAACTCCATTCAATATGATATTGGCTGTGGGTCTGCTGTAGATGGTCTCTATCAGTTTAAGAAATGTCCCTTCTCTACTGATTTTCTTAAGTGTTCTGATCATGAAGGGATGCTGGATATTATCAAAAGCTTTTTCTGCATCAATTGAGAGAATCATAGGGTCTTTGTTTTTTAATTTGTTTATGTGCTGAATTACATTTATAGATTTATGTATATTGAACCAGCCTTGAGACCCTGGGATAAAACTGACTTGGTCATGATGTATAATTTGTTTGATGTGTTGCTGGATTCTGTTTGTTATGATCTTGTTGAATATTTTTGCATCTATATTCATTAGTGATATTGGTCTATAATTTTCTTTTCTTGTTGGGTCTTTTCCTGGTTTGGGGATCAGGGTGATGTTTGCTTCATAGAACGTGTTAGGTAGTCTTCCTTCTTTTTCTACCTTTTGGAACAGGTTGAGTAATATAGGTACTAATTCCTCTTTAGAAGTTTGGTAGAATACTGACGTGAAACCATCTGGTCCCGGGCTTTTCTTTTTAGGGAGGCTTTGTATGGTTGATGCTATTTGCGAGCTTGATATGGGCCTGTTCAACATTTCCACTTGATTCTGGCTAAGTCTTGGAAGGTGACGTGCTTCCAGGTATTGGTCTATTTCCTTCAGATTTTCATATTTCTGAGAATACAGTTTCTTGTAATATTCATTAAGGATTTTTTGGATTTCTGATGAGTCTGTGGTTATTTCGTCTTTGTTGTTTCTGATTGATGAGATTAGAGATTTTACTCTTTTCCTGATTAGGTTGGCCAAAGGTTTATCTATTTTATTGACCTTTTCAAAAAACCAGCTTTTTGATTTATTGATCTGTTGTATTATTCTTTTGTTTTCAATTTCATTTAATTCTGCTCTAATTTTGGTTATTTCTTTTCTTCTACTGGGTTTGGGGTTGGAATATTTTTCCTTTTTTAGTTGCTTGAGATGTCCCATTAAGTTTTTAACTTCCTCTCTTTCCGTTCTCTTGAGGAAGGCTTGCAGTGCTATAAATTTCCCTCTTAGAACTGCCTTTGCGGTGTCCCAGAGGTTCTGATAGTTCGTGTCTTCATTGTTGTTTTGTTCCAAAAAGTTGGTGATTTCTTTCTTAATCTCATCTCTGACCCAGCTATCATTCAGCATAAGGTTATTTAACTTCCATGTTTTTGTATGAGTATGCAGATTCCTGTTGTTACTCAGCTCAAGTTTTATTCCATGGTGGTCCGAGAAGATGCATGGAATAATTTCTATTCCTTTAAATTTACTGAGGTTAGACTTGTGATCTAAGATGTGATTGATTTTGGAGTACGTTCCATAGGCTGATGAGAAGTATGTGTATTCAGTTTTGTTGGGATGAAATGTTCTGTAGATGTCTGCTAAATCCAAATGTTGGATGGTTAGGTTTAAATCTAAGATTTCTTTGCTCAGCTTCTTGTTGGAGGATCTATCCAACACTGCCAAAGGAGTGCTGAAATCTCCGACTATTATGGAGCTGGAGGAAATCAAGTTGCTCATGTCTGTTAGAGTTTCTCTTATAAATTGAGGTGTTGGGTGCATAGATATTAATAATTGAGATCTCATCATATTGAGTATTACCCTTAACAAATATGAAGTGACCATTCTTGTCCTTCCTTACTTTTATTGGTTTAAAGCCTATTGTATCTGCAAGTAAAATTGCAACACCTGCTTTTTTCTAATTACCATTTGCCTGAAATATGGATGACCATACTTTCACCCTGAGTCTGTATTTGTCTTTTAATTTAAGATGTGACTCTTGTATGCAACAGATATCTGGCCTGAGTTTTTGTATCCAGTCAGCTAACCTATGCCTCTTTAGAGGACAGTTTAAGCCGTTCACATTAATGGAGAATATTGATAAGTCTGGTGAAGTTTTGGGTACTGAGTTTTTCAAAAGTCCAGTGGGCATTTTTAATCCTTTCGCCAGTGTGGAAGTTGGAGTTTGATCCGAAGTTTCTGAGTGAGTTTCTTTTGTGGTAGAGGATTGGGTTGGTCATTATGGAGGATAGGTCTAAGAATATCCTGAAGAGCTGGTTTTGTTATGGCAAATTTCTTCAACATATGAATGTCATTAAAGTATTTAATTTCTCCATCATAAATGAAACTCACTTTAGCTGGATACAAGATCCTGGGTTGAAAGTTATTTTGCTTTAGGAGATTAGAAGTTGGTGACCACCCTCTTCTGGCTTGAAAAGTTTCAGCAGAGAGATCTGCAGTCATTCTAATATTCTTCCCTTTGAAGGTAATGGTTTTCTTTCTCCTGGCAGCTTTGAGGATTTTCTCCTTCATATTAACTTTAGTGAAGTTAATTATGATATGCCTGGGGTATGTCTTATTGGGGTTGAGTCGTGCTGGGGTTCTGAAGCTGTCCGCTATCTGAATTTCAGAATCTCTAAGCATGTCTGGAAAATTCTCTTTCATAATTTCATGCAGAAGGGCCTCTGTGCCCAGCGAGGCCACTTCATCTGTTTCTGGAACCCCTATGATTCGGATATTCGCCTTCTTCGAATTATCCCAGCACTCTCTGAGAGAATGATCCGTTTTTGCTCTCCATTTCTCTTCCTCTTTGAGAGTTTGGGAGCTTTCAAAGGCTTTATCTTCCATGTCAGAAATACTTTCTTCTGCTTGCTCTATTCTGTTGCTGAGGGATTGTACTGTATTTTTCATATCTTTGAGGGCTGCAAATTCTTGCTTCAGTGTGTCTAAGTCTTTGGTGGTTTTGTCTTTAAATTCGTTAAATTCTTGAGACAACTTTTGAATTTCTCCTAGAATTCCTAATTCCACTTTGTTAATCTTGTCTGCAATCCAAATTCTGAATTCTATTTCTGACATCTCAGCCAGTTGTTTATGAATGGGATCTTCAATTGCATCTGCCACATCTTTCCTTCGGGGGGGTTGATCTATTCTGGTTATTCATGTTACCAGAGTTTTTCCTCTGATTCCGCCCCCTGGTTGTTTTACTCCCTCTGATTTTTCCCCTGGGGCTTTGTCGAGGGCCTGTACAGTGTTGTGGCCTGAGAAGCTGGGGCCCTGTCTGGTGTGGTGGGGCTAAGTGGTTCTGTCTTGTTTTCAGCTGGTTTCTGTTCCACCCTAGTGAAACAGATACTCTGGATTGAAGTCTCAGCTGTGGAGAAATATCAGCAATTAAGTCACCCCACCCCCCACCGGCAAACAATTGGAAAAGAAAAATCAAACCTTCCTACCACCGTGCACCCAGGGCAGCACCTGATTTGTCCTCAGGCGATTGGTTCAGTTCAAAAAGTCCAAATCAATTGTCTCAGTCTGCACCTATCTTGGTTGAGAGAGTTTAAGAGGTCTCTGGGAACTGGATCACAGGGGTCTGGTGACTACTCTGGTGTGGCTTTCTCCAGTGCTGCGTGGAGTCAGGAGGAGCCACCCAGCCAATAAATCAGTCTGGGAAGGTTGCTGCCTCCATCCCCACCTTGCACCACTGTCACACCCAGTCACTGATAGCCCTGCAGTTGGCTGACCCAGTTGCCTGTAGTGAATCAGTACTCCAAGAGTTTGCACCTGCCTGAATCACAAGGAAGTCTGCCAGGCCACTGCGCTCTGCCTCTCTCTAGCAGGAGGAGGTGAGGCCTGACAACCTTGGGCGCTTGATGAAGGTTGGGTGGTTTTCACTCAGGTCCAGTCTTGCCCCTGATTAATGTTACTGACAGAACAGAACAGAACAACTCTGCGGTTCCCCTGCAGAAGAGAAGCTGAATTGAGTTCCAAATCAGCTTGTCTTTGCTCTTGTATTGTCTATAGGCTGACGATCCCCTGAGGGCCAGGTGCGTCTTAAGTTTAGTAAAGCAGACCTCTGGGTCAGCCCCGCCCTGGGAGTTTCCCTGGTTTGCAAGTTGGAGTAGCCTCAGGCAAATCCTATACTCCAGAGTCTCTGGTTGCCCAGGGACACAGGGGATGTGGCTTCAGAATATTCAGTAGTAAGCAGTATTGCTAGCAAAAGAGGGCTGCTGTTTTATGGCTCAGGCAACAGCTGCTCCGGTGTAGCTCCCTTCCGGCCAACCATCGTCTCTCCGCTCCCATACCCCAGAGTCTGCACCGACCCGCTGCAGCCCAGCACTGTCTACACACCTCGAGCAATCGCCCAAGAGCCTGGACCCCTGGGGGACAGGCCTCCAGACCTTGGAGCGAGAGCAGAGGGGAGTGCGGGGAGTGCTGGGAGCCTTGGGTTGTGGGCAGAGAACACACACAGCTTTACACAGTTTTATGCCCGGCCGCATTGTCACCAAAAGACGGCTGTCGCACTATGCCTCAGGGAACTGCCACTCGGGTGCAGTCCCCTCTCCACCCACCAGGACTGGCCTCCAGACCTCAGTGTGAGTAAAGGGGAGCATTGGGAGCTCAGAATTCCAGGTAGAGACTATATACAGTTTGTACAGTTTTATGCCTGGCAGGAGGATGCCGTGGCCCCCTAGTAGGGGAGGTAGGTCCAGTTTTTAGAGGGTCTCTCCCGTGGAGTTAGTGGGAGGACCTTTGAAGTCTGCCCAATTGTTTGTGGGGCACTCTGAGCCGTTCTCATGGGGGAGGGGACTCCCGTCTGCTTGGTGATGGATTTTGTACCTTTTGTTTGTATCCTTGTGGTTGCAGCTCACCTCAGCAGGGTTGACGTGCGTTCTTCCACCTTCTCTCTTAGTGAAGCTCAAATCCACTAGGTTACTTGCTGAATTTTTGTCCTTTTACTCTCCTGGATGGGAGCCTCTGTGGAAAGCTGGCTTCAGTCCACCATCTTTTCTCCTCCCCCCTATGGTAGAATTTTCTTTGTGAATTATTTTCACTGTAGTATACCATTAATCACAAGGTTATGGGGTGAGCAGGCTGCTAACGCTACCTGTGTGTTATCAGAGGCTGTCTGCATTTACTAAAGAGTCCGGTCATTGTAAATAGCAAGTTAGCTTGGGCTGGTTTATGGGCCCTGCTGAGCCATTCAGCAAGTCAGTGTTTGGGTTCATTAAAGCAAATTGCAGTTAAAATACAAAAATGTTATATGACTTCCAAAGTTTATAGAAGTCTTACCAATATTTTTTAAGAGTGTTTGTTAAGCAGAGTGAACATAAACATGGTTTCTGGGCCAGACTGCCTGGGAACGAATCTGGGCCCTGGTTCTGGCTAGCTGGATGATCTCGGGAAATTTACTCAACTGTGCTTTGATTTCTCCACCTGTAACTGCAATAAGAGTAGTAACATGGGGGTGATTTAAAGTTAAATGCTGTAGTGCCTTGGAAGTATTTTGAATATTAGCTGAAACTTGTGTTTTTAAAAATTAGCTGTCCAATATAAATAAACAAAAATTAGTTATTATCAATATCTTCAAGGTTATTCTTAATCATAACTTAGGAGGTTTGGGGTAGTGGGAAAAGTGCCTGGATTCTCCTTGAAACTTACCTACCCACCAGCTTTGTAACCTGGAAAAAGCTCTCTGAGCTTTAGTCCTCTGTTTATAAAAACAGGAATTAACCTAGGCAATTTCTAAGTTTCCCTATAATACTATCATAAAATGTCATGGTCCTCTGATTTCATTCCCCACTTTGGAGTTTAAAGAAAATGCTTTGAAAGAGTGTTAAAAACACATAATAATAATAAATGGAAATGATACTGTGTTTAAACTTCTCTTGCCTTGGAGTTAGGGCAGCTGGGTCCAGGCTTGGCCACTCACTTGTCTTTCCTACGTCGCCCCACCCTTCACTTTTTCTGTTTCTTTTTGGTCTAGTCTGGCTCTTGGTGAGCATATTAGTGGAATATGAAAAAGAAAAGAAAGCTTTGACTATACAGTGCATAGGGGGTGGGCTGGATGCGGGTGTAGGCTGGGGGTGTTACCTCTTGTCTCGAGAAAACTTAGAGAAATTCAGCGTCCAGAGAAATTACGTAAAGTCAGCTAGTGGTCTCATCTGAAAGAGACCAACTCCTGTACCTCATGGGATTGTGACTAGGGAAGTTGTTAATTACGTTCTTTATTTAAAAATGTGTAGCATGTGTTAGACAATTAGGTGGACTCATTCAGTGCCTAACAAGGAGCTCACTCTCTGCACCCCTTAGGGATGGGACTGCCCTCCTCAACCTGAGCTCTTCTCTTGACCCCTTTCCAACACAGCTCTTCCTTAATGGCCAGTATGATCTAAAACTAAGCCTGTTCCCTCCCAACAAGATGACCTATTTCTGGTTCTTATGATCTTTATTTGTAAAATATAGAAAATTCAGTCTTTGAGCTTTTTCTCATATGGAAATCCTCCCTTTTCTGAAGAGGGATTGTATTTGCTACAATATTAAGTGATTAAATAAGGGAACAGCTAACTTGACCAGCACCTTACAGCCTGTCTATTTGCTCTGCCTCTCAGAGGTGTTGGAAGCTTCTGGGAGTTCCTCCTCAGTAACGGGGCCATTGTCCAAACAGTGCACGAGGGGCACAGCTCCAGGTGGAAGGCTCCCCCCATTCATCCTGGGAGGACCCCTGAGGCCAGCAAGGCTCTCTGAGCTTCTAGGCTGTCCAGTGCCTGGTGAGAACATTCCCTACCATCCATCTGTAGAGCAGTTTAATGAGGAAGTGCGTGTGAACCTGATTTACCGACTATGAAACATCTCTCTCCAATTAGGTGACTATTTTAAACTCCCAGCTGAAGATGTCTTAATGATCCATCTATCTTTGTAGTTGGAAACAGTTCATTTTCTCCCCCAAGAGCTTCCAGTTTTCTCATTCTTTTCATCATTTCTATGACTCTGTGTATTTTGTTCATAACTGAGACATGATTATTAAAAATATTCATCCTGTGACCTTTTCTATGTATGACTTGTAATCCATGCTTTTTATTATTAGGCTTTCGTGATCCGTGATTCCAGTGCTCCCTGGCTTTGCTTTTCATAGCTCTCAGTTCATACAAGTGGAAAGCATCAGGTAAAAACAGACAACAACTCATCTCTTTATGTAAAGCAAAATTTCATGAAATATAAATGAAAAAGGCAGTGAGTTTGTCAGAAAACTACAAACTATTGAATAACAGCAGCAAGAGAAAACGGCGGGGTGGTAACATCTTCCCTACTGACGGCACGATGGAAAATCTCAGGGGGTCAGCGTATCTCTGTCCATCATAGTTGCAGATGCAACTGCTAGAGCTGAAAAGATTCCCCAAGTGACTATTCTAGAATACTAAAGATATTAGGAGCTGGAAACTGCAAAGAATGGTCATTCTAAGCAGACTAGAGAGAGCCCCGTGGGCCTGGGATTGGGAATTTAGCTGACTTGTTGGTAGCCGACCGTGCATTTATCTTTCCACGTGAATAGTCATCACGGGCAGCTCACCCCTAAGGGGCCCTTCTGCTTCTTGTCCTGTAGGTCCCATGACCTTGCCTTCCAGTCCCTGAAGTGTGCTGTCCTCCTGATGCCAAAAGGTTCCATGTCCCCAGGGACATAAAATGTAGAGTAAATTTTACCTATTACTTACAACCTAACTCAATACAGGAGTTTTTAAATGAGAATATATTTTTTAAATTATGTGTACCATTTGGACTTTAATCATGTTGTATGAGAAACCAGACTGGGTTAAGTGACTTTTAAGTAGAGGTTGTAGAAGCCTTGACAGGGGCCAAGCCCTTTCTTAGGCATTGGGACAAAGAGAGACTGATGGGAAAGTGAATTCTTACATCATCTTAAGAATACAGTGTGGGGATTTTCGAGAAAACTGTAGAGCTTTACTGAGAAGGGGCTGCTGGTAGGAACTGGGACCAGAACACACAATGTTATGTACATTTGACGAGGTATGACCTTATGAACACACTTTCCTCTTCCTTTCTGACTGAAGCTTTGCCAGGAAAGCATCTCTGGGGAATTTACTTCCCACCCCTGTTCCTCATAGCCCGAAAGTCTCCTCTAGCTTGAGAAACTGCCCCTGGTGAGGGCGTTTTTTGAGAGTCAGTGTGAGTCTGGACAATATCACTGCTACTACGTAATCAAGAGGGGAAAAAAATTCACCTCAGCTCTCAGGACACCCGTGCTATAGAACAGTAGTGATTGACCTCTCAGTTTTGAGATAGATAATCCAGTCCTTATTCTATAATGGTGTTTTTCTTAGAACAGAATTTTGCTTAATGAAGCAGAAAACTATTTTGTTTTTGAATCGCCTTTGTTCTCTTAGAAAAGGATTGTTTTCTTTTCCCAGAGGAAATAATACCCTCTGGAGAATGAAGAAAGGGTTTTTCCATCTAAAAGGAAGAAGAGTTTCCTATCATGTTACTATTTACAATAAAATCAGACTTAGTTATGGAAATGGTATTTAATTCAGGCACTTCAGTCTGCATGCAGTTTTGAGTCAGACTCATGGTTAAATTACTTTCTCTGAACGAGGGAAACCAGTGTTTCTTTTTCTTTTTTTCAGAAGGTTTTCTGACCGTTGTTTCTTTCCGGGAGGATGTTATGTCTTTTGCAGAGACGTCCCTCCCCAGCTTTGCCAAAAGTTTTTAAATGCCGCCTCCTTGTCATGCCACCCCCTCATGTCCCACCTGCTGCTTCCCAAATCGCTGGCTGTCTGAATTACACCCAGGGTACACTGTGTGCACTGCTGCTCACCAAGGCTCACGCCCCTCCACAAACCATCTCAGCCAAATTAGAGGGAAACAGAAGAGGTGAGCAGTGGAGGAGACTGTCCGGCCCATGCACCAACTCATCCATCACACATTAGCTTCCCTCCCTCCCCACCTTCATCTCTGTCATCAGCCTTCATTATTACTGTTTATGATTATTCTCCTTTCAACATAGAATTTCCAGAATTGGTTTCAAGTTCTTCATTCCCAAGATTATCGACTATTTTGTATAAAAGTGAGAAACACAGCCTGCAGAGCTGCGGAGCTCGTGATGACAGAGTCCCGCCTGACCCGCCTCACTGCTCTCTCCGCAGTTTGCACCTTCATGTTACTATGAAGCCTTTTATTGTGCAAAGACCAACTGAATCCTTTCACTTTTCCGTAGGAGGGATGAGGGCTTTCACAGGTGACCTTTGATCCAAAGAGCGAAGGAAGCAAGTTATGATCAGAGGGTCCTCTCAGGAAGGTGGGAACAGACAGGAACCACCCCCGGGATCTGGCCCCGAATTCAGATGCAGATCTCAGGGTCCCTGTCTGCCCAGACGGAACAGTGTTATCTAGTCCCTCTGAGAAGGCTCTTGGTAGCGGTGCTGCTAGACAACACTGATTTGTTGTACTCTATTTTTATCCTTCTAGAGCTTGAGGTGAGAAATTCCCACTCACAAATGTAATTGAAGGCCTCACCAAGGGCTATTTTAGTTGGCAGGTGGCGGGTGCAGAGCAAGAAAGAGACAAAGCCACCCTCCTCAGGGCTCCTAGCCATCTGGGGATCTGAGAGTGGAAGCTACTTGGGACCCTCTCATCAGTACGATTTTTTGCCCTTAAATCATGAACTCGCCCGGAAGACATAAAAGCCAGCTTCCTGGTCCAAGCTGGCTCCCACGATCCAGCCTCACACACACAGCACCCTCTCCTCTTCACCAGGTCTCTCCTCATCTTCATAAAAGCCAATTTTCTCCAAGCAATTAGAAGCTGTATTTTTTAGGTATATAAACTGAGTGATGAGTGCTCAGTTTCCTACTCCCTTATTCTGTTATCCTGAATAGTCTTTGACTATTTGATGGAAAGCTAAGCCCTACATTGAACCATATAAACTACTCTAAAGGCGCTTGGCATGATCAAAGTGTCACTTAATTTTTCTCTCCTCCTCTCCTAACTTCCAACTCTAACCAACTCTTTGCTACAGCCTAACATGAGGATGTTCCTGAAGAGAACGGGGCAAAGAGGTTTCTCTTAGCTCTGGCTTTACCTCCCAGCAGACTGGATTATTTCAGTGTCCTTAACCCTTCTTTTCCCCCACAAGGGAGTGGAGGTGTCACAGATCCTCTCTAGATCTACTGAGCACTACAGATCTTCTCCTCAGCTAGTTGCACAAACAAACTCCTGCTAGTTTTAGGGTATTTCAAAACCCCATTATATCCATCTGTGAGTCCTGGGCCCAGCTATTGATAAACCCCAGAGTTAGAATCTGGGTGACTATAAGAAAGTCTTACCCATCCCCATCAATAAAAATGAAAAACTGCCCATCAGATGCTAACATAGAGAAAGTTGGGCTGCACCTGTGGCTCAAGGAGTACAGCGCCAGGCCCCATATACCAGGGGTGGCGGGTTCAAGCCCGGCCTTGGCCAAAACTACAAAAATAAATGAATAAATAACATAAAAAGAATAAGAATAAAATAAAATAGAGAAAGTTCACAGTGGAAAATAATTTTATTGTTTCAGATCCTGATTTGGCTAACAATGAAATAGTTCCTCTTAATATTTGATCCATTTGGATTCAGGATTAGAAAACTTAATCGAGGGAAGAAAAAGAATAAAATTGAGAGTCACTCTGAGACTGTTTCCTTATATACAAAAATTATTTTTCTGATTAATGTGGTTCATTCTTCCCCTGGGTAAATATAAACTGTTCATGAGATCAGCTAGGAAGAATTAGATGGCACTTTCTTGGTTGAATGCTTGGACAGTTTTGCTGTTGTGAAAAGCATCTGACCCAGACAATTCAATCTTGCAGCCTAATTTTTATTTCTATTGAGACAGAAAGAATGTTATAGTAACTGTTGGGAAGGACCATAATAAATAATCATATGAGCGCTTACTCAAATTGTGAGGTGCTGTTACCACCTAATTACTTCAAACACATCAACCAGTACAAGTCACCTTCCTTTAGCTACATAACATGTTGAAAATATGGATAATAATCTTGACATTTACATTAAATTTTCATCTTCAGGACAAGAATATGTGAACATACCCTAAAAGCTGATTTATCTAGTGTCTTCTCAAGATTCTCTCTGCTCATTAATAGTTTTGAAAGCACTAATAGCAAAAAGTTGATATACATGAAGACGAAGGTCAACAAGAATCATTAAGGGTTAAATTATTATCACAAACTGTTTGACATTTCCCATTTTGCTACCATTATATGAAAGTTGGTGATTTATATTGGATAGATGTGATAAATCAGTCACCTAAAACACTTTGTAAGGGTTTTACTATTAAATTCCATAGATAGTGTAAAAACTTTTAAAACACAGAAAAACACGAAAAAGAAAATAAAAAATGTGAGTAATCCTATCCCCCCGGGCGTGTGTGTAGTGAGACTGAGTTCTCTTGGTAGGGAAGTTTAACTTCTAATATGATAGTGGGGATTTTAAAGTTTTATTTAGTCATCTGTCATTTTATGTTTTCCTCTTTTCATTTCAACATTATCTTCCTTTTTCTTCCTCTTATTTTGCATTCCCCCCTGAATAGACTACTTTCTGAAATGTATATATGATGTATAAGACCATTTCATTTTTATAGTAAGTATAACATGGTTATTAGGAGTTTGGTTTTCTGAATCTGGCTACTTCCATCCCAGGCCTAGTCCCGCCACTTTGATGCCATGTGACTTGGGCTAGTCGAATTTTCTCTTGGTCTAAACTGTGTCCCCTATGAAATGGAGACATTTATCAAACTGATGTGACAGGATGAACTATAATGCTAATGGGGAATATGTGAATTAATATATAATATTCATATAAAGTTTCTAGTAAAGTATCTGGCATTTAATAAATGTTAGCTATTATATCAGCTATTACTGGGCGGTTTGGATGAGTTTTGAATAAGAATAATTTTTCTTATTCTTATCATAAGCTTTATAATGCTTATTAGAAACAATATTGCACAAAGTAAGAAAAAAATAACTTCCCCAGAAGATAGTTCTCTCTCACCCTCACCCCACTACCAGTAGTATGCAGTGTTACAAGTCTTGCTACAGCTATAATTATAAGTACACACACGTACATAGAGGTTGTGTGCACACATATGTACCTAGAGGTACACACATGTATATGTGCATAAACATATGCATGAACACGTTCTTAGCTCATTGTGTTGCTATAAAGCAGTGGTTCTCAACCTTCTTAATTCCACAACCCTTTAATACAGTTCCTCATATTTTTGTGACTGCCAACCATAAAATTATTTTTGTTGCTACTTCATGGGTAATGTATAAAGAAAAGAAGTTTATTTGGCTCATGGTTTGGCAGGCTGTGCAGGAAGCATGGTGCCAGCATTTGCTCCTGGTGAGGGCTTCAAGCTGCTCCCACTATGTGCAGAGATCACATGGTCAGAGAGGAAGCAAGAGCGAGACAGGGAGAGAGGCTAGGCTCTTGTTAGCAAGCAGCTCTCAAGGGAGCTAACAGAGCAAGAACAGACTCATCCCCCATTCCAGGGAGGGCATTAATTTATTCAAGAAGGATCTCCCCCCATGAGCTCTACATCTCTCATGTAGCTCCAACATGAGGGATCAAATTTCAACATAAGGTTTGGAGGGTCGAATATCTGAACTGTGGCACATACACAAACCCACGTAATTTGAATTGGTAATTTTAAAAGGGATTATAGTAAATGTATTATTCTATAAACTCAAGGCTTTTTTCACTTGATAAATGCTAGAGACCTTTCAAAGTTAATATGACTATTTTTTTCATAAGGTTTTGACTTTTTTTGTAGTGTATTTACATGTGTTTTTTTAGTTTTTATTGCTGGTATAAAGGAAAACTATTACTATTGTTTCCTTACAGAACTTTCTAACCATTATTCTTAGTTTCATTTAGTTTATTGTTTGGATTTTCTAGGTAGACATATCAGACACATGTTCTTTCCAACATGTGTAGTTTTTATCTTATTGCCCTGGCTCAAACCTGTATTATAATATTGAATAATTATAATTCTGTTGTCATGTTTCTGACTTAACTAATAAAACCCTCATTTGTATAAGTTTGTTTGCTAATACCCAATTAAGGTTATCTTTGGCTTCTCTTTTTCTTTTATAATTTACCTTCAGTCTACCAACAAATCCAATTGGAAATATCCCCCAAATATATACTGGTCCATCTACTTTGAAATATCTCTGTCACTACTCCCTCGATCAAGCCACCATAATTTCTTACCTGGTAATTCAGTAACTTTGTGTTCTGTGTTCACCCTTTGTTCCATATGATCTGTTGCCCCTGAATGACTGGAACGATATTTAAGTGTAATCAGATCATGTCACTTCCATGGGTCAAACTTTCCAGGGTGTTGTAATCACTTTTAGAAAGAAATCCAAATTCTGCAAGATTCTACATGATCTAACTCTCGATTACCTCTCCAGCCTCATGTCCAGAAACTTCTGTCTGTCCTTATTCTGTTCTCATTCTTAGGGAAGAATGTTCTCATTCCTAAGAATTAGAACAGCTCCCCACCAAGCATTTTTCTGCCTCCAGGTTCTTATTCTTGATAGTTCCCTCTCCACAGATAAGTCTATGCCCAGGTGTCATGTACTGGCATGAGAGAGGGACCTCTCGCAACCCAGTGTGAGGAGGGAGAGTTGACCTGAATGGAGAGATGGGAAATAAAGAAGAGAGACATATACAAGAACAAAACACACAGGAGATGAGAGATAGGATGGTGTCGAGAGGGCTGACACAGCCAGCCCCTGAACCGTGGAAACAGCTTTATCTATACAGTGTCTTAACAAGGTTACATAAATCTTAGCACATGGGGTAGAGATCAACCTTAAAGAGGAAAAAATGTGTGCTAGTGGATAAGGAGGAAAGTATGCATGGTCTACCTGACTTTTGGCAGGTGGAAACAATGTTGTTAAAGGAGGAGAAGTGGTTGGGGGTCACTCCCTGAGCATTTCCCAGGCTGTAGGGGCCCTCCCAGACATAGCCTGCTCCTCACACCCAGGGAGTCCTGTGTCTCCTTTCTCATTTCATTCAGGTGGGTGCCCAGATACCTCCTTATAAAAGTACCTGGGCTGTCTGGAAAATATCCAGCCATAGTTGATACCATTTTTCACAGCACATGGCCAGACACTTTACAGATGCCCTCATATTCTCTGATTGCCTATCCATGATAGCACCTCATCCATTGTTCTTTGATCTTTCACTCAGGTTTTAATTGTCTTCCTAACAACTGAAATACTTGATACTATATTTTAATAATTCATTTATTTATGTGTTGCATTTTCTACCATCAGGATATGAAGTCTGTGAGAGTTTGTTTCTATCTCTCTTATTGCTTTGTCCTTGAAGGTTATGCCAGTGCCTAGGACATGGTAGGTCCTCAATTTTATGCTATTTGTAGGATGAGTAAATAAATTTCTCAGTATCAGAGGTATCAAATTAAAAAACGATTATAATAAAAAGAAAAATAAATAACTGGCTGCATTACTTACTAAATGCACCTTATGGAAAGTCACACTTAAATTGGTATTTTAAAGACCCTGAGAAGCCTACCAATTCTGTTTAACCTTGTTTAAGGCCTTAATGTTTCATATGATCATTTGAGCATATTTTTTTTTTTCCTAATGCATCACTGTAAGACCTTGTAGAATGTGTTCTCTTCAGCCCAGGGTTGGGACCTGCTTGCCCTCCCCTCTTTTTTTCCCTCTCTCCTCTCCCCCATATTGTAATATTCTTGTTCAATTTTGAAATGATCTTATAGTTTTAAAAGTAAATTTTAAGTTTATACTATGATCTGAAATAATTATTAAATAAGATAATAAAATATTTTCTTAAAGGCAAAATTATAACCCTGATTATAGACACCATCAACCTATTTAATCTTTTGGATGATATGCCAGAGTTTGAAATGTTTTATGCATATCAACATCATTTTATTTGTTGATTCAACTATTTATCTCTTTTGGTGGTAGACAGATATAGTTCTAATTCATTTCTTTTTCCTTTCACACGTGCTAACCAATTCCTTTGTGGAAGAAATTTGTTTTTACTTTAGTTGAATTATTGCAAAAAAAAAAAAAAAAAACTAGGATTCTGCATTTCAGAATTTAATAAAATTCCTATGTAATAGAGCCAGTCCTACTTTGTAATTGTTTACTTTATAAATATTTCAAAGAATTTATAGAGCACATTTTATAATCAAATGAGAGGATTACATTATGAATGTCCTTAATTTCTGAGAGTATTTTAAATTACTAAAATAATCATATTGATTATCTTTTTTTTTCTACTCCAGTTTATGATTTATGCATCCTTATGATGTATGAACTGAAGTGTAATGATTTATAGACATTATATCAACTTTGTGAGATTTATTTGCATGTGTGGTCAGGACTGAGGCTAGCCTACATTAGGGTTCCTTTTTCACTACTTTTGTTATTGTTTGGTAATAAGGTTATGCTGATAAATATAAGGAGCAGGGATCAGAGAGAGGTATGTCTTTTTTCTGCTCTCTGGAAGATAGAACTTGCTAGAGAAGCCATATGAACTCGTAGCTTCTTTGTGGGAAAACTTCTACTGCATTTGATAAATGATTTCAATTCCATTTATAATTGTGCTTTCTGGAAGAAATGTTTGTATTTACTTCTGGCTTCTAATATTTCTCCTAAGAAGTCACTTGTAGTTTGTGTTGTGCATATGAATTTAACCTATTTTTCTTCTGTATATAATTTTTTGTCCTCTCTTTTCTGCTGTTCCATTGTGATGTATCTAGATGCAAATTTATTTTTACTTATCCAACAGCTGCTTTTAAAGCTGTGTTTTTCAACCATTTTCATTTCATGGCACACTTGAACCAATAGTTAAACTTCTGTGAAACACTTAAATAACGTCAAAAAAAAAAAAGAGTAAAAAAGAATATACTTACTGTGCTTTGAACTTCTTTTGAAAATCATTTAATTAATAATCTTTAAAAATTTTCATGGCACCCCTAAGATCCTCTCACAGCACACCAGTTGACAATCATTGTTTTAAAGGCTTATTGAATAGTATTGTTTCCGTTTTATCTTTTCTTTTAAGCTTGCATGCATGTGTGTGTTTTATTATTTTTATTTTAAAAAGTTTTATTTCGGAGTATTATAGGGATGCACACATTTAGGTCCCATAATTTGCATTTGTTTTATATCATCAACATGAATTTAAATGTCAGTTCTCTTCAAACATTATTTCTGCTCCACTTGTCCTTCATGTTCCTCTGGAACTCGAATTTTTTTTTTTTTTATTAAATCATAACTGTATACAATGATATGATTATGGGGCATCATACACTCACTTCATAAACCATTTGACACATTTTTATCACAGTGGTTAACATAGCCTTTCCGGCGTTATCTCAGTTACTGTGCCAAAACATTTACATTCTACATTTACCAAGTTTCGCAAATACCCCTGTAATATGCACCACAGGTGTGATCCCACCGATTCCCCTCCCTCTACCCACCCCACTTTCCCACTTCCCCCTATTGTTAAGTTGTAGCTGGGTTATAGCTTTCATGTGAGAGTCCCAAATTAGTTTCATAGTAGGGCTGTGTACATTGGGTATTTTTTCTTCCATTCTTGGGATACTTTACTAAGAAGAATATGTTCCAGCTCCATCCATGTAAACATGAAAGAGGTAAAGTCTCCATCTTTCTTTAAGGCTGCATAGTATTCCATGGTATACATATACCACAATTTATTAATCCATTCGTGGATCGATGGGCACTTGGGCTTTTTCCATGACTTAGCTATTATGAATTGGGCTGCAATAAACATTCTGGTACAAATATCTTTGTTATGTTGTGATTTTTGGTCTTCTGGGTATATGCCCAGCAGAGGAATTACAGGATTGAATGGCAGATCTATTTTTAGATCTCTGAGTGTTCTCCATATATCTTTCCAAAAGGAATGTATTAATTTGCATTCCCACCAGCAGTGCAGAAGTGTTCCCTTTTCTCCGCATCCGCGCCAACATCTCTGGTCTTGAGATTTTGTGATATAGGCTAGTCTCATTGGAGTTAGATGATATCTCAAAGTAGTTTTGATTTGCATTTCTCTGATGATTAAAGATGATGAGCATTTTTTCATATGTCTGAAGGCCGTGCGCCTGTCTTCTTCAGAGAAGTTTCTCTTCAAATCCTGGAACTCGAATTTAATGCATGTTCAGCTGTGTCTTTTAAGTCTCTGACCTTCCCCTATGTACACCCTATATTTTATCTCTTCATGCTGCCTTCTGAGTGTTTTTTTCTGATCTGTCTTTTAGTTTATTAATTTTCTCTTCATTGTAGCAGCGTGTATACCCTATGGCTAGGAGCAGTGAGAGTTCTAAGAGTTCTAAGAGTTCTAATTTCATACCTATGCACCTCAATGGAACACCTTGGTGGAAAGGGCATGGAGAGGGATTTATCTCTCCTAACAAGCATGAGAGCTCACGAGATGAGAACCGTGGTGAATTGGCAGTCTCTGCACCTGTGGTGTCGAGAGGCACGAGATCAACCTTATATTAGGCTGGAGAAGGCTGTCGGGAGCATGTGCATTCTATTACAGACGCCCTTACTCTGACTCTGTCTCCCTGTCTGCCTGCAGAACGCCAGCTTGGCATCTCTCTGCTGAAGACCACTAATCTCTGCTAAAGACTAAGATCTATCTATTCTAAGAAGACTGCTTTACTCTCTCTAAGACACTTTCTCTTTGCAGCTAAAGTAGATAGCCCTCAGGCACCTAAGAGAAACTGTACCTGAGCAAGGTAGCTTAGTGGTCGGCATCTGGAACCTAGTTAAGCCGGGCAGAGACCTGGCCAGTCCTGGGCCTTGACAAATGTTGTCAGAAGTGAGATGTGACACTTCATCAGTGTGAAACCCACCTATTGGGTTCTTAACTTTCATCATTGTATTTTTCAGCTCCATAATTGCTAGTTCAATGTATTTCAAATCTTCAGTGGCATATTTTACTCCAAATGCTTTGTTTTAACCTTAAATTCAGCTTATTATTTCTTTGATTATAGTAACCAACCACAGTAATTTCTGTATCTGATTATTTGTAAACATGAATTTTTTTGTTTCTATTTCTATTGTCTATTGTTTGTATTGATTTTAACTATTGTTTTCTTATGTACTTTATCGTCTTTTACTATGGCCTGAAAATTTTAACAAATTATTTTTGAGAAATAATTTGAGACTTAGAATATATTATCTACCAGCAACAAATTTCCTCTTTTTAATGCCAGATGCCTAAAAGTGAAAGTAGTTTTGAATTAAGGCATAATGATTTTCTGAGCTTCCTAGACGATTTACTATGATACCTCAAATTAAGAGTACAGCCCCTGAGTATCCCTACCACAAGTAGAGCATATGTTATATTAGGTTTTGACCTTCACTGGGCATTAAGTTCAGACCCATCCTTCTAGTTCCTGAAATTTACCTGAAAGGTCTACTGGCCTTTAAGCCCTTTGCCCAAGGATAGGCAAATTGGCCAGAATAAAAGTGGCACTCAGGGAAGAGGGGATATCCTTCAGGTTCTTATTCCTGGGGCCTTCAGGACCCCAAACCTCACCTGGTCCTCACTTCAAAGAACTCCACCTGTCTTGTGCTTTTCCTATATAGGCAAATACTCCCTAGAAAGGGAGACTCTAGTAGTTTGTCTCTTTTTGTTTTATTCTTTCAGCAAGAAATTTCCTAATATACTGTTGGGTCTTCAGTGTTACATATGAACTTTTCTGGATTTCACTACGTTTGTTAGTGGCCTTCAACACAAGGGTTAGTGCACTATGACCTGTCCTGCCATTACCATAGTGGGAGCCTGTGTGTATGACTATGCCTGTGTATGTGTGTGTGTGTGTGTGTGTAGTAATTAAGATTTTTTAAAATTTCATTTTAGTAGGAGGTATTTCTTCCATAATTTTCTACTCTTTTAAATTATGAATTCTCATCTTACATCTGACAATTTTTGGCTACTAATGTTGAAAACTAAGACCTTTGAGTGCAGGTATACAATGAAATTTCCATTTTCAATCTTGTTGGCCCTCAACACTGTGTGGTTTGAAATCTCCCTGCATGTGCTAAATAAAAATAGATAGACTTCCAGCATCCAGAACTGTGAAAAAATAAATTTCTGTTTTTAAGCCACCGAGTCTGTGGGATTTTGTTATGGTAGCCCGAGCAGGCTAAGATGGTTGGCAAGACCATATAGGTAATTCTAATTAAGGGAAAAAATCTGAACAACCACATGGAGGAAAGAATGAGTGTGGTCTGTGAGCATGTGCGAGTCATTACTATTGCTAGAACATAAAATCATTACTATGATAAATGAAGAAAGGCAGAAATTGAAAATGATAAGTAGTTGAATCAATTTCATGCAAATCCTTAGATGTCATACTAAGGAATTCAGATATTCTCCCAGAATAGTAGATGAGAACTAAGTAGCAGATTCACAAAATGATGTTTATGAGGTTATAAAATCATGTTTATTCCATAATTGTGGATTATGCAAAGGGTGAATTTGATGTGACCAGACATTGAGAGTGAGGTGCTCATTGAGAAGGTTTTGGATTCTTCCAGGTAACAAATATGAAGCTTAAATTACTACTGTAGAGGTGTACATGGAGGGCTTAATATTCTCTAAATATTCTCGTCCAGGTAAAAGAATACCTTAATCTTTTTGAGGTGAGAGTTAAGAAAAAGAGAAATGTAAGGAATCACTTGCGGGCAGAGATGGATCTATATTTTTAAAGCAGCAGCACACTTAAAATTTAGGTTCCTTCTTTCTGGAAAGTAAAACAAAATTATAAAATAAAAACTTGCTAGTCTTTTACCTAATTTAGCATCATGCTACATTCACCTCCACTGGTAGGTTTTAAGCTTGAATGACAAGGTAGAGGATGTGCCACCAATACAGGTGACAGTTGTAAAGAATGGCAGGATTAAGGAGGAAGGGAGTGGGTCTAGTTTCTGACAGACCCTTGTGGACATGAGATAAGAAGTTAGACATTTGGAAGGATGTTCCATATATTAGTCTGAAGCCTCTGAAATCTGAATTTCAAGGGTAAGTGTGTTCGTTTAGGAGTTATCAAAGAACATGTAGAAGAATGTAGAAAAATGATTATATTATCCAGAGAAGATAAGAAGAGTGATAAAGGGAGAAAAATGACAAGTTGGGGATAGTTACTGGAATGCATTGTGCATAAGAGGAACAAAAGGGGAGAGGGTGAAAGGTCAGCATAAAAGCAATTGTTCTTTATACCCTTACTCCCTGGCAACCAACCACCAAACTGCTCTTCATCTTTGTGGATTTCCCCACCCTGGGTATTTCATACCAATGATGTCATACAGTATGCTCCCCTTGTGTCTGGTTCCTTTTACCTAGCATAATGTTTTCAAGGTTCACCCAGGTAACAGCATAGATCAGTACTACGGTCCTTTTTGTAGCTGGATAATATTCCATTCTGGGTATATACCAAAGTTTGTTTCTCCATTTATCTGCTGATGGACATTTGAGTGGTGTCTACCTTTTTGTGATTGAAAATCATGCTGCTGTGAACCTATGTGCGCAGGTATTGTTTTGAATACCTCTCTTCAGTTATTTTGGGTATATACTTATTAATGGGATTGCTAGGTCATATGGAAATTCTATGCTTAACTTTTTGGGCACTCACCAAATTATTTTCCACAACAACTGGACCATTTTACATTCCTACTAGTAATGTGTGAGGGTTCCCATTTCTTTATATCTTTGCTACTTCTTTCTATCTTTTCTTGACAGCCACTCTTGGGTGTATAAAGTGGTATCTCATTGTGGTTTTGATTTGTGTTTCTCTAATGGCTAACAACAGTGAGCATTTTTTCATGTCTTTATTGTCAATTGTGCGTTTTTTTTTTTTGGAGAAATACCTATTCAGCTCATTTTAAATTGTTCATTTTTGAATTGTTTTGTTTATCTTTTCTTATCTAGTTGTAAGTAAGCTGCATATTCTGGAGACTAACCCTTTGTCAGATATATGATTTCTAAACATTTTCACCCATTCTGTGAGTTGTCTTTTCACTTTCTTGATAATGTCTTTTCATGCACAAAAGTTAATAAATTTTATGAAGTTCATTTATTTTTTATCTTATTGTTGCTTGTGCTTTTGGTGTCATATCTAAGAATCCATTGCCCAAATTCAAAGTTATGAGGATTTATTCCTATATCTTTTTCTATGAATTGTATGATTTTAGCTCCTTCTTTAGGTTATTAATCCACTCTGAGTTAATTTTTGGATGTGGTATAAAATGGGGCCCAACTTCATTCTTTTGTGTAAGTTCATACAGTTTTCCCAATACTGTTTGTGATTTTTCTCCCATTAAATGGTTTTAGAATCCTTGCTGTAAATCAGTTAGTCATAGAAGTATGGGCTTACTTCTGGATCCTTAATTCTATTTGACTGGTTCGTACATCTGTCCTTATGCCGGTACCACATTGTTTTGATTACTATAGCTTTGTAGTAAGTTTTGTAATCAGGATTGTGGGTCCTCCCACTTTGTTCTTCTTTTTCAGGATGGTTTTGGCTATTTAACAAGTTTCAAGATTGTTAGGCTTACAAGTCCATCTGCACATAAGAATAAGCTTTCTATTTCTAGGAAGAAATGCTAATGAAATTTTGATAGGATTGTATTGGATCTATAAATCACTTTGGGAAGCATTGCCATCTTAGCAAACACAAGATGTCTTTCCATTTATTTAGGTTTTTTTTTTTTTTTATTGCAGTTTTTGGCTGGGGCTGGGTTTGAACCTGCCACCTCCAGCATATGGGGCCAGGACCCTACTCCTTTGAGCCACAGGTGCTGCCCTTATTTAGGTCTTTTAAAATTTCCTTCAGCAATGTCTTACAGTTTTCAGGGTACAAGTCTTTTATTTCCTTGGTTAAATTCATTCCTAGGAATATTATTCTTTTGAACACTATTATAAAGGGAGTTATTTTCTTACTTTCCTTTTTGTTTTTTTATCTTGGTGTAAAAAAACACAACTGTATTAAATGTTGATCTGGTAGCCTGCAAATTTGCTGAATTTGTTTATTATTCTTAAGGGATATTGACCAGAGGTTTTCTACTCTTGTGGTACAGAGTAATAATGGCTTCATCAAATGAGTTAGGATGTGTTCCCTCATATTCTAATATTTTACAATAGTTTGAGAAAGATCGCTCTTAAATCTTTTCTACATTTGGTGGAATTCACTTGTGAAGTTTGGTGCTGGACTTTTCTTTGTGAAAAGATTGATTATTATTGATTATACATCTCTTTATTACAGATCTGTTCAGATTTTTTTCTTCTCCAATCAGCTTTAATAGTTTGTGTATTTCTAGCAATGGATTGATTTCTAGCTTCATTCTATCGTTATTGTAGAGGATCGTTTGTATGGTTGTAATCCTTTTGAATCTTTTGAGACTTGTTTTGTGTCCAAACAATGTCCCTTGTGCACTTCAGAAGAATGTATATGTATTGTGCTAGAATTAAGTTTTATGCACAAAATAAGTACATAGGATTATAAGGAAAAACCATTGCATTGATATAGTTTTAAAATATTCTTAAATATGTGTTATGGTAATATATGTGCTTTTTAATTAAAACCTGAAACAGGCTACCATAATCTCAGAATCGTAACATGTGTAAGCAATATTTTAAGATACCTGAAAAGCCTAAATTACTATGAAAGTACCTATAATTCCTGTCGGTAACAAAGTCATAAGCACTAATACTAGTATGGGATTAGTAGTTAAAGGAAACAATAAATTTCAGTTAAATGTTAGTGAAAATAAAGACGCCATCTTCTTCCTACCTAAGCTTATTCTGTGTTCAATCCCGAGATCTTTTGGCACACACAAGGACCCTAGGCTAAGAGCCCTTTCTTAGTGGGTTTAAAAAACACTGATTCAAACTATCAGATAAATATGTTTTCTGGAGTTAAATAAGGGAAAATGAACAACTCCTTATAGCCCCCTATCATAACTCATTTCCAGCCTGGAAAAGAGACTGAGTGTTCCCTTCTTTGGTGGCATCTTGGACACAAACTGGTAGCAGACAGTGAGAGTGGATCCTGCTGTCCTGAGGACCATCCTAGTGGAAGGAAGAAGCTAAAACCCTTGCCTCTGCTGCTGATATCATTCTATCTGCTTAGGAAATAGCATGGGGGACAAACACAAACCCTTAGGCACTTAGTAAGACTAGAAGTGAAAGTCATTTCTGAGGCTTCATTAGTATTTATGAAGCCCCAAGAGGTCTCTGTAGAAATGGCCTTGGAAGAGAAAATTAGTATATTTCATTATTGTCATTTAAAATGAGTATTTACAAGAAACTGGGCTGAAGGCCGTCTGGCCCTAAAACATTCCTAAGGAAGACCATTAAGTACCAAAGGAGGGAGACAGAGCGTGGTACAGAATGGGTGGAAGTGTGTGTGTGTGTGTGTGTGTGTGTGTGTGTGTGTGTGTGTGTGTGTGTGTGTGTGTGTGTGTGTGTGTGTGTGTGTGTGTGTGTGTGTGTGTGTGTGTGTGTGTGTGTGTGTGTGTGTGTGTGTGTGTGTGTGTGTGTGTGTGTGTGTGTGTGTCCCAAGGCTCTTGTTTAGGTCATCAGCTGGACAGGGCTTTCAAATGTTAAGCTAAGCACCAAGAATCTCAATGGAAAAGTAAGTGAATACTGTTTGTTCTTAACTTTTGAGAAACATCTTCATATTTTGACATTAGAATGTGGCAATATATATTTCTTCCTTTTTCCTCACATTTAAACTTTCCTGTGTTTCCTTTAATTAAGAATAGTAAAGCAAGCATTTCAGAAATAATTCTACTTACCTGTAGCTTTGGCAGATCCTTTTATTTCAGTGGCTCTCTTTGAATGTTTCCTCCTTAGCTACTTCCTTAGTGTTAAACTGATGAGAGAGTTAATATTTGTGTAGTTGTGCAGTATTTGGATTGTTTTAAATTATAGCTAATTTATTATTTCAGTAATTCCGAGTAATGTTTTAAAAAGAGGATTACATTTTTAGTTGTTAACTATTGTTATTTAGATCATGTGTTTTATCTAAATGTCTTAATTATGACATAATAAAATATTACTTCTAAAAAACAAATCAGAAAAAAGAAGATTGAATATTGTTCTTTACTATTCATAACAGAGAAAAGAATACTGTAAGACTGAATGTAAGGGATTAGTGAAAAAGGAATCTCTCTACCTCTCTGCTGGGGATGTAAATTGTCAACAATTTTGGGAAGTAATTTCCAGTATATATCAAAAGTGCTTCAATAAGATCCTAGCAATCAGAATCCAACAACACATCAAACAAATTATACATCACGACCAGGTGGGTTTCATCCACCCAAGGGTCGCAAGGATGGTTCAATATACGTAAATCCATAAATATGATACAGCACATAAACAAATTAAAAAACAAAGATCATATTATTCTTTCAATTGATGCAGAAGAAGCTTTTGATAATATCCAGCATCCTTTGTTGATCAGAACCCTTAAGAAAATAGGTATAGAAGGAACATTTCTTAATCTGATAGAGGCCATCTACAGCAAACCCACAGCCAATATCGTATTGAATGGAGTTAAATTGAAATCATTTTCACTCAGATCAGGAACCAGACAAGGATGCCCTCTGTCTCCACTGCTTTTTAACATTGTAATGGAAGTCTTAGCTACTGCAATCAGGCAAGAGAAGGCAATCAAGGGGATCCAAATAGGACCAGAGGAGATCAAACTGTCACTCTTCACAGATGATATGATTATATATCTGGAAAACCCCAGGGAATCAACTTCAGAACTCTTAGAAGCGATCAAGGAACACAGCAACATCTCAGGATACAAAATTAACACTCACAAATCTGTAGCCTTTATATATACCAAAAATAGTCAAGGGGAAAAAGCAATCAAGGACTCTATTCCCTTTACAATAGTGCCAAAGAAGATGAAATATCTGGGAGTGTATCTAAGGACGTGAAAGATCTCTATAAAGAGAATTATGAAACTCTGAGAAAAGAAATAGCCGAAGATGTTAACAAATGGAAAAATATACCATGCTCATGGCTAGGAAGAATCAACATTGTTAAAATGTCTATAATACCTAAAGCAATCTACATATTTAATGCAATCTCTATTAAATTACCTCTGTCATACTTTAAAAACCTGGAAAAATTAGTACTTCATTTTATATGGAAACAGAAAAAAACCTCGAATAGCCAAGACATTACTCAGAAATAAAAACAAATCAGGAGGAATCAGGCTTCCAGACTTCAGACTATACTATAAATCGATAGTGATCAAAACAGCATGATACTGGCACAAAGATAGAGAGGTAGATGTATGGAACAGAATTAAAGACCAAGAGGTGAACCCAGACACTTTTCATCATTTGATCTTTGATAAGCCTATCAAAAGTATAAATTGGGGGAAAGATTCCCTATTCAACAAATGGTGCTGGATGAATTGGCTGGAGACCTGTAGAAGACTGAAACTAGACCCACACCTTTCTCCTCTAACAAAAATTGACACTCACTGGTTAAAGGACTTAAACTTAAGACATGAAACTATAAATATTCTTAGAGTGCAGGGGAAATGTTTGAAAAAATTGGCCTGGGAGAATACTTTATGAGGAAGGACACCCCGGGAAATTGAAGCAACATCAAAAATACATTACTGGGATCTGATCAAATTAAAGTTTCTGCACTGCCAAGAACACATTAGGTAAAGCAAATAGCCCTCAGAATGGGAGTGGATTTTTGCAAGTTGTATTTCCGACAAAGATCTAATAACCAGAATCCACAGAGAACTCAAACTTATTACTAAGAAAAAAAGAAGTGAGCCCATTTCATTGTGGGCAAGAGACATGAATAGAAGGTTCTCTGAAGAAGACAGGCACACGGCCTACAGACACATGAAAAAATGCTCATCATCTTTAATCATCAGAGAAATGCAAAGTAAAACTACTCTGAGATACAATCTAACTCCAGTAAGAGTAGCCCACATCACAAAATCCCAAAACAACAGATGTTGGCATGGATGTGGAGAAAAGGGAACCCTTCTGCACTGCTGGTGGGAATGCAAACTAGTATGTTCCTTTTGGAAGGAAATTTGGAGAACACTCAGTGATCTAACTGTAGACCTGCCATTTGATCCTGCAATTCCTCTTCTAAGTGTATAGCCAAAGGACCAAGAAATCATTTGGCAATAAAGATATTTGCACCAGATCGTTCATCACAGCTCAGTTCATAATTGCCAAGTCATGGAAGAAGCCCAAGTGCCCAATGACCCATGAATGGATTAATAAATTGTGGTATATGTATACCATGGAATACTATGCAGCATTAAAAAAAATGGAGACTTTGCCTCTTTTATGTTTACATGGATGGAGCTGGAAAATATTCTTCTTAGTAAAGTATCTCAGGAATGGAAAAAAGTATATCCAATGTACTCAGCACTACTGTGAAACCAATTTATAATCGTTCACACTTGCATATGAAAAATGAAACACAACTATAGCCTAGGATATAGGAGGGAAGGGAAGGGAGAGGGGACGGGAGGGGGGTGAGTCCACAGAGGGAGAATTAGTAGGGGGCCCACACCTATGGAGCATATTGCAAGTACAAGTTGGATCTGTCAGGTGTAGAACACAAATGTCTTTTTTTTTTTTCTTGTGAACAGCTTTATTTGTATAAAAATACAAATATCACAGCATGGTTGAATTATAGTTTTTAAAATTTACATAATTGCAACTTTATTTACATAATTTTGATTTGAAATTTTTAGTTTATTAATTTCAATTAATATTTAAACTGTAAGTTTTTTTTTTATTAAATCATAGCTGTGTACATTAGTATGATCATGGGGCACCATACACTTGGTTCATTGACCGTTTGACACATTTTCATCACACTAGTCAACATAGCTTTCGTGGCATTTTCTTAGTTATTTTGCTAGGACCTTTACATTCCACATTTACTAGGATTCACATATACCTTTGTAAGATGCACCGCAGGCGTAATCCCATTAATCCCCCTCCCTCCCCTCCCTTTCCCCCTTCTCCCTAGTCTTAGGTTGTAACTGGGTTATAGCTTTCATGTGAAAGTCCTACATTAGTTTCATAATAAGGGTGAGTACATTGGGTACTTTAATGCCGTAATTGGGTAAATGAGGTGAAGGCTATGTTGCTTAGTAGGATGTAAACACTCCAGTTTGTACAAATAATCAACATATTGAATTCATAAAGGCATAAATGTATTTATGATCTATGTACAAATGACTTAATAAAAAAAGGACATAAAATAAAATAGTTACAGCACAGACTTCATAATTCTACTTCTGAGAATGTATCCCTCCCCTCGAATTCTAGAAACAGAAAAATCTGTGCAAATATATTTATCACAGCATGATTTATAAATTTAAAGAGGACCAAAAAATATTTCATAATAGACATTTGGCTATACAAAGGATATAAAATATATTTGGTCATTAAAATACTATGTATTAAGAGTTCCTAATAGCATGAAAAATGTGCAAGTAACTATCAAATATGTAACAAGTTATATAGCCTATAACAAAGTGTGTAAGAGAGTGGGTGAAGCATAAACTTTTAACTGCATACTTGGACAAGTAATCTAATCTCTCTGTGTCTTAGTTTCCTTATCTATAAAATGGGAATGATAGAATTTTAAAATGATGGCACCCTTCTTTGGTATGTGTCACTTGCCTGACACTGAGTATTCCATGGGTGCTGCCATTATTGTCGTATTTCCTGCAGTTATCACAGTAGACTCAGATGAAGAAGCCATCAGACACTGGCAAAGAGTATAAGTTCTGTAATGTGGTAAGGGGTCACTTCACCGAGATAGCTGTGTTGGGACAAGAGTCACAGAAGCACTCCCAGTTAGAGGTCAAACTTCTCATCCCTTACCCATCCACAGAGACACCCAGCCCCATCAATGCCACAGACCAGTGTGAAGAACCACCAGGTCCTTCGCAGGCTGCTGTGCCCTCCTGGCCCCTCCACACACTTCTGACCACTCAGCCAGTGCCTACCGGCCCTCCAACTGCAAACACTGGTGATAATCCCAGCACATCCCTAAGTGATCACCAGACATCAAAAGCTGAATTTGGGTCAGTTTTCTAGGATTTAGAATTGTGAAGTTTATTCCTGCAATTAAATGCTTAAAAACGAAGGTTCAAAATTATAATATAAAACATCATTGTAAGTATTCTATGAGAAATAATCCAGAATAGAAACCAAGAGTCAAATTAGTAAAGCCAAAATTATCCAGAAGTTACTTTCAAGTGGTAAATATCATGCGTGACTTATTGTGTTCTCTTTCAAATTTTATATTTTACAAAATTCTTTTATATGCACTGTTTCATAGACTAAAATGTAAACAAAAAAGGGATGAGGTGGCAATGATTTCCTGTATCAGATGTGATGTCTGTTTTGTTGATTTCTGTAAGGTGAGTGGTGTTTTTCAGGGGGAATTTCTATAACATGTTGGTAAGATGTAACCAAGCCAAATTTGAGCACTATCAGTATAAATTAGTATATTTTTAGTTGAAAGTACCAGAAAATACCTGATTAAACCTGAGAAACAAATAGAAGGAATTTATTAGTGATTAGCCCAGAAGTGGAGCTGCTTTCAGGGTGAGGATTAGTTCAACGGCTTAGTGAAGTCATCAAGAATCCTGTCCCTCCCCCCGTCCCTCCTTCTCACTCTCTCCTTCTTTGTCTGATTTTTGTTCCTGTCTTTCTCTCTCTCTGCCTCTATGAGGTTTGGTTCATTCAAAGGCTGCCTGTGTTTATCAGCAATAATCATGGACAGGCCTCCTCATTCACACATGTATAGAAGTCCTGATTGGAGCAACTTCAATGCCATGGTCATTCCTGAACTAGTCACTTTGGCTCAGAGAACGTGGTACACTAATTGTCTTAGGCCTGAGTTTCAAGCTTGTACCTTGTCAGTTAATGAGCTAAGAAAGATAGCATTATCCTGCTTGGTTCAGAGTGCAGCCCTACTTCCAAATGTTTAAATTCGAAAAGAAAATTGAAAAAGTAAAAAAGCTTAAACCCAACTCTTAGAGCTCTCTCTTTCCCCATTTCCTTTCTGCTGTTCTTCCTTAGGATTCTGTTTATGTTCTGCAGGACTGGTACTAATGTGTCCTCCCATCCTTTGGCAGGGATGTAACATCTGTGTTCACTGTCCTCTCCGGGCTCCACAGAAACACACCCTAACTCATCTAATCCCGTTCCTGTGACCCAGAAACCCCTGTCGCACTCAAGTCATGGCCTCGAGGTCATGAGGTCCTTGTGTTGGTTTCCCCTTCAGCTCCTCTGAGTCTCCTTTGTTTCCTCAACCACTTCGGTGCCCCTATGAGGAGGCCTTGGTGACCCAGTTACATGATGTGTGACATGGTGAAGCTGTTTTCAGACCCATCTCACCCAGTCATCTCCCCCCTGAGTGATTGCTCAGCACATGACTTGATTAGAAAATAACGGCCATGAGACTTGGGTTGCCTGGGCCACACCTGGAGAGCCTGGTGCTGGCTCCTCCAAAATAGCTGTTTCTATGCACTCTGCTGGGTACTTAACCTTCTACTCTCTTCTTTTATTATTAATATTAAATCATAGCTGTGTACATTAATGCGATCATGGGGCACCATACATTGGTTTTATAAACAGTTTGACACATTTTCATCACACTGGTTAATATACCCTTCCTGGAATTTTCTTAGTTATTGTGTTAAGACAGTTATATTCTACATTTACTAAGTTTCACATGTACCCTTGTAAGATGCACTGCAGGTGTAATCCCAACTGTCACTCTCCCTCTGCCAATCCTCCCCCCTCCCGTCCCTCCTTCTCCCCATTCCCCATAATTTTAGGTGATAACTGGGTTATAGCTTTCATATGAAAGCCAAAAATTAGTTTCATAGTAGGGCTAAGTACATTGGATACTTTTTCTTCCATTCTTGAGATACTTTTCTAAGAAGACTATGTTCCAGCTCCATCCATGTAAACATGAAAGAGGTAAAGTCTCCATCTTTCTTTAAGGCTGCATAATATTCCATGGTGTGCATATACCACAGTTTATTAATCCATTCGTGGATTGATGGGCACTTGGGCTTTTTCCATGAATTAGCAATTAAGAATTGGGCTGCAATAAACATTCTGGTGCACATATCTTTGTCATAATGTGATTTTTGGTCTTCTGGGTATATACCTAGCAGAGGAATTATAGGATTGAATGGCAGGTCTATTTTTAGATCTCTAAGTGTTCTCCAAACATCTTTCCAAAAGGAATGTATTAATTTGCATTCCCACCAGCAGTGCAGAAGTGTTCCCTTTTCTCCACATCCATGCCAACATCTCTGGTCTTGGGATTTTGTGATATGGGCTAATCTTACTGGAGTTAGATGGTATCTCAAGGTAGTTTTGATTTGCATTTCTCTGATGATTAAAAATGATGAGCATTTTTTCATATGCACCTGTCTTCTTCAGAGAAGTTTCTCTTCAAGTCCCTTGCCCAGACTAAGATGGGATCACTTGTTCTTCTCTTGCTTATACATTTGAGTTCTCTGTGGATTCTGGTTATTAAACCTTTGTCGGAGACATAACCTGCAAATATCTTCTCCCATTCTGAGGGCTGTATGCTTGCTTTACTTACTGTGTTCTTGGCTGTGCAGAAGCTTTTTAGTTTGATCAGGTCCCAGTAGTGTATTTTTGAAGCAGCTTCAATTGCCCGGGGGGGTCAGTATCAGTCACATTTCAAAGACCAGCCTCTATTCCACCTTCCTAAGAGTTAGAAAGTATCTATTAGAATTTGCTTTGCTGGTTAAAGATACTTTTAGCTGGGTTGCTGATCTCTCCCACAATGCCCCCTTTGCCTAATTATGCTTGACCTTGTATAGTTAGTAACAGTTCATTTGTAAATAAACAGAAGATAAATTCCTTGGGGATTCATACCTGGCATGTATTTCCCTATATATGCTACTATATCTAGCCCACTATGAAGAACATTTTCTCGTTCTAAAAACATTTACTTAGAAACTATTACATTCAAGGTACTGTATTAGATGCTGCTGCAAACAAAATATAAAGACACAAGGTCCCTAGTCTCAAGGAAAGTCTTCATTTAGTATAGGAGCGAAGGCAAGTAGGACAATGGTTATAATGGAAGAAATAGAAGAAAATGCTAAGAATAAGTGTTTTGGAAGTAATTAGAAAAAATGATAATGGGAAAGAGAAAGGCAAAATAAATGGCAGGCTGTGAATCGAATAT
This sequence comes from Nycticebus coucang, assembly GCF_027406575.1. Classification (NCBI taxonomy): domain Eukaryota; kingdom Metazoa; phylum Chordata; class Mammalia; order Primates; family Lorisidae; genus Nycticebus; species Nycticebus coucang. The sequence continues at coordinate 13,687,619 of NC_069796.1, forward strand.
TTTATTTTATTTATTTGACATTTGATCAGTCTGAAACAACATAAGTGGCAGGCTGTGAATAGAATATTTTATTTTATTTTTACATTTCATCGCTGTGAAAGAAAGGAAAGGAAGAGGGGGTTTTTCTAGGTCTTGCGAGTCCACCCTTTACTCTGAAATCCTGGGCCAGTTAGACTGAAACAGAATTGTCTGAAGGATTTGATGCATTCTGGCAAGAGGTCATTGCAGGTAGTTTAAAACCAGGCCTGGGTTTAGATTAGAGGAAGGTGTCTTTGAGGTGTCTCAGGGATACAACTGCCACAAGAGGGTAAATAAATAACCTCTGGTGAAAATGGAGGTGTTACTCTGCATTTCATGAACCTTGTTGGTTGCACTCAGAAGGTGAAAGGTAACACAGACTGTGGAAGTTCAAATGCAAGAGAGAGGACCCCAGGGTGGAAAGGACCAGAAGAGGCTCCATAGATAAGAACAAGATAGAACAATCTTAGCAAAGTACAGAGGCAGTAAACTTGGATACATGTCAATACACTGAAACCAATTTGCCAAAAAAACAAACAAACAAAAAAAAAACTCAATTTTGCATCCTGGCCACTGGGCAAGTTGACTTTGGGGCAATTGGCCTACTTTTGGAAATCTTGGGAATAAACATATATATAGAAAAGAGGTCAGGAAAACAGTTTTATTGACCTCCGACTAGGTATCAGGCACTCTGGCTGGCATTTTGTATATATCATTTCACCTTCTCAGTAAGGCTTGAAAGAAGATATTAATTATGCCAATTTCTAGATGATAAAATCTGAAAATTATAGCACATTAGGGTGGTCCAGGATCTCACAATTACTTAGCCGAAGGGCTATGATTGGAGCATAGATGTGCTTGGCTTTTCTTCAGTTTCTGCTTCAGTACCAGGTCCAAGTACCTACCGCAGTAGGGATATTGGTAGAAGTAGGTTTATAAAGGCAGGCAGTGGCCACAGCTTGACTGCTACACCAAAGAACCTGAACGGGACAACTGGGGACCATTAATGGATTAGAAGAAGAGTGACAGTACCTGATTTTTGCTTCTTGAGAATTAATTTTTTTAATCACATGCCTAGGGTCAGGGAGACCACATTAAATGCCTGTTACAATGGGTCCAGTGGTAATAAATATCTAAGTAGGGCTGCAAATGCAAATTGGTAGAAGAAAACAGATTTAAGAGAGGTAGAATGATGAGGTAATAGAAATTGGGGATCGATCGGATATAGAGAACTAAAAAAAGAGAAGATACTAGGATGAAAATACCACTGAAGAAGTTTGGAAGCCACTCTAAAGAACAAATTCTGGAGAAAGGATGACGTTATATTTCTGACATTTAGAATTTGTGGTATCAATTGTGTACACAGCAGAGATGTCCTTGTGGCAGATGGAAATCTGTGACTTGCCCTTGGAACAAGTTTTGGCTGAGATATAATTTAGAAGTCATTTACATAAAAAGGGAGTAGCTGTCATATACTTCATTTTGAATAAAATTTTTTAGAGAATAAGATAGTCAGAAAAGAGAGTGGGACCAAGAATTAAACCTCTAAGCAATGAAGAGAATCCATAGAAGAAGAAGGGTCGCTCAGAGAAGGGAAGAAATAGAAGAGAACATTGATGTTCAGAAGACTGCAGCAAAATCGGAGGACATTTAGTAGTAAAATTAATATTTCTGAGAATTTGAGTAAGCTGAGACTGAACACCATTCATACTTCAGTGAGTGGAGAAGTCACTCGTAATATGTTAAGACCAGGTAGTGTAGAATGGTGGCCGAGAAAGATACAGCCAAGGTCAGGGAGTGGGTGGTGAGTGGCCCGGAGGGTCAGCCACTGTAAACTCATTCTTCCAGGAGGTTGCTTGTATAGGGAAAATGCGAGAACAGACAGGAATCTTGAGTCAAAGTATAGGACAGGAGACACCTGAAAATGTAGTCAAAAGCAAAGAATCCAGAGGAAAGAATTAACTGATGATACGGGATGGAGAAGGAATGCTTGGTGGAGAGGCTTCCAAGGGAGACAGAGGCAATGGGTCAAAGGTACCTATGGGAAACTTGATCTTGGACACAAGACAAAACTCTGCCACTTGGCAAAATAAAAATTGCAAGATGGGTTACAGTATTAAGAAAGTTTGGGATGAGAAATAAAGGATCAAGGGTCTTGGGCAATTTGCTCCTGAAAAAAGGACCAGAGGCAGGCTGTGTGCAGATGTATTATTCAGAAGATTATCCCAGGAATGCAGAGTGAGGGGCGATTAGACAGGAGGGAAGGAAAGAAAACAGAGACGCAGGACTGAGGTGGCCACCAGTGCTCTGTCCCGTGGGTATGTTCTGAGAGTCTTAGGAGATGATCTAAGAAATTCTCCATTAGTCAAAGTCATCCTCGTGGGTGTTACCTGCTGCACACCTGGGTTTGCATGTGTGATGTTGGTTGGGTTTCCACTCCTTGATCTCAGAGAAGCCCCAGAGCAGGTCATGAGAGTGCACAGGTGAGGTGAGGCACTGTCACAGAACACCTGTGCAAAGCCCTTCAAAGTCAGAGTGGAATTGGTCTCCATGTTTGTGACTGAAAGAACAGTGAGGCTGAGAGACTGTGAAGTGAGGCCTTGGGTGCATGTCACCCTTCACTTAGACCCTCTCCTGCCCACAGAAGGGCTGTCACGGAGCCATAGTCAAGGTGACAACCAGCCCCAAGGCTCACCTTAGACTTTGTGAAACAGTGCCAGTGACCCTAAGGTTATAATTGATGTTAATCATCCTCTTCCTAATTTCTCTCACCCTAAACTTCACTTCAGAGCCCCTGGATTGCTTATGGAAAGATAACACCAGCCTTCATTTCCAAGGTTCCTAAGCCTTTGGTTGCCTTGTCATTGTCAGGCTGTGATGGCCACAGTTGACCATTCACTATTACCACCCCATAAGGAAGAAACAACAGCCCCACTGAATTCTCTTGATTCCAGACCTACCCTCCTACCCATAATCCTAGCTCTGACAGTGAGCAGGGAAAGTAACCCACCAGCATTCTCATTCTTTTCTTTGCCTGCTAGTCCATTGACATTAAGAATCCAAAGTTTATAACAAGGCATTAGTCCTTTCTCTGAATCTTTACCATGTTTTTTTAAATATAGAAAATATTTTAATAATAAAAAATATCGAAAATCCAAACTTTAAAGGGGCATAGTAAACATTTAACAACAACAACAACAAAACCCAAAACATGTAGTTGCTCAGTGTTAATTTCCAGCGTACTTACTATGCATTCATAAAAGTATGATATATAACAGAAAAAGAAAGACTTCTACATGGAAACCAACAGGCCATTTGAAACCAATAAAGTTTATATTTAGTAACATTCTTTTACTTTAGATTTAAAAAGCTAGAGAAATGAAAGTTCTATTTTTATATAAATGAAAATATTTCAGATATGCATTAAGAATAGACTTTTAAAATAATTTTTATTTCAGAATGTTAGGGGGATAAAAGTGTTCTTGTTACGTCAATGAATTACATAATGCTGAAGTCAGGGCTTTTAGTGTGTCTGATGCCAGAATAGTGTTGCAGCCTGGTTTCTTGGTGAGGGTGCCTCCTATGCCTACTGAGAGTCAAGACCCTGCTCCATAGAACTCAAGTTTTCTGGATCAGAAGCACATTGTCCATAGGAGGGTCACTAGGAATGATGGTGAGTGGGGCACGGCCTTTAGTGCTGGTTTTGTGTATTCCGGCTATTGGAGATGCAGCTCCTCTTATTATCTATCGACTCAGCACACTCATCTCATCTTAGAGCACGTGCCCAGGGCCGCAGGGTGCTTACTTCCTGAGCGGGGTCTTGCTGGGCCTTTAGTGGCCATTCCACCATTCCATTGGCCAACTGCTCTGGGAGATGAGGTAAGACCTGGGAATTCTTTGATCATGGACATGCTGTTGTCCTGCTTAACCCTGAAGTGGGTTTCTCAGTCTGAGTGAACATTGTGTACATTCTGTGTGATACTTCAGGCCTTCCTGTAAGTCCCAGGTGACGGCACCTGCCACAGAAGTGAATTGAAGAAGATATCTCTTATCTGGACTAGGTAGCAACACTTCTAAAGGAAACTCATTTTACCTCGGGGTAAGAAGGGTCCAAGTTACTGATCTCATCACCCAGCAGCAGATAAGTCGTGTTAAGGAAAAGCAAGATACCAGGGTTCAACTCTGGTCTCTGGTACTGACAGGTCGGCATTTGCAGGATCAGTGGCTGGCTCAGTCCTGGTGAGAGGAAGCCTGTGTTAGGCTCAGCTGTGGTGCCCAGTTGCTTCTAACTATGGCTATTTCATTCATGGATCCATTGGGCCAGCCTTGGAGTATCTGGGAAGAGATATGGGTTGACATCCACCACACAAGTCAGGCTGGATACTCATTTGTTGAGTGCTGTTCCACAAGGAATGTTCTCTAGCCAACATTAGAATAGAACACAAAAATCCATACTCTCTTTCACTACTTTACGTCCTTCTGTGCCCATCTATTCCCCAGAATGTCTTGTCTACACTCATATATTAACATATCCATTCTGGGCTGCTGCCTGGTAGGACAAGTCATTCCCCAGTGCCCAGAAGAACATGAATATCCATATTCACGCTATGCAAAATGGAAAACAAGAACACTGGTCAATGCTCTGCCCACTGGAGGAATTTTCCTACAATACTATCTTCAGGCCCTAGGTGAGGAGATAGCCAGCAGCAGCTGATTTTCGGCTAGAGCCAACATGACAGGCCACTGTGTCTGCAAACAGGTTTGAGGTTTCTCTCCCCATCAGTTGGTTGTAGGGAACATCTCACGAGGCGGTAGGCGTAAGTTAGTGGAGGGGAGTTGGCAGAGTCTGGGCCAACCCATCATGTCATTTCTTTAGGCACGTTGTACCCAGTCAGCTCAGCCAGGAGCACAGCATTTCTGCAATGCTGTAGACCAGGCGTCCTCAAACTTTTTAAACAGGGGGCCAGTTCACTGTCCCTCAGACCGTTGGAGGGCTGGACTATAGTTTAAAAAAAACTATGAACAAATTCCTGTGCACACTGCACATATCTTCTTTTGAAGTAAAAAACAAAACGGGAACAAATACAATTCACACGGCCTCATGTGGCCCGCGGGCCGCAGTTTGAGGACCCCTGCTGTAGACTATGTGTATTGTATGTATTCTGACACGGAATAACTATAATGATCGAAGCTACCTACGCTTAGGATGTTCTGAATCTTGTCATAGCCAGCTCCCAATAGGAACTTTGATCATACAGTCACTTGGTGGCCCATATCCAAGTGCTTCATATTAGCCCTGGGCCACACAGCATGCCGGAAGGGTTGGTCAAATGTCAAGTAGGCATTAGCCTTGCTGAGGAGGCCTGCAGGTCTGTGCTGCAGCTGTCCTCTGGGGTGGAAACGCCACACAGCATCCTTAGCCCTGTCAGTAGGACTCTTGCTAAAATGGCAGACAGTTTGTCCCATAGCCTGGAACTGAAGCAGAACCCTTTCTCTCGGGGCTCCTCCCCAACTGACAGCTTTTCAAGTGTTCAGACAAATTGATCAGGAGGTTTTCCCCAGCAGTAACATGTTACCTTCAAGATCTAACAGACCTCCCTGGTGCCTGCTTTCCAGGGGTGAGGGCTTTGGGCGTGGCACTTTGTCTTTTATCAGAGAGAACGTCCCCACATGCCATTTGACCTTTGGGGTCCTAAACTATTTCGCCAAAGTAATAAGATACCTGAGTTTTTAGATGAAACCAGACAATATCTTGGACAGGAAAAGTTTTATATCAGAACTTCTTAACTATAGCAGGAGAATAACTATAATGATTTGAAGAGAACTCTGAGAATACCTAGGGTTGAGGGAGAGTGTGTAAGAGAGGAACAAACTTGTAGGGTGAAGTGGAGGAGTTCCCTCACCAGGGCTGGATTCGAATTCTTAGACAAGGCATAGTTGCAGCCCTCTGCATGGCAGAGAAGTTTACTGGGTTTCCCAGGCTAAAGACGTTCTACAGTCTCTGGGATGCAAGCGGGCCATGGCAGGCTGGGGTGGGCTCCCGGAGGCCATGGGGTTCAGGAAACTGCTCCACGTGGTGCGGGTGCCAGGGTGTGCCCTGTGTGGGGACAGCCAAGAGAAACAAGATGCGTCGAGGCTGGTGGGTGGGCAGGCATAGGGAGTGAGGGCGCCAGGAGCTTGCTCACCAACCAGGCAGCAGAGGTCCAAGGTCCTTGGTGTCCACATCTGGAAGGCCTCAGCCAGGTTGTCCCTGGGCCAGGGCTGAGGCTGCAAGCTCCACTAGGGATTGTGTGCTCTGGGGGTGCAGCTAAGGCAGGCACTGCTGGGTGTTCACATACGTGTGTGCACACACACGCACACTCACACATGCACACACATGCCCACACACGTGCACACGTGCACTCACACATTCACACACACACACATTCAGTCTTCTGCTATTTTGCATATTAGGAGCAAAATGAAGCAAAACCCCTATGCAAAGGAACCAGGCAGAGAAGCCCCTTTCTCCTGCAGTGTCCCTCTAGTGCCCCCTATTGACAAACATCGATGTCATGCTCGCTGTAAACCAGCGGTTACCACGAAGTAGGGCGTAAAGGGCAGAGAGACAGAGTGGGACAGGTATTCGGTCTCTCCCCTGCAGCGTGCACGTTTGTTACTGGGGTAATTGTTGTCTCTTGATGACCAGGTCTGATAACACACTGTCACCAACTGTAGTGAGACGCATGATGTTCTTTGGTGTGTAAGGCGATCAAGGCCTCCGTGGATGGTATTGTGACAGAGACAGCAGAGGTCTCAGAGCCCTGGAGCAAGGCAGTGAATGTGAATTGGTGTCTTTACTGTTTGAAGGCAAACTGCTTTGATTTTCTTTACTGCAGGGGATTAGGAAAGACGACAGACCTGCTGCACAGCGTTCACAGATCTAGACTGCCTGCCGGTGCCAGGCTGTGTGCTGATCTCTCAGTGAGGACACTGCAGTTGGCACAGAAGCTGCGATCAGGGCCACCACTCAGTGGTCACTTTCTGGGCGTGGTATCCTGCATCATACTCTAGCCGCTTGTGCAGAAGCCAAACAGACATATTGAATGGGCATGTAATCGGGGATGTCTTTGGTCCTTTAGGTCTTTGATGGTGGCACTAACCTCTGCAATTCCTCCTGGAACATGGCACTGTTTCTCATTTACTATTTTAATTGTATGTGTATGGGGGGCGAAGTTTATGAGGCTAACACTTGACCCTTTCTACAAAAGTGGATCCTACCTCACTGGCCAGAGAACAAAAGCAAGAGTTCTACCAGCCATCGGTCACGTGTACCCCAACTGTACCCTTAGGGACCAGGAATATAACCCCAGGATGGGTCTGAAGACCTAATGGAAATGTGGGCAGAAAATTTACCACCTGCCATCTATCAGTCCATGATGTAATCAAGGGATTTTGGTCCAGGAGACTGTGTCCAGTAGCCCTTGCAAAGTATGGGTATTACCTTCTACCTAGTGCCGAGTTACCTGTAAAGGGCTGTAGGCACACTTAAGGAAGGATAATGAGAATGTTAATTTACACACTTGTGAACACGACACGGTTATCTCTCAAGTTTTCCCCTCGTCCCCGTTAGTCAGTGGTTTCTGGGACTGTGAACTAACTTGGATCAGAGACTGAATGAGGAATACTGATTTATTCCATTGCAGCAACTGACATCAGAATTATTCTTGCCAATTCCTGATTAAAAATAAGGTCTGACAGTAGCTTCTGTTTATATACATCCTGTTCCTAGTAATGCTACTCTTGTGGGTCTGACTGCCACTCTGGTCTGGTCTTGTTGCCTATTGTGGTAATCATGTCAACTTTGCCTCTGATGGTTAGGTGCCACTCACCTGATTCTGCTATTCTAAAATAGTATCATCCTCTTTGATAGCACAGAATCCAATTTCATGATCATATCTCTTATTGTAAACCATGTCCTATAGTGAATAGTCGCCGCTATACTGCTCACAGACGCCAGGGTTCCTTCACCAGTGCATTCCTGATTTCTCTAAGGAAAGGGAAGACCGGGCACCATGCTCGTGCCTGTAATCCAGCACTCTGGGAGGCCCAGGTGGGCGGTAGATTGCTTGAGCTCAGGACTTTAAGACCAGCCTGAGCAAGAGAGAGACCCTGTCTCTACTAAAAATAGAAAAACTAGCCAGGTGTCGTGGCAGGTCCCTATAGTCCCAGCTACTGGGGAGGCTGAGTCAAGAGGATCACTTGCTCCCAGGAGTTTGAGTTTGCTGGGATGACGGCACTCTACCCAGGGCATTGGAGTGAGGTTCTGTCTCTAAATAAATAAAACAAATAAATAAATAAATAGAAAAGGGAAATTCCCTGGGCCTTCTGGAAAAATAGTCAGGGAGTGAGTTCTCCGATTGCATATAATAAATCCATTCTAACATTCCTGCCTCCTCAAGATGTCCAATCTCAGTGCTCTGCCAAGACAGTTTCACCTTGTTTAATGTTGGCCATTGTTGAGGCCGAGCTGCAAGGAGCATCCAGCAGCCTGTCAGGGCTGAGTCCATGTGCACCTGCTGGGACACTGACCATTGGTCTGCTTTCTTCCTCCCCACACCCCTGACCAAGATCTTCATGATCTACTCCTACATCTGTTCTCATTCCTCCCGATGTGTATGTTTATATGTAAATGTGTGTATATGTATTAACTGATCCCTTGTTCTTATTTTCTCCCAGAGGGGTAACTATGTTTCCCCTACCAGGCTTTGCTGAAGTTTTCTATTCCATCCCAGTCTATCATGGCTGAGAATAATTGTGAAGCCACTGCATGCCGGGGATTCGCCACCATCCTACTTAAGACAATAGAGTCCCTATTGCTGTTTGATTGTTTAAAATCCCATCCTAGTATCTTTCTATACCAATCCTGGTTCCAAGCATTTTATCCTTGGTTCTTCCGAAGGTCCAGCTTGAAGCGAAGACTTACAGGCAGTCAGTCTAATTTGGAAGTGATCCTAGTGAGTGGGCTTGGGGAGTGAAGCAGAGGATCATGCAACCTGAAAGTGTTGCATTATTGAGTTGGCCACATTGCAGATGGCTGGTACTTGCTTGACCCTCCATTTGTCAAGAATAGCCTCATGCTCATTAACTCCCTTGAACTTGTAGGTTACATATGCGTTTCCATTGTGTCACCACATCCCAGTATCAGGGACCACCAGAGCAGGACGCAAGAACGCAGCGCTTGTCAGCATGTGTGAAGCTGCTGAAGCCAGTGTGGAGCCTATGGTCTTGATGACGGCCATAGTGAGAGCTGGAGCTGGGAAGGCGGGAAACATTGCACATTGCATGACTTTGTCCAGATCACTGAGGGAGCATACATCAGTCACCAAGATGCATGGATAGATGACGGGGTGCATGGATTAGTACTAAATGAAAAATTAATAGATCCCTGCTAATAGAGTCTCTGCTTCAAGCGTTGATTTATGAAACCAAAAGTTTATGCGATATTATTTCCTTTCTGAAGGGGAAAGTGACATTTTGCTGATGCTTATTAAATATAGAAAACTTTTTTTCATGTCCTAACAACTGTCATTCAAAGGAATTGGTTATTATATAGCTTTATTCATTCCAGGACTCAAATCTATTAAAGAAGCTGGATTATTTAATTTGGAGGATGCTAACAATTATACTCTTGCATTTGTGTCTATTGAGAACCATATTACCTTTAAAATGCTTTATTTGGGCCAATGGTTTTACCTCAGGCAGACAAAATTGGACATAAGGTTTCAGAGGTAAATAGCAATTTAGAGTTAAAAATTAAGTACCATACATAATGAGGCTCAATTATCAAGGCCAAGTCCACCTTTCAGCTTTATCACTCAAGAGAGGCAAGATAATAACATGACATCAAGGTTTTTAGACTAGATTTTCTTGTCATGTTATATACACTCCTGCAAGAATCCAACTTGCAAATTACAGGCTTATGCTGTGGGTCTAACTTGCATTGTGTATAAGGTGAAGGCTCTTAATGCATTTTCTCCAAACATTAGGAAAGATGGAACAAAAATTCATTAAAAATTATTACTTTGTAGGAAAGGCAGCATGTGGACAGGCCAATGGACATAACGAGGAGAAGGGAGATGAAATCACTGTTCCTTTGTCAGGAAAAACCACTGGGACCCATGTTGCATGCCAGGCTAGGTGCTGATAGGATTGTGGAAGGCTGGGAAGAAGTCGCTGTCCAGAAGAGTCAACCATGAACTACACAGACAAATGTAATATAAGCCAGAATGTGATGGGTGCTGCAGGGAAAAAGCGCAAAGTGACTCTGGTTCAAGGAACAGAAAGAAAATATGAGCAGGTACTAGTGTGGCATTGGGAATGGCTTTACAGATAGGCTCGAGTCCAAAACGAGCCTTCAAGAGATAGGGTAGATTTTGAAAGGTGAAAATTGAGGTGGAATGGCATCTGGGGAGAGAGTAGCTCTGTTGTCCTTCTAGACCCAACCCAAGTGCAGCTTCTTTCACAAAGACTCTCTTTATTCCTCTCGAGTTGCAGGAGTTACTTAAAACTTTTGTGCCTCTTCTCCAGTGCCTGTCACGTCCTGTCTTAGATTATTCTTGCATGCAAGTCACAGCGCCCCATCCCTGCCAGAGCCTGAGAGCCGGGTTCCAATCTGGGCACCAGTATTCATCACAGCACTCCAGAGAAAGTAAAACCCAGGCATGAATGGGAAAGACGCGGTGGCTCGCCTGTAATCCCAGTACTCTGGGAGGCTGAGGCCGGTGGATTGCCTGAGTTCTTGGGTTCGATACCAGCCTGAGCCAGAGCGAGACCCCATCTCTAAAAACAGGTGGGCATTTTGGCGGGTGCCTGTAGTCCAGCTACTCAGGAGGCTGAGGCAATAGAATCACTTGAGCCCAAGAGTTTGAGGTTGCTGTGAGCTGTGATGGTACAGCACTCTACTGAGGGTGACACAGTGAGACTCTGTCTCAAAAAAGAAAGAAAGAAAGAAAGGCAGGCCGTGAGAAGCATGGAAGGCAGGTTTTTTCAGGCTTATTTTGCCATTTTTTCTTCTGTTTCCCTTATGAGACTTTATTCACCTGTGAAATCTTCCTTTCTGCTCTTTGGCAATGTGCCCTCTGGGTTTGCACACTAGACAGGAGAGAGAAAGAGAGGGGGTGAGAGAGACAGAACCCCCATAATATGCAGACACCTGGTGCCCCAGCCATGATACGCCACATGACAAGTGTGGGAACCTACAGGAACACAGGCTGCCTTTCCAAGATGCTTTATAGAAGGGCAGTGCAGAAGGCACACGCTTCATTTTCTTTTCTCTATGGAAAAAGCATCTAAACACACATTAAAGGGAGGGCCAGATAAAAAACTAAGTGTCTGTTACTTTAGTAATTAATGTAGGACAGTTCAACATTTATAGAATGTCATTTTCTGAGAAACTCAGTTTCCCAGAGGGAATGTGAAGATCCCTCCTGAAATACTCCAAAGGGTACATTTTTTCAAAGTACTGTTTATTAAAATGTGTTCAGAGAAAACTGGAAAATTATAGCATAGCAGCTGTGACTGTCGGAGGCATAAATATTTCATAAATTATAAGTTCTTAAAAGGTGACACTAAGTATGAAAATGGGTGGATGAAATTGCAGTCTCCTATTTTATTAAGCACGGTTGGAAGCAGAGGGCAAACTGGGACGGGAAAAGGAGTCTCTGTGCTGCCTATGTTGGGTGAAGGGTCCTGTTTTTAAAGCAAAACTCATTTCCCCTTTCCTGAAAATCGGTGAGAATGCATGGGGAAGTGAGGTTTGGTGCTGTCTCAGGTGCAATATATTGTGATAGTCCCATTCATTCCTCAAAGTCTACCCTCTTCCAGCCACTCGACAGTTGCCTGCCTCTCACAAGACTAGGACCAGAGAAACTTCCTTGTGGGAAATTCTGCTCATCTGCAAATTTGAGCAGTGACTGGCTCGCATGAACAGTAAGCCGAAGTGGACTTTGTGACCTTGTGTCTCTCTGTATCCAGCACATTATTATGTTTTTAAATATTAGGCATTGATAAATTTCCTCCTAAAAAATAATGGCACAGACTCGACTGGACCTAGTCCAGGCATGTTCTCAGAACTTGAAAAACGTAAATAAAATGGCCTTTCATTTATTGTCTCCTTCGTGGCTGAGGAGGGTACTCTTTGGATTCTAGAAATTGAAGTGATTGTATTAGCAATGACTGATTTATAAAATGAGCAACTCAGCAGTCTCATCGCAATGACCCTGAGTATGGAACCTGTCCAGTGAAAGGCTGCATTTGGCTAATGGCCCTGGGCAGGCTTCTTCATTTATAGTTGGATGAAATTAAAATTTTCCTTTTCGAAAGTTTATTTTCACTGTTTTTTGGCAAGCTCCCTCTCTCGTGGCAAATCACTTCTCATGCCCTCTCTATCCACTTTGTGCCTGCATTGATCTGAAGGAGTTTTTTGCTTTTTGTTGTTTTGTCAAGATTCCCATGCAGAATGCCTAATACAGGGCCATTTCTGAGGTGTTCAATTTATCACTGTTGTAACTCTTAAGGTCTTTTGCATGGATTAGAGATGAGCCTTTGGTTTCATTTTCAATATGCTTGATTTGGGTTTTCACATTTTTGCTCTGCTATTTACTATACTTAATAGTTTGAGCCAGTACAATTTCTCCGAACCTCAGTTCCTCATCTGTAAACAGGAAAAATCATACCCTCTCACAGGCTCCGCGAGGTTTAATAAAATGATGCATGCAATATGGTTTCCGATTCTGAAAGTGCAGAACTGAGAGAAAGACACGTCCAAACCTCACCATGAATTATTTTCCTGTGTTATCTACTCCTTTTCCCATCAGTGAATCAAGGATTCACCTTTAGTGAGTGGGTAAAATGAATGGAAAAGAAAGCTCTTAGGAGCCACCATGAGAGAAATCCCTCTGGCTGTCTCAGCCCCCTGTGAGTAGGACTATTGAAATGCTCATTCCCAGGAGGGGCACTGCCCAGCTTTCTCACTGCTTCCTGGCGAGAGTTTCTGAAACAATCTCCAATCTCTCCTCTTCCTGCTGCTGGCTCTTGGAACAGGCTGTCCAGGCATTTGCAGCTTGGCAACCAATACAATGAATTGTTCCTCTTTAAAATAACTCAAATCACTTGGTTGGGCTTTCCCCTAAGACTTTTCTCCTTTGGTTCATCCTGTAGAAATAAAATAGAAAAAAAAAAAAAAAAAGAAATATATATATACACACATATATATGTATATAAATGTCCACCTGGACCCAGCCTAAACCTATCTTCTCCTGTCCTGTACAAACTTCCATATGGTCAAGAACCCAAGGGTTGTCCTTTTCCAGAAAAGCTGACCCTGCCCAAAATTCTTAACACTAATACATGGATCAAATGGAACCCTAGGAACATTTATATTTGCAGAAGTATGTAAGCTGTCCTCATGTGCATTCCTGCGGGGCTTAAACCCTAATGATTGAGGAAGGTATAAAATGGAAAAATCAGATATAACTAGAGAAGATTGCACTTGACATAATTTCCTAGCAACCTCTTAGTTTTCAAGGCAATGTTTATTTTATATAGTGCTTTTCAAAGTGATGCCTTTAAAATTATTGCTGTGTAACGTGGTTAATTTTCTCAGTAACATATACAGCCCAAGGAATATCTATGATAAGACTGGAAAATGCAAATTGTCAATAATTGCACAGCGCCTTGTTAATTACATTTTAGGCTAGAAATGTGTTTTCCCCATTTGCTGTGTTGCTGTTACTTTTATCAGCTACCTTGCCTCTCTGGAACCTTGTTTTGATCTCTGTAGAAAAGAGGATGTTAGCCTAAGTTGCTGTTGTATTTTCCCTTTGTTTCTGTTCATTTATTTTCCACTTAACAACACTCCTGGACAGTTAGCTTTATCACTCAAACACTTATTTTGAAAAGCCATCGAGTTTTCACTTTCCTTCTGCTGGATCATTGAATGTTTTCACCTTGTTCAAATTAAAATAGACCTTTCACGAGGACTTCAAGAATCCCCACTTGATTAGTTTCAAGGAGGATTTAATTTCCCTTCGCCACAAAACAGTTAACTACAGCCAAAAATTTTCACTGAACTCTTCAGACTCTTAACAACTCTAGGTATATAAGATAAAGTCATTTATATGCATATAGCCATAAAAAAAAACAGCCAGTAAAATAAGCTCAGTATATCACATTATGTATATATTCTTTTGCTAGTAGCTTCAATCAGCAAAACTGTCACAGCAATGATAAAACATGCTGACTCCTAGACAAAGACAAAGATGAAATTTACTACCCGGAAGCGTGAGGTTTGCTCACAGCAGCTCACTTGGGAAAGTGACCCAGAGATCTGGGCCCGTCTGCAAGGTATCGGCGGAGATGACCTGCCCTCAGACTCTTTAGATTCTAAATCATTTTCGATTTGTGGATATGCGTATCACAGAGGCATCTTCCGTTAGTGTATGTCCATTTCCGCTCTTCAACTCTGAAGACATGTGTTTTGCAGCTATGTGGCCCTCTCCTAGTCATTTTACAGCACTTCTTTTTAAAAATACTTCCTGAAGTTTACTCTTGGAAAAGTCAAGGAGTCTTACTGGGTGCTTCATACAAGTCTTTGTACAGCCTTTTGGCTTCTGAAATCATTGTTCATTTAAAAGTCACTTTTTTGGCCGGGCACAGTGGCTCAAGCCTGTAATGCTAGCATTTTGGGAGGCTGAGGCAGGAGCATGGCTTGGGGTCAGGAGTTCAAGATCAGCCTGAGCAAGAGCAAGAGCCCCAGCTCTATGAAAAAAAAAAAAAAATTAAAAAATTAGCCACTCATGGAGGCATAGGCCTATGGTCCCAGCTACATGGGAGCCTAAGGCAGGGGGATCCCTTGAGCCCAGGAGTTTGAGGTTCCTGTGAGGTATCATGATGTCACTATTCTCTAGCTGGGGCAATGGAGTGAAATCCCGTCTCATATGTAAGAAATAAATAAATGTCATTTTGTTGTTGTTTACATAACCAGACAACTACTTATTCAATTTGGACAAACATTTCATTCCCCATTGCTTTTGCACAATGGTTTCACTGCAATGGTTTCACAGATCACTTTCCTTAGCTCTGTCATTTGAGTGTAGCTGTTTATGTAGCACATGAGCAACATAGGAGGAGCCCCTTTATAACACAACTTTTTTTTTTTTTAATCAATAGACTTTTTAGAGCAGTTTTAGGTCTATAGAAAAATTGAACAGAAAATACAGGGTTCTTACCTATGACCTCTCCCCTGCACAGAGTTAACCCCTGCTAACATCGCTCATTGGTGTGAAACGTTTGTTACTATTAGTAAACTGATACTGTTACATTATTATTAACTAAAGTCTATAAGTTGCATTAGGGTTCTTTCTTTGTGTTAAAAGGTGGATTTTGACAAGTACATAATGTCATATATCCACCATTATGGCTTGATATAGACTAGTTTCACCCTAAAGATGCCCTTTTATCTAGTCATCTTTTTCCCTTCTGTCACGTCCCCTGAAGTCCTGGAAACCACTGATCTTTCTACCCTCTGTATGGTGTTGGCCATTTCTAACTCAACTTTTCACTCATCAAACTTTTTTTACTTTCAGGCTAAGAACCATGTCTCTGACTTATGTTATTTTCCCTTCATTCCTTCAATGAACTAGCAGAAGATTTTCTTTATAAGAAGGACATGAATTTCACCACCAGGAAGTTGTTATGAAGGCAGCCAAAGTGTAGAACAATAACAGCCAGCCTGAAGTGTAAGTGTTTCGGGACAACCCAGGCACACTCACTTCCTAAGTGACTCCCTCTGGCATATTACATTTTGAAGCACAAGCTGCAAACATGTTTCTTTACAAAATCATAAATTGTTACATGGCATGGACTTTCTGGTGCTCTTGAAGATGCTGAATCCCCTGAGGGAAACAAGTGTATTTGAACATATGGCGGAGGCTAGTTTCTCAAGCAAGATCAGGCAGGCTTGAATGCTACCCTGGTCACTAGGCTACTAAATCAAAAAGGTTAAATGGGAATGGTAACATCAACCTAGGTGTCTTAGAATGGAAGCAAATAGGAATCAGAATGCCTCAATCATGCTTCACTGCTGTCAACCATCTTTTCACCAGAAAGACGTGTGCACCCTCCATTGTCCTGTTCTTCTGCAACCTTTTAGGTGGTGTAGTGGGTTATGTTTCTCACAAACTACTACACTTGATGAGTTCAGTTAAGTCAAGCAACACACTCCCCAGTTTCAGGCACCTAATAATTCAGGTTCTTTGGGTATTTGGTTAAGTGTAGTACCAGCGTATATTTTACAGAGATATCAAAGTCACAAGTTTAACACACGTTGTAGAATACTATTAAAGCAAACTGCCCTAGAATATACCACCCATGGAAGGTTGAAACAATATTTTTTCTTTTTTATACCACCATAGACTATACCACCCATGAAAGGTTGAAATGATCTTTTTCTTAAAATTTCCATCTTACATATAAAAAGGGAACTGTTTTCATTATGTGTGATTCATATTCATGTTTCATTGCTCCTTTTAGTACTTATATGGCTTTAAAATATTTTCTTATATTTTCACCTTTTATGAAATCAGTAATATTGATTAAATATAGATAGTTGTCAGCTCCCATTACTGCAGATTTAGAGAACTATCCAAATGTCTTTATTTCATTGTATTTTTAATCAGATATTTTGCTTATTGGAATATGTGTTTATTGAAATAAAATAACCATGGCAACACACTTATTAAGATTATCGCAACAAAGATGTAATAGAAACAGATAAGGAACCCTTGGGAGTTCTATGGGAGCCCATACGTGACTTTGGGGGAACATTCAAATCCTAGAATCAAGAGTTGTCTACGGCACACAGACACCTAGACTAGGGAAGCTGAGAGGAACCAGGTATTATTCTGAGAATAGGAGTTGGGAGGAGGCAAGAAAACCACTTGGCCTGGGGCCAAGTTGAGAGCCTGTCTCCAAATAAGTTTATTATTGTGGCATGAGAAACAACATATAGCCCTAAAAATGTTCATCACAGACCTTAGCTTCTGTTTTGTGACTTGTTTTAACATTTCTTCAATTGTCAGGAGCCCCCTAAAATACGAGTGGCCAGAAGCTCTTCTCACTTATAGGAGGTACAGCCTGGTATTTTACAGAATTAATAGGTCATTATAAATTTTAGTAATAAAACTTTTTTTTCATGACATCCTGTGCAGAGTTCCAACATACACAGAGTCCCGAGGCAGATAGTACAGAACTACCATTCTGGGATCAGAGGTCTGTAGAGCCTCCTCTTGGCCCCAAGATGGCCCCTAAAATACTTCTTAGGATACTTTGGGCTTCAGGAAAAAGGACTTGACAGCCACTAGACTAGCTGAACCTCCTTGATTCACAGATACCAAAATCTGGGTTCAGAGAGGTTAGGGTCCTACGTAAGATTACACAGCTGGAGGGCAACAGACCTGAAGATTGTCAGTTGAACACTTGTCCAGCAGGAGGAACTGAATAGAAGTTTCACTTCCATCTCATGTTGTTCTGGTTCAGAGGTCCAGGGTCCTCAGGCATGATGGTGTTGGTAAGCTATTAACCTGGGCCCAGAATATAACACAACCACTCACATTACAAAATCGTGTGTCTGAATTATTTTTAATAAATATCACTCTCTAGCCCAACCATTATTTACAACAGACTACCATGAGGTTATGACAGTAAGGAATACACATGAATGCAAGCGCAGGTAGCCACACCTGAGTTCATACACACATGTGCTTGGGAGGAAGACGAGGAGGGAAGGAGCAGCCCACGGTGCTCTTTGAAATGTTGCAGTTATTTGGTAAATGTTTACAGAATGAATTCCAGATGCTGGCCTTATGCTAAAGCCCCGGGAGACCAGTACATGCTTTCTAGACAGGGCTTTTTAGAAGAGTGTCTTCCTTGAAATTTCTTCCCAGATCTCTCTCTTTTTTTTTTTTTTTTTTCGGCCCTTTGCTATTACCACAACTCTCTGCTTTTGAGCCATAGCCCCTTGAGATCTTGGAGAAATAAAAAGAAAATAGAGGCATGTCTGGACTGTAGAAATTTGGAAGCTTATTGATCTGATTTTTTTTTCCCTAAGCAGGCAGCTCTGTAATACCGCAAGCCCAGCTTAAGGAAATACACTTTTTACAAAGCTACTATCATCTGGCCTGTGGTTTCTTGTTAGCACATCTTTCTTCCATTCACTTTCAGGTAGGCATCGCCACACAGGGTAATCTTGACTTCAGGGACTCCCAGCCCCTTAGTCAAAACACCCCAGATGGTTCATGTCAATTATATTATTCATGCAGGGGCGTCCAACCTTTTTTTTCTCTGCCTCAAATTGGAAGAATAAGAGTTTCCTGGTCACACTAAATACACAAACACTAAAGATATCTGATGAAAAAAAACCAAAGGTCCATGAATCATACACACACACCCTGGCTAGGCCACAGCAGGTTGAACAACTCCGGTTTAAAGCATATAGCAATAGCAAAAATCATTCATTCTCCTCAGAGTGTGATTGTTGGGCTGGAAGAATTGTTGGGATTGTAGGGTCTTAAAATTAACCTATTTCTCAGATACTATCTGGGATTTTCTGATACCATCCCCCCCGTGTTTCATAGTTGGGTTGACCATTCTGAAGAGACCTCCTCCTCCAGAGTTATAGCTACACACAAACAGCAAGTCTTAGAGTGAGCAAGAATTTTGCAAGTAGATCTATTGTCAGAGAACAGAGGTGATGATTCAGAACAAAAAGAAGAAATACCAATAGAAATAAAAGTAGCTTACACTTCGGCTGTTATACCCCTCAGTTCCATGATAATCTCATATTGAGCAAAATGCAGGTGATGTTTTTTCTGGCAACTGTTGGCCACAGGCAGTTTGCCCAAACTTCAGGGCTGCACAAATGTGACCATGAACTGGGCTGTAAAGCACAGAAAGGGCAAAAGAAAAGAAACCAGGAGGGGGGCAGAGTTACTGGGTGAACCAAAGCGACTGACCAATAGCACTGTGGTGTCTGCTGTGCTGTTAGAGGCATGAGGCAGCAGGCGCCTGCTGCACTGTGTTCTTCCGTCTTTGCACGAGGCATTAGCAATCAACCAGCATTGCCCTGATTCACCCGGCAACATCCTTCTCATTTCCTATACTCCCGTTTTCTAGAAATGCTTATTAGTGTAGTTTCCTTTTTGCCAGGGCAGGATAAAGCCAGGTTTTGAGGAAAAGGCAGTGTAGTTTAAAGGCACATTTTTTAAGTCCTCTGTCTTCAGATTTAACCTAGATTTCATTTTGGAATTTTTGAAGCTCATTGTCAAATCCATATCACCTTTCATTATTTTTTGTTTGATATTTTTATGTGACATCTTTTATTTTCTATAAAATCTAAATTTAGATAGATATTAATAGGGTATATATCTTGTTTAAGGCATATATACTCTATATAACCCCAGGTCTGAAAGGGTTGGAACTTCTGATAATACATGAACTCTATCTCCATTGTGCTATATTAGCATGCTACTATATGTGATTATATATTTACAATAACAATTATAATTCTGTGTTATATAAGAAGACCCAATTATATATGATATTTCACAATATCAACAAATTTTATATATAATTTGTTATACCATATTACTGTTTGTCCACTGACAGGCACTGTAATTACATCCTTTCTATCATCTAAATTTACTCGGGGTTAGTTGACTACATTTATGCACTGTGGGCATAAATTATAGTTAAAATTTAAATTCTCTTTCTTCATAAGGACTCTTCTATATAATCCCTGCATTATGCTTCATGGAAAGTCTTGTTTCTCCAAAAGCATGTGTTATTTTAATGTCTTGAATAGGTTAAAAGTGACCTTCATGTTCCTGGGGGAAAGCAACTAAGCCCACTGACCCCTTCCCACCCATGATCTCTGTGAACGGGGGCTTCCGTCCCTCCCCATTTCTATGTCTGTACTGTAAGACTTGCTGAATGTGTGCAGCCAAGTCTCCCTCCTTGTAGGGAGGCTTTCTTAAGGGGACCAGGTGTTCCCCTCAAGAGCCCTTTCAGGAGAGTAGGCAGGAGCTACAGAGTCCATCTCCAGGTATTTCAGAACATTTTGGAGGGTGCCCTTCTATCACCCCTTGGCTGCTTGCCTCAGCACAGGGAATTCTTCATAGAAAGGAAGTCTCTCACGTACAGCAGTTTAGAATACAGTCTGAAGCTCAGAGAGACAAAGGAGATTGGTTTTACACCATAAATATATTTAAGGCTGGGGTGCCCTGCTAGGTAGAAGTCATTGTTGTGTATGAAAATCTCGACTCTTTTGCCATGTTTATTATATTCCTTGTTCATTATAAATAAATCTTTATACATTTAGACAAAAGTCTAATTTAAGTTGCATCCAGGTTAAGCAGAATATAGTATGTGTATAACCCAATTATTCCTTGCTCCTAGATCAAATACTATAAAATATAATGTTTTAAAACATTTCCATGATCACATATAAATGCCCAAATTCTTTTCTTTTATTAAAGGAAATTTAAACCAAAGAGGCTTTGTATCATCACATTCTATACCATTTTTATGTTATAATTGTGACACATATAATCTGACTACAGGACTTCCCCATGTTCCTCTGTGTGAGGGAAGGAATCAAGCGTTTCCTTTGACGTGGAGTTCAGGGAAAGGCTTCTGGCATTTGGAGTCCAGCCTGTTCTCTTCCCTGAAGCTCATAGGAATGGTGGAGAAAATGTTAAACCATTGATCCCGAGTACCCAGTTGTTTTTTCTTTATATGTAAGTTTTAACACATTAATAGAAACAGTTTCCTCTCCTCACATCCCCAAACATGAATGAATAACCATAAAAGAGGAAAAGATTCAAGTGCAATTGTGTCACTGATATACTGAAGGGGTGAACTTCACAGGGTAAATCAGTTAATTTCCCACCACATTTTTTACATACACCTGTCCTTTGGGTCTGGATACCATCACAGTTATTTTATTTTTTTTTTTTTTGCAGGGGTCAGGGAGTCCAGTAGAGAATTAGATTAGCAGTTCAATTTTAAAAGGAAGTTATCAAGTGTCCATCCAATTCCAAGCTCCTCCCTCTCCATTAGATACGGCTTCACTGCTTCTCCACACCAAGGCTGCAGTGGAGGGGCTTGTGGTTTTCTCCTCTCTTTGATGCATCCTTTTCTTCACTCATTCAAGAGGAGACATAAGGGCAGAGATGGTGACAGGTAGAGGAACAGGGTCATGGTCACAGGGTCTTCACATTGCACGAGCTCATGATGAAGAAGGTGGGGTCCACCTGAGCCGTTAGGGGTCCTTCTTCAGCTCCCACTGTCCTAGTGGGTACATCTCTGTGTTCCCTATGTCTTTGCACAGAAGTCCTTTCAGTCTACCTTGAACCAAGCTACCTTCTTTCACCATGTGTCAATAGCTGGCGAATTCTTGCTTTTCCAAACTATGGAAGTGCAATTTGCTCCCCTTGTCCTTTCCTTTAAACTTACATTGAATATTTGTTCCACTTACTTTCCCAGCCTCGTCTTCTCCAGATAAAGTCTTTGTCTTCACATGTGCTCCCAAACTCCACAACTTCCAGGCTCTGCTGAGAACTCTGTTATGCTCTTCTCTGGCTGGGGCATGAGGCGGGTCTGTAGGGTTTCACTGTGGGGGGTGGGGGGGTGGGTGAAGGAAATATAACTTTCCTCATCTGGCAGGAGCTCGTCTACTGTCTATGAGGAGCTCTCTTAGACCCCCTAACATGACTTGGTGGCAGGGAATTGAAAGCACAGCGGGGGAAGGGTAAATTTCAAATTGCTCTCAACTATGAAAAGTCCCTTCATGAGGTTTCCTCTCTGTAACGGATCACTTGCCTTCTCTTACGTCAGATGTTAGGTGTCATGGGCATTGCACATTTTACAGAGACCTGTAAAGATGTACCTACCTTTTCTCTTCAAAATAGGATAGAATTTTTAACCCAGTTTCCTTAGCTGAGAAGTTTTAAATATCATCTTAAGACAACCAGAGTTCCTATTTCATGTCCTGTTATAATAAAACTCACAACCAAGTTGCAAATAAAATAAAGACAATAGTTTCGATTTCCCATTTTGGGGAAAAGAAAGATTAGTTTATTTGTAGAACTCGTTCTAGTAAGAGTTCCTTAACCAGAGAATGACAGAATGTTAGAGCTTAAAGAGACATTGAAATTCTAATGTCTAGTAAGTGAAAAGAAGAAGAAGAAGAAGCTTGGAATCATTTTTAATGATATTTCAAGTGACTACTAGGATTTTTCTTAATGTATTCTCTAAATTCTACCTGGAAGCTGAATTTTCAGAACGTGACCCATTTATTTTACAAGTGAAGATACGAGTTACAGTTCAAAGCTTATAAATAAAATACTTTGATTCTCAGCGTTCTTTTTATCAAACTTGGGGGTATACTGCACGCGTGCACATACACGCGTGTGTACACACACACAAACAAATTTGATTCTGGGACACAAGAGTAGCAGAGTTCATTTTGACTGATGCTACAGCTAAGCCTGTGTAAGGGTGAGAGAAATGATGTCAGGAGAACCTTCGTGATCTCCTACACTTTTACTACTTCTGTGAGATGCTAAGTATGTGTAGAACTTTACATTTTGAAAGTGATGTGTTTAAAAATAACACAACAATAAAATCTCTCTGCTTCTTACAAGTGGGTCCATGCTTCAACTGGACAATGAGCCCCCGTGTACATTAGGGTTACCTAATTCTAAAGGAGTACAGTAGCTAAGAGCATGGATTCTGGAGTCCCATTTCCTGTGTTCAAACCTGTTTTTGTTCCTAATAAGCTGTAAGACTTCAGTAAAGTTGCTTGAAGTCTATGCACCGGACTTTTCTCACCTATAAATTAGAAATAATGGGAAAGTGTCCATTTTATTTTGATACCACCATCATCACCAAATCCTGCACTTGCCTAGAGTTATCACTTAAAGTTCAGCCACTTACACTTAAATCTTTAAAGATAATAAAACTAAAAGTAACACAATAAGCAAAATATTTATTGATCATTTATGGCATAAATTGTATTCATTTAATACATACCAATTTCACATTTGCTGTAAGATGTGATTGTTTTTCTGTATGGGAAACATGACAAAACATGTTAAGAATACAGAATAAGTATCAGGATATAAACATATCCAAATTTTTAACCCATTACACAATGGTATCTGAAAGTACATTGTGTTCTATTGGGTCCTATGAAATAAAAATTATCATTATTTTTATAAACCAAATATTGCTAGAATCTAAATTAACATATTAACTGTATTCACAGAATATGAGCTAAAAAACAATGAATGAAAATGATTGTCAATGTGACCATCTTTTCCTCTTCATTAAAGAATAACTTTTATTATGATGTATTCTTCTATGTTCTACCAAGTCCTGTGAAATATAAATTAAGTAGTATTGTGGTGAACAGAATAATGGTCTCCCATTGTTTTAATCACTGGAACATTTGAATATGTTACTTTATAGAAAAAAAAAGTGGTCATTGTACATGTGGTTAAAGTTAAGAATGTTGAGATGTGGAGGGTGTTCTGGATTATATGAGTAGATGCAGCCTAATCAGATGAATCCCTGAAAGTGGAGAGCCTTCCTGATTAAGTCAGTAGAAGATGAAACTATGGAAAAGGATGCAATGTTGCTGGCTGTGAAGGTGGAGGAGGGTTTCAGGGCCAAGGATGGTGAGTGGCCTCAGGAAGAGAGAATCATAGCCCTGCTAACAGCTTGATTTTGAGTGGCCTCAGGAAGAGAGAATCATAGCCCTGCTAACAGCTTGATTTTAGGCAGCAAAACCTGTGTTGGACTTGTAAATACAGAACTTTACTATAACAAAATAGATTGAAGCCACTGAGATTTTGGTAATGCATTGCAGCAGCAACAGACACTGATATAGAGGTTGGTACCTGGAAGTGGCATGTTCCTGGGACAGGAACCTGATACGTGGAAATAGGTCTGGAATTGGGCAGTGAGTAGAAGCTAGAAGAATTCTGAGGACTGCTAATAGGAAAAGCCTAGATGGCCTTTCACAGGCTGTTAGTAGGAATAAGGTGTTAGGGCTCCTGGGTGAGGACTCAGAAGAAAGTGAGTTGTTGGGTAAAGAAGACATGAACTGCTTCAGAGAATGCCTGAATCATGAACAGTTAGTAGAAAAATGAGCGCCCAAGTCACTGTTGGTGATAGCTCAAAAAAAAAAAAAAAAAAGTAAAATAAAACCTGAGGAAATGTCACTGCAAACTGAAGGAAGGGCATATAGCAGCAGAAAACTCAGCAGAGTTGTATGCTATAGTTATGCGCAAGGTAATCTTTGCAAGTGACAAACCTAGATATTTAACTAAGCAGGCTCCCAAATAATAGCCTTTTTTTTCTTGCTACTTACAGTAAAATGCAAGAAGAAATAAAGGAAAAAAAATCAGGAAGTATAATTATAGAAATTTTCAGTCTGCCCAGATGTAAAAGATAGTCAATTAAGAAATTTATTGTCAGAAAAGCATGCACAGAGAAAAAGCTGAAAGGGTCACTGTATAACCTTTTGCTAATAATTCAGAAAATCTTGAGCATGACCATATTCGATCATACAAAAGGCTCTTTGATGAGTGTCACCTACAGGCACCCTCAGTCAAACCAGGAGTGTCTGGAAGGTTAAGAGCCTTGACTGTCAGCCTTTTTAGCAAAAGCCAAAACCAAGATGGAATTGCCTAGGAAAGATCTGTGGGCAAGCCTTTCATCTCATGGGGTGAACCCTTGTGACATACATAGATATCCTTGGGCCATCTGGTAGACTTCATTATGCTTCAAGGGCGAGAAGCAGGAACCAGGACTCATATGGGTCTAGATCTGTGCCTGGACTCAGGGTGCACTGAAATTCTCCCCTGGAATTGCCTCCTCAGCTGGCTCTGCACACCTAAGAGGAGATGTGGGAAATGTACAGCACTTCTGCTTCTCCGAGGCCATGCGGGTGTGGGGCAATACTGCACATACCAAATATGGTGCTTACAGCGGGTCTGGGGCAGTAGCCTGTGCTGAAATACTTTAGTTCTTTTGCAGTTCAGTACATGAATTCTCATCATGGTGGGCTAGATCAAGGCTTTTGCCACTAAATGAATTATGAAAAAACTTTGTTGTTTGAAGATTGGAATTTTGGTATTATAGGCACGTGTGTGTGTAAAGAAAAATGTGGAGAGACGAAGAAAGATTAAAACAGACTGGAGAAGAGAGTGGAGGATGTTTTGGAAGGACAGATTAATTCTGCCTACATGTGTCTGAGCTGGACCCAAAATAGTGGACATATTTTCACAGAGAGGTCACAGGGGTGTGGGAACCTTCCAAAGGGAGGAAAGAACATAGACAAAGTAACAGAAGCCTGAGAGTGGAGGGTGCCGGCCGAGGGCAGTGAGCAGGATGAGGCACTGGGCCACCGTGCTCAGGGGACGATGGTGGGACATGCAGAAGGGTGTGGACTTACTCTGTACCCAAGTGGCCTCAGAGGCTTCCAGACAGGGATCATCAGGGCCAGTTCTGCATGTGGCTCTGTGTTAAAAGGCAAGTACATCTAGAAAACTGTACTCCGTGATTACTCTGAAAGCCTATATGAAACCAAACCTTGCTGTGCCATGGTTAGAATTTCCTCTGTGGACCCTGATTTGAGTTCAGCTCCCTTTGGACATTGGCTTGCCTTCATAGACTTCTGGTTACACTAAGGCATCCCAAGAAAGGCCTTATTTTAAACCATAGATTTCTTTTTTTCCAAGTGTTTGGTCTTGCTCTAGCTTTTTCATTTGCTGTATCGAAACATAGTTGCAACAGACATTTCTCCCTCTCCTCCCGGGATATATCAAATTTGGTTCTGCTAACAACAGTGTACTCTTTCAGAACAGAGAGAAGATGTTGTTAAAAGGCTAAAGGAATAGGCCAAAATGACCTATTCTTCGACAGCCTCCAACCAGCTCCTATCAAATCTTGTCCAAAAAGCAAAGCAGATAAAGGGGCCAAGAGGAAATATCCATCTCTCTCTCTCTCTCTCTCCCCTTCCCTCCCTCCCTCTCTGTCTCACACACACAGATGAGAGGTGAGGGATGAAAGCAGGAAAGAGATGAAAACATTGTGTTTTACCATCCACAAAATGTCATATTTTCCCGGAGCCCCAATTTAAATAATTCTCTTTGGACACTGTGACAAGTAGACACATGTTGCTAGAATTTACCCTGCAAGACAAATTGTGAACAGTCAATTGAAACAAACTCTTGATGTGTCTTAAAGCATCATTAGTTTTAATTTTCTCATCTGTCTCACTAAAAATAGATGTTTAAAAGTTGGTCTTACTCAGATGGACTTATGAAGGAGCAGAGCTCTGCAGACTCCCAGAACCAAGCTGTCCTTCTGGAATGCCCTTCTCTACACAATGGGATTGGGATAAACCTTTTTGATGCAATGCTTTTTGATCTATTAACACAGATGCCATAGTTACATCACTTCAAAGCACAGACAAAAGTCACAAGTCTATTCCAAAAGAAAATAAATAAATAAAATCCTCTGAGTTGATTTTAACTATATTGCAAGAGCTGAGAAATAGAAAAAAAGAGTATGTAGGGCACAGAGGGTTGTAATTAGATAAATTATGAAAATCCATGTCAAACTACATTTGTAGAATCAAAGAGGCAGTTTTCTGATATTGGCAGTGAGTTGCCATTGTAGCCATTTGCAGTATCTCTGTCTTTCTTTGGGCTTGTGTCCTTTTTTTGGACCAAAGATGAGGCAGAACTTGGGTGCGGACATTTTTGTTATTCAGTTCTAAACAGAGTGTTCAGCTAGTCCAATTTAGTAAATCAAAGAGATATATGCAAATATAAGAAGGACATGACAAGCAGCTAGTCCTCTTGCAATTTTAATTCCCTTTTAGAGATACTACTGCCTGTGTCAGTACTCTTATAATTTTAATTCCCTTCTAGAGATACTATCTGCTTGCTGCCTGAGTCTACCTTCGCCAGCAGAGCCATGTCCATTACTAATTGAAGAAGAAAACAGCCTTTTGCATAGATGTGGGTCCTGAGAACTCTGGGCACTTTAATAAATCTGATGCACTTCTTTAAAGCTCATCCTGAGTTCTGTGGGAACTCTTAACAATCTTTTATTCTATATCATCATTCATGTGATAGGCAATCCGTGGGTGGCTTTTGGTTTTTCGGTGATTCCCTGGCCAGCCACAGTCCTAATCATGTGGTGTGCTCTTCCTGCGATTTATAGCTCCAGAATGTGCCGGGGGCAACTGGATCCTTCATAAGACTCTAACCTCGGTGATGCTACGTGGGTTCCTTAATGGCTATCATCTGTCATACTCCAGGGTCTGGGACAAATTCTATAGTGCACACACTGTGGGTTACAGAATAGACTTCACTGAGGACAGGAGAAGTGGAGGAAACCACGACAGTGAGCGAGGGAAGGCACAGCAACCACTCGGCCCCTCATCATCCTGCCGTCCGAGGCTGCTCTGCCAAACACGCGGGAAGTTGCTATTTCTGCCCTTCCCACCCCCAGCCCCCTTGTTGTGGTACAAGTGTGACTGCAGGGCTGTCAGTGAGGGGGAGAAACTGTGCTCTTCGTGTGGAGTAGTCTGAGCGACAGCTGTTTACAAGGATGGTCTGGAAAAAGAGTTGCCAGTGCCTGGTCACCTTTAGGCCCATGGAAAGGTGCCTCTGGGAGAACCTTTCCGAAGCCGGAAGAGAGCGTAAGTCGAACATGGCGTCGGCGGTGCTGACTCTGAGGACGCGGGCAGCGGCCCTGCTGAGCCCCTCTCCAGCTACAGCTCTCGCCATCAGAAATGCATCCAAGAAGACAGGCGGCAGCTCCAAAAACCTCGGGGGAAAGTCATCAGGCAAACGCTTTGGCATCAAGAAAATGGAAGGTCATTATGTTCATGCCGGCAACATTCTTGGGACTCAGCGCCGTTTCCGCTGGCACCCAGGTGCCCATGTGGGGCTGGGGAAGAGGAAGTGCCTGTACGCCCTGGAAGAGGGGATAGTCCACTACACTAAGGAGGTCTACGTGCCCAATCCCAGAGACTCAGAGGCTGTGGATCTGGTCACCAGGCTGCCCAAGGGTGCTGTGCTCTACAAGACTTTTGTCCACGTGGTTCCTGCCAAACCTGAGGGTACTTTCAAACTGGTGGCTATGCTTTGATACCATTGGACAGAGTTTGGAGCCCAGGTGACAGAAACTGAAGGTTGAGATGATGATAAGGCCTCCTGAGGAAGAGATGTGCTTGGTGGACAAGTCTCTGCAGGAGACTCTGTGAAGTGACTGCCGAGAAATTCTTTGGGAGACGTGACCAGGGGCCAAAAATAAAGTTACCCAGTCACAAGCCTGTGGTACTTGGGTACAAACCTGACAAAAAAAAGAAAGGTGCCTCTGACAGCCCTTCTGGAGGGGAGAAGCTCGTGCGCCTGTGGGAAACTGGGCTGTGGCGCAGCTCTTCTCGTTGGGAGCACCTCCCTCTGCCCCCCAACTCACCCCAGCCTCATCACTGTTCGGGCTAAACTGAATAAGAAGCAGGGCTCCCTTTCAGATAGTCTCACGCTGCCTGCTATAGGAGAGCCAGCCACAGTCCCCAGAGGCTTATTCAGCTGGCCCCACAGGTGTGTATTTCCTGTTCTGTGGTCCTAATGATGTGCCCATGCCCGTTCCCGTCTGTCCTCATTAGACCTTAGAGTGTTCCAGGAGCCTGGCAAATGATCTTGGTGTCTATATTTTCTTGTCTATATTACCACCTAAAAGTCCTTTCCATGGCCTAAATTTCCCTCATGACTCTTCTTCACGGATATAAATGGTATTTATTCTTGCGTGTCCTTGGCACATTACGCTCATCTGCCGGTTGCCAGCTCTTAGCCCCTGCCAAATCCAGCTCCCTCAAAAATTTGGCATCTCCAATCTTCCCTGTGCTCGTCTCCCGCAGCCCCTACTGCCGCTTCTTTGCTGGGCATGTCGGGGCCCCGATGTTGCTGTGTTCTGCTCTTCCAGGGCCATCCTTTCTCCTGTTGCTCTGCTAGGCACCAGCTCTCTCTGCAGGCCACAATCCTGAGCTGCTGTGAGCACCACCCACGGTCTAGGTTTGCAACCAAGAAGAAGAAACTCTGTCTCTCTCCTTTGAGCCTGGTTCTTGTAGAGACCAAGGCCCCGGTGTGTCCCAGAGTGTGTTGAAACAATCCATTGGGCTACTTTGTACTGCTCCTTCTCCTACTAGGACCTCTGCCTTCATCTAGTTGCCTGGAATAGACAGAAAGCCAGTAAGAGCTGCAGTGATAATGCTGCACTCAGATTTCTCTCCATCTGAGGAGTGACCACTGCGTCAAGCTTATTGGGCCTAGTGCAGGCAGTTCCTGGGATGACTTCTGTCCCACAGTCCCTGTTATCAGTAACCTCCATCATTCACACACCTGCGCACACAAAGAATTCTAATGGAGGACTTCCCACGTTTCCCATTTATGCTCCAGACCAATCTTGAACACCCAGCAATTCCTGGACTTCACTTAGACGTTTATTACAGTTCACAGTCAGACTATATAACTTTCTTAATTTAAAGACATTCCATTAAATTCAACATGACCTTCAGAGCTCTCAAAATGTCCTCTGTGATCCTACATAAAATTCTTTTTGCCTCATTTCCTGCCACCCTCAAATATTCCACCCTCTAAACAACAGTGTAATCTGAGCCTTTCTCAACATATTATGCTTCTCACACCTCCAAGCCTCTGCAAAAATTGTCCCCTTCCTGGAACAGTCTGCCCTCAAGCTGTCTACTTGACAAATTCCCACTCAACCATTGGGGTGCAGTTCAAAAGCCACTTTTTTGCAAAGCATTCTTATACAGCTGTATAAGCTCTCCCCTGGCTCCTGTGGGGAGAGCTGAAAGGACTTGATACTCATGTGGTAATTACCTGTGAGCAGAATCTCTCATTAATCCACAGTTTCCTGCCGGATGGAATGACCTTGATATACTCAATTTTATATCTCAGTTGAAGGCAGAGAAAATTAGCAAGTGTTTAGTAGCTTTCTAAATAGATGGCAAAGTGTGAAGACAATGACCATATACACATCTTTAATTACAAAGCAGACCCATCTTCCCATCCTGAATCAACCTGCCACCAGATTTTCAGGCACCCTTCATTCATTCTCTTTCTATCACTGGTTGAAGTGTTGCAAAGCCAACATGAATCTTGATGGCTGTGTGGTAAGGGTTGAAGAGAGAGCCCAGTTCGTCAGTGTAAGCAGATCTTAAATGAGGAAGAATTTTGAGCCATGAATAAAAATCAAAGGTAGAGTTGGAGGAAAAAAATGGAAAAAGGACTGAAGGAAAAGTTTGAGAGGAAAAGAGAGCCAGAAGATCTCACAGTCTGGAGATGTAAGAAGAGATTAACTGATGAGCTGGAAGTATAAGACATGGGGGCCCAGGAAGGTGGGTGCTGAGTGACAGAGACTGAGCTGCTCTGAAAATCCTGTCCTCCCACTCAGGGTGAGGAAGGCAGTGTGGCATGGGGTCACCCTCATCCAGCAATGAATCGGCCACGTGAAGACCACGGGGCCATCTTGGTGTTTCATTAATATCAGCAAAATATTAGGAAACAATACTAGGATCCAATATTAATTTTGATCCACTGATATAAAATTTGTGTCATTAAGGGGATGTGACAAAATGTAGCTTAATACTCCATGCAGAGTTTACTGTGCAGATTTGTGGTATAAATAATCTACTTAAGCAAATCAACAGCTCGCAAGTACCCTCAAGTATTTTTGAAGCACTGATTACATAAAAGCAATGATTAATTTTCTTCCTTAACAAGTGACCAAGTATGTTCTCTAATAAACATATCTATCAGTCTGTCATTGGTTAACTTATTTTAAATTACAAATGTACCTATAACTAACAGGACTTATTTTCTTGAAAAATATTCATTCATTCATTTCATTCACTTATTATTTTAATTCTACAATTATTTAACTTCAGAGGCCATGTAGATTAAATGCATAGAATACTCTCAGCCCTCTAGGAGTTGATGCTCAGTCTCATCCCACTACCTGTGTGCCAGTCCCCTCAGCAGCAACCAACTATGTCTTGGGGGAGAGAGAGTTTATTAGAGGAAAGAGAAGTCTCCACAACTATCCCCAATTTCTGCAAGAACAAGAACCAGGTGAAAGGAAGCAGCACAAAAGATTCTGGAAAAAACTAGGAAGTTGGTAAGGTTATATGGTAGGGAAATGTGTAGAGTGGTGATTGGGCAAGCCAGGCTGGGGCTAGATTGATGAAATGGCTTAATTAAATTCAATTCCCCACACTTGCTGAAGTAACTGCTCACACACCTGCTGTTGGTTGGAGGGTGAGGACATCAGATGAAAACCATGGAGGAGTAACTAACAACTTTGACATTAAACATTCACGGAGTCCAAAGAACCACTCTTGCCTACCTTCCCTCTACTCAGTCAGATGTTACTCTTTTTGGCCTGCTTTTACAGGTGTCTAACCTCAAATATAAACCAGGAAGGGGAGCCTTCTCAAGGTCAGATTGACCTGACTCCTCTTTGGGGCAATTCCATTTCTGCCTGCCTGGATTTGGGTAATATTTGGTCTCACCTTGTAATAATTCAGGCCTTGTTAACCTTAGTGGATACTTTTTTACTCATACAAATCACGTTTATTTGGCAGCATGTTGTGATTCATGCCCTCTCAAAGTCTACAATCTGAAGAAAGAAATACTGATATGTGTAAGGGGAAAGAGAGCATCTAAGGCAGAAGTCGGATAATTGTTTCGTTTAAACCCAGTGGGGAGGAGGAAAAAGCGTGGAGGGGAAACAGCAAACTGGCCACTAAATGAAAAAAAGGAATAAGGCAACAAGTGAGAAAGTTAAAAGAAGGATAAAGATTGACAGGAATGCAAACGAGATTTCTTTTTCCTTTTATTTCTTTATGTCTGACTTACGTTCTGCATTTCATTCCAACATCTTCTGTCTTGTTTACATCGAAAGTAATCATCAACATTTCCTTTTCAAAAGTTTCTTGTAAAAGTTAAAAATACAGACATCCTTTGTTCTTATGAGCAATCTACTAAGTATATGCAAAGTCTATTTGATTTGTCTGGAGTGTCCTAAGGGCTTGGCATCCAGTATTTTTCATGCAGCTTTATTCACAGAGTTACCAACTGATGCAGTTCAAGGATTTCTGCAGATGAAATTTATTATTCTTATTGGTGTGTTTTAGTAAAAGCAAAAAATTGAATTCACCTCAATTATTCAAAGAAGCTCCTGAAAAGAATTGTTCTTGTTTTATATGGTTTCTAGATTTATAAATAAAATATACTCATAAGTTTAAGTGGTTAAGGAAAACTACATTTTAAAATTTGTAATTTAATACATTCAATATTAATTTTAAATTTAAGAAACTATATAGATTTTTCTGTACACAAAAAATGCCCTAACACATAAAAATGTCATCGTGTCTCCTACTTGTGACCGTATCCACTATACCCAAATGAGATTGAACCCATCATTTTTCTCCACAGCTGACTCCCCTTCCCAGCTTCTTTAAATGACCCTAATTTTATCTCAGTCATTCAGGGTGGATAACTTGATATCACTCCTCTTACCCTCTAATGGGGAACTCAGTTTTTCTTTAAATGTTTCAAGGATTCCTTTTTTTATATTTCCAAAACTTCTGCCATATTTGAAGCTCTCAGTACTTTACGTTCTGGTCCAATCTTCCCAACAACTCATAATGAGTTCATTATTATTTTCTCATTTCCCGACTCAGATTAAGAAGGCTCTCCACCTGGTGACATCTCCAGACAATTCTGAGCCATTATGTGGAAGCTACTCCACACTCCCGCACATCCACACACACACACACACACACACACACGAATATATCTAACAAGCACTTTTTTACATGTCCAACATTTTTAATAAACTTAATTTTATCAGTATGTTCAACTTAAAATCAGAACTAGAAATTAATTTTTACGTTTTAAATTGTATTTGTTAAATTTTCTAACCTTGTGGGCGGCGCCTGTGGCTCAAGGATTAGGGCGCCGGTCCCATATGCCGGAGGTGGTGGGTTCAAACCTAGCCCAGGCCAAAAGCCAAAAAAAAAAATTTTTTTTTCTAACATTGCTAACTTTCTCCCATATTATAAGCATTTAAGACATCAAATACAGAAATTTTCATGACCTTCACACTGAAGTACTGGTAAATATGCATTTTATTTATTTAATTTCAATTCTATACTTTCTCATGGGTAAAAACTACCTACCCATAAAAATCTGACCCATGTGAATGATGTAATGTTGATTTTTAACCAATGATGTTTGAACAGGACAGATGCCCTGAAATTCACGTGTTTCAGGATTTTTCCATTTGTGTCACAGATGAAGACACTGTGTACTTATTTTGGCCAATAAGATGATTGGTGAAAAGTTAGGCCAAAGCTTAGCTCTGGCTATCACTGTCTTCCAGGGTGTGCTTATCAAAGAGCTACTCCAGATGCAGAGGCTCCCATCTTGCACAGGTTGGTTATCTGGTCACCCCAGTCTTTGATGGATTTCACTTGCTCATTTAGGTAATGGGTCTCAATGAAGTCACATATATGGGGGTCATTTCTGTCAGTGGCCAGTTTGTGTGTTTCTAGCAGTGACCGATGCACACCTTTTTCCAAGCGTAATGCGTACTCCATCCCCTCCAAACCCATTCTCCCAGTCATCACAGTCTGGTTTCCTGATATCCTGAAGGAAGATTCGGCCACCTCATTGATTCTGCAGCTCCATCAGTTTCTCCACACCTTCCTTCTCATGAAATTGGTGACGAAAGTATTTGGCAAAATTCTTCAAAGCCACATCATCACAGTCAGAGTACGAGGCATGGACCTGTAGATGGAGGAGGTGTCAAGCTCCAGGTTGATGAGGCAGTTGGTGGTGGTCTCTGAGTCCTGCTGGTAGTTCTCCCTGGTGCCCCTGGGAGGGGGGTGTGGTTGTCTGGAGGTGGCTGAGGAGAGGCCATGACATGGCATCTGTGCAGTACTGAGCAGCAGAGGGAGCCTTGGCGTGGTCTATGGGCATGTCAGGAGGTGACCAAGGGCTGCTGTGAGTGGCCCGGTGGAGGGACCAGTGCCTAGTTTTATCCCACCACTGTTGAAATAGGAAACTATAATGACTCGCAGTGATGAACATCTGTTTCTCCGAACTCTTAAATGCCTTCCAAATTCTCCTTTCTTTATTTTTTTCACATTTTTTTTTGTCTTGTTATGCCCCAATTCTAAGAATGTAAATGTCATTTGTTGGTTTGTCCATACACCACATACCGTCACCTGACTCAGCAATATCAGGAACACAGCCCTGCTATTGACACATCTGGAGAGACTGGGGCCATCCTCATGAAATATGGAGCCTTCCCCCATAGAAATGAGTGCCGTGGAAACAAGCAGAACATAGGGTAGATAGTGTTGTCCATCTGCTTGAACACCAAATTCAACAGGTATCCACACAAGGAAGCACCTTTAGAAAAACCAAAAATCAGGTTAATTGATCTTAATGTTACATCAAGAAAAGAGGCTCTGAAGAAGGCAGAGAAGAAAGTCTTGCATTTCCTACACCACCCCTTTCTGACCCCCAGCAGCACCTGCTGAGAGAGAATCTGTGTTCTAGGGAGGGAAAACGAAGTGATTGTGAGACTTCATGTTGAATCCAGGGCTTTCCTGCCTCAGAGAACACAGCACAGAATTCTTCCAGTGCCCATTGAGAGAGCATCTAGATCAGCCCAGCCAGAGGATATCCTCTGCCCCCAAACCCAAGTTCTGGCTAGCCCCATTACCAGTTGAATAAAGGAGTCTGGGGCCTGGAATAGGTTGTAAGGAAGTCAGGCCACAAAGGCTACAATTCTTGGATAATTCCTGTGGCTGTGTTGGCTCAGAGCCAGTACTTAGGGGACAGATGAGCCAGTGAGACACCAGTGACAGAGGCAAGCCTATTCCTGTGTCATCCTTCCCCCAACTCTAGGTAGTATGACTCAAGAAGAGTCTTCTGATTAGGTAAAACAAAGGAGAGAGTTGGAGGACTTTGTTTTGAAACTTGGGTGCCAGATTAGCCACAGTCACATAAAGTACCAAGCAGACTCCTGAGGCCCCTGATCTCAAGTCTTAGTTTCTAGATGGCATTTCCAGCCTTACCCTGGGCCAGAAGAAGACATGTTGCCCTGAAAGGAAGGATGCAGCCCTGACAGGATCCACCATCTACTGACTAAAACTCCCTTGGGCTTTCAACACATATTAGAGGTAGCCAGGCAGTAGTCAATGTGGACTTTGGGTGTGACTAAGCTGGCTTCAGATGTGACCTTGTGCAGTCCTAGCTTGGTGGCCACTAGGGAGTTGCCCTTAACCCTCCTGTCCCAACTCTAGCAGTCCAAAAGACAGAGTGACAGAAGAAATTGAGAAACTTTGCCTGGTAATACAGGGAATTTTCCCCTATCTTACCAAGTTCACCAGGTGGTACCATCAGGAGTCTGCAAGAGTCAGAATATCACTGGGCTTTGGAGGCTCCCAGTGCTGTATGGCTTCAGTGACCAAAGACTTAGACCATAGCACTTAATTTTCTTTGAATATCTGGAAAGTGTTATTAAGAAGGATGGGTTCAAACAAGCCCAGATTATGAATATTAAAATAAATACCTAACTCTTAATTTCCCAGGCATCAATGAACATCCTGGACCATTAGGAATATTCAGGAAAACATGACCTCACTAAATGAACTAGAAGGTACAAGTGAACAGTCTTGGAGTGAGGGAGTTCTGTGAACTTTCAGGTAAAGAGTTCAAAATAGCTGTCCTGAAGAAGGTTGAAGAACTTCAAGACAACACAGAGAAAGAATTCAGAAGGCTATCAGAGAAATTTAACAAAGAGATTGAAATAATAATAATAAAACCAATCAGAAATTCTGGAGCTGAAAAATTTAATTGACAAACTGAGAAATGCATCAGAGTCCCTCAACAGCAGAATTGAGCAGCAAAAGAGTTAGTGAGCTTGAATACAGCTTATTTGAAAATATAATCAGAAGTGAAAAAATAAAAAGAATAAAGCATGCTTGAAAGATCTAGAAAATGGCCTCAATAGGGCAAGTATAAGAGTTAAAGATGAGGTAGAGAGAGAGAGATAGAAGTTGAAAGTTTCTTCAAAGAAATAATAAAAGAGAACTTTCCAAACCTAGACAAAGATATCAATATTCAGGTACAAGAAAGGCATAAACCACCAAGTAGATTTAACCTAAACAAGACTACCTGAAGGCATTTAATAATCAAGCTCGCAAAGGTCATGAATAAGGAAAAATTTCTAAGAGAAGCAAGAAAAAAAAAGACATAAAGGAGTTGTGATATGTCTGTCAGGAGACTTCTCACTGTACTGCTTACAGACCAGGAATGAGTGGTATGACATATTCTAAGTGCTGAAAGAAAAAAATCCATAAATCTAGAATATATCATACAAAAATATCTTTCAAACATGGATAAATACTTTTCCACACAAAAGCTGAGTGATTTCATCAACACCAGACCTGTTCTAAAAAAAATGATAAAGGGAGTTCTTCAATATGAAAGGAAAGGAAACGAAAGGAAAGTTAATGAATAATAAGAAATCTCTTGAAGTTTACAATACACTGGTAAGAGTAAGGATACACATACAAAATACTCTATTGCTATAGTGACTGTTTAAATCATTTACATATAGAAGAGGAGGATTAAAACACAAATCTATCAAAAATAACTACAACAACTTTTTAAGAGAAGGGAGTATAAAAAGACAGATGAAAACCACAAGAAGTTATAATGGGAGAGAGTGGAATTAAAGTGTAGAATTCCTGTTAGACTTCTCTTTGCTTATGTATTTGTTTGTAAACAGAGCTGTCATATGTTTAAAATAATTGCTTTTAAAATGTATTTTGCAAGCCTCCTGGTAAACTCAAATCAAAAACCTACAACAGGTAATACACAAAAAAATAAAAAGCAAGAAATAAAAACACATTACCAGAGAAAAATCACCTTTAACAAAGGAAGACAGGAAGGGATGGAGAAAGAGAGGACCACAAAACAACCATAACAATTATAATATTGGATTTGAATGGACTAAACTCTGTAACCAAAACATAGGTTAAGTGCAAAGGCTCCTGCCTATAATCCTAGCACTCTGGGAGGCCAAGGTGGGAGGATTGCTTGAGGCAGGATTTGGAGACCAGCCTGAGGGAAAAATAGACCCCATTTCTACAAAATTAGAAAAATCAGCTGGGTGTGGTGTGCATGCCTGTGGTCCCAGCTACTCAGGAGGTTGAGGCAGGAGGATTGTTTGAGTCCAGAAGTTTCTGATTTCAGTGCGCTATGATGACACCACTGCACTCTAACCCAGGTAACAGCAAAACTCTGTCTCAAAGGAAAAAAAATAACTAAAAGAGTGGAATTGGAATGTTCCTAACACAAATAAATGATAAATGCCTAAGGTGATGGATATCTCAATTACCCCGATTTGATTAATTCACATTGTATTTTACTATATATATATTTACTATATATATAAAACGTACTTATAACTAAAACATATATTTACTACATATATAAAATGTACTTATAATAACTAAAAAAAAAATATATATATATATATAGTAAGATACAATGTGAATTAATCAAATCGGGGTAATTGAGATATCCATCACCTTAGGCATTTATCATTTATTTGTGTTAGGAATATTCCTATATATATAATGTACTTATAATAACTAAAAATTTTAAAAATGAATTAATCTCTAATGAGAAAAAGAAATAAAAAAAAGAAAGAAATATAGGAGGAGGTCCAAGATCATACAGGGCCATGACAATCAAGAATGAAAAGAGGTTCAGCAAATGGAGGATGATGGGTGGTTTCTAAGAACCAGGAGGTCATATGAGATTGGGAAGAACAAAAATTGTTTGGAATTGACTGGAGGGGACTTAATTGGGCCTGGATTTTGATTTGTCATGCTGGTGATATTATTGACAAATTACTGTTCCTCAGAAACTAAATGATGGATGTGATTGAAAATTATTTTCTTGATGAAATTCTAAAGTCACTAATTGATGTTTAAGACTACAGTATGGTCTTAATTGTCCTTAAGTATATGAATAAGAATGATCCAATGTTCACCATATTTTGAGAAGTGCTTAGTGACAGAGAACATATTTAAAGCATGTTCACACAAAAAATAACCATGAAGCAAAAAGAATAGTATCTTGGAATGTGATAGGGGATCTAGCCTTAGATATCTTAAAGAAGAATATATGAAGCCATTATTAATTTATGCATGTGTATGTAAGTATGATCTATTCAGGAAAGCAGGGAATCAAAATGACATCTATTTTCTTTTTGTTGTTGTTTTTTGGGGTTTTTTTTTTTTTGCAATTTTTGGCTGAGACTGGGTTTGAACCCGCCACCTCCAGCATATGGGGCCGGCGCCCTACTCCTTTGAGCCACAGGTGCTGCCCAGACATCTATTTTCTTTAAAAAGCCTTGTTATGAATTCTTACTTGCAAAGGAATTGAGTAATTTGAAATGCCAACAAGAATTCCTAGAACATGAAGAGTGTTCAAATAATATTAGTCATCTTGTCACCAGCTCTAGATACTCACTCATTCCAAAGTTTGTGTGCATCAGCGTCCTAGGTGTTAGGGCTGAATCATTAAACAAGACACTATATCCACACTCACAAGCCTTTCCTTCTACTGGGGGAGACAGGTGGGGGAAATTAAACAGATATGAATAAAATAATTACAATTTGTTCGTTGTTATGAAGAAATCAAATAACGGACAGCAGTGCAGATGACCTGCAAGGGGCACTGGGAATGACTACTTCACAAAGCTCTTCAAGAATGTCTCTTTGGGAATGACCGTGAGGCCCGAAGGACAAGGCTAGGTCAGAGGGATTGGAAGTGCTTTTCATGAAAAGGAAATAGCAT
The DNA here is from genome assembly GCF_027406575.1 of Nycticebus coucang. NCBI lineage: Eukaryota > Metazoa > Chordata > Mammalia > Primates > Lorisidae > Nycticebus > Nycticebus coucang. The sequence continues at coordinate 13,726,729 of NC_069796.1, forward strand.
GTGCTGGATAGCTTGATACTAAACTTGGAGTTTTTAAGGGACTAGTACTAAAATAAGAGAGACACAGAAGAGACTCAAGCCCAGACAATGGGGGGGCTTTCTGGACCTTGGCAGTGACTTCTGGATTTGTTCCTAGTTTGACTGGAAACCATGGAAATGTTTTAAACAATGGAGGGACATAATCTGATTTTGAGTATTTTTTAAAAATGTCTTGCCTTATGGGTAGTGAATATAATGGAAAAGGGCAAGAGTGGAAGCAAAAATACGAATTAAGAAGCTGTTGCAAGAGATGAAAGCCAGAGGGGATGGCCAACAGAACAAAGATGGAGAGATTTGAGATCGATTTTGGAGACAATATTGCCAAAGCATGCTGAAATATTAGATATGATGTGTGAAGAAAGGAGGGTTATATATCATAGGGAACTTGAGGTCAAAAACTGACATAGGAAATTCAGGAAGTGGGCGAGGTCTAAGCAGAGTATGGGATGAACAGCTGAGTTGGGATTTGAACTTATTGAGGTTGAGCTCCCAGAAGATATTCAAGTGGTGATATCAAAATAGAAGCAAGGGGCTGTGTGCCCTTAGAAGAAATACCATTTACAAGCAGTTGTAAAGCAACCTGCAGTTATTTATAGAACAGCCTATTGACATATGAAAAACTGGCTCCAACCTATTTAAGTATCAAGAATACACAGAGTTTACCTTTCCTGGACTTAATCAGGAAAAGGTGTCTCATTTGCATGCCTTAGGACAGAATAGCCAGTGGTTCCTTTGAATGAATATGCAAAGTTCAAGAAAGTAGCCAGAGTCCCCCTTGTTGCCCCCAGGCTAACTGATTTGTGATAGTTTCAAGCAGCTCTTAGTGAATGACTACAGTCAATATGTTTTCATCCAAAAAGAAAAATCCCCTCTTGGTTTGTGTTTAACATGTAGAGCCCAGCCTGAATTCAGAACTTTTATCCAACTAGATTTTTCTTTCTGAGACAAATAATCTCACATATTAAAAGTTTTTTTTTTTTCTTTTAACCTTTGGCTTGCTGTTTGTCATTGAAAAAAATTAAGGCTACATGTCTGAATTGCACCTTTGCTAAGGCCAGTCATCAGGAATGAAAGATTGAATGCATTGAATTTGTCACCAGCTGGAGAGGATGGTTATGTTTTCATTTTTCTTAAAAGCTTTGAAGTCATTTCCTTGAACAAAATCAACCAGCTATGCACTTTGAGTACCTTTTGCTGGGCATTTTTATGAGTAGAGTTTGGTTTTTTCCTTTTTCTTAAAGGTCCATTAAGCCAACATTGTATTTTTACATCTATATTTTAAATTATACTTTTCTTTTTATTTTTTCATGCACAATTTGGCATAGATGAGCACAAATTATTAATATGCTATTTCCATCTTAAATCTTCATACTGAAAATTGGTTGGAGCTAAAGGAACCTTCATGAATTAGTAATAAGGACAGGGAGGTGATGATAAAGTAGATCTAAGCTGCCATGATCTCTTCCAAATATGTACACATTAAAGGACAAGGAAATATAAAATTCTTCTTGCACACATAAAGTGTGTGAATATCCTAAGTCATATCTAGCTTGGGTTCCTTCTGGGACCCACGTTCCTTATTTCAATTTACCTTTAGTAAGTATAGGTCATTCTTGTGACATTCTATAGAGGTAGGTACTGTCCTCACTTTACATATAAAAATTTTGAAACTTAGAGAAAGATTAAGTAATCTGCCAAGAAAATGAACAGAGCAGTATTTAAATTTAGGTCTTCCTTTCTTACCAGAGTCAACCTGTAGAAGTGGGTAAAATACAGCGGGAGAATAAAGAATAGTACTGCAATTAGCAGCTTTGGAAAATCCAGCAGTATTTTGGGGTATAGAATTTCCCTGTGGGAATGGGAGCTTACATTTCTTTGTCTCCAGGCCCTGCTGGTGATCTCAGCAGCCTGAGACATCACTTTTAGTGGAGCTGAAGATGGATAACTAATGGGGTAGTAGGTAGATAGCTGTTGACTCTCAGTGCTCCTTTTCTTATAAGTTGCTCAAGGGTGTGGTCCAGCAAAATGAGAAAGAAAATCAAGAAAGAGGAAAATATGAATTCTAGGAATTAAGGAAGGGTCTCCTTGGATTTCAGCCACTTAAGAACACTGAGACTTAGAAGGTAAGTCCTTGGTGACAGCCTTTGCTGTGGCTCTATGCCTAAGCACCTTGGCCTGTTATTAGGTGGACAACCTTATTGGTAGTTCTTCTTCTCTGACAAACCCAGTAAAGGTAGAACAAAGATCCGTAAACAATAATACTTGGTAAGGTTCCTTGTGGTCACCTAGACACAAACTTCTGCAGAGGTATTGCCACCCCCTACTATTGTATTTGTGATGGCAGAGGTCTTGCCCACTCGTAAAACCCAGCCCCTTCCCAGGATTCATTTCTGCTTAGCACCAATCTCTACACTCTTGCCAGATAAGGCAGTTTTAGTTCCTCATGGTCCTGGCCAGAATGTGCAAACTGCTCGTATTAGATGAGCTCTGAGCAGTACACATGCTTTACTCACACTTCCTTGTGCAGGTGTCCAGCGGATGTAACCTGAAAGTAGGCTCTCCACAGTAAGGGTTTAACAAAATCCACTACAGTAAATTCTTGGAAACCTAGAATTGTTTGTAGAAAATCAACATGCTGAGACTGTGGCCCCAGCATTTCTATTTTAATAATGTCAAAGGTAATTATTTAAAAAATTATTACAAGTATATGCCTTCACTTTTTAGGGAACAGATTGTGGTATATACAATTTAAGCATTTAATAATTTAAACTTCATCACTAAGGACCACCATTAAAACAGACATTAGCAACATCTGAAATCCAATTATGAGGGACCACTTTCTTAGACTGATTGTGTTTTTGAGTTCTTTTATTGTGCAAATCTGAATGTGTATTAAGATCTTTTCATAAATTTACCATTAGATAATTTCTCAAGCAGTCGGTTGTCACATCTCCATTTCTTGCTACTTTCAATTTATCCAACTCAATAAGACTTTCTTCTTAGTCTTATTTTAAGGTTTTGATGTGTGTGGGTCAGGCAATCAATCAGGATTACTGAAAATGTGAAGGCTTCCTTATGAATAACCAGCACAGGATTCTTGACATTGATTTTGTCTCCTAAGGGCTGTGGTTTGATCTTAGAGTTTGACTAAATTATAGAAAGATGGGCTGCTGGATAAGAGTGCTATTATGGTTGAATTCTTATGAGTCTTTGGTTACTGAGATATATTTTTCCAGTTCTAATAAATATTAAAATATAAATGTGCATAGGTAGAAATGAATGAAAGATAGCCTATGGCCAAAATATATCCTTTAAGTGTGACCTGACTAAAATAAGACAGATAGGACTTGGGGGGAATTTTGGGGACACGTGGGACCCTTGAGTTATCCATAGGAGAGAACAGGTGTAGGGTTTTGTGGTCTGCTCTACTAGGGGCTGGATGTAGAAAGGAGAGAAGGCAAAGGAATGAGGTCAGAGTGGTAGAGAAAATGCTTATCTCTCCAGGTGAACTTAAGACAAAGACTGGAATACTGTGGCTCTATGGGGGCAAAGCGTTTACAGGGGAGGGGATGTGGAATACCGTGGCTCTAGGGGGGCAAAGCGTTTACAGGGGAGGGGATGTGGAATACCGTGGCTCTAGGGGGGCAAAGCGTTTACAGGGGAGGGGATGTGGAATACCGTGGCTCTATGGGAGCAAAGCGTTTACAGGGGAGGGGATGTGGAATACCGTGGCTCTATGGGGGCAAAGCGTTTACAGGGAAGGGGATGTGGAATACCGTGGCTCAATGGGGGCAAAGCGTTTACAGGGGAGGGGATGTGGAATACCATGGCTCTATGGGGGCAAAGCGTTTACAGGGGAGGGGATGTGAAATACCGTGGCTCAATGGGGGCAAAGCGTTTACAGGGGAGGGGATGACAAAGGCAGGGAGTAGCACAATCCACAGATATCAGTGAATCTCTGTGGTGTGCACAGTATCTCTTCCCACCTGCTTTGTATAAAGTGCTTAACGCACCGTCTAATCCCTGCGATGTCTCTTCCCCAGGGCAGGATTGCTCAGTAGTCTGAGTTCCTCTGTTCATATGGTCATGAGAAATTTTCTCTATGCATCTAGAACAGAACAACTTTCTTCTCACCCTTCATTAGAGGTTCCAGTTTACATCTAATTCTTCAACTACACACTGGAACTAAAAATAGCACTGCCTTCCAGTTCTCTTGCTGTTGTCCCAGAGATTTCAACAGGTTAGCACAAGGACCCAGAGTTAGCCAGACTGTGAGGCTGAGGGCATGGTCCTCCAGCCTGTCTGCCGGGTGGGCCCTAACTTATGACATCAACATCGAAGAGTTAGGGTAATCTAATTAAGGGGTCCAGTTGCCAAGACTTCCCTTGCTTCTTACAACAACCACAAGTTGAGGGGTTTCCCAAACCACCCTCAGGTTTGATAATTTTCTAGAAGGGCTCACGAAACATTAAAAGCTGTATACTCACAGAAAAGGATGCAGACAGAAAGAAAGAGCAAGGTCTTGGAGGGCAGAAAATGCAAAGCTTCCATGTCCTTAGAATTTGTTACCTGTTCCAGCATCAATATGTGACACAATGCATGAGGTATTACCAATCTGGGACACCACTGGAACTAGTATCCAGAGTTATACTGGGGCTTCATTACATAGACATGATTGATTGATTGATTGATTACTTATGTGGTTAAACTCAGTTTCCATCTGCCCTCTCCCCAGAGGTAAATATACTACTCACGGGGCCAGTCATGGCACCTCTTTAGCCTAAACTATTAGTATGGTCCTAGGGAGTCCATCATGAATAACAAAGACACTTCTATCACTTGGGAGATTCTAAGGGCAAGTTTAACTTCTAGGAGCCAAGGACAAAGGCCAGACCTTTCTTTGGCCCAGACTAAGTTCTCTGTTACACATGAAAGAACACAGATAATAAATTGCCATAGAAAAATTACAGGACATTTTAAAAAGCTTGGTTAATTGAGAAAGGAAAAGCTAAGATAATCTCCAGACCAAGTAGTACTTCCTTAGGCAGAGCTAAGCAAGAGGCACTACGTACTCGCCTACATTTTGATGTATCTCCACCGGTATGAAAACATAAGTGCACAAAGGTGCTCATTCCATCATCTCTGTGCTGTAAGACCCTGGAAACGATTCAGATGCCCCCAAATGGGAAAGTAAATAAACAATGACACACCCACACAGCCGAGTACTGTGTAGCTATAAAAAGGCTAAGAAAGATCGCTATTGATTCCTATGGAGACATTTCCAAAATATGCTGTTAAGTGAAAACAGCAAACATATAGTACTTTCCCTTTGTGAAAGAAAATATGTGAGGTCAGACAATTAAGTTCTTGAACTCAACCTAGAAGTGCTACACACCTCACTGCTGAGTATTGCTATGGTCACCTTCAAAGTACTCCCCTTGGGATGCTATGTACCGACACCAGCACCTAGTCCATCTTTCAAAGCAATTTTTCTAGGATGAGTTTGTGAACTTAATGGTTGAACCTTGTAAGATAATAGTTTGATGGCCATTCCCGAAAAAGAGTTCATTTTAAAATTGCTTTGAAGAGTGATTTCCAAAGGAAGTACCTTGAAAGTGACTGTAGTGATATTCAACAATGAGGTATGTAGCACTTTTTCTAGGATGAGTTCATGAACTTAACTGTCTGACCTTGTACATGTATCAGCTTCTTCCTGCAAAAGACATGCAAAAAGGATGAAACCAGAGTTTAACAGTATTGCTTACCTCCCGGGGTGGGTGGTAGGAGGCGGAAGGTGAAACAGAATGGAAGCCGAGCATGAGGACTGTTTGGACCAGGTTGCTCTGAGTATACCCTTGTGCCTAACTCTGACCCTTAGAATCACTGTAATAGTTCACATACTCCAACAGACAAATAAGTACTAATAAATATCGACCAGCATGTAGGGGAAATAAAAATAGAATACAAATAGCAACAAGTGAAACTAACTATATTACAGATGAGAGGGCGGCGCCTGTGGCTCAAGGAGTAGGGCGCGGGTCCCATATGCCGGAGGTGGTGGGTTCAAACCCAGCCCCGGCCAAAAAAAATAAAAAATATTACAGATGAGAAATACACCGAAGGGGCTGGGGAAAAAAAGGAACTAACCTAACTTGGGAAAACATTAATTATGATATGTACAAAAGGCTAAGGAAAAAACAACTGTGTACAAACTTCATACTGTAGTGAGCAAATTTATTTTCTATTTGGGAATGGGTTAGCTATTCTGATATTACTTTATATGTAACTAAGATCGAACAAATATATAAATATATTATGAGTTATGAGGGCCAGATTTTTTACTGTTACAGAAAAGAGTAACAAGAAAAGAATAAAGCTAGGCTTTATTCTAATCCATAGTGCTGGATTAGAATTGGTTGCATTGCCCCACTGGCAGCTCTGAAAAGCCATCTTTGCATTGTTCCTCGGTCCGGCTTTCCCCTCGTTGCAACCACCTCCACCGCTGCGGACTCCGGCAGCTTTATCGCCAGGGTCCCCGAACTCCCACTTTCTTTTCCATCCCCCACATCGGATCACCGACGTGCCCCGCCAGGTCAGACACAGCGGTGCACACCAGCTCCGAGGTCACCACCAAGGACTTAGAGGAGAAGGAGGAAGTTGTGGACAGAGACACCAGAGTTGTGGAAGAGACACCCCTGCTAATGGGAACGCTAATGAGGAACATGGGAGCAGGAGGCTGACCAGGACGTCGATGAAGAAGAGGAAGAAGGTGGGGGAGGAAGAGGAAGAGGACGAAGAAGGTGATGGTGAGGAAGCCGAGGCCACCACGGGCAAAAGGGCAGCTGAAGATGATGAGGATGAGGATGTTGATACCAAGAAGCAGAAGACTGAGGAGGATGACTAGACAGCAAAAAAGGAAAAGTTAAACTCAAAAGAAAAGGCCACTGGGACCTATTCACCCTCCACGTCCCGTCTCGGAATCTAAACGTGGTCACCTTCGGGTAGAGAGGCCCGCCCGCCCGCCGCAGACAGCGCCGCCTGCAGGTGACACGCGCTCTTCACTACCCAACCAAAACCACGAGAATTTGCAACAGGGGAGGAAAAAAGAACCCAAACTTCCAAGGCCCTGCTTTTTTTTTTTTTCTTAAAAGTACTTTAAAAAGGAAATTTGTTTGTATTTTTATTTACATTTTATATTTTTGTACCTATTGTTAGGGGTCAGCCATTTTTAATGATCTCAGATGACCAAACCAGCCTTCAGAGCGGTCTCTATTCTACTTCTGACTCTGTGACTTTACCTGTGGTGTGACCATGTTCATTATAATCTCAAAGGAGAAAAAAAAGCCCTGTAAAGAAACCAAAAACAACAACAAAAAACAATCTTATTCCAAGCATTCCAATAACTTTTTTTGTGTATGTACTTAGCTGTACTATAAGTAGTTGGTTTGTATGAGATGGTTAAAAAGGCCAAAGATAAAAGGTTTCTTTTTTTTTTTTTCCTTTTTTTTTTGGTCTATGAAGTTGCTGTTTATTTTCTTTTTTTTGGCCTGTTTGATGTATGTGTGAAACAATGTTGTCCAACAATAAACCGGAATTTTATTTTGCTGAGTTCTAAAAAAAAAAAAAAGAATTGGTTGCATCAATATGAGTTTATTTTTAATATATGTACAGGTAGATAGACATAAATATTAAGTAGAGCTGAAGTATATTAAGTACATGTGGGCTAATCTACATACACATGCATATATTTGTATCTCTGATAACTAAGAGGGCCTGTAGGACACACCAGTACCAGTGAGTTTCCTTTACCATATCTTGGTTTCTAAATCCATTTTCTAATAAAAAGGAACTAGCAATACCTGGAGAAATAGTTGACTCCAGGGCTGGGATGGAGAAATGCCAAGTTAAGCTTTGAACATCTTTGTGATGACAGAGAGTAATAAAGTGCTCTAAACAATGTGAGCAAAGCCCTCCTACAGCTGCGTTCTGTGCTCTTCAGAGTTCTGATCTTGGTCTAAGCAAAATACTAAAATCTAGAAAAGGAAATATGAGAGTTCTTGATCTTGAAACTATGCATAATAAGCCAGATAAGCTTTTTTGATAATCTTATATCAAGGGTTGATACACTTCATATAATTTGCCCTTAGAAACAAAGTGTTCTGTTTTTTATATTTTTTCATTGTCTATGTAACCTCCTACCCCCTACACTAACCCCCCACCCTTTTTTCTTTCCTCTTAACAAAGTGTTTAATACATTTTAATAAAAACATGACCTTTACCTTGGCTAAAAAGCACAAACCAAAAGAAAAACTCAGTGAGCACACTTGTTCTTCATGTAATAATGGGAAGTGGTCAGGTCCTGCTAGAGTTCCCTGAGACAATCTCTGAGTTCCCCTGGACAACGGTCTGTGAGACAGTGTCCAGCTGTGTCCTCAGCTCTCCTAAGAGGGCCCCTCACTCCTTGGGCCCCTGTTTTGAAGTAAGTGCTCAAGTGAGTGTGCTCCTCCTGCTGCAGCCACCTGTTAGTGTCAAAGAGCCCCCTGCCAGCTACACAGTCCTTCTCGGGTATGTCTTCCTGACTGCCGAGTCATTTTAAGATGTCTGCTTCAAACAGCCAAACCACCTGTGGCAGGCTGTGTGTGGAGTGCACTTTTGCCATCAGCCCTCAAGTCCAAAAGCATGTATTTGCAAAATTGCCACCCATAACCTCTATGATCTAACTGTATGTCTGAGATACCAAAGGGTGATAGGAGAACTATAAGGTTACAGAGAAAATTAATTGAAGGCCACAAGTAACTAGTACCAGGCATCTTCAGAGAATGATTTAGTCCTACTTCCTTCACACTATGTGCTAGGATCATTTGATGACAGTGGTTTCTAATTGTAGAATTCAGTAAAAATATACTAGACCTAAAATAAAATAAAAATAAAAAACACCAGACCTACTACTTATACATTATTAAGAGAAAGCTACATTCCACAATTATTATAAAATAGAATGCCACTACTTACTCATGTACTGAAGTTCTTTGTAAGAAATCCATTGATTCATGATACTATTTGGATTTATAAACCATTTGGACAGAGCGTCACCAGAAAAAATCTGGGATCCTCAAATACTTTAAAATCCTTAAATGATAATCACTTATGTCACCTGGGGAAACTTTTTCATGCTCCTCTCTAATCTTATATATCAAAGGTACCAATAATCATTTTAAGCTGAGACTTTTATTTTAGCATTCAATTTTATTTGGGGGTTTCACCCATCAGTTTTTAACAGCTACGTTTAAATAGAATTTATACACCATACAATTCACCCATTTAAATTAGTAGTTTTGGGTATATTCAGAGTGTATTATCACATAACCAATTTTAAATGTTTTTATTATACCATAAAGGAACACTGTACCTGTTAACAGTGTTAAGTCTCCGATTTATTGCCTCCTTCCCCCACTTCCAGCCCCACACAACCACTATTATAAGATATTGTTGATCACTTTGCCCACTCTAGACATTTGTCACAGATGGAATCATACCACATTTTGTCTTTTGTGACTGGCTTTTCTTTGTGTTTTTAAGCTTCATTTATGTTTTAGCGTGTATTTGTACTTCACTTTTTTTTTGCTGATGAATAATATTCTATTGTAAAGAAATACAGTTTAAGCATCCCTAATCCAAAAACATCAAATCCAAAATGCTCACAAATTTTGAAAGTTTTTGTTACCTGACATGATACTACAAGTGGAAAATTCCATACCTGACACCTTTGCTTTCTGGTGGTTCAATGAATACATAAACATCATGCATGAACTTTAAAAAATATTGTATAAAATTACCTTCAGGCTATGTATACATAGTGTATATGAAGCATATATCAATTTGGGTTTAGGCTTGGGTTCCATCCCCAACATGTCTCATTAAATATATATAAATATTGCAAAATTCAAAAAAGAAAACATTAGAAATTGGAAACACTTCTGGTCCCAAGTATTTTGGATAAGGGAAACTCAACCTCTACTGCATGTTATTTGCACATTCATCAGTTGAAGTGTTTCTACTTTTGTCTATTATGAATAATGCTGCAGTGAAGGTGCATGTTCATGTTTTGGTGTGGATGTATATATGTTTTTCTCCTGAGCACATACATAGGAGTAGAATTGCTAGGTTGTAAAGTAACTTCACATTAAATATTTTGAGAAACTGCCAAACTGTGTAACATTTTACATTCCCACTAGCAGTGTACAAGGGCTCAAATTTCACCACATCCTCACTAACGCTTGTTTTTCTCTGTCTTTGATTATAGTCATTCTAGTGGGTTTGAAATGGTATCTGATTGTGGTTTTGATTTGCATTTCTTTAGTGGTTAATGATGTGCATTTGTTTTCATGTGCTTAATGGCCATTTTTATATCTTCCTTAGAGAAAAGACTATATTTGCAAATCTCATTTTTTATTTCTAATTTTAGATAATATGCTTTGTATAATTTAATTCTTTTAATTTATTGAGGCTTATCAGTATATCATCTACCCTGTAGAATGTTCCTTGTATGTGTGAGAAAAATGTGTATTCGACTGTTATTGGGTAAAGTGTTCTATAAATGTCTGTTAGATTTAGTTGGTAGTGTTGTTAAAGGTTTCAACATTCTTGTTAATCTTCTGCATAGCTGTTCTAACCATTATCAAAAGTGGGTATAGTCTCCAACTATTATTGCTGAATTTTCTAATTGCACCTTCATTTCTATCAGTTTACTTCATGCATTTTGGGGTCCTATTGTTACACATATATGTAACTATGTTTTCCTGATGGATTGTCACTTTTTCATTACAAAATTCTTTGTCTCCAGTTACATTTTTATTTCTTCAAGTCCATTTGACTGACAGTAGTATTGCCACTACAATTCTCTTAAGCTTTTTGTTTGCATGGTAAAAAGGAGAATAAGCATGCATTTATAGAGTTTCTTATATTAACCTTTATCATTTTCATTTCTGGTTCTCTTCACTTCCTCCTGTGAATTTGAGTTACCATCTGGTATCATTTCTTTATTCCAGTACAACTTTACTCCTACTTGTACCTCTGTGCTGTTATTGTCGAATATATTTCTATATTATAAACTCAAATGTATAATTGCATATACATTATTTATGATATTTCTTTTTAAATCAGTTAAGAGAAAAATTACAAAATTATCTTTTTTGTGATTACCCACCTAGTTACCTTTACTGGCACAGTTTGTTTTTCATGTGGATTCAAATTGCTATCTGCTTTTACTTTCAGCTTGAAAACTTTGTTTAGCAGTTCCTGAAAGGCAGGTCTGCTACCAACAAATTTTCTCAATTTTTGTTACTCTGGGAATATCTTTATTTTGTCTTCATTCTTTTTATTGTTACCTGTTATAACATTTTTTTTTTCTTACAGTGCTTTGAATATATTATCCTACTTACTACCTTCTAGTTACCTCTTTTTACAATCATAAGTCAGCTATTGAACTTACTGGGGTTCCCTTGTACTTGTTGTATTATTTTTCTTTACCATTTCTAAGATTTTTCCCTTTTCTCTTTGACTTTCAACTTTTAGGTCATAATGTGTCTGGAAGGTATGGTTTGCTTTATGTGTATCCTAGTTAGAGTTTGTTGAACTTCTCAGATAGGCAGAGTAACGTTTCTCATGCAATTTGCAAAGTTTTCATCTATTATGTCTTTAAATATCTTTTCTGGTCTTTTTTTCTTTCTTTTGGTCTTCCATTTTGTGTATGTTAGTATACTTCACAGTGCCCCACATTTCTCTGAGGTGCCCATTTTTTCTTTATTCTTTCTTTTCTCTGTTCTTCAGAGTACATCATTTTCATCAGTATATCTTTCAGTTCATTGATTCCTTTTCTGCAAGCTTGAATCTATCATTAAGTCCCTCTAGTGAATTTTTCATGTGGTTATTGTACTTTCAACTTGGTTCTTTCTAATGATTTCTGTTTATCAACATTTTCTGTTTGAGTCTTTCCCATCATATTGCCCTTTAACTATTTACTAAGTATTGTTTGGGGTTAAACATGTGAATTAGGCTGGTTCAATTGGATATGCAAGAGAATTGTTTAGAATGTTGAAGCACAGGATGCTCTGCTTTCCTCTGAATGATATAGATATGGATGTGAGGCCTGATACTGCCTCAGCTATTTTTGCTACTATGAGGTAAGTTAACCTGAGGATTAAACTGATATATATCTAAAGGAAAACAAAAGACAAGAAACTCTCTGAAGAAAGTAGCTGTAACACTGATGATGTCTTAACATCCGAATCAAGTAGCATCGACATTTTCAGTTATATGAGCCAAGAAGTCCTCCTTGTTAAGAGAATTTGACTCATGAAAGTATTCAATGGTTTCAACTAATTAAAATATTTTTGAGAAGGACTTATCCTAAGCAAGGAGGGCAAAGCACTGTGTTAAATAGCAAGTTAGGTTGCGTTTATGTTGTATGTATCTGTTGTGGGTTTTTTCATGATAGGTTGCATAATGTATATTATTTTGTATGACATAAACAATTCTTATATGTTAAGAATTACAGCCATAAAACAAAACAGCAATAACATTAAATACAAAAAGTCACTTTTAAGAAAAATTTGGCTTAGTTGATAAATACAAATATGCAAACTCTGACAATTTATTTACATTTAGAGTTTTTTATTGCTGGTGACATGTTTAATTGAACAAATTGTGATCATTTCTTTTGTATGAGTAGGCACTACGTTTCTCTTTGAACTAAGACACTTATTAGGGGCTAGAGATTTACAAATAGTCACCAAAAGGGAGGTAATAATATAAAGTTAGATAAAGACAAAGTAGATTTTCTAGATAAGAATAAAGAAAACATAGAAACATGGCGGTCTGGGAGGGCTATGATCAGGAAAAGAGAAAAAAGAGCTATAGTATTTCTGCCCTAACCCTGTCTCATAAAACAAAATAATGATGGAAAATACATTAGGTTTCAGAGGAAAATAAACCTTTGATAACTTTTACAGGCCCCTTACATTTTTTGCACTGAGCAACCATACAACTTTTGGGATCACCCACCTAATATTTAGGGATTTTTTTTTTTATTATTATTTTTGGTCTCACTTTTGCTGTCTCTTTATCCTAGATGTGAAACACACTGGTTTTTCTCTCCTTATGGCATGCAGCCTGGTTTTCTTTTCTCTGGTTCTCTCCCTTTTTGGCATAAAGGGAGAAGCAGTGAGAGGACTGCCAGGGCACAGAGAGCCAAAGAGGCAGGCTGGATGCCTGCAAGGCTACAGACAGATTCCTCTGAGCTGCAGGGCAAAAAGTTTGAACCTGGTCCTTTTCCCTTATTGTACAAAGAGATGAAATGGCCTTTTCTAGTGCCAATAAGTATTCACCAGTGATCTTCAGCTTTTATTATGGATACTGCCCCAAATTAAAAATGCTTAGACTGGCAGCAAAGTAGTTAGAAAAGTGTGTCTGTATATATCAGGATTTTTTTTTAATACTTTTTTTTTTTTTTTTTTTGTAGAGACAGAGTCTCACTTTTTGGCCCTCGGTAGAGTGCGGTGGCCTCACACACTTTTTAATTAGGTATCTTGGACCTGCAGGCGTACAGCTCTGCTAGTTCACCAACACTTGCATTATATCCTCACAAATTACTCTGTTGATCAAATGCAGTCAACAAGAGGATAATAATTAAGGATCACCAAGACCCAAAAGCCAGTGGGGAAATGTCTATGAGGTTATTCACAAGCTGTTTCTGGTAATGACAGGCCACTGCTGTCTGTTCTTATCTTCTGCATTGGAGAAAAGCTAGCCAAGTGTAAACGGTCTCGCAGACAGATTCAGAATGTTGTGTTTGAAGTCTGCTTCTCCTGGCTGCTTACTAGCTGTGTCCCCTGGGGAGAGCAGGCACTGCATCTCAGATGTTATCAGTACCTGGAAAACAAAGAGGATGATAAAACTTTCCCTGCCTTCCATGAGATGCAAATAAAATAACACATGAGAAACTGCTTTACAAACTTCAGTTTGTAATCTGCTGCCCACTACATTTCATCACTGTCTCGATTTGCATGTGTGTTTCTTGCTATCACAGGATATTTATTCATGAAATCTGCAAACTATTTTAAAAAGACTTATCACACTCAATTTCATCCTATTCACCCATTTAATTAAGTATGAAATTAGATTCTACTAGCAAACCAGCAAAATCAGTGTGAGTTCAATTTTTTTTCTGCAGGCATTCCTGAGTCTTCTATAGACATCTAAGTAGCTGAGAAAAGGTAGGAGACAAGTGTAAGAGTAGGAGAAATTTTAAAAGTTAGTGAAGTGAATAGATAGGCCCCCAACATAATTAGACCCTAAAAATAGAGATATTGCTAAAAACTAGCAAAACTATCAATTGACTTATTTATGTCTTAATACCTTATAATCATAATCTAGAAGTATAAAGAATATATAGAATTATTTTGATGTTGTCTTCAAATGTACTATATTTCTTTTCTCTTTTTTTGCAGTTTTTGGCTGGGGCCGGGTCTGAACCCACCACCTCTGATATATGGGGCTGGTGCCCTACTCCTTAAGCCACAGGCACCACCCAAACATAGTGTATTTCTTATGAAGTTACTATAATGTGAGACATAAGAATACTGGTGTTTTTAGGGCCTTTTAATAGTTATGTTTTAGGAAACATGGGATTGTTAGTGTGCTAAGAAAACAACTGATACTATTCTGATTCCCCGCTTGCATGTACCACTAAGTTCAGGGAGGCTGCATCTAGTCACCACCTCTGTGTTCAGTATCACCAAACCCTGCAATTGACTCACCTGAGCAAAGAAAAGAATAAATCGCAAAAACCTATTTATTTTGTAGGTCAAAGTTTTTCTTCTAATCACTCATTTCAGGGAACAAATGCCACCGACTCCTGCTCTGATAGTCCTTGGAAATAGATCAAAAACACCTACATTCGAGGGGGGTCCTGTTTTTTACGTTACAACGAAAAGAGACAGCACAGACGAATAATTCCTATAAAGAAGAGAATTATAAACAATGGTATAATATAAATTGAATAGAGTAGGAGCATAATCAAGCTAAAGTTTTCTGTGAAAGCCAGTTTTTTTTTGAGAAAATGTATCTCATTGCGTGGGTGTATTCACAAGGTTGAAATACAACAAATAGGAGGAAGCAACTTTTGTAGACCAGAAGAAAAAAATAGGTAATTTTTATAAAAAATGGTGGATCCCTTGACTTCAAAGGGATTTAATTGATTAGACTTGAAATGCAGTTTTGTGGAGGAGTATGACCTCTGGTGTTAATCTAGGGAAATTTCAGCACTTACATGTCCTAATGGAAGAAAGAGACGCAAATGGTTTTTTGAAGGCTTATCTAAGTTACGCGTCCTTAACTTGTCTTCCCCCCACCAACCTTCATCTCCTTTCTCTCTCCTTCCCTCTTCACTCTCACAAATATAACTCAGTATGTGCAAAGCCCTGTCCACGCAGAATATTGCCCACATCACAGTTCCCATCACATGGATCTGTACAACTGTATACAGAAAAACAATAGTTTACGTATTTTTTATAAGTCTGCATATAAGCTTAAAATTTATTTTATAAAAAAAGAGGAAGGATGAAAATAAGAACTTTTTAATATGCCTCTCACAACTTAACAGGGTTAGATGCCTCATGTAATAGAGTTATGGATGATTCAGACTAAAAACTAAACACAAAATTGTGGGGTTTTATCCTGTGTTTCCTCCTCATCATGCTAATCACACTCTCAATGTGCATTTGTTAGCAAAGAGATTTTTTTAGTGTGTGTGATCCACCGATTCCTTAACAGAAAGGGAATAAAGACATGATTGACATGCTCTCTTCTCTGTCCCATCACAGTGAGTTTCACTTAATTTTTTATGAGCTTTTTCAAAATAGTGGCTAGGCTGAGTTTTGGTGTTCTGACAGTCCCTGCTGTTGTAGACCAAATTTCCATTTTCTTCTGTACTTTGTGTATTCCATCCTCCCTGTACCCCATTTGAAAGAAGTGAGAACTCCATGCACATTGCTCTAAATCTCAGCAAGACCTCTGTGTCTACATGATCAGCGGTACCGCAATTAATCCCATACTAAAGCGTAGAAATATACATGGCAAAAGGTATAATACATATATTTTTCCTATGTTTTTATTTTCGGAACCTTTATTTGAAGCCTTGAATTTGGTATCTGAGAAAGTCAATTTGACACAAGGGATCCAGCCATTATTTTTCATATGAAATTTTAGTAACTCTTGAACTTTAATGCTGGTACAACTATTGTGGTATTTTGGAGTGAGATTATGTACATGTTCATGTAAATTTATGGACAGCTAAGGAAAATATTTATTAATTTACCATAACACTTCATTGATGTATCTAGGTTTGTAAGGATAAATCACTTTCAATCAGCTGTATAGAGCAACTGGAAGAAGGCTATATAATTTGCTGAAAAGGGTACTAATAAATATTTGATAGATTTTGTGTTTAGGTTGGATGTTTTTTCAGAGCAGAAGGTGAACAGTTTTTAATTGGAAAGCTTTTATTTTACATTCAAATTACATGTTAGGATTGTTCTTAATAGTCACACTCTGGACAGGGTTCATGCAGTACCAGCTCAGCCCACCCCCACCCCCCCAAAAGAAATTCAGTGAGCTTCATGATTCTAAACATTGAATGGTCATTTTGGAGATACAAAGCAAAAATCATATAGATTATAAATATAAAATGCTGTCTCTGATTGTTAGCCACAAAATGTCCATACCAAGCCCATGAAAAGGCACATCTGGACTGAGTGCTCATTCTCAAGTGGAAAACTGTGAAACTAAAACACCTCTTCCACCTGTTTCTGCTAGGTCTGTCTACCTGCACATACAAAAAATTAACATGGCTTAACACATGTCCAAAGACTATCCTCAAATGAATTATTCACCCCCCAGGCACTGAAAGTGCACACGCGTACACAGACCCGCTTACAAGCAGACACCAGGTAAGCAAATTTAGGGCAGCTGCCGAGTAGAATGTCACGAAATTGGATCCAGCTGAGAATTCCAATTACCTAATGAAGAGTATCCGCTTTCACTCTAATTCCTTGGTCTAATTCGTTATAATCTCTATTATAAAAATCATGCGTTAAAATCACAATCTAAAATGGAAACAACTATTTAGCTGGCCAATTTCTTTCCTCCTCTTTTGGGTAACACGGGAGTTTCAATTCACAAAGAAATGCAAATGAAAAGACTTAAGCTGGAGCAGTAACAAAGAAGCATCCGGAGCTCTTTGTGTTTGCACACGTGAGGGAACCCATCACGGGCAATTTGTGGGACCCAAAATGCAATTTTTATTCGTTGATTACAGAGACAATAAATTATTTGTATATCTAACTCCAACAAAAGTCTAGCGTGGTCCCCAAGCTGCAATTATTCAGCCCGAGGTTTCATTACTAATAATCTCCCGGGCAGGCTGTGACTACCAAGGTGAATCAGCCCGTGCCTGGCCGGTCTCCCACCCTCCGCCTCAGGAGAGCTTGGCAAAGACGCTGTACGGTGTTGGCGCGTTTGTGACCAGTCTCTGCTTTGTGTCTGTGCTCCAGGTGAGGCGGAGGAAGAGCAGAAGACGACGAGCTGGCGGCGGGTGGAGGCTGAGCAGCCCCCAGACCTGTGAGTGAGCCGCCTCTCCACCGCCGGAGAAGCCGCCCGCCGCCTCCCCACTCCGGCTGCCGGAGGACCTGCGCGCGGGTGCCCAGGACCAGGCGGCCGGGGGCGCCAGCCCCCCATGTTCCGCAGTAGGCGCAAATGTGAGCAGGAGGGAGCCGGGAAAGCCCTCCGCCCCCGCCAGGGGGACCCGGGAAGCCCGCGCCGGCTACTCCAGCGGACCGCGGGGATCCCCTCCTCCGGCCCCGCCCCCACCCGTCCCCACCCTCCCCCGGCCCGAGCCGTGGCGGTTAACCCTGTCGGCGCCGCAGCCTGCTGGGGCGCGAGCGCAACGCGCTGGCTCCCGGCTCCCGGCTCCCGAAACGTGCGGCGGGGAATATTGGGGCTCAGGGCTAGCTGAGATCCCGCGGCGGCCGAGGCCGGGCTTACGCCGTGGGGTTCTCCCCAAACGCCGCTGCGCTAGCTTAGCCAGTCGCCAAACTTTTTCCTCCCTAAAGCCGTTGCCCCCGCAGTTACTTGGCGGGCAGCCGGCTGCCCACTCTCAGCTGATCAGTCAGGGAGATGCGGGCGTAGGGCGAGGGGGCTGCGTTTTGCAGCCCTAGGAGGCGTGCAGGCGAAGTGGCCCGGGTCTGCATTGTCCCTGGGTCTGCCCCGTGGCTCGGGTGGCCCGACGTGCTGCAGTGCCTGGCGCAGGTGATCCGGGCGGCGCGTCCGGCTCTAATCAGGGGGGCAGCATCGCGGGAGGGAGAGGCGACCCCTCTTTTCTCCTGCCCCTGCAGCCTGGCTACACTGCACGAGGGCTGTCCTTCCTAAGCAGTGCTCGGGGCCGCATTAATCAGTAGGTGGAATCTCCGTCCTCGAGCACCCCAACCCTGGCCAGGCCTGCGTCCCCCGGGATTTCCATCCTGCAGATTCACCTCCCCATCTTCCCCTCTCACACACGCTCCCCTCAGCCGCGCGCCGCAAACTCTCTCCCAGTCCCGGCAGGTGATGTCATGCCCATTGTTTTGGTGCGCCCAACCAATCGGACTCACCGCCTGGATTCTACCGGAGCCGGCATGGGCCCTTCCTCGCACCAGCAGCAGGAGTCCCCGCTCCCGACCATAACGCATTGCGCAGGGTGCACCACCGCCTGGTCTCCCTGCAGCTTTAACAGCACTGACATGGAAACCCCATTGCAGTTCCAGCGCGGCTTCTTCCCAGAGCAGCAGCCGCCGCCGCCGCGCTCCTCACACCTGCATTGCCAGCAGCAGCAACAGAGCCAGGACAAGCCGTGCCCGCCCTTCGCGCCCCTCCCGCACCCTCACCACCACCCGCACCTCGCGCACCAGCAGCCGGGCAGCGGCGGCAGCAGCCCATGCCTCCGGTGCAACAGCTGCGCCTCCTCCGGTGCCCCGGCGGCGGGGGCGGGGGCGGGGGATAACCTGTCCCTGCTGCTCCGCACCTCCTCGCCCGGCGGCGCCTTCCGGACCCGCACCTCCTCGCCGCTATCCGGCTCCTCGTGCTGCTGCTGCTGCTCCTCGCGCCGGGGCAGCCAGCTCAATGTGAGCGAGCTGACGCCGTCCAGCCATGCCAGTGCGCTCCGGCAGCAGTACGCGCAGCAGCCGGCGTCCGCCTCCCAGTACCACCAGTGCCACAGCCTGCAGCCTGCCGCCAGCCCCACGGGCAGCCTCGGCAGCCTGGGCTCCGGGCCCCCGCTCCCGCACCACCACCACCACCACTCGCACCCGGCGCACCACCAGCACCA
Source organism: Nycticebus coucang (assembly GCF_027406575.1). Classification (NCBI taxonomy): domain Eukaryota; kingdom Metazoa; phylum Chordata; class Mammalia; order Primates; family Lorisidae; genus Nycticebus; species Nycticebus coucang. The sequence goes on from NC_069796.1 coordinate 13,746,185, forward strand.
CCAGCCCCAGGCGCGCCGCGAGAGCAACCCCTTCACCGAAATAGCCATGAGCAGCTGCAGGTACAACGGGGGCGTCATGCGGCCGCTCAGCAACTTGAGCGCGTCCCGCAGGAACCTACACGAGATGGACTCAGAAGCGCAGCCCCTGCAGCCACCCGCGTCGGTCGGAGGAGGTGGCGGCGCGTCCTCCCCGTCTGCAGCCGCCGCCGCCGCCTCGTCCTCAGCCCCCGAGATCGTGGTGTCTAAGCCCGAGCACAACAACTCCAACAACCTGGCGCTCTACGGAGCCGGCGGCGGCGGCGGCGGCGGTGGCGGCGGCAGCAGCAGCGGCGGTACCAAGTCTAGCAAGAAGAAGAACCAGAACATCGGCTACAAGCTGGGCCACCGGCGCGCCTTGTTCGAAAAGCGCAAGCGGCTCAGCGACTACGCGCTCATCTTCGGCATGTTCGGCATCGTGGTCATGGTCATCGAGACCGAGCTGTCGTGGGGCGCTTACGACAAGGTACAGGCTTGAACACCTGCCCACCCTGTCAGAGCTGGGCGGGCGTCGGGTGGTTGGGACAGGCACCGGCCGGATGCTTTGCTGGAGGGTTCCCAGCTTTCTGGGGACGATCGGGGTGGCCGCGGGGACAGCGGGCACGGCTAGGACGCGCAGTCCCAGTCAGCCAGGCAACTCCTAGGAACCCTCCCCGCGTGCGACCGAAGTTCTCAAGGTGGTTCATAGCGGTCAGCGCAATCGGGCACGGAAAGTGGTTACAGGAGTCAGTAGGAAAGCACCTGTCTTTCTCCCCAGGTGCTTGTTTTCAGGAGGCCCCCTTTAACCCGCAGCTGTTTAAACTCGGGAGTAACTCCCTCTTAGGTTTCGCCAGGTAGCAGCTACGGCTCTTGGGTCCGCGATGGCGCGAACCCGGCAGCCCAGCCACCCTCTTCCCAGCTCAGCTCTCTGCTGGCTGGGTTTTGCAGCTTAGTGATCTCAAAGATCACGTAGCCAAGACGGGTGCCCCCCCTTCTCCTGTGAGTTCAGGTCCACTTGTGGGGGGGACTCTGACCCCTGGGGTCTGGGAGGTGGTTTAAAGCACTTCTTTCTTAAAATCGCTTCTGTCTGGCTGTGTTGCAGGCGTCGCTGTATTCCTTAGCTCTGAAATGCCTTATCAGTCTCTCCACGATCATCCTGCTCGGTCTGATCATCGTGTACCACGCCAGGGAAATACAGGTAACTTAGGTTCTGCTGTTTTATGAATGACTAAAGCCGGGCAAACAGCCTGGGGAGACACAGGCAGCAGAGACTTCTCCCAAGGCCTCACGTCCTTGCTTTGATTATGGAAGACCCATTCTTAGGCCAGCAACTGCCTTGTTCTTTCCAGAAGTTAAACACAGCACAAGACAGTGTAGCCCATAAGCATGCCATAGTCTCTGGGGTGTATCTGTTGAACCCTGAAGATTTTCTTCTCGCTTTTTCAGGTAAATCCTCTTCTCCCGATCAGTCACAGATCCCTTAAGGATCTTTTTTCTTAAGGGCAGTTATGCACTAGCCTTAATCTGGGGTAAACTTGTGTATGTCTTGGAGACATCTTTTCCTAGTGGGTGCGTCATTATGGGAGAGCATGTCAATCTATACCTTCTGTTATGGAGCAGAGAGAAGATAGGTTCATGAGTTGTAGCTAATTTACATAAATAAGACATGGGATAGCTACAACTGTTCTAATATGCCTTAACGTTTAAAAAAAGCTGTTGTAAGTTTAGGAAGCAAATTCTGTGTATCTAATAGGTTTAATAGATAATTAAAGACAATCATTTCACTTTAGAATGCACATTCTAAATATCTAGTAGTTTAGTAGATTCATAGCTATAATCAATAAGTTATTTTTTCAAAACGTAATTTAAGAATTAAGGTCATTGCCCTTGTGAGTTGTTTTATTAGGAAAATTTTAGTTGTATTTGATTGTAGTCAGGAGCCTGTTGTTAGATTTGGCCAATAATTGCCATATAGGAATACTATTTATAAAATGGATGGGTTATCTTAGTCTACCATGAAAGGAATATTAAGATTTATGAATTAAGGTATCTAGTTTTGAAAAACCAGAGAGATTGGGATTTTCCCAGTTTGAGTATACACTCATATGTATTTTATGATTTTATTTTTTGAGCAGTTGTTACAAATTTGGTGGGACTATAAAACCCTCAAATTTAGGCGTCCTTCCTTTAGACTGCCTCTAATTTTGACTGCTGTTCATTTCAGAAGATTCTATAGGACTTGCCATTTAAGTAATTTAGTACTAATTTAAGTTAAATTAATTTTCGGTTAACCAACACACACTAAGTATGGAAGAAATATATTTTCGTGATTGCCCAAACAAAATAAAGACACACGTGACCCCATGTGAGGGGGGAGGGAAATTACTTCATCTCTGCGAAACTTTGAAGAATGTCTTTTTGAAGGGATGTGGTTGGAGAATGAGAATTAGAAAGAGTTTGAGAGTTCGGAGATAAGTCATAAAACTGCACTGGTAAAACAAGACAAACACATTTAAATTTTTTAAGTTTAATAATTTACACAGATGTATCTTTAATTCAGTACTAGTAATGGTGGGCTTTTGAAGTTCTTTCAAATATTTTAAAGTGATACTAAAATACAACTTAAATATTGTTTATCTTTTCTTCATTTTATTACACGCGATCTTAGCCAAAAGGCCGAGAAGCAGTATCTTTTTTTTTTTTTTTTAATTTTAATTTGAAGCGTAGACAACAGAGCTGAAAGGAACAATATAGTCCTTTGAGTCAGTTTACAGACTGAAGTCAAGAGAGATGAGTGGCTTGCCAGGCCACAGAGCTAGACTAGCACAGTGCAGTGAGAACAGACCCTGTCCCCTACCTTCCTGTCCACACCGCGTCCTGCCTCACCCGCTGCTGCATGCTAAAAGCCTGGAAACGTGGACATGTCTTCACACGTATCTCCCTACATCCAAAAGTTTAGTATATGAATAGGGTTAAACTTAAAAGTTTGTTTCAAAATGTTCTGACATATTTTTAAAAATCAAGTAACTTAAAAAAAAATGTTTTGCTTAGAGGCTAGACTGGTTTTACTTTACTGAAAGGAGAGACCTCGCTGGTTTTTATTAAACACTTTTGCCTGTTTCTTCTGAAAATCACACACCTAAACAAGCACTCATAGGGGAGGACATTTGCTGGTATTAACATCAAGAACAAAGTGTCTTGGAAACACTGACTTCTTAAGAATGACTGGGAGATTTTTTTTTTTTTTTAATGCCTCAGAGGAGCCTAAGAGGAGTTACCGAATGGCAATTATGTATCGTCAAAAAAATTGATTCCATATTAGAATGGTGGAAACTCACAGAACTAATAAAATTTGGGAAATGGTGTTGTCTTGGATTATTTCATGCTTGAAAACATGTCACTCATTGGCTCCTTTGGGGCACTTTTGTGCAAATGCATAGATATATTAATTAGGATATGTATAACCTCTGCAAGAAAATAAGGACAAGGACCGACCTTCAGAGAGTAAGCACAGTGAGATTCTTTGCTGTTGGACAACGTGTACATGCAGAATGTTAGGTTTTTTATGTTCAGTTTATGTTATGTGTTACATGATTTCTGTTAAACCTATTGCACTTAATTTCAGAATAAATGGGTAATATCATTTAGTTATTCAGGATACAGTTTTTACACTCTGTGTTTTGTCTAGAGAGATTTCTTCCTTAAGCTGAAGCCCCAAAATCTCATTTGAGATGCTTTTATTAACAACAAAAAAGGAAAAGGATAAACACATGTGAAGATTCCTGAGTCAAAAACCAGAGAGAAGTAGGAATGCTCTAACTCATTCAGAGAACAGAGTCAACAGTGCTGTCAAAATACCTCCCTTTTAAAGTCAGCGATACCAACTGCACACAGGCTTATGTAGATGTGTGGAAAGTGATGAATTCTGCTTCCCCCTTTTAACTTAGTGATGTCACTGCTGTCAGTGTATTTTTCCTTCCTGAGAAGTTGTAAGCTGCTGGGCACTTCTCAGTTCACTGCAGACAACTCCAAATGTATTGATTAGCTTTGAGTTAAGGAACTAAAAGCAGGATTATGCTGCCATTCATAGCACGTCCATGGATGTAACACATAATCTGAAATGACAGTTTGTCGTTGCTTTTTAGCATATCGGTCCCATGATCACATGGTATCGGCTAGCTAGTGTGGGTTTCTGGTACATGATATGATTTCTCACTGCATTCAGGAAAAGTGTTACAGCTAATGTGCTGCCTCTCTTTCCACCGGAATTGCTTAACAAAGCTTGGGGAGCCCCTGACATTTTCATGGAGAACCTTGGAAAGCAAGTCAGTGTGACCTTTTATAAAATGTTTATACACACTCTGGCAAAATAAGATGGTTCAGGTGAGTCATGGTCGGAAGTGCTTGAATTAAAATAGTGTGATGAGGACGCTTGGTAAGAACCCAGCTCAATACATTTCAGCTTTGGTGTCATTTTTCAGTACCACAGACAGCTCAATGCATCAGGCATAGTTTGTTCATTTCAATAATTACTTTTAGACCTCACAATCAAAAATGAAATCACTTTTTTTTTTTTGGTACTAATACTTATATAAAATCAAATTTAGTGGGAGCATATTTTCAGCTAAGTAGATATTAGACTTTTTCAGGCTGACACTGAATTTGCTTTCTGGATCTATCAGTAAAACAAAAAAATGAATGAATGAATATAAGATATAAATAGACCAACTTTAATAAATGCCTGTGTATTGTGATCATCTGACAAAAGAACAATACGATAGGAGTAGTTTTTATACTATCTGGAAAGATCACTCAATATTACATAAGTAGCCTCTGCAGTTCAAGTCTCAAGGTCAAATTATAGGAAAAACAGAAGCATAATGTTTGATGACCCTTCTTCCTGCCTACACTGTTCTGCCCCAGTGATGTTAGAGACATTTCTCTGAAAGAATACATAAAAAAGAAAATTCAAATACTCTTTAAGATCTTCAACATCAGAAAATGTTAGATTTCACTTTGTCTTTTCAACGTTAGTGCTTATTGTGATTTTTCTTGTGGAAGCAATTTTACGTGACAGAGTTATTTTGAGATACACAAACAGAAGATTATAAGCTGGAAAAGATAGCCCCTTGGATTGATGTCTGATCCTTTTCATTTTCATGGAAATTGGCTAGTATGACACTTTGAATTGGAAAACATTTTCACGTGTCTAGTTTTACAATATGTGATTGACCCTTGAGTAACATGGATTTGAACTGCCTGGGTTCATTTATATTTATTATTATTATTATTTTTCCAAAAAATACAGTGTATCATCATATCTATAGGTTGTACAGGTTCTCCCTGGGCAACCAGACATCATTGAAAACTTGTGAAGCCCCTGGACACAGAGGACTAGCTTTTCATGTATGTGGGTTCTGGAGGGCCGACTGTAGGAGTTGAGTATGTGCAGATTTTGTTATTCGCAGGAGCCTGGAAACAGTCCCCTGCAGATACAGAGAGATGACTGTTATAATAAACAGCCTTGGGGAAAACTCTTTGATTCTTCTTTAGTATCTTTTGCCAATGGAATAACTACTCGTCTTCTTTTAGCTTTTCAGAGATGGACTCTGTAGCTCTATAATTAGAGGAACAGAAATGAACATTTCTCTTCTCTCCTGCACTAACACCAAATAAACCAAAAGAGAGGAGTGAAGGAGGACCAGGGACTTTACAGCCCAAGAGGGCACTCGCCCACTTGGCAGGTTCGCTGGTTTGCCATGGGAAGTCTTGGAGAGAATGTTTCCTTCTCCACTCCTACAGAGAGCGGGCAGGTGCTTGCAGACCATGCAGAAACTACTGTGTATTATTCGTTAGTAACAAAATAACAAATACACACAGTAGAGTTTAAAAAGTGAAAGTCACACTATATTCTCTGAGTCCTGTTTCTCAGTGGTCTCCTTAAGTCTTTTCTATGTCCTTCGGAATTTCAAAAATGCATCTTTAGATGTGTTTATAGACACACATAGCTTGCTTTTACTTCTTTGTATGCCTTGGAAGTGTTTCTTCCTTAGCAAGAGGAACTTGCGTCCTTTTCCAGTAGGTGCATGTGATCTTATTTTAGGGATATACTGTGGTTTACTTTACCAACCCCGTGCTGAGTGCTGGCAGGCAATTTGGAGTTTTCTAGGATTTTGCTATTACAAGCAATACTGAAATAAAATCCCTGTATATGTATTTTAATCTACTAATTAGAGTATTTACACATGGTAAGTTTCCTGCAGTAAGATCGTTCCATCAAAGGGAGTTTGCATTTTAGATGGAAACGTGTCACCCCCTGGCCCTTCGGAAAGGTCACTGGGGGTGATATTCCGGCTTCCTCAACCATTGTTCCTCCACAGCTTGGTCAACACTGGTTGTTATAAAAAGGAATTTTTACGATCTTTGGCTTTTTAAAATATAAAAAGTTCCCTGTCTCTCTGGAAAAAAAAAATATTTTTTAGTGAAAAACTATTTAAGGACAGAGCTCATGGCCCTGCAGGCTTCTCTGCATCTGTTTTGTAAGATCTAGCAGTGCATTAGCCAATCTGTTGATGAATAATCACTGTAAAGATGTGAGCAGAGGCACATTATTTGCCACATTTTTATTATTTTAAGGTAAAAAATTTGGAGGTCATTGATGATAAAGGAAGCCAAAAAAGTAGAAGAAAGGACGGGTTGGTCTCCACGTCTCTGGGGTAGATGAACATTGCAGCTACAAGCTGACTGTGCAACTCCAGAAGACAGTGAGTGGCGGAGTTGGCTGAATTGCTTGTAAGTGGCGTTCAGCTCAGGGACTGATGTCTATATTGCAGCAGCCTCCAACTAGGTAGTAATGAGACTCTCAATACCTCGGACTTTGTGTATGCTCTGTAGTAACAAAATCACTCAGGACTAATTTTCTCTGCCTGCCTGTGTAAAGATCGCTGCATTATTGATGGGTGTGATACTAAATAAAGCAATCCTGGAGTGTTTACAGAGCAGTATCACAAGTGAATGAAGAGTGGAAGTTTGGGTTTACCACAAACGGGTCTGCTTGAGCTTCCAACCTGTTTCCGGGCCACGTTTGGTGCAGCTTTGAGAGAAGGGCTCCCTGGGCTGTCATCCCAAACCACATCTGGCAGGGAGGACAGAGGGAGCCTGCACTGATTTATCATTGGGGAGGTTACATTTGGGCATGAGATAAAGTGGTTTTGTGGGATTGTTTTAGAATTTCTGCTCATTAAGAAATAATATGATAATTACTACTTCGGAAGTATATTTTCAACCTGAAATTCCTTAAGAGTTCTATTTATAAAACTAACAATTACATGGAAAATATCTTAATTATCATCCGGCCCAGTATCCCACCAGCATGGGACTCCTTTAAAAGAGGTCACCCGGTTTCTGCTTGAGTCCTCTTTCCATGACTGTTAATTCACAGGTGTAAGAGGTTGTCTGTTTCATCTCTAGACAGCGAGTTTGGGGAAGATTTTCTTTCTATTCAGATAAAATCTCATTTTATTCATTTCCATATTCAACATTTTAAAAGTTTTTGAGCTCTGCAAACACAATGGGGAAAAGGACAAGAAGATCCCTTTGCTCTTGGAGCTGACGTTCCAAGGAGGGGAGGTTAAGGAGTGACGACTAAAAAAAGAAAGAAAATTCTTATAGTTGCCATGCATGTCTTGAATGGAATAAAAAGGACTGAGATGGAAAATTGGGAGGTCAGGGTTTTGGCAGATTCTGTGGGGACAACTTGTGGAAAGGCCTAACCCAGGACGTGACCCAGGCAGGAGCAGAGGGTACCAAGTAGAGTGGGAGGGGAGGCAAGGCTTTGATATTGAAGGGTCCTGAGGCCATGGTAAGGATTTACGGACTTTTTTTCCCAAGTGCAATGGGGAAGTTCTTAAAGAGTTTAAGGCAGGGAGACACATAATCCAGGCTAATGTTTAAGCAGGCCTGGTTTTGATGCTTTGAGGTTTGTCTGCTGACAGGGAGGAAGTTCCTGACAAGCTATGTCACAGATGCCCACTTGGCTGGGTGGTAGCAGCGGCAGTCAGGAGAAGAGGGCTGACTGGAGACCCATGTTGGAGGGAGAATAGGCTCCTTAGTATGTCGGGTGTGGCCGGTGAGCACTGGGGATTCTTAGCTGCTAATCATCCATGTTAGGATGATTCATGGGGATACAGTTGGAGCAGCTGAATGTGTCCTGCTGAAAAGGAAGGACTCAGGTGAAGGGCAGAATGTGGAATCAGGAATTTGTTTTGGCGTAATATGTTTGACATGCTGCTCATTGTAGATGAGACTGGGCATTCAGAGGAAAGGTCTGTAATGGAAATTTAAATTTGGGAGTTGCCAACATGGAGACCATGGAGCCCCCAGGAATTGATGAAATCACCGAGTTGAGATTGGGTCATCCCCTGACATCTAGAGGTTGAGGAAAGGCAGAACTAGAAAGAAGAGAGAGAGTAAATTGTCACTGAGGTGGAGGAGGCTGGGAGATGGGAGGGTTTTAAGGAGGGCACAGTGCTCTCCTGAGTGCTGCGAGGTCTGTTAATATGGGGGAGAAATGCTTTTTTGCATCTGGCAAATTGAAGGTCATTGCTGACCTTGATGAGCCATTTCAGTGGAGTGAAGAGACAGGAAACATTGTAATTTCCAGCATCACACAAAAAGTTGATTCCTCTTTTCACAGGGTCACAGTGCAAACATTTAAACATTAGGTCGCTTTAAATGCCCTCCTGGTTAAATAATTCCAGTTTCTTTGAATTGTCCTGATCAGACGTTGACAGTTGCTGATCACACTCTTCTGGATCGACTTAGTCTTTTGAATTCTTCTTTCAAAAGAGAAGTTCAGAAATGTGCCCAGTACTTTCAGATAGGATCTGCCAGTGGGGCTGTCACCTCTCTTCATCAGAAATGCCGCATTCTGTGGACTGTTCCTCATCTCACATGGTCATTGCTTCACAGGAACTGCTGCCAAGTGACACGTGTGAAATTGTTAGTGAACTAAATGTTCAGTTTTGTGTTTACTAACCGTGATTTCAGACTGGGATTTCAGTCTGTCAGAACTGTTTGAATCACAATTCTGATGTTTATTTGACAAATACTTGCTTGGGTTTAGAAAATCCCGTGTATGGACAGACTATAGAATCAGCAAGACTCAAAATTTCAAATTATATTGGATTCTGTTCCAGAAACATGGTCATTATTACCGGCTTTTCCTCAGTGTGCGCACCTGCTGTTGGTACATTTAATTCTGCTTCCTACCCTTATGCTAGGTGTGAGTCTGCAACGTACACATTTGGAACCCAGGCCTGTGACTAAGCTGAGGTCAGAGTTCAGCATTAGGCCTTTATTTTTTGCTGTTAGCCAGCTGCTCATCTGTGACGTTTGGCATGGCCCTTCAAGTAATAATGACTTTATGAACCCTGACTATTAGTCGGCCCCAATTTCTTTGGCTTCTTTTTAATACTGTTATGAGGACTGTCTGATCCCTTGTAAAATCCACCTATTCTGTGTGAACTTCAGTGCCAGGATCTCCTGGTGATTGAGACAAAAAGAAGACTGATTTGCTTATAATTTTAAGCATTATAATGTAGGTCATGATCTAATGATTTTTTTCTTAAAAATTTTGTTTTCTTCCACCAGATTATAAAATGAATAACTATTCTTATTAGAAAATATGGAGAGAGTATGAAAAGGAGTATAAATTAGTTTAGTCTTACCACCCAGAGATGATTAGTGCTTATGTTATGCTGTACTTATATCACATTAATGGGCATGATGCTTGCTATGTATCTGTGTAAGGAAATTTCATATTCTTTTCATATAGCTTTTTTTCCTCATATTTAAACATTTTTAATACAGTAGCTGCTAATGTTTCTTCATCAGGTAGACATCAATTTAATGTTTTCCCTTATTTTGGACACTTAAAAAATTAGAAACAATGTATTTGAAACAATTTTTTACCATGAATACCCTTGCTGCCTAACTTCTGTGAGCATCTCTGATGATTTTCTCTGGACCAACTGCAAAGAGGAGAAATTACTGAGATAAAAGATGTTAATTAAGATAAAATGGTTCTCCTAAAAATTTGCATCAGTCCTTTTTATTTCTAATGTGTTTATAACCACTTTATTAAGTAAAAAATGATGTGGTTAATGCTGGAGCGTGCAGGCGCATTGTACCAGGATGTATTTTGAGTACTATGCTGTGTAAATCTGGGAATTTGCTTCTCTGTTGTCTCCTAAATCTTCCTGTTTCTCCGTGATCTTGGTTTCTAAATACAGGCTAGGCATGCTAGTAAAAGGGTATCCCTTTCTATTAATTAAAGTTTATGCAGAAACAGCGTGAAGGCAATACTAGAAGATACCTTTGTTCCCACCTGTTCCTACCTCTTTTTATTATGGGAAGCCGTAAAAGCCATAATTTCTAAAAATCTTCTCTGTACACTTCCCTGCAGAACAGAGTGATCAGACTCTCCTTTGGGCTGTTTACTGTTTTCACAGCAATCGTGTGCCTCCTCTGGAGCCAGTCTGTCTGGGCTCGTTCCCAGTGCTGTCACCCATCAGCTGTGTGACCTTGGAGAAGTTCACTGATCTCTCTGAACTTCACATTCCTTGTCTGTAAAATGAGGAGTATAATGTACCTCTCTCATCAGGTTTTTATGAAGATTAAGCAAGTTAAGAGATATATAAAGTACTTACAACACTGCCTGGCATGTGGTGAGGGCTGTTTACCTGTCAGCTCCCGGTTATTGCTTGTTATTTTGGGGTTTGATGGGGTGGAAGGAGAGGATTGGATCGCAGCCTCTCTAGGCTTTGGGAAACAGCCATGATTTTTTTTTTTCTTACCAAATTTATGAAAGGGAACAAAAAAGGAAGACATTCTTAATAGTTAGTTTATTAACACAATAGAGTGTATGCATACATGCTTATTTTTAAGTGAAAGTTCGATATCTATTAAGGATACCCATTTTTAAAAAACAATATTAGTTCAGACTCTTCCTGTGAGCAGTTTTGTTATCTTAGGAGGGAAGCGATCATTTTGGCTAATCAGATCTGTACATGAATGTTTGAGTACTATGGTGTTATGGCTAACAGTGTTTACCAAACTGGCCATTTTGCCTAGAATCCTGTTAGGGGTGTGGCTTCCTGCTGGAAGCAAGGTCCTTTCCAAGCTACATTAACTCCCGACTGCCTCTCCTCAGCACTAATTAAGACCCTAGTGACTTACAAGAGTTAAGTGAGGCAATCTAAAAAGTAAGCAAAGGCAATAATTTAGATAATGGAAAATTCTGGTATTAAACTCCTGCCAAATGGATAAGAGGTAGTAAATTGCCGAAAGCATACGGGTCAGTGACTGTTAGAGGTAGCACTTTCTGGTATTCATTGTGGGTCTATCAGATATTTAAATAAAAAGCTTTTGTTTTTCTTTTCGGGATTTACTTGTGGTGGGAGTTGTGTTTAGTATTCTACTACCTTCAACCACAGAGGTTGGGATATAGTGATCTGAATGAATTGGGAAGAATTTTTGTGTGTAAATATGACGAGTGACAGCTTGGAATGTTCTTGGTACAGTGATTGTATTAGGGAGCTTGTGTCTTCTCTTCCCTTTCAAATAATCATAATTGAGTCTATATTATGCCAATCTATGGTTTTGAACAACATACGGTGATCGAATGAGTTTTGGACTTTGCTTTTGGAATTTATAGGACTTACTGGAAATTAGACATTGTAAGCTTTGGACAATGTGGACAATTATAACAATATTCTACATCAGTAATTTGCCCTTTGCTTTCTTGAATATTCTGGGTGTTTTTACCTATTTTTTAACATATCTGTCATGGTTGTCTGTTAAGATGGGGTTCTTTCCAAGTGATTTCACCATTGAGGTATGGGTGCGCAGCCTTTATTGTCTGGTTGCTGGAGTACTTGTCTTCCATCAGGAATCTTTCATGTTCCAAGGAAATTCCATGCAATATTTGCATATTAGCTTTGATACAAACATACAGATTTTGGGAGACAGGCATATAGTCTGATTGTTGTGGATTTGACTTTGGATAGTACTTTTGTTAGAATGGTGTCTTTTGTCATTATGGTTAAAAACTACCTGAGTACTAATCCTTAAACTGTTTAAGTTTTTAATGAGTGACTTAGGGAAGTTGTATCTTAGCATGGGATTTGTTTTTATAGCCATGGATTATTTAAGGTACTGGAAAATAATAATTAGGCTGAGAATTGAAGTGGCCTGTATATTATGTGATATAATAGCGATGGCTTTTCATTTTTTTCCGTCAGGATGTATAGTAGTTATTTCATTATTTTCAAAGATGTATATAGTACTTTTAAATATAGAGGGTGCCAAAAAATGTACACACATTTTAAGAAAAGAAAAAACTGTATAAAGTTTGTAATACTCGAGTCACGTTGGACTTTTGCAATTATAAGAGGTGCTCGTATGTGACTTGTATTCATCTTTTGTTATTTTATTCATTTTTTATGCTTTTAAACATTTTTATTTTTTCTAGCTTTATTGAAGTATGATTTACAAATAAAAATTATATTTAATATGTAAAAGTTTTTCAAAAATTTAATTGTAAACTAAAAAATTAAAGTTGTTTATTTTTATAGGGTAAAAGAAATCAAAGGAAGCAATTAACTTCCCTTCCTCTCCCTATTTGAAGTACTATAATTTTAATAGTTTTTCCTTCCTCAAAATGTGTATTCATGTTTTTAGCCTCCTATGTATGTACCCAAGCAAGCTGTTGATTAAAAATTTAATTTCATTTATGTGGAATTGGCAATGGAGTTTTGAGATTGAAAGTCTTAGCTTACAGGTCTAATGGGCGACACCTGTGGCTCAGTGAGTAGGGCGCCAGTCCCATAGACCTAGGGTGGTGGGTTCAAACCTGCTCCGGGCCAAACTGCAACAAAAATATAGCCGGGCGTTGTGGCAGGCACCTGTAGTCCAGCTACTTGGGAGGCTGAGGCAAGAGAATCGCCTAAGCCCAAGAGCTGGAGGTTGCTGTGAGCTGTGATGCCACAGTACTCTACCGAGGGGGAAAATGTCTCTAAAAAAAAGAAAAGAAAAAGAAACTTGCCACAGGTTTATTTTCATATAGGTAAATCATCCTGTAATTGAAAAAGTTATTCTGCTTTTTGTCTTGAAGCAAAAATAGCTGCAGACATTTAGTTACAAGTGTTATTGGTTTAATGCTTTATACTGCTTGAACCTGTTGCAAAGTTGTAAATTTTAATACAGTTGTTGAAAAATATTTTGAATTCAAATTTTATTCCTTCCTCATTAGTATTTTAGTTAAGAACTTTACTAGTTCTTGTCAACATCAAATAGGACATTTAATGAAAATATGTTTGAGTAGACTTTAAAATTTAAGTAGTGGTGATACAAAGAGATTCACTAATATGCTTGTTTTTTTTTTTTTTTTTTACAAAAAGAAAGCAACAATAACACGATTCAGGTTGAATGAAAACTATTTTTACTAATTTCCTTAATTAGGTTTTTACTGGCTCTTAGACTTTTTTATGTCCTTTAAAAATGTCTAACCCTCTGTATTCTTTTCATTTTTTTCCATCAGCATGTTTATTTTGATCAGTAACTTTCATCCTTTTTGACAACTAGACCTATTTTTCAGTTGGTGAGTTTGGGCCACGTTCTGTTTCACATCTCAGACTGTGTCCCTTGGGTGTTTCCTACATTGGGGGGTGAAGGTCCAGCCTATTTGTGATCTCGCTTGGTCCTCTGATGCTGTGTGTATAGATGGCATCGGTGACAGCTGTTCAGAATCCTTTATCCATCACGTGTGTCTCACTAGTTCCACAGAGAGAAAGGGCCTTTGTGTTCAGGGCCTGGTTCCTCAGGTGTCTGAAGACCCCGTGCAGATCCACGCAGGGCGCTTGGTGTGTGGGGACCTGCTCCACAGCAGCTACCCAGCAGCACAGGTGCAGGACACAGGTGGCCACAGCAGGGTCATCAGTGTAAGGGTGGGTGGAAGTCTGGTCTCCACAACCCCAGTGAGGTCATGGGGAACAAAATTCAGCAACAGAAAAGCAGTGAGATTGGGTGGCTGGCAAGGTGGAAGTGATGGACTCAGACACCCAAGTGATGTATGTGTAGTGGCATTTCCAAGCAGAAGGTGAATGATTATGAGTTTGTTCACACTTCCTCTCTCCTCTGTAGTGTGAATGGTGACCTTACAGGCACAGCAGGGGCCCAGCTGTTGATAATGTTTAACCTTCTTCTCAAACACAGTGGCGGAGTTTACAATGATGTGTCCTCTTACGCAGGAGATACAGAGAAGAGGCTTCAGAGTCATCTCATTGATTTGATTTTCAATTTGCCTAGCGGATCATTTAAGGAGTAGGGCCTCCCTTCCCTGTGCTCACCGAGGCCCCTGCTGGGTTATTTCCATAACCCACCCTCTTTCAGACTCCCCAGCCTTGTCTGCATTTGGGAATATTCCGGGGAACACGTGCTGTGTTTTGAGACCGCCAGCCACGTCAGGATTCCCGGTCTGCCTCTGCTCCTCAGGGATGTGTCCAAGAGACGTGACGATTGCTAATACCCTTGGGTATGTCACTGTTGCTGCAGGGTGGAAAATTAGCATGAAGATAACATTTCCTGGTCAGTGGATCTTTTCAGTTGCATGGACTCATGCTTATGTTGAATGTGAGAGCCGGTGAAAAGCCGAAGAGCCACTGCTTGGAGGCAATAGTTGCTACCTGGCTAGATCTGTCACTGGCCCACAGGGTCTGGGTGACAACACAAAGCATAATCCCTGGAGGACAGTATAGGTAGAGGAGACAGGTGGGACACCTTCTCTTTAGATGGCCACAGCAGCCAGGTGGCGATTAAGAGCTTTGGCTCTGGATCTAGACAGATTGGAGTTAGAACTCAGCTTTCCTCTTTGTGAATATGAGAAGAAATTTTTACCCTCCTCACACTCATTTTTGTCATCTGTAAAATGGAAATGATAATTGTACCTATCTCATTAGACTGTTTTCAAAGGGTTCATTGTCAGTGAAACAAGGTTTATGAAGAACCTAGCATTATACCTGGCACATCATTAGAGCTCAGAAAATGGTAACGTTTTATTCTGCCGTCATTACTGTTAACTATTCTGCTGCAGTATTACTATTAAGTAAACACTGTAGCCTTAGTAGGGACGCAGAGCCTACGTCTAGGAGGATGTCAAGGTGTGGAACTGGGGAGGGTGAGAATGTCCCGTACTTTCAGATAGCTAATTCCTAGATGGGGCGTTAGACGACAAGGATAATACTTGATTAGTTAGAACAGGGGTTGGCAAACTATAAGTCATGGGCCAGATCCACTCCTTGGACAAGTATGGTCTACATGTTTATATTTTAAAAGTTCTGTTTTGGGCCAGGCATGTTTTGGGCTCACCCCTGTACTCCTAGCACTCTGTGAGGCTGAGTCATGTGGATTGCCTGACCTCATGAGTTTGAGACCAGCCTGAGCAAGAGCGAGACCCCATCTCTAAAAATACCCTGGCATTGTGGCGGGTGTCTGTAGTCCCAGCTACTCAGGAGGCTAAGGCAAGAGAATTGCTTGACTTTTTTAATGATAACATATGGAATTAAATTCTCTTGCCTTAGCAAGAGTTTGAGGTTGCTGTGAGCTATGATGCCATGGCACTCTATTGAGGGCAACAAAGTGAGACTCTATCTCAAAAAAAAAAAGCTTAGTTGGAGCACAGCCATGCCGATTTGCTCAGGTACCATCTATGGTTGCAGTAGCAGAGTTGAGTAGTTGCAACAGAGACCAGAGAGCTGGCAAAATAAAAAATATTTACTTTCTGGCTCTTTATAGGAAAAGTTTGCCAATCCCCAAGTTACAGAAGAGGATGGTTAGCCAAGGCAAGAAGAAACATGCCCCAAAGTAGTTCTCCTGCCTTTGCATCAAAAGCTGTTTCATTCTTTGCTCTGCCTCTTGCTCATGGCCGTGGGTAAAGATTCAGACAGACGCCAACTAAGAAGTGTCAATTTGGGCAGGTCCCAGGCCTTCTGCCATGGCCCAAGATCTCCTGCTTCCTTGTAGGAGTTGGCACTACTAGGATAGAGGTGGAGTTGCACATGGCAAATTGGACTTAGGTCGTCACCTGCAAGTAGAATGGTGTAGAAACTTCTGGAGCCTCCATCTCGTGAGTCATTTTCCAAGAGGCCAAGGAGGAGCCAGTGGCCTTGTCTAACCCTCCATGCTGCCTCACTCAGGCTCTGACAAGCTGGGTGTCTTAGCTTGTGGTGTACAACGTTCCATGACACCATGGGTGTGGCTTGTCACCGTCAGACAGGGAGGCTCCTTTGTTTTATATTGTGGAGGAAGTGTTTTACAGTGGACTGTTCTCTAATTCTGTATTTTACCATTAAAAAAGTCACACATTAAGGTGGGATGCAGTAAAGGGTGTTTTTGTTTTCTTCTGTTGTCTTCAGTTCTGGCAGCATGTATAATTGTTAACTTATTTCTCTCCTAGTGATTAAAGTTCTGTTCCACGCATACAACCTTCTCCACCCTCAGCCGCCTCCTGGGCAGCTGCCCTTGAAGTCCCGCGGGGCCCTGGCTCAGCACACGCCGACCTGGCGTTCCCACTAGGCCGCCTCCTGGTTGCTACAGACATTTGCTCTTCTCAGGAAGGGACCACTCTCCACCTAGGGCCCCAGGGAGGACCCTCGCCTCAGGTTGTCCTCTCCCACTTGTCTCTCTCACACCCTGTGACAACCCCAGGACACCGTGGACACTTCCTCCTCAGTGGCCTTGGCATTATCTCTGCTTTGTGCTGACATCAGCGCCTCGATTCTGATGTCCAAACTTGGACTTTCCCAGGGGCTCCTGCACTCTCTGCTGTATTTCTACTTAATGAGTATTTCATAAACGTTCCGTAGTGTATTGTATGTTATCTGTTACATTGTGGCAGTATGACACAGGGTGTCCTAAAGGTTGCCCCCAAAGTCTCTACACATAGGGAAGAATGGGAAATGATAGCTAAATGTATCTTTATTTATACAAAATTTTACAAAATATTTATAAAATATTCTCTATGTAGTAGCTACCTCTTTGTAAAATCTTATCCCATAATATATACAATATATTACATTTAACGTATAAAATATATATATACATGTAACAGAAAAATCGTCTTTTTCTTTATACTTACCACTCCTTTGAGCCCCATCTTAAAATACCAATATCCACAAAAGTACGGGTTACAGTGCAATTTCCTATATTTCCTAACACACAGTAAAGTAACCCTGTAAATAAACAGTGTGCAGCCCAGACCCATCTCAGAGGGATGCTGAGGGCCCTGTTTGGGGGTTCCTGCCTTGGCTATGAGCCACCTCATTTTTACCGTGTGTTTATGTCTCCCCACATCTAGCTGACCATGCTCCGCCTCCCCGAGCTGCTTCCTGGTGCTCCATTCTCTCTGCAATGGCCACAATGACTGCCCCAGACAGAAAGGAATGCTGCCACAACAATTCTAAAATGATTCCAGGGCTCTCTGTTGTTTTGGGGTGACCGTTTATAATGCAGATTTCTGCAGTTTTGCACAGAAATAAGAAGCACCAAAGTGGAAGAGAACGTGATTCAGACTCAGGTTGTCCTAAATTCCTATTAATGATTTTCAACAACCTGTTGTTACCAGCTCTGCGCTTCAGTTTCTGTAAATTTTTACAATTTTCTTTTCTGTAAAATGGGGGTGATAGTGCCTATCTCCTGAGGCTGCCGTGAGAATTGTCCTGGGCTCAGCCCTGTGCTGGGTGCACAGTAATCGCACAAAATCCAGCCTGCCTTAGTATTGTATTTGTTGTATTCGCCATCATTAATCATGACCTCTGTGGTCCTTCTTTTCTCCTATGTAGCTGGGGGTGAGGCATCCTGGGGTTTTTATGAGGATTGGATGACAGGTTTGGGGGGTAGGCAGGGTGGAGATGGCACAACATGTGCCCTTTGGGGCCCTTAGTACAGTAGCATTTATCTGACTGTCCCTCCTGCACCGTCGGCTCCCTGAGGACGTGTCATGCTGGAGTCCACTGCATTCTCAGGGCTGGGCAGTCCAGTGGACAGACCATCCAGGTTCTTGTGCATTGTAGCCGTCTGACAGTCCCTGCGGGGTGGGGACAGCCCTGCCTGTCCCATCTTCTCCATTTACCAAAGTCTAATTGAAGATGTGGGTTATCTAGCTTAGAGGAGGTCGAGTGGCCATCTACTATACTAATAATAGTTTAATGAATGTGCCTTTCCTTAACACAAACTCTCTCCTCTTGTATTTTTCTGTTATAATCTTTATCGCTAAACAAATTTAGCTTTCAGTTTGACTTTATTCAAATAGATAATAAAGTGAGTAGAAGCATAGTCAGAGAGCATTGGCTGAAATCCTCACGTCTGTCCGCTTCTATTCTTGATAGCTGTGTCAAAAGAGACAGAGTTTGTAGTTAAGGCACAAGATTTGGCTGAAAGAAATGTGAAAGCAGATCTATCCAGATGCAGTGGTACTGTTCTCATTTAGGAAGGTGGTGGGAATTAAGGAGCTCCAAATTAGCTGTAGACTAGCTTCCGACATCTCTGCTGATGTAACAGGAGGCAGAGACCCTTATGGACCCCTCTCTATTCCCTACAAGAGGATCAGAGTGTCTCCTGCCATGATGGTCCTCTTCCACAGCTTAGTCTTTACCAAATACCCTCTAAGTTTTTTGGCTGATCTCAACCCCCACCTCCTCTGTGAAGTCTGATCTGATCATTTCAGAGGCTGTAGTATCCTCCTGTCCTGAGCAACAGTTGCTATTTCTTCCTGGTTGTGGATATGAGTGTCCAACCCTCCTCCTTTGTTTTCACTGGATACATGTAACCTTCTCAAGAGTAGTTAAGCATCTCCCCCCCCCCAAGCTGTAACATGAGCTGCACCCTGGTAGGCTGCCCCCAGTGTTCTTGTGGAACTAAACAGGGGAGGGGGAGGACAGGAGCCAATCCCCGTCTGTCGTCCATCCTTCCCTGACAGTTCCAGGACAGTGCTGGGCAAGGAGGTGGGGGAGGGAGTCGTGGTATCTGTTGATGATCCAGATTCCTTTCTAACCTGGAATAACCTGGTAGTGTTCATGGATCGGGATAATTGCACTTAAGGGAGAATGACAGAGTATCATCCTGTTAATGAGAGAGCCGCGAGGGCAGTGTTCTCTCTTGTCCGTAATGTTTCCTGTGTCTTACATGGTTCAGAAATAGCCTTAGAAAATGGCTGCACAGCAGCTGGTGACTTAGAAGACGCTGACCTGTGTTTTCCTTTCATTTAACCTTGTTACTATTACAAACTTTCTACATGAAACAAACGGATCGATGGCCTTTGCTCTTACAACTCTGGTCACGCGTCCACCCTGGAAAGTGGCCACTCCAAGGATTAGCAGCGTGCTTCTGTTAAACCCATGTGACTGGGCCTGTCTGTGTTCAGAATGTCTCTCTGGGCTCTTGTGTTTAATATCATGCCTCTAGTTTATAAAATTGTTTGAGTGAACTTTTTGTCAATGTGCGAGCCTTCTTGAATGGAGCAGATGAGCTTAATTAATAGAATAAGTGGGTATCTTAGTGACTATGGGTCAATAATAAATCTAAAGACTCAAAAGAAGAAAAACACAGCTAGTATTTTAGAAAAGTGTTTTCACATTTGCCCAGGTGTTCAGTTACAATAACTGAACTACTGTGTGCCCTGTAGTGAAAGAACTTCTTAGCTGGGTTTTTGCCCTGTCGTCCGAAGGATTTGGATGCGTTTTTCTTCGCCAAGTGCCCTGTTTTCTGGATGTGGCCTTCCTCTCTGAGGGGGAGGGGGTCTGTGACGCAGGCCCCATCCTTCCTTCTCACTCTTTCATTCGTGGAGTATTTGGTAATTCTCTCAAGTATTAGATATGGCAGCAAAAGTAGCAATGAGATGAACGTGATATCCCTCCCGGCATATGCTAAAGACCTACCGCATACATGCAGTCTAGGAAGGGAAGGGGAAGCTGAGGGGCGCTGCTGAAAACGGAGCAAGCCCCACTTCATGCTTTCGGGTTGGTGTGGCATGAGGAAAGAGACCACCGACCTGGAAACCTTTGCAATATAAAGGGAAGTCAGAATTTGTTGGCTTCATGTTTTACAACTATTCTTTGGAAAAGTTAAATAACTAATCTGCGTGAGGTCAGACAGTTAAGTTCACGAACTCATGCTACAAAAAGTGCTACCTGCCTCATTGCCGAATATCGTTATGGTCACCTTCCCTTGGGAAGCTGTGCACCAATGTTTCATCCACCCTTCAGAGTACTTTGGGAGCTCTCTTTTTGGAAAGGCTATCAGATCTTTCATCATATGAAGTCTGACAATTGTTCCTGAACTTGTCTTAGAAAAAATGCTTTGAAAGGTGGTCTAGGCACTGGCATTGGTGTCTGAATACCATGGTGGTTTTCAGCAAAGAGGTGTGTGGCACTTTTTCTATAATGAGTTTGTGGACTTAATTGTCAGACCTCATACAACAACAGCTGTAATGGCTATTCCAGAAAAAGAGTTCTAATATTGCTTTGGAAGGTAGACTAGCCACGGGCATTGCTGCACAGCTTCTCAAGGGGAGTGCTTTGAAGGTGACCATAGTGATGTTCAGCAGTGAGGTAAGTAGTATTTTTTCTAGGACGAGGTAGTGAACTGAATTTTCCAACCTCCTCTATTTGGTATCTGCTGGGAGCAAGCTCTGTGCTAGGTATGTTATAAACATTGTGTCGTTTCATCTAAATTGTAATTCTAATTCAGCTAGTGAGCAACAAAGCTGAGAATCAGGTTCAGATCTGTGACTTCAAAGGTCCTTTTTTCTTTTTTGCAGCAAGACATTGACTGTTAAATGTGATTTTTATCCGGAATATATGAGAAAAGTTGTACCATTTTTCATGTCAGTTATAAACATAAAATAAAGTAACCACCTTTTAAAAACCTATGATATTCAAAAATTTGATTTACTTTCATACAGATGAAGGATTTCATTCCTTCTGAATGTTATGTTACCTTCGGCTCACCACAGTTGATTTAAGGGGACCGTGATAGATTAATCTTTATCCATAATTAGTTGCTCCATGAAATATGTTTTATTTAGTCTTTTCCATATGTCTTTTTCGCTATTCAGAAAAAGCCACAGTGGTACTAGGTTATCTATGGCAGTGAAGTAGAAGTTGGGGACCAGGACTGATGCTGTCATACACTCTGGGGGTCACACACTGAGTCTGCGCCATAACTGCTGCCTCCCGGGATTCCCATCTAAACTTCTAATTCAAGTCTGAAAACGTTTTCTTTGACATTCTTCTCTATTGGATCCATGTATCTAACTAGAGTGGTGGTGTGGTAGTCCAGGGAGAGGTCCCTGATAATCTCTGTAATAATACGAGGTGTATTACTCTAGTTGCATATGGCTGGTAGGCGTCTTCTCAAATGCCAGCAGCCATCCCGTGATCATAACTGTCTGGAGCACAAGGTTGAGAGTGACTCTTCAGGCCATGGAAGGGGCCTGAGTGATGGATCCTTCTGCCATGACCACGGGAGAAGGAAGGGCATGGAAGCTGGTGTGCAAAAATCGGCACATCTGTCCCTTTTCTGCTATTGAAGTATATAATCTATATCCTCTTCTTTTTGTAATTAAAGTATGCATCTTTAAGTAAAGACGTTCTTTAATTTCAAAAACAATTATTGAAAAACAACGATGATTCTTTTCTGTATGTATACAGATCTGTCCCTGTCTTACGAAGTTTATTTTAACAAATGTGGAATGAATTTGGTGCGTTGAAGTGCTCTGTCTTACGTTGAGTATACACAGATGTGTTGTTCTGTTTTGCATTTGTGAAAACTGGCGCGTCTGAAGACGTAACACATTTTTCAGGGCACCGTCTTTCCTCCTTCTTGCCTGCATTTGCTTCCTTTCGTCCACCATCCGCTTTTTTCTTTTGCATCTTTCTCTCCCGCCCTCTTGCCATCTCCTTCCATTTCTTCCTTCATCACACCCCAGAAGTTAGTCCCCATTCTCTGCAACCTAACTCCCCCCCCCCCCCGGCATATTTAGAATTTACAAATACTGATTCAGCAGGGTCGATATAACTGACATCAGCCGTGGAGATCATCTTTGCTTCTAGAAAAGCCCAGTTCCTTCTCGTGCGTATCAGGCTCCTTGCCCTCCCATGTGCTGTTGACAGCATCATGTGTGTGCGCACATTATCTGAACCACCTTAACCTGTTTGGAGGACCAAGACAAAGCTGTGCCATTCTTTCACCTTTGTTCTGGAGGCACCTGTAGCTTTTCCCCAGAATGTCTTCAGCCATGGGCCAATGGACTTGCCTTCGGTGGCCCTCTTCTGGTGAGCTTTTCCTGACCCCGCAGGCTGCCCGTTGTCCATCGTCTGCGATAGTGTCCTGTAGTGATACTAACACTAATATAATAAGCAATGATGAGGCAGATGGGTAATACTGCATATTAGTTCAGCCTCTTTCTTGCGAAGAGCCAAAGTGGATGATCTTCTAATTGTACAACTTAATGAAGGAGGTATTATTACTTTCTTAGAGAAGTTACGTGACTTGCCCCAAATCACACTGCTTGAGAGGAGTCGATATTTTCAAACAGAATTTTGAATGTTGATTTACACAGGCTTTTCCTTCCTTGCGTTGTGAGTTTCTAGATGTCATGGACCATTTCATTTGATCTGTCTGTCTCCACTAGGGGCTGATATGTGATAGAGACTCAAAATGAGTGTTCAATTAAATTTGATTAAAACTTATTTATAACGAATGTATCTAGTCTTTCTATCACTTCTCTAAGTTTTGGTGTCTAGAAATATATAGTCAGCTGGTTTTCTTTCTTTACTTTTCCCTCGGATTTTTGTATATTGCTTGCCAGTTTAAAAATCGTATACCCTCAAATCCCACTTTTTTGGCAGTAGCCTTAGTTTTGAACTTAATGTGTTCAAAAGAAATATGGAAATTGGAAGCTGCTGCCATCTGAAAGATGGATGTATTTCTTATTTTTATTCTCTGTGTTGATAATATAAGCTCCCATGGTACAGAAGACAGGACAAGTGATACTGTTGGAAGTTCAAGGGTTGGTTAGCTAAACCGTCAGCAGGTACATCTGCCTCTCGGAATTCTTTCACCAGTGGGTAGGGTGCAGTCTCTGTGTAGTGCCACTGATTTATCAACAGGCTGGCCATTCTTCTTTTCCATAGAGAACACTTCTTGAGAAGGAGGTATGTTTTTACCCTCTGCCTTTCTTACTTGAGACACCCTGTCTCCAGGATGCAGCCCTTTCATGTTAGAATGGTTAGCAATCCCGGACTACTTCCTAGATCACACTCCCCGTAGCAGTGAAGGCAGAAAAAAAATGGAGCCTCTTAGTATTCTAGAGAAAACCAAACTTCATTGTGGCCACTTAGTTATTTCTTCTTTAATCAAGGTATAGCACTGAGATAGAATATTTGTCTTCTTTTGACTGCAAAGACTACACATTAATAATCAATATGAAAAATCACCAGTACGAGCCCTGACCACCTGGACTTTCCATGTGGGTGTTGAGATCTCGTCTCCCCCATGATTTGGACTTAATCACAGGCATGGATAGTGGTGACAGACGTACCACGTAGCATCTATTTTGTTTTAAAATCAGGGAAGTAACTATAAATATAACGACATATGGCAGCCATTAAATAGTAAAGTACAATATTTTTAAAAGAACATTTTTGGAATTAAACTCTAAACTACAATTTGGTGCATTTTTTGCTAACCTTGACTGGCATCAGACCGGGTTTAACGTGTTTCGTAATGTTCTCTTCTAACTAACTTTGAGAGCTTAGCTTAGAAAAAAAATTAAAAAAACAGCTAAAAACATTCTTCTTTGTGGTTTGTTCTTAGACTTTGGGCTCTTGCATCACATGTTTCTGGCATGTGTTCCCCGTTGCCAAGAGCAGTGGAGCTTGAAGAATCATTCTGGAGACTTTTCTTCTTTCCCTGTTTCTTCATTTGTCCAGCTTTAACGTTGTGCATGAGAAAGGGAAGAGAAAAAGGCCCCACGAGTGTAGCCATGAGCGAGACTCTGAGTCTAGACCCCCCTGACATTTCAGAGGTGCTCATTCTCAGAGGCTCCTAGCCTTTTGCCCATTAGCAGCAGAGGTTTTTTTCTTTCTCTCCCCCCACCATCCAGATTGTGTTTATCATGAGAGAAGAGAACATGACCGTTGCCGTTGAAATAGCCCCCACCTTCTTCCAAGTCTCCCTGGACTTCTCCTGTCTGCAGAGGCAGCTGCCATTCAGAAATCTGTGCATCCTCCCAGGCCACGCGTCTCTGTGCTCACCAAGTCTCATTGTACTTATAAGTGCCACAGTTTCACGTGGATGCTGTGCTGTACCTGGTACTTTACAACTTGCTTTGTTTTCCCCCGCTCAGTATTATATTTTGGATGTATAGCTTGGTTCGCTTACACTTTTTTTGTGGCAGTGGTTATTTTCGTACCTATTTCTGTCATTATTTTGAGTTTGTAATGTTTTCACTGCTTCTATCTTTCTCCTTTCTTTTCTTATTTTGGGTGATGTGAAGATTTTTAAAAATTCTTTCTCTCGCAGTTTAGAGGTTATGTAATTCGCATCCCCTCTTTTAGTGGTAACTCAGATCATTAGCAAATGTGTATATTTAACAGTGTTTGAAGTTGATTAGAATTTCTGTCCTCCTCTTGTATAACGTGACTGCCCTTGGGGGCCTCATTCTCCTCTTTTTCCTCCTTTCCTCTGTCCTATTGATGTTTAGTGTTTTGTTTATATTTGTGTCTTTTCAACCTCCTCCAAATTAGTCATTATGATTGTGTGAGTATGCTGATAAGTGTAATTATTTACAGTTGATTTTTATTTAGACATGCTAGCATGATGACTTGTTTCTTTGTTTATCCAGCTTCTAGTGCCTTCTTTCTGCTTTCTGTTTCTTTTCTCTTCTTCCTTTCTTTTCTCTTCCTTCTAGTCTTTTCTCCTCCCTTCCCACCCCTCCCCTCTCCCTCCTCCTCCTCCTTTTTTTTTTTTTTTTTTTTTGAGACAGGGTCTCCCTCTGTTGCTGGGGCTAGGGTGCAGTGGCATCATCATAGCTCACTGTAACCTCAAACTCCTGACCTCAGTGATGCCCCTACCTTGACCTCCCAGAGTGCTGGGATTATAGGCAAGAGCCACCATGCTAAGCCTTCTGCTTTCTTCTTGCGACGGCACCCTCTGTAGCAGTCACTTCTGTTCTCAGTCTCTGGGCTCTTGCATCCCATGTTTCTGGCATATGTTCCTCATTGCCAAGAGCAGTCTGAAAATGTCATTCACCTCTACCCCCAACCCTGCCACAAAGGTAGTTTACCTATGTGCAGTCCTCTAGGTTGATCATCATTTTGTTTTAGTGCTTTGAGGTGAACAGTAACTTAATCCACCTCAATTTTTATTAGAACACTCCAGATAGAGATACTTCTAAAATTTAGACATAGGATTAAGGATTCTGCACATCCTCTTATTCAAAAAGGGGATCAGTTGATTCTCAAAGAGTCCTTACGGAGGTCAGCCTTGTCATTTGGAACATGAGACTTTGCATTGCGTTGTGATGCAGTAATGTCCTTTGGTGGCTGAAGTAGGAAGCACGTCGGCTTATTGATTTCTCACATTGGCTAAGACTGTTGGGTCTCTTTTGATAACTCGTGTCTGCTGTGTGTGTTTGTATGCGTTAGTACTTGCTGCTGTAAGTCACTAAATGCAACAGATCTCTTCCTTCAGTCAACTTCTCTATCATATATTTTTGTTCTTTCCTTTGCTATAAGTGAGGGCTCTGGATATTGCAGCTGGTCAATAATACATGGACTCATTTGATGGTGGCCCTGGCATTCACCTCTCTGTTCTTCCTAACAGTGTTTTTTGCTGGCCATGTATGTAGCAGCAGCAGTGTACTTACTGTGGACACAGGCTCTAAAGCCAGATTGTTTGGCTTCAGAACTGCATTTCAGTACCATACAACCCTGGCCCGTTCCTTCACCTTTGGGCATCACGGTCCTCATCTTCAAGATGGGGGTAATACTAGGAGGCACCATATGTGTGTTTTATGTGAATTAATGCACATGATGGGCTAGAACAGGACCTAGCTCCATTAACAAATGATGAGTTAAACACTCTTTAAAACAGCTTTCAAGTTTCATCTCAAATACCGTATGGAACATGAGGTTCTATACTACTGAATTTAAAAAGGAGTTTTCAGAATGAAGACTAACTTGGAGGAAGCCTAAACTAGGACATAGTCTATTTCTGTTGCCACAGGACATCGAATGTATCGTGCAAGTTAATTGAAATATTTGCTCCTGCCAGAGAAGCAGGAGGTCATCTGCAATCATCAGGGAGTAAAGATGTCACAGTGTGGAAATCATAATGCAAATTACCGGATAAGTGTTTATTTGCTTTATAAGTATTTGATTTGCGTCCAACTTTTTCGTACAGCCTGATGCCCCCATCAAATGATGTGAATGCAGGGAGCCCTGAACTTTGGCTTCAGGTTTTTCACTAACTCACACTGTGACCAGGACCACATTCTTCCAGCTGCCTGTGCTTTCGCTGGACTCTCCTAAGGGCAAATGAGATCATAAATGTGAACCGGCTCTGAGTTTGCTTTCTAAGCACTTAAAAATAGCTGAGGTCACGGTAATACATTTGAGCTTTGTAGCACTATTACTAGAGTGTCACAAATGAAATTGTAGAGTTTTTATCATTTCAGATTTAATTTTTGGAATCAAATACATTGGCTCATACTTAAGCATCTCAGAGCTTTAGGGATTACCAGACTTATTTTATTTATGATTTATTCTTCACTTCTAGGAATAAGTTGAGGATGCTTACCAAAACTTATAATTAAAACAAGCATGCTAATAAATAAGAAACTGACCATGGAGGAACTGTGAGTTTCTGGTTTTTTCTAACCTTGATCTTCATCCTTTCCCTTAGTCATGTTGGTCTCTGTGTCCATCCCTCTTTAGTCCACCTTTGGTTAGTTAAGATTACATTTATTAGAGACCAGCTAGGGACACAGGACTGAAGTATCAGGAAAGTAACAATGTTGAGGAATGTTTCATTCAGTCTTCTTTCAGTCCTGTGAGTAGATTTCTTTTAAAAAGTGATGAAACGGATGCTCAGAAAATAGAAGTGATTTTTCTAAGGTCACAGAGCTTATCAATTGGTCATATTGGAGTCAAACTTAGATCACTGGCCTCTAGATTCTGGAGAGTACAGACTCCTAAGCCAGGCACCCTGGTACTTTCTGTGATACCATTTCTGTTGATAGAACCAAAAGAGGAAAAATGATTATTCTATCTTACTGAAAAATTTCAAAAGTAATTTTTAGAGACAACGTACATAAATTCCAGAGAGCAATTACCAGATACTATATCCACACGTATGAACTGCCTTACCAGGACCACAGAAAGCGTGGGTTCAGCTGTGAAAACCGTGAGCAAGAGGTTGAGATTCTAATTAGGTCTTAAGAGCAAAAGAGGATGGATTTATTATAACCTTACCCATCACTGGAGCCCAGTGGATGATTCTAGGACTTTTGATCTGGGGAAAAAGCTCTTCTCTGAACCAGAAGAGGAGAATTATAGGAACTCATTGTTTTAGAAAATAACAGGAATTCTTCTTTCACAAATAGGTACGGTGGAAGTTTCTAGAGCTCCTGCCAAGATTGACTTTGCTTGATCTCTTTTCTCAGCAACTTCCCTTCCTCCTCTTCTATATCTAATTTTTCCATTTTCCTATCACAAGTTGTCTTTTAATTTCTGTACTTGCCAGGGGTCCAAAGAATGCTATTACTTACTCTTGGGGAAACTTTTCTAGGATCAGCCTAGTGGGTGTTGCTTTGTAAGAGTCATATGATGTTGATATTATTTTTATTTATTTTTTTTTAGATGAGAAAAAGTTTAGAGAGAGATTGTATGTATGGCTCCAAACCATTCAGCTAGTAAGGGGTCAAGCCAAAAATTAAATCCAAGCTTTTCTGGCTCCAAAATGTGTGTGTGTTTCCTATGAGTCACACAACCAGATATTCAGAACAGTTGGTTGATATTTAAAAAGGCATGAACAAAAGCCACTCACCCAGAAATAACTTCACCGCTCAATGATTATTGTGCTTTAAATTTCAATATTTGAGGTACATTCCTTATAAATTGTTGGCTGTTCTCTCCATAAATTGTTAAAGTTAAGAAGGTTTTTTTTTTTTTTTGCTTTTATAGATGGTTACATAGAACTTTGATCTATACAAATTAAATGTAGTCATATATTCAGCTGCTCACATAATAGAAGATCCAAGAGATAGTGGCTTAGGTAAATGACTGCTGGCTCAGTGGCATACGATATCAGGGCTGGATTCCTGTGATTCCATGGTCACAAGATGGCTGGTGCAGATTTGGGTACCACCTCTGTTCAAAGGTGGAGGAAGGGAAGAAAAAAAAAGGCCACATCATCCATGTCTGTCTTTCTAATCCACAAAAAAAGCAAAGCTCTTCAGCGACCTTTTGCTTATGACTTCAGTTCAGGACTATATCATGTAGCTACACTTAATTTCAATCTTCTTGAACGGGAATGGGTTTGGGTTAGCCACTTAATGCTGCCTGTAACATGTGACGTGTGTCCATTTCATCATTACATCTGCTTTCCAAGATAGCAAATAACATTATTTCCATTTTAGAGATGATGGAAATTAGGTTAAGGAAATTTGAATGACTTCCCAAAGTCATATAACAACTTAATAGCATATCTCGGATCTGAGCGGTGGGTTTTTGCTTTCCAATAAAGGTTATTTTCTCCATACTTTTCTCCCAGGGAGGGGATGGCAGTGAAGAGATTAATGCTTTACTGCATGAGTTTTCATATTCTTCCTCCTTGGATGCAGAGAAATTTCAGGGCAGTGCAAATGCACAGTGTTGCTAGAATGGGCACAGGACACCGAAGGAGAGAAAGGGCTGCAGGGCGGATGGGGAGCTTAGCTGGCTTCCCCTCAGTTGCTGTGAGGACTGCTGAGTCCTGAACACAACACTTCGGGTTTTTTTCCTCCTGTGGTTCTGGACTAAGAGTCTTGGAGGACATCTCAATGAGACCATTGAAAAGCCTTCTTTCTCTGTTTGTCTTTTGACCTAGTTTGTGACTGGCCATTGTGGCCTTTCTTATTGATTGAGTCCTGGCAATCCCTTAATAATGAAAAACTATTTGGCTTGCCTCTATAGTGCTTTTTGTTACTCTGTTTCATATGCTGGTTTATAAGGAAGAGGGCTCTTTTTTTGAATAAAAAAATTTCTGTGTACTTTTGTTTGGGGCTATTATCCCAAAAATGTCCTAAAAGTGAACTTGGAAGTTCAGGGTCCCAGGGTTCTATGAAGACCTCAGTGGGACAGCGCTGCGTGTCCTATGACGCAGCTTCCTCCGGCCCCCTCTGGACAACCTCAGCCTTTCCTCCCTCCTCTGTTACTGCACTTTCCAAAGGCACACGCTGCAATAGAAATTTCAGTATAAATCTTTCCTTCATACTGTTCTTCTTGATCAAACACTGAGAGGCTTTTTCGTTTTTGTATCCCTAGAAGCTTACACCTAGGAGCATTCAGTAAGTGACTTCAAACAAACAAAAAAGAGCTTGGTCTTATTGAATATTTGGTTTAAAGTTTAATCGAGGAATCCTGTTTATTTTTCTTCATGCTGTTGAAAACAGTTACATAATGTAGTGCCTCAAGGTCTTGTCTTACTAAGCAGAGTATTTTGGATATGAACTGGATTCATGTGCTTGGTTCTGACACTGTCGTTTAGAACGTCAATTATTACTTTCTGGTTTTGCTCACAAAAAGTATTTGTTAGGAGGTACATATTGATCCTTTTTAACATTAATATTCCCTGTTTGATTCGCATTGATCCTTTTTAACATTAATATTCCCTGTTTTGTATTACTAATTAACTTCAACTTATTTATCCACATGGTGCCATAATAAAAAATGTTCAAGGTTATACAATTAAAAGGCTTCCTTCCATTTTTGGTTTCTAGCCTCTCAGTTCACCTTCCTTAAGTTTGTAGTTAATTTCTGGAGTATTCTTTCAGAGACCTTGTATGTACGTACAAATGTAAGTGCACATCCCCTCTTTCACAAAACTGCATGCACAGCAGCATGTATTTTACATTTTTCTTACAAAAAAAAAAAACTCAGTACTTAATAGGCTTTCTTTTTAGTAGCACATAACAACTTTTCCTCATCGTTTTTCAGTGTCATACTATTCCATTTTGTAGACATCTGGTATTTGTTTAACCCATTTCCCTCTATTAGGTGATTCAGATTATTTGCAGTGTTTTGCTAATATACAAGCAGTGGCTGCAACAAATAATTATTTACATTCACTGTTTCTCACACATGCAAATATATCGATGTGACAAATTTCATTGTAAAGAAATGGAATTGCTTAGTCAAAAAGGATGTGTGTTTATAGCCTGATAAATTTCCCTCCTTAGGAATCATAACCGATTTATATTTCTCCTCCACTATTGCAAGTGCTATTTTTCTCACTCATTCAGGAGCACAGCACTTGTACAACTTTCAGGTCCTTTTTAATCTGACAGGTCAAAAATAGTGTCTCATTTTTCTCTCCGACTGAGGCTGGGCATCTTTTTTCATAGGTTCAGGAGCTATTTTCATTTTCTTTTCCATGACCTGGTGCTTGTATTCTTTTTTTTTTTCTTTTTTGTAGAGACAGAGTCTCACTTTATGGCCCTCGGTAGAGTGCCGTGGCCTCACACAGCTCACAGCAACCTCCAACTCCTGGGCTTAAGCGATTCTCCTGCCTCAGCCTCCCGAGTAGCTGGGACTACAGGCGCCCGCCACAACGCCCGGCTATTTTTTGGTTGCAGTTGGCCGGGGCTGGGTTTGAACCCACCACCTTCAGCATATGGGGCCGGGCCGGCGCCTTAAAGACTGAGCCACAGGCGCCACCCTGGTGCTTGAAGTCTTTGTTCATCGTTTTATTGCTCTGCTTGTCTCCTTCTTAATGCGTGTGGACTTTTACGTATTGGGGAAATTAGTCCTTGGGGAAGGAGTTGTGAACATTTCCCCACGCCCTGGTTTGGTGTTTTTCTTTTTACTCTCTTCTTGTGGGTTTGGCCAGGTGTAGAAAACTGAAATTTAATGCAGTCAAATGTATGTTATGTTTGTATTTTCTTTTAAGGCTCTGGGGTTTATTTTAGTGTTAACATAGGCCCTCCTTCCTCTGAAGTGGCATTATAATTCTCCCATGATTTCTTTTAATTATGTTAGTAGTTTTATTTTCAAATCTAGATCTTTTCGACACTTTGGATTTTTCTTGATTTATTGTGTAGGAAGCATGGATTTATCTTTACTTTTCTCCAGATGACGAATTAGTTGTCCTGAAATCATTTTTCAGTGAACTGTATGTTTCCCACTGATTGAGAGCCTGCCTTTGTAATATTATGAATTTCACAGTGTATTGGGTCTATTTTGAACTTCTTGTTCTGTTCCATTGGGCTCTCAGTTATATTCTGTGACAGCTTCACATCGTTTTTAATTATTAATTTCTTTGACTCTCTATGGCTTCTGCTTCTCTCTTGTTATTCTTCGTTTTCAGAATTTTTCTGGTTCTTCTACTCACTTTCTTAACAGATACATGACTAAAATTATTTTATTCAGCAGGTATTTCTTTTAAGCCCTAGTTTTGCGCTGAGCAGTGCTGTAGGTTATTTTGTGGGAAGGGAACTCAGAATGGTAAGACACCGTCCCAGACTGCGAGTGCTTACAGCCTCTTGGAGGAGAAGCAGCATTCACAGAAGGTGGTTTGGGGCTTCGCAGCTTAAGCGCCTCCCAGAGCCAGCAGGTAACCTGACATTGCAGCAGGCTCTGCCCACCAAACCCCAGACCCTTTCTGATGAGGACGCGCTGCTCACTGTCAACTAATCTTAAATGATGAGCATGAGGTTTACAGTGTCTTCATTTTCTGAGCAAACATGAAATAGTTACACTGGAAATTTCAAACTTGTGATGGTATATATTCTGAGGCCTTAGGCTGTGTTATGCCTGCAAGTTACTGTAGACTTCTGGCCAAGACGATTAACCACAGCTATAGAATTAAAATAGATGACACTGTTGTATTTTTGCCTTAAAATCTTTATTCTCTTAATAACATCAGAAGAAAAAATGAATTTAGAGATGTTTTAATATTATTCCTTCTGATGACTGTAACTCCCCTACAAGTCAGCTTAAAACAGACCATATGTATCATGGTAATTATGTGGAATGTAGTGAGAATATTTCTGTAGTGGATTGTAAAACTTGACGTTGAGTGAGTTGTTGAATGACTGTGATGTTGAGAATGTTTTCATTTTCTACAGAATATTGAGCTCATTACCATATTGCCAAACCCAGTAAATACTGTTTTACGCTTTATAATTGACAGCCCTCACTCTCAACTCCTAGGACAACATGTTTTTTCCTTCCTGCTTCACAGCCTGCTCTTTCTACATCTTCTTATGTCTTGACCTTCTAACCACCTGATTTGTTTGAGGCCCCTGAGGATGTGGCCTTGCGTACTATCTTGTTTTCTTCAATTTCTCTGATTTTTCCGTTGTTCTCATAAAACAACCTAAATAGTGATGCGTCTCAAATTTCAGTAGTTCAGACTTCTCCAAACTTGCACGTCTATCTGGCTAGTTGGCATCTATACTCAGATGTCAGTGGCCAGAGGGAACCTTTTCTTTCTCACTTACCCTGCCCCACTGAGCCATGTACTCAGGAAACGTCACCCCCATCCACTGTGTTTGTCAGTTATAGAAACTGAATCTGGTGCACCCACCATCTCCATTTTCATGACAGTTCAGGTCATGGGAAAACTACAACCAATTAAATGCTTAGAGATTCTTAACTTGTATCTTTCCTTCTACACTTGCCTCTCTCTCTCCTCCCCAGTTTCCCCAAAACAGTACAGATGAACCCTTGAAGCTGTAAATCAGATCATGTCACTCTTCTGACTAATCTCCTTCATTGGGATCCCACTGCACTTGGAATGAAATCTAGTCTCAGTACCATGTCCAACAAAAGCTTGCTCCTTTGGGGCCAGTTTGTCTCTTCAAACTCATGTCTTTTTATTCTGCTTCTTGATTATCGTATTTTAGCCACTCTGGTGTTCCTTTATTTCTTTAAGCTTGCTAAGTGTTTATAAAGCCAAGTCCTTTACATGTGCTGTTTCTTGAGCCTAGAATGCTCTTCCCCTGGTGGTTGACATGACTGGCTTTTCTCTTAATCCAGGTCTGGCATTATGTTGTACTTCTCCAGGGGTCTTCACCGATGACTACATCTGCTGTCATCTCTGATGTGTTATCTCTTTTATCTTTTATTATTCCCTTCATAGGAATGTCCAGAAAATAACTATTTTATTAAATTGCTTTAAGTTGCTTTCTTGACATTGTCTTTCTTTCCTAGTGAAAGTTTGTTGCAATAGAAAAACTGTCTGTTGAAAATGCTGTATATGGCATCATGATTCTCTTAGATCCCAGCTTGGGATGAGGGGATGGTGCTGGAAAAAACACAAGACTTTCACAATTTGGTGCATAGAAGCCTGAGAGCCTGGGGAGGCATAAACAATCCTTTGTGCCTGCTGGCAGCTCAAGACAGTGCAGCCCTGGTCCTGCTTCTCAGGGGTCTTTTAGAAGTTAAAGACAAAAGAAAGGGGAGCTCAAGGTCCCCAGGAAGGTTGGGCAAAGGGCAGCAGTTGGGTAAATAGGGACATAGGTGTAATGGAACATCTGAACTGGCCAGATAACCTACACAGGGAGGAGAGAAGTGGAAAACAAGTTTTGTCCCTTTGAGCTATGTTAACATCCCTAATTTAAACCACTGATCAAGAATGTAAAGGTCTTAGCCACTGTGGAATCCCCATGCAGAAATAGTCATGTAGACATTCCCCTGACTGGCCACTTTACCCTGAGTTGGAAGGCCCATGAGGAATTCAGCCTGCTTGCCTCAGTGTGGCTTTTATGTAGCACAATGCCTGGCACATAGGGGGTATTCAGTGCACTGGATATTTATTAAATAAATGAATAAGCAACATTGTGGGTGGGAGTTACGTAGAGAGGAGGGGAAAATATTTCTGCCTCAACTTTAGCATTGAACTATGTGGTATAAAATGAAACAAAAATAAAATCATTTCAAGTATAAAGACCCCTTCACAGTAATCAGCCACTATGCAACAGAAGATTTTTCAGGGGAAGATAACAAAGAAGAAAGCAATCTGCTCAACATATCATTCACCTTACTTATTCAATTATTGTGTTTGTTGACCAGTTTGATGTGAACATTCTAGATTATATATAGAGTCAGCACATAAATGCAGTAATGTACACAGTTATGATCTAATAAAAAAAGTAATCTAGATTTCCTATGAAAGTGGAAAATTATGCTGCTGCAATGACTTATTATTTAGTAGGATCTGTTTTCTTTAAATTTGAAAAATGTCATAGATTCCATTTATGTTTAGGTTTAGTATTACCTTCCATGAGCAAATTTAATTGACAAGTGTAATGGAACATCTGAAGTGGCCAGATAACCTACACAGGGAGGAGAGAAGTGGAAAACAAGTTTTGTCCCTTTGAGCTCTTTTAACATCCCTAATTTAAACCACTGATCAAGAATCTAAAGGTCTATCCAGGAATTAGGATAGTCTTTATTAAATGAGAAATAACAAGGCATTTCATTTATCAAGATTTATTATCCTCTGCTGGGCAGACATGGCTCCTATCCTGAAGGAGCCTCACAAACAAGTAGGGGTGACAGTCTAAGAAGGAAATCCTTCACTGTCCTCCGTGGCAAGATCAATTAGAGACATATACCGGAATCTTGGTGGAATAAAGGAGAGAGTTTTCAGGTTTGGGTGGGGCATGGGCAGTATCCTAAGGGAGGTGATGTGGAATTTGCTGTTGAAGCAATACAAATTTGAGAGATGAAGATTTTCCAGGCCATGGGACGGAATGTACAAAGACTCAGAATCATGATTAGGGTAGTGTAGCATGGAATTTGCAACCTTAGAGAAATGTAAAGAGACTAATTAGACCTTGAGGTTGGAGGGATGGGCAAAATCAGATTGTAGAATGCCTTTTAAGTTATGGGTAAAGATTAGATTACCCATCAGGCTTTTGAGGGTCCTTGGAAAGATTTTAATCTTGACAGTAATGGATTATATAATTTACATTTGAAAGAGCTCATTAGAGAATGGAGTAGGAAGAATGTGGTACTGCAGATTGAAGGATGAGCTCACCCAGGAAGGTATAGAGTGAGGGAAGAGAGATGGGCACCGGTGGAGCAGGAGCACTTCAAATGGAGAGAAAAAGACAAGTGGCAAGGGATGCGAAAAGCAACATCATAGATGCCAAGGAAAAAGATCTTACTTAGGAAGGAAGGAATGCCAGGGCTAGTAAGATAAAAATTGAAGATGGGAGAATTGGATTTCACAATTAAAGTATCACCAGTAACCCTTACAAAAGTAGTGTTGGTTGGTTGATAGGGACAAGATCCACCTGAGGAATTTTTGCAGCTAAAGGAGAAGAGGGAAAACAAACACAACCGAGGCAGACATAGAGCTGGCCTTGGTTCTCTTTGCTTTTAAAGTTTTGCTTTTAGCAAATGGTAGAGATTTAACTTTCTATACTCTGCTGAGAGGGAAGAGGTATAGGAACCAGGCTGTTAATGCAAGAGAGCTGGACATAGGTGTAACATTGCTTTAGACCAGCGGTTCTCAACTTTGTGGGTCGCGACCCCTTTGTAACAATGAAAATACATCCCGATATTAGGAAGGTTGAGAACCACTGCTTTAGACTCATGAAGCACAAAAAAAAAGGAAAGGAACTAGGAGGAAAGGGTGTGGATGTAGGTAAGGTTGTTTAAAATGAGGGTATTTCTTCTGAACGGGGTGGGGGGGAGGGGAAGCATGTGCTAAGAGAAAGGGCAACAGAGTTGACCCCTGAGGAGAAAGAAGGATGTTATGGGGGCTGAGGGAACAGTCCCAGGATGATAGTGAGGGCCCAGCTAAGCTGGAAGGCATGGGGGTGGGGGTGACCCAGGCCACCTGCAGCAACTTGGACGCCAGATTCCAGATTGGAAGTCACTTGGGAAGTTAAAAGGTGAGCCTGCTGAGAATGGAAGTGGAATTAAGGTTCTAATATGACCAGCCTAGTTAGGGAAGCAGGCACTGAAAGGGGGGCCTGAACAAAGACAGGAGGTGAGCTTAGAGAGAAGCAAACACATCAGGAGAGACAGAGGAGGGGCCAGTTTTGGGAGGCAGGAGGCTACCCTAGCAGTGTATCAGAATGATAGACCCAGATCGACATTTCCTTACTGCTTTCCTGGGAGGGTTCTGATCCTGCACTTTAACTGCTATTGCCCAGAATGGTATGGGGAACGCCTCTCTCAGAATTGAGCTTAGAATCAGCTTTTGACTATTCAGAGTCTTGGTGATTTCTTAGTCCTTTTGGAGGTGGATTTGATTTTTGAAAACTGCTAAGTCATTCAGAGCCAAGTTTGGTGAAGAAAATAGACAACCAAGCTGGGTAATACCATTTTTGGTAGGAAGGCAAATGTGGATTTAAAGAACAGTACTTTTTTTTTTTTTCTTAATGTTACTTGTAATAGGACCTGATAGTAATTTCCAAAGACAGTGATGACAGCATCTTTGGAACTTACCTACCTTTTCAAAACAGAGGTCTTTCTGGGGCATGGGACTGTCAGCACGGCAGCATGGTTTGCACCCTAGCTTCCTAGCCTTAAGTTCCAGGAGCCCCCACAAATCCTGTAGCAGGCAGAAAAGACACCACGCTTTCCAGATGTCCCTGGATGTCTTTGGACTGCCAAAGGCTGATGGGCCTAATGTTTATGAAAATCCAGGGAAGAGAGAAAAACATTTTTCCCTATCCCTTTTACTCTTTATTTATTTGTTTATGTTTTGGCTTTCCCTTTTTAAAAAAGTTTGTTTTCTTTGATTGCGGTGTAAGGAATGACATAAATAAGAAAAAGGAATCTTTGCAAAAGAAAGAAAGATCGAAAACAAATTAATAAACCAAGGGTAGGCTATGGGAGAATAGAAAAAAAAAAAAAAGAGACAGAAAATAGCGTAGTCGTGGGGAAGCTGGAAGAAATATTTCTGCCACATTTGTCCGTGGTTTCTTGTGATTTTCTTTGAAGCCAAGAATAAGATTTCCTGTAAGAACGCTCATGTGTTGTTGCATTATAGGGTATAGCTGATTGCAGAGGTACCCTAAATAGATTTCACTGAGAATATAGTTAGAATTGTGTAGGGATTTAAATCCAGACTCAAAGAGAAGAACAACCTGTTATAAGGCAAGTCCATTTGACTTCACCGAGGGGGGTTTCATATTCACAGGTCCCAGGCCCTGTTTCCAAATGACATTACTTATATGATTGTCCAGGAACGCAGACTCCAAAGTAATTTTAGCTCCTGAGTAGCAATTTTTTAATTTTAATTTTTACCAAGTGAAGTTCTCATTTTGTATTAATACCCTTTTCTAATAATAGCGTACCTGGCTAGCATTTAAAAGTCTAAAAGTAGTCTGTTATGTATTTTTAAAATCTGCACTAACACTTGTGGACTGTTCATGCCATACTGAAGCTGATTTTCTACTTTATTTTTTCAGTTGTTCATGGTGGACAATGGAGCAGATGACTGGAGAATAGCCATGACTTATGAGCGTATTTTCTTCATCTGCTTGGAAATTCTGGTGTGTGCTATTCATCCCATACCCGGGAATTATACATTCACGTGGACAGCCCGGCTTGCCTTCTCCTATGCCCCGTCCACAACCACCGCTGATGTGGATATTATTTTATCTATACCAATGTTCTTAAGACTCTATCTGATTGCCAGAGTCATGCTTTTACATAGCAAACTTTTCACTGATGCCTCTTCTAGAAGCATTGGAGCGCTTAATAAGATAAACTTCAATACGCGTTTTGTTATGAAGACTTTAATGACTATATGCCCAGGAACTGTACTCTTGGTTTTTAGTATCTCATTATGGATAATTGCCGCATGGACTGTCCGAGCTTGTGAAAGGTAAGTTTGTTTCTTTTCCTGAGAACGTAATTTGCCGTCTGGTGTCTTCAAAAGTAAAAGAAAGAAAACATTTTTGGGACACGTGTCTCACTCTGAAAATTTTGGTTTGTTTGACAGGCTTCTTTTAAATGACTGTGACAAAGTTTTTCTGAAGTTTTTTTGTATAGAGCTTTCATGATTGGGTATCTTTTCTTTTCGAATTGGATCGGTTTTCAATGGAGGACTGCCTTTATAATGTGTGTCGAAATTTGGCGACCTAGAAATTGTGCAGGAGACTTAATATTGGGAATGTTGGTTTAATGGCAATACCATTTCATTTCTGTGCCTGATTGGTTATAAGCATTATTTATTGTTGGGACAGAAATCCAGTGAAAAGCTGTTGGTGAGAGATACGGAACTTTAGTGAATATCTTAAAGTAGTTTGTGGATTCTTGTGCCTATTTATAAGTGTTCACATGATTACCCGGTAAGGAGCTGTGGGTATACATATTAGATTTTATCGAACTTTCAGCAATTCATAAAAGAGACAATCTATTGGTTGTACTGTCTGAAGAGCTCTGGTCTAGAGTGAGCCACATATTCTCAGGTTTCAGAAGCTTTTAATCAGATATAGCATTAATAATGTTAACTTTGCCATTGAACAAACAAATAGAATTAGATTTATGGCATAAACAGGAAGGGCTGTGTCATAATGGGGTGGTGAGTACCCTTAACATATGACCTTGGCTAAGACAATTCAAGTTAAAATTAGCAGTAGAAAGAGCGGAATGATTTAGAAGTTTTGGGGACTGTTGAAAGTTCAGATTTTTGTTTTTATAGTCATCAGGTTTCTTAAAAACTAGTTTTCTAAAGTCAAAGTTATGCGCTCAAATAGTTGAAAGAAGAAAAAAATCTGAGAGTTGCTGTGGAAAGAAAAATAGTGAACCCACAGCATCTCCCATCCCATTCATGCTCTCCAAAATAAATCACTTTAAATTCTTTAAACCATATCTTCAGGACTTGCTTTTTGTATTTCTAAATAAAATTGCTTATATTGCTACGTGTAGATTCGGAGTTTTAGAGCTATCTATCCACTTCCTACTATGGAAGTTAGGATTTTTGTTTTCCCTCTCTTACATAAACACACCCTTTCACAACTGCTCCCCACCCTCCCAGGTCATATAAACCCCAGTAGTCTGTAGTGCATATTGACATTGCACTATGACCATGTAAACTGCATTTAAACAACATAATATGTTATAATTATTTTCCTTTCCTGTGCTTCTTTTTTATTTTTTTCTGTGAGTAATAATTGCCTTATTTTTTATTTGCTTAGATTTCTATATGCTCACCACTCAATCATCTCTAAATTCTCCCACATTACATAAACATCCTTCTCCTCTATTCAGACGTCTTACACTGTCTGTCCGTTTCACCCTGAAGAAATGACCCTTGGAACGTTCTCACCTGCTTCTTCCTACTGGGGATTTTCTTTGCCTTTTCTGTGCATTGAATTGCCTCTTTCTTGAACTCTGCTTCTCCTTTCTTTCTTCATTTACTCCTTTATTTTGGTGGAATCGGTGGGTAGTCCATGAGAGGGGTTGAGACCTGTGACTGTGGGGAGCTCTAGTTTTCCTCTCATGCTTACTGGTAATAAAACTCTAGATTGGAAATCGCCTTGCTTCAGCATGTTGAAGGCTTCTTTTTCCTGTCATCTGGGTCCAGCAGCTGATGCCATGCTCTCTTTTTATCCTTTTTCTGGAAATTTTTAGAATCGATATTCTAAAGTTACACACAGACATTTCTTGGGGTGACTCTGTGTTAGTCTGTGACACTGGGAATTGAGTGGGCCTGTTTAGTCATGGAATTCGTGTTCTTCAGTTCTTGAAAATATTTTGAATGATTTGATGATTTTTATTCCGGCATGGATAGTGGCCCTCCTTTATTAGCTCACCGATTTTGTCATTCTATTGTCTCTATGGTTTTCCTCATCTGTTTTTGCTCTGTGTGTAAAAAAATCTCAATTTTATCTCTCAAAGTTTATGTTGGGACTTCATTTTACTATACTATATATTTAATTTACTATATCTAATTTTTGATCCGTGAATGCTCATTTTTTAAAATAGCATGATGTTTTCCTTTCATAAGTGTACTTTTATTTCACTGTATCAGCACCTCCCCCATACAGATTCAGATTATCTGAAACCTGTTTTGCTTCTCTCTAGTGTCAGATATTGCAAAAATTATGCATGAACCTTTTTTGGCTCATCACCTTTTGCTAGTGTTTGTGTATTTAATATGTGGCCCAGGACAGCCCTTCTTCTTCCAATGTGTGGCAGAAAAAAATAGTTGGACACCCTGAACTGATGTTAATGATATTTCTTGAAATTTTGTATTTCTGTATTTTTTGTTTGTTTCCCCCAAATGAGATTTCTTGAAATTTTGTATGTCTGTATTTTTGTTTGTTTGTTTCCCCTTTTTCTCTTTGTTTTTACTTCTGTTTGGAGGCTTTCCTTAAGTGTTCATTAGGTAGCCTTGGCCGCCTGCTCAGCCTTCCGAGTGAGGCCCTACTGAGCTGATTGGAAGCTTCCCTGAGATGTCTGGAACTCATCAGCTACAGGCTTTACTAAAGGGTGATTTGGGCGAGGGGCAAAGAGCACCTGTTTCAGTACCTTTAGTTGTTTTCAGTCTTCTCTGACAATCAGACCAGCCCCTGGGAAGTCATTTCTACTGCCCTTCCATGAAGGCAGAAGCCTGGATGACAGCATTCTGGACATTAAAAGACAGGGAAAAGAAAAGTTCTCTACAGCTCCTGTGTGAACATTTGCCTGTTTTCCTGCAGCAGTCGACCACTGCTGGTCGACCATTGCAGCGCAGTCAACCGCTGTCTCTAGGGCTGGCTGCCTGAAGTCTGTCCCAGGCTGTGTGCTTTCCCCTCTCCAGATGGTAAACTTCCAGACTTCTGCCAGGCTGCCAGGAACGGTTAGCATTCACTCAGAGCAGAGGAGGGAGTCCAGGTGTCTAGCCGCTTCCATGGCATCTTTCAGCCTGTCCCCCCAATCAGAGCTCTATCATGATCCCCAACTGCAAAGGTCCTGGTACCAACAATGCCTGCGTGGTGGGCAGAGGTGGCCGCTCACCTGTGCTCATCTCAAGTTTTCACCACTGCTGCTGTAGAATTCTGCTTTCTGGAGTCAGGTAAGTCAGCGATCAACTGTCAATGAGCTTTCTAGCTTCTTGTACTACTGTTTTTCGCTCATTCTTATTGTCCCTGTGGCTATAGGCTTTCTCTTT
Source organism: Nycticebus coucang (assembly GCF_027406575.1). Taxonomy (NCBI): domain Eukaryota; kingdom Metazoa; phylum Chordata; class Mammalia; order Primates; family Lorisidae; genus Nycticebus; species Nycticebus coucang. The sequence continues at coordinate 13,787,642 of NC_069796.1, forward strand.
GTTGTTTTAAAATGATTTATAGTCATTTTAAAGGCATTAAAGGAAGGAGCTGAGGCCAGCACGCTTGTTGGGGCCGCCTGCTTTTGTCAGAAACTGTGTAGTGACTAGTTTTTAATATCACATAGCATGTTTTTTAGAAGTTCTCTACATAAATATAGCATTTGAGGGATTAATGCTTTCTTTTTAAAGAAAGGTAGACTCCTTATGGTAATGCTTTGTTTCCTAGCAATCGTGGTATTTAGAGGCTTATGATATTTTCTGGAGCAGATGTACCTATGAAGTTTGATGAATAAATATGGAAAGCCCTACTTGACATATCTGTTTAGCTTATAAAGGCTAGCCTTAACTAAAAATGATGCATAGCAATGCATTGTTAACAACGGTGGTAACAAGCACGATTTAACAACACACGCACCTCCGTGGCCGGTCTCTGGTACAAGGGCCAATGGAAACAGCCTCAAAATTGTGTACATGGTATCCATTTCATTTTCAGAAATGGTTCAAATTTGCTGTTTTTTTTTTTTTGTTTTTTTTTTTCTTTTTTTTGAGAAAGAGTCCCACTCGGTCACCCTTGGTAGAGCACCGTGGTATCACAGCTCACAGCAACCTCAAACTCTTGGGCTGAAGCCCTCCTCTTGCCTCGGCCTTCCAAGTAGCTGGGACTACAGGAACTCACCACAACGCCCATCTAGTTTTTCTATTTTTAGTATTTTGGTCTCTCTCTTTTTTATTGTTATTTTTATTTTTTTATTTTTTGCGGTTTTTGGCTGGGGCCAGGTTTGAACCTACCACATCCGGCATATGGGGCCGGCATCCTACTTCTTCCAACCACAGGCGCCAACCCCTTTTGGTCTCTCTTTTGCTCAGGCTGGTCTCAAACTCCGGAGCTCAGGCAATCCACTCTCTTCAGCCTCCAGAGTGCTAGGATTACAGGTGTGAGACACCACGCCTGGCCCATCTTTGCTGCTGTTTTAACCTGTTGGTAGTAAATACAGAAAGCCAAAGGCAAATGTGCCAAATTTTTCTTAGCAGCCCAAAGTCTGTGTTGTTTTTTTTTTTTTTTAACATGCCTGGACTGTTAAATGATGGCCATTCCATGTTTTCATATAAAGAGGCAATGCAAAATGAAAAATGTCCATTTCACAGCAAGAATGAGTCTGTGGCAGCAGTTACACAGAGGGAGTAAATCCATGGCGTGGTGGGGACAGAAGCCGAACCATGAATTGGGACGTCAGGATTTAGTTCCAGTTCTATAATTTAGGGGCCAAGGGACCTCTGGGCACCCAGCTCACTTCTTTGTGAAAACCAAATGCCTTGGTAAGCTTTCCTCTTCCAAAGGTAACTTTTTATAATTTATAAATGTGTAAAAGAAAAAAATCATTAACCAGAATTATGATAACAGAAGATTTTCCACATTTATCATTAAACTTCTCTTTTTGCTGCACCCTAAATCCCAGATTGTAAACTAGAAAGATGTAAAAAAAAATTTTTTTTTCAGAGTTGCAATTTTGAACGTGATGTCATGAGCATCTTACACTTCCTTAGTTTTTTGTTTTATTCTGACTTTTAAAAAATGTTTTCCTTTTCTTTTGTGATGTTTAATACTACATAAAACTTTCATATATTTGGTTTAGGATTTGGATCTGAATGAAATGGATCAGTTCCATCTTTGGTTCATCCAAGCATCCTCCCCATATTAAAGGGGGATTCTCATCCGATACAAATTATCTCTTTAGTTCATTAAAAGAAATCTAAGAGAAAACTTAGGCTTTTTTTTTTTTTTTTTAAGGAGACAACTTGAGACATAGGTAGATGGCTTTCTGGAGAGGTTCCTATCTATGTCCTACTACCAACCTTTGGATTTCTGTAGGTTTCTAGAAATTGTTCTCTATAATGGGGAGGGCATCCTATAGGAGGCATCTATTCCTTGTGGTATTTTGTGCTCCTGGCACACTAGGCATTTCTGATTTATTGACCTGTAGGTAATAAAAATTCGCTGTTTGCTTTTGGGGGGGTGAAGTTTTGGCGGAAGCAGAGTAGCAAGCATCTACTATTATTTCTTGGCCTATGTTTGTTGGTAGGAGGCTGCCCCAGAGCAGACCACAGTCAGCCACCCTCTGTCTGGTTCTGGTTTGGCCTTGTGTTCGGTGGACGTCAGACTTAGGAAGAACCCTGTCTTCTGAAGCAGCCCGAGAAGTGTGGCCTGGTGCTCAGTGATCTCTCATTCACAGGGTCCCAAGCCAAGGCATTTAATGCATTAGTAGAAATTTCAGGAAGCCTGACGCTTAGAGCTTAGGGTCCTGAAAATTTTAAATTTTCTGATCTTGCATCTTTTAAGGCTTCTGCAGTTTGTAAAGACAGCTTAGGCAGCTGCTCACCCTGAAGTGTGTGTCTCACTGGACTGTTTCTGTGGAAGTTTAGCAGCTGTTTTGCAAGGGTAGGACAGGATGTCATGGGCGGTGCTATCTTACACGAAGCAAAGTGCTTTGTTTTGTTTCTTTTTCGTTGTGAAAGTTCTCAAAGCATTTGATATGTGAATGTGCATTAGGAATATCCAAGAGAGGAACGGGATATATATCTGGCCATGCTTTCTGACAAACTCACTTGGCATATGTTAAGACAGAAGTTTCAGAGACAGATAGAGATCACAAATTTTCTGCACAGTTTGGGAATTAAAAAAAATGTTTTTGTGTTCAGTAGAGTCTTTTCCTTTTTGCCACAAGTTTGGTAATGTGGGGAAGGGGGCCAACATGGGGATGGAAAGAAAGGGGAGCTAGAAATTTGTTACTGAGCAGAAGAGCAAACGTTTTTATGAACTGTTATAAAACTGGAGATGCTAAGCGAGGTTTCTGTCATGGGACAAGATTCATTTACTTAAGACATTGGCCAAATCATTTTTCTTATTTGTCTCATTATTTTATCTCTAAGGGCATTTAAATATGCATTAGCTAGTAAGTATTAGTTAAGAGGGAAAATTATCTGAAAATGACGTAAGAATGGTTTCTGCTCTTTCATACGTTTACTGGCCATTTGTCTGTCTGGTTTTGAAAAGGTTCTGTTCATGTCTTTGTCCATTTTTTAACTGGGCGGTTTGATGTTTTTCCTTGCTGATTGGTTTGAGTTCTTTGCAGATTCTGGTTATCAGTCCTTTATCAGATGTATAGCTAGCAAATATTTTCTCCCATTCCATGGCTTGTCTATTTGCTTTGTTGATTATCTCCTTCACTGTCCAGAAGCCTTTTAATTTAGTTACGTCCCATTTATTTGTTTTCGTTGCTGCTATAATTGCCATTAGGGTCTTCTTCATAAATTCTTTGTCTGCCAGAGGTGTTTCACCTGCTGCATGTGGGCCATGTACAGATTGTTTGAGGACTGTTGCTTGCATGTGGGCCATGTACAGATTGTTTGAGGACTGTTGCTTGCATGTGGGCCATGTACAGATTGTTTGAGGACTGTTGCTTATTTGTGATGTCAGATATTGTGAAAAGTATGCAAGGACCTTTTTTTTTTTTTTGCTCATCAGCTTTCATTAGTGTTTGTGTGTTTAAACTGTGGGCCAGGACAATTCTTACTCTCCCAAGGTGTGGCAGAAAAGGCTGGGCACTGAATATCTAGAAGAGCTTTTCCTACATTTTCTGTTAGAATTCTTATGATTTCTTCCTTACATTTAAGTCTTTTATCCATCTTGAATTAATTTTTGTGAGTGGTAAGAGATACAGATCCTGTTTCATTCTTCTGCGTGTGGCTATCCAGTTTTTCCAAAACCATTTATTGAATAAGAATTCTTTTCCCCAGTGGATATTATTTTCTGCTTTGTGAAAGACAGTTGGCTTTGTATGGATGGTTTTCTTAATTATATAACAATCTCAAGAATAAACTTTTGTTAATTCTAATTGTTTTTAAGTCTGTTATATATTTAGATAGCACTGAATCTATAAGTCACCTTGGGTGGTATGGATGTTTTAACAATGTTGATTCTACTGATCCACAACCATGGTGTGTTTTTCTATTTGTTTATGTCATCAGCAATTTCTTTCCTCGGTGTTTCATGGTTTTCTTTGTAGAGATCTTTCACATTGGTTAAGTATAATTCTAGGTATTATTAAAACCACAATTAGCTATCACCTTATCCCAGTTGGAATGGCTTTTATTAAAAAGTTCAAACATAATACATGCCAGTGTAGATGCAGAGAGAAAGACCATTGGTAGGACTGCAGATCAGTACAACTCTACGTAAACAATACAGAAATTCCTGGAAGAACTCAACACAGACCTACCATTTGATCCAGCAATCCCACTATTGTGTATTTATCCAAAGGAAAATAAGTTGTTTTATCAAAACAAACAAACAAAAATATTGCAGCACAATTTGCAATTGCGAAGTTGTGGAATCAGCCCAAGTGCCCATCAATTCATGAGTGGATTTACAAAATGTGGTATATGTTTACCACAGAATCCTACTCAGCCATAAAGGATGACTTAATGCCTTTTGCAACAATTTGGATGGAACTGGAGACCATTATCCTAAGTGACGTATATGAAGAATGGATAAACAAATACCCTGTGTACTTGATATTAAATTGGAACTAACCAAGGAGTACACATGTGCTCAGAGGGAAGTAAAACTCAATGGAAATCATGAAGGGGATGGGGTGGGGGGTAGAAGGATATGGATGAAAACCCACCTAACGGGTACAGTGAACACTATTGGTGGTGAGTTCAAACCCAGCCCTGGCCAAACTGCAACAAAAAATAGCTGGGCGTTGTGGTGGGCGCCTGTAATCCCAGCTACTCGGGAGGCTGAGGCAAGAGAATCGCCTAAACCCAAGGATTTGGAGGTTGCTGTGAGCTGTGACACTCTACCGAGGGTTAATTAAAAAAAAAAAAAAAACAGCTGTCTCTGTAAACAGAAACATTTGTACCATTTTTGAGTTTTAAAAAACTTGAAAAAAGATAAAAAATGGTTTTTGCTGCTTTTGAAAGTGGAAAAACTAGAGAAGTAAACAATATAGATTTTGAATAATTTCTAATAATTAAATAGCATTTTAGATGGATTTCGGAATAAATTATCTCCATTATTAAAAACTAATAGATAAAAGTAAACTTGGTATTTATTTCTCAAATTATCAAAGACACCTTGAAGAAGGAGCCCTCAATTTCAGCCATGTTTAGAATGTACTATTCAGTGTCTTAAAAGTACGTTTTATTGCTTCTGTGCAATCCCATTAGACTTCTTTTTTTTTTTTTAACTCTATCACTGACTATCTCCTACCTTGTCTTTTTTGTTTTTACTTGCCTAGAATATGATTCCTGGGATGTAGTTGAAATATAGTTTGGGGCTTTCGGACACGTGGAACCAGTAGGTGATGAGGGGGGATCTGTTAGGGACACGGGCTCATGTGATCCTGGAGGCTGAGAATTCCCACACCAGGCCATCTGCAAGCGGGAGCCCCTGATGCTGGTAGCACGGCTCAGTCCAAGTACAAAAGCCCGGAACCAACGAACTGGATAGTGTAACTCTCAGTCCACATCTGGAGACCAAGGACCTGGGGGCTGCTGGATTAAGTTCTGGAATCCAAAGGCCAGAGAGCCCAAAATTATGATGTTCAAGGGCAGGAGAGGAATAGTGTACCAGCTCCAGCAAAGAGAGAGAGAGAGAGAGAGGAAATTGCCCTTTCTTTGCCTTTTTTGTTCTGTCTTCGCTCCCTAGGAGGATGGATGGTGCCTGCCCACGTTGGGGGTAGATCCCTGCTCAGTCCGCTGACTCACATGCCAATCTTCTCTGGAAATACCCTCCCAGACACAATTAGAAACCACATTGTACTAGTTCTCTAGATGCTCTTCAATACAGTTGACACTTAAAATTAACCATCATATGTGCTATATTGTGGCGTATCACAGTCAAATTATGCCCCATATTGCAACTACATACTACATGAGTTTTATACAAAACAGCTGCTTTTGGCACAAGAATTGGTTAGGTCTCCTGCCATCAGTATTATAAATGAGTTGCTGAGGGAAAGCTCCTGTAATTACACAGACTTCCATTCTCTTACCATCAATTCACAGAGGTTATATGATTTGAGGTTTTAGTTTCTGTGGAATATGGGCCCCTGCATATCATCTCATACTAAGTTAAAATAAATACCCTTGTTCCTAAGAAAAATCTGATGGTAGTTGTTCACCTCCAGTAAATTAATTCAGCCTTACAGTGGATGTCTCCTTGTGAATAGGTGTAAGTCTGTAACCTAAGGTAAGGTTTCTCTCTTCCTCCGTGTAGAACGTACTTTTAAATGAAGCTGGACTTCTTTCAATATTTGATTGACTCTGTTTAGGTGCTTAAATGATCTGGGTTCCAATTTTCAAGTTTCTCGTTTCAGAAGAAAAATTTAGTTTGTCTTTGTCATTTTATGTAAAATAAGACAGATTCTCAAGGAGGAAGGGATAAATAGCAACTGAAAGTTTCGCTTGTTCTATTTATGTTTTTCTTTTTATTATTTATATAGGAAGAATGCAAAATGGGAGGTACATTTGGGAGTGTTAGCTCATTTTTCTGGTCCAGTAGCCTTGGTTTTATTTTCTATTTTCAGGAGACGCATACAGAAGCCTACTCCTGTTCAAGTTCTGGCCATTAGAGATACCTATTTCCTGATGATTTACTTAAATTTAAAACATGTTACTTCAATAGCTATAAAAATAGTCATAAAATATGCATCCCAGTGCTCGGGAAACATATCCTCCGGCACCTTGATTCATTACAGAATACTGGATAATTAGATTGTTTCTTACGCCTTCAAATTTCCTCTGTGGCTAAGTAAACTCTTAAGCGTTTCATCAATGGACTTGTAATTTCTGGTTGCTGGTAACATAATACTTTGTAAACTTATACTTCCAGGGTCTGATTCATACATATGGACACAGCATTGTCAAGTTCATAAATGAGTCACAACTTTAAAATGGGCCCTTCATGTTGTGAAAGTCAGGGGTTTGAAAGCATTTATCCTGCATCTGTGATTTGCAAAGGAAGTATCTACACTCATTGTTAGGTTTGCCAGATAAATTGATCATTAGAGTCTTTTGGAAAGACAAGCCAATACTCTGTCAAATTTTCTCTTCATTTTTATATAGATATGCTTTGTTTGTTACTGTACCTCCTGGAAAAGCAATAAGGAATACTATTTGTTGGCAAGGGGCTTTGAGACCCTGGCCGAAGGAATGAAGGTTGAAAATACCAGCACTGATTAAATTGAAGTAGGAAAAACTAAATGCTGACCAGCTCAGGAATGGAACCTCAGTGATCACGTAGGCAGTTCATTACCGTCTTCTCCATCCTGACATCTACAGATGGACACATGTTATGAAATATGGGTCTCGAGAGCCTTCTGACTTTGGAAAGTCCCTTGAATCATCCGTATAGTGTCTCAGCAGGATGCGTGTCTGCAGTGCTGGACAGCATTCTCATGCAAGTCAGCTTCAGAACCACTGTGCCAGATAGAAAGAACATAAAGTTTAAAAATAATGCATTTCTTAGACATAAACGATTTGATTGGAGGAAACTCAAGTGTTTCTTCTCCTTCCAGGATTTTCTGCACTCTATTTCTTTTCAAATTTTATACCCTTTTCTAAATGTTTTTGTTTTAACGAAGAGGTACATTAAAATAAATTCAAAACATAAAAGTACTCTTACATGCAACAAAATGTACGAATTTTAAACATTCACTGAGTTTGGACAAATCTGCCTTATAGAACTTTTGAACTTTTTAAATATATTTGTAAATTTCAGATTACTATTAAGGGTACATACGATTAGGGTACTTTGTTTGCATTTGTTAGATAAAGTCCAAGTTGTACTTAAGCCCTTCACTCAGGAAGTGTGCCCTGTCTGCCTATGTTTTACCAGTTAGGTGAGAGCTTACCAAACCCCCTCCCCACTTCTTGAATTTACCTGTGGTTTTCTCTGGTGTGGGAGTGTCATTGTTCATTAGTTTCATGTTAGTATTGAGCACATTGGATCCTTGTTTTTCCATTCTTGTGATACTTTACTTAGGAGGATGTTCTCCAAATCCTTCCAGGTAAATACAAACTATGTAAAGTCTCCATCTTTCTTTATGGCTGAGTAGTGTTCCATGGCATACGTATACTACATTTTATCCATCTGTAGGTTGATGGCCAATTGGGTTGATTCCATGTCTTGGTGATTGTGAATTGAGCTGTGATAAGCATTCTAGTGCCAATGTTCTTTATGGTAAAATGAGTATTTTTTCTTCTGTGTAGATACCTAGTAGTGGGATTGCAAGATCAAATGGAAGGTCTGCTTTTCGCTCTTTGAGGATTCTCCATACTTCTTTCCAAAAAGGGTGTGTTAGTTTGCAGTCCTACTAACAATGTGCAAGTGATCCCTTTCCTCTGCACCCACGCCAACATGTACAGCTTTGGGACTTTGTGATGTAGGCTATTCTCACTGGGGTTAGAGGATGTCTCAAGATGGTTTTGATTTGCATTTCTCTAATGATTAGAGATGATACATAATGGTGAACTTTCATAACTTTCGTCCATGTTAATGGACTTGCTTACTTTTTTTTAGAATTAGGTGGGAATAAGATGGATTTTAGTACTGTGAAGGGATTAGGGGTCACCAGATGACAGGGTTTTGACATGAGCAATGAAGAGGCTTGATGCAAAGTCTGTGTGGGGGACTGAGGAACTCGGGGAGGAGCCCTCCTGAGCTAACCTCAGGTCTGTATTTATTATCATAAAGCAGGAAAAAGTAGTTAAAAGTTACTTATCAGACATCAGCACTAAAAAAGGGCTCACATGGAAAGTGTCAGAATGTCTCCAACTTCTTTTTGCAAAACTGCAGACTTTAAGCAAAACTTCTGCCTCCAGCAGTCAGAGACCTTTGGAATCTCAAGAATCTTTACCATGACCATTAGACCTGGTGTTTGTACACCTCACATTACATTCTCTCTCTGATCTGCACGTACACAACTCACAGGCCGTTCTGATTTTCTAGGTCACTCAAGCAGGAAGCGTGTCTTATGCTAAAGATCAGGGCTCAGTTTCCCCTACAATATTGGATTCTAGTGCTGGTGTTTGATTGTAGAGGACTGTATGAATTGCCTCTCCACTGCTTGCTGGCCTGTGGGTGGTCTGGGAGGCCCTCAGGGGAGGAATTTCAGCTTGAATTCTCCCACCCTACTAGTTATCAGTTCCACCCCAGTTTCGTGACTGATTCAAAAATCCCAAGGATTGTCAAAGATCAAATAACAGTAAGTAGCTGGACTCATCTCTTGGTTCTCTATTCTGTTCCAGACATCTACTTCTCTGTTTTTGTGCCAGTACCATGCTGTTTTGATCACTATTGATTTATAGTATAGTCTGAGGTCTGGTAGTGTGATTCCTCCTGCTTTATTTTCATTTCTAAGTAATATCTTGGCTATTCTAGGTTTTTTCTGATTCCATATAAAACGAAGTATTATTTTTTCCCCACACCTTCACCATTAACTAAGATAGACTCTCACTGGATTAAAGATTTAAATTTAAGACATGAAACTATAAAAGTACTAGAAAAGAGTGCAGGGAAAACCCTTGAAGAAATCAGTCTGGGCGAGTATTTCATGAGGAGGACCCCCCAAGCAATTGAAGCAGCTTCAAAAATACACTACTGGGACCTGATCAAACTAAAAAGCTTCTGCACAGCCAAGAACACAGTAAATAAAGCAAGCAGACAACCCTCAGAATGGGAGAAGATATTTGCAGGTTATGTCTCTGACGAAGGTTTAATAACCAAAATCCACAGAGAACTCAAACGTATAAGCAAGAAAAGAACAAGTGATCCCATTACAGGCTGGGCAAGGGACTTGAGGAGAAACTTCTCTGAAGAAGACAGGCGCACGGCCTGCAGACATATGAAAAAATGCTCATCATCTTTAATCATCAGAGACATGCAAATCAAAACTACCTTGAGATACCATCTAACTCCAGTAAGATTAGCCCATATCACAAAGTCCCAAGACCAGAGATGTTGACGTGGATGTGGAGAAAAGGGATCACTTTCTACACTGCTGGTGGGAATGCAAATTAATACATTCCTTTTGGAAAGATGTTTGGAGAACACTTAGAGATCTAAAAATAGACCTGCCATTCAATCCTATAATTCCTCTACTAGGCATATACCCAGAAGACCAAAAATCACATTATAACAAAGACATTTGTACCAGAATGTTTATTGCAGCCCAATTCATAATTGCTAAATCATGGAAAAAGCCCAAGTGCCCATCGATCCACAAATGGATTAATAAATTGTGGTATATGTACACCATGGAATATTATGCAGCCTTAAAGAAAGATGGAGACTTTACCTCTTTCATGTTTACATGGATGGAGCTGGAACATATTCTTCTTAGTAAAGTATCTCAAGAATGGAAGAAAAAGTATCCAATGTACTCAGCCCTACTATGAAACTAATTTATGGCTTTCACATGAAAGCTATAACCCAGTTATCACCTAAGAATATGGGGAAGGGGAAGAGGGAGGGGAGGGAGGGGGGAGGATGGACAGAGGGAGGGTGATTGGTGGGATTACACCAGCGGTGCATCTTACAAGGGTATATGTGAAACTTAGTAAATGTAGAATATAAATGTCTTAACACACTAACTAAGAAAATGCCAGGAAGGCTATGTTAACCAGTGTGATGAAAATGTGTCAAACTATTTATAAAACCAGTGTATGTTGCCCCATGATCACATTAATGTACACAGCTATGATTTAATAATAAAAAAAAATCCCAAGGATTGATAAATAGTCTGTCACAGCCAAATCATAAGGAATACTGGAAAGGACCTAGTCATCAGATAAATATAGTGTGGTCGTGAAGTCAAAGCCATTTTGGGGTCAATGGCCATTATGCAATAAATATTTAATGAATGCATACTGAAATTAAAAAAAATTAATAGAGTTTTACCATAATTTTTAGCTAAAGTATTAAAAGAAATAAGATGCTTGTCATTTTTTAAACAACTTTATTGAGGTATAATTTACACACTGAAAAATTCACCTATTTGAAGTCAAGTGCAAGTCAGTAATTTTTAAAGCTGGGAAGTCATCACTGCTCTCCAGGTTTAGAATAGTTCTGTCAGTCCCTCAAAAGATGCATCATACCAATTTGTATTAAATACCTGTTGCTTCCTCCATTCCCAGGTAACTACTAACATGCCGTCCGTCTCCATACATTTGCTTTTCTGAGACCTTTATATAAGTAGAATCAGATAATATAGTCTTTCAAATCTGGATTTTTTTTACTTGAAGATTTTGATATTTGATGTTTTCCCCCTTTATTGATGAATACTATTTTGTTATATGGATATGCCACATTTTGTTTTGATCCATTCACCAGCTGATACACATTTAGAAGGTTTCCTGCTTTGGGCTACTGTGAATACTTGTTACTGTGAACTTTTGCTCATAGCGTCCAAGTGAACATAATTTTTTTCTCTCAGACATTTAAAAGTGTGTCATTTAAATTCTTCTAGCAATCACTGTATGAGGGTTACAGTTTCATCCATCCTTGAGAATATTATCAGTCATTCATATATACACACACAAGTTCCTTCGTATCCGTGTATATGGGTATCTGGATGTGGATATATGGCAATGTCGTGTACACACGTGTATTTATACACACACATTTATGTCTTCCTGTGTATATACATACATATACGTGGTCTTAAAAAACATTTATATAGTCCTATAGCCATTCTAGTGAGTGTAAGATGGTATCTTACTGTGGCGTGACGTGAAATCCTCTAATGCAGTGGTTCTCAACCTTCCTAATGCCATGACCCTTTAATACAGTTCCTGTGGGTCGTGACCTACAGGTTGAGAACTGCTGCTCTAACGTGACTAATGATGGTGAGTAACTTTTCGTGTTATCATTAGCTCTTTGTATATCTTCTGTTTTTTCCTTTTCATTCCCGTTGTGTTTTTTGAGCAGGTGAAAGCTATGTAGACTTGGCTTTTTCTAAATCAGTCTTGCCTCTCGAAGCCAGAAAAAAGCCGGTTAAACATACCCAGGGCACTGCATGGTCTTTGAAGAGGCTTAACTCCCCTGTTCAGTTCTTTGCTTCAGATGTTTCTCTCTGCTGCCCTTTTTCTACCCTGAAGTCTTTCTTTTCTAGTAACCACTATTTTCTAGTAACAGCAAAGAGAGGAAAGAGCAAAGGAGAATGGTTTTCAACCCTACTTAAAAAAGGAAAATCTTTCCAGGTCTTTCACAGCTTTGATGATTGTAGTAGCTGTAAAAAATGAAGCCCAGACAAGATCTGTCAAATTTTTTTTTTTTTTTCCCCACTTAGGGTGAAGAATTCCTAACTTGCCTCCAGTGGAGATAGTTAAGATTCTTTTTTGTTTTCTCCTCCATTTGAGGCAATAATTTGTTTTGATTGATCCATAGCTTTCTTCATGACCAAAATCTGTAGTGTTTCTGACCCTGTTTAAGGAATGTAGATAGACACTAAGAAGAAACAAGTTCTTCCCTCGCCTTTGTGCATCCGTGTTGGATTTTATGAGGGTCCACAGTCATGACTTTGGAAGAGTGATGCTCTAGCCCTGGGCTCTTTGACCAGATGACCATTGTTTCACTATTCTTTGTAGCATGCTTTGTATCACAGTGACCAGTATTATGGTACAGCTCATAAGGAGGTGGCAAATGATTTTAACCTACAGTATTCTTGATACCACCGCAGCTCAGGGGACAAAGATGATTGACTACTGCCTAAAATCTTTGCGTATAGTCTCCTCTCACAATTTAGTCTTCTAGAATGTTTCTGTTTCATATAAAATATACTGGTTTTAGTTTATTACATTGTATTTAATATTCTAATAGAAGAATATATATTTAAAAGCAAGCTTGTGTAGAATGTTGGTATCTAATGTTGTGGTTTTAGAATCTCTTATGTAACTTCATGTAGGAATCATGGTTTGTAAATATGGAATCCATGAAGTAAGATACAAACTTTTCAGATCCAGTTTATTAACAGAAAGGATCTTTCATGTCAGTGGTTATGGTATAAAGTTAAATTTAGTGATTTTCTTGTTTTCAGAAATGGTCCCAGTATTTCTTGTGATTGAGCCCACGAGCTGTTTTTAAACAAAACTGGAGCTATGCTCGACATCTATGGAGAATCATCCTGAATCTCCAGTTGGTATTATTTTGGAGTGATACCTTTTGTTCTAGGGGGTGTAATATTTTAAAATAAAATGTCTCTTGGGCAGCACCTGCGGCTCAAAGGAGTAGGGTGCCAGCCCCATATGCCAGAGGTGGCGGGTTCAAACCCAGCCCCGGCCAAAAATGGCAAAAAATAAATAAATAAAATAAAATAAAATGTCTCTTATACAAAAAGATCATCTCCGGTCATAATTTTAACTTAGTTTAATGGTGACTACTCCTTAAAATTTCTAGATTGCTACATGTCTGGAGGGAGGGAATATCCTTATATTTACCACTGTACGGTAATCTGCTTAATGTGCCTTCTACTATTTAGTTTTAGTAAGGTATTTTTTATTTAGTTTGTTTTTTGAAATGAGATCTAAGAAGTGTGGAGGTAGCACTGTGAAGTGAGAAGCTACCCCTGAATCAGGCTCCTCAGTGGCAAAAACCATATTTGATACCATCTTAATCCCCACAAAGCCCAGAGCCTTTTAATATCTGGGTCAGCTAAAACTTTCCAAGTCCTCTGATCCCATCAGGCCAAGAGCAACACCAACTACCCTCACTCCTCGAGGACTTGTGGGGCAAATGTTCCCACGTAAATGTGTACCCATCAGAACAATAGAAGGCTGATTGTTAACTTAATGAATGACTTAATGTATTAAAAATGAATCTTACGAGGCTCATTATGAAGAGTAGTGCTAGTGAGAATAATGTATGTTAAATCTGAAAAAAATTCTTACAACTTCATTTTATTATCTTCTAGAAACTGGTTCATTTGCAAGTAATTAGTATTATACCATTTAGGAAGTTAGCAAAGGTTAATGAGGAGCTGTGTTCATTTAAAATTCCAATATAGCAGGAGGGAAAATAGTGCCTGGTGAATATTTGAGGCCTGCAGAGGCACCGGTCTGGGAAACCTGAGGCCTTCCTTACCTGTGGACTGAGAGGTGGAAGGCCTCGCAGAAGCGTGACAGGAGTGGTAGAGCACTGCGAGAAACCCTCCTGTGTTCAGGCAGGCAGTATTTCCATTTCCTCCACTGGAGCACGTGGACTCCAGACAGTTTCTGTCTTTTTTCCTGGGCGTGTTACCTTGTGGGCGCTCAGCAACCACATGGTTGCCACCAGTGCCCGAGATCTGCAGGCTGGGGCAGAGAGAACTCTGTTTGGGGATAACGTGCAGAGAGATAGACAGACAGATGTACATGGCCGTAGGGCAGCACTCCGTCTGTGCTGTCATGGAGCTGCCCCTTTTCTTCGATCACTGCTCAGGTCCTCTCTGCCACTCAGTTTTGGTCCTGCTGGGCATTCAATTTCCCGAGCACTTTGTGCAAAGCTTCCTTCACAGGGTGGGAAACTAGCAGGGCTCCTGTGGGCAATGCACACAGCAACCCTTGCTCACCATGGTTCCCCAGGACTTTGGAGAACACCCTCCCCCTACAGCCTCTGGAAAACCAGCGTCCTAAGCTTAAACCCCCAGGTTTCACTTCCTCTTCCTAGCGTATCTCTGAGTAACCATATCACTGAGTGGTTCCAAGTAGACTGTTTTAAAGAGAAAATAAGAATTTTTTTTTTTCCCATTGATCTTTATCCAGGTTTACTTTTAAACCAGATTTTATCTGAGTTAGACTTTGTCTTAATTTGTACTTCTTACTGATCATTTTCTTGTAGGGACAAACAGCAGCAAGAATTGAGGAAATGAAAATATTCTTTTCAGCACGCTGAGCTGGCCAAAGCAGAGGTCAGTGAACTAAGCCCTGTGGGCCATATCGGGTCCATGGCTTCTTTACGTAAAGCCCACCAGCTAAGAATTGTTTTTACATTTTTATCTTTTGAGGAGAAGAAAAGAATATGTGGCAGAGACTGTATGTGGTTTGTAAAATCTCAAATGTTTATTACCTAGCCTTGTATTGACAAGTTTGCCAACCCCGATCTAAAGTAGCATCATATTTGTCAAACTTCTTTTAGGCACTATGTGATATTATGAATTACAAAGAATTTAAAATTTGTTACTTTGGGGTCAGACAATGGATTTCTGTTTGTTGAAGCTTAAATCGTACCACCCCACCCCTAAGTATTCTCTATAATGTCTCTAGCCATGAATACAAACTACTTTTGGTAACCGATCGTCAGACATTGACATTGGTTCAACTGATGTGAGGTACGTTGTGTATCATACTCATGTTAATCAGTAACCAGCGCTGCTCTGACTAGTGCTAGCTAGATACCAGAATCATTCATTTTTATACATGCTGAACAAAAAGACCTTCTCTGTCCACCTAAAGAAAACACAGCCAGAGATGAAAGAATTGCTCTGATTTCTTGAAGAATCTAATCTCCCTGGTTTTAACTTCATTGACCTTGAGTAACATCAGTACAAACACTGACTCATTAAGAAATCTAATCTAAAGTTGTGGAGGCAAAGGTCTTGGGATGGACTTGGAACTGAAACCTCCACAAAAATAATCATTGACCATTGGCAGAATGCCTTTCCTTTGACTAGGAAAGTAACCTAAAGTCTTCTTGCAGTGTAGCTCTCTGCAGTACATAAACTGAGCTGTGATAAAGCAGTGGCTCCATGATAGTTATTCTTAGGGCAGTTATAAGGGTAAAATAATCTTTATTGCTGCTATGTAATGGAGTATTGTAATAAAACATCAATATTGCTTTTGCCCCATGGTCTCTGCTTCCAAAGGAAAGGCTCCTTCTACCAAGTGAAGTATATGTTCCTTAAACCTGGGTGAAATTTACCAGCAAGATTAAAATAATTCCTCTTTGATTTTTTTGTAATCATCTCTATTAAGACCTTTCATGAGATTTCTTTGGTATTTCTCTTAAGCATTACCTTTTCCATACACATAACATTCATTCCTTAGAAGACTATAAAGGAAGATGCTATAATTCTGTTAAGACACCAGATACTAGGTGGAGAGCAATGTTGTGGTTGTAATAACATTTGTTACATTAAATCATGAAAGCACTCACAGAACGTGTTTTATGAAGATACAGAAATGTAATGGCATGTTTTCCTGATAAGAATTTCGCATTATGGTAAGATTATAGCTTTCCTCTCCCTACTTTTTCATTCTATGTGATCCTTCAGACAGGCTGTAGATTTAGCTCACTTTGGCTGGGCCTGCTTTGGTCCCAAAGACTATCATCTCATAGTTTTCAAGGTAGGTAAGTAATGTCTCTCTCCTTCCACATAGATTTTGATTGAAACATTAAGAGAGACAGTTTTGGATTTGATGAAAAATTGCAATGGGCCTTCTTTCTCAAAACAAGCTGATTTCTGGAATGCTGCAGATTTTTGTACCTTTCTAGTACAGCCTTAGTTTGTCTCCCCTACTCTTCCATTTATTTTGCATATAGCTTTGGATATTCTTGATTTAAGCATATATTGTTTTCTTTTTATACATGGTCTCTGTCGGAAAGGAAGAATTCCTGAGGTTTGGTTATTAGGCACCCAACGTTTTTGAAATTATACAAAAACAAATTTTAAAAAAGCCAACATGTGAGTTAGATGTTCCTAAGGTATATTCAATTTAAAAAGAATGTATCCTTAATTTGGCCACCTTGATGCAATTTGAAATTAATCTTCTTGGTCTTTTTTGAAAGAAAGCCACACGGCCTTTGAACCACCTTTAGGTTTCCTAGTTTTTCATTCCCAGGTCAGTTTTTAGTACCTGGTGTTCTACTAAAACCATTTTGCTGATCAAATTGGTCTAGAATCACAGCTAGGCACAGAGGGAGAGTGTGACTCGATCAGAAAGAGAACTTGGGCTGCTATAGGAGGCAGCTGAAACTGAGGTGCTTGTCTTAGACATGTCTCCTGTTGTAGACGTGAATGTTTGCGTCCCCCCAAATTCACATGGTGAAACCTAGTTTCCAATGTGATGATATGTGGAGAAGGGAGCTTGGGAGGTGATCATGACATGAGAGTGGGGGTGTCATGGATAGAATTAGTGTGCTTATAAAGAGAGACCCCAGAGGGCTTCCTGGCCTCTTGTTGGGTAAGGACACACAGAGAGAAGATGGTTATCTATGAACCACAAGTGGGTCCTCACCAGACGCTGAATCTGCCTGCAACTTAATCTTGGACTTCCCAGCTTCCAGACTGAGAAGTAAATGTCTGTTATTTATAACTCAATCAGACTGTGGTGTTCTGTTATAGCAGCCCAAACAGACTAAGACACTTACTCTACCATAAAAACAGAAAAAGAGACTGTGTAGATAAGTCTGTTAAAGACTAAAAATGGTTAGGCATTCCAAAAAAAAAAAAAGAAAGACCATATATTATTTGAATGTCCTCTTTTAAATACCCTTCAGTACGTGTGACCGTGCTGTCTCTCCTGGAATTTTCTTTGTGCACAGCTGTGGGCTGTTTTCTTTGAGCAGACATGGGCAGACCATCATCAGAGACGCAGAAGTGATTGGCACAAATCTGGCTGGAATCTTTTAGAAAGCACATTCTATTAAGGTTGGTTGGTGTTTCACCAGACAAATGATTAGCACTTTTATAATCATACGTTATATCAGCCTTCAGTCTATTGTTTGACCAGATACTGTCCTGGAAGTTAAAAGGCACAAATTATATTATGCGGTAAATAGAGTTAAACAGAGATGTATACAAATCTCCAGCACCCGGGCACAGTGCTGGTGTTTGGTAAATGCAGTGTTAATGAAGGGTCACTTGAAACAACATAGCAAAGTACATTTTCCCACATTTTCAGGGAGCGCTATATAACTAATGCACTGCTTGACTCCTTGAGGGCAGGGATGGTGGTCCTAATTTTCTCTGTGCCTGGCACCAAGTATTAAACCTGAAACAGAGCCAGATACTTAAACAAAAACAGTTACTGGATGAGAGAATCAGGGGATAACTCTAAATATTCTGCTAGAATTTTTAAGGCCCTTTCTTCATTATGTCCTTGGATAGAAATAGATTAGAATATAGTTCTCTTCCCACCCCCACTCTCTTCCAGAAAGAGACACAAGTGAAAAATCAGAATGGCATGATATGAGTCTTAATAAGGAGGCTAATACAAAGCTGCCCCCTCCAGGGACTTAGGAAATGTTTCATAAGTTGCCTGCCACAACACCTGGCTATTTTTTTTTTTAAGAGGCGGGGGTCTCGCTTTTGCTCAGGATGGTCTCAAACTCCTGAGCTCAGGCAAGCTACCTACCTCAGCCTCCCAGAGTTCTGGGATTACAGGTGTGAGCCACCATGCTGGCCTATTTGAATTTTTATTAAACTGATACTTTTCTTAACTACCTTTACTTTTACTTACCCTGTGATAAATTGTAAACTTATATTACTTGTTCTGAATAACTTCAGAAAATCAAGCATTCCTGATAAATTCTAATTTGACACTGTTCCTTCCCTA
This sequence comes from Nycticebus coucang, assembly GCF_027406575.1. NCBI lineage: Eukaryota > Metazoa > Chordata > Mammalia > Primates > Lorisidae > Nycticebus > Nycticebus coucang. The sequence continues at coordinate 13,806,236 of NC_069796.1, forward strand.
GTGTTCTGAGTTAAACCTGAGTCTTGTTAATAAGGGGGATCAGCGAATGTCAGAGGCGAGATCCTGACCTGCTCGTACTAAACGGAGGCTTTTCCTTAGCCAGGCCAGAAGGATCAAAATGAAAACAAGTTACATGCCAAGATATATAATATTTTTAAATCTTGAATTTTTGTGCTCTTAAAATTCATCTAAAATACCTCGTAAAAGTTTGACCTGTACCACTGCCTGCCTACCCTGTGCATTTGGAAACTGTTAGTGATGCTGGAGAGGGCCCGAAGGGTTTCAGATGTCAGAGTAATATTAACACTCACATTTTAGAAAGAGAACCCTGGCAGCAATGTAAAGTGCAGCTGGGACAGCCTGGAGCTGGAAACGGGACAACCAGCTGAGAGGCTGTCACAGAGCCTAGGCTAGAGGGGAGGGTCCCCACCTAGGCAGGGAACCTTCAATGCTCGTGACTGAGAGCCTAGGATCCATGACCCAGAAGGAGGTCTGTGAAGGGAATTCTAAGATTCCTAATTTGTGTGAACTGGTGAAGGTTGCCTGTATTTAAGATACATACATGGGGAACACGGGAGGAGAGAATTGAAGATGGTGCCCTGGTGGAATTTATCTTGGAAATATTGAAAGATAGAAGACAAAAGGGGGGGTCCAAAAAATAAGCCTGGGTACGATCATCTAAAGAGATTGGTAAACTAGGAGGAGAGGAAGACAGGGAGAATACGTCCAGGCTCCAGTCAGAGAGAGGGAAGTTAAGGGAATTCACATCAGGCGGCCTTGGGTATCTGTGAAAATGAAAGCCCTAACCATGTGTGGAAGGCAAGAGTGGTAAAGGAATGAGAAGTCTAAATTCAATAAATGAAACATCATTACAATTTGTTCTCCTCAAGGCATGGTGTGAATAAGTGGCTTTACTATTATGCTTTTAAATATTACAGATTCAGCCTAAACAGCAAACTATTGCGATTTCAGATGCACATGGCTGTTACTAGGGAAGTTCAGCGATGAGCTAATATTTTCTGGTTTCTGTGTATGCCCACGGGGTCCATATTCCTACTTCTGTGGGACCTGTGCCAACAGAAAATGTACACGTCTCTGCGTCAGAGTTGCTGGATTTTGGAAATGTAGGGATGAGAGGGATTTTCATGGTTATCTTGTTCCACTATTAATTCTTGAATGCTGTCAATCACATAAAAGGTCATTGAAGCCATCCTTGAAACCTCAAAGAATGCCCTTACCACCTCCCAAAGAAGCCCGTTCTATTCTTGGGCCAGCCTGTTCTATTTTTAAATATATTCAGCTTCCCTCAGAGTAAATAGATGGTGCCTTTACTGGCTAGCTAAACCTGAGTTTCTTGGCTCATCCTCACCCTCCCCTCACCCCAATCTTAACCAGAACAAGAAGTAAGAATCATGGTGACACCATGGTTAATGGCACCAGAATTTACTTATATGAAAATAAGGAGTCTCTTCCATTAATGATGTTTGAAGTAGTTTAAATATTTGCAGTGAAAGATGAAAGATTTTTGAATGCCTTGTGTTTCTTCAGAGCTTCTAAAACATTCACTTCTAGCCCAGGAAGCATCTCTCCTCACTACCCACCTGAGATTGTATTATCATGACTATTCATATTGATCACCAGGCCATCTCCTAGATGGCCCTCACCGTCGCCTTGACACAGAGGCCACTGTCACTCACGTGCTGCTTTCTTTACTCATCTGTCACTTGCAGACTGAGGGCCTGCTTCATGGTAGACTCTGTTCTAGCACCAGGGGAGAACCATGACAAGTTGCTTACGTTCTCCTGCCTCCTCTGTAGATCAGTCAGAGGGTCTAGCCCAGATCCACAGAGAGCTGGTAATCACTGAAACGTATCAGACAGCGGACTTGAGAATAAGTCTCTTGCTGCCGTGTAAGAATGCTGAGGCAGAGGTTTCAGCATGAGCTCCAGATTTCAAACCTCACAGATTCTGGGGGTTTTGAGATACACTGAAAAACAAATCAGTATTTTTTAAAAATTAGAAAAAAAAGATCTGGGTCCTGTACCTAGGCCAGGGGAAATTTGAGTGCAGCCAAGATGAAGAGGTGGTGAAGGGAGCGGGATTACAGGAGTGAATGCTGACTGCTGCCTTTCTCTTCATCCTCCTCAAGAATCAGCTGCCCTTTGGGGTTGGCCTTTTACCTGCCTGGTGAGCACAGGCTTTCTGCTTGAGGCAGTTTCCACTGGCAGTTGAAGTTACCAAGAGGAACAGGTAGGGGTAAACATTTATTTTCTGAGGCCGTTGAAAGCACAGCTGAACTCAGGGTGCATGTGTGGGCATGTGCAGGGCCTGAGCCTTCCTTCCCTGTCTCCCTCTTGTGAACTCTGGAAGGTGATGGATACTCCAGCTGACCTGTCACTGTCCTTCCCTTGTGCCCCTGCTCCTTGCACACTGTGGGCAGCTTGGAGAGACAAATCCTAAGGCTGGGTTCCATTTTCTTTCTAACAGTGGCATCTGCTCAACCCTGATCAGGTCCCTTCCCTGCTGTCTACAGCCCTTACTTCCTGGCGTCCTGGCAGTAACAGCTCTGTGCAGTAGGCCCTGGGGCATAGTTGTGCTTTATTTCACCTAGGGAGGAAAGGACTTAACGAGGCTTTGAGAGTAGATCTTTTCAGCCTATGTAAAATTTAGGAAATAGGATATTTTTTTCTTAAAAACAACTGGAAAACAAGAATTTGATTATTATGTTCAAGTTAAGGAGAACTAACCTTGAACTTGATTCGTGGGGAAAAAGAAAGTAACGCTCCCTTTAGTTACATCCATGAAATGATCGTCTATTACCTTATACATGTCTGTGAGCTTTTGTCTCTTTTAGGTTCTGTGATTCCATAACTTCACTGAAAAGTTCAGAAATAAGGAAACATGAAGTGGTGAATAAGACTTGTTTCCTAAACATCTCTAAGTGCATATATCTTTTATATAAGAATTTTTAAAAATAACTCTTGAATTATGTTATAAAAATAAAGCATAGTTGAAACTTTTTAAGGTTTGCCCTTCCCTCATTAGAGTTCCACAAACTAAAAAGGACATAAAAAATTTTGTAAGGAGAGAGATTGTCTATTAATATCCTAAATATTCTTATAGCTTTATTGAGGGCCTTGTTCCTGAGAACTGAAAGTTAAAAAACAAAACAAAACTAACACACATTGAAAAATGAACTGGTTTACTAATTTGCAAAATAAATGAGGTGAACTAACGAGTCTTTTCCAGCTGACTTTTGTGCCTTTGCGATTCTGCAATGATTTGGAGGCCGTCAAGAAGCAGTCTACAGATGTTTCTTTAGTACAGTGATCGAGCATTGTTGATCCATGCACATTATTTTGCACAGTCAGCTAATGTGTACTATAGTGGACATTGTATTAAGGATAACAATTCTACGTTCTCAGGAATCATGCAGATGTTTATATAAACCACTCACATGTCAGCTCCAAGAAAGAAAAAACCTTCAGTATATCTGTTTCCAACTGGTGCTCCTTAAGTCTTTGTTGAACTATTCTGAAAAATGTCATTGTCTCATGATTCTCAACAGGAGGAATATCACCCCTGAGGGGACAGATGTCAGTGATTAGGGGTTGGTGGTGAAGAAACTGTACTCTATATCCAAAATATAAATGAACATAAAACACAAATAGAGCATTGTGTCTATGATACTATAGTATCCTATGTATTAAAATAACATAGAGGGCAATTAATTAGGAAAACGGATGTCTAAGAAGGGTCCTAAGTAGGGGGAGGCTAGTGATCATGACAGAAAAGGGCTGAGAAACACAGATTATCCTCATGTTCCAGCTGTAGGGTCTGGGTTCAGAGAGTTAAGATAGCCGGGACTTTGGTTACCTGGCAGATAAGTGATGGGGCTGTCCTCTGACCTAGGCTTGTCTGACCCCAAAGACCAGACAAAGATTGTTAACGTGCTAGCTGACTTTGTTGGCTGGCCTGGTAAGGGTCAGATTTCCAGGCTTTAGGATACCTGCATTAAATACAGTGTTCATAAATTTTACTCAAACGCTAATTTTCCTCAAGTGCTGAGAAAGTGGAGAGTGGTGCCCTCCCTGTGTTTCTAAGCAGGCCATTGTGTTGTGCAGATGAGTGTCCTACAATAGCACATGTGCTAGATTCATTTTACTTATGTCTTTGATAGCCCAGGTGGACTTCAAAAATTTTTTTGAAAGAATTCCAAGGATTCTTAAAAATACTCCATTGTCAATGTCAGACCTCTACACCACACGTTTAGCCTATGACATGGGCATAAGGTTGAAGTCCAGATGGGCAGATCATTGCACACATTAGCTTTCTCCTAGGGATTCATTAGTTCTCAGCACCCAAACAGAGGCGTTTCTGAGGTCACATGCTTGAATTATTGTGATCACTGCATGGATTCTTGTTAGTGCTGGCTAATGACACAAGTGGGGGTGATTTGTAAAAACCGCATTGCATGTCCAGAAAATCTGGGTTGTGTTTACTGAGAATGAGACCTAAGGACCACACATCTCCTTGAGGTTTGTTCTCAAAGCCTTACTGGGGAGCTGTTTAACATTCAAGTCCTGTAAGCGTGCTCTCACCATGACACTTGTCATGTTCCTGACTCCTAAGTGTTAGGGGAAGATCACAGTTGGTGCATTTTGGACTTAGTCTAATGAATATAATAATCCTGCACAGGGAACTTCTAGGATGTGAAAGAAAAAAAAAAAACTGAAGGGAGGAAAGTTTCACTGAAGTGGAATGAATTTAAAATTTCAGATCCTGGCAGGCTGGTCTTCAGAGGACTGCGAGAGGAAAATGGTCTGAAATTGCCACGGCAGCATTTCAGATTAGGTGTCAGGAAGGACGCTGGGTAGCTGGAGGTGCTGAACGTTGGAATCAGTTAGCAGGGGACGTGATGACGTGGTTTTCCGTAAAAGCCTCTTTAAACATGAGAGTCATTTTTTTTTTTTTTTTTTTTGTAGAGACAGAGTTTCACTTTATGGCCCTCCGTAGAGTGCCGTGGCCTCACACAGCTCACAGCAACCTCCAACTCCTGAGCTTAAGCGATTCTCCTGCCTCAGCCTCCCAGGTTGCTGGGACTACAGGCGCCCGCCACAACGCCCGGCTATTTTTTGGTTGCAGTTTGGCCGGGGCCGGGTTTGAACCCACCACCCTTGGTATATGGGGCCGGCGCCCTACTGACTGAGCCACAGGCGCCGCCCATCATTTTTTAATCTGAGTGCGGTTGAGGTTAAGTCTGACTTGAAAGTAAACACAATTTTGCTGAAAGTTTCTGATGTTAAATGGGTCTCTGAGTGATTTTTTTAGAAAAGTATTATGTTTTCAAAGCAACTTTTATATATGGATTGGAAGAGAGGCAGCCAGTGGTGAAGAGTGTAGACCAGATAGTGGGGCAGGGTGGGTTGGCTTTGGATCCCAGGTACCTCTGTGGCTCAGCTGTGGGACCCTGTGCCGTATACCCAGGCTCCTCTGTGCCTCTCTGTAAAGGAAGACTAGAACAGTGCTTACCTCATATGGGTGTTACGAGCATTCACTAAGTTAATATTTTTATAATTCTGTTATGTGTTGATTAAAATGCAGTCTTTAAAGACATCATGTAAAGACTATGTCATCTTTAAACAATTTAACAAGACCTACTGATATCTTTGAAGTTGCATATCTTGGAAAAACTCATATCCACAAGGAAATTATTGAAGTAAACTTTTCATGCTTTCAGTGAATTTCATGCTTAGGGAATAGGTATTCGCAGAGCACGTTTGAATTGTCATGAGAAGCCAAAGAAACAAAGCCTGCCCCATGTGATGCTGTGGCGCCTTGACAGCGTGGGGTTGGATGGTGTGTTAGTGTTAACCTTGTGTAACCCAAACTGGCTGCCTCCGAGGATGGGGCTTTTCCAGAAGCTTTCTCAGGTGGGGGCGGTTGTCACCTGCCTGCCTCCATTACCCCTCGCTGCAGGTGCTGCCGCCGCCTTTCTTGTCCCTGGTCTCTGATTCCAGACCAGTCAGGGGTCTTCTCTCCCACCTCCTTAAAATGTGCTGGCACTTCTGTTCCACGTGCTTTAGATGCTCCTCTTTGTTGCGATTCTTTCCATACTTTTCTCCTGGCCATTCGGCGTGAAGATTAACTGACTTTCTTCCCGCTGCCCCTGCAGTCACTCCTGAGGCCAGGCAGACATTTGTGTGCCCACACGGGCAGCACATCTGTCACCCTGGACCCCCACGCCCTTGTCTTCTTGCCCTTGTCCTCTGTTTCACCTCAGCCACTCGCCTATGAGGTGCTGCCCTCGACTAGGAGACTAGTGCTTTGTGACCTGTACTGTGCCTAGACATTACCTGGGGGAGTCATTACACTGCTGTTTAGCTCAAGGAGGCCTGGGATGGGTCTGAGACTCTGCATTCCCTACAGGCAGCTCAGTGATACTGATGCTGCTGGTCCAAGGGCCATATTTGGAGTCATGAGGCTCTGCCTTCAAATCTCCCATCACAGCATCCTCATTTCTCTCTCCACCCCCTACTATTTTTTCCAAAGTATTACGGGGGTACAAATATTTTTCATTACGTGGATAACTTTTATAAAGCTCGAGTCATGGTTGTAAGTGTGCCCATCACCCAGATAACGTTCCTTGTACCTGTTCATTGCACCGGCTTTTCCCCACCCCCTTTCTTACCCACCGCCTGCTTGATTTCCCAGTAGCCTTCCTGTACACCAATAAGAAGCAGAGAGTCAAATCAGAGACTCAATACCATTCATAGTAACTACAAAGAAAATAAAATGCCTAGGAATATATCTGCTGAGGAAATGAACAGTCTCTCCAAAGAGAACTACGAAACACTGAGAAAAGAAACAGCGGACGATATAAACAAATGGAAAAGCATACCATGCTCAGGGATCAGGGGAATCCATGTTGTCGAAGTTTTCACCTCCTACTGTTTTTAACATTTTCACCCCAAAGGAGAAGGGCTGTTGACCTTCCCAGCTTCGTTTCCAAGGTCCATGGTGACTGAGAATCCCCCCAGCACACTTCCTCAACAACTTAGCCTCCTTCCCTCCATCACACATACCCGGCAGAACTCTGCCTTGGTGAAGTCACACTCTCCATCTGCTCTGCCTGAACACAAAGTCCAGATCGGGCTGGAGGAGAAAGTCACAAACATACAGGCCCACTGTAAGTATTCATCCACCTGCAAATCCTGTTGGCACAATAATATCTTGAATCTAGTCACTTCCCAGCACCTCCCTGGCTCCTGCTATAGTCCAAGTCACCACCACTCTCATTCTTAAGGGAAAATAAGTTGTCATTAATTACCTACTCCTGTAATTTTATTCCCTTTGGGCTCCCTGTGGCCACCCTCTGTTCCCATGGTCAGATCCCCAGATTCTTAAAACATGAGAACAAGAGGGTGGCACCTGTGGCTCAAGGAGGAGGGCGCCGGCTCCATATGCCAAGGGTGGGGGGTTCAAACCCAGCCCTGGCCAAAAAACTGCAAAAAAAAAAAAAAATGAGAACAAAATTATATAACTTTCCTAATCAGAATCCTCCTTTGAGGATTTGAACACATCCAAGGGCCATGCCATGATCTTCCCTCCAGCTACCTATATGTGGACCACCTCCTCTTCACCAAGCCTGCCCCAAACCCGGGGCCTTTGCACCTCCTGCTCTGCTCATAAAGCCCACTGCAGTTGTGCCTGGGCCCCTCCTCCCAACACTCAGCCTCTGGACCAGATGCCCCCCTTCAGGGAGATGTGGTCCTGACACCACCACTAAAAATGGCTTCTTCCCCTCTCCTGGGTACATCTCTGTCCCCTACTCTTGTGTAGCACTGATTACCTGACATTTTCTATAACGAAATACCCATAGTACTTTATGCATACCAAACATTGTTCTAAGTGCTTTACAAATACTAATTCACTAACTTTGTAATAACTCCATGGTGTAGCTAAGATAATAATCCCCATTTGTAAAGTGAAAAAAGCAGTGGGAGTCAGATTTGAACCCAGTGATCTGGTTTCAGAATCTGTTCTAATTCACTGTGTTTTTCTGTTCTCCATTCCTCTGTGATAGAAATACACTTTTTCAAATATTACCTAGTAATATGTACATATGTGTTTTAGTCTATGTCTCCCCCGGTGTGTAAGCTCCACCCAGAAAGGAACTTGACTTCTTCCACTTGCTGCTCAAGAACCCTGCTTGACGCACAGTAGACGCTCCAAAGCATTCATGGCCTGGACAAATTCTGCGGGGTTTACTCTCTGTATTTAAAAGCATCATTGGTTGTTTAAAGAGATTTATTACAGATTGATATTTTCATGAAAGTCTGAGTGGGGCATTTTTTGCAGTAGGAGAGTAGAGTATGTTACTTACCTTGCACATTTTTAATAAATTTATTTGACATTACATATTTAGAACCTAGTCTCCCTTAAGAATTTAAGCTCAACTTATAAATTTCAATATACTATTGATAAACATAGTAAAATAAAAACCAAGCTGCTTTCTGTTTCTTTTATTAATGGTTGATTACTTCAAGTTGAACAGACTAAATTCGTAAACAGTCAGTCTCATTTACAAACTTGGTTAATTAAATTCCCTTCAGTGTTTACGTTCTTGTTCTAATTTAATGTATTCGTTTTTCTTATTATGCGTTTCAAGTGCCTAACAAGAAACATTTATAACACAGGCAAACCAAACTTCCCAAACATTTAAATTACTCTTATTAATCTAATAAATTAAGCTTATAGGAAATCAAGTTTGCATAAACATTCTGTGTTCTACAAGCTTAATCAAAGTGTTTAATAGCTCTTGGTTAAAAACCACAATTCTAGTAGAAGTAATAAATTATTTTTAAACTTTAAAAAAACACTACAAAAAAAAAAAAACACGCACTGCAAAAGTATTGACATACTGCATAATTTCTATAGATTTTAAGCCTAGTGGTATTTTGACCTTTAGCTTCAGGAGAGCTCAACCCTCCCAGGCAGGCTGAAGATTTGACCCCATTGCTCAGTGAGGACACAGTACATATTTTCATCTGAACAAAGCGCCTACCCAGACTGCAGGCAGACATGCCAGGCTTTTTCTTCTAGTTGCTCTGCAAACAGGGAACTCTGAGGCTACTACCCTCAGATGGAATTGAATTTTACTCCCAAGTCTCACCTTCTATCTCTGTGTTCGTTTGCAGTTTCTTTTTGAGACAGAGTCTCACTCTATCAGAGTGTGCAGTCATGTCCTCATAGTTCACTACAGCCTCTAACTCTTGGGCTCAAGTGATCCTCCTGCCTTGGTCTCCCACAGTTCTAGGATTACAGGTGTAAGCCAGTACACCTGGCCAAATTTTTTTTATAGAGATGAGGTCTCCTATGTTACCCAGGCTGGTCTCGAACTCCTGACCTGTAGTGATCCTCTTGCCTTCACTTCGTGAAATACTGGGATTAGATGTAAGCCACCCCGAGCAGCTTTCTTTTTGCAATTTTTTTTCAATTTTTAGATTGATTGCAATTACTTCCAGGACTGCATGACTGAATTCTGTGACCTCCTCTACTGGTTTGGCTCACACCCTCAAGTCATACTAATGACGATCTACATTTGTTAAACTGTATGCTTTTCAGTTCATTGATCTACTTTTGTATAATAACTTTATTGAGATATAATTTATATACCATTCAAAACATACAACTCAACGTGTTTTAGTAAATTAACAGGTAGCTGATATGTGTAGCCATCACCCAGTTGCAAGAGTTTTTATGTAGTTTAGACATATGTCTCTTATCAGATACATGATTTGCAAATATTTTCTCTCATTCTGTGGGCTACTGCTTTGTGCTTTGTGCTTTTTTTTTTTTTTTGCAGTTTTTGGCTGGGGCCGGGTTTGAACCTGCCACCTCCGGTGTGTGGGGTCAGTCCCCTACTCCTTAAGCCATACATGCTTCCCGGCTTTGCTTTCTTTTTCTTTTCTTTTCTTTCTACCCTTTTTCTTTCTCTCTCTCTCTCTTTCTTTCTCTTGAGATAGGGCCTCATTCTATTGCCTTGGCTAGAGTACCATGGTATCACAGCTCACAGCAACCTCAAACTCTTGGGCTCAAGCGATCCTTCTGCCTCAGCCTCCTGAGTAACTGGGAATACAGGCATGCACCATGACATCTGGTTAGTTTTTCTATTTTTAGGAGAGCCAGGATCTCCCTCTTACTCAGGCTGGTCTTGACCTCCACAGCTCAAGCCATCCAACCACCTCAGCCTCCTAGAGTGCTAGGATTACAGGAGTGAGCCAGCATGCCCTGCAGTTTCACTTGATATTTTTCACTTCCTTTGATGCATGGAAGTTTTAAATTTTAACAAAGTCTAATTTATGTATTTTTTTCTCTTGTTCATCCTTTTGGTGTCACATCTAAGAATTCATTGCTGCCTTCCAGGTCATACATATTTAATCCTATGTATGTTTTCTAAGAGTTGTACATTTTAGTTCTTTCCTTTAGGCTTTTAATCTACGTTGAGTTAATTTTCTTATGTGATATGAGATGAAAGTCCAAATTTATTCTGCAAATGGCTATCCAGTTGTCTCAGTTTTATTTGTTGAAAGAATGTTTTCTCCATTGAATGGCTGTGGCACTCTTGTCAGAAATCACTTGATCGTGGACCTGTGGGTTTACTTCTGGATTCTTGACGCTATTCCACTTACCTCTGTTTATCCTTATGCCAATACCTCTTTGTCTTGGTTACTGTTGTTCTGTCCTAAGTTTTGAACTTGGGACGTATACATCTATACCTTTGTCCCTTTTTCCAGGATTGTTTTGCCTATTCTAGGCCCCTTGCAACTCCATGTGAATTTTAGGATTGGCTTAGCACTTTCTACAAGGAAGCCAGCTGGGATTCTGATAGAGATTGCATTTAATCTGTAGATCAATTTGGACAGTGTCGCCATTTTAATAACAGTCAGTCTTTTGGACATGGTGTTTCTTTCCATTTATGGAGACCTTTCTTAATTTCTTTACACAGTATTTTTGTACTTTTCAGAGAACATAAGTATTTTTACTTCTATTTGAAAATGTATTCTTAAATACTTTATTCTTTTTGATTCTAATGGCATTGTTTCTGTAATTTCATTTTCAGATTGCTATTGTGTGTGTGCAATTGATTTTTTACATATTTTTGATCTTAAATCCTCCTGCCTTTCTGAATGTGTTTGCAAATAGTTTCACTTCTTTCTTTCTACTACAAATGCCTTTTCTTTTCTTCTTTATTTTTTTTCTTTTACTAATTACCATGGTTAAAACTTTGAGCAACGTGTTGATTAGAAATAGCAAGAAGAGCATCTTGTCTTGTTCCAGATCTCAGAGGAAAGGAAGTATTCATATGAAGTATTTACCATGAAGTATGGTCCTTGCTGAATTTTTCCATGGGATGAAGCTTTAAACAACTCTGAGATTTATCCCTATGTTTGCTAAGATTTGTATATTTTAGTTCTTCCATGTGGGTATTTCATCCCTATTAAGCTGGTGGGTGACAAATAATGATGATGACAGCCCCAGTGGCTATTTAAATTTTTGTCTGTTTTCTAAATTTCCATTAAATACCACTCTTGGTTCTTAAAGTCCAAATGATGTTAAGGTTGGTCTCAGGGTTTATAGAATCTATACTCGGAAGCTGGTTATGCCAATTGGTAATAAAAGTGGTGCTGAAAAATATTCCCTGTGAATATGATTTCTCCTGGAAATTTTCATTGCAGTTTTCAGTAAAGGAAGTCTTGTTCTTGGAAAATCTTTGAAAGTGTGCTTGGAATGCTCAGGGATGAGGAACCAAATGGCCTAGAGACCTTTGGATGCTAAGTGTTTTGTTACACTTCATCTTTCAGTGTCGCCTTTTGGTTTTCTTAGCGTTGCTTCATAACAGTCTATCATATAGATGTACAGATGGATTCATAGCACTTACTTAAAAGTGTTATTTCAGATTTAAATTTAATATGCCTCTGTCTGTTGAGAAATTGAAATACATCGTAATTGGCATTTACTCTGGGGAAGACGCGATCCGTGCATGAGAAGGTAAGGAGGATGCGATACCTTGAGCCCACTTCTGTGTCAAGGAAGCCAGACTCATTTCAGTTCATTGAAGGGCTGGCCAGTGATTCTTCTCCTTCTCTATTTCTTTATATCTTTTGTATTTATTCCATGAAAAAGCGATAGCTCTTTAATCTGTATGAGGCCTTAATTTTACAAAGTAATTTTGTTACTTCCTTTTCACTTTATTCTCTCAGCTTTATGAGAATTTTTTGCATGGTAATAGTTAAAGTATGTTTTTTAATAAAAAATGCATATTAAAAGTAATAAATGCCTTAAAGAAACAAGCATTAAATGAGTCCATCCATCTTTTTTGTTTTGTTTTGAGATAGAGTCTCAAAACATATCTTTGTTTTGAGATATGTATTACCCTTGGTAGAGTGCTGTAGCATCACAGCTCACAGCAACCTCAAACTCTTGGGCTTAAGTGATTCTCTTGCCTCAGCCTCCCAAGTAGCTGGGACTATAGGGGCCACAATGCCTGGCTATTTTTTTGTTGCAGTTGACATTGTTGTTTAGCTGGCCAGGGCAGGGTTCGAACCCACCAGCCTGGATGTATGTGGCCAATACCATAACCACTGTGCTACAGGCACTGAGCCTCCATCCATCTTTTAAAGGGAAACTCTGTGTCTTCAAGTAAATTCATGGTAGGTTATTATAATAGAAAACTTGGTATTTCCTAAAGTGTAATTCTGTTCCTTGTTTCTAGATAGTTTGGAACTATTTAGAAAAAATACGTTTTAAGTGTAACTTTATTTTCTATCTATAAAAGTAATACATACTTATTATAAAAATAATTTTAAAATAGATAACATTTTTATAAACTGAGATGTGATCGATGTCAACACGACTATCTTTCTGAAAGTTGTCTACAAATTGACTTCTTTTGGGTTTTTGTCTCTTAAGACTCTTTTCACACATAGGACATGATCCAAAGGCCTCTCTGAGCCTTGGAGGAAGCGCTGGCCTTGCCATGATTCCCTCCCCAGCTTCATGCCCAGGGCTCTCTCTTCCTCTGCCCAGCTTGGCCTCTCCATGTGCACGGCTTTGGTTTCTTTTGGCTCCTCAGAGAGCCAACTCATTTTTGCCTCAATGCCTTGCAATGTGAGGATTCCTCTGGTGGAATATTCCCCTGCCGGTGTCAACTTGTTTTTTGTTTTTTTTTCTTTTATTTTTTTATCTCAGAGTTCAGTTCATGCCATCTGCGCTCGTCCTTATTAGTTTTATTTTACTATTTTTCCTCTTCATATCTCATACCTGCTGTCCCACTCCCCTTTCCCACGAAAGTAGCCACTGAAATCTGTTAAATGTGTGATTTGTCTGTCCGTGAAAAACATATGTGGGTTTTTTTGTTTTTGTTTTTGGAGTGCATGTTTTTTTTTTTAATTTCCTTAATGGCATTGCATGGTAATTCTCATTCAGTTTTTTTCCCTTCCCACCACTGTCTTTAGACCCACCTGTGCTGCTGCTTTCAGATCCATCCTGTTGATTGGGGCGCTCTAGGACTCCACGGCATGCGTTTGCCATGCTCACCCTTTTCCCAGTGATGGCTCCTATGCCAGGCGTTGATGAACATCCTTATACGATTTTTTTTTTTTATTTAAATCTTCATAAAGTTAAGTCCTACACTTTACTTAGGTCCCAGCCTTAATGTCTTTCTGAAAGTCACATCGCCTGGCTCCATAGCCACCCTATTCCCACTCTCTATCTAAATTAGGCCCCCACCTGGGCTTCTGGGACAGTCTTTGAAAACATTCATTATGGATTACCACAATATGTTCATTGATATGAACTCTTCTTTTGAAGACTGTCTTTCCTACTGGACCGTGAGAGCCCTGAATTAGGTACTGTATCTATTTGGTTCATCATTCTTTCCCTGTTGCTTAACATAATGCCTTTCACTAAATTAAGGTCATACTATATATATGTGTATATATATACACACACATATATATGATCGATTGATAGATGTGTGTAATCATGATATGAAAGCACTTTTTAACTGTGTATAAACTTTATTTTTAGAGTAATTTTAAGTTCAAACCAAAATTAAGCAGAAAGTAGAGACAATTTTCACAGACCCTCTACCCTTCCCTGTCCTATAGCCTCCCCCACTGTCAACATCCAGTGCCAGTGTAGTACAGCTGTTACTGGCTGGACCAACTTCTATTGCTATCCATCCAAACCCATAGTTTACAATGGGACTCACCCTTGGTGTTGCACAGGCTGTGCATTTTGGTAATGTTATAATGACATATGTTCGCCATTACAGTATCGTACAAAATAGTTTCACTGCCCTGAAAATCCCCTTTGACTTAATCTATTCACATCCCACCCCAAACCACCATCAGTCCTCCTGTGCAAACTTCTGGTCTTTTTTCACCATCTTCATAGTTCTGTCTGTTCTAGGATGTCACACACTTGGAATTGTATCATGTGTCCAACCTGTGGCCTACTACTCACATACTGATTTTGTAAGGGCATTTTTAGCTTGTCTATAGTATCGGCTATTATGAAAAGTATGTACAGATCTTTTCTTTGGTAATCAGCTTTTGTTAGTGTTTCTGTATTTAATGTGTAGCCCAAGACAACTCTTATTCCTCCAGTGTGTGCCAGAGAAAAATTTTTTTTTCTTTTCTACTCTTTCCTGAGTAGCCTTTTGAGATTGAATTCTTTATTTTACTAGTATGAACCTTAGATTCTTCCATGTTTTTTTCGGGGCTTGATAGCATAATATGTAGTGCTAAGTAATATTCCATTGTCTGGATGAATTAGTTTATTTATCCATTCACCTACAGAAGGGCATCCAAGTAGGGTAGCCTACTTGTTTGCTTCCAAGTTTTGGAGATTATGAGTAAAACTAGTATAAATCCCTCCTGTGTGGGTTTCTGTGTGGACATGAGCTTTCGACTCGTTGGGTTTAATACCTGGGAGCACGATTGTTGGCTCATGCATTAAGAGTATGTTAGTTTTGTGAGGAACTGAAAGACTGTCCTCCAACGTGTAATACAGCTTCTATTTCCACCAGTCATGAAGTAAGCATTTCTTTGTTTCACGTCCTCACTAACATCTGTTGTTGCTGTTAGTCTAGATTTTGGCCATTTTAATAGCTGTGTAGTAGCAACTCGTTTTAATTTATATTTCCCCAGTGACACGTGATGTGGAGCATCTTTCCATTGCTCGGTGCCGTTCCTCCATTGTCTTTGTTGTGGTGTTCAGATCCTTTGCCCATTTTCTAAACTGGGTTGTTCATTTTTGTAGTGTTTTAAGAGTTCTTTGTATATTGTGGATACCAGTCCTTTACCAGATAATGTTTTACAAATATTTTTTCCCACTTTGTAGCTTGTATTTTTATTCTCTTAGCAGTGCCTTTAACAGAGCAAAAGTTCATTTTAAGGAAGGCCAACATATCAATGTTTCCTTTCCTGGATTCTGTAAGCCCAAGGTCACCTCGCTTTTCTCCCATGATATTTTATTGGATTTTTATAGTTTTGCCTTTAAATTTAGGTCTATGACCCATTCTAAGGATGCATGTGTGAAAGGTGTAAAGTCTGTGTCTAGAGTCATTTTTATTATATGTGGTTTCTATACTAGTTCTAGAATCATTTGTCGAAAGGACTATTGCTTATCTATTGATTTGCCTTTGTCAAAGATCAGTTAAGTGGACTCATATAAGTCTATTCCACCTGTCTGTTCTGCTACGTTGATCTATTTGTATATTCTTCTCTTATTACCACAGTGTCTTGGTGAATGTCACTTTATACTAAGTCTTAAACTCAGACAGTGCCATTCTTCTAACCTGTTTTTTCTTCAAAATCATGTTAGTTATTCTGGATTTTTTGCCTCTCCATATAATCTTTAAAATCAGTATGTATACACAAAGTAAGTTTCTGAAATTTTGATTGAGATTGCATTGAATGTTAGATCAAGTTGGAAAAAAATGAAATCTCAGCAATATTTAGTTTTCCTAACCATGTACTTGGAATATTTATTTACCTTTTCTTTGATTTCTTCCATCAGAATTTTGCAGTTTTCATCATAGAGCTTGTATATATTTTGTTAGATTTAGAATTCTTCTGTTTATTTTATGCTGCAATAAATAGTATTATGTTTTTAATTTTAAATTTCACTTCTTTACTGGTATATAGGAAAACAATTCACTTTTGTCTGTTCATTGTATATTGCAACCTTGCTATGACTTATTCTAGTGTTACTGTTCATTGTTTGATATTTTCTACAGAGAATCATGCTTTCTGCAAAAAAAAAAAAAAAAAAAAGCTTTCTTTCTTTTTTTCCCAGTCTGTTTATCAGTTTTATATATTTATCTATTTGCCTTATTAGCTAGAACTTCTGGTATAAAGTTGAATAAGAGCGATGAATGAGGATTCCTTATTTCTGATCTTAGCAGGAAAGCCCCTGGTTTCTTAAGTATTATGTTAAGTATGTATTAGCTGTTGGTTTTTTATAAATGTTCCTTACCAAGTTGAGGAAGTCCTCCCTATTCTTAATTTGACGAGAGTGTTTATCATGCATGGATGTTAGATTTTGTCAACTGCCCTTTCTTCAGTTGTTGGTATAATGATGTGATTTTGTTAGCTTGTTGATGTGTTGGATCACATAAATTGATTTTCAAATTTTAAAACAGCCTTGTATACCCAGAATAAATCCCATTTAGTTGTGATATAAAATTCATTTTTGTTCTTTTTCTAATTCAATTTTCTAACATTTTTAAAGGATTTTTGCGTCTATATTCATGAGCAATACTCGTCAATAGTTTTACTTTCTTTATTGCCTTTGGCTTTGGTGTTGGGTAGTCCTAAACTGATATAACGAGTTAGGAATTATTCCTCCTACTTCTATCTCTTTAAGATATTATGGAGAATTGGTATAATTTATTCTATAAATGTTTGGGAGAATTCACCAGTGAACCCATCTGGGCCTGGTGATTTCTGTATTGGAAAGTTAGTAGTTATTTATTGAATTCTTTCACTAGATACAGGCCTATTAAGATTATTTTTTCTTGTGCGATTTTGACAGATTATGTCTTTGGAACTTGTCCATTTTATCTAGATTATCAAATTTGTGGGCATAGTGTTGTTCATAATATTTATTTTTTTTATCCTTTTAAAGTCCATGCAGTCAGTAGTGATGGCACCTCTTTCATTTCTGATGTTTGTAATTTTTGTCTTCTCTTTCTTTAACTTCGTTTTCCTCCTTCCATGAGAATTATGAATTTTTCTGATCTTTTCAGAGAACTTGCTTTTGGTTTTGTGGATTTTCTCCAGTGATTTCTTGATTTCAACTTCACTGATATGTGCTGTAATTTTTTTAATTTCTTTTCTTCTGCTTACTTTGCATTTAACTTGTTTTTATTTTTCTAGTTCCTAAGGTGAAAGCTTAAATGATTGATTTTAGAACTTTTTTCTTTTCTAATATATGCATGCACTGCTATAAATTTCCCTCAATACTGTTTTTACTGCATCTCAAAAATTTCGTTAAGTTGGGTTTTCATTTTCATTTACCTCAAAATATGTTTAAATGTCTCTAGAGATTTGTTCCAGGACTTGTGTATGATTTCAAAAAATGTTGTTTAATTTTCAGGTATTTAGGATTTTTTAGCTATCTTTGTGTTTTTGATATTTAGTTCAATTCCATTGTGGTCTGAGAGTATATATTGCCTGATTTATATTTATATTGAAATTTAAAATTTCATAAGGTATGTGTAATGGCCCGGAATGTGGACTATTTTGATAAATATGTGAGCATGAGAAATGTATTCTGCTGTTGTTATGCAAAGTATTCTATAAATGTCAATTAGATCCAGTTGATTAATGGTAATGTTCAGTCCAACTATGTCTTTACTAATCCTTCTGCCTGTGGAATCTTCTGTCAGTTACTATCAAGAGGTTTTAAACCTCAAACTGTAATAGTGGATTTGTCCATTTCTCCTTGCAGTTACAATCAGTTTTGTTTCACATATATTGATACTCCCTTGTTAGGCCAATACACATTAAAGATACTTATGTCTTTGGGGAAAATTGACTCTTTATCATTATGTAATGCCTCTTTTTATGCCTGACAGTATTTGTTTGATTTTTTATTTTTTTCTCTGAAATGTGTTCTGTCTGAAAGTAGTATTACTATTTCAGCTTTCTTTTGATCAATGTTTCCATAGTGTATCTGTCCCTATCTCCTTACTTTTAATCTGTATGTACCTTAAATTTTTAAAGTGGGTTTCTTGTGTAGAGCATACAGTTGGGTCTTGTTTCTAGTCCACTTTCACAATGTCTGTCTTTTAATTGGTGCAGTCAGATTACTGAAATTAAAGAGATTTTTGGTATAGTTGTAATACTCGTTTTAGTTTTCTGTTTGTTTCCCTTTTTCTATTTATGTTTTTCCCTCCACTTTCTGTAATTTTAACTAAGCATTATATATAATTCTGCTTTCTCTCCTTTTTAGCTTATCAATTATACATTTTTTTTGTTTTATTAGTTGTCCTAGAATGTGTAATATACATGTGGACTTGGATTTGGCCAGATAACACTTTAGTGCTTCACTGAGTAAATATCTTAAAACATACATATTCCTAATTTCTCCTTCCTATCCTTCGCATCAATTCTATCATTCATTCTACTTATCTATGATTTATAATAATCGCCAAAAATATTATTATTGTTATTTTGAACAAACTATTACATTTTATAATATAAGAAATGAAATCTTTTTTAAACGTCATTTATTCTTTCTTCTTTTCTTCATGTAGATTTGAGTTTCTGACCTATATCTTTTCATTTTCTCTCTGAAGAAATTATTTTAAAATTTCTTGCAATGCACGTCTTCTGATGACACATTCTCTTGTTTGAGAAAGTTTTCATTCCTTTTTCACTTTGAATAATGTTGCTGGACCCAAAATTGAAGGTTGGCAGGTTTTTTTCTCTCAGTACTTTAAATGTTTCATTTCATTCTCTTCTTACATGGTTTCTGAGGAGAAGTCTGATAGAATTCTTATCTTTGCCTCTCTGTAGGTATTATAGGTAATGTTTTTTTTTCCTCAGCTTCCTGTAGGAATTTTTTTTTCATCTTTGCTTTTTTGAATTTTGAATATGTCCCTCTGTAGATTGTTTAGCATGCATCTTCCTTGATCTTGGAGCTTCTTTGATCTGTGGTTTGGTGTCTGACATTAGTTTGAAAAATTCTTAGTCATAACCCAGCTACAACTTAACAATAGGGGGAAGTGGGAAGGGGGGGGTGGGTAGAGGGAGGGGAATCCGTGGGATCACACCTGTGGTGCATATTATAGGGGTATTTGCGAAACTTGGTAAATGTAGAATGTAAATGTTTTGGCACAGTAACTGAGATAACGCCGGAAAGGCTATGTTAACCACTGTGATAAAAATGTGTCAAATGGTTTATGAAGTGAGTGTATGATGCCCCATAATCATATCATTGTATACAGTTATGATTTAATAAAAAAAATTAAAAAAAAAAAAAAAAGAAAATGAAGGCCTAAGGAAGACAAAAAAAAAAAAAATTCTTAGTCATTATTGCTTCAAATTTTTCTTCTATGTCTGTCTCTCTTCTCCTTCTGGAATTATCATTACATGTGTATTACATCATTTGTAACTGTTACACAGTTTTTAGAAATTTTTCTCTCTTTTTTTTCTCCTCCTACCTTCTCTCCCTTCCTTCATTCATTCCTTTTTATTTTAGAAATTTCTACTGATACCTTTAAACTTGGAGAGTCTTTTATTATCTGTGTCAGGTCTACTAATAAGTTCATCAAAGGCATTTTCTATTTTTCTTACAGTGTTTTGGTTTCTATTACAACTTCAATCTTCTGTTTACACTACCTATTTTTACATTTTGTCTACTTTCTCCATCAGATCCCTTAGCAAATTAATCATAACTGTTTTAAATCCCAACCTCCCTGCCATATCTGAGACTGGTTGATGTTTGCTTTGTCTCTTCAAACTTTGCTTTTTATTTAGTATGTTTTATAATTTTGTGTTGAAAGACAGACATGAGATACTGGGTAAAAGGACTTGGGGTACACTGTCTATTGTAATTCTCTGGTGTGATACAGGAACCCAATTGATGGGGTGGTAAAGTGTGAAAGGAGAAGATACGTTCTGTAGTCTTGTGATTATGTCTCAATCTTTTAGTAAGTACAGGTCCCTGGGCTGTGACCTTTGTAAGTGATTCTCAATTTTGTTCCCTCCCAGGATAGCTGGAGGGGACTGGAGTTGGGTGTTTTCCTTCCTCTGTGTGGCTCATTGAAATATGGGTAGAGAAGGGGATGTCTGGAGTTTGGTATTGCCCTTTCCCAGAAGGATTAGGCTCTGATATAATACTTTCCTATAAGGGCAAGCTTGTGTTAAGAATGAAATGTTCCATGTTTGTTATAAAATGATTACTTTTCTCTCTTCTGGAAGTAGGAGGGAGGCTTTCTGATGCCACTCCCTGCTCAGGCTCAGACCTCCATGAATTTAACTCTCAAGCTAATTCATGTTCCATCTCCACCAATTAGTCGATTATCCTTTAAGTATTACTACCTGGTTTTGGCTTCAGAGACCATTTCTGAGTGTTTTTTTGTTCAAGGTAAGCTGTGGTTTTCTGTATCTCCCTGTGTCTCTAGTTATAGAGGTGGTGGTCTATCCTGTGATCTCAGTTCTCTGCTTGAGATAAGAAAATATGTTGGGCAGCGCCTGTGGCTCAAGGAGTAGGGCGCCAGTCCCATATGCCCTAGGTGGCGGGTTCAAACCCAGCCCCAGCCAAAAACCACACACACACACACACACACACACACTATACATATATATATATACACACACACATATATATTAAAAAAATAAAAAAGAAAATATGTTGCTTTTTAGTCAGAAAAAGTCTAGAAGTGGTGTTTTTCATTACTGCATTGTATCCATTTAGGTGGATGCATGTCTTACTCTTAACAAAGTTTCTATGAAAGAAGATGAAAATCTTTCAGTTTGATCAGACACCCAAGTATAAGTATCACAGAATTTTCTGCTTTTTTTATCTCAGAAATTTATGCTATTTTAGATGGGTACAATTTCACATATATATTGTATATATAATATACAATATACAATATATAAATGCTTAAATGCTTCATATTTAAGCCATCCCTTCCTCACCTTTTGGAATAAATATGAAGTGTTAAATGATAAACATTTGTCTTTTCATGTTAGACTTTTACATGAATATAAAAGCAAAGTTTACTTATCCTGTCTATGTGAAAACTATACAGAGGGTACAAAACTGTATACATATTTAGGAAAGGAAAAAATTATTAAATTTATAGTACTTAAGTCACATTGACTTCTGCAATTACAAGTAGTGATCAAATGAGATTTGTATTCATCTTTTGTTATTGGTATATACAATTTTAATACAGTTTTTTTCCTTTCTTAAAACGTGTATGCATTTTTTGGTACCCTCTGTATTTTGGGCTGTCTTTAAGAAGGCACAATTCAAAAGATAGATTAATAGATTAATAGATTGATGAGCATCTAATTTTTATTTTGGTTATTAAACTTCTTTGGAGGGATTTCCTTAAATCCAGCTAGTCTATTTCCCCCCAGGCATGCATTTTTACCTCTGAAAACCTAGAAGTGGTTAGCAGCTTAGCCTGTTTATTTTAATCTGCTTGCATTTGCTCTACAAAGCTGCATTTCACACTTTCTACTTTAATGGATCAGTCAAGGTCATCTCATTATATTTGAATATTAAATTACACCCTGCAGGTCATCATCCTCTACTAAAAATAACAAATTGTCCTTAAGAATACGCTCTATTATCTTTGAGTTATAAGTATAAAAGTAGTTACAATATTTTACTTTGGTTTTTGCAGTACTATTAGGTGTTAGGAAGTCATTCCTAAATCTATCACACTGATGTTCCTAAATCTATCACACTGATGAAACACTTATCATCCGTGAGATAGTTTGTAATACACTGTTTGGGTCTTTAGTGTATAGATGTGATAATAAACATTTTAAGTGACTCTCCTCTTTCCCTTTAAAGAATCATTATTGTAAAATGAGGAAGGCGGAGAATGCCTAAAGTTGAGCAATTTTAGGTTTACTACGATGTAATGTGATTAGATGAATAAGACCTTAGAAAATCAATCAATCCCATGAAGTCAGCAAAGTCCTGACTTTGACCTTGCTGTTCATTCTGAAACTAGACATACATACACCTTCCACCTAGACTTACATACACCTGGGGGGAGTTTGTTTTTTCCTTCACAATGCTTTGTTTTTACATATTTTATACTCTCTAATATTGACATTTAATGAAACATATCTGTATGTTTCATTTGGTTAAATGAGGGCACATAAGTATGAAAGGGATAAAAAATTGACAAATGAATTATGCATTTTGGCTTTTCAGAATTTTTCCAGAACCCAGAGAAGCTTTAAAATAGTGCTGTTCAATAGAACTTTTGCAGTCATAGTAGTGTTCTTCTCCACTATCCAATCTGGTAGCTACTGGCCACAGTAGGTTACTGAGCTTTTGAAATATGGCTGGCATTATTGAGAAATAGAATTTTTCATTTTATTTAATTTTACTTATAGGCAAGTGAGCCTTTCATTTAGTGGCTTTCATATTGGACAGCACAGATTTATATTTTATTTGTTGGTTCATTCTTTTCTTATTTATAAAATAAGTGTGTGTGTACTTACGCATATGTTTTAAGAAAAGAGAGCTTTAAGTATAAGTCTTTTGTGTAAGGAAAGCTACCAAGAGGAGAAATTGGCATAAAAACAACAGAATTGGATATATAGGGAATCTGTCAAAAGATCATTAAAGCATAGTAAATATGGCACACAGAATTAAATGAACTTCTTCCCAGAGCACTAGAGAAGCAGTGTAGGAATTCAAAATAACGTCGATGGGAGAAGAAGAAAGAGAAAGAGAAGAATGCAGTGGGAGAGAAGGAGAGAGAGGAGAAAGAGATAATGGGAATGAATGAAGGCATTATTTACTGAAATTTTAGAAATTCTAAGTGTGGTAATAGGACTGCACTGGCTCTTGAAAACAGTAGGGAAAAAAGCTAATCTACCTGCTTCTTGTAGCAAAGGTTCATCCTTACAGTGAAATAAACAATATGAAAACTATTTATTCCTTCAAAACAGTCAACCTTTCAGATTAAAGATGGAAAGAGCTAAAAGTGGAAAATAAAAAAGTTGAATTTACAGACTGGGGCCCTACAGAAAGTGTTGCATACTTCAGACCCTTTCTGATAAACATGTTAGAAGTTCAAGAACCCACACTTTGATAGTACTTAGTACTTTGTGCTGTAAGTGGATCCCCACTGGGAAGGTGGCAAACTGGCGATGAAGACAGTGAACAGCATCCTGTGTCTCTTCATCTGGGTGATGTTTGAGTAGTAAGACTTTTTCTGAGTGGTCAGCAGAGTTTTTTTCCTTTTTAAAACAGTATTTCTTTTTTCTGTATTTCCTTTTCTCTAATTATATTTTCTTGCTTTGTTATCTAAGCCAGGTTATCATCATCTAGTCTGGGATCATAATAACACATTCAACCAATTAAACCAAAACAGAGCAGAACACAAAGCCCTACCTCACCTCAGTCGGTCTGCTAATAGAATTCCTTTCACCTTCATCTCCTTGTACGTCTTTCTAAAGCAACTGTGCAGCTGTTGTTTTCCTTGGAGAAAGAAAACAGATTGCCAGTGATCTGCCGCATTTGATGTTGTGCTCTGAGTATGACATTTCAGAACACAATGATTCTAGTGGAATACCCTTAACTGTATTTACAGTTTAAAAATGTAGAAACTCTGTAATAGTGACACAAAGGGTGGTGGAAATTTTTATATAATGAGATGCTTAGCACTAGCCTGGTTTGGATGAACTGCCCTGCACATGAATTCCCATCATTCCATGTGACTAGATGGAATTTTGGCCAGGTTATTGGCATTTAGGAGGATTAAGATAGGGAAAAGTGTAGAATTCCAGAGATAAGACATGGCAGAATTAAAAAAAAAATTTCTGTTGGATCTTTTGGTGTGTTGGGGACAGGATCAGAAAAAGACTTAACAGCTAGACTCTTTCACTCACATTTAAAAAAAAAAAAAAATCTTTGGAAAGGTGACCTAATGTCCCCAGGGGCTAGTTTAGCCAGGCCAACAGCAGCAACAACACCAAACATAGTCCCTGCTGCCTCCTCCTCTGAGCTGCCTGTTGGCTGAAATGGTAATGTCACCATGCTTTAGACATGACTACATGTTGTCACTAAGCCTACCAGCCATCTTCTTACCTTAGCACTTGTTCAAAAATAAGTTTTTCCCCGGTCCCTCTTTTTGAGTTTTGGCTATTATCTCTTATCTCCTTTCTGAAAACTCCCGTCACTGTCATGAACTGGACAGCGAAAATCCTTACTCTTAAAAAAAATCTCTTTTGGGAGAGATGTATATGGCAGCCTTGTGTGGCAGCGGGTATGGTGGACTGGCACGCTTAGTAACTTTCTGTAGCGGCACTGTATAAACATGTTAATATCCACAGATTGTGGATATTATTGAAAACACATTTTCAATGTAAATTTAACTTAGACATCATGGTGCATATTTTCAAATAAAATTCAAAGAAAATAGGAGTATAGTATATAAAGGAATCTGGAATTACATATTCACCAATATGGTGGACTCGATGTTCGTATAACCTTTTACAGAACACATAGAGGGACTGGAAAAAGGAACACGCATAGATTAACATCCTGGAAAAGAAGGGAAATCTCTACGTGCCAGAGTGTGTGTGTGTAACTCTCTCTCTCATTCTCTCTCTCTCTCACACACACACACAAACACACACACGGCTGATAATTAAGTTTGCAAACTCATCATAGAAAAAGTGCTAAATACTCCACTCCTGGATATCACTGTGGTCACCTTCAAAGTTCTCCCCTTGCTATGCAGCAACCCCAGCACCTGGTCCACTCTTCAAAGCCATTTTGGAACTCTTTCTCTGTCAGAGCTGTTATCATACAAGGTCAGACAGTTAAGTTCAAGAACTCATCCTAAAAACAGTACTGCACACCTTATTGCTGAATATCACTGTGGTTACCAATGGCCAAGGGGAGTACTTCAGGGGTGAAGATAGTGATGTTCAGCAGGGAGGTATGTAGCACTTTTTCGAGGATGATTTCATTAACGTAATTGTGAGACCTCATACGGCACCAGCTCTGGTGGCCATTCCAGAAAAAGAGTTCCAAAATTGCTTCGAAAGGGGGACTAGGCACTGGCATTAGCTTGCCAAGGGAGGACTTTGAAGGTGACGTGGTGATACCCAGCACCGACATATATAGCACTTTTTCTAGGATGAGGTCTTCAACTTTAGCCTTCTCTCGCGCTTTAGCTACTCTGAGGATAGCTTCTAATCTTGGTAGCCAAGACACTTAACTTTTTTAGGTTATTTTTTCAAAGAGAAAACCATAGCAAAAATTTAATTTATTTGAGAACATGATGTAGTCACACACACCACTGAATGGTGTAGCAATGTACACAGCTCTTATTAATAATACATATTAATCACTTTATTCTTAAGATTGTACTCTATTCTAATATATTCCATACTATTTTATTATAAAATGCTAGTCATGATAGTGAATCTCAATCTTGGCTGGAGTCTTGTCACCTGGGAACTATAAGAATATATATGCTTGGGCCCCACCCTCAGTGATTCTGATTGAAATGATCTTGGGTTGTGGCCTGGAGTCAGGGTTTTAAAAGCTCCCTGGGAAATTCTAATGCAAGCCAAGGTTGAGAACCAGCACTAAGTCGATTTCAGTGTCTACTAATGAGACTTGACAGCACTTTTAAGAACTCTGCTCCATGGGGATATATTTTTAATGAAACGATAGACTAAATATAAAATGTCCCACCACAGAAAGAAACCAACCCGCCAACCAAACAAAACACATCCCTGACTCCCAGGCTGCGTGGTGTGTGTGCTGGGTGGTGCTGGGGGGTGCAGAGTGGGTCTCCCCGGAAGAATATGTGACCAAAGGCCTACTCAGGCATGCTTTGGAATTTACACTGCTGTAAGTTGAGAAATTAGCATTTAAATACATGGGCGGTAACATCCCAAATCACGTTGCAGAAGTATACACGAATCTCTCCAGAGAGACTCCTCTGAACCAGGTCCAGCAGGGTGTTTTTCCTGACATACGACCAAGGGCTTCCTCCCAACCCAACCATCCAAGGCTGTAAGACACATGAAGATACAGACTGCCACCAGAGTAAGCAGGAATAACAGGGAAATTGAGTACCATGCCCCACAAAACTTCAGTTACACAGAGCAGGGAAAGTGATTAAAGCAGTTTAAAGTGATTCAAGGGAGATGAAAACCATAAAGCAGAGGTGTTCCATTAAAAAAAGACTGGGAAAGCACTAAAAGAACCAAAGAGGAATCTCAGTGGCTGGGTGGAGCAGAACAGCTGACTGAGAGAGAAGTGGCAGACTGGAAGATAGAGCTGAAGGGATACTTAGTGAATTGCATATTTCTTATCTCTCTGGAAGGAGATGGAACCATGAAAGAGATGGAGAGACACGTGGCTACGAAGAGATGTTTAAGTAGCCCACGTTGGACATAGGAAAGAAGAAAATAGCAAAAATGGAAGTCTGGCTTGGAATTTCCTTTTTTAAATTGGTGAGCTATCAATCTTTTGACTCTGGAAGCCCATCAAATCTCAGGCAGGGTAAAGAAAAAAAAAAATCTGCATGTAGGTACACAAACTTGGAAGGAGTCAGTAAAAGAAAAAAAGAATGTCACACTAATTGCTGGTCCTACTTAAGTAGATATCCTGACATAAAAAAATCCAAAGCTAGAGATACAGTTGCTTATCTCTAAATTGCTGGAAGAAATAAACTCTCACCTCGAATTCAATGTCTAAATTTCACTTAAAATCAAGGGCAAAGGAAGGCATTTGACAACTAAACCGTGGGAGTATTTACCAGGAACAGATCCTTTAAAAAAAAAAAAATGGGTAGGAATTCCTCTGAAAGAAGAATGAGATTCCACAAAGCATCTCTTACACCTGAAATATAAGAAGGAATGGGGAGGAAAGGAAAAATAGCCACGTGAGTAGATGAAGACAAACACTGACCACACTGTATAAAACAATGATAATAAATCATTTGGGTGGATGAGGTTGAGTTGAGGTATTGGAAGGTGTGGGTATGACTTGATTTGAAGCCTTATTAGAGCCATGTACTTCTCAAGTGAAGAAGGCTATTGAATTTCAAGTGCAAGGTCTTGAATGTCTTATTAAAAATTATGAAGATAACCAGTAAAATAATAGAATGAAAAACATGCAAGAAAATAGAGGCTAGAAACGTGTGGTATGCAAAGAGCATAAAACAAATAGGGCCATTAGAAATTTCAAAAGAAAATGATAGAAATAAACCCACAGTACTAGTGTTCACCATAAATGGTATTATTAATTTTCTTTTAAATGCTACCTATACGTGTATAAAATTAATAAGAGATACATCTAAAACGTAAGTACCTGAATGGGTTTAAAATGAAAGATTGGAAAAGATATAATAGGTTAAATGCTAATCAAAAGAAGGTTGGTGTCACTATGTTAATATCAGATTTAAAAATCTTTTTAAAAACAGATTTAAAAATCTGTTATTAGGAATAAAAGAGAGTGTTACATAAAGTAAAGGTGCAATTCACCAGAATGATATAATAATTGATAATAATTTTAAACTTGTCATATGTAATTATATAGCCACAAAATATATAAAATAAAACAATGAGCAAATTATAAAGAGAAATTGGAACATTAACTATTAATTAATACAGCATTTAATGAGTCATGTGGATAAAAAGGCAAGGTAATAGATGATTTGAATAAGACAGTTAATCCAGTGCACATATATTGAGCTCCGGAGCCATCAGTTGGTGAAGACAAATTCTTTTCTAGCACTCGTAGACTGTAATTGACCACATGTGATGCCACAAACTATGTCTCAATAAATTTCAGAGAATTTTAGGGAGGAAGGCAGTAAAAAGCAGTTTTGATGCAGGAAGTTGCCTGGTTATTTGGGAGTAAATGATCAGGAATTTACTAGGTGGGTGTTGGCAAGTCTGTTCACAAGGTGGGACCTCAGTTTCCTCTCCTCCCCTGCTTCCTGCCTTCCTGCAGTGAATCACCGAGCTCCTGCTTTCTGTAACAGGCCTTGCCAGATGCTGTTGACACTGAGGCATGACAAAGTTCAGAAGACCCAAACCATGGACCTCAGATATGTTCCAGTAAGGATAGTGCAGGTTAGAAGAGGTATGTGCCCAAGAGAGGGACAAAAATGCCATGGCAGTATAAAGTGTCATTGGAACAGGACCTTAAGAATCTAAAACATTTGTTGACCACGGGAGAGACGTGGACAAGGGGGAAGAGAGGACACACAGTCGTGCTGCTTGAGACCACACCACATGAAGAGGTGATCAGAAGGGCAGATTGTCACTGGAGGCCCCAATGCCAGCACAGGAGATTTTTTTTTTCACCCTCCCTCCACCCCCCTCCCTCCTCCCTCCTCCCTCCCCTCCCTCTCCCCCTTTCCCCATATTCTTAGGTGATAACTGGGTTATAGCTTTCATATGAAAGCCATAAATTAGTTTCATAGTAGGGCTGAGTACATTGGATACTTTTTCTTCCATTCTTGAGATACTTTACTAAGAAGAATATGTTCCAGCTCCATCCATGTAAACATGAAAGAGGTAAAGTCTCCATCTTTCTTTAAGGCTGCATAATATTCCATGGTGTACATGTACCACAATTTAGTAATCCATTGGTAGATCAATGGGCACTTGGGCTTTTTCCATGACTTAGCAATTATGAATTGGGCTGCAATAAACATTCTGGTACAAATATCTTTGTTATAATGTGATTTTTGGTCTTCAGGGTATATACCTAGTATAGGAATTATAGGATTGAATGGCAGGTCTATTTTTAGATCTCTAAGTGTTCTCCAAACATCTTTCCAAACGGAATGTATTAATTTGCATTCCCACCAGCAGTGTAGAAGTGTTCCCTTTTCTCCACATCCACGCCAACATCTCTGGTCTTGGGATTTTGCGATATGGGCTAATCTTACTGGAGTTAGATGATATCTCAAAGTTGTTTTGATTTGCATTTCTCTGATGATTAAAGATGAGCATTTTTTCATGTGTCGGTAGGCCGTGCGTCTGTCTTCTTCAGAGAAATTTCTCTTCAAGTCCCTTGCCCAGCCTGTAATGGGATCACTTGTTCTTTTCTTGCTTATACGTTTGAGTTCTCTGTGGATTCTGGTTATTAAACCTTTGTCGGAGACATAACCTGCAAATATCTTCTCCCATTCTGAGGGCTGTCTGCTTGCTTTACTTACTGTGTTCTTGGCTATGCAGAAGCTTTTTAGTTTGGTCAAGTCCCAGTAGTGTATTTTTGAAGCTGCTTCAATTGCCTGGGGGTGGGGGGGGTCCTCCTCATAAAATACTCGCCCAGACTGATTTCTTCAAGGGTTTTCCCTGCACTGTCTTCCAGTATTTTTATAGTTTCATGTCTTAAGTTTAAATCTTTAATCCAGTGAGAGTCTATCTTAGTTAATGGTAAAAGGTGTGAGTCCAGTTTCAGTCTTCTACAGGTTGCCAGCCAGTTCCCCCAGCACCATTTGCTAAATAGGGAATCCTTTCCCCACTGAAAGTTTTTAATTGGCTTGTCAAAGATCAAATAACAGTTTGATCTCTATTCTGTTCCAGACATCTACTTCTCTGTTTTTGTGCCAGTACCATGCTGTTTTGATCACTATCGACTTACAGTATAGTCTGAGGTCTGGTAGCGTGATTCCTCCTGCTTTGTTTTTATTTCTGAGTAATGTCTTGGCTATTAGAGGTTTTTTCTGATTCCATATAAAACAAAGTATTATTTTTTCAAGATCTTTAAAGTATGACAGTGGAGCTTTAATAGGGAGTGCATTAAAATTGTATATTTCTTTGGGTAGTATGGACATTTTAACAATGTTGATTCTTCCCAGCCATGAGCATGGTATGTTTTTCCATTTGTTAACATTTTCAGCTATTTCTTTTCTTAGAGTTTCATAGTTCTCTTTATAAAGATCTTTCATGTCCTTTGTTAGATAAACTCCCAAATATTTCATCTTCTTTGGCACTACTGTGAATGGAATAGAGTCCTTAACTGTTTTTTCACCTTGACTATTGTCGGTATACATAAAAGCTACTGATCTATGAATGCTGATTTTGTAACCTGTTTCGCTGCTGTATTCCTTGATCACTTCAAAGAGTTTTGTTATAGAATCCCTGGTGTTTTCCAGATATACAATCATATCATCTGTGAAGAGCGAAAGTTTGATCTCTTCTGACCCTATATGGATAGCCTTGATCGCCTTTTCTTCCCTAATTGCAGTGGCTAAAACTTCCGTTACAATGTTAAAGAGCAATGGAGACAATGGGCAGCCTTGTCTGGTTCCTGAAGCACAGGAGATTTTAACGGTGTCCTTTACAAGGGAATGCCTGGTTATTTAAATGCTTGAGAACATAGGGATCTTAATACAGTACTCACAGTTGATTTAAAATGTTTCTGCTTCCCTGGAAGTCTTATAGGTTATTTTCAGTATTTGGTCCCACAATGTTCATTGTTCTTGTGTAGAAAGAACTTCAGAATCATTAAGAGCTGCTTCATTGGGATTATGTAAGGAATGTCTTCCTTTCTGAGTCTAAATCAGATCAAAGAGTTAAAAAGGAATGAGAACACAAGGATCTCAAATTATCCATTGCATAAAATATTTAATTTCCTATGAATAAGTGGATTTTACTAAAATTATTTTTCTGCCTTCAAGGGTTCTTGGGAAGGCAATTTAATGAAGGGTGCTGATTTTAGAAGCTCTTAAAAGTTTTATAGTAGAAATAATCTGAGAGGGCACATGAAATAGATCAATGAGTGACAAGTGTTGAAACTGGATGCCAGTTGGGGAGCCTCAGATTTACTGAGAAGGAGAAGCTCGAACGTGTGCTGAGAAGTAAAGAGACCTGGATTCTAACTCTTGTCTGTTCGTAAAAAGCCTTGTGAGCTTGGACGGTCAGTTCACATTTCTAGGCCTAAATTCATTTGAATGGCTTTTAAGAGCCATTTATCAGCCGTGAGTGTGGGGAAATAGACAATGAATATGCAGAGAAAGAACTTCAGGGAGGAGAGAGGCGGAGCAAGATGGCAGCCGAGTAACAGCTTCCTTGCATATGGGCACCGTGAGTCTGGGGAGATAGGACTCCAGGCATCTCTGGCTGGTGGGAACTGCCTATCATCACTCCTATGAAAATACAGGGAGTCAGCGAGAGACTTCTGGACCCCAAGAGGAGGACTAAAACAGTGGAAAGCCGGCAAGTGGTCGCGTGTGTTCAATCCGTCTAAACCCGCCCACAACTGTAAGTTCAGTAGCAGCGAGACTGCAAACCAGAAAGGCCTTACCTGTGAACTGTTTTGATGTCCTTGGACTTGGCACTGAGTTGAACTGCCTTGGGGAAGGCCTGAGCGGGAGTGCGGAGAACTTTGGCCGTTGTCTAGGGCCCCAGTCTGAGCCGCTGAGCCAGACGGAGCTGATAGTGTTTGGTGGTGGGTCACACGGATCCATTGTCAGTGATCTGCCCCGGCAAGCTCTGCCCTCAGGGTCGCAGAGCTAGAAACGGGTGGGAGCTGGTAACCCAGCAACCAAGTAGCCTAAGGGTGGGGTCTGAGCCGCCTTGCAGCCCTAACCCTCAGGGGCAGAGTGAGATCGGTTTTGGCACACTGAGTAAGTGCATAGCCACTTCAGCAGCGATTCCAGCGAGAAAGCTGGGAAAGCTTCTGCTCAGCAAGTTTACAAGTTCAAAGTGCCTTTTAAGTAGGCTGAAGAGAGATTTAGGGTGTCTACCTGCTGGGGTTTGAGAAATCAGCAGCCTCCAGTCGTATCAGAACTGTGACTAACATCTCATACCCCAGAAGACCACGTGTTGCCCAGACAATATTCAATAACATATACAAACTGCTTTGTTTTTGGTTGTGTATTTTTTTCTTCTTTTTTTTTTTGGTTTGGTTGGTTTTTTTGTTTGTTTATTTTGACGTTGCTGATGTTCTTTTGTTTTTTTAATTTCAATCTTTTCCACACAGATCCCTTTTTCTTTCTCAATTTTCCTAGTTTAATTATAATTTCCCATTGCTGCCTTTTTTAATAACTTCAACTTCATTTTTGCTAGTGTTTCTACCGATATAATTTGGTTTTTCACCCAATTTTATCCCCGTAAAGTTTTCTGTTTGCTTGTTTTGGTTTGATTTATAGCATTTTTGTCTTTCCTCTCTACTTGGTGGAGGTGGGGTACTGTGTCTGATCAGGTTAGCAAAGAGCTGCTGACCTCAAGGGAACCATGCAACTGGGCACCCCCAGAAGGTGGGGTTTTTTTAAGGTTGTGTCAAAGTACCCTACTGTACACCTATATTGCCCTGTCTCCCTCTTTCTGTGCCTCTCTTCTTTTTGTCAATATTCCTTATACCCACCCCCTCTCCTTTCTCTATCTTTCTTTTTTTCTTATCACTCGGTCCTCCTTTCTTTCATCCCCTTTTTTTGCTCTTCAACCTTCTCACCCTTCTGGTCCTATAACCCTTAGTCCACAGGCATAAGAACTTAAAGAGCAAGAGGAAGCGAAAGGAAAATTAGGGCAAGGAAACAGATAAAAGAAATCACTCATGAGGAAGAATCAGCAGAAAACTCCAGGCAACATGAAGAACCAGTCTAGAACAACCCCACCAAGGGACCATGAGGTAGCTACTGCAGATGATTCCACCAGTATAGAAATGTTAGGAATGACAGAAAGGGAATTTAGAATACACATGTTGAAAACAATGAAAGAAATGATGGAAACAATGAAGGAAATTGCTAATAAAGTGGAAAATAACCAAAAGGAAATCCAAAAACAGAATCAAATAAGAGATGAACGATATGAAGAATATAAAAAGGATATAGCAGACCTGAAGGAACTGAAACAGTCAATTAGGGAACTTAAAGATACAATGGAAAGTATCAGCAACAGGTTAGACCATGCAGAAGAAAGAATTTCAGAGGTAGAAGACAAAGTTCTTGAGATAACTCAGACAGTAAAAGAGGCAGAAAAGAAGAGAGAGAAAGCAGAACGTTCACTGTCAGAATTATGGGACTTTATGAAGCGTTCCAACATACGAGTTATAGGAATTCCAGAAGGGGAAGAAGAATGCCCCAGAGGAATGGAAGCCATACTAGAGAATATTATAAAAGAAAATTTCCCAAACATCACCAAAGAGTCTGACACACTGCTTTCAGAGGGATATCGGACCCCAGGTCGCCTCAACTCTAACCGAGCTTCTCCAAGACACATTGTGATGAACCTGTCCAAAGTCAAGACAAAAGAAAAGATTCTGCAAGCTGCCAGGAGTAAGCGCCAGTTGACCTACAGGGGCAAATCCATCAGAATTACCGCAGACTTCTCTAATGAAACTTTCCAAGCAAGAAGACAATGGTCATCTACCTTTAATCTACTTAAACAGAACAATTTTCAGCCCAGAATTCTGTACCCTGCTAAGCTAAGCTTCAGAATTGACGGAGAAATCAAATCATTTACGGATATACAAACATTGAGGAAATTCGCCACAACAAGACCAGCTCTACAGGAAATACTTCAACCTGTTCTGCACACTGACCACCACAATGGATCAGCAGCAAAGTAAGAACTCAGAAATCAAAGGACAAAACCTAACCTCCACACTGATGCAAAAGATAAAATTAAGCAATGGACTCTCACCAAATAAGACGAATAGAATACTACCACACTTATCAATTATCTCAATAAATGTTAATGGCTTGAATTCCCCACTGAAGAGACATAGATTGGCTGACTGGATTAAAAAACACAAGCCATCCATTTGCTGTCTGCAAGAAACACACCTGGCCTCAAAAGACAAATTAAAGCTCCGAGTCAAGGGTTGGAAGACAATTTTTCAGGCAAACGGAATTCAGAAGAAAAGAGGAGTTGCAATCTTATTTTCAGATACATGTGGATTTAAAGCAACTAAAGTCAAAAAAGACAAAGATGGTCACTTTATATTGGTCAAGGGAAAACTACAACAAGAAGACATTTCAATTCTAAATATTTATGCACCCAATTTAAATGCTCCCAGATTCCTGAAGCAGACCTTACTCAGTCTGAGCAATATGATATCTGATAATACCATCATAACAGGGGACTTTAACACACCTCTTACAGAGCTGGACAGATCCTCTAAACAGAAATTAAACAAAGATGTAAGAGATTTAAATGAGACCCTAGAACAACTATGCTTGATAGATGCATATAGAACACTCCACCCCAAAGATAAAGAATATACATTCTTCTCATCACCCCATGGAACATTCTCCAAAATTGATCATATCCTGGGACACAAAACAAATATCAACAGAATCAGAAGAATTGAAATTTTACCTTGTATCTTTTCAGACCATAAGGCACTAAAGGTGGAACTCAACTCTAACAAAAATGCTCAAGCCCACCCAAAGGCATGGAAATTAAACAATCTTCTGTTGAATAACAGATGGGTGAAGGAAGAAATAAAACAGGAAATCATTAACTTCCTTGAGCATAACAACAATGAAGACACAAGCTACCAAAACCTGTGGGATACTGCAAAAGCAGTTTTGAGAGGAAAATTCATCGCTTTAGATGCCTACATTCGAAAAACAGAAAGAGAGCACATCAACAATCTCACAAGAGATCTTATGGAATTGGAAAAAGAAGAACAATCTAAGCCTAAACTCAGTAGAAGAAAAGAAATATCCAAAATCAAATCAGAGATCAATGAAATTGAAAACAAAAGAATCATTCAGAAAATTAATGAAACAAGGAGTTGGTTTTTTGAAAAAATAAATAAAATAGATAAACCATTAGCCAGACTAACTAGAAATAGAAAAGTAAAATCTCTAATAACCTCAATCAGAAACGATAAAGGGGAAATAACAACTGATCCCACAGAGATACAAGAGATCATCTCTGAATACTACCAGAAACTCTATGCCCAGAAATTTGACAATGTGAAGGAAATGGATCAATATCTGGAATCACACCCTCTCCCTAGACTTAGCCAGGAAGAAATAGACCTCCTGAACAGACCAATTTCAAGCACTGAGATCAAAGAAACAATAAAAAAGCTTCCAACTAAAAAATGCCCTGGTCCAGATGGCTTCACTCCAGAATTCTATCAAACCTTCAAGGAAGAGCTTATTCCTGTACTGCAGAAATTATTCCAAAAAACTGAGGAAGAAGGAATCTTCCCCAACACATTCTATGAAGCAAACATCACCCTGATACCAAAACCAGGAAAAGACCCAAACAAAAAGGAGAATTTCAGACCAATCTCACTCATGAACATAGACGCAAAAATTCTCAACAAAATCCTAGCCAATAGATTACAGCTTATCATCAAAAAAGTCATTCATCATGATCAAGTAGGCTTCATCCCAGGGATGCAAGGCTGGTTTAACATACGCAAGTCTATAAACGTTATCCACCATATTAACAGAGGCAAAAATAAAGATCACATGATCCTCTCAATAGATGCAGAAAAAGCATTTGATAAAATTCAGCATCCTTTTCTAATTAGAACTCTGAAGAGTATAGGCATAGGTGGCACATTTCTAAAACTGATTGAAGCTATCTATGACAAACCCACAGCCAATATTTTACTGAATGGAGTAAAACTGAAAGCTTTTCCTCTTAGAACTGGAACCAGACAAGGTTGTCCTCTGTCACCTTTACTATTCAACGTAGTGCTGGAAGTTCTAGCCAATACAATTAGGCAAGACAAGGAAATAAAGGGAATCCAAATGGGAGCAGAGGAGGTCAAACTCTCCCTCTTTGCTGACGACATGATCTTATACTTAGAGAACCCCAAAGACTCAACCACAAGACTCCTAGAAGTCATCAAAAAATACAGTAATGTTTCAGGATATAAAATCAATGTCCACAAGTCAGTAGCCTTTGTATACACCAATAACAGTCAAGATGAGAAGCTAATTAAGGACACAACTCCCTTCACCGTAGTTTCAAAGAAAATGAAATACCTAGGAATATACCTAACGAAGGAGGTGAAGGACCTCTATAAAGAAAACTATGAAATCCTCAGAAAGGAAATAGCAGAGGATATTAACAAATGGAAGAACATACCATGCTCATGGATGGGAAGAATCAACATTGTTAAAATGTCTATACTTCCCAAAGCTATCTACCTATTCAATGCCATTCCTATCAAAGTACCTACATCGTACTTTCAAGATTTGGAAAAAATGATTCTGCGTTTTGTATGGAACCGGAAAAAACCCCGTATAGCTAAGGCAGTTCTTAGTAACAAAAATAAAGCTGGGGGCGTCAGCATACCAGATTTTAGTCTGTACTACAAAGCCATAGTGCTCAAGACAGCATGGTACTGGCACAAAAACAGAGACATAGACACTTGGAATCGAATTGAACACCAAGAAATGAAACTAACATCTTACAACCACCTAATCTTTGATAAACCAAACAAGAACTTACCTTGGGGGAAAGACTCCCTATTCAATAAATGGTGTTGGGAGAACTGGATGTCTACATGTAAAAGACTGAAACTGGACCCACACCTTTCCCCACTCACAAAAATTGATTCAAGATGGATAAAGGACTTAAATTTAAGGCATGAAACAATAAAAATCGTCAAAGAAAGCATAGGAAAAACACTGGAAGATATTGGCCTGGGGGAAGACTTCATGAAGAAGACTGCCATGGCAATTGCAACAACATCAAAAATAAACAAATGGGACTTCATTAAACTGAAAAGCTTCTGTACAGCTAAGGACACAATAACCAAAGCAAAGAGACAACCTACACAATGGGAAAGGATATTTGCATATTTTCAATCAGACAAAAGCTTGATAACCAGGATCTATAGAGAACTCAAATTAATCCACATGAAAAAAGCCAACAATCCCTTATATCAATGGGCAAGAGACATGAATAGAACTTTCTCTAAAGATGACAGACGAATGGCTAACAAACATATGAAAAAATGTTCATCATCTCTATATATTAGAGAAATGCAAATCAAAACAACCCTCAGATATCATCTAACCCCAGTGAGAATGGCCCACATCACAAAATCTCAAAACTGCAGATGCTGGCGTGGATGTGGAGAGAAGGGAACACTTTTACACTGCTGGTGGGACTGCAAACTAGTACAACCTTTCTGGAAGGAAGTATGGAGAAACCTCAAAGCACTCAACCTAGACCTCCCATTCGATCCTGCAATCCCATTACTGGGCATCTACCCAGAAGGAAAAAAATCCTTTTATCATAAGGACACTTGTACTAGACTGTTTATGGCAGCTCAATTTACCATTGCCAAAATGTGGAAACAGCCTAAATGCCCACCAACCCAGGAATGGATTAACAAGCTGTGGTATATGTATACCATGGAATACTATTCAGCTATTAAAAAAAATGGAGACTTTACATCCTTCGTATTAACCTGGATGGAAGTGGAAGACATTATTCTTAGTAAAGCATCACAAGAATGGAGAAGCATGAATCCTATGTACTCAATCTTGATATGAGGACAATTAATGACAATTAAGTTTATGGGGGGGGAAGCAGAAAGAGGGATGGAGGGAGGAGGGTGGGGCCTTAGTGTGTGTCACACTTTATGGGGGCAAGACATGATTGCAAGAGGGACTTTACCTAACAATTGCAATCAGTGTAACTGACTTATTGTACCCTCAATGAATCCCCAACAATAAAAAAAAAAAAAGAGTTAAAAAAAAAATAAATAAATAAAAAAAAAAATAAAAATAAAGAAATAAAAACAAACAACAACAAAAAAAAAAAAAAAAAAGAACTTCAGGGAGAAGACATGTTTTAGTCACTACTGTGTTTTACTTGTCTGTCTCCAAACTGAAAGTTACCCAGGGAGTGATACTGAATTTTTTCATTGGGGTTATTTTTTTCTCAATCTTTCCAGGTTATTTCTCCATCTTATGGGTTCACCTTGTTCTATCTAATGTTATTTTCTTGATTGCCAATAAAACCAAGCAAATATGTTACTTCCCAGCTTTATCCACCTCTTCCTTTCTGCCAAGCTCTGTGTTATACCTTCTGTCTTGTGGATTTTGCAATCATCAGAAGCTTTGGAACTGAGGCAAGTTCCCATGTATCTGTGACATGCTCATGGTAATAACTTCAGGCTTTTAATACAGCGACAGCAGTTTTCAAATGTAATTTCTGTTTCAGTGCAAGTCTTGTAGGTTGATTCCTAGTATTCTGTGTCATAGTCTTCATTGCTCACAGGGGAAAAGAACTTAGAATCATGAGGTGCTATGTGAACAGCACTGGAGTTACGTGAGGAGTATCTTTCTCCTAGAGTCAAAATCAAACCGGAGAGTTAAAACCACAAAAACCAAGGATCACACATTAGCAAATCCTTTAAACACATGGTATGTTACACAGGGAGAAACTTGTTCATTTTTTTTTTTTTGGTGGGGGAGGGAGGTTAATAATTTTAAACCAGTTTTTGAGGTTTAGAATTATTGAACCAAAATTACTATAAATTCTTGATTTTCTTTGTGTTCGTAAAAATTCGTTAATTTGAGAATGATGTAAGCAATCAACAAATTATAACATATGACAATTCAAAACAAAAAGCTGTAATTAAAAGCATGGGCATGGCTTGATGCCTGTAACTCAGTGGTTAGGGTGCAGGCCACATACACTGGAGGTGGCAGGTTCGAACCCGGCCCAGACCTTCTAAACAACAATGACAACTATAACAAAAAAATAGCCAGGTGTTGTGGCAGGCACCTGTAGTCCCAGCTACTTAGGAGGGTGAAGCAAGAGAATCACTTAAGACCAAGAATTTGAGGTTGCTGTGAGCTATGACGTGATGGAACTCTACCGAGGGCCATATAGTGAGACTCTGTCTCAAAAAAAAAAAAACACGGGCATGAATATAAGTAATATATTTATCATTCTGTTTGCCTACAAGACAAGGATACAAGAGTTAAATTTGATTTCTGTTGCCTTTATGTTCCTATTTAAACCAGTTAACTTCCAAAATTGAGGTTTCTTTAGTGATAAGGATTATCAGATTTTGACCTCTCTTAATTCATTACACAAACATTTATTGGACTCCTTCTGTGAATCAAGTATTGATCCAGTCAGTGGGATTTCAGAGACAGTCCTCTTTTGGGTATTCAATGACCATTGGAATAGACAGACAAATAGCAAAATGAAATTATTATTTGACAAAAGAGGGGTGATATACACATGAACTTGTGTCCAAGGCAAGTAGAGAATCACACTTCAGGTGGGATGGGTATTGACGATGGAGAAGTGATGTAGAGAATTGGAAGCCCAGGGACGAAGGCAGAATTTAGCATGAGGCAGCTGAGAGGAAGACATGATTGGGAAGAGGGGTGGGACCAAATTGTCAACGGCCTTGGATGCTGTGCTAAAGAGACTGTACTTTTCTTTCTAAGCAATGGGGACACATCCAAGGTTATAAGATTTATGTTTTGTAAAGACAACCCAGGAAATAGCAAGAAGGATGATATGGAGAAAGAGGCTGGAGATAGGGAAACTAGTGGACTGATTCCATGTCTCTTGCAATGGACTAAGCTTCTATCATCTCATCCTCTGGAATAAGGCAGTGGAAATGGGGATTCCCTCATTTGTTCACTTAAACTCTGTGTTTTGAGCATTTACCTTGTAACAGTCATGGCACTAACTAGCACTGGGCATATTGCTTTGAACAAGACACAGTGACTCGTCCTCAGGAAAAGTGGTAATCCCAGGTTCCATGGGCCATCCAACAGCGGATACCTAGGGCTGGTTGGAGTATTAAGAAATGACTTCAGTTGGGATGTGAATGACTAGAAGCCAGGTGAAAAGGGAGATAGCGGGATAAGATAACAAAGGAAAGCGCATGAGAGGCCTGGAGTGGGGAGGGCAATGTGTGCCCCACGAATCGAAGGTACTGCAGCTGGAGCTTGGGAGGCAAGCTCAAGTCAAGAGACTATTAGGATGGGAAAGGCAAGTAGGGGCCGAGCTAGGAAGAAAAACTCAATCTGGGGATGTTCGAAAGTGGATACCCCAGGACATCATGGCTCTTTGATTTCAGGGATGGGGCATAAGGAAAGGTGACTCCAGCCTGTGTGATTAGAGGCACTGTGTTGTTGTGAGTTTCCATCTCAGCGGCTGGGAGGAAGATTATGGGAGGACAGCCGTGTGCTGTGTAAGTGGTACTGATGGGAGAGCTCCATTTGGATGTCTGGGTCCTGTGCTGACCTCAAGCTTCACCAGAAACCTTCTTGTCTCACAACGAAGCTGGAGGATCAGACACAGCCAAAGAAAGCCTGATGCACTTCCTGGCAATCTCCAGAATAACCCGTGAAATAGTTTGTCTCCTTGTACCCCATGTCTCACCAGGCACGGTGACTTGTACAATGGGAGTCTTCACGGTCTACGCTTTGTATTCTGTTTCTAAGCC
This sequence comes from Nycticebus coucang, assembly GCF_027406575.1. Classification (NCBI taxonomy): domain Eukaryota; kingdom Metazoa; phylum Chordata; class Mammalia; order Primates; family Lorisidae; genus Nycticebus; species Nycticebus coucang. Next base: position 13,846,904 of record NC_069796.1, read on the forward strand.
ACCATACCATATCAAGGCCACTAGGTATGCCTGGTGGTCATTCTCAGAAAACAAAGTTCAGATGGTTCCTGAATTGAATCTGATAGGCGGTCACCATTCTGCATACAGTAGTAACACAGGCTATGTTTTTGCGTGTGTGTGTGTGTGTGTATAAAATCTTATTGTGAGTTTGAAAGATGTGCCCTCGATGCTATAAAATGACATCTGTCAAGAGATTCCAGGATAATCACATTTTATATTTATAGCGAGTGTGTGTAAATTGTGAATCAAATCTTTAATAAAAGCAAAAATGCCATATAACATCCCTTATCTCCATTTACGAAGGAAAAAACAAGCGTGTGGAAGTTATTCTTGAGATCCTTCTTCAATTTGAGAAGTCAACACTTTTAGAGAGTATCCAGCTGCCCTTCTATCAGTGAGAAACTTTAGGAAAAGGTTATTTATAAGTAAAATATGCAAGTTAAGAAACAAACATGTTAATTCAAGCAGAGTGAAGTAGAGCTTCTGTCTGCTGCATTACCCTTGACACCAGTGATTCTCAACCTGTGGGTTGTGGGGAAAAAACACCTTTCTCAAGGGTCGCCTAAGACCATCCTGCATATCAGATATTTATATTACAGTAGCAATGAAAATCACTTTATGGTTGGGGGTCACCACAACATGAGCAACTGTATTAAAGGGTCGTGGCATTAGGAAGGTTGAGAACTGCTGCTTACTCTGCTTTCAGACTGTTTCTACGTAAACTAAGGTAGCTGCGCGAATACAATAGTCACGCCCTGGAAATATCTGTTTTGAAATTATTTTGACATCCATCAAAAGGTATAAGGTAATAAAAAGATCATCTCTGTACCATTTCATGACTTTTTCCTGTAGTTTGCTATCAATGTACATATTATTAAACAATATATAAAATGATTTTTGAAATATATGGATTGGAACCCTGCTTCTGTTATTTTTTCAGTAGGATGTCAAGTGAGCAGAATTTGAGTGCTGGAGAATGAGAGATACTTCTGATATTCAAGTCGTCAAACCCAAAGCACATACTCTGCAACCATCTTTGTGTATATCCCTCTTTGGGCACCTGTTGTGCCCCACAGTGTGAGCAGGCTAATTGGAAGTTCAGAGTAAAAACAGGGGGGCTTGAGAGGAAAAATGAGGTGGCTTGGGAGGAAAACAGGGTTCTTTGGGTCTGTGGAGAGTAGATTTCAGAAATTGGGGGTAGAGGATCTTGGCCTCCTTCCCTGGTGCTACCACTTGGTCCAGTCTTCCCATGAACGAGGGTAGAACTGTTTCGGAGATAATTAATATACAAACATGAGTCAGAATTCAATTCATTTCTTTAAAACGTTTGATTTATTTTTTTTACCCAAGAAGCATCATACAAAATCAGCAACTGAATGACAGCAGAGGGTAGAATATTGTGTCAATTGTGTAAGTAGTTTAAGATCCTGGAAGTCCAGGAGTATAGTATGTTTCTTTATTTTATTTCACTTTGGTGGAGGAGAAGTTCATAGTGAATATTCTGCCTGAATTAAAATAGTTGCATTATTAAAGCATTTATATGTGTGTTCTGTGGCCCTCATGTCACGGCTAGACCATCTCTCTGGTCCTCACTGTCCAATAGGGAAGCCGCCGTACTGGACATATGGCTCTTTAAATTTAGTTTTAATTGATAGAAATGAAGGGACATTAAAAATTTGGTTCCTCATTTACACTAGCCATATCTCAAGTGCTCAGTAGACACACGTGGCCTGCAGAAAGTTTTTGACAATGCTGCAATGTACTCCATACTTCTATTGTAATTTGTATGTTTCCAGGTCAGATATTTTTCCGAAAATGTGCCTTAAAGCCTATGTAGAGCGCACGCAAATGCAACGCCTGTTTCTGTTCCTTAGAGCTGAGGTCCCAGCCCCACTGTAAACTGTGCGTGGGAGGGACCTAGGTTATGTGCCCCTGTGAGACTCTAATGCCTGATGATGTAAGAAGGAGATGCTGGTGCTGGGGAGCGGCTGCAAATACAAGTTATCGTTAGTGGAAAGGTTTGACTGCACAGAGACCAGAGCAAACCAATTGATTGCAGACTCAGATCAAAACCATCCCCCTTCACTCACAGTGTGTAGTGGAAAATTTGTCTTTCATGAAACTGGTCCCTGGTGCCAACAATTTGAGGACTGCAGCTCTAGAGCACCCTGTGGCCACCAGGCTTAGCCTAACCTGGTAGAATGGAGGATAAAGCGGGTGTGGGTCCGTTTGACTTTTACCTGCCTGGCTAGTTGTTCGTCATCTAAGTGCACCACAGGGAGGATTCAGTGCTCCTACCTCCCGCCTTTTCATCTGGGTATTTCATCAGCCCGATTTTGTAATTGTACTGTAAGGAAAGGTCTCTGAGCTTGTAGGTGTACATTTGTTGAGTATGGTTTAATGGCAGTAGAATTTAAGAAGCTCGTGTCATTGCTGTGTGCTTGTAGCTTGTGCTGAAGAGATGCCTGATAACCGTGGGACGGCTGAGCTGGAGTTCATGGGCTTCTTTGTTTGATTTTTGTAACGCTGATCCTCGATGGCCTTTGGTTACCTGCGAAACAGTCCAGGTGCAGAGGCTGTTCTCCGTCTGAGCTTCTCTTGGCAGTATTCCTTTGTATTGAGTCCTGCATTCCCTTGGGGGAAAATGTCTGCTGTTTGTTATCGGCAGGTATTTCAGCTGTGTGTCCCCGTGAGCTGAGTATGCTTTCCAAACCTCCTGGCTTCTGCACGGGAAAAGCTTCCACCAGGAAGCAATTTTTGATCACAAGTCCAAATTCCTAACACAGTAATAACTGAAGGATAATGCAAGAATTTCGAACTGGTTTTTCTTCTCTATGAATTGGTTTTTCTTCTCTCATTTTTCTTATTCTCAAGTAGTTGGAAACTTTTGAGGGACTAATAAAACCAGGTGATCTTCTAATAGCTAGTGATGGAAAGTGAAACTGACTTTTAAAGTAACTGGCAAGTTGGCCCACATTGAAGTTTTTGAGTTTTCTTAGTGAATGTAGTGATTTTTCTCTAAACATTTATTCGCCTTTTTTTTTAAATTTTACCTGCAGTTATTTCCACTGTTTCTTTATTCACTTTCTCATTTCAGTCCTTCCTGTGTTATCCTACTCTGCTTTTCTCCCCTTCATCTCTTTCTGCTTTCATTTTTCTGCTTTTCTGACTTTAACCAAATGTTGTTTCAGTTGCTTGGATTCTGAGGAGTTAGGGAGCAGGGGTTGACGCGTCCTCTGTGGTGCAGCAGCTCCGTTCACCACATCATGCTCCTCCGGCTTGAACCTAGAGCTGTGTTTTGATTCAGTCCCTGACATTTTGGCATTGCAGTCTATAGTTTAGCTGCCCATGCTGAATCAGGCAAGGTGCAATTAGTAGGCACTCAAAGACTAATTTTTACAGTTGAAGTGGGAAAATTTAACTAGTAAACCTTGACAATGACCTTCTCAGAAACTTCGTGCCCCTTCTCAGCCCTGCTGGAACCGCCTTCAGCTGGGAGCGCTCTCTGCTCTCAGCCTGGTGGCTCAGCCTCTGACTCGGCCTCCAACCTCTCGCTGAGGGATACAGCAATGACATCCAGGAATGTTCTGCTGCTTCCCTGGAAGCATAGCCTGAAACTGTGAGGTGCTGGAGGCTAAGACTTCTTGTCATCAGATGTTCTATGTGGGAATTTTTACTTGATGATTTTTGAAAATTAAAAGTTTAGAATTAATTTGTAATAAATATCAACTAGAGAGGAGGCACCGTGGAGCTGGGTGGCTTTGCGTCAGTGGGCATAGGGTTTTTAAGTGGACAGACAGCCCTAAACAGAAGCCCTATCCAAGATTTTTCAAGAATACATGACTGATACTAAAGCCAGAGAGGTCCTCCTCCTGCGCCCTGACACCTGGGGATGGAAGTTCTCCTGTTGCTGGGAGGAGGGCAGCTGTGAAGGTTCAGGGACAGAATGGCACAGAAAGGCTGCGAGCTTCCTGTTCTTCACTGGACTGCTGTGGCCAAGCACCCCTCTGTCTCCCTGCTCTCCTTCAGTGGCCTGATCTAACCTCACCTCCAGGTTGTCTGCGTCTGTCCCCAGGCAGCTCCCGCGTGACCTCTCTGCTCCTCCTTTCTTGATTCATTTCTCTTTTCACTCTTCATCACACAAGTCTCTGTGCTCATTGACAGTGACAGCCAAACCCAAAGCTGCTTACTCTTCTTGGCAGAGCCCTCCAGGGTACACACCTGGCATATGTCACCTTGCCACCGTGCAAGAAGCTACAGTCCCGGCAGTAAGGACTTGTCTTTGCGTTTGCTTTTATATAAGGAGAAAAGGACTTGATGGGTGGCATTTGGATAGCACTCTGTTATCCCTGCTCACATAGCCTGGTGCGGTCAACCTCTGATTCTCATCTAGAAGAAAGTGTGACGGATGTTGGGACTCACCTCTCTGGGGTGTACAGCTAAGGGGGAGTGGAGGGGCAGTACCTCTGAGTCCAGGTCAGAGCAAGCAAACAAGACCCTGACTTTTTTTTATCTTCAAATGCTGGAACCCCAAGCAGACAGATGTTGGGATAGTTTCCAACATCCCCTAGTTAAAAATAGCCATGGAGCCTTTTTTTATTCTTACAGATCAGGTCTTGTCTTTGATCTAGATAATCTGGGGGATGGAGGATGAAGGGTGGGGACTTGCTGCCACCTCAGGTCTACCTTAGATTGGGTCTAGAGTGAATTCAGTGCCCAGACACACACACACACACACACACACACACACAGTTCTTGGTAATAGCACAGGGCTGCTGGTACAAGGGTGGCCTGGGATCAGTTTGATTCTATTATGCCTCTTATTTTTCTGGGAGCACTGCCTGCTTCCAGGATGCCCAGCGGGGGACCTTCCCTGCTGGGTACTCCCACAAGGTCCCCTCACAGCCCCTCTCTGACACTGGTTGGGCAGAACTCGGCGGAACGGCCTTGAGGATAAACTGTGTGGCACTGCCACCTAGTGACTGCCCGCCACACTGTTCTCTGCCTCTGAGAAGTGTAGTGAGTCTGGCTGCTGGCTGCCACCCATCACAAAAAACCTTAGGGGGGGGCTTCTAAAAATAGAGCCTGCAGGGCCAGTGTAGACATACTCTCCCTGCAATCAGCAGAGCCTGGCAGGCATCAGACATAGACTATATTAAGTGTTTTTGAAAAATTGACTTTTGAATAAGGAAATCTTTGGGGCTGGCTGAGCAGAGCTCCATCTGTCTGCTTGGGGTTCCAGCCTCCCTTTGGAGGAGCTCGGGATTTGTGGGGATGCCTGCCTGGCACACAGCAAGAGCTGAATGGAGGTTGCCCCACATAAAACACTTGCTGGTTTGGAAGTAAGGAAAGACACAGGAGGAAAGAGAAACTTGGTCAGAAAATGCTAGTCCTGGTAAAAATCATTGTCCTAGAATTTGATATTCCCTTGATTGCCTGGGAAGTAATGGAGCTTGAGAATATAATTCTCCTCCGGCATTTGTCCCAAATTCCAAGGTTTTCTAGTTTCACTGCTCTGCAGTTGTGTTGGTAGGAAGCCAGCTCTAAATTTTCTGATGGCCCTTACAGGTTGCAGGTGCCCTGAAGCTGTTGACCAGTGGTTCTCAAGGGGGGTAGTACAGCTTGGGGTGTTAGAGGAAATAGTAGAATTTTTTTTCTTATCGTTCACTATGTCTTGTTATGCCTGGATGCTTTCCCATCAGGCAAAGACTCTGCATACCACTTGACCTTGGTTTGACCTGCTGAGTATTATGTATGTCAAAAATCTGTTAATAGTTTTCTTAGCTTAGACCTAAATCCATTTTAAATGTATATAAAATAGTTCTGCTCAGTTGTAATCAACATTTAATTTTGTAATGATGATATTAATGGGTAAATTAAGGGAAATCATCATTTTAAAAGGTAGAAGTCAAATAATTACAGAGGTGTGAGATTTAAGATTGTTAAATCATTGCTAAAGCCGCTTATTCTAATGCAAAATTAAAATGCATAAAGAGTGATAGACCTGGACAATAAAACAACTTGTCCTCTTTTCAGGGAAACAGAAAAAATGTAATGCTCAAGTTTGAAATTCCATACATGTTCCATCAGCCCTTTCTTTTCCATTAGGAAATCTGCACTTTATTTTAAAGTAATCTCATGTTCTTGGAACACACCCACTGATGGTCTTTACCCAAAAGCAACTCTTCTGAATCTAAAGTGTAAGTGAAACACTAATGAGCCAAGGTTAACACATGAAAAGAAAGCAGACCTTCTGCAGAACCACAAATGCCTCAGGAAACACACATAGTGAGGGAGAAGTGTTTAGTTTTTTGATTTTTCTAAGTGGAAAGAGGGGCAAAAAATTCAAACATGCACAATTAAAGGAGCAAAATCAAGGTTCAAAACTCACTTGGGTGTTGCAGAGTTAATAAAGAATTCCATAATTTATGAATATCCTAAATTAAATTTGGGCTTTAGAGCGGGCTGCTGCTTTTCCTTGGTTACTTGTGTTAGAGGAAGTCTGTCCCAGAATCCTCAAGGTCAAGGCAGTGGTTCTTGACGTGTGGGTTGCGACCCACAGGAACTGTATTAAAGGGCCGTGGCATTAGGAAGGTTGAGAACCACTGTTCTAAGGCATATTTGTGTTTCTATGACTTGGTGAGAAAGAAAAGTAGGAGTACAGAGAAGGGACCAGGAGAAAGTCACATAGACAGAAGCAAATCACGTTCGCGGGCCGAAGGGACTCTCAGAGAGTTTCATACATACAGTTAACAGCTTTTACATTTTACAGCCTTCTAAGAACCAGCGTTTGGAATCACTGGCTTTTATGTTTTTATTTGAATTAAAACTATGATTTTAAGTATCAGTTTGATATTATTGTTAGACTTCCATGCCATTAGCTCAGTCTGATTATTTGCATATGTGTGTATACATATCTGTATGTAAATTTGTATATATTTTCTATCTAGTGTTCATATTTATTACAACTTATACATTACCTTATTATTCCTTGCAGCCAATTTTCTCCCTTACTAGATTTTAAGCTTCTCATGAACACTCTTTTTTATTCATCTACAGATTCTCAGGGCCTCCAGAAGTTCCTTTATACATGTCGACGTTCAGCGTGTTGTTGAACGAGAAACTCCTCCAGAAATAAAGCTAATTAGTGGTTCTCAGATTTAATAGCACATTAAAATTACCTGTAGAGCTTTTAATATAATCCCTGTCACAGCCCCACCCACAGAAATTGGCTTAATTGGTTGAGGGTGGGGCTTTGCATAGGTTTTTTTATTTTTAACACTTTCCAGGTGAACATGTTTCACATGGATCAGTAGCAAACGAGGTGCATGTTACTTCTGTCTGAGCCGTTGAGACCCAGCCCTTTTCCCCTTTTCTCCCCTGAACCTAGATCTAAGCCTTTTTAAAACCTTTTTTTAAATGTGTATACCTTTTAATTAACTGACTCTCTGATCTTGTTTGCCTTTACTTTAAATTAAAATTGCATGCACATAGTTGGAGTTCAGAAGGAGATCATTTAATCATATTTCTCTTCCCTCTCTAGGCCTAAAACTGGCAGACTTAGAAATGTCAGCTTCATTAATGATATTAGGCAGATTTGGACACCACCACTTGCCCTGTGGGCTGCGTATTGGTCTGATAATGCAGCACTGAAGTAGGAGGAGTCTGGGTGCACGGTCATATGCTGAGGGAGTCACCCTCTGTGCCTGGGGAGCTTACCACATAGAAAAGCAAATGCACCAGCTTCATGGGCAAGCCAGGCCGAGTGGGCCTGAGCTGCACCTGTTCACTTTCCTTCCCACATTCTCCCTCTTGTTCCTCTACAAACCCAGAAGAAATGGATTGCCTCCCTTCCTCTCCCCAAAACACACACACAATTTAAAATAATGTTAGAGGCAACTATTTTAAATGTTTAGCTCTAGTCTGATTTCCCCCTCCTTGAAACTTTTTATGACCTTCTCTTTATTCCTAGTATTTTAATATTTTACAATGATCTTCCTCCACAGAGCTCTTTTCTTATTGTATATTCAGATTCTCAGTAGAATTTTCCTTTTGTCAAAGAAACAGAAGACCATTTTCATTTCTGTTCTTTCACTTTTTATATTCTCCTTTTGCAAAAACAGTTGTCTGACCCTCTGTTGATTCTCTGAGAATGTCTTTTTTTTTAATGGTTCTCCCTTTTTCCTTCTCTTTTGGATTTTTCCTACTTCCTGAGAGACTTCTGCCAACTTATATTCTAATTGTATGTGGTTATTTTTTCACTAATTTTGAATTTTAGTCCACTTTTTCCTCTCCGTTATTTTTAACAAATACAGTGCATTCCTTGAGATCTTTCATGGCATAATTTATTTACAGAGTTCAGGAATGCTGTCCCCCATCCCCTAGCACTGTCTCCAGTTTCTTGTTTTTGCTCTCCACTCTTGCTTTATTCCTCCTCTTTTTTTTTCCGTGTGTGTGTCTCTTTTCTATAGAATTCATACTTCAAGTGTGTGCTGATCATTTGCTGTTCTTTCTTAACCAAGAATGGCAATTGGAACCTAGTTGGAAATTTTGTATGGGGAAAGGGCTTATCGTTCGTAAAAATTGTTGTAGGGTGAAAGCCAAATTTTTCGCCAGTGAGTTCCTGATGTTAATACTGAATTTTTTCTCAGAAATCGTTCTGTTTCTCAAGAGAAGAATATTCTTTCTCTCTGCTAGCACATTCTCATACATGTATGAGGATTAAGTATAGAGGAATGAAGGAAGGAAACTAAACATGCTGTTTAGAAATTTGGGCCTAATGTCTACATTTTTACCCCCAAGCATCTCTTCTGCTCTTCTCTGGGCCCTGAGTCCCTGAGGATCCACTCTGCCCCCCTAAAAACCTATCTTCCATTAGCTGTCTGGTACCAGGCTCGGCACATCCCTGGATATCCATCAGTCCATATCCTTAAGCTTAATCAGTTCTCTTGTTTTCACTTTGCACCTTATGCCTGCTTTCTCCAAGTTGTGAACGTCCCCCATTCTATGACAATTGCGCCTTTTAATTGAGGAGCAAATACCATTTATATTTAGTGTGGTTACAGACACGCTTCCCACTGTCTATTTTCTACGTGTCACATCTCCTTTCTGTTCCTTTTTTCCCTCTACTTCTGCCCCCTTTAGGATTATGTATTTTTTAAATATTTCATTTTCTATATCCTTTTTGGGTTATCGGGTTGTATTCTTTGATGTATTAATAGTTCTTTTAGGCTTATCACATTCAGTCGTACCTCATTCTACCGGGTTTCACTTTGGTGTACTCCATAGATACTGTGTTTTTCACAAATTGAAGGTTGTGGCAGCCCTGTGTCAAGCAAGTCAATTGGTACAATTTTTCAATAGCATGTGCTTGCTTTGTGTCTCTGTGTCAAATTTGGGAAATTTTAGTAATACTTCAAAATCTTTCATTATTTTATCTGTTACGGTGATCTGTGATCAGGGATCTTTGATGTTACTGTTGTAATCGGGGGCACCACAGACCATGCCCATGTAAGACGGTGAGCTTAACCAGTAGATGGTGGAAATGTTCTGCCTGCTCTACTGACCTCCTGTTCCCTCATTTCTTTTCCTCTCCTTGGGCCTCCTCCTCCTTGCAACATGAAAATATTGGCATGAGGTCAGTTAATAACTCTACAGTGGCCTCTTAAGTGTTCAAGTGTTGGGAAGAGTTACACCTCTCTCACTCAGGGATGTCCAACCTTTTTTCTTTTCGGCCATATGTTAGAAGAATGAATGTTATCTTGGGTCACTTATACAAAGACTAATGAAAGCTGATGAGCAAGAGAAAAAAGGTTCATGCCTACTTTTCATGGTATCTGACACCACATAAGCAAAACAGTCCTCAAATCATCCACATGTGGCCCACAGGGTACAAGTTGGATGCCCCTGCTCAGAAAGCTAGAAATGATTAATCAAGCTTAGGGAGGAAGGCCCATCTGAAGCTGAAACAGGCCAAAACTTACACTTATTACAGCAAATAGTTAGGCAAGTTGTGTGCGTAAAGGCCAAGTGAAGGAGAGTGAGAGCCTTGCCCCAGCAAACACACGTGATAAGGAACCAAAACAGCTTTACTGCTGGAGTGGAGAAGGTTTGAGTGGTCTGGATGGGAGATCAAAGCAGCCACAACATGCTCTTGATCCAGAACCAGGGCCTCGGTCTCTTCAATTCTTTCTATTAACGCTGAGAGAGGTGAGGAAACTGCTGAAGAGAAGTCTCAAGCTAGCAGAGGTTGGTTGTTAAGATTTAAGGAAAGACGTCATCTCGGTAGCATGAAGAGTAAGACGCAGCAGCAAGGGCTGACATAGATGCTGTCACCAGGTATATGTTACTATAAGAGCAACATTAACGAAAGTCGGGAAGAAGTTGATTCCAATCCTCACAGGTGACTTTGAGGGGCTCCAGACTTCAATGGAGCAGGAACTGATGACGTGGTGGGAATAGCAAGAACATTAAGTAGGATTAGAAGTGGGGCCTGAAGATGGGACTGAATCGCTACCATCGTGTGATAAAACTTGCACAGAGAAGGAACTGCTTCTTAGAGCAAAGAAATGTTTACTTGCTATCAAGGAATCTACTGGTGATAGTGCTATGAACATGTTAAAATGACAACAAAGGCTTTAGGATAGTACATGGACTTAGCTGATAAGGCAGCAGCAGAGTCTGAGAGCACCGACTCCAATTTTGAAAACAAACAGCATCACAGGTTACAGAGAAACCTTCCACTAAAGGAAGAGTCAGTCCGTGTGGCAGACGTCATTGTCTTATTTAAAGAAATTGCCACAGCTACCCCAACCTTTGACCGCCACCCTGACCTGTCTGCAGCCATCAGCATGGGGACAAGCCTTCCACCAGCACTAAGATTGTTAGCATTTTTGAGCAATAACGTTATTTTTAAATTCGTACAAGGTATGTACCTTCGTTAAAGGTTTCTTTTTTTTTGGGGGGGGGACAGTGCTGTTGCACACTTAATAGACTACAATATAAACAGAAATTTTATGTGCACTGGAAAAAAACTATGTGACTGACTGCTGCAATATTCGTTTTATAGCAGTGATCTGAAACCGAGCTAGTAATATATCCCAGATATGCCCGTACGTATATACTTAGATGCACCATCCCTACGTTAGCACAATTTTATCTTCCCCTGATGGAATACCACTTGCTGCAGTGTATCTTCAAGTGATACTGTCTCACTTTGCACACAGCACGCCCATTGCTCCAGCCTTGGATAGTTTTACAGGCAGGGACTGATAAGTACTTGGCTGAATAATCGGGGAGACCTTCTGCAGATCTCTTCTCTTTGGTGTTTGGCCCTGAATTTTTGGCCTCTGTAGATTTCCATCTCTGTGCTTTGTCCCTGGAAGACCTCCAGGATCTGCCTGGTTTCTTCCTGGAGCTGCATCCTGGAGATTCTCTTTTGGCATTCAACTGGGGCAGTCATATGGCTCACTCGAGTTGTTTTTTGTCTCTGAGAAACACTGTACACAGTCACTGTCTTTTGTTGCTGTCTGACCAATGTCTTGATAACCATTGTTTCAGATATTTTTATCTGTTTTTCTTTTTTTTTCCAGTTGTTTCAGGAGAAAGTATAAACTTAGTTCTCTGTTGCTCCATCCTGGCTGAAAACAAGATGTACTTTCATTCATATAAGAACATGGTGTTCTGTGTTCTCTGCTGTCTGCTTTCCTTTCCCTTTGTTCTTGTGGGTTTATGCCTTTTTTTATTGTCTTATTGTCATTTTAGTGGTATTTCAGGAGACAGGGGTAGGTAGATTGTGGTGAAAGAACTGTTGGTAAATTGATCACATGCATTTAAATCTCTGTAATATTTTTCATCGTATAACTAGGGCTGACATTTGAGACCAGAGTTGATTGTTGAGATATTTTTGCAATTTCTAGTATTAAAGGTGGGTTTAAAAGAGAGGAATTAATGGACATACTTCACCAGCTGTTAACTATGATTGAATTACTAGTTACAGGTACAAAATACCTTCACAGATTGTGTAGAGATTTTAGAACAATGGCACATCCAATCTGTGTTGACTGATGAGCAAGAATAACTTATGTTCCCTTTTTGTGTCTCTGTCTGTGATCCTGAAGGTCTAGCATGTGGCGAAGGGCAAGTCAAGGACATGTTTCCCATTGTCACACTAATTAATTCCGTAAACACCAGTTCCCGTCCATATTTTCCTAAGCACTGGTGGCTATGCAACAGTGAATAAGGTGCAGTCTTTGTCTTCGGGGTCTTCATAATTTCAATTCTAAGGGCATTTTGATAAGGAAGTTATACAATGCATGTCTTATGACCCAAGTTAACAGTTATTGAATGGTGCCAGAGATAGTTACAAGATGATGCTCCTGGGATACAGAGAAAGGACCAACCTGGTGTATCATGTTGACCAAAAGCTTCATACAGTCTGCAAAGGGGACTCACAAACAGATTTTAAAAGCCCAAGTCGGGGCTTTAAAGATTGGAGGTGGTTTCCAGGCAGAAGGCGGTTGCATTTGCAGAGAAAGAGAGCTGTGAAGAACAGCCTAACTGCCAGCCACTAGTGCGAGAGCTGCCACGGCAGGCAGGCCGGCGGGGCAGAGGCGGCCTGGCTCACGGGGAAGGCAGTAGTGATTCCCTGAGAAAGGTAATGCCTGGGAACTTGCACAAACATACAATGCTGTCATATCTGTGATCTAAGAAACAGTGCTAGACTCACACTCAGCAATGAATGAAGAAAGGAATTAGAAATGGAAACTAAGAAAAGGAACGTTTAGCTGCTTTTAAAACCTTAAAGCTCACGATCTTTTAAGTCTCTTACACTTGTAGAGCTATAATACAATTCAAGTGGTCCTCTGCAAAACTTCCAAGTCCTTATTTTAAAAGCTTGATGATCAGCAGGCATTCCTTGCACTGATTTTAATGTTATTTATTTCTTACTAAACCAGTCATTCATATTGATCAAAACTTAAAATTTGCCCCACAAGTCATTTCTTTATGGGTTTCTCAGACCATTTCTTCTCCTTGTGGAGAAGGCTGGAAATGTTCGTGTTAGTCTTTGACATGACTGTCTACTGTAAGGAATGTTTTGAAATTCTTACACCTTAAATGTTACATAGTAATCATTCACAATTGTGTAAATCTGGCATAGATTAAAAACCTAGGGGTTCTCTAAGTAATGTCATCCTGTTGACAAGTCTCATATTTGTTGCCGAGTTGAGAAGAAAGAAATTAGGTGATTATTCTAATAGCATCTAAATTGGTCCTTAATTACCTCATCTTGACTATTCACAACTAAGTGTGTCTGAATGTACACACTAGGATGTGATGTTATTTTTCCCTTTGAAGCTATTTTTCAAGCAAAAAGTATAATTAATGGTTGAATCCTAAACCCTAAAATAGCGACTCCTAGAAGGATATCTGTTTCTAAGCAGGGCCCTCCGATGCAGAATTCTAGTCTCTGATGAATATTGAGTGAATGATATAATGACATATTTCCAGAGCGGGTTTGGCAGATTTTCGAACGAGGATGATAGAAATTTGTATGATGTAGATTTATACATTAAAGATGAGCAACGAAGGAGGAGTTAGCTTGCACAAATTTTCCAGGGGATGCTTTCCATCGCAACTTTCTTTCATTTACTGATCCAAACTTTGAAAACTATGTAAAGTGCTAAGGAAGAACTGACTAGAAAGACTTTCACACCCAGGCCAAAATTGAGATTTCCTCGCAGCCACCAGCTGAGAAGGTGCCCCAGAGACCTTTATTTATAGGATGAAACAAACTTGGCTTTGTAGTTAGTCGCTCTTACGAAAACTGGAGCAGATCACAGTGTCCTGGTCACTCGCAGTGGCAGTGCACAAATGGCTTGAAATGGAGATTTCACTGAGACGCAGGCACATTTTCTCAGTGTCTACAAACTGACATAGAAAAGGGTGAGGAATATAACTATTTCAGCCAAAAATTAAAATATCACATGTTAAATGAGAAGATGCGAGTTGGATGCTGAGCACATAGGGAGTGCTCGGTAAACAGGATATGTACAGACACAGGTCAGGGACTTTGATACATCCGAGGGTAGCATCTGTGTATATGTCATGCTTTGTTTAGAAACTCCATCTCACAACTGACAATTGAACAGAAAATGCACTCTTTGCCTCCCCTCTCCTGTACAGCCCATACTCCTGCTGGGGTAATGTACTTTCTGTTTTAAGCAACTGTTTGGTAAAGAATACTTACTAGAGAGCTCCTGTGTCGGGCATGGGCTATAATCCAAAGCTTCTGTCTGAGGGTTGGGTTTTGAAATGAAAGCCACTTTCTTCCATTGAAGCTCTGTTGCATGTGCATAGCAGGCTTCCCCAGCAGTCCACGAAGGCCTGCGTAGCTCACTCTGGATGTCAGCATAGCACTGGTCACAGCAGCCCATTACGTATGATGTAGCAGAGTTAGTTTCTCAGGGGAAGTGCATTCGCCCGCCTTCCTAGAATGTTAGGAATACATTTGACCCCCCTTTGGCCATGTCAGCTTCTCCACCCAAGATATTCTAGGAGGAGAGGAGTCCATAGCAAGGTCATGGCGGCTCTTCTTGGACGTGGAACAGTGGAGGTTTCTGTCCTGCCACCAGCAACTTGCAGGATGCTTTGCAACAAGGCCGACTTCCTGGTCATGTGCCTTTGATTCCAGGAGAGCCAGCGATTGGCCTCCCTCCAGCTAGGAGCTTCTATTTTACTACCCCAAAATATCAAAGCTTGTCTCTTACTTCTTTGGAAGATCTTTGTGTCCAAAGATCGAGTGTCAGCTCTCCTGACACTGTGGAGGACAGCTTATACTCATGGCTTTTGGACTTTTGGTTTTAGAAGCACAAGGTTTGGCCTTGCACAAGGGATAGGAAAAAAAAAAAAAAGAGAGAGAATGTGATGGCCCAGTATAGGTTGTATTTTATATTTTATATTAATCCTGGGGCTCCAGCCAGGAGCAGCCTCCTTTCCTTCTTACCCTTAGCACAAACAGGAACAGCCTGCTTTGTAAGGCGAGAGATGAGGAAAGCTCTCTCCATCGTGTCTGAAAGATGGGAAGGAAGGAAGGGCCTTAGAAAAAGTTGGCTAAAAATCAAGAAAGCGAGGAAGGTCCTGTAGAGAGGCAGAGACTGGGGAGGGCCACTCTACCTTGTCACTACACAGAACCTGTGTCCGGAGCTAATTCTTCTAGGCTGACAACTCTCATGGCCTTGCTGTTGTTAGAGTAAGTGGTGGAAACTGGTGTCCACACCATAGGCTCAGGGTTACTGCTTAGTAATGTTCATTCAAGCAAAATGGGACAGGATATCTGTTTCTATCATAAAAACCTTCTTCCTCACCAGTAAGACGTGACACCTCAAACAGTAATCATAATAAGTTGTATCCCTGTCTCTTTGACTATTGAGTTTTTTGGTGTACAACTTCTGCTACGTGCTGGCTCCAGGAAGGGACCCTTTGGTCTCTGAGGTTCTGTCTTCAAAGAGCAGGGTAAGTGAGGGACCTCCTGGTAGACAGACCGTAACAGTATCATCCTGTGACGGAGGGATGGGCTGGGGAGAAGGGTTGACAGAAAAGGCTCCCACCTGAATTTATTTTGAAGGATGAGGAGTTAGCCCATATTAGGGAAATAAAGGTAACAAAGGTGAGTCCAAACAGTGGGAACAGCGCAATTCCTTGCTACAGAGGTGTCGGGTAAGATGGGGCAACTGCCTATCATGTCATAAGTCTCGCACATCAGCAGGACATCAGGAAGTGAGGAGGGCACTTGGGGACCAGAGGATATCTACAATGATAACTGAGTGGGGATCATCTTAAACCAGCAAGATGAAAGTCAGTCTTCATGAAAATTTCACAGCTTCTCTTTTAGATGATTTTAAAGTTGAGGCACTTCCTGATGTCTCTTAGATTGGAGACCTCTAGCTTAGATGGAAGCTCAATTTCATGTATAATCTCAAGCTTTGAAACTTCTAAATAGTTTATAGAAGGCAAAGTGAGTGCCTTGAGTTGAACCAAACCGCCCTTAGCTATAACACTGGCAATGAATTTTAAGGACTGCCTTTGTTTGTGTTTTTCAGGTACCATGACCAGCAGGATGTTACCAGCAACTTCCTTGGAGCAATGTGGTTGATATCAATAACTTTTCTCTCCATTGGTTATGGGGACATGGTACCCAACACATACTGTGGGAAAGGCGTCTGTTTGCTCACTGGAATCATGGTAAGTGTCTTGTTCCTTCATGTCTCTTATAGCCTCTGAAGAAGGCACTGAAACTGTTCAGTCCATGTGCCAAAGTCAATGGATACCACTCACTTTCCCAGTAGCAGGAAATCAGTGTGCATAAGTCAGCATTGTGTTGGCAGAGAATCTCTACAGTTTTTATCTGAATTCTTCTCATGATGAAATTCTGTTGAAGAGGTAGAGCTGCCCGGTTGCTCTTTGTGGGCCACTTGCTAAGGGGATGCACTAATTTGATCTTGGAGCTGTGGCTCTGGGTCCTGCTGTTCCCTCCCTGCTAGCTGTGCAGGCTTGAATGAATGTCTCTGCCGCTGACCTCATTTGTAAAACATGGGCCATAATAACCATCTATGAACACAAGGTGGAAAGAGGACTGGTCTTAGGTGAGACCAGAGGCCAGGTCTTGTGGAACACTTGAGAAAAGTCTGCAGCTGCTGGTGGCATGCGTTGTTGTTTTTGGGTGTCTAACAGGCTCAGACCCAGGATTTAGCCAGGACTGCTTTGCTTCATTTGTTTTGGGTATACAAAATGGAAGGCTAGTGAGTTGTGGTTGTAACGTGCTTTGAACTCACACACGTTTCAGCCAGAGGTGCAATGTCAAACTGACGGTGCACCGTTTTTAATGACCTAGGTTTGTCTTCGTTCCTTATCTGCTGCGTGTAGTTTGGTTACAGTAAAGAACAAGTTATCTTGATACTTGTTTTCCACATACATAAGGATGTGAACCAGTGCTGCACTTCATTGCTGGGAGTTCCTAGAATTTCTAAAATTAGGCAAGCCTGTTTAACATGTATCCCCAGGCTCACTGTTTCAGGGCCTCTGAGTAGTGGCCAGCAGAGATTGCACAGCCTTGCATGCACCTGCCTGGAACATTGGTCCAAGAGTCGTAACTAACTGGGAGGACTGAAGGCCCTCAACATAGCAGGGAGGGAGCAGTCTCCCTCTTGGTGGTATTCAGCTGGTGGTATTCACCTCTTTTTCATTATACACTACTTGGTACACTCCATTGTATGTTTACTATTGTATAAAGTCCCCCTTTTTCCTTCAAATAATAGCACTTTATTATATAATGTAGTGGTTTGGGATATAAAATTTCCATGGAAGCATTTTTGGAAGGCGTCATAACAGGCTCACAAGGGACATGAAACATGCTATTTGTAACAGCAGACTGGTGGTCGCAGTCTTCTCCCCAGTACTTCTTAGAAACAGGTTCCTTAGTGCCCCTTTTCAGAAAGATGTACCCCCATGCCAGCAGGCTCATTGCCATACAGTCAGAGCCACGTGAGGTTAACCTTGCCTGGATCTTGATAGATTTATCTTTCCTCAACGTTTCTTTGTTCCTAATGTCTCAAGACCAGCTCCTTCCGTGTCTCATCAGATTTTTTATGTACCTGCTTTTATTGCTTCTTTGTTTAGATTTCACTGTTGATCTTTCTTAGTTTTAAAAAATAGAAGTAATGAGTACCTTTGATGTTATATGTAATAGAATTTACTATGACTTTGTTCCTGCCCTCTAAGCTTATGATAAATCAGTCCCTCCATTCTGAGACCAAGGAACTCCATTCTTCTCCCCCATAAGGAACAGATTTCTTAACTGACCTGATCAAAAATGCCTTCCTTGCCTATAGGGAAACTTAGTAATCTCTGAGTAAATTATTTGAAATACAATGTAGACTTGGATTACCCCTACCTCTAGGCCAACCACATCCCCAAGGAGTCAGGATACCGGGCAGTCTTCTTGGGGTTAGCATCTTGGAGTTGATTATAGCTCCTGGAAACTCTTCAGGGATCAAGAGCATATGTGTGGAAATTAAGTGGACACTAGTGTGGAGACAGGCTGACAACATACCTGTAGATTCCTAGAAAAAGTCAACTGTTTTTCATAGTATATAGAAAACATCAGTTTCTCTGGGATGAAATGTGTTTCTGTTTTGTTAGAGAAATTTTGTTTGCTTTTTTTTTTCTTATATGCCAAGGTCGTCCTATGCCCAGACATGACTTGTTTCTATCTCACATGGTCATTTGCCTGTTCCCCCTTGGACTTTTGCAGAGCATGTTTAGATAAAGCGCACATAGTCAGATTTCCTCTGAGTCATTCCTCTGTCTCTCTTGCCCTCCCCAGGTCTTGCCTTTAATAAATTGTGCAAAAGAAATAAAATGTAAAACACTCTAGGGAGAGCACAGGGTCATCTGTGTGAATCATCCCGTGTATTATCCCTGAGGTACTGAGTTTCTTTGTGTTCTCATATTTGAATTGTTCTTGTGTTTATGAAATTTTGGTAGAATTTACAGTTTTTTTTTGTGACTGGTTTACATTTTTAAGCAAAATAGTTGCTCTAAATGTGAACACTTATAAAGATTTCCCACTTCAAAGATGCACATAGAAATTGCTTGTTTTCCTCCTAAAGCCATTTGAAACTAATGAATTACTTCTTATAATCCCTTTAGCTGTTCATTTTCATTGGTCAAAACCCCAAATTAAGATGTTTCTTAGAATTTTTTAAATAGCTAGATTTGTATAGTAAGTAAAGTGTTGGGGAGTCAAAGCATTAAGATTAATCTGCAGTGGTCTGGGCAAAAATACATTGTTAAAACACAAGCAGAGATGGTTTTCTGTAATAGTTCTCAGAGAAAAACAAATGAGATTATTAAAAATAATCTGACTCAATCTGCATAAAAACAAAGTATATAGACAAAACAGGCATACCCCCTAATATTCTGAAATTTAAAACAAAATTAAAAGAGAGAAAATAAAGTCCCCCCTTGACTGAAATGTAAATTGTGAATCCAAGACAATTCTAAAAACTTTTCGTAATGTGTAGGTTGTGTTTAAAATGCTGTACATGGATGATTGTGGAACTGCTAAAATCAGGGGATCTTAGATACCGAAATGCTTTAACAAAAATTCCAAAGTGACAGATCAAATGAGTAGAAATTTCTCTTTTACCAAGACTTATAGAATTGGTCCTCCTGCCTTCTAAAGTGCTGCAATTACAGGCATGAGCCCCTTGCCGGCTGGGTGCAGGGGCTCATGCCTATAGGCCCAGCACTTTGGGGGGGAGGAGGACCATTTGAACTGAGGAGCTAGAGGCTGCCGTGAGCTATGATCATACCTCTGTATTCATCCTGGTGACAGAGTGATACTCCTTCTTTAAAAAAGCAAGGGGTAGTGGGGAGGCTTGGAAGAGAAAAATCCCTTCCTCTCTCCTTGGAAGAGAAAAATCCCTTTATTTTTAAAACATAAGGTCATAGGATTGCCTAATAGAAAAAAGTTACTCATCTTTCAGAAGAAAAGCGTTAAAGTTGTAATTACTTATTTTCTCTCTACCCTTTCACAATTTGAGGACTTGAGCAGTTACTATTGTGAATGTTATGATAACCAATGGAACGGACTCTAAGTGGCCTTGGTTGAAGGGGGAAGGCAAATAACATTGTTAGAGCTTAGCATCTGTCTTAGCTTTTTGGAAACACCAGGTAGTTTTTCGGTGTCTACAGTTTTACATTTGAGAAAATAGTTGTTTTACTTAGTATTTTAAAAAGTTGTCCTGTTTACCATTTTATATCTATAAAAATAGACATAACACATCCCGAAAGCTATCAATTTTCCCTTAGCTATGAATATAGATGATTGCTTCGAGAGTGGAAAATAGCCTCATGGATGAAGGTATCATTTATACTAGAATGAAGGGCATTCATTTAACTTTTGCATCTCTATCTTTGTAAAATTATGGCCCCTCTTCTTGACTCTTTTACTAGAGTATTAATGACTGAATTTTGGCATAGCTATCTTTACATGTGAAATAATACCTGATAGGTGGTTCACTAATAATGATAAAAAAAAAAAAAAACTCCTAGACTTTGATAAAGTCTCGCGTGCATCCCTCAAAAAAAGTGAAGTCACTTCAAAGGACTCCTATAGGTTTCTTCCATGTTACTGGTAATGCTTTATAAGCAAAATCAATGTACAAATGTTCCCCAGTTCATAACTATTTGAAAATGCTGATTTCACTAATTGATTTTTTAAATGTTACTCAAGGAGGAAAAAAAGTCAATTCAGAAAGGAAGCCTTTCCACTACCTTGCCTTAAGACAGCGGTTTTCGACCCGTGGGTTGCAACCCACAGAAACTGTATTAAAGGGCTGCGGCATTAGGAAGGTTGAGCCCCACTGCCTTAAGATAAGAACATGTAATAATGATCCTGTCAGCATTAAATGTGCCCTGTGTAGAAGAGGCTTGATGTAACATCACAGGGTGACTCAGTCAGTTGTCAGATTAAATGGTTTTCACCCTGCAGGTCAGGAAAACTACCCTGGTAACTCAGTTTGAGGGTGCCTAGCAGTGAATTAGCTAGAGCCCAGAAAGAGATGCCTGGGGTGGAAGTCAGGTTTGACTGCATTCCTGCTCTTTTCTCCTATTTTCACTGGACGATTTGTTTTCCTCTGCCAGGAACATAAAAATCCTGGGAAACTGGTCTGAAGTCATTCCTTGATGTTGTATGTATGTGACTGAGATTTGTTTTTAATGTCTTAGACAATTTGAAATCAGGTGCTTGACAATCAAATAACAGTGTCGAAGAGATTTTACGTTGGGCTTCCCCTCTTTCTGAGTCTTCCTGGTATGTTCATTGAATCTGGCCAAATGATGGGCCAGGGAGGGAAGTGTGTCCTTAAATTCGTACAAGAGCTTGTTTTGTGCACAGCAGCAGGAGAGGCTGATGGGCTTTTTAAGTGGCAAGGCTAAATACCCCACTACCCAAAGTGGACTTTCTTTCATAGGAGACATGACAGCTGCTTTCTTCCAGGTACAGAGAAGTATGACTGGAAACTATTGTCCACCTACTGTTTCTAAACTATCAGCACATTCAGGTGGCAGAGGCACGCCTCCTCTCTCCATGTGTGCTCTCAGATGGGCACCACTGCTAATCAGGAGACTTAAACCCAGGATGACTCATTGCTCATGTCCAGTTTGAGGTAGCCCTTCCGTCTTTCCACCCCCAAAGTGGAGCTGACCAAGCAAATAACTGTAAAAGAGACTTGAGTTCCCCGGACCAGGCTCATCACAGGACTCTGCCCTCTTCCTCTTCTTCCCCTCTTCTTAGGAGGGGAACATTTGAAATGGACCTTTACCCTCCAGCAGCAAATATCTGCTGGTATTTGAAGAAACTCAGAGGTAGGGCCTTGTTTGGTAGAGGGAATTTGTCTTCAAAACTACTTTGAGTGTTATTTATTTTCATGACCTGAGGAAATTGTAAAACTCCAGTAGGATGGAATCATAAGCCTGAGTGCTTTATAGAATATTATTTGCCATCACCGTTTTACATATTTTTATGAGAGAGTATTTATGTCAGGCAAGTGCTATACAAAGATAGTTATGGTCCTCGGGTACTGAGGGAGTCAAGCCCAGGGACAAACAGGCAATATTTTCACATATTCTTCTTACCCTGCTGTATGTTGAAGTAAACGTTCATTTTAAAGCTGCTTTATTAATTTTTAGGTCAAAAGTGTGATTTTCTTTTTAAATTTGCTCTATTTTGATAAACTTTAAGTATAGTTTAATAAATGAGCTATCAAACTAAAGTTTGAACTGTAAGGAGCTATTATAAAACCCACAGGATGATAAGATCAGAATATTTTAAATGTTAGTGTTTTTTTTATCAGTGCCATTCCCTGTAGTAATGAACATTCTGGAATTTCTAAATATACATACATATATATGTATATATATATATTTCATTATTATTTTAAAGCTTTGGAAGATGCCCTTTTCAAAGAGGAAATAATGAAAACCTTTCCCTAACATGCTATTGAAAGACTTTCCCTTTGGCATAGAATTGTATCATTAAGTTACTCAAGCTTGATCCCGAAATGGTCTTTCAAAATGATTCTTGGAAGTATTTGCAGAATAACTAGATGATTTAGAATAATATGTCACTCTTGAATTTTTCAAATATTATGTGATAAATGATCTTGGGAAAAAATGAGACCCCTGAACTTCTTTACACCATTGGGATCGACATGGCTTATCATTTCTGTAGTGACAAAGACCGCAGTGCAGAGAAGCCTTGTATTTTACTGCGGCAGCATCTAAGACTGGCCAGGTGTTCGGATTTAACTATAGCCTATGCTGTCTAGTATGACGTCTAGTAATAAGCTTTAACAATGCTTGTCATTACTTCTTTTCCAAAGCAAGGTCTCTTGTCTCTCTCTTTCTGCCCCCACCCCCTGCGTCTTTCTTTCAACATTTACTTTAAGAGAAGAACAGCTGATAAGCCAAGAGTAAACCTAAATCTTTGCTTTTACTAGGTTGGCTTTGTAAACTCATGGCACTTTCTTCATTTTGTTTTAGATGCTCCAGCATCTTGAAATGGCAGGTTGCTGCTTTGCTTATGTTTTCCTTAAGAACATAAATGCAATGGGAGATAAGTAACCAGGATACATTTTCTGACTTTGGTAAAAAGAACATGACTCATCTTGTTAAAGGCATACAGGGATCTTAATTTCAGAGAGTAACATATGTTAGTCCCAACTGTTTCTACATTGATTGTGGTGGTGACAAGCTTTGGAGAAAATGTTGTAAAAGCATACTGATTTTCATTCTTATTCATTTTATGAAACAGAATGCTCCTAGAAATAGACACTGGGTGGACAATAACGTTATGCCATTACTTAAATTACTATAACCACTCAATGTGTTGGCAGGAATTTACCTTGAACCTAGAAAGCTTTCGGAAGCGAGCCAGCTTCAGCGTGCCTCACTTTAAAAACTAAAAAACTAAAGATTACTTTTTTGAAACGTGATTCTGTGTACATATAAAATTCTGTTATGATGTATTAAGAACCTGGGAAGGTATAATTAAAGTAAGATTTAAAAATAAGCAATCTTTATTTAATATAAGCCCTTAATTTAAAAATAAGGCTTTGTATTGGAAGGAAAAAGGAGTTCTTAATTGGCTCTTGGAGTGTAACTTAAAAGGGCACAATTAGGATAATGAAGTGAGGTACAGAGGTAGTAGTTTCAATAATTACTAACTTGTCAGATTCACTTGTTTCTCCAGTTTGCAACCAAAGGTTGTGATCCTTGCTGTGTGCGTCTTTTGGTGAGTGAAAGGCCGCTCAGTGAGAAATGGGCCGGCAGCAGGAAAGAATGAACGCAAACAACAATTGACTTTCTGAGGCTCTTGATACCAGTGATTTTCCACTCTTCTTAGGATTTTGATTTCTTTCCAGAAGGATCTCAGCGGTGGCCACCTGCCAGGGGAGAGCAATATTCAAGTTCACGTGCCAACGGGCCTCTCACAGCTATCTCTCTAGCAGTCAGGAGCTCCTCAGATTTGTACATTCTCTACCTGTTAAACAACACTTGCCGGCCGTGAGGCACAGACAGGGACACACCTGCAACAGGTGTACTGCCTGTCAGGCACCTGCCTTGCCACACACAGGGTGGGCGGAGTGGCTTTCCTGCGTGGTCGCTGATGAGGTCTGCCCTGAGAGTCAACAAAATGGGTATTGATGCTTCCAAAGGCTGTTTCTTTTCTTCCTTGGCCTCCAGCTCTAAAATCACATCATTTTCATCAAGGTACCCATCAGACACTCTGCCCTTGGTCCTTGTTTTTCATTTCTTGAATATACTCATAGCAAATGAAATGACCCTGATAAGAACTTTGACTCTCTTGCTTTAATGGAAAATAGTTTATGCAGTTTGCCGTAGTCCCTGCGCATTCTCCTTCATGGAAAGCAGTGACCCTCGGCCGGGTGCAGTTGCTCACGCCTGTAATCTCAGCACTCTGGGAGGCTGAGGTGGGAGGATCTCTTCAACTCAGGAGTTTGGGACAAGCAAGATCACGTCTCTACTAAAAACAGAAAAACTAGCTGGGTGTTGTGTCAGGTGCCTGTAATCCCAGCTACGTGGGAGGCGGAGGCAAGAGAATGGCTTGCATCCCACCCTGGCACTCTACCCAGGGCAACAGAGTGAGACTCTGTCTTGAAAAAGAAGAAACATTTACAGCGCTACATTGCTGTATCATGCATATGCAAATGACCATAAACAGAACAGTCATTCCTCAGGATCTGTCCCCACAGATAGCAAATCCATGGATGCTCAGGCCCCTGATATAAAGTGGTATAATACTTGCATCAAACCTACCCATATCCCCCCATGTATTTTAAATCCTCTCTAGATTACTTATAATAGCTAATAAGGTGTAAATGCTGTGTAAATAGTTATACATCTACAGTATTGCTAATTAGAGTAATAATGACAAGAATAAGAGTCTGTACATGTTCAGTACACATGCAACCGTCTTTCCCCCGCCTCCCCAGTTTTGATCTGTGGTTGGTAGCACTCATGAGTATGGAGGGTCTACTGTATGTGATCTTAAATGTAGATGTGGGTGTTAGGAGATGAGGTCAAGGGCAGGAGCTATATATATCAAAGCTGATCAAGGTTCATAATTCAATAATCACTTAACTCTGACTTTTTGAAATAAGACAACTAAAAAAAATCAGAAGGTTAAATCAGGTAATGTCCAAACATATCTTTCTCATTTCTGAGATTACTGATTTCTTTATACAACTAGATGGAAGCTACATCCAACCCTCTGGAGATATATTTTTATATTTGGCTTTTCATTAAGACTGTGTTGCCACAATTAGAATTATCGGGCTGTGGGAAGACAGGACACTGTGTTTACTTTCTCCTTTTCCCCACTTCTCTCTTGCCAGATTTGTCATAGCAACTCATTCAGTAAGCCCACAATTTCATTCTTTGGTCTACAACTGAATAGCTAACAACATTTATTAAGTCAAATGAAAGTGATTTTAGAAGCTTCCCATATTCCATCTACTTAAGAGATAATCACTTTTCACAGCTGGGCTTACTTCTTTCCAGTTGTTTTTTTTTTTTTTTTCCCTTCCCCCTTGTGAATCCATTTAAAAAAAAATGGGAGCATGTTGTACAAGAATTTTCTAACTTGCTTTTCTAAACGTTATATTGTTATCTTTAAACATTTTACAAATAAATTTTCATCCAGTCATGATTATGGTATGGTAAGTTAAATAATCATTCTTCATGATTAGATGTTCAAGATGTTGACTCCCACATTTTTAAGATATAAAGCTACACTTTAGCTTGTGATTTTTAGATCTACTGGCTAATAAGGAAAACTAGGTTACCTCATGGGGATTTGAGACTCTCTATTGGCAGGCTATCCTGGGAGCGGAAGGAGAGCCTACCCTTTTGCTAACATAAAGGGGATGCTGTTAAAAAGTAGTTATAAAAGACCCGACTGTGGGAAGGTCCACAAGTTCCCTACTGTCCTCCTGTTTGGGCTGTCTCTAGTGGGCTCTTGCCTGTGTCCTGTTCGCTCTTTGTTCTCTGTAAACCCACTGAGCATAGCTTAGCAATCTCTGCTCACTGTCCTCTCAGGCTGGGGTTCCTCTGGAGGGGGCACGTCCCTTTCATAGTCCCCTAAGGCAGCTTCTCCACTGGCCCCTTCCCTCAGAGTAAGTTTACTTTGCCTGAAACTGGTGAGGTGGCAGTGGTATCACGACCTGGTGTAGGCCCTACCACGGGTACCCTTGTCTTAGCTCTTGTTGGTCACTGGGCTCTCAGCAAAGAGGAGCCTCTCAACTGGGATGAGTACGCTTTGATCTCAGAGGGGGAGACTTGAGGTACCACGTGGTGTCACACTTACTGTTCCAAGAGATCAGCCCAATAGCCTTTCATTCGATAAGGAAACTGTTGTCTTTGCCCAAATGAAGACCTATACCCTCTCTGGTGGTAGTAAGCCTCCAAAATAGAAGGATGGTTATCCCTTACCTAACCTGTTGTCTAGGTGTGATCCTTCCTGCTCTGCATGTGGAACAATCTGAAGTTGTGTGCTGAGACCTTTTATTCTGGGTATACTGAAGTTGAGTGGCCTGAAGGCCTGCTAGTCTCATCTTGAAAAAAGATTACAGAGTGTTGCTCTTTAGAGAAAAATCTTTATTTCTATTCCAGACATGTATGCTAATTTACTCATTTATTATTTGTTCCTATTGTAATTACGGATATATAACTGATTTGCTCTGTATTTTTAAGAAGTCTGAAACTTCCACAAGTTGTTTTGTTGCTATTTATTCTCAAAGATATCATGCTTTTGTTCTGAAAATATGTGAACTAGGTTTTATAACTTTCAAGGCAAGTTGCTTGTGGTTGTTAACCACCTGTTCTGTGTAATGCTTATTGAAGACACTGAATAGTACAATTTTTATCTTGACAAACATTTGCATTTGGTACAAGACACTTTCTAATGTGGCTGAGATGGAAAGTAACTCTTCGGGCTTCTCTTTTCCCCCGTTTTTTAGGGTGCTGGTTGTACAGCCCTGGTGGTAGCTGTAGTGGCAAGGAAGCTAGAACTTACCAAAGCAGAAAAACACGTGCACAATTTCATGATGGATACTCAGCTGACTAAAAGAGTAAGTCACTATCCAGGTATCTTCAATTTTTGTGTTTTTTTTCAATGTTAGGAAATATGGTTTTTATTTTGACATCTGAAGCTGAAATGGATTTAAAAGTTGAAGCATTCCTAACATTAGGTAAGTCAATTAGGAAATAATTGTCTTATTAGTATTTGGATAAAAATAGATGACATACATCTAAACACATAGGCATCCTAAACATCAAGTGCAGTATGTGGAGACAGCAGTGTTGGACTGAACAGTGACAGTTAAATTCATTCATTCCTCCTAGAAAACTCACTCCTGAATATCACTACAGTAACATCTGAAGTACTTCCCTAGGGAAGCTATGCACCAGCGCCTCGTCCATCCTCAAAGTAATTGTGGAAGCCATTTTCTGGAATGTCCATCAGAGCTATTGCCATACAAAGGTGTGAGAATTAAGTTCATGAACTTGACACATGTGCTTACATTGACAGCACTGTACAGACAACTCACTAAAGTGTCCTAACCTCACTGTATTTGTGTTGACCCGGGCAGTGCTTTGCTGACTGGATTTCAAGTGCTTGTGTGCTGTATGATAACAGCAACTCTTTAGAGAAAGAGTTCCAAAATTGAAGGGTGGACTAGGCACTGGTGACAGTGCATAGGACTTGGAAGGGGACCATAGTGCTATTCAGCACTTTGTCTGGGATGAGTCGCAAATTGAATACTGTCAGTGTAGAATATCAATTTGGGGGGGAGGTTATTGAACAAATGCTTTACTGAACATGTATGAACAAGTCACTATGCTACATGTGGAGTTGAAAAGGCAAAGAAGAAACCACTAGTAATTTTTTGAAGCCCAAGACAGTAGTAAAGAGCACAGGTACTTTCTATGAGTTAAAGGCTGTCAGAGAAATGTTGAAAATAGCACTGTCCAATTAGAGTAGAGGAAAACAGTGGCCATTGTGTTTGCACCTGCTGTGTGCCAGGCACTGCTCCACAAGTGTTCTCACAACAATTATGAGGGAAATGCCCATTTTACAAAGGTGGAAATCAAGCCACAGAGGAGTGAGGTAACTTGCAAGGTCATCAAATCAAGGCATAAAGCCATGTAGCAGACAAACGATCTGTAGTAGACTAGATTTTTAGCCTTTCTTGATAGTCTCTTGACTTTCAAAAGCCAAAGTCAAAATAACAAAAAATTCTTTAATAGCAGTCATCTTGCTGCATATGTAACATAACCATCGCTCAAGTTAGAATCCAAACAGCCTGTCCTTGAAATAGCCAAATTCATGGTTATCTGGTGCCTTGACCCATAAGAGAATCAATAGGGATATCAAGCATAGTTCCAACTTTCAGCGTTTTCATTCATTCTTGATTTTGGTTGGGTATATGAAAGTAATCTCATTTAATTTGGTAAAAGCATCTTAATAGATCAGCCATTTTAATGCAAGTATTTATTTATACAGATTATATTTGTGAAATGGAAACCCACATTCCCCGTGCCTTGCTCATGCTTTCTAAGTCTTATCAGACCTCCCTGCAGTTAGTAGATCCACATTTACAGTCAACGATCACAGCCTCTGAATTTCAGCTGCAGTGTTTTCAGCCTAGCTTCACTACTGTGGACTGTCTCCTCTGAGGAAGAGAGGTGAACGAGGAACTGAATGGAATGCTGGGTTCCTTTTTCAAAGATCTCCTAGGGCATGAAAGTCTGTACATGTGAGATTAGCAGCTGTTTTGTTTATTTCATCATATGCTTCTTTGGTCCCTTCAGTGTTCCGTACGGCACACTTTGTGTTTAAAAGTCATGAGTTTCACAACATCAAAAGAGCACTTCCTTTAAGTCCCACATAATCCATATTATTTTACCATGAAGATTAAAGTTTATTAGGCAGAAAAATACTATGTAGCCCATCTGTTTGCCTGTAAATCTTTTCAGCAGTTAGAATGACATATTAAAAAAGCCAAGTTAGCATGGTTGGGCAAATTTCCCCATGTTTCACAAGCATATCTTTAGTTTTATTTTAAGGAGGAGGTATAGAATTTATTTAGAATATTGTCATTCTATGTCTTAACTTACCAAAGACAGGGTCTGGAGTACAAACTCTGCAACGTCCCGTGGCTTCCTCCTACCTTGGGAGAGGCTTTTTGTTCACTCTCACAGAGGTCACCCACTTTCATTTGGGAGACATTTTTTTGTCTGGGTCTCTCAGCGTCAGCACCAGTGACCTTTCCAGCAAGATAATTCTTTGTTGTGGGGGACTCTCTCCTGCTTTTTGGATGTTTATCACTGTGTTTGACCTCTGCTCACTAGACAGCACTGCCCAATATTTCCTAAAGGGACAAAATCGCCTGCAGCTGAGAACCACTACTTTAGCTTGTTGTTCCCTGAGAAGGTCTTCTTAAAAGTTTTTTTTTTTTTTTTTTACTCTACTAATGTTACCGTAATTCCCAGCTTCCTTGGAATAATAGATAGTTGTTCAACAAAATTACACTGCACATCTAGTATGAGTGTAGGTCTGTGTTAACTGACGGGGTCAAAGAACATCTACTCTTAAAGAATTTTAAGCTTTTACAGCGTTGGCCACTCGGAAAATCATATAAAATCTCTGATGTTTCCTGCTTTGCAGACAAATGCTCTGGCTGCTCATGAGTCCCCTAAGGTCCTGTCAGAGGCCTTTAGAGGACTAGGTCACCTTCCTTTACTATTTATGAATGAGACTCAGTTCCCTAAAATGACCAAGTTTCTTTTTTTTAAAGGAGAATGGGGAAACTGTATTTTGCATATAGAAATTCTAATGGTGTATATTACCAAAATATTTTACATGTAGGCAAGGGTGTAAGATTATCTTTTGAAGAAAAGTATGAAATACAGAATATTCAAATGTGTCAACAATGTCTACCAAATTTGCCCAGATCATACAGAAATTAAGGAAATGAAAAGTTTAACTGTATAGTCTACCTGGTAAAAACAAAAACCAAACACTTGATTAAAATAGTGTATAAACAATTAGTGTATCATTTAAAAATAACTGATCTGGAAGTAAAATTTAGGGCAGAGGTTTAGACTCCACTGCCTTTGTTGAAAAAAATTCAACTTTGTATAATAAGAAAAATATTTATTGCATCTAAACTAACAGAGAAGATGACCCTTTGGTTTTCTGTCTAGTAGAGTATCAGGTGCACATTTATCCATCACTCCCCAGTAACAGGGATTGTTCCTGCCCTGAAGGAGGTCTGGTTCAAGGCTGTGAAGGTAGTTAGGGCGGTGTGTAGAAGGCCTTTCCAACTGCAGGACTTCATCATCTGATTCCCCTGTGAGGCTTTTTTGTCATAGGTTCTCATACACTTTAGATAAACTCCAGTAGAGAGTGTTGCATGAAGAGTCAGATTGCCTGTAGAAGCCTTTTCAGTTAAGTACTGTTCTAGTTTCAGAATTCACTTTCTGCATAAGTTTATCAGGCTTTATTAAGTCTATTTCATTAGTGCTTTTTAAAAGTGCAGCTACTTTGAAGTATTTCTTAGAATTGGAGACTCTTCTAGGTCTGAGAAAGATACTCTAGCATTTTTACAGGTGAACTCTTACTATGCAAAGGTATAAATATTAAAATGACAGAGTAAAACATACATTTCTGGTTTATGACACTCATTTATGACACTTGAAAGTCCTCTCTTCATTATTTTATAGAAAGTCATCAATTTAATGAGTATCATTTCTCTGGAACTTGATAGTATTTGGTTATTTATGGAAATTTACAATGGATTCATTTATAATTTTAAATTCTAAATTATCCTTTATGAATAACTGAGAATAAATATGGACCTAAAAGCTATACACAGTAGCTCAGAGGGAAGAGAAAGAAATACAACTCTTCATTTATTTTGTGATGGTTAACAGGGGTAATGGCCACAGACATGCTACAGAATGAATATGACTTTAAAGAAAAAGCACTATGAATGTT
This sequence comes from Nycticebus coucang, assembly GCF_027406575.1. Classification (NCBI taxonomy): domain Eukaryota; kingdom Metazoa; phylum Chordata; class Mammalia; order Primates; family Lorisidae; genus Nycticebus; species Nycticebus coucang. The sequence goes on from NC_069796.1 coordinate 13,877,571, forward strand.
GAAAGATTATTCTCCCAGGAACAAATTAACTTTTCAAGCCTTCCAGTGTCTGTCTATGTTTACTGAATCAAACAATTTCCAGGAAAAATTATTCGCCACGTACAAGTTTTCAGGGGAACAATTTTATAGACACATTATTCCTCCGTACAACTATATTAAACATGTAAAATAGTAGATCTGAAAGTAGAATATACTATTCATTGCAAACCAGCATTAAGGAAGATTGTTCTGTGTTATTCAAAAAATTTCCATGACACTCTGCAATTCAAAAATTGCCCACAGTTACATATATCCGGAATAATTAATTATTTCTAAATGAAAGCGTAACAGTAACATGTCACCTGGCTTAGTGAGACAGGCCCAACTATTATGTTTTTAATAAATTTGCAGTTTGCCATCTTATTGAGGCAATGTAATGTGTTTGCCATGCTATATGTTTTGGAAATAGAGTGTTACTACTATTCATTCAGGTGTAAACAACAAGGAAATCTTGGATTTTGACCCTCAGAATATCTTCATTTTGTAAAGAAACTTTAAAAATTATGTTGAGAAATGCTTGTTTTGAAGTTGCTAGATATACCACAAAGGATAATTATCCATATTACTTCTTAAGTCTTCTTAATAAGAATACTATTGGGCAGTTAGATAACGGTGTACTTTTTACCTTCTCCAGTGGTTTAAAACATGGAATGGCTCATGGTGATTTTGTCTTGTTCTACAGCCACAATGGAGAACTGAGAAAATTGGGAGACAGGGGTGGGAGCAATGAGCAAAGCCATCCCTGCTGCTATAAGGGCAGTGGAGAGTACATGGTGGCCTGGTCCCTTCCTTGGACCTGGCAAAGATGGGAAGTGTTGTGCTGAAGGGCCTCTGAGGGGAGAGGCACAAGGGAAAAAAAACAAAGAAACAGAAGTTAAAAATGAAGACTCCAGGGAAAAATAGAAAGAAATATGCTTTTTTAGGCAATGTTAAAAGTCTAACAACTAGACGTGCTTTATAAGTATATTATACTTAAAAATATTTTTCATCTGACTACGTATGGTTTTATTATTTGATAGTTAACTGAATCAGCCATATCACATTTTGGGGCCTTTATACCTATGAAAGTTATTTTAAGGAATATGGCTGTGTACTGTTAGAGTATAGTAGAGGTATTCCTTTTAGAGACTTTGTTTTCTCAATTATCAAAATACCTGATTACCAATATGCCTTTCAAAATGTTTCTGATCGATTTTGATGAGAGTTGAGTATTAGTAACGGAGAGCAAATGTTCTCATATTTCTTTCGTGCTGGGGGTCAGGCTCGGGAGGGCAGGTGAGGGGTAAAGAGGGTCCTGTTAACAAGGTCATCACCCCTTCCTCTCCTTACTTTTTGAAAAATAGGAAAGCAATTCTATTTTACAGACGTTTGAACTCATTAATTATTATAGCCACTTACATTTTGAGGGAGAGCTGTGAATCCTTTCGTAGCACTTTTCTGTGGCAGACGTTCAGGACAGCTGTTGAATTCATGAGTGCAAACACACTGACCCATTTAGATCCTCCGTCTCCTCTGAATCTGTATATCCTTCTTATCAAGACGGTCCTTTGGTTGATAAAGACGTATCTGTGGTTCATAGTAAGACCTCTTTATTTCTAAATTGTATGAACGATGGTGCCCACTTGACGTTTATTTAGTACCAGCTATACCCAAAACACGAAGCTCGAGAGACACACAGATTGGGGACATGACCCCGGGCCTCTGGGAAAGGGAGTGAGGGGGCTCACAGGTTACATGATTATTACAGCAGGGTAATTAAGGAGACAAAGGAAACTCCCCTTCCCCCTCAACTTCCCTCTCATTTAATGATCAAGAACATACAGAGCTGCTTCTCCCATTATTCCTGAAAGTTCACATATCACTTTCATGTGGAATCCCCCATTCTTCAAATCTGTAAAATACTGAAGTGCTTTCGGTCCTGTCCACTCACGACCCTAACTGGGAAAAGAAGACCCTACTATTAGACGCATATCTGAGTTAGAGACAGAGGGTGTTTTTTGTTTTCTTTTATTCTGGAACATATTGTTTTGTGACTGTCGAAAAGTAGCAATTAAATATGATGTTTTTTTAAGAGCTTTACTTGAGTATTTGAAAACCTATTAGGGAGCTAGAAAAGGGATGTTTCAAAATAAATTCGCATATTTCAAAGTTTTTAAAAGCCACTGCAGGGATTTACTTTTCAGATGAGAAATCATTTTCATTGAAGCCTGTCAGCTAAAATGGGTGCTTAGTGAATACAAATCCTGCAACAGAAGGCCTCGAGGGCATGGCTGGCCCCCCTGAACTCCCAGGTTCCGTGCTCCCCTTCAACATTTTCCCACCATCCCAAAGAGAGAGAATCATGTAAAATGCATCAAGAATTAACAGTGAATCGCCTTTCTAAAAGTTTATAGGCTTTATAAGGACATTAGCATTTGCTGTCTGTAGATGGGAATCCAGAACCCAAATCAACTACCGTGTCCTACACTGAGCATTGCTGCATTCGGTGGTTACGTTCCTGTTCCGGTTATACCGGGGAATTTTTCCAGAATCTAGGTAGAAGTCTTCTCTGTGCCTTGGAATGGTAAAATCAGGGAGGGCCCATCCATCCAGGTAGCTACAGCTGCTCAGAGAGCTGAGACCTTGTCTTTCCTAACAGGGAAAAGCTGTCCCAACCCCAGGGGCTGCTGGACAGTCCCTTCCCACCACTCTGTCTTTAAGCATCAACAATTCATGCTGCAGCCCTTGCTTACCTTTGAAAGGAAAAAGCCTGCTGAAAGGTGGCTCTCAGTACTGCCTGAGCAGAGTGTTTCCATACACAGGAAGATGGAGCAAAGAATTCACTAGACCTCCGTGAACTGCACGGTTGGTGGCAGTTGTGTTACTTTGTCCACACTGGTGCTCGGCGTCCATGGCCATCATTTCTCTGTTGGCACTACTTTCCGTGCACAGGGTCTAACGGATAGCCAGAGGAAGTGCATTATGAACCAAAGTCCCTCTTAAAAGCAGTATTATTGGAAAGAAACTAGTCATTTTCTTAAAATGAATTCTAGCAATACAATCTTGCTCAAAAAGAAAACTTTTCAGCTCCATGTAAAAGGATTCACCCTCAATTACAAAACCTGATGTTTTCCTTGCTGAAGTGAAAGATATCCATACAAACTTGGGCCCATAGTTCCATGTCATTCTAAGACGACTCCTTACTGTAAATCAAAGGATTGAGAGAACTTTAATAAAAATTATTTCTGGCCTGGCCCCGTGGTTCATGCATATAATCCTAGCCCTCTGGGAAGGCAAGGTGGCGAGTAGATTGCTTGAGCTCAAGAGTTCCGGACCAGCCTGAGCAAGAGAGAGATCCTATCATTACTAAAAATAGAAAAAACTAGCCAGGTGTGGTGCGAGGCACCTGTAGTCCCAAGTTACTCAGGAGGCTGAGGCAAGAGGATCACATGAGCCCAAGAGTTTGAGGTTGCTGTGAGCTATGATGATGATGCCACAGCACTCTACCGAGGGTGACAGAGTAAGACTGTCTCCAAAAAAAAAAGTTATTTAGTTATTTCTTACTCATTTTCCAGACAACTGAACTCATCCAAAGATAGCTCATGACCTCTACCTGACCTGGTTAGTGCCAAGTCAAAAACTCAGCGTCCAGCTCTTTGTTCTGTCTCCCCCACTATGATAAGTGCTTTTCTTCAAAGCATATCTTCTTCCACCTAGCACCTCACTAACCTGTGGCTCTCTTACCCAAAAGAATTAAATGGAATAATTTCATAGAGTAAGTAATGAACAACAAGCCCAAGTGAAAGAAGACTCTGGGTCATCAGATCCAATCTATAGTGTGAACAAGGAAGAGGACAAAGCCTGTTCTCTGCTGGTGCTTTATCAGCTCCCAGGATTTCTTTTGAAGAGTTTATTAAAGAAAGCCAGTGGTTTGATAAAGTATCCGTGCCTTTCTTCAGCTGTAGTAGGTCTTGACAGTGTCACAGTAATACTTTCAGCCTTTACATGTGTCCCATTCATTTGAAATGCAGTGTATTTAAATTTCCAACACAATCATGATAACATAGACTCTGTCAGTTAATTAAAATGTGTTACCAGGCACAGAGAGGGCTAAGTCACTCCAGGAGGCCATGAGCACTGGATGTACTCGAGCATTCAACAGTGGAAAACGGCCCTGCCAGAGGAGTGCACAGCCAAAAGTACCCAGCAGGCTGGCGAAGGGAGAAACGAACCTGGGCCTTCTGACATTTTGCTTTTCTCCAAGGAAACAAAATGCATGGAGAGAACAATTACAGTACAAAGTGGAGAAATCAGCAACTCTTGATTTTTTTTAAAAAAAATATGTTGTTAAGTAGTCACATAGAATTTTCCTGAAGGAGCAAGATAGAGATCGGTAGTATCTCTCTAATATTTCAACCTAAGCTAGGAGTTGCTCCTAGACAAATATAGGTATTTCTAAAAAGGCACAGATTCAAGGAAAATAGTCTTTTGAGTTACTAAATAGAGCAATCTGTGGGATGAAGAATATGACCCTCAGCAAAGTTACAAGGATTCTGGTCTGAAATTTTATCAACTGCTTTTTTAATTTTCTTATCAGGTGAAAAACGCAGCTGCCAACGTACTCAGGGAAACATGGCTAATTTACAAAAATACAAAGCTAGTAAAAAAGATAGATCATGCGAAAGTGAGAAAACACCAACGGAAATTCTTGCAAGCTATTCATCAGTAAGTACCATTTGTCATTTCCATTCTGCTTTGGATCCTTGGCTTTTGATTTGTGCACTTGGTTCTTTCTTGCGAAGGAAGAAAACCTTGTTTGTTTAGGGAAGATCTTATCTGGTCTTAAATGAAATCCTGAGAAAAATCTCAGTTCCTTTATGAGTAAAAATTGTTAGAATGAGTACTTATTAAAATATCTTCTTAGTTTCTGTTAAACGTTTAAATTTAACATATGAATTCATATAGTTTGATAAGGATGTTTAGCTTGTATCTCCTGCAGAATCTTGAAAAAACATGTGATCTGGATTTTTTAACACAATGTCAAACATCTATATATGCATGGAGTGCTTATAATTTAATATTGCAATTTTAAATTAGTTTAGAATTGGGGGGATTATACAATGTGTATTCATCACGGATGTTACAGTTTCTATAGACCTTGTACTTTCGTATCATTATTCTGACCTTATCTAGACCACCATTATTCAATCGGTTTAAGTCCTTCACATCATTTTATTGTTATATGATTACCATGGACTTTTAAAGTAAAGATCTGTGTAAAGTAAGAGGCAATGATAAAGCCCAGGGCCTTTGTCTTCCCGCCTGGCAGCGTCTGTACCGTAAGTATTATTCATGTGGGTCTCAGCTACGATGCCCTGCGGACTTGCTCTTAACTCAATGCCACTTCTTTGTGGAGAAGAGCAGAGACATTTGTGGCTCAGAAAAGTAGCTTGCTTCATGAAACCTTCCTGGGTAATAATGAAAAGGTGGGTACATACCAAGTCTTCGGGCTATCCAGCAAGACTTAGCTTCTCAGAGACAATTAGCACAAGCAAGCTCAGGGGCTGGGATTTTTATTTTGCATATTTAGATCATCCAAATGCAGGATAGGGTAGCACTGACGCTTTGTGCAAAGTCACTTAGCACACTCAGCTTCTACCCTTCGACCTGTCCATGCAGCCGTTCTGCTTAGACAGGTATTCCTGAAAATTGAATATGTCTGTGATTATGCAGAGGCATGCTTAAAACCCATGGCCCTTGAGCTTTAAAGTAAAAGGGAAACTCCCCATGGATGGAAGGCTGCTCATCCCTTACTTTTTTCCTGGCTGCCACCACCATTCTTTCCCCTTTCTAGTGTGGCTTCACGAGACATACTACTATGCTTTTTCACCCCATTGGAAGGAAAAGACAAGGCTAGCATTTTTAGATGATATTCTGTACTCTTAAAGTTGGGGAACACCGAGAGGGGAATGTTAGATTCCATTAGAAAGAGCTTGCTGCCCCAAGCTCACGGCACCTTTATAACCCAGGAGCACGTGTCTGGACATCTCACTTCTTTGAAATTTAGTCCTAAGAAGGAGTTTTCCTGTGTACTACCTCTACCTGACCGTTCACCACCTGTGTCCCTCTGGCCTCTTTCCCAGGGAACTCGCCTGGCCCGGCTCTCCTAGTTGGGTGGCCTTCCCCACTAAACCATACAACATGGTAACCTTGACATTCATGCAAGAGGTCCCTAGGCTATACCATGGAGATAGCATTTTCTTGCAATTTTAGTGTTTTGTTAATAATTCCTATTGTTCAAGTATTGTAAAAAGAAAACTCACCTGGGCGGCACCTATGGCTCAAAGGGGTAGGGCCCTAGCCCCGGCCAAAAACTGCAAAGAAAGAAAACTCACCTCAGTGAGTGTGAAAAGATGTGTGTGTCCAGGGGCAGAGGGTGTGATTGACATGCAGGGAGCAAGGGTAGTTGGCCAGCCACATGTCCTGTCAGCATAACCTGTGAAATATATAATTACACGTGATTTGCCTTTGATAAATTTTTCATATAACAAATGCTGTGACAGTTTTTCTAATATCGTTCTGTAACTTTCTATGAATGGTAGGTATGCATTATATCTTCTTTATAAACTTGTAATAAACTCTTTGGGAGGTGTCTGAATACATACAAACAAAAGCCTAGGAGGGAATTTGGGGGTATTTACCGCAAAATTCTTTCAACTTTGCTGTAGGTAAGAAAATTTTTATAATGTTAGGAAAAAAAAAAAATCTGCAGGGAAGCTAAATTCCTGAAAACTGTCCCTGAGCAAGTTCAAACGCACCGTAATGGTGTGTCAGCCTTGAGGAGCGTGCACTGGGCCCCTCTGGATGCTGCTTGTGGATAGCGGGACAGAGGAAGCCACCTATGATTTTTCTGCTTCTGGCAAACGTTTCTCATTCCTTTTCTTCTGTAGTAACATCTATCTCTAAAGCATATGAGCTTCAAGCACCTCAAAAACGCCCTGAATTATTTATAAAGTAGTCTTTGGGTTAAGGGGTTTCTTTTGAGGGTGGGGGACACATACTTTGTGACAAAAGTACCCCTGAGTACATGCTTACTCATTTCTAATCACGCACAATTACCTTTCGTTTTAGTTGGAGGTTGTATGAAGTCATACAGGAAGGCACATAGGGCTCGATTCCTCAGGGCAAGGCCTTCAGTGCCCACTGTGTGAACCCAGGGAGACCCTCGGCCTTAGCTGTGGGCATTGGGGGGAATCAGACCTTATTAAAGATGAATTTTTAAATTCATTCAGTAGAACAAACGCTCCTGGCCTCTGCTACGCTCTGATTTGTCCTGTGAGTTTTCTCCAGCAGTTGTCTCCTCTTTTATCTGTCCCCTCTGTCACAGCCCTCTTCCTCTTTTCCCAACTTCATAGCCTCTGTACCTGGCACGCAGTCACTCTAAACACTCCAGGCTTGTACCCCCTTGTCAGTTAGATGCCTTTCATTTTAGGTTGCCACCTGGTGCTAGGAAGTCTTCTTTCTCTAACTTGTAACCCTTTTTCTAGTAGAAGCTTTAAAGTTTATCATATTCATCAACATGAACTTGTCTCAGAGCCAAGAAATCCAATATGTATAATTTATATATTAATAACAAAGAGCGTTGGATTACCTGCCTTTCAGAAAGCCAGGCTCCTGAACAGCACCAATTTTGGAAAAGATGCATCCTCCAAAAAAAAAAAATTAGGCAAAAATGTTTTCTGTTGGTCGTTTGAACATCCCAAGGCCGAGCCAACATTACGGGTGTTCTTCCTTCTGAACTCTAATTCAGGAGGAAGATAAGGCCCTGCAGGTGAGGGGAGGACAGTAGCAATGAAAAAGGGTGGTGACATAACTGAACAGTATCTCTCTTTGGTGAATCTGTCAAAATCCTGCAGAACCGTGACAGGATCTTCCAGCTAATGAATCGAGCCCCCTGTGCACAACTGAACACCACATTGTGTTATTTTTGTTCCAGAATATTTTACAGTTTCTTTTCTTTTGTTTTGTCTTTTTATTTCAACAAAATGAAAATAGAGCTCGGAAGTAAGTTGTGTGAGCCGCTCCTTTCAACATTTGCAGAATTTTTCTACTGGCTGCATGCACCCAGCAGATCCTTGATTTGTGAATTTCAGTAGTCTGATTGCTGCTATGGAAATGTGATCCAAAATCATGATATTTTCCTGTGATAAGTGAAGTTCACAAGGAAGAAATCAACATATGTTCCTTATTCTTCTTTTCTGAGGGAAAAAACCATGTGATACACATCTGCCTGTCACCTTTTATTCTGGCAGCTGGGGCAGGCTTTTTCCAGCAGCTCTCCTGAAGTGCAGGTAGTGGAAGAAATAAACAAGACACGGTAGGGTAGGTTAAGTTCAGGAAGCGACAGGAATTTCACTCAAACAGCTACTCCATGTCTGCTTTCCAGATTAGTAGCAAAGAGAATGGCCAAAATTCCACTCTCAGTCACAGCAGACACATGAAAATCCAGGAGAAGTAAATTAGACTCCGGCTTGCCAGGGGCCTGTCCAACCTGCACTGCAGAATTTGGGACAGCTTCTGTATTCAGAGTGCTCCAGAGCCCAAACTTCAGTCATTTCCATCCCACCTCTACTATTGCTTTTACAAATTTGAAAACAAAACTTTATATAAGTCCTCATCATAGGCTGAGGCAAGGGGACTGCTTGAACCCAGGAGTGTGAGCCTGGCTGACACCACGGCCACAGTGATCTGGGCAACAAAGTGACACTCTGTCTCAAAAATCAAAAAATACAGGGTGGCCATAAAGTTTGTGTGCAATTTAAAATAGACAACATTCAATTATTTTAAGTTGCACATAAACTTTATGGCCACCCTATGTGTGTGTACATATATACATACATATCACACTCACAGCAAAAAGTAACATCAGTGGACAGTTGAAATACTGGGATTGAACTCCAGTCAGAGGCAGTTGCCTGTAGAAAGCTATGTGCTGAAATCTTCTCTTTTATGTATGAGAGGTAATATCAGGAGTCAGGCAATAAAGACAGAGTAGGACCAGTCAGAGACATTTTTCTTAAAAGAAAAATTATTTCTAAAAAGAAATAATTCTCTTTCTGTTTTAATATTACTGAAGGTCTTTCTTTTTTGAATGTCATTTTACAGCCATCTAGAACACCTTTACTGGTATGAATCCAGCACTTGAGAAACTTGTCCCTGTCTAACAGACTTCCTTTCCTACAAGAGGAAGTCCAATTAGGGCCACTGAGGATGGGACCCACGTCTGACATTGCTCTAGTACACTTGTGTGTGGCGACCCACAGCTGTTTAAGGGGTGGTATTTTGTTTATTCTTTTCTGTTTTTTTTTTTTTTATTATTGTTGGGGATTCATTGAGGGTACCATAAGCCAGGTTACACTGAGTGCAATTGTTAGGTAAATATTTTTAAAAGACACACATCAAGAATTTTAACTCTTATGAGTAGCGACAGAAACCTGCCTCAACCATATGCTGGATTTACATACAAGCTTATAAATTTCTTTCAGATAAGAACATATTCCCTCTCAATGGTAGCACAACAAGAAGCCAGTTAACTTTGTTCCAAACATTCGGATAAACACATAGTTGCAATGACGAGTTATAACCTTAAACTGTTTTAGAGTGTTAAAGATCATGTTGTAGGGAGGTGTCATCTAAACTCTTACTGGCAGAAGCAACTCTGTCTTTACTGTAGAGCAGATTTGGTGACATATCGGATATCCTAGTTTCCGAACAAATTCACTGAGCAATGTGAACACATGTTACCAAAAACTCCCTGGCAGTAAAATCGTGCCCGGTGAGTTTTAATACTGGAGAATACCTATTTTTCAATTTAAATTAAAGGTAATTACAATGTATAGAGAATACAGAGGTGAGCACAGGATTTTATTTCTTTTCTTTTTCATGAAGTAGCTCAGAGGGACCCACTTCTCTTTTGGAGCAAGGCTGAAGTTTTGGCTGAAAGAACAGTAAACTACTTTTCTCTTACTGGAAAATCTTAATTTCTTGCTATCCAGTAAGCACTGGATATCAAGGAATAGTAAGAGTCCTTATTCAGAAAGTGCTAACGAGGGGCCTTTTTTTGTTAATCAGTTACACACAGTGATCTTGGCAAGTAGATACTCTGTCCACCAGATGCTTTTGTTGTCCTCTGACTTTTATCTACGCAGAAAATTAAGGGAAATCTCAATGCTCTGGCCTCCCTTCAAATTTAATGGCAGTTGAAGATAAAAGTCAAGGGGCATACAGTGAAGAATAAGAGAATTATGTGTTTTCAGTTATCTTGCTGCTGGTTGAATAAAACTCTTGTTTTTGTTAATAATAAGAATCTCACTTATCACTGTGTTTTCATCAGGTTCAAATACCTAACCCAACCCATCTCAGACTAAACAGGGTCCTCCCTGTATCTAGGCACATAGGCATCGGAAGGCGCTCATTGCTCCGACCTTGACGAAACTGCAGTTGCTTTGCATTTTTCTTCCTATGTCTATTTGTCATGATACTGGGGCTTGAAGGAATGTTTTGGCTTCTTCTCATCTGGTGAAATCCTTATGAGCCTTTCTGAATTCAACTTTACCTGAGAAGTAGCTGTCCTGAGGACATCTCATCTCTTGCGCTCTCTTTTCCCCTTTCTTTTTTGTGGTGTTGGGGAAGCATGCTTCTCATTGTACCAGATACATAGCTGGTTTTGACTTTACCCCCAATATTCGAGGCATTATTCATGCAGTTATTTGCTCTTGTCAGTTTTGTGCATGCTCTTTGGAAGATGTAAGGTAGCCAGAAAAGGAAAGGAACCTTTCTGACTTCAGATTCTGTCTTCTAGATTAAGAAGTGTAAAAATGGAGCAGAGGAAACTGAATGACCAAGCAAATACCTTGGTGGACTTGGCCAAGGTAAGCCTGATGGTCAGCCTGTGCTTTTCTGTCTGTTGAGATTAACCACCCCACAATCACTAATCATTAATGCTTCAGGAGATGCCCAGTCCAAATCTAATTACATCAAGCCAACAAACCACCCCAAAATGATGGCCCAACTTACATTATTCAGTCCCCATCCTAGTTACAGTGTTTTGGAAGTACCGTAAGAAACAGAAGTGGAATGTGAGATAATACCTTGGGGAATTTTAATTGCAGAACAGAACCACCTTCTGGGTGTGCTTTGAGGTTCCTTCAATTTTTCTTTTAATGTATTTTAAGCACACACAGAAGACTATAAGGCCAATTGTTTTTTAAAAGATACCCCAAATTACACTCTAAAATGAAAATTGTCTTCCCATAGAAAGTGACCACTTTTTTATGGTTCTTTCTCCATTTCATCATTTAAAAATCATACTACTTTTTAAAAGATAGATCAACAATCCCAGAATTCTTCTATTACATTTATAAGATGTATCAGAGTGATTTTTTGCAAGTTCCTCTCCAAGTTAAATCCATCCTCAAAATATAAATATTTATCCAACAATCAAAACATTGCCTTCTCCAGAGCAAATTTTAAAGTATTAGAATAGCATTTATAGAAGTGTACACCCTTTGAACACAAATGTTTTGAAAGCGGCAACTCTCAGTTGGTCTGTACGAACTGTTTTATTTTCCCAAAGCCTCAAGTATAATCTATAAAAATTACCCAAAGTTAGCCTAGTCTTATTGAATACTATGTCTAAAATATTCATGTTAATAATGCATATGATATAAACGTTTTGAAGATAAATGAAATATTTAATTATTTACCTGAGGAGAGCATATGTCATGCATATAAACTGGGCAGCACCCATTTACAAGGTATGACGATGTCCTTGACCTTGACAGACACGGCTCTCATCATGAACAAAGCTGGCAGGCTCCTGTATTCCTCCTAAGTTAAATAATAAAAGAAATCAGATATTTGATGATCAAGTAAGACAGACGAATTTGAGATATGATGGGGGTAGGTAATTTTACTTAAGAGTACACATGTGGGGCAAGAGGCTGCTTCGTGCCAGTTAGTTTTTGCTGTCATCCTTAGTGCGACTGCAGGACTCAATCTGCTGTAGAGATTCAGTGTTTTCCAATGAATGGATGCTGTTCACGTATTCTCAAGACCAGGCAATAAATAATGCATGGGCGAACGGAAACGAGGTGCCTGAGTCTGAACAGAAACTCCCTCATTTAATCAGTTCATTTATCATATTTAAGAGGTGGTTAAACAGGGGAAGAATATAGATTATGAAGGGAAATGAGACAGAAGGAAGGAAGGCTTAGACAAAAGGGTCTTGGGCTTGGGAAAGGCTGCATTAACTAAGGTTAACATCCTGCCCTTCCCTCTGGCTCCAAGAGGGTCAGTGCTGAGGCCCTCTCTCCTGTGTGTTAGCACCCTTAGGAAATATACCTAGGAATAAGAGTTACCAATACCTTGTGATCAAGAAAATGAATTTTAAGATTCACTAGGACACCAGAATCATCTATTTCAGCCCCTTATCTCTGATTAAGCCCTAGCCAACAATGGTAAATTTAGTATTCCCCCTAGATTTTGTCCTGTCAATGGTTCTATGAGAAACCTATATAATTTGGAACATAGAATAACCAATGATATTTAGGAATTCATTGCTTTAAATTATGAGATTACTTGATCAAATTTCATTTATATTCTACCTTCAAAATTTCTACTGTATAGCAGTACCATCTGCATTATTATTCATTGTTCTTTAAATCTGTTTAAAAATTAGCCTTGCCCTAATTAATATTACATGTCAAAAAATGAATCTGATGTGGTAACTTTTGTAACAGCCATTAAAATACCTATGCAAGTATTAATTGAAAATCTTAGGATATTTAACTTAATATTTAATTTAATACATAAGTATTTATCTATCCTTAACATCACTGGGCATATACTAACATACATGCTTCTGCTACTGAACTGCTATGAACCCCTAAGATCTTACTTGTCTAAATCCCAGTATGGAGCAAGTCCACTGAGTCTGCCCGGCAAGGTTAAAGCCGTTCAGGTGGCTGACACCCCTCTTCCACAAGGTGCCACCCACAGGACATCAGCACCAAAGATCCTGGAGCTGAATAATTAAGCCTCTTGGCGTCTCCGTTTCTACAGTCTTCTCAATCCTGTTTTCCAGACCCAGAATATCATGTATGACATGATTTCTGACTTAAATGAGCGGAGTGAAGACTTCGAGAAGAGGATCGTGACCCTGGAAACAAAACTAGAGACTCTGATCGGGAGCATCCACGCCCTCCCTGGGCTCATAAGCCAGACCATCCGGCAGCAGCAGCGAGACTTCATCGAGGCTCAGATGGAGAGCTACGACAAGCACGTCCCCTACAACGCCGAGCGGTCCCGGTCCTCGTCCCGGAGGCGGCGGTCCTCCTCGACAGCGCCACCAACTTCATCAGAGAGTAGCTAGAAGAGAATAAGTTAACCACAAATAAGACTTTTTGCCATCATATGGTCAATATTTTAGCTTTTATTGTAAAGCCCCTATGGTTCTAATCAGCGTTATCCGGGTTCTGATGTCAGAATCCTGGGAACCTGAACACTAAGTTTTAGGCCAAAATGAGTGAAAACTCTTTTTTTTTTCTTTCAGATGCACAGGGAATGCACCTATTATTGCTATATAGATTGTTCCTCCTGTAATTTCACTAACTTTTTATTCATGCACTTCAAACAAACTTTACTACTACATTATATGATATATAATAAAAAAGTTAATTTCTGCACAGACTTGTTTGGTCATTTTAATGTCATAATCATTTGGCCCAGCATAGCTTACTGTCCTTTTTGACTTACAGTGTCTCATTCTTTCTTCAGTTTGTTTTCAAAATGTGGAAGTGAGGGTGTTATATCAGAACATGTGCAAACAAAGGGAACAGATGTGTTCAAGAATTGCTTTATTCCCAGTTGACCAGGAAATTTACATGAGGAAAGTGTCCGGTTAAACCCCTGTCTCTGAAAAGATGTTACAGAATTTTAGGTCTACACTGGTAAAAGAGGAATGACGCAGAACTGGGTTTGGAACTTGGCTCTGCTAGGTACTAACTGTATGCACTTGAACAGCAGTAAGCCTTCTGAGCCACGTTTTCTTCATTAATAAAATAATTATAAAAATGGAGTTACCAATGGGGCTCTGAAAAGCCTGGCATCGATGCCCTCAAATCATGGGAGTTATTTTTTATCACTGTTTCTAGCATGAATCAACAAATATTAAATACCCCCACAATCTGCCTAGCCTGTAACTTTTAGCACCTAACAATATCAATTATAAATTCTCTTCCTTATCTGTCTGGTTCATTCTTAAAGCAATTTGCTGGACTCTGACAACCATACTTGTTTCCTTAGCCCTGCTTTTTATTTAACGTGACCTAGAACATCTATAGGCGAGTGCCTTTGGTCTTTGTGCTGTCTGCTGCTTGTCATCCCCTTATATCTGTTCATAAATATGATCCAGGAATGGGGAGGGTGCTTGGTTACAGAAGTGCTGGAAGGTTACCAAGGAGATGGACCCAGACGCCCAATTCCTTTTCCAAATCCATCCCCATAGGTCCCGAGCCTTCACCTACTTCTCCCCATCTGTGTAACAAGCAGTGATGTCATTTGTACGTTTCAAATGAATTGTCAAGTTAACCCACTAAGAAAACATTACAAACAGATCATTTGACAAATAAAACCCCAGGGGCTGGTTGAGACTTGGAGGACTCGGGAACAAGGAGTGCTCCAGGAGAACCTTCTCTCCATCCCACACTCACCATTGCTAGTTCCCAACGAACATCCTGTTCAATCAGACGAGGGAAAGAACAATGGAGGCCCTCTCAGGCTGCTTCCAAGGACTTCTGTTAACTACAGCATGAGTCAGGGAACCCAGGAACAGAAAACATAGCTTATTGTTTCCCAGGTATTTTTAGACAGATTTATTTTCTCCTATAAAATGCCCTATTCTGTAGTTTTAGGTTTCCCGTGCCCTGGTGTCCATGCTCCCGGATGGTAGAGCGTGTGGCCGTGGGGGCAGCTACCTGGTAAATAGAAATTCTAGGGGCCGTGCACCTTGGCAGTGTCAGAACCCTAGTACATGCTCACTCAGCTTCTGGTTGAGCTGAAAGTTAAGTTTCAAGAGCCAGTGGTCAGCAGACCACCAAGCAGAAAGCTGAACAAAAGAGACTCCTTCTGTCCAGTTCTCTCCCTCAGGTAGTAACTCGAAAGCAGCCCTCATCTCCCTCCATTCCCCAATCTCTCACTGTTCTGCTAGAGACAACTCTCATTCAAACATATTTTGTTGTTGTTGTTGTTGTTGGAGTTGTCATTGTTGTTCAGCTGGCCCTGTTGGGGTTCAAACCCGCCACCCTCAGTGTATGTGGCTGGCACCTTAACCACTCATTCAAACTTCAAACGTTTAAACAATCCTGTGTTTATTTCCATTTTACAGGTTTGGATGCTAAGTGTGTATCTAATGATTTCTAAACTGAGTTAAAGGAACTGAGTTTCTTCCTCGTAAACTTAATTATCAATTTCACTGGGGTCTCCTACACCACCACACTCCCAAAAAATAGGAAGCCTGTAAGCCAGGTAATAATTCTTATCGGTCAATCCTGTCATTTAAAAAAATACTTGAGGCAGTGAAAATCCAGGGCCCTCTGCCAAGGTAAATGAATAAACAGATTGGAGGACTCTGAATTCTTTCAACTCAAAGGGAAAGGGCTGGTGCCCTGCAGGATATTTTGTGGCGTGAGTCACAGAAGAATCTGATCACAGAACTCGGGATTGCCACCCCCATTCTGAGGTGATGCCACCTGTTACCTCAGTTGAAGTAGAGCCAGGGAATGCACACACCCGGTACCCCAGGCCCAGCACCTCACCTGCTGAAGAGACCGTGGCCATCAGCCCTCCTCAGCTGGTGATAAGGGATGATGTCAGTACTAAAACACAGAACTCCAAACTCTCCACTGTAAAGGAAGAATCAAAGTGGCTTTAAGTAATAAAACATTTCATAGAATAAATACCAGAAAACCTTCTGGATGTAATATTCTAAGGCTACACTATTCTGTCTAAAACCCCACGTGTTCACTGTGCCACCTCCCTTCCCCACAGGGTGGGCTGGAGTAGACACGTGCTCTCGCTCTGAGTTCTGCATATAGACGTGCGTGTGTGCGATGCCGAGTTGTACGGGAACGGGCTCTCCCCTGTCTCATTTCCTCCCACTTTCGTCTTAGTGCTTAGAATTGGCAATGTTAGGCTGAACATTCAGATGTTTCTGGCTTGGGGAATACAGGTCCAAAATTAACCTCTCTTCCTGAAGGATAAAATGACAGTACCTGAAAGATGAAACTAACAATAAACAGAAAAAAGGCATGTAAGTGAATTGATATTTTATTTTTGAGATTCCAGAGTGAAAATAAACTTTATAAGGAGTACTGGCATTTCTAAATGTGAGTGCAAAAGTGAGGTTTTCACTTTCTCTCTGAAAACCAAATTAAGTACCATTGGTGTGTGTTGTAAAACATATTTTCAGGGAGTTGGAGGATTATAAATCACCTTGACAGAGAATATTGGTGGCAAGGATCTGAACGCAGGTTGCTGTAGCAGAAAAAAGGGAGATGAACATTTTCTAGTGATTGGGAAACAGCCAAAGTAGGGAATCCTTCCTATCTTCCTGAGATTCCTGACCACGCTTTTAGAAAGAGGTATATTACGGGCATACTTCTTCTTTATAAATAACAGAGAGGACTTGAACAATTGGTAGAAAGGAGAACACTCCTTTAAAAATTTACAAGATTGCCGGGCGTAGTGGCTCACACCCTTAATACCAACACTTGGGAGGCCGAGGTGGTTGGATTGCCTGAGCTCACAAGTTCGAGACCAGCCTGAACCAGAGTGAGATCCCATGGCTAAAAAATAGCCGGGCACTGTTGTGGGCACCTGTAGTCCCAGCTACTTGGGAGGGTGAGCAAGAGGATCACTTGAACCTAAGAGTTTGAGGTTGCTGGGAGCTAAGATGCCACAGCACTCTACCAAGGGTGACCAAGGGAGACTCTGCCTCAAAAAAAAAAAAAAAAGGTAGAAGATTGATTTTTTAGAGGGAAAAACTCTGCAAAGGCATTGAATGGAAAACTTATTTATATATGAAGGAGAATAATGGTAATCACGTGTTTTTGTTCTTGACTTTTGATAATTAGACAACTGTAAGTAAAAATGAATTTGGAAGGACACGAAATAGCAAGAAAGGATAAAAAATGAGAAAACACAAAGCAGGAAGAGGAAACACAGCAGCCTGACAAGGAGTCATGATGTGATTGAACTTGCACTCTTGAAAGGTAAAAAATACAGGCTTGGGTTTAAAAAAAACTGTATGTATATATTAAAGAGACAAAATAAAATGATACCACAAATTAAAATTCAAATAACGGGAGAGAATTCAGGCTGCTGCAAACAAAAAATGGTGTCAATACACACTGTAGATTAATGGAATTCAAGAAAAAGATACGATGTCATAAAAATAAGGCCTTGTTAATTGATAAAAAAGTTACATTTATACTGAAAACAAAGTTGTATGAATTGTCTGCACTAAACAGCAAAGCATATAAATTAAAACTCTCAGAAGTTAAAACTCTCAATTGTGGGAGACTTAAAGCAAACCTTAATTGTGGGAGACTTTAAGACCTTTGTAGTCCGTATAGGTCAAATAGATCAAAAATTACTAAAACTTTTTCAAGAAAAAGATTGCCAAAATTGGTCTATGAACTAGTAGAAATATGATAACCATAAAAGAAATAGAAATGTAATCCAAAATATAACAACCCCCAAAGCACTCAGATCAGTCGCCTTGAAGAAATAGATAATTTGCATCTTTCATAAACTCTCCCTGAGAATTAAAATAACATGACATTAACCAACTTATTTCACTAGGACGAAGACCCTAAAATAACAACCAGGCAAGGAAAACTTAAAAAGAGGAAGCTGCAGGTCAACTGACAGATGAATTTACATGTAAAAATCCTCAATTTCATATTAGGAAACAGCATCCAAAAGTATATTAAAAGAATAACGCATCATGAAAGTTTAATCAGGCTTTTAAAAATACTAAAATCACAACATAAAACAGAGTAAGGACAATCAATCACGTAATTGCTCAGTCCCTGCTAAAGACACATCTGATAACATTCAACTCAATCTTGATTTCATAAAGTCTATCTGCCAGCTCCTAAGTAACAGTGAAACACCAGACAGGGAAATGACACCAGTATCATCACTACTATTCAGCCCTGTGCCAGAGGCCCACGAGTGCAACTCCACGCTGTTAAACTACATGCCATGTGCTGCCTTGGCACATCAGATCCAAGGACAACACACGCACATACGTGCACACATAATTGAGGTGGACTTTTTGTTATTGGCAGCACAGCAGACCTTCTTTACACAAGAAAGAAAAAGCAAAAGTTACAGAGGAAAAAATGTAAATATTTGCTTCAGGCAAATAGGAACTCTGGTATCAAGTAAAAAGGACAGGAAAAATATTCACAATAATATATGTAAGAAAGCATTTCTATTTAGAATATGTACGTAAGATAGTAGAGTGCATATATAGATATATCTCTCCACACAGATCATACATATATATAGCCTATTTATAAATAAAGACAAAAATCTGGTAGAAAAATAGCGAAGTATTTTTACAGACAACTCACAACTTAATATAAACAGGCAATAGGCAATGCCTGTAGCTCAGCGGGTAAGGCACCGGCCACATACACAGAGGCTGGCCGGTTCAAACCCAGCCCGGACCTGCTAAACAACAATGACAAGTGCAACAAGAAAATAGCCAGGTGTTGTGGTGGGCGCCTGTAGTCCCAGTTATTTGGGAGACTGAGGCAAGAGGATCACTTAAGCCCAAAAGTTCGCAGTTGTTATGAACTGCGATGCCATGGCACGCTACCCAGGGTGACACCTTGAGACCTTGTCTCAAAAAAAAAAATACATATATATATATTTTTTGAGACAAAAAAAGTATGTGTGTGTATATATATATACACACACACACATATATAGGTAATAAACATATGAAGCATGCAAACCTATTGATAACCAGGGAGCTGCACAGTACATCAATAATAATGTATTATCTTTCCCTAGTAGATGGACCAAATGCCAACAGCGTAAAACATGTTGGTGTGGAATAGATACGGGGAAATAGATCTGTCATATACTACCGCTCTGAATAGTCACAAATGGATTCAGAGCTATCTGGAACCACCTATTAAGGTTTTAAATGTATATACCTGCTCTGGGCAACTCTTCAAAGTCCTTTCTAAGCCAAATAAATAGAAAGAGACATAGATACATGGATAAAGAAAGAAAAATAATAGTACTTCCGTTTTACGAGAGAAAGACAAAGCCTACAAAAACTCTTGTTAGCAAGTGACCCAAGGTCTGTATCTTCTGCTGCCAGAAGATCAATTTCTATATGCCAACAAATGGAGCTACAAACACCCTCATTGTGGAAGGAAATAAAAGCATCAGAACATCTGTCTATTGGGGGCACTTGCATAGATGAACAGAGAAGTGGAACCTCGGACATACAGACACTTGGACCAAGCACAGTGGTTTTCTGCTGCCACGTTAGTCCATATCCAAAGCACTGGTAATAACAGCCCATATTTTCAAGCCTCTGTCAAGTATTTCTCTCATCGCCCCAAGCAAGAGGAATCTATGCTTTCAGCCCAGTGCTTGCCAAGGTTCTTACGTATCACGTGCAAGGAAACTCAGAAACATGTCTCCTGATCCACTCTCTTTACAAAAGTTTTATATAGTCATAAATCCAGCAATGGGAATTTCATGTGAGGAATTATTATATGAGCCAAATTTTCCCTGCCATCTCAGTCCACAGTATAAGATGCTGAGAACATGAACATGTATTTCAAGCAAGGGGAAGGGAGGAAGCAGATAGATTTTGTTTTGTATTGTTTTTCTCTGGTAAAAAGCCACACAATCCCACAACTCAGTCTCCACATTAGTGACACCAACACCTGTAGCCACACTGGGATGTCTAGAAGCTTTCACTGTGTCTGTGCTTTAATCTTTTAAAAAGTTTTAGATATTCATAAGTAGGGAATAAATTGGTATAAACACACAATTTAGCAACTTTAAAGTATTTGGAGGATCTGATGTTTCTCACCTAGAAACATCCTTAAATAACATCCATAGTAAGCTCGGCGCCTAGATTACAGTGGTACGGTGCTGGCCACATACACTCAGGCTGGCAGGTTCAAACCCAGCCCAGGCCAGCTAAACAACAATGACAACTGCAACAACAACAACAAAAAATAGCCGGGCATTGTGGTGGGCGCCTGTAGTCCCAGCTACTTAGGAGACTGAAGCAAGAGAATTGCTTAACCCCAAGAGTTTGAGGTTGCTGTGAGCTGTGATGCCCCAGCACTCCACTGAGGGCCACACAGTGAGACTCTTTGTCTCAAAAAAAAAAAAAAAAAAAAAAAAAATAGACATTGTTAGTAGTGACTACATTGCAGAGTTTAACTAAGATTAGTCATAGAGCAAAGAGGCCCACTGACATGTACTGGAAGTATTAGATAAGACATTTAGACAAGGCCAGTAGTGGAATGAGAGAGAAGGAAAAGGAAAACTATCATCTATTTCCAACTATTATCGAATATCTGGAAAACCCCATAGAAAATATGTAGCCTAAACCTTTGACTATTAAAAATGACAGCAGTGGTATAATTTTATCATCATTTATGATGTTTCTTTAATGCGTATTTGATTTTTCCTAGCTGTATAGTTTTCATTGTATTTAATTTATAAATCTGATTTAGTTTTATATTTGTAAAAAAAATAAGCATGAAAAATTTCTCTCTAATCTTATTTGTATACATATGCAGATATAGCATTAAGAGAATCATTTAAAACTGAAAATAGTTTAAAAATCCAATCCTTGCTCAAGTTTGAGAAATGCTGTCATCAACCCTCAGCATAGCACAATTCTTATCGTGGAACACTCCTGTGTCGTATCACAAAGAAGTCGTATCGTAAACCAAAATAGTTTTTTATTATTGAAAACAAATGTTTCAGTTTATCCACAGATTGGTTCTTATTCATGGCACATACCTATTTTGTATAACATATATCATTTAGTCCAAGAGATAAACCTGAAATATAAGCATTACTGGATTCCTTTGATAGCCTGGAAAACATGCTGAGGAGGGCTGAGGGCACCCAGCATCCCTCGCTGATAAGTGACCTGAGCAGGGTCAAGTCCAGCTCATTCTAAAGACCCTTTATTCAACAGCCATGCTGTATATTCTTGACTCAAATTTGTAATAATTTGAGCCTTACATTTTTCCCGGTCTGCTGCAAATCTCCTCCCTATTTTGCACATTCCACTGTCCTCCCACTCCAGATGCTCTGCTCAAGCCCCAGACTGAGGATGCTTTGAAAGCCTGCCCCTAGAATCAACCACAGATTCTTTGCATAGCTCAGAACTTTCCTGGTATTTCGCGAGTTTGTGTGTCCAAGTGGTAAACTCTATCTTTCTCCAGTTTGATAACATTTTTCCCTTGGATAACTTCAGAGCCCAAGCTACTTTCTTTCAGAAATCCTTCTCCAGTTTTCTAGTCCTCTCATGAGGACAAGTGTACGAGCCAGCCTTGTCTTTCCTGGCCGCAGCGTGCTCTGACGCCACCTTCCATGGTTCTGACACCACCTTCCATGGCTCTGCAGCCACAGTAAGTATCATTGAGCCCTTTCTTAAATTTTCACAGATTGTTTTGCAATAATTTCCCACTCAACCACTAGCAGATGTTATTTACTTTGATGTGAATAGAAAATTAAAACCTCTACTCTATGCTTTTAGAGTAGTAATTCAGAGGGTTTTTGGATTGCCAACTATAAAAGTTCGGCAATCCCCTTCCTACCACAGATGCAGAGACTTAGGCTCTCAGCTATGTCACTCCTTTCAGACTCCCAGGCCCTTATGCCAAGTCTAACTCATCATGCCCAATACTTTCTGGAAATTTCTTTTCCAGAGGCTCTGCAGGTTAATTTTTACAATTTAGTTTCTTCATAGCCTCTTCAACCCCTTTGGTGGGTAGATTTAAATAGATCAACCCTCAGCACAGACAAAATTCAAGTTCCTTTCCCAGGCGTGAATATTGATTAACCAAACACATCCTAGATGTATTAAATCCAGTCCTGATAGATCTTGTTACTTACATGTTACTTACACGTTACTCGTGGCCTGCCACAATTTTACCTCGAATATTCCCCCTCACGTTATCTTGCTTTAATGTATTTCCTAAAATTTCCTCCTTGTCTTCTAATCCTGCTATTATAATCCTACCTCTCCTCTGGGGCTAAGTTCAAATGCTACTTCATCTATAGCCTTCTCTCCTAATTCCAGCTGAAAATGAAGGCTCCTTCCTCTGGGCTCCCAGACCCCTTGAGTGCTTAACACACTGGGCTTCTGCTTCTTTGAGAATATACACAACCTCTCACGCACGCAGAGAACAAGGTCACGTTTGTCCGGGCATCCCTCGACCATTCACAGCACATTAGATTATATATGTCATAAGCCCATGAATGTTTGTTAATTGGATAGAAATGTATTGCCTTGAAGTTAATGTCCTAGCAAAGACCAACAACTCTGATGAGAAGAAAAACATGGTCTTTTATCAGCCCTTGTTCTGAGGTCCCAGTGTTCTGGGTGGCATCTTGAATAGTCAGCTGATCTTCATGTAGAGAGTTTGATCTGGAGCTCCTGCAGCTTGGAGCCTACCAGGCTGAGCCACACCGTGCACAAGCTCCAGAGATATTTGCTTTCAAACACTTAACATTTGCTCTGTGTTACCCTTTTATTAGGAAGATTAAAATTGAAAGGGAAGCAAGTGAGGCAGGGCTTTCTTCTTTTCTTTCTGCAAGAACAGCTTGTTTCCATGACATTTATACAGTGAGCTTTTTCTAAATGACAAGCAGATTGTTAGAAGATGTTATTTTCTGTCTCTTTGCTTTGGATCTTCACTTGGTGGGTGTAATGTAAGAGAGACAGCCTTACCCAGAGGGTGACTGTCAGGTGTACAGATTCCAGAAGGGATCAGGTAGGGGTTTGTCAAATACTATGTGGGAGGAGGCGGTTGCAGCCACGGAGCAGGTTCCAGCTAGAAGTTGTAAGATGTATTAGCATTATTTTTGTCATGAAATAATATTTCTGCAGATATAAATGTCTGCTCTTTTTTATTTTGTCTCTTAGTGAAGAAAATTGGATGCTCACAAAGGAAGCCATCCGTGGTGGCAGTAGAAGGCCTTGAGTGCCCAGACTCAGATGAAATGACTTGAGTTTAGACTTGGGTCAGGGTCTGTCCTGTACAGAAGAGAAGCGAGCCTCAGAGGGATCCAGCCCCATGTCTGCTCACTCGGACCACTAATCACAGGGCTGCAACAACAGAACATGAGAGTGCCGGGCTCTCTGCTCCATGAGGGCTCACTGTCACATCCCATCTGCCCATCTTGAACTGACTACACATTGCTTTCACCCACGCTATTGCTCTGAACGACCTCCAAGGAGACTGGCTTCATTCTACTTAGAATTCTCTCCTTTGCCCATGCTCTTCCTCCCTCTTCATTCTTACTTTCTTGGTTTAGGCCTCATCGGCACCCGTGTGAGACGTGCCTTACGTCTTTGAGCTTTCAGCATGCAACCACCCTGACTGCTCTTCCAAGGGTGACAGTTTACCCTACAAACCAAAGCTAATGACGTCATTCCACCTAAGGAAAGAACTCAATTGCGTCCTTACTGCCTACAAGATATATACCAACCTCCTTACACCAACACAGAAAGCCCTTCACATTTAATTCCAAACATCCTTTCTCCCTTTGCTGCACACTAACTGCACTGCTGCCAGAATATTCCACCCCCAAGTAACTTATCCTGGATTTCTCTCTTCCTTAACACTAACCATGAAGCTACAACTATGAGACATTGAAAGCAAAAGCCTAGTCTATGTACAGATTTTTGTTTTGGTCAGAAGAGTCTTTAGAAAATTTTCAGCTTGAATTGCTTTAAAGAGGCACCTACGTTATTCTGCCAACCTCCTCCACTTTGCACGTTTAATATTTGTCTACCCTCGAGGGCATTTGAATTTATGCCTCCTCAACAGGAACTTCATTTCCTTCTGGGTGATTATGACACAGGGCTGGACAGGAACCCCCATTTTCAGGGCCTGGGTGAGCTCAGAAATCAGCCTCATCACAGACCCCCATATGTAGGCACAAATAAGCTCTTTCTAGGCTGCATTCAAAAAAGTTAGCCTGATGTGTATTTCATCTGAGCAAGTCCTCTTGAGGTAAGGAGCACACACCCTAATGCCTCGCCAGAAGCAAGAAGTGCAAGGACCTTATTCATTCCCTAAGCTTTGGCTTATTTTCTGCCTAGAGGCCCTTGGCCAATTGTGACATGTTCCAGAATTACAGGTCCCCAAACTTCCCTGCCTGCAGGATATGAAAGGCAGTATATAAATCCTTAGACAGAAAGCCCACATGGACTGCCCACTTGGTCTCCCAATTCATTACCAGAGGTTCTGTTCCCCTCCTTTCTCTTATCTATTTATCATTCAATAAACTGTTCTTTCACTTGCTTGCATGGACAGTGGTTTCATTCTTCAAACCCGGAGACCAAGGACCTGACACAGAGAGAAATTCTGGATAAGTACATCATCACCTTTCATGATCTAGAACAGGGGTCCTCAAACTACGGCCCACAGGCCATATGCGGCAGTGTGATTGTATTTGTTCCTGTTTTGTTTTTTTACTTCAAAATAACATATGTGCAGTGTGCATAGGAATTTGTTCACAGTTTGTTTTTTTTTTAAACTATACTCCGGCCCACCAACGGTATGAGGGACAGTGAACTGGCCCCCTGTTTAAAAAGTCTGAGGACCCCTGATCTAGAACATACATCACCACCAATTCAAAGCACGTCATGGAGTACTCAGAAGAAGGTGTTACTACAGTTGCTGGTCTCTCACACTCTCTTCATATATTGTAGGTGTACAATAGTGTTGATAAAACTATTATAATTATGTTTATAATATGTCCCACTATGCCACCATATTGCCAGCTTCCTCAGAAGTCAATCTTAAAAATTTCTATAAGCACACCATCCGAGTGCTGGGCAAAACTTTATTGGATAAACCATCACTATTTTACAGATAAACAAAGCAGGTTTCAAGTTAGTTAATATTATGCAATAGCACAGACCTTATTAGGAGCAATACTACAGGTTGAGCCCTGCTTGTCTAACTCCAAGACCAAGCTTTTCATGGGGCCCCACACTCCCAGAGCCTCCAAAGCAGAAGAGCCATTGTTCCTTTGTTCTAGTTCACCATCTCCACTGGTGTAGCTGGGTCCTTATATCACACAGCTATCACACCAAAACACCAGTGAACTCCATGTGATATTCATGGTGAGAAAATAGCAATCAAATATGAGTATCTCTTCCCTCCAAGGAGGATCCCATTAACAGTTTAGCTGTGGGGCCACTGTTGTACTCCCAACGTTCTTGGATGGTTCTAACAAAAGAACTAGGAGCCCTCGGAAGAGAAAAGATTCAGGAGCAAAGAAGTGAAAAGATGTGAAGGGAAAGAGGAAAGAAAAGCCACTTGTCAGGAGGCTTAGAGAGTAGCATGGCTGAAGGGAATTTTAAAGGCGTTTTGTTGTATGTTGTGCTGTTTAATTTTCTGCCTTACCCCTTCTCTGAAGAAAGACTTACTGTAAAGGACTCTATGAATCCTGGAAGACTTAAGAGTCAGGGTTGTGTTTATTTACATTGTGCTTATATATCACAGTCTTGTTTTGTGTAAAGTAATGGCACAATTTCTCAGCACCAAGATAATTAAATGAGGAAAGGATAATTTTTCAACAAATGGGGTTGAACAATTAAATATCTCTATTTTTAAAAAAGTAACACTGACCCTTACCTCACACCATTTATAATAATCAAGCAGGTATTGGTCATATACCCAACTATAAAAAATAAAACACTGAAGTTTCTAAAAGAAAATATAAAATCTTTCTGACTTTCAAACAGGCAAAGATTTCACAGACAGGACATGAAAGACATGAACTATAAAGTTTTTTTTTTTTGTTTTTTTATTCTTGGGGATTCATTGAGGGTACAATAAGCCAGGTTACACTGATTGCAATTGTTAGGTAAAGTCCCTCTTGCAATCATGTTGTGCCCCCATAAAGTGTGACACACACCAAGGCCCCACCCCGCTCCCTCCATCCCTCTTTCTGCTTCCCCCCCATAACCTTAATTGTCATTAATTGTCCTCATATCAAAATTGAGTACATAGGATTCATGCTTCTCCATTCTTGTGATGCTTTACTAAGAATAATGACTTCCACATCCATCCAGGTTAATACGAAGGAAGTAAAGTCTCCATTTTTTTTAATAGCTGAATAGTATTCCGTGGTATACATATACCACAGCTTGTTAATCCATTCCTGGGTTGGTGGGCATTTAGGCTCTTTCCACATTTTAGCAATTGTAAATTGAGCTGCAATAAACAGTCTAGTACAAGTGTCCTTATGATAAAAGGATTTTTTTCCTTCTGGGTAGATGCCCAGTAATGGGATTGCAGGATCAAATGGGAGGTCTAGCTTGAGTGCTTTGAGGTTTCTCCATACTTCCTTCCAGAAAGGTGGTACTAGTTTGCAGTCCCACCAGCAGTGTAAAAGTGTTCCCTTCTCTCCACATCCACGCCAGCATCTGCAGTTTTGAGATTTTGTGATGTGGGCCATTCTCACTGGGGTTAGATGATATCTCAGGGTTGTTTTGATTTGCATTTCTCTAATATATAGAGATGATGAACATTTTTTCATGTGTTTGTTAGCCATTCGTCTGTCATCTTTAGAGAAAGTTCTATTCATGTCTCTTGCCCATTGATATATGGGATTGTTGGCTTTTTACATGTGGATTAATTTGAGTTCTCTATAGATTCTAGTTATCAAGCTTTGTCTGAAAATATGCAAATATCCTTTCCCATTGTGTAGGTTGTCTCTTTGCTTTGGTTATTGTCTCCTTAGCTGTACAGAAGCTTTTCAGTTTAATGAAGTCCCATTTGTTTATTTTTGTTGTTGTTGCAATTGCCATGGCAGTCTTCTTCATGAAGTCTTTCCCCAGGCCAATATCTTCCAGTGTTTTTCCTATGCTTTCTTGGAGGATTTTTATTGTTTCATGCCTTAAATTTAAGTCCTTTATCCATCTTGAATCAATTTTTGTGAGTGGGGAAAGGTGTGGGTCCAGTTTCAGTCTTTTACATGTAGACATCCAGTTCTCCCAACACCATTTATTGAATAGGGGGTCTTTCCCCCAAGGTATGTTCTTGTTTGGTTTTTCGAAGATTAAGTGGTTGTAAGATGTTAGTTTCATTTCTTGGTTTTCAATTCGATTCCAAGTATCTATGTCTATGTCTCTGTTTTTGTGCCAGTACCATGCTGTCTTGAGCACTATGGCTTTGTAGTACAGACTAAAATCTGGTATGCTGATGCCCCCAGCTTTATTTTTGTTACTAAGAACTGCCTTAGCTATACAGGGTTTTTTCCGGTTCCATACAAAATGCAGAATCATTTTCTCCAAATCTTGAAAGTACAATGTTGGTATTTTGATAGGAATGGCATTGAATAGGTAGATTGCTTTGGGAAGTATAGACATTTTAACAATGTTGATTCTTCTCGTCCATGAGCATGGTATGTTCTTCCATTTGTTAATATCCTCTGCTATTTCCCTTCTGAGGATTTCATAGTTTTCTTTATAGGTCCTTCACATCCTTCGTTAGGTATTTTCCTAAGTATTTCATTTTCCTTGAAACTATGGTGAAGGGAGTTGTGTCCTTAATTAGCTTCTCATCTTGACTGTTATTGGCGTATACAAAGGCTACTGAATTGTGGACATTGATTTTATATCCTGAAACATTACTGTATTTTTTGATGACTTCTAGGAGTCTTGTGGTTGAGTCTTTGGGGTTCTCTAAGTATAAGATCATGTCATCAGCAAAGAGGGAGAGTTTGACCTCCTCTGCTCCCATATGGATTCCCTTTATTTCCTTGTCTTGCCTTGGCTAGAACTTCCAGCACTATGTTGAATAGTAAAGGTGACAGAGGACAACCTTGTCTGGTTCCAGTTCTAAGAGGAAAAGCTTTCAGTTTTACTCCATTCAGTAAAATATTGGCTGTGGGTTTGTCCTAGATAGCTTCAATCAGTTTTAGAAATGTGCCACCTATGCCTATACTCTTCAGTGTTCTAATTAGAAAAGGATGCTGGATTTTATCAAATGCTTTTTCTGCATCTATTGAGAGGATCATGTGATCTTTATTTTTGCCTCTGTTTCTATGGTGGATAACGTTTATGGACTTGCGTATGTTAAACCAGCCTTGCATCCCTGGGATGAAGCCTAATTGATCATGATGAATGACTTCTTTGATGATAAGCTATAATCTATTGGCTAGGATTTTGTTGAGAATTTTTTCATCTATATTCATGAGTGAGATTGGTCTGAAATTCTCCTTTTCGTTTGGGTCTTTTCCTAGTTTTGGTATCAGGTTGATGTTTGCTTCATAGAATGTGCTGGGGAACATTCCTTCTTCCTCAATTTTTTGTAATAATTTCTGCAGTACAGGAATAAACTGTTCCTTGAAAGTTTGATAGAATTCTGGAGTGAAGCCATCTGGACCAGGGCATTTTTTGGTTGGAAAATTTTTTATTGTTTCTTTGATCTCAGTGCTTGAAATTGGTCTGTTCAGGAGCTCTATTTCTTCCTGGCTGAGTCTAGGGAGAGGGTGTGATTCCAAATATTGATCCATTTCTTTCACATTGTCAAAGTTCTGGGCATAGAATTTCTGGTAGTATTCAGAGATGATCTCTTGTATCTCTGTGGGATCAGTTGTTATTTCCCCATTATCATTTCTGATTGAAGTTACTAGAGATTTTACTTTTCTATTCCTCGTTAGTCTGGCCAATGGTTTATCTATTTTATTTATTTTTTCAAAAAACCAACTCCTTGTTTCATTAATTTTCTGAATGATTCTTTTGTTTTCAATCTCATTGATCTCTGATTTGATTTTGGATATTGCTTTTCTTCTACTGAGTTTAGGCTTAGATTGTTCTTCTTTTTCCAATTCCATAAGGTCTCTTGTGAGATTGTTGATGCACTCTCTTTCCATTTTTCGAATGTAGACATCTAAAGCGATGAATTTTCCTCTCAAAACTGCTTTTGCAGTATCCCACAGGTTTTGGTAGCTTGTGTCTTCATTGTTGTTATGCTCAAGGAAGTTAATGATTTCCTGTTTTATTTCTTCCTGCACCCATCTGTTATTCAACAAAAGATTGTTTAATTTCCATGCCTTTGGGTGGGGTCGAGCGTTTTCGTTAGAGTTGAGTTCCACCTTTAGTGCCTTATGGTCTGAGAAGATACAAGGTAAAATTTCAATTCTTTTGATTCTGTTGATATTTGTTTTGTGTCCCAGGATATGATCAATTTTGGAGAATGTTCCATGGGGTGATGAGAACAATGTATATTCTTTATCTTTGGGGTGTAGTGTTCTATATGCGTTTATCAAGCACAGTTGTTCTAGGGTCTCATTTAAATCTCTTATATCTTTGTTTAATTTCTGTTTAGAGGATCTCTCCAGCTCTGTAAGAGGAGTGTTAAAGTCCCCTGTTATTATGGTATTATCAGATATCATATTGCTCAGACTGAGTAAGGTCTGTTTCAAGAATCTGGGTGCATTTAAATTGGGTACATAGATATTTAGAATTGAAATGTCTTCTTGTTGTATTTTTCCCTTGACCAATATAAAGTGACCATCTTTGTCTTTTTTGACTTTAGTTGCTTTAAATCCACATGTATCTGAAAATAAGATTGCAACTCCTCTTTTCTTCTGAATTCCATTTGCCTGAAAAATTGTCTTCCAACCCTTGACTCGGAGCTTTAATTTGTCTTTTGAAGCCAGGTGTGTTTCTTGCAGACAGCAAATGGATGGCTTGTGTTTTTTAATCCAGTCAACCAATCTATGTCTCTTCAGTGGGGAATTCAAGCCATTAACATTTACTGAGATAATTGATAAGTGTGGTAGTATTCTATTCGTCTTATTTGGTGAGAGTCCATTGCTTAGTTTTATCTTTTGCATCAGTGTGGAGGTTTGGTTCTGTCCATTAATTTCTGAGTTCTTACTTTGCTGCTGATCCATTAGTGTGCAGAACAGGTTGAAGTATTTCCTGTAGAGCTGGTCTTGTTGTGGCGAATTTCCTCAATGTTTGTATATCCGTAAATGATTTGATTTCTCCGTCAATTTTGAAGCTTAGCTTAGCAGGGTACAGAATTCTGGGCTGGAAATTGTTCTGTTTAAGTAGATTAGAGGTAGATGACTATTGTCTTCTTGCTTGGAAAGTTTCATTAGAGAAGTCTACGGTCACTCTGATGGATTTGCCTCTGTAGGTCAATTGCCGCTTACCCCTGGCAGCGTGCAGAATCTTTTCTTTTGTCTTGACTTTGGACAGGTTCATCACAATGTGTCTTGGAGAAGCTCGGTTAGAGTTGAGGCAACCTGGGGTCCGATAGCCCTCTGAAAGCAGTGTGTCAGTATCTTTGGTGATATTTGGGAAATTTTCTTTTATAATATTCTCTAGTATGGCTTCCATTCCTCTGGGGCATTCTTCTTGCCCTTCTGAAATTCCTATAACTCGTATGTTGGTACGCTTCATAAAGTCCCATAATTCTGACAGTGAACGTTCTGCTTTCTCTCTCTTCTTTTCTGCCTCTTTTACTATCTGAGTTATCTCAAAAACTTTGTCTTCTACCTCTGAAATTCTTTCTTCTGCATGGTCTAACCTGTTGCTGATACTTTCCATTGCATCTTTAAGTTCCCTAATTGACAGTTTCAGTTCCTTCAGCTCTGCTATATCCTTTTTATATTCTTCATATAGTTCATCTCTTATTTGATTCTGTTTTTGAATTTCGTTTTGGTTATTTTCCCCTTTATTAGCAGTTTCCTTCTTTGTTTCCATCATTTCTTTCATTGTTTTCAACATGTGTATTCTAAATTCCCTTTCTGTCATTCCTAACATTTCTTTATAGGTGGAGTCGTCTGAAGTAGCTACCTCAGGGTCCCTTGGTGGGATTGTTCTGGACTGGTTCTTCATGTTGCCTGGAGTTTTCTGCTGATTCTTTCTCATGAATGATTTCTTTTATCTGTTTCCTTGCCCTAATTTTCCTTTCACTTCCTCTTGCTCTTTAAGTTCTCGTGCCTGTGGACTAAGGGTTACAGGACCAGAAGGGTGAGAAGGTTGAAGAGCGAAAAAGGGATGAAAGAAAGGAGGACCTAGTGATAAGAAAAAAAAGAAAGATAGAGAAAGGAGAGGGGGTGGGTAAAAGGAATATTGACAAAAGGAAGAGAGGCACTGAAAGAGGGAGACAGAGCAATATAGGTGTACAGCAGGGTACTTTGACACAACCTTAAAAAAAACCCCACCTTCTGGGGGTGCCCAGTTGGGTGGTTCCCTTGAGGTCAGCAGCTCTTTGCTAACCTGATCAGACACAGTACCCCACCTCCACCAAGTAGAGAGGAAAGACAAATATGCTATAAATCAAACCAAAACAAGCAAACAGAAAACTTTACGGGATAAAATTGGGTAAAAAACAAATAATAGCGGTAGAAACACTAGCAAAAATGAAGTTCTAGTTATTGAAAAAGGCAGTTATGGGAAATTATAATTAAACTAGAAAAATTGAGAAAGAAAAAGGATCTGTATGGAAAAGGTTGAAATTAAAAAACAAAACAACATCAACAACGTCAAAGTAAACAAAATAAACAACCAAACAAACAAACAAAAAAAAACACAACCAAAAACAAAGCAGTATGTATATGTTATTGAATATTGTCTGGGCAACACGTGGTCTTCTGGGGTATGAGATGTTAATCACAGTTCTGATACGACTGGAGGCTGCTGATTTCTCAAACCCCAGCAGGTAGACACCCTAAATCTCTCTTCAGCCCACTTAAAAGGCACTTTGAACTTGTAAACTTGCTGAGCAGAAGCTTTCCCAGGAAAGTGCTTGTCACTGGAATCACTGCTGAAGTGGCTATCCACTTACCCAGTGTGCCAAAACCGGTCTCACTCTGCCCCTGAGGGTTAGGGCTGCAAGGCGGCTCAGACCCCACCCTTAGGCTACTTGGTCACTGGGTTACCAGCTCCCACCCGATTCTAGCTCTGTGACCCTGAGGGCAGAGCTTGCCGGGGCAGATCGCTTACAATGGCTCCCTGTGACTCACAGCCAAACACTATTAGCTCCGTCTGGCTCAGTGTCTCAGACTGGGGCCCTAGACAAAGGCCAAAGCGCTCCGCACTCCCACTCAGGTGCTCCCCAAGGCAGTTCAACTGAGTGCCAAGTCCAAAGACACCAAAACAGTTCACAGGTAAGGCCTTTCTGGTTTGCAGTCTCGCTGCTACTGAACTTACGGTTGCGGGCGGGTTTAGACCGATTGAACACACACAACCACTTGCCATTTTTCCACTGTTTTAGTCCTCCTCTTGGGGTCCAGAAGTCTCTCGCTGACTCCCTGTATCCTCAGAGGGGTGATGATAGGCAGATCCCACCAGCCAGAGATGCCTGGAGTCCTATCTCCCCAGACTCACGGTGCCCAGATGCAAGGAAGCTGTTACTCGGCCACCATCTTGCTCCTTTTGGCAGAAGTTTTCAAACTATAAAGTTTTAAAACACTGACAAACAGGAATTTATTAAATTTCCTGGCATTCAAATGCCACTATTAATAAAATTAAAAGACAAGTGCTAGATTAAGGAGGGAAAAAATAAACTCACACACACATATGTAAAACCTGTCATTTTAAAAAACATCTTCATGTTTTATTAAAAAGTTATAAATATGCTTAGTAAATAACCTAGAAGTTCCATTGTTAAGTATTTACCTAAGAAAAGTGAAAGCATATGTCCACAAAAATACCTTTACATGAATATTCATGGAAGCCAAAAACTGAAAAGAAAAAAAAATTCATCAACAAATAAATTGGTAAGTTTGGTATATTCATAGAAGTTCCATTGTTAAGTATTTACCTAAGAAAAGTGAAAGCATATGTCCACAAAAATACCTTTACATGAATATTCATGGAAGCCAAAAACTGAAAAGAAAAAAAAATTCATCAACAAATAAATTGGTAAGTTTGGTATATTCATAAAGGAAATATCACTCAGCAAGAAAAAGAAATGAACTGTATGTACAACATAATGAATGAATTCAGCAACAAAATAGTTCATATTATGTCTCCACTTATAAGAGGCAAAATTAATTCATTATGATAAAATTACTCAGTGGTTACCTGGCACAGGAGAAAGGAGAGGATTGGCTGTAAAGAGGTATAAAGGAAACTTCTTGGGTGATGGACATTTTCTCTATCCTGTGTGGGTGGTAGTTATGCGAGTATATGCATGTGTCCATTTACAGAACAATACAGGTGATATGGGTTGTTTTACTGTATACAAATAGTACTGTATGAAATTTTATGTTTAAAAATGTAGACTCATTGCATCTCAATCCAGTGAAATAAACTTCAGAGGAAATAATTTTATCACTACTAGACTTTGAGTCTTCCAAATGAGTTGACTGTGTCTTACTCATCCTCAAACTCACAGTTAGGGACTACTCAACTGAGGTTTGTTACATGACTCAGACTCATCCTGAACTTGAAATCATGGTATAACAGAACAGCTGCTCTTTATTTCTATGGTGTTAAATGATACCAAGGGATCCAGGGTTCTGGTTGTTAGTTTTCCAAAATTCTGTGGTGTTTGGTAGTCCAAAAAGTTTTCTCTTCATATGTTAATACACATTCTCTGATGCCTCTCCAGGTCAGACAGTTCTATCCAAAGTAAACTGACACTCTTATATCATGAGTCCAATACCATCCTTAGAGAAGCAATTTTAACTAAAAGCATCAGTGCAAAATATTACTTTTTATGTTACAGACTTTTTACCCTGAAGGATAAAGGAAAATGTCACTTTTATTCAGAGAAAATCCTTTGCAATTTCATGGACTCTGATTATTAAACCCACGTTTGCCATCTATATATTACTTCATTGTATTTTTTTGCAACAGTGAAGAGCATTAGAAGTAGTTGGGTTTTAATGCTACCTTTGTTACCTTCATAAAACTAGCAATTTAGGATACTTTGCCACCCAAACAAGCTGACAGCTACTGGCATCATAAATTTGATTTAAGAAATGTTATGTTTGGTGTAGTTAAAATTGTCCAAATAAGTTATCTTTGCTGAATGACCATTATGATGTTGTGATTAACTACTCAAATCATTAGCTTCTTTATTGCTATAGTCCATCCGCAGAAAGAAAACTTCAATTATCTCTAGAGAAAAAAAAACTACTATTTGTTAATTTCTACGTAAGGCAGTGAAATGGAGACAATGGGTAAAAGATTTCACATAATATTGGTAAAAGTTAACTATTTATTGGGCATGTCCTTTATTAAATGTTAGGTGCAGAAATGTAGAACACATGGCCCCAGGTGTCAGACATGGGTCTCTGCAGAGTTCAGGTAAAATTTATGTGGATAATGTTGGGCATATCCACATGACTTGAAGTATAGGAATCTTAGAATTAGATTAATCCTGTAATTGCTCCAATTTTTTATTCAGTGATATTGAGCTAACAGAGTAAGAACTGAACTAGGAATCAAATAATCTAACCAGCAGTTTGTATCACTTACTTTACACATATGTATCTCCCCAACTATGACGTGGGACATTTCATGACGGAAACTGCATAATTTATCTCTGTATCCACAGCCTCTAACAAAATGTCTATCAATAAGTAACATTGCTGAATCAATGAACAGCAAATTTCTATCCCACCCATCTAAGAAGCTATAAATCGTGGCTCTTAAGCATTTCTGATTCATGGACTCTTGAGGATTAGAAGAAAATTGTATCTTTACCAGAGACAAATGCACAAAATACAGTATTATGCATGTTATTTCAGGGGGCACACTGAATCCCACCTCTGGTCTATATAAGTGGCTTTTTATAGAATTTTTAAAATCACTAAGGATAATCTGCTATTTAATTTTGTAACTTACATATTCATAATTGCACTTAACCTATTACACCTCCTAAAATATCTTTTTTGGAACGAAAAATAGTCTAAAAGACTGCCATCCAAATTACTTGGTTCTACCGCCAGCTCTGCCAGTAGCCAGCGGTGTGACTTTG
The DNA here is from genome assembly GCF_027406575.1 of Nycticebus coucang. Lineage (NCBI taxonomy): Eukaryota > Metazoa > Chordata > Mammalia > Primates > Lorisidae > Nycticebus > Nycticebus coucang. The sequence continues at coordinate 13,912,907 of NC_069796.1, forward strand.
GATAAGTCCCATGTGTAATCTGGGCTTCAGTTCCAGACCTGTAAATTAAGGACGCTGAACTAAAATGATTTCTAAAGTTCCTTATGGCTCTGAAATCCTCAGTTCCAAAGCATTGGAGTTTCCCCAGTGAAGAAAGAAATATGTGCTATGTAAATAATGACTTTACAATCTGCCATGAGGAGGCGGCACTAAGCATCAGATTTAATGACTTAAAAAAAATGATTTAAGTAAACTCTTTGCTGATAGGAGTCCAAAAATCAGCTTAGACAGATACCAATTTTCAGGACAGGCCATCCTCCCATTGCACAAGGAAGCAGATGGGCCTCTCTCCCTACTGACTGTTTGACTTTCAGTATAAGCAAACTATTGGAAAGAGCTGTCACCCAAAATTATTTCTAATTCCCAAGTCTGAAATAAAGGATGCTTATGGAAAATAAGGTTTGGGCAAAAATAGACACTAGAACTAATGATAGTATTTAAAATATAAAGTTCTTCCTATGATACTAAAGTCTCTTCTTTACATCAGATACAATATCCTATGACATTACATATGCAAGGAAGTATTATATTAGATTCATCTTTCTAAAACATCACTTAAATCATTTCATTCTTTATTCCCAAATTTTAATTGTTGTCCTACTCACCAAAAGAGTAAAATCTAAGCTTCTCTCTGTGTACCTAAGGCCAATCCACCATCTAGCCAAAACGAACATTGATTTTCCCTATTTTCCTCAAAATGAGCATTCTGTTCAAGACAAGTTAGTCAGCCAAGTCCTGCCAACACCTCCCAGCTTGACTCCTTTGACATCATGCTCAGGTCACTGGCCTTCCTCTCAATCAAAATTCTGTTAAACACAAAGCTCTAGTTCTAGTAATGGTAGATGATGAAATATGACCAACCTTCTTGATAAAAAATGTAGCTAGAAAAAAAAAATATTGGGAAACAACAATTTGAAGGTATGACAGAACTTAAAAAAATGAGATAGAGAGAATTATATGCCAGTATCTGGGAGAGAAAAGAAAAATGAGATAAATGAGCAAAAGTATCTGCCCATCCTGTAAGAACCTGGTGAGACATTAAGAGGATGAGTAGAGCTTTTAATAGTCACAGCAGAAGAGAAACATGAATTTGAATTCAGGGCATACAAATGAAGCAGGAGAGGAGAACATTTTAGCAAAAGGGTGAGCTAGCTCTATTTCAGAGGCTAAAGTCCCAGCTGATTATTTTAATTGTAATTGAATTGAGATGATCCACTGCCTGTGAGAAACAAAAGTAAATCATCTGAAAAGGATGATGAAATAGGAAATTGTAGGGTCCACATTATCTTTAAACCATTTCATAGATTGTATCCTGAACCCAATTTAAAATATCACCAGGTATAGAGGAAAGAGAACATTTTATAAATCAAGAAAAATGACAAATGATGGAAACAAACCCGTAAGAGACCTTCACAGTAGAACCATCATAGATTTTAAATTATGCATGTTTAAAAAATAGAAGACTATTTTTCAGAAAATAGGAAAAGAGACAGGAACCTATTGAAAATCCTAAAAATGGAAAATAAAATAACTGATATTAAAATAACTATTAAAAAGTAAAATTAAAAACAGATTAGACATTATGAAAGGGAGAGTTAGCAAACTTCAGAAAAGGTCAGAGAAAATGTTAAAAATGGAGGATTAAGATTTTAAAAAGAAAAAACACAGAAAAGAGTATAACAAAGGAGGAGGAAAAAGAGTGTAAAAAGGTTGCAGCAAAAAAAAAAAAAATGTAATATAAATGTAATAGTAACCCCAAAGAGATGAAAGATAATGGAACTGAGGCAATATTTTAAAATACAATGTCTGATAATTCTTCAAAACTAAAAAAAAAACTATCAAGTTGTAAATTTAAAAATACTATGCACTCCAAACATGACTAATACAAAGAAAAAAAAATGTAGAACACATGATAGAACACTGTTGAAATAAAAAACAAAGTGATTATTTTAAAAAGCTGGAGGAATAAAAGACAAATTATCTTCAAAGAAACAAAAATGGAATTGAGAGCTGACTTAACAGAATTGTTCACAGAAGTTGTAACTGCCAACCAAACATTTCACAACCAGCAAATATTGTCCCTCTAAGACAAATGTAAAAGAAGAAAAATAAAAATGAAAATTTTGTTAGCGAAGAAATAGTACAGGGATTATCTTTAGGCAGAAGAAAAAGTTATCTCAAGGAGAAGCTCAGAGATGGAAGAAACAAAAAGCAACTTAGAGGATAAATGCATGAGAATGTAGATCATGGGGTGTGAACATGTACATTTAATTATTACACAGTCCTAAACAATGGTGTAAATCACAAAGGGGAGAGAAAGAGTTGAATTTTAAGGTCTTTCAAGGAAGAGATAAAAGTGCAAACATAACAGACATTGAGGAGTCAAGAGCACATGTTATAGTGAGTAGGATAGCTATTAAAAGAAAACAAGCTGACAGAGAAAAAACTGCTGTAATGCAAAATTAATCTAGAAGGTAAGAAAAATGGAAAAAACTGAAAAACTGAGCATCATCAAATACGGAGTGATGAAGTAGAATAAAAAGGACATGCATCAGTAGGTACATTAAATTTGAATGCACTAAATATTTAAATTTTTAAAAGTCCAGAATGCTTAAAAATATTAAACTCAATTATATGCTGCGTCAAGAGACAACTCAATAATAGATACATAACACTGGAGGATAAAAAGGTAAAGACAAAGATATCATGAATAACATTAAACAAAAGAAAGCTCAGGCAAAGCATAATGCAAAACAAAAACATCAACAGATATGATAGAGAAAAAGGACATCTCATTTGGGGGAGAACAGGGAAAATCATTGTCCATGGAGGCCAGATGGTGGGTTGGCCTTACGTACACAGGAAGATTTAATAATTTTAAATATGCATGCCTTTATTAACAGAGTATCTAAATATGTAAAATAAAGGGCAGAATAAAAAGAAAGGACAAAAATCACAACCCTTGAGATTTCAATACACTTCTCTCAGTAGTTGGAGATAAAATAGGCAAAAATAATAATAATTCAACAAAACTCTAAAAGATTTGGCCAACACAAGGAACAAGCTGGATACAATGGAGTGCCTAAACCACTGGAAAATATGAGTTATTTGCAAGGACACACAGAACACTTACAAAAATGGACCTTATGCTTTTCACAAATAGAGTATCTAAAATTAGAAAAGGATTCAAATCATATAGACTGTGCTCTCTGACCAGTGGAATTAAGCTAAAAATAACTTTTTCAAAATATAACTGAAAAATCTCCAAATATGTAGAGGTTAACTAAACACTGTTAAACCATGAATCCAAAAAGAAATGGTAATAAAAACAAAACATTTGGAAAATGAATTAAAATTAGAAAAAGAACAAAATGTGCAGGATGCAACTAAAGCTTTCTTAGGAAGGAAATTATAACATCATATATAGTCTTATATTGTTTTCATATATAAATAGCTTTTATTATAAAAGAAAAAAGGCTACAAAAATCAATACTACAAGTATCAATATCTAGAAGTTCAACTAAGACATGACCTCATGGCACTCTACCCAAGGGAGGTACAGTGAGACTCTGTCTCTACAAAAAATAATAATCATAATCATAAAAAAAATAAAAAGAATAAGAAAAGTCTAGAAGTAATAGATATAGGCACAAAGGGGCAGCACCTGTGGCTCAGTGAGCAGGGCGCCGGCCCCATATGCCGAGGGTGGCGGGTTCAAACCCAGCCCCGGCCAAACTGCAATAAAAAAATAGCCGGGCGTTGTGGTGGGCGCCTGTAGTCCCAGCTACTCGGGAGGCTGAGGCAGGAGAATCACCTAAGCCCAGGAGTGGGAGGTTGCTGTGAGCTGTGAGCTGTGAGCTGTGTGATGCCACGGCACTCTACCGAGGGCAATAAAGTGAAACTCTGTCTCTACAAAAAAAAAAAAAACAACAACAACAAGAAAAAACAGGGTGCTGCCTGTGGCTCAAGGAGTAGGGCGCCAGTATCATATGCCAGAGGTGGCGGGTTCAAACCCAGCCCTGGCCAAAAAAACACAAAAAAAAAAAAGAAAGAAAAAGAAAAAGAAAATAGGAACAAAATTACAGCAAAAAGAAAGCAAAGTTAAAAGATGATTTTTTGTTTTGGAAAAACTAATCAAATTGATAAACTCCTGTGAAAAGCAATTCAAGAAATAAAGGAAAAATAAGCAAGATCCACAATGAAAAAGGAGGTGACAGGTCAGATGCTATAAACATTAAAAAGATACTAAGAGAATATTATAAAGATTGTTATGCTAAAACATCAAAACTGAGATGAAATGAAAATTCCAAGGAAAAACCAGTTTATCAAAACTGACATGAGAAGATACAGAAACAGTGAGTACCATTAACTATTAGGAATTAAATTTATTCCTATTTTAAAAACATATATGAAGAAAAATCCACACCAAGATAGGTGGCTTATCAATTAATTCAAGAAATATTTAAGGAAAAAGCATTACAGATCTCACATAAACTTTTCCAAGGCTAATGTGAAAACTTTTCAGTTCATATTATCAGGTTAGCATAATACTGATACCAAAATCTGTCAAGCATATTAAAAATGAAGAAACATATAGGCCTACCTAATAATCACAGGTAAAAATAATGTTCAATTCAGAAATAAATAAAAAAGGATAATATATTGTGAAAGTTTGGGCTTATTCTAGAAAAGGTGATTCAACATTTGAAATTAATCAGTGTAATTCATCTCATTAATAAAAGAGAAAAGAACAGATCATCTCAATTGATACAGAGAAAGCATCTGATAAAATTGAAGGATTCACATTAATAAAAAAAACTACTTAGCAGGCCCACATGGTAGCTTATGTCTGTAATCCCAGCACTCTGGGAGGCCAAGGTGGGTGGATTGCCTGAGTTCACAGGTTCCCTGAGCCAGTGCCAGACTCCATTGCTAAAAACTAGCCAGGGGGTGGAGACAAGATGGCTGACTGAAGCCAGCTTTCCACAGAGGCTCCCGTCCAGAAGGAGAGTAAAAGGACAGAAATTTGGCAAGTAACCTGGTAGATTAGAGCTGCACCAAGAGACAATGTTGAAGAACACATATCAACCCTGCTGAGGTGAGCTGCAACCCCAAGAGTACAAACAAAAGGTACAAAATCAATCACCACGTGGACAGGACTCCCTTCCCCCATGAGAATGACTCGGAGTGCCCCACAAACAAATGAGCAGAGTTCAAGGGTCCTCCCACTATACTCCATGGGAGAGACCCTCTAAAAACTGGAGCTACCTCCCCTACTAGGGTGTAAAGGAGCTCTCCAGCCAGGCATAAAACTGTAAAACTGTATATATTCTCTACCTGCAATTCTGAGCTCCCAGCCTTCCCCTCCACTCTCACTCTGAGGTCTGGAGGCCTATCCCCCCAGGAGTCCAGATTCTTGGGTGATTTCTTGAGGAGTGTGGACAGGGCCTGGACTGCAGCTGGTTAGTACTGATTCTGTGGCATGGGATTTAGGAGAGGATAGTCAGCTGAGAAGGAACAATGCCAGAGCGGCGGTGCCCCAAGGCGCAGAGCACCAGCCATTTTTGCCAACAATAGGGCTCACCCCTGGATATTCTGAAGTCACACCCCCTGTCTCTCTGGGCAATCAGAGGAGACTGGGCATCTTCTCAAGTGGCAACCACCGCAGAGCAGATCTGGGATGGAAATGCAGGCCCCATGAGTAAAGGGTTTGCCTGAGGCAGTACTGGCCTGGTTAGAGCGCAGGGACTAGAAAACACACACACAAGCCGGGAGATTCCCAGGGTGGGGCTGACCCAGAAGACTACTGTACTGAGCCTAAGATGCACCTGGCCCCAAAGGGACCCTCAGCTTAAACAAAGGAGGGCAGGCAGAGGCTGGATCTGACAGGTAACTGTGATGTGAATACAAACAACTGGGACGGTATAGCAGCACAGATGGGGCCTGAGGCACAGGTTCTGGGAACTCAAAACAGCTTCTCATCTGCAAGGGAATTTAGCAGGGACAGAAACAAATTCACGCAAACTTGTTCTGTTCTGTCAGTGACATCAATCCGGGGCGGGGCTAAACTGAGTGAACATCCCCCAGCCTCCATCAAGTGCCCGAGGTTATCAGGACTCACCTCCCCCTGCTAGACAGAGGCAGAGAGCAGCAGCCTGGCTGAGCAGATATAGATTTCCTTGTGATTCAGGCCGGTGCAACCCCCTGGAGTATCTGTTCACTAGAGGCAACTGGGTCACAGCCCTGTGGGGTTATCAGTGACTGGGTATGACAGAGGTGCAAGATGGGGAAGGAGGCATCAACCTTCCCAGACTGATCTATTTGCTGGGTGGGTCCTCCTGACTTCACGGAGCACGGGAGCAAGTCATATCTGAGTTGCCACCAGACCCCGGTGATCCAGTTGCCAGAGACCTTTGAAACTCTCGCACCTGAGACAGGTGCTGACTGAGACAATTGATTTGGACCTTTTGAACTGAGCAAATCGCCTGATGACTATCCAAGTGGTGCCCAGGGTCTGTGGTTGTAGGAAGGTTTGATTTTTCTTTTCCAATTGTTACCTGTGGGGGGCAGGGTGACTTAATTGCTGGTATTGCTCCACAGCTGAGACTTTAACAAACCCAGAGTAACTATTTCACTTGGGTCAGAGACAGAGCAGCTAAAAACAAGACAGAACAACTTAGCCCCACCACACCAAACAGGTCCCCAGTTTGTCATGCCATAGCACTGTACGTGTCTTCAACAAAGCTCCAGGGGAAAAGTCAAACGGTGTAAAAAAAATTATCATGGAGAGGAATCAGCAAAAAAAAAAAAAAACTCTGGTAATATGAATAACCATGATAGATCAAACCCCCCCACGCCAAAAGGAAAGATATGGCAGATGTAACTGAAGATACCATTCATAAACAACTGGCCGAGGTGTCAGAAATCAAATTCAGAATTTGGATTGCAAACAAGATTAATAGAATGGAGGAAAAATAGGAATTAGAAATTCAAGGAGCAATTCAAAAGTCAGGATTAGAAATTCGAGGAAAAATACAAAAGTTGTCTCAAGAATTCAACGAACTTAAAGACAAAAACACCAAAGATTTTGACACACTGAAGCAAGAATTTGTAGCCCTCAAAGATCTGAAAAATACAGTAGAATCCCTCAGAAACAGAGTGGACCACGCACAAGAAAGGATTTCAGACATTGAAGACAAAGCCTTTGAACAATCCCAAACTCTCAAAGAGGAAGAGAAATGGAGAGCAAAAACACATCATTCTATCAGAGAGCTCAGGGATAATTCGAAGAAGGCTAATATCAGCCTCACTGAATGTGAGGAAGTGGCTTTGCAAGGCACAGAGGCCCTTCTTCATGAAATTATAAAAAAGAATTTTCCAGACATGCCAAGAGATTCTGAAATTCAGATAGCAGACAGTTTCAGAACCCCAACACGACTCAATCTGAATAAGTCATCCCCCAAGCATATCATAATTAATTCACTAAGGTGAATATGAAGGAGAAAATTCTGAAAGCAGCCAGACGTAAGAAATCCATTACCTACAAAGTGAAGAATATTAGAATGACTACAGATCTCTCTGCTGCAACTTTTCAAGCCAGAAGAAGGTGGTCATCAACTTTTAATCTTCTAAAACAAAATAACTTTCAACCCCAGATCCTGTATCCAGCTTAACTGAGTTTCATTTATGATGGAGAAATTAAATACTTTAATGACATTCATATGTTGAAGAAATTTGCCATAACCAAACCAGCTCTTCAGGATATTCTCAGACCTATCCTCCATAATGACCAGCCCAATCCTCTACCACAAAAGTATACTCACTCAGAAACTTTTGATCAAACTCCAACTTTCACAGTGGCAAGAGGATTAAAAATGTCCACTGGACTTTCAAAAAAACTTGATACCCAAAATTTTACCAGACTTATCAATGTGAACGGCTTAAACTGTCCTCTAAAGAGGCAAAGGTTGGCTGACTGGATAGAAAATACTCAGGCCAGATATTTCCTGCATACAAGAATAACATCTTACCTTAAAATATAAATATAGACACAGGGTGAAAGGATAGTCATCCATATTTAAGGCAATGGTAATCAGAAAAAAGCAGGTGTTGTATTTCTATTTGCAGACACAATAGGCTTTAAACCAACAAAAGTAAGGAAGGATAAGAATGTTCACTTCATATTTGTTAAGGGTAATACTCAATATGATGAGATTTCAATTATTAATATTTATGCACCCAACCAGAATGTATCTCAATTTATAAGAGAAACTCTAACAAACATGAGCAACTTGATTTCCTCCAGCTCCATAATAGTCGGAGATTTCAACACTCCTTTTGCAGTGTTGGATAGATCCTCCAGTAAGAAGCTGAGCAAGGAAATTTTAGATTTAAACCTAACCATCCAACATTTAGACTTAGCAGACCTCTACAGAACATTTCATCCCAACAAAACTGAATACACATACTACTCATCAGCCCACGGACATACTCCAAAATCAATCACATCTTAGGTCACAAATCTAACCTCAGTAAATTTGAAGGAATAGAAATTATTCCTTCCATCTTCTCGGACCACCATGGAATAAAAGTTGAACTCAGTAACAACAGGAATCTGCATACCCATACAAAAACATGGAAGTTAAATAACCTTATGCTGAATGATAGCTGGGTCAGAGATGAGACTAAGAAGGAAATTGCCAAATTGTTGGAATAAAACGACAATGAAGACACAAATTATCAGAACCTCTGGGATACTGCAAAGGCAGTCCTAAGAGGGAAATTTATAGCACTGCAAGCCTTCCTCAAGAGAATGGAAAGAGAGGAAATTAACAACTTAATGGGACATCTCAAGCAACTGGAAATGGAAGAACATTCCAAACCCAAACCCAGTAGAAGAAGAAAAATAACCAAAGTTAGAGCAGAATTAAATGAAATTGAAAACAAAAGAATTATACAACAGATCAATAAATCCAAAAGTTGGTTTTTGAAAAGCTCAATAAAACAGATAAAGCTTTGGCTAACCTAACCAGGAAAAAAAAGAATAAAATCTATAATTTCATCAATAAGAAATGACAAAGACGAAATAACAACAGACTCCTAAGAAATTCAAAAAATCCTTAATGAATATTACAAGAAACTGTATTCTCAGAAATATGGAAATCTGAAGGAAATTGACCAATACTTGGAAGCACCTTCGAAGACTTAGCCAGAATCAAGTGGAAATGTTGAACAGGCCCATATCAAGTTCTGAAATAGCATCAACCATATGAAATTTCCCTAAAAAGAAAAGCCTGGGACCAGATAGCTTCATGTCAGTACTCTACCAAAACTTTAAAGAGGAACAAGTACCTATATTACTCAACCTGTTCCAAAATTCAGAAAAGGAAGGAAGACTACCCAACATGTTCTATGAAGCAAACATCACCCTGATCCCCAAACCAGGAAAAGACCCAACAAGAAAAGAAAATTATAGACCAATATCACTAAGAAATATAGATGCAAAAATATTCGACAAGATCCTAACAAACAGAATCCAGCAACACATCAAACAAATTATACACCATGACCAAGTCGGTTTTATCCCAGGATCTCAAGGCTGGTTCAATATACATAAATCTATAAGTATAATTCAGCACATAAACAAATTAAAGACCATGTGATTCTCTCAATTGATGCAGAAAAAGCTTTCGATAATATCCAGCATCCCTTCATGATCAGAACATGTAAGAAAATTGGTATAGAAGGGACGTATCAGGTGGCGCCTGTGGCTCAAGGAGTAGGGCGCCACTCCCACATGCCGGAGGTGGTGGGTTCAAACCCAGCCCCGGCCAAAAAAACCACACACACAAAAAGGGATGTATCTTAAATTGATAGAGGCCATCTACAGCAAACCCACAGCCAGTATCATATTGAATCGAGTTAAACTGAAATCATTTCCACTCAGATCAGGAACCAGACAAGGCTGCCCATTGTCTCCACTGCTCTTTAACATTGTAATGGAAGTTTTAGCCATCACAATTACGGAAGAAAAGGTGATCAAGGGTATCCATAGAGGGTCAGAAGACATCAAACTTTCGCTGTTCGCAGATGACATGATTGTATATCTGGAAAACACCAGGCATTCTACTATAAAACTCTTTGAAGTGATCAAGGAATACAGCAGCATCTCAGGTTACAAATCAACATTCATAAATCGATAGCCTTTATATATACCAACAATAGTCAAGCTGAAAAATCAGTTAAGGACTCTATTCCATTCACAGTAGTGCCAAAGAAGATGAAATATTTGGGAGTTTATCTAACAAAGGATGTGAAAGATCTCTGAAAAGAGAACTATGAAACTCTAAGAAAAAAAATAGCTGAAAATGTTAACAAATGGAAAAACATACCATGCTCATGGCTGGGAAGAATCAACATTGTTAAAATGTCTATACTACCCAAAGCAATATATAATTTTTTTTTTTTTTTTTTTTTTTTTTTGTAGAGACAGAGTCTCACTGTACCGCCCTTGGGTAGAGTGCCGTGGCATCACACGGGCAATATACAATTTTAATGCAATCCCTATTCAAGCTCCACTGTCATACTTTAAAGATCTTGAAAAAATAATACTTCATTTTATATGGAATCAGAAAAAAACCTTGAACAGCCAAGACATTACTCAGAAATAAAAACAAAGCAGGAGGAATCACGCTACTGGACCTCAGACTATACTATAAATCAATAGTGATCGAAACAGCATGGTACTGGCACAAAAACAGAAGTAGATGTCTGGAACAGAATAGAGAACCAAGAGATGAATCCAGCTACTTACTGTTATGTGATCTTTGACAAGCCAATTAAAAACATGCCCTATTTAACAAATGGTGCTGGGCGAACTGGCTGGCAACCTGTAGAAGACTGAAACTAGACCCACACCTTTCACCATTAACTAAGATAGACTCTCACTGGATTAAAGATTTAAACTTAAGACATGAAACTATAAAAATACTACAAAAGAGTGCAGGGAAAACCCTTGAAGAAATCGGTCTGGGTGAGTATTTTATGAGGAGGACCCCCACAGCCAATTGAAACAGCTTCAAAAATACACTACTGGGACCTGATCAAACTAAAAAGCTTCTGCGCAGCCAAGAACACAGTAAGTAAAGCAAGCAGAAGCCCTCAGAATGGGAGAAGATATTTGCAGGTTATATCTCCAACAACGGTTTAATAACCAGAATCCACAGACAACTCAAACGTATAAGCAAAAAAAGAACAAGTGATCCCATCGCAGGCTCAGCTAGGGACTTGAAGAGAAACTTCTCTGAAGATAGGCACACGGCCTACAGACATATGAAAAAATGCTCATCATCCTTACTCATCAGAGAAATGCAAATCAAAACTACTTTGACATATCATCTAACTCCAGTAAGATTAGCCCATATCACAAAATCCCAAGACCAGAGATGTTGCCATGGATGTGGAGAAAAGGGAACACTTCTACGCTGCTGGTGGGAATGCAAATTAATACATTCCTTTTGGAAAGATGTTTGGAGAACACTTAGAGATCTAAAAATAGATCTGCCATTTGATCCTATAATTCCTCTACTAGGCATATATACCCAGAAGACCAAAAATCACATTATAACATAGATATTTGTACCAGAATGTTTATTGCAGCCCAATTCATAATTGCTAAGTTATGGAAAAAGCTCAAGTGCCCATCGATTCACGAATGGATTAATAAGTTGTGGTATATGTACACCATGGAATATTATGCAGCCTTAAAGAAAGATGGAGACTTTACCTCTTTCATGTTTACATGGATGGAGCTGGAACATATTCTTCTTAGTAAAGTATCTCAAGAATGGAAGAAAAAGTATCCAATGTACTCAGCCCTACTATGATACTAATATATGGCTCATATGAAAGCTATAACCCAGTTATAACCTAAGAATATGGGGAAGGGGGAGAGGGAGTGGAGGGAGGGTGATTGGTGGGATTACACCTGCGGTGCATCTTACAAGGGTACTTGTGAAACTTAGTAAATGTGGAATGCAGATGTCTTGGCACAATAACTGAGAAGATGTCAGGAAGGCTGTGTTAACCAGTGTGATGAAAATGTGTCAAATGGTCTATAAAACCAGTGTATGGTGCCCCATGATCACATTAATGTACACAGCTATGATTTAATAATAAAAAAAAAATAGCCAGGCATTGTGGTGGGCGCCTATAGTCCCAGCTACTCAGGAGGCTGAGGCAAGAGAACTGCTTGACCCCAAGAGCTTGAGGTTGCTGTGACCTGTGACTCCATGGCACCCTACCCTGGCGTGACAAAGTGAGACTGTCTCAAAAAAGCAAAGAAACTAAAAAAGAAGGGAAGGGAAGGGAAGGGAAGAATAAAAAAGAAAAAAGGAAACATCCTACTAGCAAGCTAGAAACAAAAGGGCAATTTTTTATTTGACAAAAAAAAAAAAGAGAGAGAGAATGCATACGTATACAAACCTATGGCAAAATCCTACAAATGTTGAAAAATTTCCCTGAAAGATCAGGAATGATACAGAAACATCCATTAATGCTGTTTGTGTTAAATATTGCACTGGAGGTCCTACTCAGTGTAGTAACACAAGAAGCGGGGAAAAAGATAAAATAATCAGAGTGGAGGAGATAATACTATTATTTGTAAATGACATACTTACATATATAAAAACATTTTTTTTAATTAAGACATCTGATTAGTGTATTAAGCAGAATTTCTGGTTATAAGGTCAATAAATTAAAAATTGTTTTTTATATAAGCAACAATTAGAAAATGAGATTTAAAAATAGGTATCTGGCCAGGTGTGGTGTCTCATGCCTGTAATCCCAGCACTTGGGAGGCAGAGGCAGGTGATTGCCTGAGCTCACAGGTTCAAGACCAGCCTGAGCCAGGCCAAGACCTCATCTCTAAAAATAGCCAGGTGTTGTGGAAGGCACCTGTAGTCCCAGCTATTTGGGAGGCTGATGCAAGAGAATCACTTAATCCCAGGAGTTTGAAGTTGCTGTGAGTTATGACGCCACAGCACTCTACCAAGGGTGACAAAGTGAGACTCTGCCTCAATAAATAAATAAATAAAAATAGATATCATTTGTAATAGTACCCAAAATATCAAGTACCTAAAATAAAGCTATAAGAACATAGATAATGTCTAACCATAAAATAAAAATCATTGAAAATAATTTTTAAATGACCTACACTGGGGGAGAGATATTTTTGCTCATGAATTAGAAAACTCATTACTATTAGGATCACTGTCAGCCATTTTTCCTCAGAATAATCTACAGATTAAATGCAATCAAAATTAAAATGCAAGAAGGCATTTGGGGAGGAATTAAAAATCTAATTCTAAAGTTTACATGAAAATAAAAAAGGCCAATAATATCTGAGTCATTCCTGAAGAACAAGAACGTGTTATATAATCTGTCAAGTTTCAATTCTTTAAAATGATGAAATGATGGGTCACATAGAAGATTGTATTAGAGAACTTTTTTATAATCTGATTTACAAAAGACAGGATAAATTAAAGTGCTACCTATTAAAAAATGCTAAAACTAATTATATTAAAATTAAGAAATTTTATTCATTAAAAGATACCATTAATACATTCCTGACAAGCCACAGGAAAGAAAAAGATAATATAATGAAAAGTCAAGAGAGAATAGAGAAAGAACCTTTGTTGTGCTCATAAACCACAAAGGGTTCATTTTTCTGATTTAATAGACTTCTTACCAATAATAAAAAGACTGACATTACAATAGAAAAAGAAGATCAGCACTTGGTGAAAGGCGGTATTCAGATGAACAATACCTATTTGAAAAGGTCCTAAACCTTATGATTTAACAGGGAACTGACAATTAAAAGTACAATAATGTTGCCACTATATTCCCACAATATTGGTAACAATAAAAATTAGTGACAACACCAAATGTTGTAGAACATGTAGATGAACAGAAAACTCATCCAATACTCTTAGGAAAATATCTGACATAATTTACTCAACAAAGATGTTGTCAGAATATATGAAGGTAAACATGATGCTGTCCCAGGACCAAACAATTCCATCCTGAGGCAAATAGTCAACAGAAACGGTTAGAAGGTCAAAAGACATGTTTACCAAAATATATTCACAAGAACATACAGAGAAAATGTATTTATTCTAGCTTTAAGATAGAAACAATCTATTTGCCGATCATAGAGGGCTTTAGATTCTCTTTGGTTGAGCTAGTGCAAAGCAGAACTGTGAAATAGTCTTTGGAAAGCTTTCTGCTCTTACTTTTGTCACCCTTTATGAGGCGGCTCCTGTCAGGTGTCACCTTGAAAGACAGTCTGCACTAGTCAGCGTCAAAGACATCTGTGAAGTCTTTGCCAAAGTCTGGAAACTTTCTGAACTCTTCAACAGCATCTACTGGAACTACATTGGCTTTACCCCAGGAAACTTTCTGGGAGATAGTGTGTCACAAGTTAAAATTCTTGAGATAACCACTTGATACTTGGAAATCTTCCACCCCAAATTCCTGTGAGAATTTCATAGTGACTTCTTGGATGATCAGACTGGAGACCACTGTGTCTGAACCAGTTCAGACTTATGTGTCTGGACCAGCTCAATGTGACTTCAACAGCTTCATCCAGGGAAGTATTCTTCCTTTTCTGCTGTAGATCCCTGCTTTCCTTACCACATCTCTCTAAGTACTCATGTTTACGGGTTTTTTGGTTTGTTTGTTTTTTATTATTAAATCATAGCTGTGTACATTAATGCAATCATGGGGTACCATACACTGGTTTTATATACCATTTGACATATTTTCATCACACTGGTTAACATAGACTTCCTGGCATTTTCTTAGTTATTGGGTTAAGACATTTATATTCTATATTTGGTAAGTTTCACACGTACCCTTGTAAGTTGCACTGTAGGCATGATCCCACCAATCACTCTCCCTCTGCCCATCCTCCCTTCTCCCCTTCCCTTCTTTTCCCCCTTCCCCATATTCTTAGGTTATAACTGGGTTATAGCTATATTTACGTTTTTGGATGTGGCTGAGTGTGGGCTTACTAGGACCAAAGTGATCCATCATCTTTCTTTGGTTGCTGCTTTCCAGAGAATGTGGAAGATCAACCTTTTCCTTCACCATCAGCTTTGTGAGTTTTTCCTTTGGGCCACCATGTCTGGATTAACAGTAAAATTTTTCAGTACCTACAATTCAGCCCAGTCTTTCAAGTTGAAAAAATCTTTGGTAACATGCGATAAACAATTGTATGTTAGGCTTAATCCAACGTGATAATAATAAAATACGAAAAATAACTTATACTAAAGACAAAATAATACAACTAAGGGACAAAACTAACACTTCTGTTCTACACCAAGGGGTAGAAGGTGTTGGTTGGCTGTGTGGTATTTTCCTCTGAGAATTGTCCCTAATGCTGTCCACTAATGATACATGAGTATGGCTGAGAAGTCCTTGAACTAAGTGCAAGCCCAGTTTTTTTTCTGATGTCTGTTACAGAACATTCACTTTCCACCCTGCCCCTCAGTGAACAGGCAACAGAAATTGAGGCAGAAGCTACAGAGCACAGCAGGAGGAACAGAAAACACTCTTTAAGACCAAACAAAACAGAACTAGACAGTTGGCAGACTTCCCCCCACTCTATGAACTGTGTTCCATGCTCTCTGGATAAGTCTGAACAAGATCCCATGTTCATGTCACTGAATTGTACCTGATAATCAGCAACATTGCATCAGGACTTTGTACTCTCCATTTTAGATATAAGGGGCTGGATTTATGTGGTTCCCACAGGCTGTATGATCCTTACTCAGCCTGTCAAAGGATAGACTGCTTGGCAGAGAGGAGCCTCTCCAACAATGGTTACCATCTTTGCTCCTATTCCCATTTTCTCATTCATGGGGAAGGTGAAAGGATGTGTGTATATCCAAGAAGGTATTCATTTTCAAAGTTCTGATGTATTAAACAGGTACATATTGGTCCTCATAGTGATCGTTCTAATTCAATAGAAACAGCCAGAAAACCACTAGGTCAAATTAGATGAATAGCATAGCAGACACATAATCAAGGTAGGTTCTACCAGGTAGGTTGATTGAGGCATGAACTTACTGGGCCATGTCCATGTCCTCATCCATACTAGACTATACCAAATAGTGTTTAAGATTCTTTCTAATAATCCTTGAATTTATGAAGTCAGTAATGATAAACTCATGAATCACTGAAAAATGTAGATGCCTTAATTTCGATGGGAAGTAAATTTTTCTTTTCTTCTCATTAATTTCTGAAAGAAATCTTACAACTTCTTGATTATGAACTTGTTTTCTGTTACTAAGGTCAAAATACTAGCCCACTTTACACCATTCCTTGTTGGGGGTGGGTGGAGAATGTCAAAGAATGAATGAATGAGCAATGACATCTCAGTGTTATGGTAGAGAGAAGAATGGTGCTCCGTAAGTCCTCCATCCTCTGTTTTAACATTATTATTTCATTCCAACATTCATGAAGTTAGGCACTGAGTAAGTGTTGATAATGCAAAGATAAATTTTTTAAAAAAGAGAAAGTATTTCTTTGAGAGTCCTGAATCTAGCAGGTGGATCAATTCACAAATAATGACCATTCAGTTATAGTGGTGTCATAGACATTCTAATAAAATACATACAGTGGTCATGAAGGCCCAGGGAATGAAAGACCTAACTACAAATAACTTTTCAAACAGTGATTAAGTTCCTATATCGAGTAGTGCTTCAGAAAGTCATTGATGTCAATTATTTGATTCCCAAAGTCCTATGGTGGAGAGATGCACACTTTCATTCCCACCCTCCTCCTTTCCTAGAAAAACAAAGGCTGAGAGATAATATCTTGCTTTTATATATTATTTGGATTATATAGATACTACAGTATAAAAAATTCTAGAAAGAGACTCATCCTTTAAGCCATCAAACTCCTAAGAATTTAGCCTGTCTGATCCCTTGATTATATGACATAATATTCTGGATCAAGTATATCTTTACTTAAAATTCTTTTACATTAGAGTGAAATTTGTGAAGATGATCAGACTGATGCCCCATGAGCATGGAAATACCCTTGAATGTTTAAAAACATAGGCTCAATTATCTCACTTATATTAATATATGCTCCCTTAAGTCCAAAGAAAGTAATTCATGTATATTAAAGAGATTTTCCAACAAAGATAAACACAGGAAGGATTTATCATTAATAAATTATTGTGGTAATAAAAATAAATACAAAGTATATTTATAAAAACTCTTTTTCCCAACAGCATGTTTAATCACTTATACTCAGTTATAAACAAAAATTTATTTTAGATACAACAATTTTTTCATCCTGCATATATATTTTCCCAACTTGTTTTATGTATGTGATTTTTTTCAGACACCCAAACCTACCTTCCAGATAATTCACATGATGAGCAATCTGTTTGATAATGGATCTTTTCCCATTAAAAAACCCAGCCCTTTATTACTTCCAGTTTATACTCCCCACTTCCCATTCTAGGTTTTAATAACTTAAATCTTGGAGAGAAAAATCACATCTGAAGAGAAGAAAACAAAACATCTCCCTCACATAAGTGATAGTATGCTAAGAAAAGCCATAAGAAATTTTTTGAAGTATGTTTGATGCCACAATATAAAAAAAGCTACTTTGTGATAAACAGTGGTGTGCCCTGCTTTAAGTAAATCTGGTGGACATAAAAAAATGAGACCTTGAATAGTATTTTTCTTTTACCTTCCCTGAACTGGTGATTGTAGTAGATAGAGGTGGATAATTAAGAATTAGACAAAAAAGGAGGTAAAAAATGTGGTAAGATAAAAGCCATATATTAGTCAATTAACAAAAAAGATAAATATTCTCTAACACTGCAGTATAAGTTTTAAAAAGTACTAAATTTACAAATACGCACAGAGAAAGAAATTACTGTATCCCGAATTTTCAAACTTCTATGTTACACAAAATTAATCACAACTTTGTAAATATATTACCATTACTACATATTTTTCAGGAATTTCACAGTATTATTAATGTTAATTAATTGAATGCTTTTTTATGCCATGCATAGTAACAAACACTTTATGTATCAACTTATTTAATTTTAATTTGCAGAATTCTCACTATAACAGAACAGGAAATAATCGCAAGTGAATTTCTGTCTGAGGATTACATAGCCCATAAAAGATAGAATGAGGATTTCCAGCCAGACTTAACTAAGTAGTCTGTCATTCTGCTGTTCTGTAAACCACTTCTGTGTACACATACTGTGTACATATGTATGTGCACATCTGCATCTGTATTCTTCCTTTATTACTCTTATTAGAGGCTATAATTTTAGATTTGTGTGACTAATTAACATGTTACTTTCTAATGTTGAAGAGTCATAGGGAGGGACAAAGGTATTGATCATACCTACCATTATGTTTCCATCACTCAGCAAATGGCACACGGTAAGGGCTCAGTAAGTATTTTTCATGATTGGTCCAGAAATGCAGCCTTATAGTCCAGGAAATGCATTCTGACCCTGTTGCTGGAATACTAAACATTTAAGACTTCATAAAACTGCTACCTAACCCTGCAAAGGGCCCAAGGGTACATGAACAAAATAAATTACCACCATCATGAATGAGAGAGAGAGTGTAACCAGTTTCAGTGAAACCATACTGAGAGAACACAATTCCAATAGTTTTTCATAAGAAATAACGTAGGGGGGGGTGGAGATAAGATGGCTGACTGAAGCCAGCTTTCCACAGAGGCTCCCACCCAGAAGGAGAGTTAAAGGACAGAAATTTAGCAAGTAACCTGGTGGATTAGAGCTGCACCAAGAGATAAGGTTGAAGAATACACATCAACCCCAAGGATACAAACAAAAGGTACAAAATCCATCACCAAGCTGACAGGAGTCCCCTCCCCAATGAGAATGGCTTGGAGTGCCCGACAAACAAATGAGCAGAGTTCAAAGGTCCTCCCACTATACTCCACAGGAGACACCCTCTAAAAACTGGACCTACCTCCCCTACTAGGGTGCCACAGAGTTCTCCTGCCAGGAATAAAACTGTATAAATTCTCTACCTATAATTCTGAGCTCCCAGCACTCCCCTCCACTCACTCTGAGGCCTGGAGGCCTGTTCCCCAGGAGTCCAGATTCTTGGGTGATTTCTCGAGGGGTATGGACAGGGCCTAGACTGCAGCTGGTCAGTACTGATTCTGCAGCACGGGAGTGAGGAGAGGACGGTTGGCTGGGAGGGAACCACACCAGAGTGGCGGTGACCCAGGCGCAGAGCAGCAGCCAATTTGGCAACAATAGGGCTCACTACCAGATATTCCGAAGCCACACCCCCATCTCCCTAGGCAACCAGAGGAGGCGGAGCATCTTCACAAGTGGCAACCACCGGCACAGATCTGGGACAAAAACACAGGCCCCATGAGTAAAGGGTTTGCCTGAGGTGGTACTGGCCTGGGTGGAGCATGGGGACAAGAAAATGCACACGCAGAGCCGGGAAATTCCCAGGGCAGGTCTGACCCAGAGGACTGCTCTACTGAGCCTAAGACACACCGGGCCCTCAGGGGATCGTCAGCCTATACAAAAAGGAAGGCAGGAGGCTAGATCTGACAGCTAACTGAATACAAAACTGCAGGAGCAAAGACAGGGCTGGAGGTTCAGGCTCTATGAACTCAAAACAGCTTCTCTTCTGCAAGGGAATTTAGCAGGGACAGAAACAAATTCCCACAAAGTTGTTGTGTTCTGTCAGTAACAACAATCAGGGGAGGGGCTGGAACTGAGTGAACACCCCCCAGCCTCCATCAAGTGCCCGAAGTTATCAGGACTCACCTACCCCTGCTACACAGAGGCAGAGAAGAGCAGCCTGGCTGAGCAGATATAGATTTCCTTGTGTTTCAGGCAGGTGCAAACCCCTGGAGTATCTATTCACTACAGGCAACTGGGTCACACCCCTGCGGGGCTATAAGTGACTGGGTTTGACAGAGGTGCAAGGTGGTGAAGGAGGCATCAACCTTCCCAGACTAATCTATTTGCTGGGTGGATCCTCCTGACTTCACGGAGCACCGGAGCAAGTCATATCTGAGTTGCCACCAGGCCCCTGGGATCCAGTTGCCTGAGACCTTTTAAACCCACCCACCTGAGACAGGCGCTGACTGAAACAATTGATTTGGACCTTTGAACTGAGCAAATCGCCCAAGGACTATTCCAGTGGTCCCCTGGGTATGTGGTTGTAGGAAGGTTTGATTTTCCTTTTCCAATTGTTGCCTGTTGGGGGCAGGTTGACTTAATTGCTGGTGTTTCTCCACAGCTGAAACTTCAACCCAGAGTAACTGTTTCACCAGGGTCGGACAGAGATTAGCTGAAAACAAGACAGAACCACTTAGCCCCACCACACCAAACAGGTCCCCAGTTTCTCAGGCCATAGCATTGTACGGGTCCTCAACAAAGCTCCAGGGGAAAAATCAAACGATGTAAAATAATCATGGGGCGGAATCAGCGGAAAAACTCTGGTAACATGAATAACCAGAATAGATCAACACCCCCCCCACACCAGGAAAGATATGGCAGCTGTAACTGAAGATCCCATTCATAAATAGCTAGCTGAGATGTCAGAAATCAAATCAGAATTTGGATTGCATACAAGATTAATAGAATGGAGGAAAATGTGATATTAGAAATTCGAGGACAATTCACAACTCAGAATTAGAAATTCGAGGAAAAATTCAAAAGTTGTCTCAAGAATTTAACAAATTTAAAGACAAAACCACCAAAGTTTTTGACGCACTGAAGCAAGAATTTGCAGCCCTCAAAGATCTGAAAAATACAGTAGAATTCCTCAGTAACAAAGTGGATCAAGCAGAAGAAAGGATTTCTGACATTGATGACAAACACTTTGGATGCTCCTAAACTCTCAAAGAAGAAGAGAAATGGAGAGCAAAAATGGATCATTCTCTCAGAGAGCTCAGGGATAATTCGAAGAAGGCTAATATCTGCCTCATTGGAATCCCTAAAAGTGATGAAGTGGCCTCGCAAGGCACAGAGGCCCTTTCCCATGAAATTATGAAAGAGAATTTTCCAGACATGCCAAGAGATTCTGAAATTCAGATAGCAGACAGTTTCAGAACCCCAGCATGACTCAATACCAATAAGACATCCCCCAGGCATATCATAATTAATTCACTAAGGTGAATATGAAGGAGAAAAATCTGAAAGCAGCCAGAAGTAAGAAATTCATTACCTATAAAGGGAAGAATATTAGAATGACTGCATATCTCTCTGCTGAAACTTTTCAAGCCAGAAGAGGGTGGTCATTGACTTTTAATCTGCTAAACAAAATAACTTTCAATCCTGGATCCTCTATCCAGCTAAACTGAGTTTCATTTATGCTGGAGAAATTAAATACTTGAATGACATTTATATGTTAAAGTAATTTGCCATAAACAAACCAGCTTCAGGATATTCTCAGACCTATTCTCCAAAATGACCAGCCCAATCCTCTACCACAAAAGTATACTCACTCAGAAACTTTTGATCAAACTCCAACTTCCACAGTTCCAAAAGGATTAAAAATGGCCACTGGACTTTTGAAAAACTCGATACCCAAAATTTTACCAGACTTATCAATATTCTACATTAATGTGAACGGCTTAAACTGTCCTCTAAAGAGGCACAGGTTAGCTGACTGGATACAAAAACTCACGCCAGATATTTGCAGTGTACAAGAGTCACATCTTACCTTAAAAGATAAATTTAGACTCAGGCTGAAAGGATGGTCATCCATATCTCAGGCAAATGGTAATCAGAAAAAATCAGCTGTTGCAATTCTACTTGCAGACACAATAGGCTTTAAACACACAAATGGAACGAAGGATAAGAATGGTCACTTCATATTTGTTAAGGATAATACTCAACATAAGATTTTAATTAGTAATATTTATGCATCCAACCAGAATGCACCTCAATTTATAAGAGAAACTCTAACAGACATGAGCAACTTGATTTCCTCCAGCTCCACAATAGTTGGAGATTTCAACACTCCTTTGGCAGTGTTGGATAGATCCTCCAATAAGAAGCTGAGCAAAGAAATTTTAGATTTAAACCTAACTATCCAACATTTGGATTTAGCAGACCTCTACATTTCATCCCAACAAAATTGCATACACATACTTCTTATCAGCCCACGGAACATACTCCAAAATCGATCACACCTTAGGTCAAAAGTCTAACCTCAGTAAATTTAAAGGAATAGAAATTATTCCTTCCATCTTCTCGGACCATCATGGAATAAAAGTCAAACTCAGTAACAACAGGAATCTGCATACTCATACAAAAACATGGAAGTTAAATAACCTTATGCTGAATGATAGCTGGGTCAGAGATGAGATTAAGAAGGAAATTGCCAAATTTTTGGAACAAAACGACAATGAAGACACAAATTATCAGAACCTCTGGGATACTGCAAAGGCCGTCCTAAGAGGGAAATTTATAGAACTGCAAGCCTTCCTCAAGAGAACGGAAGGAGAAGAAATTAACAACTTAATGGGACATCTCAACCAACTGGAAAAGGAAGAATATTTCAACCTCAAACCCAGTAGAAGAAAAGAAATAACCAAAATTAGAGCAGAATTAAATGAAATTGAAAACAAAAGAATTATACAACAGATCAATAAATCAAAAAGCTGGTTTTTTGAAAAGGTCAATAAAATAGATAAACCTTTGGCTAACCTAACCAGGAAAAAAAAAGAGTAAAATCTCTAATATCATCAATCACAAAGGACAAAGATAAAATAACAACAGACTCCTCAGAAATTCAAAAAATCCTTAATGAATATTATAAGAAACTTTATTCTCAGAAATACGAAAATCTGAAGGAAATTGACCAATACTTGGAAGCAAGTCACCTTCCAAGACTTAGCCAGAATCCAGTGGAAATGTTGAACTGGCCCAAATCAAGTTCTGAAATAGCATCAACCATACAAAATCTCCCTAAAAAGAAAAGCCCGGGACCAGATAGCTTCACGTCAGAATTCTACCAAACCTTTTAAGAGGAACTAGTACCTATATTACTCAACCTGTTCCAAAATGTAGAAAAAGAAGGAAGACTACCCAACACGTTCTATGAAGCAAACATCACCCTGATCCCCAAACCACAAAAGACCCAACAAGAAAAAAAATGATAGACCAATATCACTAATGAATATAGATGCAAAAATATTCAACAAGACCCTAACAAACAGAATCCAGCAACACATCAAACAAATTATACATCATGATCAAGTGGGTTTTATCCCAGGGTCTCAAGGCTGGTTCAATATACATAAATCTATAAGTATAATTCAGCACATAAACAAATTAAAAAACAAAGACCATATGATGCTCTCAATTGATAAAGAAAAAGCTTTCGATAATATCCAGCATCCCTTCATGATCAGAACATGTAACAAAATTGGTATAGAAGTGATGTACCTTAAACTGATAGAGGCCATCTACAGCAAACCCACAACCAATATCGTATTGAATGGAGTTAAATTGAAATCATTTCCACTCAGATCAGGAATCAGACAAGGCTGCCCATTGTCTCCACTGCTCTTTAACATTGTAATGGAAGTTTTAGCCACCGCAATTACAGAAGAAAAGGTGATCAAGGCTATCCATATAGGGTCAGAAGACATCAAACTTTTGCTCTTCACAGATGATATGACTGCATATCTGGAAAAAAACAGGGATTATACTACAAAACTCTTAGAAGTGATCAAGGAATACAGCAGCATATCAGGTTACAAAATTAACATTCATAAATTGATAGCCTTTATATATACCAACAATAGTCAAGCTGAAAAAACACTTAAGGACTCTATTCCATTCACAGTAGTGCCAAAGGAGATGAAATATTTGGGAGTTTATCTAACATTGGACGTGAAAGATCTCTATAAAGAGAATTATGAAACTGTAAGAAAAGAAATAGCTGAAAATGTTAACAAATGGAAGAACATACCATGTTCATGGCTGGGAAGAATCAACATTGTTAAAATGTCCATACTACCCAAAGCAACATACAATTTTAATGCAATCCCTATCAAAGCTCCACTGTCATACTTTAAAGATCTTGAAAAAGTAATACTTCATTTTATATGAATCATAAAAAACCTCAAATAGCCAAGACATTACTCAGAAATAAAAACAAAGCAGGAGGAATTATGCTACCAGACCTCAGATTATACTACAGATCGATAGTGATCAAACAGCATGGTACTGGCACAAAAACAGAGAAGTAGATATCTGGAACAGAATAGAGAACCAAGTGATGAATCCAGCTATTTACCATTATGTGATCTTTGACAAGCCAATTAAAAACATTCAGTGGGGAAAAGATTTCCTATTTAACAAATGGTGCTGGGTGAACTGGCTGGCAACCTGTAGAAGACTGAAACTGGACCCACACCTTTCACTATTAACTAAGATAGACTCTCACTGGATTAAAGATTTAAACTTAAGACATGACACTATAAAAATACTAGAAGAGAGTGCAGGGAAAAGCCTTGAGAAATTGGTCTGGGCGAGTATTTTATGAGTTGGACCCCCCGGGCAATTAAAGCAGCTTCAAAAATACATTACTGGAACCTGATCAAATTAAAAAAGCTGCACAGCCAAGAACACAGTATGTAAAGCAAGCAGACATCCCTCAGAATGGGAGAAGATATTTGCAGGTTATGTCTCCGACAAAGGTTTAATAACCAGAATCCACAGGGAACTCAAATGTATAAGCAAGAAAAGACCAAGTGATCCCATCGCAGACTAGGCAAGAAACTTGAAGAGAAACTTCTCTGAAGAAGACAGGCACACGGCCTGTAGACATATGAAAAAATGCTCATCATCTTTTATCATCAGAGAAATGCAAATCTAAGTACTTTGAGATATCATCTAACTCCAGTAAGATTATCCCACATCACAAAATCCCAAGACCAGAGATGTTGGCATGGATATGGAGTAAAGGGAACACTTCTACACTGCTGGTGGGAATGCAAATTAATACATTCCTTTTGGAAAGATGTTTGGAGAACACTTAGAGATCTAAAAATAGATCTGCCATTCAATCTTATAATTCCTCTACTAGGTATATACCCAGAAGACCAAAAATCACATTATAACATAGATATTTGTACCAGAATGTTTATTGCAGCTCAATTCATAATTGCTAATTCTTGGAAAAGCCCAAGTGCCCATGGATCCACGAATGGATTAATAAATTGTGGTACATGTACACCATGGAATACTATGCAGCCTTAAAGAAAGATGGAGATTTTACCTCTTTCATGTTTACATGGATGGATCTGGAACATATTCTTCTTAGTAAAGTATCTCAAGAATGGAAGACAAACTATCCAATGTACTTAGCCCTACTATGAAACTAATTTATGGTTTTCACATGAAAGCTATAACCCGGTTATAACCGAAGAATATGGGGAAGAGGCAGAAGGAGGGTGGGGGAGAGGATGGGCGGAGGGAGGGTGATTGGTGGGATTATACCTGCGGTGCATCTTACAAGGGTACATGTGAAACTTAGTAAATGTAGAATATAAATGTCTTAACACAATAACTAAGAAAATGCCAGGAAGGCTATGTTAAACAGTTTGATGAAAATGTGTCAAACGGTCTGTAACACCAGTGTAATATGCCCCATGATTGCATTAATGTACACAGCTGTGATTTTATATATATATATACACATATAATAAAAAGATGATAAAGGGGAACCATGCATGTGTTGTTACAGTAACACAAAGACAGACGTCACCACGGTTTTGATAAAGCATTCATTCTTCATTTACGGATGTTGAGTGCATGTTAACCAGAAGGCACTACTGACCCCTGCCGCACCCACAGCACCACTTTCCTCGTTCCTTCTCCCTGCTTTCCCTCGGACTGGAGCCCACCGACAGGGTGGTCCGCGGCAGACCCCCAATATGTACCAGTGAACAGAGTGAACTGGAATTTACTCTCAGATTTTGAAGAAAGTCATCGGTTTGGTTTGAGACATCTTAAATTTTAGGTAAATCATAGCATCCAGGTTAAGGTGTTCAGTATGTAGCTGGACATTGGGATTGACGTTTGGAAGGAAGATTAAGAGTAGAGATTCAGATTTGGAGTAGCACAGAGGTGAGAGTAAAACAGAGAACTTAAAAGGTTCTGTGAAACAGGAGAAAAAATGGAGGCTGATAAGTAAACATTGAGGGGGGGGGGGAAGCAAACTGGAGAAAGAAAACAATCTAACAAAGACATCAAAGACCAGGGTAGGGAGGACGGGACGGAAAATGACGCAAAAGAAGAACTTTCAAAGATCAGAGGCCAAAAGAAAATTTTAAGAATCAGACACGGGGAGGAGTGTGGAACAACAAAGCTCTAATTGCCGTGGGATCTCTAATTATTTTGGCTTTTAAGCTTTTTTTGTTAAAAACTAAGGTATAGGGCAGCTCCTGTGGCTCAAGGAGTAGGGTGCTGGCCCCATATACCGGAGGTGGTGGGTTCAAACCCAGCCCTGGCAAAAAAACCCCAAAAACAAAAAACTAAGGTATAATGCTCGTTAGCCTAGACCTATCCAGCGTTGTTATGAGAGTAGTTGTGTGCTACATGATAATTTGTCACAAAATTCCACTTCCAATTTAAAAGTTACGTGAAATTGTACAAGATGTGCATAGTTTGGGGTCCTCAAACTGCAGCCCGTGGGCCACATGAGGCCGTGTGATTGTATTTGTTCCCGTTTTGTATTTTTACTTCAAAATAAGATTATGTGCAGTGTGCATAGGAATCTGTTCATAGTTTTTTGTTTGTTTTTTTTTTAAACTATAGTCCAGCCCTCCAACAGTCTGAGGGACAGGGAACTGACCCACTGTTTAAAAAGTTTGAGGATCTCTGTGCACGGGAAAACCAGGAACCACTTCCTTGCCCAGGAACAGGGACCAGCCAAACAAGGTCGCATTTCTAGACAACAGGACAGGATGCAGACAACCCCTAAATGATTGCGCTGGGGTGTTTTTACTGACAAAGAAAGATATCAGGAATGTACTCAAATTTTTTTTTAAAAGTTACTAAGCAATGAACACACAGAAAAAAATATACAACTGTGCACCACGTAATGACATTTTGTTCAATGATGAATCACATTATGTGGCAGTGGTCGCATAAGATTATAACGGATCTCAAAATTCCTATGGCCCATGACCTCGTAGCCTTTGTACTGTCATACTGCCGAGCATTACTGGGTGGTGACACTGTGTAAACAAGCCCTGTACTGCTGGTCGTGTAACACCTGCTAATGATGATAGACGGCTGTGTTGCACATTTCTGTGTTTACTCTACTGTTATTATAGAGTATACTACACACACACACACACACCCACACACACAAGTTAACCGTAAAAGCCCCTCATCAGGTCCTCAGGCGTCTTCCAGAAGTAGGAGTTGTTATCATAGGAGGTGACAGCTCCATGTGTCAATTGCCCCTGAGGACCTTCCAATGGGGTAAGACGTGAGGTAGAAGACAGTGAAGTTGATGACCCTGGTCCTATGAGGGCCTTGGCTCATGCATGAGTTTGCATCTTAGCTTTTAACAAAAACTTACTCACCCACAGCAATTTTCAGCCCTGCAAGCTCCATTTACGGTGAGTGTCCTGCATGGGTACACCATTTTTGATCTTTTCTACCGTTTGTTTACTGTACCTTTCCTATGTTTAGATATGCAAATACTTACCATTGTGTTACAGTCGCCTACAGGACTCGGAACAGTACCATGCTGTTCAGTTTGCAGCCCATGAGCAGCAGCCTGTACCCTGCAGTCTGGTGCGCCGCAGGCTGTACCCTCTAGGTGTGTGTAAGTACACTATGATGTTTGCCTAGGGACAAAACTGCCTGACAATACATTTTCTCTGAATGTATTCCTGTTACAGATGTATGACTGTATATATGAAATCAGGAATTTGATATTCTAGTTAGATATTTTCTAGTTCATATTAGAATGAAACTCCAGTACAATTAAAATTAAGAGTTTCTTTTTACTGTCCATATAATTTGCACACTACCAGAGGCGAACGCACTGTACTTTCAGAAACACCCATGTAATTCACTTACTTACTGCGCCATCCACAGTGTGCAGCGAGAAGTGAATGCTGATTGATGTCAGGGAGTAGACCCACCCCAGTGAGGGGGTACATTTCTCTTCCAGAGAAATTAACAAACGGAGAGCTGCCTGACGACTTCCTGAGCGTGCTACCTCCTACCTGCTAATAATGAGTGTGAATGTGACGCATAATGATGTTTGGGGATCAGGGGTGGCAGCACTTACTATTTTGTAATTAGTTTGCTGAATTTTATGAACCCAAACCTTATTTTTACATGTTTGAGGCAAAATTATGTACCTTAGAATTTCAAGCTATTTCTTAATTTCTAGATAACTCAGTTTCTTATAAAAACAAATATAGTATTTGTAGAGAACATTATCACAGGGGTCAGATGTGCATTTTGTGATGTTCTGGAAAACAATAAAAACTGATGGTCTCTTTATGATTTAGGCTTACCTGAGGATTTAAGAAAAGGATTAGTCTGAAAACTGCCCACTATTATAGCTTTTATAGAAATTATTTCTCCAGAATATTTAACATTTTTTAAATGCACATTTCTTTTTACTCAGACATTTCTCCTTAGAGCTTTCTAGAGGGAAAAATTATCTGTATATAAAGGATATTTTTTACATCATTGTTTCTAGTAGCAAACAATCTGAATATTCACTAGTAAGAAGATAGTTACGTAAGTTATGACACGCCCATTCTACGGAATATAATGCAGGCATGAAA
The DNA here is from genome assembly GCF_027406575.1 of Nycticebus coucang. Lineage (NCBI taxonomy): Eukaryota > Metazoa > Chordata > Mammalia > Primates > Lorisidae > Nycticebus > Nycticebus coucang. The sequence goes on from NC_069796.1 coordinate 13,941,824, forward strand.
AAGAACAAGCTGGGTATTTCCCCAGTCCCTAGAGTGCTATTATACACAGATAAATGAAAAACACAGGCAGTAGAAAAACATACACTGTAGGAACTTATTTTTATAAATAATCCTGTATCTAAGTTCAAGCTTGAATAAATAAGAACAATGGTATGAGGTACACACTGGAGTATCTCAAGAAGGCCAAAAGGAAGAAGGTTATTTAATTCTTTATACATTTTCTACTGTTTTATTTTTCATAATAACCATGTATTTCTTTTTATTTAAAATTGAAATGAAAAATAATTTTCTATTAGCAAGAAATAGCAAAGTTATTGCTACAGTGTATGCTGTATTATCTTTGTATTTGCTATTAAAAATCAATTTTAAGTAATGGGGAAAGTTGATTTTCTATGAATCTTACATACCTATTTAATATTTAGTATGTAGTTTTTAAACACAACTGTTTTTATTAAATTCCATAATTTACGGATATACAATGAAAGATGACACGGTTTTCAAACAAATTGAGTTTATATTCAAATTCATAACTTAGAAAGGCAGTGAAATGTACTGCCCGTGAGTCCACTTCACCAAAGGATCTCTTGTTGACTCCTAATCAATCCTGTTGACTGAAACTAATTAAAACAGCAGTGGCTTTAATAGGTCTAAGGGATCTTAATTGATGTTCTAACAAACCAACATTTTAAAGAGGGAAACTCAAGGCCAAACTTATCAGTTCTAACAATGCCAGAAGCCAGTTCTATTGTATAGCCTTGGTTGTAAGGGTGGCTGGTCTGGGAACGTGAAAAATTAATATGGTAAAAAAAGAAGCAAAGCTTGAGACAGTTTATTGTGGCTGTTATTTAGACACATTTAGAAGTACAAAAAACTATGAGTAAGTCTGTACTTATAAAGCCACTTGAAGAAAGAAGTATTTGGAAGGAGAACAGAGTTAGAATGCTACAAAAAACTGGTAACTTAATTTGAAGAACACTTACTGAAAGCACACACTATGTTCATTCATCTATTAACCCTACAAACATTTTGTTCAAATTTCGTAGTACATTGTCAAGCTCTATACTGTCTCTAAGGACAAAGTAATGAAAAAGATAAATCCCATCCCACCCTAATGCCATCACTCTAAAAAACATAAAGAGCCACTCCTTCCTCGAGGTGGTTTAAGCCCTGTACCTGAAAAGTGTTGTGGGGAATACACAAATCTAAGGTGACTACCAATATGAGTGGTTACCCTGGAGCTGGGCAGTGTCTAACGACCATGCGGTCCTAGGGACTGGGAGGACAAAGACACAAAGACAACACACAGATTAGACCGTCTCAGCACAGTAATGAGTCTCGAGGTCAGAAGCATGTACCAGGGGCTGTGGTGCCCCGGGTCGGTCCAGCCAGAAAGTGTGAGAAATATTTCCTTGAAGAGATGACAACTGAGCTATGTTTGGGCCAGCATTTTCAGTTTTAATATTCTCTTATCTATGGAAGAAAAGGTGAGTCTCTGATAGATCCAGACCAAGGTAATAAAGGATTCTCGAAAAGGGCCTTTATGGAAAGGATGGATAAATGTGTCGGGGTGGGGGGTACCATCTCATCACTAGGAAGCTGTTTTCTACAATATAAAGAAAACATCCAGCCTCTCTTTCCTCTCTATTCTTTTCTGTAACAAGACTCAACTCTTTGGACACGACTCCGACAAGATTTTTAAAATCTAAAATACTAAGACTCACCCTCTTTGGGAATTACAGGACAGGAGGAAGGCAGATTGCACAGAACAGAAATTCAATACGTGCTATAAAGAAAAAATAATGTAACCACACATCAGTATTATGCAAATGACCTCTATTTAAAAGCTGACTGAGAGTAAGTGAATGGATTATATTCCCAGAGATATTCTATGTGAGCAGAAAGGAAGAGAATAAACGCACTATTTAAAAAGAAACGTACAAAATAACTTTCCTTAGCATTATCCAAATATAACATTTTAAAAGCATCAAGCCTCTGTCCGTAGCTCAGAAATTTAAAAAATATTATTACATTTTTCTTATCCAGTCATAAAAATTTGACTCGCTGAAGGCTCAGATGATTAGCATTTTTATCAATATTTTTAATTTTTATACACTTTTGAGGCGGAGCAAGATGGCAGCCGAGTAACAACTTCCTTGCATCTGGGCACCATGAGTCTGGGGATATAGGACTCCAGGCATCTCTGGCTGGTGGGATCTGCCTATCATCACGCCTGAGAGGATACAGGGAGTCAGCGAGAGACTTCTGGACCCCAAGAGGAGGACTAAAACAGTGGAAAACCGGCAAGTGATCGCGCGTGTTCAATCCGTCTAAACCTGCCCACAACTTCCACAGGCACGAGAACTTAAAGAGCAAGAGGAAGTGAAAGGAAAATTAGGCAAGGAAACAGATGAAAGAAATCACCCATGAGGAAGAATCAGCAGAAAACTCCAGGCAACATGAAGAACCAGTCCAGAACAACCACGCCAAGGGACCATGAGGTAGCTACTGCACAGGATTCCACCTATACAGAAATGTTAGGAATGACAGAAAGGGAATTTAGAATACACATGTTGAAAACAATGAAAGAAATGATGGAAACAATGAAGGAAATTGCTAATAAAGTGGAAAATAACCAAAAGGAAATCCAAAAACAGAATCAAATAAGAGATGAACAATATGAAGAATATAAAAAGGATATAGCAGAGCTGAAGGAACTGAAACAGTTAATCAGGGAACTTAAAGATGCAATGGAAAGTATCAGCAACAGGTTAGACCATGCAGAAGAAAGAATTTCAGAGGTAGAAGACAAAGTTTTTGAGATAACTCAGATAGTAAAAGAGGCAGAAAAGAAGAGAGAGAAAGCAGAACGTTCACTGTCAGAATTATGGGACTTTATGAAGCGTTCCAACATACGAGTTATAGGAATTTCAGAAGGGGAAGAAGAATGCCCCAGAGGAATGGAAGCCATACTAGAGAATATTATAAAAGAAAATTTCCCAAATATCACCAAAGATTCTGACACACTGCTTTCAGAGGACTATCGGACCCAAGGTCGCCTCAACTCTAACCGAGCTTCTCCAAGGCACATTGTGATGAACCTGTCCAAAGTCAAGACAAAAGAAAAGATTCTGCAAGCTGCCAGGAGTAAGGGCCAGTTGACCTACAGGGGCAAATCCATCAGAGTGACCGCAGACTTCTCTAATGAAACTTTCCAAGCAAGAAGACAATGGTCATCTACCTCTAATCTACTTAAACAGAACAATTTCCAGCCCAGAATTCTGTACCCTGCTAAGCTAAGCTTCAAAATTGACGGAGAAATCAAATCATTTACGGATATACAAACATTGAGGAAATTCGCCACAACAAGACCAGCTCTACAGGAAATACTTCAACCTGTTCTGCACACTGACCACCACAATGGATCAGCAGCAAAGTAAGAACTCAGAAATTAAAGGACAGAACTAAACCTCCACACTGATGCAAAAGATAAAACTAAGCAATGGACTCTCACAAAATAAGACGAATAGAATACTACCACACTTATCAATTATCTCAATAAATGTTAATGGCTTGAATTCCCCACTGAAGAGACATAGATTGGTTGACTGGATTAAAAAACACAAGCCATCCATTTGCTGTCTGCAAGAAACACACCTGGCTTCAAAAGACAAATTAAAGCTCCGAGTCAAGGGTTGGAAGACAATTTTTCAGGCAAATGGAATTCAGAAGAAAAGAGGAGTTGCAATCTTATTTTCAGATACATGTGGATTTAAAGCAACTAAAGTCAAAAAAGAAAAAGATGGTCACTTTATATTGGTCAAGGGAAAAATACAACAAGAAGACATTTCAATTCTAAATATCTATGCACCCAATTTAAATGCTCCCAGATTCTTGAAACAGACCTTAGTCTGAGCAATATGATATCTGATAATACCATAATAACAGGGGACCTTAACACTCCTCTTACAGAGCTGGACAGATCCTCTAAACAGAAATTAAACAAGGATATAAGAGACTTAAATGAGACCCTAGAACAACTGTGCTTGATAGACGCATATAGAACACTCCATCCCAAAGATAAAGAATATACATTCTTCTCATCACCCCATGGAACATTCTCCAAAACTGATCATATCCTGGGACACAAAACAAATATCAACAGAATCAAAAGAACTGAAATTCTACCTTGTATCTTCTCGGACCATAAGGCACTAAAGGTGGAACTCAACTCTAACAAAAATGCTTGACCCCACCCAAAGGCATGGAAACTAAACAATCTTCTGTTGAATAACAGATGGGTGAAGGAAGAAATAAAACAGGAAATCATTAACTTCCTTAAGCATAACAACAATGAAGACACAAGCTACCAAAACCTGTGGGATACTGCAAAAGCAGTTTGTTTTTTTTTTCATGTTTCTAAAAGTATTAAGTTTATTTTAAAGCATCACATCAAGTTTGAATTTCAGTAAACAAAGCCATGTCTTCATTTTAAGTTGATTTTGGCAAAGAATACAGACTTGCATACAACAGGTACAATAAAGTAAAGTAAAAGGTGTTTACTTTTAGTAATAGAATCAGTTTTGAGAGGAAAATTCATCGCTTTAGATGCCTACATTCGAAAAACAGAAAGAGAGCACATCAACAATCTCACAAGAGATCTTATGCAATTGGAAAAAGAAGAACAATCTAAGCCTAAACTCAGTAGAAGAAAAGAAATATCCAAAATCAAATCAGAGATCAATGAAATTGAAAACAAAAGAATCATTCAGAAAATTAATGAAACAAGGAGTTGGTTTTTTGAAAAAATAAATAAAATAGATAAACCATTGGCCAGACTAACGAGGAATAGAAAAGTAAAATCTCTAGTAACCTCAATCAGAAATGATAAAGGGGAAATAACAACTGATCCCACAGAGATACAAGCGATCATCTCTGAATACTACCAGAAACTCTATGCCCAGAACTTTGACAATGTGAAAGAAATGGATCAATATTTGGAATCACACCCTCTCCCTAGACTCAGCCAGGAAGAAATAGAGCTCCTGAACAGACCAATTTCAAGCACTGAGATCAAAGAAACAATAAAAAACCTTCCAACCAAAAAATGCCCTGTCCAGATGGCTTCACTCCAGAACTCTATCAAACCTTCAAGGAAGAGCTTATTCCTGTACTGCAGAAATTATTCCAAAAAATTGAGGAAGAAGGAATCTTCCCCAACACATTCTGTGAGGCAAACATCACCCCGATACCAAAACCAGGAAAAGACCCAACCAAAAAGGAGAATTTCAGACCAATCTCACTCATGAACATAGACGCAAAAATTCGCAACAAAATCCTAGCCAATAGATTACAGCTTATCATCAAAAAAGTCATTCATCATGATCAAGTAGGCTTCATCCCAGGGATGCAAGGCTGGTTTAACATACGCAAGTCCATAAACATTATCCACCATATTAACAGAGGCAAAAATAAAGATCATATGATCCTCTCAATAGATGCAGAAAAAGCATTTGATAAAATCCAGCATCCTTTTCTAATTAGAACACTGAAGAGTATAGGCATAGGTGCCACATTTCTAAAACTGATTGAAGCTATCTATGACAAACCCACAGCCAATATTTTACTGAATGGAGTAAAACTGAAAGCTTTTCCTCTTAGAACTGGAACCAGACAAGGTTGTCCTCTGTCACCTTTACTATTCAACGTAGTGCTGGAAGTTCTAGCCAATACAATTAGGCAAGACAAGGAAATAAAGGGAATCCAAATGGGAACAGAGGAGGTCAAACTCTCCCTCTTTGCTGACGACATGATCTTATACTTAGAGAACCCCAAAGACTCAACCACAAGACTCCTAGAAGTCATCAAAAAATACAGTAATGTTTCAGGATATAAAATCAATGTCCACAAGTCAGTAGCCTTTGTGTACACCAATAACAGACAAGATGAGAAGCTAATTAAGGACACAACTCCCTTCACCATAGTCTCAAAGAAAATGAAATACCTAGGAATATACCTAACGAAGGAGGAGAAGGACCTCTATAAAGAAAACTATGAACTCCTCAGAAAGGAAATAGCAGAGGATATTAACAAATGGAAGAACATACCATGCTCATGGATGGGAAGAATCAACATTGTTAAAATGTCTATACTTCCCAAAGCAATCTACCTATTCAATGCCATTCCTATCAAAATACCTACATCGTACTTTCAAGATTTGGAAAAAATGATTCTGCGTTTTGTATGGAACCAGAAAAAACCCCGTATAGCTAAGGCAGTTCTCTGTAACAAAAATAAAGCTGGGGGCATCAGCATACCAGATTTTAGTCTGTACTACAAAGCCATAGTGCTCAAGACAGCATGGTACTGGCAAAAAAACAGAGACATAGACACTTGGAATCGAATTGAAAACCAAGAAATGAAACATTTTACAACCACCTAATCTTTGATAAACCAAACAAGAACATACCTTGGGGTAAAAACTCCCTATTCAATAAATGGTGTTGGGATAACTGGATGTCTACATGTAAAAGACTGAAACTGGACCCACACCTTTCCCCACTCACAAAAATTGATTCAAGATGGATAAAGGACTTAAACTTAAGGCATGAAACAATAAAAATCCTCCAAGAAAGCATAGGAAAAACACTGGAAGATATTGGCCTGGGGAAAGACTTCATGAAGAAGACTGCCATGGCAATTGCAACAACAACAAAAATAAACAAATGGGACTTCATTAAACTGAAAAGCTTCTGTACAGCTAAGGAGACAATAACCAAAGCAAAGAGACAACCTACACAATGGGAAAGGATATTTGCATATTTTCAATCAGACAAAAGCTTGATAACCAGGATCTATAGAGAACTCAAATTAATCCACATGAAAAAAGCCAACGATCCCTTATATCAATGGGCAAGAGACATGAATAGAACTTTCTGTAAAGATGACAGACGGATGGCTAACAAACACATGAAAAAATGTTCATCATCTCTATATATTAGAGAAATGCAAATCAAAACAACCCTGAGATATCATCTAACCCCAGTGAGAATGGCCCACATCACAAAATCTCAAAACTGCAGATGCTGGCGTGGATGTGGAGAGAAGGGAACACTTTTACACTGCTGGTGGGACTGCAAACTAGTACAACCTTTCTGGAAGGAAGTATGGAGAGACCTCAAAGCACTCAAGCTAGACCTCCCATTTGATCCTGCAATCCCATTACTGGGCATCTACCCAGAAGGAAAGAAATCCTTTTATCATAAGGACACTTGTACTAGACTGTTTATTGCAGCTCAATTTACAATCGCCAAAATGTGGAAACAGCCTAAATGCCCACCAACCCAGGAATGGATTAACAAGCTGTGGTATATGGATACCATGGAATACTATTCAGCCATTAAAAAAAACGGAGACTTTACATCCTTCGTATTAACCTGGATGGACGTGGAAGACATTATTCTTAGTAAAGCATCACAAGAATGGAGAAGCATGAATCCTATGTACTCAATTTTGATATGAGGACAATTAATGACAATTATGGTTGGGGGGGAAACAGAAAGAGGGAAGGAGGGAGGTGGGTGGGGCCTTGGTGTGTGTCACACTTTATGGGGGCAAGACATGATTGCAAGAGGGACTTTACCCAACAATTGCAATCAGTGTAACCTGGCTTATTGTACCCTCAATGAATCCCCAACAATAAAAAAAAAAAAAAAAAATACAAAACACAGTATTTCCCTGTCTCCCTCCCTACTGTATTTAATGACTTAACTTTAATCTTTTATCATTAAAACCTTCTCTAAGAAAACCATTAAAAAAAAAAATTTTTATACACTTTTCCAGACATAATGCTGTTGTGCCCGTAATAGACTATGGTATAGGGTAAAGATAACTTTAATGTATATTAGGAAACCAAACGTTTTGTGTGATTCTCTTTATTGCATTTACTTTTTTGTAGTGATCTGGAACTAAACTCACAATATCTCCGATTTTCTGTAGAGTTATTTTTATAAGCAGATTTTATATACAATTTTACTAAGTGCAAGATCTCCCACCATTCCAGGGAGTCAGCTAAGTTCTCTCATGAAAGCAGCAGTATCAGGGTGGTGACCACTATGGACTTGTATTACTCCCACTAGGAAAGGCAAATACAGTCAAGACCTCAACCATGAGTGAACAAAAGGGCTGACCTACCCTTGAAGTGACTATGTACTCAGAATTTAAATTGTAGAAACTTGTCTTTAAATATATGATTGGGAATTACATAATAGTGATCCAGTCTGGAACTTTCATGACAAAGGTGCTCTCTTCCCAGGCTGGTTACAGTCCATAAAACCCTAGTGGCTAGAACTTCCTCAAGCCTGGGTCACCATCTTTATGCTGGAGGAGGAAATTCATGAGGAAATCTAAATCCTCTCCTGGGCATCTCAGCCCTAGAATGAATCTTATCTTTTGTTACAGTCTGGCTGATTCAGAATGTAGCTCCTAGACCCCAGGTCGTGTTTAACTACATGGAGGGGTAGAGCAAGGCCGTGAGTAGTAGTGAATGCATTCAATTCTGGGATCAGAATTCCAGGAGAATTCTATAGTAGAAAGTAACTGGGTGAGGGGTTCTTACAAATTTCATACAACACTACTGTCTGCCTCTGAGTTTTAAAAGACTACAGGTTTCTGATCAACTTAACGGGAAAAACGAGGCATTCACAGAGATTTTATGACATCATCTTTTGTCAAATTCCCCTATTGTGATAGCACCAAATTATAACCCAAAGTTAGACTTTTTAAAAAAGTGTTTTAAATAGGGAGAGCTAGACCTTGGAAACATCAGTGAAATAAAGAGCCAATCCTTGACTGTGTGGTTTTGAGAAATTGATCCTAACTTAAAAGCTGTAATTAATTGTCCCACATCAGGCTACCAATAGATTAATGCTTTTGTTCTTGGCACCACTACCTTTATAAAAAATACATGGGTGGAAAATGTGAAGAAATAAAAGAGATGATGAATGTACTCACATTTAAAGATGGAAAGGAGAGAAGAGGAACCTTTTCAAATACCACATGGGAGAAGAACTTTGTATCCTTCACATTCAGAATGTGCTCATCATATTTCCTGCCCATTTGCTCAACTAGGCTCACGATTTTAGTTTTCACTGAGACATAACACAGATCAATTTGGGACAGAGACAAACAGCTTTCTGATAATTGTTGTGTCTTAATAATTGTTTTTCTTACTTTTAAAAATGAACATAACAGTATGGCCTAGTGCTACACATTGAGATTTGTTTTTTAAAAATAGATTTTTTGGAACGGTTTTAAGTTTATAGCATAATTAAGCAGAAAATGTAGAGTTTCCATATACCCCTTGCCTAGCCACCCTCACAGTATCCGCACTGTCAACATCTCCCTGACAGACACAGTGTTATCACCCAGAGTCCACAGTTGACTTCAGGTTCACTCCTGGTACTGTACATTCTATAGGTTTGGAAAAACTTATAATAATGTATATCTACAATGTCATATGTAGTTTCACTGCCCTAAAAATTCTCTACGCACAGGGCAGTACCTGTGGCTCAAAGGAGTAGGGTGCTGGCCCCATATGCCAGAAGTGGTGGGTTCAAACCCAGCCCCGACCGAAAACTGCAAAAAAAAATCTCTACACACAGCCGATTCATCCCTCACTCCCTCTAGCCCCCAGCAGCCAGTGCTCATTTTATTGTCTTCATAGTTCTGCCTTTTCTAAACTGTCATATACTTGTAATCACACAGAGCATTTTCTTTTCAGATTGGCTTCTTTCACTTAGTAATATACATTTAAGATTCCTCTATGTCTTTTCATGGCCGGATGTAGCTCTCTCTTTTTAATGCTGCCATACTATTCCATTGCTTAGATGGATGTATCAGTTCATTTACTGAAGGACATCTTGGTTACTTCCAAGCTTTGGCAACTATGAATAAAGCTGCTACACACATTCACGTGTATATTTTTGTGTGGACATAAGTTAGTAACTCCTGTGAGTAAATACCAAGAAGCATGATATTTGGGTTATATGGTAAGAGTATAGTTAGTTTTCTTAAGGAACTGCGAAGCCATCTTCCATCATCCTTTTGCCTTCCTAACAGCAATAACTGGGTGTTCCTGTGGCTCCGCACACGTGTCAGCGTTTAGCAATGTCAGCGTTCCAGATGTTGGCCATCCTACTAGGCCAAATTGTTTTAACTTGCAACTCCCTAATGTCCTAGGACATTGTGCATATTTTTGCTTATTTGCCATCTGTATCATTTCTTTGGTGACATTTCTGTTCAGATATTTTGCCCATTTAAAGAAAAGGCTGTTCATGTTCTGATCGTTGAAGATTAAGAGTTCCTTGTGTATTTTGCATAATGATTCTTTCTCAGATATTTCATTCATGTACAAATATTTTTTCCTAGTCTATGGATCATCTTCTTACCCCTGGACACATTTTTTACTTCTCATAAAAATGGTGCTTATTTGGGAGAACAAGATATTTATTTGGCAGTCTGTCTCTTGAAGTTATGCTGAGAATATCCAATTTATAATTCTAGAAGAAATATTGTCTGGCTCTGCCCACATTCAGAAAGGCAGATATTTTACCTGACATTCACAAATAGATTTTTTTTATTACTCAAACTCTATCTTTTATTCCTTAATCATTTAATTTTCTCTTTTCCTATGAATTCAAAATCAATAGGTTTCAATATCCAACTAGTCTTTGCCAGAGATCAGTAGTAAATTCATCTTCACCAGTGAGGACTAGAAGAGAAATAAGTTGGAAAAGGAATTTTTCTCTACTCTTTCAGAAAAGGTGCCTATTACTCCAGGCTGCCAGCAATATTTGACTTTCTGCCAAGATACTTTCTTAGGTTTAATTCTGGGCCAGCCACAAAGAAATATTACTTTAGCATTAAAGGTATACATTCTAAAGAGAAAAGCATGAATCTCTCATGGGGAGGAGAGCTGGGAGTAAATTTCTATTTTACAATGCCTCATTAGAAGGACTAACAAAAAGCAATGATAGAGGCCACAGGAAGGAACAACATAATAAATAAAGATTAATACACAAGAATTCCCTAGCCTCGGCAAGGTAGGCTCAAGATAACCTCACGTTAGTTTGCACAGAATGCAAATCAACTGCTTAACTTTGCAAAATGCAAAGTTTCAAAGCTAGATAGACAAAACACAGTGTTTATCACTCCCTGTCATGAACAACTGAGGAGGCCTAGGAAACATCTGTCAGGATTGAGATAGTTTAAATGAAGTCCTGCTTAAAGACAAAGAAATCTGATCCTCTCTGCCAACTATTTTTTGTTGTTGTTGTTGTTATTTTGTATTCTTTTGCAAGAAGTGTGCTCCTCGGTTATGCCTGCTGTTGAATACTGACCATTTCCACAGGGAGAACTTTGCCTGATACTGACAGAGAACTACCAAATCCTCATACTCAAGAACTCTTCAGAATCAGATATTCCTTTGTTTGCTGACCCCTTCCAGACTTAGATCATGTAACTTTTTGCTGACAACGACGTACACAATCTTGATTTTTCATACTGATCGCTGTTAGCATATGAGATGCTAATTGTTTTTGTATGTTGATTTGGTATTCTGAAACTTGACTTTATCAACTCTAAAGAGTTTTTTGTGGAGTCTGTAGGTTCTTCTAAATATAAATCATGCTGTCTGCAAACAAAGATAATTGTCCTTTTCCTTTCTAACTTTGAGCCATTTCTTTCTCCTGCCTAATTGCTCTGGCTAGGACTTCCAGTAATATGCTGAATAAAAGTGGTAAAAGTTTCCAGATCTTGGTAGAAAAACCATTAATTTTCCTTATTCAGTATGATATTATCTGTGGATTTGTCACTTGTGGCTTTCATGGTGTTGAGATATTTTCCTTTCAGACCCAATTTGTTGAGCATTCAATCGTGAAGGTATGTTGAGTTTTACTGAATGCTTTTTTAGCACCTGTTTAAGTATGAGTTTTGTCCTTGATTCTTTTAATATGTTGTGTCCTGTTCGATTTATATATGTTGAACCATCCTGTATCCCTGAGATGAATTCCAACTGATCATAGGGAATCATCTTCTTAATGTGGTGAATTTGGTTTGCTAGAATTTTGTTGAAGATTTTTGTATCTATGTTCATCAGGGATATTGGCCTTTAATTTTTCATTATTGTTGTATCCTTAACTGGTTTTAGTATAGGAGTAATACTGGCCTTTTAAATGAGTTTGGAAGAATTCCCTCCTCTTTAACTTTTCAAAATAGCTTGAGTAGGGTTGGCATTAGATTTACTTAAATGTCTGGTAGAATTCAACAGTGAAGCCACTGGGTCCCAGGCTTTTCTTTGATGGGAGACTTTTTGTTACTGCTTCAATATTGTTACTCGCTATTGGTCTATTCAGCTTTTCTCTTTATTTCTGATTGAACTTGACAGATTTTATGCATCTAGGGATTTTTTTCTTTCTTCTAGGATTTCCAATTTGTTGTCATATAGTTATTCATAATAGTCTTTCATGGTCCTTTTTATTTCTGTGATATCAGTTGTAATGTCCCCCCTTTTTGTCTGATTTTGTGTCTTTTCTCTCATTTTTTAGTTATTCTGAATGAATAAAGAAAACGCAGTATATCCTGTGTATATACACAATAGACTGTTATTCAGCCATAAGAAAGAATAAAATTTTGTCATTTACAGCACTATGAATGGAACCAGAGGTCCTTAAGTTAAATAAGCCAGGTACAGAAAAATAAATATGAAATGTTCTCATTTACATGTGGCAGCCATGAGATTTATGTAAATGAGATTTTGTAAATGAGATTTTACATGGAGGTAGAGAGTAGATTTTATGGAGGTAGAGAGTAGAATGGTGGTCACTAGAGGCTCAAGAGGAAACAGGGGAGAAGGAGAAGGTGAGAAGTTGGTTAATGGATCCAAAAAAGACAGGTCATAAAAATAAGTTTTAGTATTGGATGGTACAATAGGGAAATCATAGTTAACCATAATTTATTGCATATTTCAGAATAGCTGGAAGATAATGCTTATGTTCCCCACACAAAGGAAAGATAAATCTCTGAGGAGACAGATACCCCAATTACTCTGATTTTATCATTATACATTATGTATACATTATGTATACATGTTATATACATGCATCAAAATAATCACATATGCCCCCAAACATATGTACAACTAATATATGCCAACTTAGGAAATTTTAAAAATATAAAACAATTAGAATTTTGTTGAAAGCTAAAGGACTTAGTGGTTTGAGGCATTTAAAAAACCTGCTAAATCATTAGCTGGCCAGGGACTTCAGTGGGCCACACACTACAGGGAAGACAGACTTTACAGAACGATTCTGGACCTGGGCATTACTTGTTCCCTTCTGGGAATGAACCCGACAGGCATTCTTATTTAGGGACATTGTATTTTATACTGCGACATAGGTCCTTTTTCAGGTGCTGTGATTCATGCCAATCATACAGAGGTGTTCAGGGCAGCATTATTTGTGGACTCGGAGTTAGAAGTTATTTAGATATTTATCACAGAGGAATAGATAAAGTCTACTATGAAACTAATTTATAGCTTTCCTATGAAAGCTATAACCCAATTATAACCTAAGAATATGGGGAAAAGGGAAAGGGAGGGGAGAGAAGGGTTGAGGGGAAAGGGTGATTGGTGGGACCACACCTACGGTGCAACTTACGAGGGTACATGTGAAACTTACTAAATGTAGACTATAAATGTCTTAACACAATAACTAAGAAAATGCCAGGAAGGCTACGTTAACCAGTGTGATGAAAATATGTCAAATTGTCTGTAAAATCCCATGATTGTGTGGTGCCCCATGATTGCATTAATGTATACAGCTATGATTTAATAATAAAAAATAAAGTCTGTAGAGGCAATCTATTGAAACATTATGCAGCAATTAGAAGCAACGATCTTGTGGGACATAGTAAAATGGACAGATTATACACACTCAAAACTGTATTTAAAGATTATAAGCCCTCACACATGTGAACAAAAGAAGAAAATATATTTTACAATCATGTGTATGAGTGAAGGATATACACTAAATGCTGCAAGATGTTGGTTGTAGAGAACTGGTCACAGATGAGAGTAGAGAATAAAGAGACGGGTCTTTCTGGACCAGTGAAGGTGACGAGTAATGATCTGAGCCATTCAGGTGACGCCAACTTCTGCAACCAAAGAAATACGAGAAAGGGAGAGAGGTGGAAGTGGGGAGCAAGGGAGAAAAGATTGAAAGACTGGGAAAGAAAAAGAAAAGAGACTGAAGGAAAATAAACAAAAATAATGGAAATACAATCTGTATTTGTGGTGATAAAAAATTAACTTTACAGAAAACCAAATTAGAGGTAGAATATACTTTCAGTGAGATGGTGTTTCTAGAAACTGAAGAGCTAGAGGCAAGGCTGTGATCCAAGGACACCCGGGAAAGGAGTCTGGCTTTTATCCCATCTCTCTCTTTCATCCCTGCAGTGATGAGCACGTGGCCTTCATGTCTCTGGAGGGTTCCAGAGCAAGGAAAGCCCCATGTAGTCAACATTCCCTTGAATAGGACTGTGTCATTTTCATCAAATTCTTTTTGAGAATAGTGATATAAGCCCAAGTATAAAGGATTCTGGACTAGTTGGGGTTTTGTTTTTTCTTAAGTCTAGCAGGATTCCATCTCCAGGTAATGTGCCACAAGGAAAAGTCACAGCAAGTTAAACGTATCAATATTTTTATTAAGGGTTCTGCTTTTAATGAAGGTTTCCTGTTCCAAAGATCATTAAAATAGTTAAAACCTGGAAACATTTTAACATCTTAGTTGCTTCTCTAGTCATTTATGAATTATAGGACAATCATTTCACAAACTAGAATACAGGTGGATAGGGATTGTGTTTGGCTCCTTTACTTGAGTTTAGTTACAAGCAGGGTTACTAATTATTATGAGAATGAACCGGGCCTTAGAAATGCTTTTATCATTTTGGGAATGGGGATTTGATCCAGGCCTTAATACTCAAGGTATTTTGTGTCAGACAGAGTTCTTTCCCATGTATCGCGATTCTTAGTAACTGTTGGCTGTGATTCATGCCCATTGCCTTGCTCATAATCCAGTCTCTTCCACTTATTCACACCAAGGGAACCTTTGAAATATTAAATCTTGCCCCATCCATTCTATCATAAGCAAATGCATAGAAATATAGACGGTCTAATGACAATCAGCTATGAAAATAATAACTAAGTGGGGTTTTTTTCATTTTAATTATGGTCAGATATCATGGGCGTAGGATAAAATAAAGGAAGAAACATATGAAAAAGAAAAAAAAAAACTTTGCAGAAGAAGTAGACCTTAAGGAAATTCACAAGTGGTGGGAGAGGAGCAGCTTGGTAGGCTACACATGATGGTGTTTTAAGAGGCACAGCAGAAATGTCTTTACAAGAGGAATCGGTTGAAAAAATTGAAATGAGGGTAATAGATCAGGCTTGAAATAGCAGATAGGCTACACTGGGGACTAGAAGAGGGGGAAAAGTTCAATAAATAGAAAGTTTAGACTCAAGTAAGTACCACAGACCACAGACAAAAGAGAAGAGTCAAGATTTGAGAATTTTCAGAAATAATTGGACAATTATTGGGCTAAAGTACAGATTGCTATGAATAGATAACGTAAGATTTGCATCCGGTAAAGAGTAGATTATAGTCAATAAAAAAAACAAAACAAGATACACTGCAGGTGGGACTACAAAATAATACAATCTTTTTGGAACGCAGAAGAAAAAAAAATCCTTTTACCATAAGGACACTTGCACTAGACTGTTTATTGCAGCTCAATTTACAATTGCCAAAATGTGGAAACAGCCTAAATGTCCACCAGCCCAGGAATGGATTAACAAGCTGTGGTATATGTATACCATGGAATACTATTCAGCCATTAAAAAAGATGGAGACTTTACAGCCTTTACTGCCAACTGGAACACATTATTCTTAGTAAAGCATCACAAGAATGGAGAAGCATGAATCCTATGTACTCAATTTTGATATGAGGACAATTAATGACCTAGTACATGGTGGGGGTGGGGTGGGAGAAGGGGAGAGAAAAGAGAGAGAAGGAGGGAAGGGGTGGGGGGAGGAAGAGCAGAGAAAGGGAAGGAGGGAAGGAGTGGGGTCTAGGTGTGTGACACACCTCATGGTGGCAAGACACAATTGTAAGAGGGACTTTACCTAACAAATGCTATCAGTATAACCTGGTTTCTTATACCCTCAATGAATCCCTAACAATTAAAAAAATACAACAAAACAAGAACTTATTAAGTACTTGCTAAAGTACCACTATACCCTATTCTTTCCAAAAGTCAAATCTTAGTTTAATATTTTCTCACTAGACATTTAAATCCTTGAGGAAGACCTTCTTTGTAGTTGGCAAAATTACCATAATGCCTACTAAAAGTTCCATGCATGTGTGAGATACTCAGCTGGTACAGTATGAATTGCATTTATTACGTTTTACTAAAGTAAATTTCCTGAGCTAACTACTGAATACTTGTCCCAGTCCAAGGCCTCTTCAAGCTTCACTAGAATGGACCCAACTGCTCTATGGGCCCTTAAATCAGCATTGGAGACTTTTTATATAAGCATAAATTAAAATGTTTCTCATACAAAAATACCCAAATTCTGCTTGTTTCATACCCTTCTTTTTTCTGTCTGCATGTTTTACAGCTGTGTCACCAAGCTCTAGCCTGTATCCTCATTCATGCGTATTGAGAAATAAAAACACGTTTTCAAATAATGCTTTTTTTTTAGTGAAAACAGCTGCTCAATAAATTCTGTGCTAGGTAAACCAACTATGCTCTCTAAGCTTCTAATTAGAAACAAATGCAAATTTTATACGTATTCATTTCTGTGTGTACACACACACACTCACACATAAAGAGAGACACAGAGAGAAAAATGGATTATGCCTGTTCTGGGTCTAACCAGGAACTTAGTAAAATAAATAAGCCCTAAAGAAGAAACTTTTCAATATCCCCATTTACACCTCGAGTAAAATGAGATGTATGAGTGTGGGCAAGACCCAGCAATACTACAAGGCAAGCCCATCTACTTGGGTGTTATCAAGATGACAGGAGTGGCCTCTACTTCCCAAGTTTTGGCAATGATGAGAAAGAATGAATATAAGGAAAGAGACAAAGAAGCAAGTGACTTCCACGGGAATTCTCTCCCATCTCTGGAGTAACAGCGATTGTAAATGATCTTCCAACTACCAGCTTTATTCTTGGTTTGCCAACATATAGTGCTTCTGCTAACTTGACCTCAATTATTGGGTCATTGGTATGAAATGTCTGATGTCCTGAAGCACTAAGTTTGACAGTTGATAACACTGACATTTCACTTTGACACTTCTTGTTTTATTTTTGCTGTGATGGTAAGCCCTCATTCTTTCAAACGCTCATTTTGGCTTGTGATTTCCTTTCAAATTGTTTTTTAGAGCAATTTTTGTAAAACTACAAGTAAGTAAAAAAATTCACATCATTTAGGAATGTGAGTTCCATCGTGGAACCCGTGCAGCACAGACTCCTCAAAATATCAATGAAGTGTTTAAGGCAGATGTGGTTAATGAAGGCACAGTACATCAGAGGTTTGAGAAGTTCCATCCTGGTGATTTTAATCTTGAAAATTAGCCATGTGGGTGACCTGAGACCAAAATGGATGATACGTTGAAAGCTGTAGTAGAAGTGAATCTATCTCAACATACGTGTGAATTAGCAACGAGGTTTAATCTTGTTAGTCCAACAATATTGGATCATTTGAAACAAATCTGCAGGTAACGAAGCTGGATAGATGGGTTCTGTGTGAATGAAAGGAACATCAGAAGAGAAACACCCCCCAAGCTTGCTTTTCATTGTTGTCACAACATAAAGGTAAACCATGCCTGTACCATACTGCTCATGTGTGATGAAAAATGGATCCTTTTTAACAATCTCAAGCATTTGGCACACTGGTTGGATAAAAATAACATGCCAAAACACAGTCCAAAACCAAATAGTCATCGAAACAAGCTACAAGTGTCTGTTGGATGGTCCAGCGCTGGTGTTACCTATCACAGCTTTGGGAAACATGCTCAGTCAATTACAGCAGATGTCATGGCAACCAACTGGATGGCCTATTAAGGATGCTTGTGATTAAACAGCCGAGATTTGTCCATAGAGACAGGCCAATTATCTTGCAAGACAACAGGTGGCCCACATGTGGCCCAAACAATGCTGCTCAAACTACAGAAGCTGGACTAGGACACTCTTGTCTTCCACCATATTCACTAGACTCTGCCCCAATTGCCTACCACTTCTTCCAGGCTTTGGACCACTTCTTGCAAGGAAAAATATTCAATTCTCAATAAGCTATAGAAAGCACCTTTTGTGAGTTCATTGCCACTGCTCTCCAGGCTCCTTCACTGCTGTCGCACACAAGCTACTGTTAGGATAGCAAAACTGTGTCAATAGTCCAGCGCGTCATTTGATTAGTTGTATCGCTGCTTGTGTAAGATATAATAAACTCAACTTTTGATTTGAAATTAGACACTTCATACTTAATGACCTGATACATAAGCTCACGAAAGAGAGGAAACATGGTACAGGAGAAAGGTAGACAGGAAACCTTGGTTCTAATCTCTGCTCTACCACTAACAGTTGTTTATAGGACAGTTCGGTCCTTAGCCTCTTTGGGCCACAGTTTCTTTCTCTGTGCACTGGGGAAGTTAGCCTAGATATTAGTAGTTATCTCTTTAGTCTTCTGTGGCTTCCAATATTCTTGGTTCTAGTTAACAGAAATTCCAGTGGTTATGAGAAAATTCTTAAGAAGTGTTTCTCTACTAGAATTTCTCTACAGCTATATCAAGCAAATATCTATGGTGAAAAAGGGGTCAATAAAATGCATTTTTGCATGCATAAACTGCAGTCAGGATGGCTTGGTATAAATAATAGGAAAGTCAAAAATTCCTTTATGAATGTAAGTAGGAAGGGGAACTAGCTTGCTAGCTCTTGGTTTCTTATTCAAACCAATTTCATGTTTCTCAGCCACAAACTTTTAGACTCCTAGGCAATGGGACGAGGCCTTCCCTGATGGCTTCTTTTCACTGGAAGCGACCTCTCCATCTTTGCAATTCCTGTTGGCCTTCACACGTCTCCTGTGGCCCCTGTCACTTTCCACACAGCACTATAATTATATGAATACAAATGTTATCTTTCTTACCAGACCATGGGCTTCTTAAGCTTCTTTATCCCTGATGGCACATGGCCTGGTGACTTGCGAAAAGAAGACACTCAGTGTCAATGAGTGCGGGATGAATGGAAAGGGGGAGGAAGGGTGGGAGGAGACGGGCAGCACATGAGTGTGTGTGGTACTATGTATAATGCTGGGACTTTGCTGTGTACGACATATAATGTGCATATTTTTGCCCAAATGTTTGCAGAAAAAATAAGGATGTACATTATACACAGGTAGTACTAATTCTATATCTATGTAAATGTTGTTAATTCTTATATTTATGCTTATGCTTTAAAAGTATAATCTAGAAGGCAATAACATTTGTATGCAAAATAATACCCTGGAATATGGTAATTGCACCCACTCCATGCTACCCATCTCCCTGGCCGCCCCTCACCAGGCAGGCACCACAGTTACAGGAGCCTCCAGTCCACTTGGCTCAGCTCATCTTACTGGACACCACCACTGCTGGCATCTTGGAAGTGGGCACATGGCTGATGGTGATGTGATAGTCAGTGTCATGACCTCAGTTAAAGGAGGGTGGAAGTGGCCGTGGAGTGGCTCTTCCTTCCATTGTGAGAGGTACAGGCATGAAGCCAACTGCTGTAGAGGAGCCAGGAGCAGCCCAGAGGGAAAGTAAGAGTGGTCTGGAAAACCTAAGCACTCATTTTCCCCTACTGTCCCCTCCTGGCCCACCCTCGTCCCCACCTCCTCTCATCTCCTATTCCCACCCATGCCTACCAGTGGGACTGTAGCCACAGCTGCTTAGCTAAGAGCGCTGGTGGGTTTATTTGCTGGTAAGCAGGTGTGAGGGGCCAGGGCCAGACCTGCCTGCCCTGGGCCCCTGCAAGTAGATAAAAATCAGAGCATAATAAAAAAACCTGTTGAGTCCCACCAGGTTCATTTAAGGTGCTAGAATGCCGTGACACTCCCCACAGATAAATATTTCTCATTATTTCCTGCACTAGCAATCATTTCCCATCATTCTTCCTTAAAAATAGTGTTTAACTAGAAAAGGACAAGATCTGGGCTTGATAAAAGCTCAATGCCTTTCCCTGCCACCATATCCCTGCAAAGGATTAAACTAACTACAATAGAAGCAAAAAAAAAACCTAAAACAAAAAACCCTAAAACAAAAAACTCTTCTACTTCTCTAAATAAATATTAGCTTAACTAGAAAATCAGTGCACAGGAAAGCATGATAAGGAAAAACACTGAGATTTAATTCTTAAAGACAAACCACTTACTCTCATTTATAACTAGAAAGAAAACAATGGCAACTTTCATCTTAGGAAAGAGGAAAGAAACGCTGAAATGTGTATATCTCTGTTCTATCTTTGCCACATGATTAAGAAAGGAAGGGAAATTGCTGTCGGCAGCAAAAGTCAAAGGGTATTTTTTACCTTACATCAAAATAAATTCTAATTATTAAAGTCTACTTTGAGCAAATAACACTTGGTGATATGTTTCATTACAAACTATTGAAAGGTATTTTGTGGAGGAAAATTACCATTCTAGGCTATAAACACTTCAAAGGGAATCTCAGAGGCTGGAATCATGGCTCTGTCCTGTGGCTCTCTCTCCAGACCTCTGCCCACATTTGCTGTGGCCATCAAGCTGTCGCAACAGTTGACAAGATGGGATTCAATACAGACATCTCTAGACAAGGAAATTGGACCTCTGTTGAAATTCAAAGCACCTCTTTAAACTTAATGAACATCTTATCCATTTGAATAAACTGAAGCCCAGGTTAGGCTGCTCTGGAATCTTAATGTTAAATATGTATACAATTCAATTAACTCACACAAGTATTATCCCCCATAAGCTTTTTTTCACTTCTCTTCCTTCTCAAAAAACTGAACCCAGGGCAAATGAGATAATGATTGAATGTTAGGTGAGGTTTCAGATGGAGCAATTGAATCATCAGCTGATCAGAGGGAGAGGTCACAGGAGGGCAGGAAGTACAACCACTTTCCTTTTGGAGCTCAGTCGCTGCATCTAAAGGCTGACTGGGACCCTCCATGAAACTTGACTAGTGGAGAACCAGACTGAAACGGAATAGCCCAAACTCAAGTGTTGGGCCTGGAACTCGGGGATCAAACACCTTGGGTCTCCCTGGAAGAGTAGAAAGAACAAAAATGTTGGCTGACATGTCCAGGACCCTGCTTTCTGTGCCTCACCTGGCTCAGCCAGCCAACTTCTTTGTTCTTTCTACTTCAGAAGGACATTAAAAATGGCTCTTCCAGGGAGACCCAAGCACACTACTGGCTCCAGAACACTGTGATAGACATAGGAGATTGAAGGCCAAACAAACAAAAACCCTAGATATCTAATATAAAAATCATGAAAGCCAAGTACATCTTCTTGGCCTAAATTATTTGGATAATTGCCTGGATTTGCTACTTCACTTATAGCACAGACTAGTTAAAATTAAATGCAGCAATCTGTTTGAACTCTGTGGTGTCCAGACTTCGCCATCACTCAGAGAGATTCAACCCTCATGTCTCAAAATTTCAAAAGGCCTCGTGCAAGATCAAATACATTTGATGTCTGCATTCTTAGTGTCGTGAGACTAACACTGGCCCTCTGTAGGTAGCTAAGGATGAGTAGAACTTGCATAACTAGACAAGTGGACCCTTCCTGATTTAAAACAGGGTTAATCACAGGTGACTCGATATCTAAAAGTATGGATGAAACAAAGTAGACATAAAAATAGATCCGGAAGAAGAAATCTGATTTTTCACCCTAAGCTTGCTACTATGGTGAGATAATTAATAAGTGACCTAAACTCTATTTTTTTTTTCTTTGTAGTGTTAGGGTGAAAGAAAAGCCAGCCTAACTCCATTTTGTTGTAACTATTATTCCTGAGAATCAGTGGGGAGGCAAAGCAGGCCTGACTCCATTCTGTGTTTTGTTATATTTTATTGCTTTAAGAAAAAAAAAAAAATATATATATATATACACACATACCCATATATATACATATATACACACACATATATACCCATATATATATACATATACACACACACACACACACAGTTCCACTTGCCTCCCCACCCATTACATGGTATTTTAAGTGTACCTGGTTAGAACTGTTAGAATTATTAGTATTTTGTAGAAAGTCACTAACCTCATTACAACAAAGCTTGTGATTATGTTAAGGTGGCCTTCATACCATCCGTGTACGATATTGAAATGTTAAAAGGATAAGTTTGACTCCATTTTACTATTTACTCCCTTTTACCTTCAAAACTACTTCCTCTTGTTTGCCTTTCCAATGTGTAACTGCAAATGCATTGGCTTGGGATTGTGGCCCTAGTGATTACAGCTTTATGACCCTTACCTGTAAGTTCCCCTCCCTGCATTTCCCCCCAGGACATTGTGGTTTGTACCTATTTTGTAAAAAAAGAAAATCACTAATCGCTTTCATGATGATAGCATGGTATAAAATGACTAACTGCCCTACCCTCGTGATTTCCCCTACCCCTTTAACTGCTATTTTCACTTCTGCAATAACGCTTGCTTGCCCCCCCCCCGAAAAAGTTTTGCCCTATAAAAACCAGAGCCCCAGACAACTCAGGGTTGCTCTCAGAAACCCCACGTTGGGACATGGAGGCAAGTCGCTGGCCAGCTCTCAGAAAAAGGACTCCTCTTTAAATTTGGTGATGTGCTCTTTGAGAGACTCCTGGGCATAACAGTAGCAGAGTCTTACTCTGTCATCTGGGCAAGAGTGCAGTGGTGTGATCATATCTCACAGCAAACTTAAACTCCTGGGTTCAAATGATCCTCCTGTCTCAGCCTTACAAGTAGCCAAGACTACAGGCACCCACCACCAGGTAATTTTTCCAATTTTTTTTTTTTTTTTTTTTTGTAGAGATGGGGGTTTTGTTCTCGCTCAGGCTAGTGCTTGAACTCCTGACCTCAAGTGATCCTTCTGCCTCAGTCTTCTAGAGTGCTAACACTACAGGAGTGAGTCACTATGGCCAGCTTACTTAAACTCTTTGGGCTAAAGTTTCTTAATGTGTAAAGAAGATTAACTATTAGTCCTGATTTAGCTAATGCTTCATGCCTCACTAGCTTTTAAGAAAAATTTATATTATTAGAATTTGGACTTTTCAATGTACTTTCAGCTCTTACTTTCTCTATGGTTTTAATTTAATAAAAAATCAAATTAAATGAGAAAAGTAGTTGTTGACATAGATTTATCTGATGAGAAGTGAGATTCTAGACAGGGAGCAATGCCATCATAGCAAAGTGTCTTGGGTACCAGGCAGGATGGGTTTGGCCTCAAGAAAGAGAGACCCTCAACACAACCGAATTAAATAAGAAAGGATTTTTCTCTTCCTCTCATTAGAAGATTTTCAGAAGTTGAGCAACTGAAAATGATATCTAACACCCAATTTTTTAACATTTTTCAACACTGACACCTCCAGCAAATGGGCCTTATCCAACAAACCAGCTCTTCTCATGCTTACCACATGGCTATAGCAGCTCCAGGAATCAAATCCTCCTAACACTGTCCAGTGGAGAAATAGGAGCCAAGTCTCCACTGTTCAATATGTCTAATTGTATCAGGAAAAAAACCAACCAACAAAACAAAAACCATTTCCCAAAATTTCCCAGCAGATTTCTAATCAAATTTCAGACCACAATTCAACCTATGCTAGTCCTGTATTAATCATCTGAAAATAAAAAAGAACCTACCAGAATTGGCTACATTCAATTATAGATTCATGCCATGGCTCCAGAAACATGGCTGAATTTTCCTGAAGTACGTGGCTGTGTGAAAAATGGGTACAACTCAAAAGAAATGGGGGAATGGCTTTTGTTCAAATTTGAACCAAATTTGCTACAGGGAAAAGGTGTCATAATAAATATTCTATGGTAAAGAATACATAATAATAAAGGATCCTTAAAATACAATAAAGTTCAGTAAAGGAACTAACTAGGAAAATAGTGCATTATTATAGACTCTGTTCAATTTGCCACTTATATAAGAAGGGCATGTTAGCAAATTAACTATAATAGTAAAGGGGATTAATATTTCTTCAGATTCCGATGCATTAGCAGAAAAATTTTAATGATAATAATATAGTAGACAAGACGTGACTTCTTCAACACAGCCTTCTTGACTCTTATTAGAATAGTGGGATGAGGAGAACAAAAGAGAGAATAACCTGTCAGGTGGTTAAATAGATAACACAGACTTGTATTATTGGGTTGAGGTAACGGGTTTCGAAGCAAGGCAGGTCTAGAGGTAAGAAGGAGGAAACTGCATTCAAGACACAGATAGTGGAAGAGCTGGCAACTGGATGTCCATGGTAAAGGAGAGGAGTTTAAGGAGACAGAGGTTCAGGAAGAGAAGAAAAAGGAGAAGAAAAATAAAATTTTTATAAAAGAAGAATGAATTCAAGTTCATGGACAGTTAAATTTCAGGTGCCTGTGGAAGTCTGCAATTCAGGTGAGGTGCCTCCCTGGGCTAACCCCCCTTTCTGCAGGAGAAATTCAGAGTGAGAAGAGAAAACAGTGGCTGAGGATAAAGCTCAGAGGAAGACTAACATTGAAGGAGTTAACAGATAAAGAAACATATGAGAACTGTTCAGAGAGAAATATGGAAACTAGACAATAAAAATGTCATAAACATTAAGGAAATAAGATTAAAAAAAAAAAAAAGAGTCTATACTAAGTAAATAATGCTCCAGAGTCATAGATTGGTTTTAGCAATAAAAACACTCTGCTTAGTAAGATCTGTCCTTCTAAGCATGGAAGGCAGCGGTGGGTACAGGGGTGAGTAATCCAAGTGAAGGGAGTAAGGCCGGAGGGATTGGTGGAGCAGAGAGGAGCAAGAATCCAAGGAGGACGTTTTTGTTCCGAGGGTGGAAAGACCCTAATGTGTGCACAGGCTGAACAGAGGAGCCTTTAGAGAGAAGGATACACCACCAAAGGAAGGGGTAATTATCGCATTTAATAATACTGTAGTCAACCTTTCTAAAAAGCCACATTTTACCTATTAATTCAACCAATTCTTATGGAATGCCTATCATGCTAGCACTGGACATTTATCAAGGAATAAACAGGTCAACAATAATTTTCCAGTAAAACATCATAGACATTCAAATTAATTCAAATAAGAAACTGGTATTACATATCTTTTACTTACAGTTGGATAAATGGTGGATTTCCCTAGGAAAATGTGGCGAAGTTGGGTATTGGGTATTGTCTCCCAGAGAAACAACCAGAATGAAAAATGTGTTAACTTCACGTGGATTTTTTTTTTTTTTTTGACAGAATCTCACTGGGTAGAGTACTGTGGTGCCATAGTTCACAGCAACCTCAAACTTGGGCTCAAGCGATCCTCTTGCCTTAGCCTCCCAAGTAGCTGGGACTACAGGCACTCTCCACAACACCTGGCTAGTTTTTTTTTTTTTCCCATTTTTTAATAGAGACAGGGTCTTGCTCAGACTGATCTTGAACTCCTGAGCTCCAAGCAATCCACCTGCCTCACCCTCCCAGAGTGCTAGGATTACAAGTGCAAGCCACCATGCCTGCTTCATGATGATGTTTTGAGCAGAGACACACCTTGGAGATACTGCAAGTTTAGTTACAGATCACAGTAATGAAGCTCATATCACGATAAAGTGAGTCACATGGTATTTTGGTTTCCCAGTGCATATAAAAGCTGTGTGTATGCTCTACTACACCTAGTAAGTATGTGATAGAATCTTGACTAATAAAACAATATACAGACCTTAATTTAAAATGCCTTTGCTAAAAAGTGCTAATGATCAGCTGAGCCTTCAGTGAATCATAATCTTTCTGCTGGTGGAGGATCTTGCCACCTTGTCTGTGGATAGTGACATATCAGGGTGGTGATATATCAGGGTACTGAAGACTGGGGTGGCTGTGACAACTTCTTCAAATAAGACAGCAATGAAATTTACCACATTGTAGCCTGAAGTTGTTTAATACCAGCATTTTGCCCACTTACAAAATTGAAGTCAATCCTCTCAAACTTTGCTTTATCAATTAAGATTATGTAATATTCTAAATATTTTGTTGTCATTTTAATAATATTCACAGCATCTTTATCAGGAGGAAATTCCATCTCAAGAAAGCACTTTTGTTGCACATCTGTGAGAAGGAAGCCCTTGTCCATGCAAGCTGTCATAAGGTTGCAGAAATTCAGTCATATCTTCAGGCTCCACGCCTACTTCTCATTTTCTTGGTACTCTCCCCAGTTATTTTCTCCACTGAAGTCTTAAATCCCTCAAGTCAAAATTCTGTTAATGTTGCTGTTTTGGCCTCCTCCTATGGATCATCTATGTACTTCAAGGCATCTAGAATGATGAATTCTTTCCAGAAGTTTTTCAATTTACTTTGCCCACATCCATCAGAGAAGTCATTATCCACACAGCTATAGACTTAATGAATGTATTTCTTAAATAGTAACACTTGAAAGTCAAAATTACTCCTTGATCCATGGCCTGAAGAATGGATGCTATGTTATTAGGCATGAAAACGACATTAATCTCCTAGTATATTGCCATTAAAGCTCTTGGGTGACCAGGTACGTTAATAATAAGCAGTAATATTGTGAAATAATTTTTTTTTTTTTTTGAGTGCTAGGTCTCAGCAGCGGGGTTGACATATTGAGTAACCCATGCTGTAAACAGATGTGCCGCCACTGTGTTTTACTGAGGCAGAGTCAATTTAGCATCATTCTTAAGGGCCCCAGGATTTAAGGAATGGTCGGTGAATGTTGGCTTCAACTTCAAGTATCCACCTGCGCTAGCCCCTCCAAAGAGTCAGCCTGTCCTTTGAAACTTTGAAGCCAGGCATTGATTTCTCTTCTCTAGCTATAAAATTTCTAGATAGCATCTTTTTCCTATAGAAGGCTGTTTTATCTAGCATTTTTTAATGATAACATTAATTTAGGTATGTATATTGTTTTATTAGTCATAATTCTATTGCAGTTGTTATAAGACAAGTGCTTTCCTTCAACTTCATGGAACAACTTCTGCTAGCTTCACACTTTTCTTCTGCAGCTTCCTCCCCCCTTCTCAAGCTTTACAGAATTGAAGAGACTTAGGGCCTTGTTCTGGATTAGGTTTGGAATTAAGGCTTTGGATTGTCTCTCCAGACCACTCAAACTTTCTCCATATCAGCATAAGCCCGTTTTGCTTTCTTATCATTCCTGTGTTCACTGGACAAGCACTTTTAATTTCCTGCAAGATCTTTCCCTTTGCATTCACAACTGGGCGAGCTATTTGGCACAAGAGGCCCAGCATTCATTTTATCTAAGTTTTTGGCATGCCTTCCTCACTAAGCTTGATTTTTTTTCTAGCTTTTCATTTACAGTGAAAGACCTATGACTAAGGGAGAGTCTTTCCTTTCAGTGGAACACTTAAAGGCAATTGTAGATTGGCTAATTGGCCTAATTTCAATATCGTGTCTCAGATAATAGGGAGGCCAGGGGAGAGGAAGAAATGGGAAATGGCCAATTGGTGGAGCAGTCGGCACACACACAACATTTATTATTTGTGTCTTCCATCTTATGTGGGTGCACTTGTGGTGCTCAGAACAATTACAATCATGGCATCAGAGATCACTGATCATAGGCCACCATAACAGAAACAAGGAAAAGTTTGAAAAAGCATGGGAATTGCCAAAATGTGACACAAAGACACAAAGCGAACACATGCAATTGGAAAAATACCAATGATAGAATCACTGGACACAGGGTTGTCACAATCCTCCCATTCGTAACAAATGCAGTATCTGCAAAGTGCAGTCAACCCAAACTGAATGAATTGAAGAGTGCCTGCACCTTGCCCACCAAACTGTTCCCTGAAGCCAGGGCCCCCCTCCTGGTGACAATGGAATGTTAGGCAATCTTAGACCTAGCAGAGGGGCTTCTTCAAGATCAAATCAGAATAGGACTGGACAGAAAGAGAAGCATCAAGAAATCTAACCCTTTGGAGGTTTACTGTGTTTCAGAAAGGCAGGGCAGACTCTTTACGGTAGCAGCCATGAAGCCATCAGCAGAAGCTAAGGACAGCGGTCAGGCCTCCAACATGCCGTAGGTAGGCCTCACCTCCAAGACTTAAAACCTCAGACCAGGAATTCTCAGGGAGCCTTGAGACAATTAATGCCACTATCTCCCACCAGACCTCTTTAGGTCCCCACTACATGCAGCAAGGTGAGCCCCCTGAAGACCTGCCCTCCATACTGTTAGCCTCCACTGTTCTGGTCTTCACCTTCCCTCACCGCAGAGGTGAACAGCCTCTGCCTGGTTTCTCAGGGATTCTCCTGTCCCCCGAGTCCTCAAGTTCTAAATTTGCCACTTGTCTACAGCCACAGCTTTTCAGTCCCCTGCACATCCAGAGGTCTTTCCACTCTCCACTGCTTATCTTTACAACACTCTGGCCCCAGAAACCCAGAGGCCTCATTCCCTCACTTCACTCAGGTCTCTGCCCTAAGATCTCCTCAGAGAGGAAACGCCTGATCTTCCTACAAAAACACCACATCAGTCTCCATCACCTGCCAGATCATTTTCTTCATAGCACTTTCTATTACCTGTCAGATTTGTTTGTTTTTATGGCTCCACCCAATCCCAGTACCAAATATAAATTCCACAATAGTAGGGATTTGTTGGTTTACTGCTATATCTGTGGAGCCTGTAACAGAGCCTGGGACACAGTGGTTGCCTGGTAATCATTTACTGAATGATTCTTCCACACCCTGGTGAGTGACAGACACTTCCAGATGCTCATTTCTGCTCTTCAACATCCTTTCTTCCAGGACGACTTATGTGACCATTTCAACTTTTGCTCCCCTCCAAACCAACCTAGGCTCACTTAGTTACCCCTTCATCTAAAACACCTGCTCACTGACAGATGACGCAGAACACAACTGTGACCCACAAAACAGATGATCTGTACCAAACCGTAATGTCAAGAAAAACTAAGCTGGAATTGCTTTAACTCCAGCTCATTCACATCCATATATCCATATATTGTAATGACTTCAAACCTTAGAGGAAAAACAACTTTAAAAGCCTGAGAGAAACACTTCCAAGATGGAAATCCACTCTAAAAATCTCATTGCCATTATAGAATAGCAGAAGACTGGCAAAAAAAAAAAGGGGGGGGGAGTTAAAATTAAATACTTTGGAAATCTTGAAATTGACCAAGGACCTGCAAACATTCCAAGGAGAATTTACTTGAGAAAAATGGCTGACTCTCAGCACAGCAAGGCTGCTGCTCACTTCCCATCCTCGGCTCTGCGGTAGTTTTGAAAATCAACAGCCTCACAAACACGATAGCTGTAAAGACCATCAGCCCAGCAGGCACTGACTAATCATCCTCACCATGTGTGTTCCAAAGATAAGACCACTCGATATCCCAGCAACTCACCTAGTTTACAAATCCTGACTGATCTGTACCCAGATCTCATGTACTAACTTCTGGCTTAAAACCACTTGAGACAAATTTCCCATCCCCTACCACTTCCCTCACCAGGTCTATGAGAAAGTTTCCTTAACTTCCCCTTTTGAAAACATCATTGCGACTCTGTCAAAGTGGTGATCTCCCTTGCTAGCAAGTTTAATACACAGGTCTTTGACAGGGCCTTGGACAGCATCCACCCTCCTTGACACCTATTTTCTTGTCTCTTATTCTCACTCAATCCTGGAACATAGCAGACGCCAAGTCAATGCTTACTAATCGACTGAGTTTATGCAAGATAGAAACTTGATAGATTTAAAATGTAGCATCTGGGGTGTAATCAAAAGTTAAATACCTTGGCCCATATTTCTTTGCCTACTCAATGAAAGAACAGAAGCATAGACAAAGAACACAGGAACAGAATAAAATGCCGAGCATGTTTGCTGTAAATTACAGCAAGCAGCACAACAGGAAAGACGTTGAGTCACGCTGCATAGCAATGGGCAGAGACTGTCACCTCAAATTCTCTCATGAACGCTGAATCATGGCATTCATTAAAATGACACTGCACATATCTAACAGCAGTGAAGGGAAGTGACAAACTTGACATGCTTATGACATTATCGAAGTGATCAAGATAGCAAGGAAGACAGCAACGTGAAAGGCTTTCAGTCAACAGAAACAAACTTAAATGCCATCTTTCCCATGCTCCCCACTTTTGAAAATGCTGACTTCAGAGTCTTTCACGTTCACCCTTTTGTAGAGACATGGGCAAAGACTATGTCTCTGTGCAAGACAACGAAAGTGCAGTGACACCAGTGATAGAAGCTGACGCCAGGTGTGGTATGAGTCAGTAGGAAGTGGCAGGGACCACACTGAACTGGTTGTGCCCCTTCTTTTATTATTATTAAATCATAGCTGTGTACATTAATGAGATCATGGGGCACCATACACTGGTTTTATAACAGTTTGACACATATTCATCACACTGGTTAACGTAGCCTTCCTGGCCTTTTCTTAGTTATTGCGTTAAGACATTTACATCCTACATTTACTAAGTTTCACACGTACCCTTGTAGGATGCACCACGTTGTGCCCCTTCTAATAGGTGGCAGCCACCACATAGATGACAGTTCTGGCACCACCATCCCTCTCCATTTCCTATAAGAATATGAACAACACAGATTTTTATGTGGGCTTTCCCAAGATTTACATTTTAATTTAAATTTGATACAGGAAAGGGAAAAAAAAGAAATTAAGAATGAGAAAGGAAAACAGATAACAAAGGGAAGGCAGAAGCACAGTGCAGGCTGACCTGCACCTCTGAGCCAGCAGTCACACCCACTCTGGTCCACCCACCACCTTCACAGGTGTGGAGATTTATACCAGGAGGAGAAATGGGACTTGGTCATATGGAGGAGCTAGAATCTAGG
This sequence comes from Nycticebus coucang, assembly GCF_027406575.1. Taxonomy (NCBI): domain Eukaryota; kingdom Metazoa; phylum Chordata; class Mammalia; order Primates; family Lorisidae; genus Nycticebus; species Nycticebus coucang. Next base: position 13,972,979 of record NC_069796.1, read on the forward strand.
TCGTTTCATTCCTATGGCGCTCTCCTCTTCTTAGAGCATCCTTCTAGCCTTGCTTGTAATATAACCATAATCTCATCCACACAAATATTTCCTTAGGGATCTTTAAAGCCTGTCTCCTGGAAATGCAGTGTGCTGACAAAGTGATGGCACGCGCTGATCCCTGGAAATGGAGGGAATGAGGGAACACACACATCTCTCCACTGGAAAGCACTCCGTGAGTCGCGAGCCTCTAGGAGCTCCACTTTCTGAATCTTTTCTTGTGTGACCCAAGGGGCTGGAGAATGCTCATACTAAATATAGTTTTTATTACCCCATATTGCCATCAAACTCAGCTTGGTAGCGTAATTTTCTTCTGAGGCTCTCACAAGCACTTTAGAAATATGCATCTCATATGCTCCCTAAATAAGATTGCACAGGAAAACATTAGCCATGAGGACGAAGATGAGGTGTGGAAAGTAGAAAACCTTAGACCTAGCAGATGGGAACGAAAGCAGAGAGAAAAACATCATCATCATCAAATCCTGATGTGGTTAGGCCTCGTCTCCTTTTCCTATTTCCCAATACATTCTTATTCATAAAACTGCATCTGAGTACCTGTTTCCTAAGGTGTCTCTCTAAACAGGGATAAATGGCAGCAGGGGGTTTAATTTCAGAAACTCTGAAATTTCATATATATATTTTTAAATTTCATAGCTCATTCTAATGTTTCTTATTATCTAATACTTCTCCTTTTGGCCCTTTTTGATCCCAAAGGAATTTTAAGAAAGGTTGTGATTATCTGGCTGACAGGAAAACAGGCTCATTAACACATGGAAGGCACCAATCTGGAGCCAAAATGTTCTGAGCAGGGTTCATATAAACACAGAGATGAATTTCTTTTCCCAATACATTTTTAAACGTCTCTCTTATTAGATCAGAAAATCAACAATAGATCATGATTAACACCTAAATATTTCTCAATATTATTAAGTATCACCTGGAAATATGTTAAGGATACAAATCTCTAGGTCTCACTACAGACCCCATACATTAGAATTCTCCCTGAGCGATTCTGGTGTGCATAAAGATTGAGAACAATGAGGCTAAAAGAAAAGCTTCACATTCTAAGAGAAAATAGGGCAGAGTTTTCATAGGATATCTCAGTTTAATAGATCAAAAAATGCAGCACTCTGAGTGAACAATAGGAAAATAAAGTAAGTAGAGCGACTTTGACTCCAGGTCCTAATCATCAAGAGTAGAACCTAACATACTCCATCAATTTCCCCTGAAGCCACACTAACAAGGTTGCCTTCCCCTGGACCTGCCTTTCTGGTTTACTGCTGAACTCCGAGAAAGTCATTTAACCTGTGCACATTTACAGAGAGACTGTGGAGAAAGGTGTTGCCTCTCCTCAAAAGGCTAGTGCAACACTCAACAATTGGATAGCACAGTGTTACATTTTATCAATGTGCGCCATTATGATTACACATGACAGTGAAAAAATATGTCATAATTACTATTGGGGCAATAAGCTGATAACCACAAGATTATCATAGTGGATGAAATTTAATATGATACAATATTACCCATGTGGAATTCAAAACAAGAAGAAGGCTGACTGAAGATAAGTAGATTAAAATGAGAAAAACATATTGCTTGTAATTTAAAAGCCCAATTACGCAGAAAAATCATATTTAATTTGAAGAGTAGACTTTAAATTTGACGGAGTATGTCAAGAGGGAGGTATAAGCAGAGAGAAAATTGTTGTCACTCCATCTTCAAGTATTTATCTTGCCTTTCTCAGGCTCTCTTTAGAGTAGCTATTTCACACCATGACCATACACTGACAGCCCAAATAATTTCTATTGTTCAGCCTTCAACATATTGTAGTCTTATGGATTTTCCTAGTACAGCCTTCCATACTACAAAGTTACATTTTATTGCTGGTTCTCCATAATACTGGATCTGGTAAATCTATTTTAAACATTTAAGGCACACTTTCATGAAAGGATGCAAAGATACAAAAAAGATTTTAGGGTGTAGTATCCGTGTATAACATCTATCAGTTCCTTCGTTTGTATTGATTGCCTTCTGTGCATTGGTCATTACCCCGAGCAAGGTAACGTAGTCAAGGACAAGAATACCAAGTTCCCACTCTTGTAGAGCTTTCATTTCAGTTGAGACAGATGATACGTGAGCAAACTGCATGTCAGCTAGTAAAAAGTGCTACGCAAATAATTAGAGTAAGAAATTCTAAGAGAGTGGTTGAGTACTTTTGTCAGTCAGTCTCTGAGGAGATAAAATGTAAACCAAGATTTAAGTGATTAGAAGGAGACAAGTCTGAGATATTGAGAAAAAGAAAACTTCAGGTGGAAGCATCAGGCAGTGCAAAGCACTCAAGGTAGGGATGAGTTTAGGACATTTAAGGAACAAAAAGGCGACAAGGGTGGCTGGGACAAGTAAATGTAGAATATAAATGTCTTAACACAATAATTAAGAAAATGCCAGGAAGGCTATGTTAACCGGTGTGATGAAAATGTGCCAAACGGTCTATAAAACCAGTGTATGGTGCCCCATGATTGCATTAATGTACACAGCTATGATTTAATATTAATAAAAAAAAGAAGAAGAAGGCTGCTTTGCATACATATTATAGTCTTGTAAACTAAGATTTCTACTTCGGAAACAGTCACATCTGTTCATAAAAATCCATGTGTCAGAATAATCATAGCAGAGAGGACAAGGTGGTGGACCAGAAGCAGTCTGCACAATGCTGCTGTCAGGAAGAAGATGAAAAGTGGTGAAGAGATATTCGCCAGCTGTCTGAGAGAGTGTGTTGGGAATTAACAGAAAGGTGACAGGTGGTGCCCAACATGAAGGAGAGGGAAGTGAGATGACCTGCTCAGCAGGATCAGAGGTATCTGGGGAAGGTGCCAGTGCACAGGTAAGGGACAGAGGAGAGAATCCTGGGGCTGTACACTTACCTTGCCGACATCACAGTCAGAGCTGAGAGAGGGCCCCTTCACCACAGCAGGCCTGCAGGCTAATACAGAGACCTGTCTGCAGGCTGTGCTGCAGCACCGCTCCAGAGAAAGGCACCGCTGGCTTCTGAAACCTGGGTGCTAATCCTAGTCCCAGAATGCTTCATCTACCCAGAGACCAGATTCATAGCTGCTGCCCCCCATCACCCTTGTCTGACTGGGGAGGGAGCAGGGAGGCTGGACCCTCTCACACATGAGAGTGGGTGCCATGTGCCCCCACCACTGTTGGGGGACCAATGCAGAACAGGCACCAATGGACCGAGCACCTGCTGCCATAGACTGAGTGGCCCCACCCAGCCAACTTCTTACAGGACTGGGAAGGAACTCATGCCTGCAGCCCTGGTGCCTGCCACCCAGCATCTGGGAATGAAAGAGTTGTGAATCATTTAAGGAATTTCAAAATACAGCAGCAAGTTTCAACAGACCAGACCAAGCAGAAGAAAGAATTTCAGAACTTGAAGACAAGGCTTTAAATTAACCCTCTCTGCCAAAAATGTAGAGAAAAGAATCAAGACCCATCAATCTCTCAGAGAAATATGAGACTGTGTAAAGTGAACAAATATAAGAATCACAGCTATCTCTGGGGGAGGAGAAGAAAAAGAAAAAAGCATGGAAAATCTATTTGAGGAAATAATTAAGAAAAATTTCTCTAGTATTCTTAGAGATTTAGACATCTAGATACAATAAAATCATTGAACACCTGGAAGATTTATGGAAAATAGGACATCACCAAGGCATGCAGTCATCAGTCTGGCCAGAATCAAAGAGAAGGAAAAAATCTTATAAGCTGCAAGAAGAAATTATCATGTAATTTACCAAGGGCAATCCACAGATTAATGGCAGATTTCCCAATATAAAATGTACAAACCAAAAAGGATTGAGGTCCCATTTGTAGTCTCCTTAAACAAACAAAAAAAACTTCCAGAATTTTGTGTCCTGCAAAACTAAGATTCATAAGTGAAGGGAAAACAGTCTTACCTAGACAAGCAGACACTAAGGGAATTTTTCACCCTATACTTGCTTTACAAGACAGGTTTAAAAGTGCTCCTTACATGAAACAGAACAATTGGTATTCATGATAGTAAAAACACCCAAAATTTAAAACTGACACTGCTTATAAAACAGTAACACAGAGAAGAAAACAAAGCAGTTAGGTAACAATATATTGAACAGTATTTCATATATTAATACTAATACTGATTTTTGTTTGTTTGTTTTTGAGGCAGAGTCTCACTCTCTTCTCCTGGGCAGACTGCCATGGTGTCATCATAGCTCACAGAAACCTCAAACTGTTGGGCTCAAGTGATTCTCTTTCCTCAGCCTCCTGAGTAGCTGGAACTCCAGGCACCCACCATGAGGCCCAGCTTGTTTATTTCTATTTTTAGTAGAAACAGGGTCTTGCTTTTGCTCAGGCTGGTCTTGAACTCCTGAGCTCAAGCAATCCACCCGCATTGGCCTCCTAGAATACTAGGATTACAGGCAAGAGCCACCATGCCCAGCTTAATACTGAATGTTAATGAATGCTCCACTTAAACAATACAGATTGTCTGAAGAGATTAAAAAAACATAATCTAAATATATGCTGTCTCCCAGAAAGCCATTTAACCCACAAAGATTCTCACAGACTCAAGATGAAGGGGTGGAAAAAAATATTCCATACAAATGGAAACCAGAAATTAGTGGGAGTAGCCATTCTTATAGCAGATAAAACAGACTTTAAATCAATAGTGGTAAAAATAAACAAACAAAAAAAGGTCATTATATGATGAAAAAGGGAGCATTTCAATGAGAAGATATAATAATCCTAAATATATATGCACCTAACACAGAAGCACCCAGATTCATGAAACAAATGCTACTAGATCTAAGCAAGGAAGTAAACATCAATTTCATAATAGCCAGGACTCCTTGGACAGAACCAGACATTATTGAAGCAGATTATTAGGAAGCAAACACTGGACTTACAAGGGACTCTAGAACAAATGGACCTAACAGACATTTATGGAAAAAGCACATGGGACATTTTCCAAGATAGATCATATATTGGGCCACGAAACAAGTCTTAGAAAATTCAAAAAAATAAAGATCATACCATCTTTATCTTCTCGGGTAGTGAAACAAAACTAGAAATCAATTCCAAGAGGAACTCTCAAAATTACACAAACACACAGAAATTAAACAACCTGCTGCTGAATGATCCTTGGGTCAATGATAGACTAAAGACTGATATAAAACATTTTTCAAATTGAACATCAAAGTTAATACAAGCATCTGAAATTTCTGGGATACTGTAAAAGCATTCCTGAGGGGAAAATTCATAGCCTCAAAGGCCTATCTTAAAAAACAAACAAACAAAATAAAACAGAAAGATCACAAATTAACAACCTAATGTCATACCTCAAGATACCAAGAAAAAGAACAACCCAAACCTGAAGCCAGCAGAAGAAAATAATAACAAAGCTCAAAGCAGAACTAAATGAAATGGAAACCACTAAAATAATACCCAAGATTAATGACGCAAAAAGTTTATTTTTTTGAAAAGATGAACAAAATTGATTAGCCATTAGCTATATGAACCAGAAATAGAAAAGAAAGGACTCAAGTGAGCTCAATCAGGAAAGAAAAAGGAGACATTACACCTAATACCACAGAAATACAAAATATCATACATAAATACCATGAGAATACTGATATGCACATAAACTAGAAAATCTAGAGAAATGGACACATGTTTAACCAAAATTATTTTTAGTGAGTTTTGGTGTCATCTAATGGAATATTGCTTCTATCTTGTATTTATTTTCTACACCAAAGAAGAAATTATTTTAAGAAGCTTTTGAATCCTCTGTGTGGTGCCAGATCATCTAAGATGGAGGTTGCAGAAATTGAGTGTTGGGAGGAGAGTCTGCAGGTACCTGTGACGGTTAAGCATCCATAGTCTAAGTCATGAAGAATAGTTGCCTGCCTTTTCTTTGAAGAAGAGAACAGCATTATATTCTAATTGTGCATTTCCATGTTATAATATTGTAGACATAAAACTCCTATGAGCTAAATAAGCATCTCCTTTTCATTTTCAAATTTTATTCAAGGATACATGCTGGGAAGATCTGCTTCTGTCTTTGCTTTTTTATAACTACGACATTGTTACACTGTGTTTATCTTAAGTTCTTTTATAGCAGCCACATCTCTTATTTTGCAAAGCTCATTTTATCTTTTGGTTTAGGAAGATTGTGGTGTCTTTCTTCATCTAATTATTCTATATTTGTCTCCCTGATAATCACTTTCATTCCATTCGTCAACATAGCCTAGGTACTTTCTGTTTTACTTTGGTTTTCAAGATCCTCAATGGTAAATGTTAATCTTAATTGACAGTACATTTCTGTTACATCCAGTCCTTCAAGTTTTTTACCTAATTTGTAAATAAATATCTAAACCTGGATTGAGTCATCTAGATAAATAAATAAATAGTAGAAAAATGTATATGAAGACCAGTTTCTGGAGTTAGAATTTTCTTTTCATTACAAAAGCATTTTTTAAAATGTGGAGTGGGGAGGGGCAAGATAGCCCCTAGTAGACTAGAAATAGCCCAGGCTCACAGCTCCCAAGGAGAGGACTGAGAGTTGTGGATGGATTTCCATTTACAGATGGGCCTTTTTGGAAAGAACATTATGAATCGCAGCAAAGAAAATAATCAACAGAGTAAACAATGTCCAGAAGTACTTACAAACTACACATCTGATGAAGAGCTAATATGCAAAATTTCCTAAGAACTCAAACAGATCTGCAAGAATAAATCATATAACCCCATAAAAAGTGGGCAAAAGACATGAATAGATGTTTTTCAAAGGAAGATAGACAAATGGCCAACCAGCATATGAGAAAATGCCCAACATCACTAATTTGCAGGAAAATGCAAATTAAAACCATAATTAGATACCCCTGCAGAATGGCTATTATGAAAAAGTCAACAAATTATAGCTGGTCGTATGGATGCAGAGAGAAAAGAATGCTTATAGTCTGTTGGGACTGCAAATTAGTACAACCTCCTTGGAAAACAGTATGGAGATTCTGCAGAGAAATAAATGTAGACATACAATTCAACCCAGCAATCCCACTACTGAGTATGTATCCAAAGAAAAAGAAGTCATTTTATCAAAAAGACACCTGCACTTGAATGCTTATTCGCAGCACAATTCACAATTGGGAAGGTGTGAAATCAATCCAAGTGCCCAGGAATTCATGAGTGGATTTAGAAAATATGCTATACATATAGTATACTCTGGAGTGCTACTCAGCCACAAAAAGAAATGATACAATGTCTTTCTCAGCAACTCAGATGGAACTGAAGACCATTATCCTAAGTGAAGTATCTCAGGGATGGAAACACAAACTCTACATGTACTCTCTAATTATTGGGAGCTAAACATGGGCACCCCTTCATGATATCACTGGGTATCAAGAAGGGATGAGAGGCTGAGGGGTAAAATCTAATCTGTTGGGTACATTGAACATGATTCGGGAGATGGACACAATAAAAGCCCAACACAAGCATTACAAAGGATATCCATGTAACAAAAACATTTTTGCCCTCTTAATATTTTGAAATTACACACACACACACACACACACACACACACACATCCTGATCAGTATAAATTTGCATTTCCTTTATCCCCTCCCTCAAGGTGCTTGTTCTCTGCTTCTGCTGGAGGCTACGCTTCCCAGTCTGTGAGATGGTCAGCCCACATCCTGCCACCCCTTAGAGAAATAAAGCTTTCCTTTCCAAAATAAAAATAAAGATAAATAATCATCATCAAATTATATTGATTTGCTTTCTTATTTTTCATGAGTCTTAACAGAATATAAGCTTTCTGTCAGCAGGAATATTATTAGCCTTTGTTCCCTAATATATCCCAAATCTTGGCATGGAATCCATTCTCTTGAAATGTGACAAAAGTGAGGCACACCAGAATAAGTAGCAACATAAACATAGGGGGCTCTCTGAAAGTTTGATGAACAAATCAATAGGGTATAGAGTCAAGGAGAATAATCAGAGGTTAGCACTACAGAAAACCTCATAGAAATCTCTCTAAAGAAAACCCTAAGAAAGGGAATGTTATTCATGTAAAAGAGTAGAAATACCTTAGTCGGTATCGGGATTAGGAGGGATTGTATACCAAAGGAAATGAAAGTTAAGAAAGAAAAGATAGGGTGGGTGGTGCCTGTGGCTCAAAGGAGTAGGGCGCCGGCCCCAAATACCAGAGGTGGTGGGTTCAAACCCAGCCTCGGCCAAAAACTGCCAAAAAAAAAAGAAAAGAATGAAAAGATAATCCTAGTTTATAGCCACATGTCAACATTGTCATACTTTCTACGAGGAATACATATCTTCAATGTGGATATGAGCTTATGTTCTTAAGGGAAAAATACGAATGCATTCTAAAGATAATGAAATTAACTTCTCCATAAGTATATTTGACAGGATAAAAGGATAGGAAAATAGTGTTGACCTTGCTTTATTATTTTAAAATGCTAACTGTAGAAAGGAAATTCCATCAAAATTACTTTCTAGAAAGTTGTCTGAAGAGGCAGATAGCAAGAAAGCAGGGAATTGCTGCTTCTGAAAATGAAATCATGGGGTTGCTGGTAATATTACAAGAAATAAAGTTATTCAAAGACAAAATCATTAGCTATTAGATAGCTCTTTTTGCCTAATAGATGATAATATGAGGAGTTAAAAATACCATGTCACAGCAGCCTTGAACTCTAATCCTGTATCATTCTTTAAATTATTAACAAACAACCTTCTTGCTATAAATCAATTGTAAGTAGAAAGTAGCATTAAATCTGAAGATTTAAGATTTAATACACAGGATAAAATGGCAAAAAGAAATCTATAAATATCTATCCCAAGTCACCAATTCTGCCACTTAATTATTATGTGACTTTGGATATGTCATTTGTCCCTCCCTGGGTCTCAAATCTCTCATCTTCACAGAGGAGCAATGTCACGAATCATTTCTAAGGATATGTCCAGCTCTTGTATTTGGCGATTTACTTACATTCAATACACAGGACCATGCTGTAATAAATAACAGCTCAAGCAGGATCTGAGACAGGACTGGAGCAGAGTCATGGTTAGAGAAAGGCTTATCTATCAATGCTGGGATAAATTCGGTGGAGGGGGAGATTTCCAGGAACCACGATGGTTGTTTTCTAATGAAAGATGTGGAATAAAAGTAAGTCAATGCCTCAGTCCTGTCTCAGTCTTTTTACACTGGGTATTGATATCCCAATTTCAGCTGGGTTTGGTGACACACAATTGTGGTGGCCATACACATAGCCTTTGTTCATATCGTAGTATGTACAACAAGATACATTTTTTTGTGTAACTCTTGAGAAGCAGAAGCCAGGAAATTCTGATTTGACTGTCCAAATGGACTGAATGACATGTCATGTCTGGGGAAGTTTCTCAAAAACCATCTGTATTAGTAAATGGCAAAATACATCCATTTACCTAAAAATCACTGCTTTGCTCACAGAAATCTTAATGGTACCCACCAATCTCATATAAAAATCATAAAATCAATAACTTTCTGTTTCTTCAAAGTTCTTTCTATTTGGGGAGAGGTTTGATCTCATTTCTTAGCAGGGCACTATAAATGTCCACAACTATGTCTTTTTTTTTTATTGTTGGGGATTCATTGAGGGTACAATAAGCCAGGTTACACTGATTGCAATTGTTAGGTAAAGTCCCTCTTGCAATCATGTCTTGCCCCCATAAAGTGTGACACACACTAAGGCCCAACCCCCCTCCCTCCTTATTCTTGGTAAAGCATCACAAGAATGGAGAAGCATGAATCCTATGTACTCAATTTTGATATGAGGACAATTAATGACAATTAAGGTTATGGGTGGGGGAAGCACAACTATGTCTTTAAGTAAAACATCTTCTCTTCATAAGAATATTTCCACTGAGCATAATGCAGGCTTTATGAATTTTTTAGCTGGCATTCTTCTTTTCCTTGCACTAAAATGGAAAATGGGCTTCTCAGGAAGCTTTTCTGAACCTTAAAAAATTTAAAGAGTATGTTTTCTTTTTCCATTTCTAAGTTTAGCAGCGCAAGAGTGAGTCTAAGCATTTCATGCCCTAATCGCTGCAAGATACGCATTTCTGAAAACCATCAGGATTGGTTGTCCTGTACAGACTTCCTAAAAGAAATGTAACTCTTTTGTGGCCCACTGCTATACAAGGATAATGATATTTAAAAAAAAAAATCTTGTGGAAGACCGGCTCTCCTGGCAGAACCCCTGGGCCTTCCTAACACCACACTCTTCATACCTCAGGTGCTCAGGGACCTCGAGCTGCTGCCATGTGTCCAAATTCCAAAAAGCTCTCATCAGCACTGCTTGGTTCTCAGACAGCTGTGACAAACAATGTTAACCTGATAAGCTAATTCACAGTGAGATGGAACGAGAGCTGCCAAGTCTTCCTCTAGGGTAGTGGTTCTCAAACTTCCTAACGCCGCAACCCTTTAATACAGTTCCTCATGTTGTGGTGACCCCAACCATAAAATTATTTTCATTGCTGCTTCATAACTGTAATTTTGCTACTGTTATGAATCATAATGTAAATATCTGATATGCAGGATGTATTTAGGTGACCCCTGTGAAAGGGTTGTTGGACCCCCAAAGGGGTCATGACCCATAGGTGAGAACCACTGCTCTATAGTGTGGCTCAGAGTTCTCTGGAGGCTCTTCAGGTGACCTAAAGACAGAGGGGCTGGAAGCACACAGCACGGACGGCTCCTTAGGTCTATATTGGTGGCTGGTCCTGAGCATATGTGTATGAATAAATATAAATACTCCTGAGGCTAAATATAATCTGGGATAAGGTAGGAGTCTTTATATAATTTTCAGCAGCCTGCAGTGTCCTGGGAAGAAGTAACAGCATATATTAATAACAGCAGAATCCTCTGCACTCCAGCCTCTACCAGGTAGTCCTCCTCCCAACCACCCTTGGGTGAGTGGAGGGGAGAACACGCAGCAAGAAATGCATCCCAAATTAAACCAGTCCTCCCTGCCCCCACCTGAGGGTTCATCCTTGGACAGAAACATTTTCAGAAGAAAAATAAATCTTACTTCCCAAACCTTGAAAATAGAGGACATTTTTACAGACGTTTTCTTGAGAAGGCAACACAGGGAACAGCCATGAAGCAAATCTAAAAATTCTCAGGCATCAATCTCTGTCTCCACTGTCCTACTTCTCACACTCTCTCTGCTTCTGTCTCTCCTCTGGCCTTTAGTTTTCTTGCATCTTTATTTCTCTGTCTCCTCTCACTGCCTTTTATGTTGAATAATTTATACTGCTCTAAACTTCTATCATCTTCCTTTTACACTCCTATCAGTGTCATAAAGACCCCAGTTTTCCCCATCTCTCTCTCTGTCACATGAGATAAGTGATGCCCAGTGCTAACAGGAAGCTGGGCAGGGAAAGGCCTTAAATGAGGGGCAGAGTGCTGCATGTACCACCTTGAAGGCAGGGACCACATGTGGAGACCCTGCATGCCCCAAGGCATAGAGTCCAGCAGATATGCTCAGAGTTCAGCTGTAGCTCAGGTAGGAAAGAATGACTGGGGTGGGAAGACTTTCCACTTGGCAAAAGAGAACAAGTGTGAAGCTCACATTCAAAGTGCAAAGTCAGAAGAGCAGACCCACTGTTGGCGAGGACAGGAAACGGAAAGAAGCTGAATCCAGTCTCCTGGGGAAAGGCTGACAACAAGCCAGAGAAGCTATCTGGATTGTAAGCAAGAGGACAACGTGGTTAAAAAGGGAGTATATTGGAGGTTTACAGAAATGAAGGCACAGCCTCATAAAGGAAGGAAACCAGATAGCTCCTGGGAACCAAAAGGCAAAAAGTAATGTATAGTACCTTTAGGACGCTACCATCAGGGTAAATTAATCTCAATAAATTTTGTCACTCATTCAGGAATTAGGATGGACACAATAAGGAGGATGAGAGGGAGGTGTAGGGATTACCATGACTTAGAGGCTTCAGAAGTACCCAAGACTCATCCCCAGGACACAGGCTAAGTCTCCTGGTAGGATAGTTCAGTCCCTACCCATCTAATGAATGGCTAAGAAAAGAACCAAGCCTGATTTCACAGAAAGAGGCTGGTAGTAATTGGTATAATCCAAGTTCACCTCTCTGAAAGCCAGGGAGGCAGGCACTGGTGCTTCCAGAGCTCCTCCACTGTTCAGAGTGGAAATGCAAAGGAACAGAGAGCAGCCCTGCCTCCTCTCTACAAACAGGACCGTATATAAGAACCGAAAGACTAACCGTGGTCACGATTTCCAGAAGGCATCTCTGAAAGTGTTGAATAGTCATATAATCTGATTCAATTAGAGCTTTTCCTTCCCTCCCATTTAATAGTGTTACTGGGATTAATCAGAAGCACACTACAACAAAGACTGTCAGGCACTTGAAGAGCACATGTAATTTTGTCTTCATGGTTTCTTTTTCCTTCTTCTCCTTTCTTCTTCTTTGTATCCTCCACCCCCCTTCTCCTTCCTCTCCTTCCTCCTCTTTCTTCTTCTTTTCCTCTTTTTGGCTTTTTCTAGCTAGGAAAGAAATGTTTTCTAGTTTTCTGTGATTGTATCACCAGAGGCAAATGGTACCATAAAATCCTTTGTACTATGGTATTACAGCTGAATACCTTGCCTCCTCCCACAGGGGGTTGCATTTAAAATAAAGTTTATCAAGTTCAAGCAGATGGGTTTAACAGAAAAAGAAAATTTAGACTTTATAGAAGGTAAATTTGTAAGGCACTGTGTTTTATCACACTAAAACAGACCAATAATAAGAGAACTATTTGGGGGGTAGAAGGATTTTTAATACCACTTGAATTTGACTAAGTAGCCCACTAGGTAAAGTTGATCTGAATTTTTGTGATTTAAAAATTTTTTCCATCGTACCTACAGGTATAGCAATATTTCTGCCCACAATTGGGACTATCAAGCAACACTGCCAAACAAGAGGCCTCTAAGCACTTTGGAATGATTTATCAAACCAAAGAAAATTTTTTTCTTGGGGAAACAAACTATACAGCAATACAGAATCATAAGCTACTCTATAATAAGTTGCTTTGAAATCATCAGGGAGAACAAATAAAATTCCAACAACAGAACTGATGTCAAAGTTTCTTCTTCAGCTCCCACATTGGCATTTGAGTTCCCTATCAACCTAGCACAGCAAAAGATACTGACCTCACAGCAAGACTTATTAAACAGAGATCATGGCAGTTTTCAGGAAATTGAGTCCTCATCCACAAGGAAAGATAGATAATGTGAACAGACCAATAATAAATAACAAGATTTAATCAGTAATAAAACTTTTCATCAAAAAATCCTAGAACATGATAGCTTCATTGCTGAATTCTACTAAACACTTAATGAACAGTACGAATTCTCCTCAAACTATCCCAGAAAATTAAAAAGGAGGATATACATCCAATCTCATTTTTCAAGGACAGCCTTCCCTACCTTCAAAACCAAATAAGGACACAATAGTAACAACAAAATAACCCCTACAGGCCAATGACTCTGATGAACACACATACAAAAAATCCTCAAAAAACATACTAAAAGAATATTTCTTTTTTTTTTTTGTCCATATCATCACAGACCCATTTGAATTGTGAGCTCAGTGCACACTAAAAGAATATTTCAATAGCACGTTTCAAAAAGAGATCATTCACTATGAGCAAGTGAGATTCATATCGGGGGGTAAGGACAGTTCAACACACAGATATCAATAAATGTGACACATATAGAAAAACATATGATTACTTCAATAAATACAGAAAAAGCATTTAATACTATTCAATATCTTGTCATAATAAAAAAGAAAAAAAACTCAACAAACTAGGTATAGAAGGTATGTACCTTAATATAATAAAGTCCTAGGTGACAAACCATAGTTAACATCACATTGAATGGTGAAAAGCAGGAAGCAAGGTCTGGAACAAGACAAGAATGTCCACTTTAATTACTTCTATTCAAGCTATCACTGGACTAGACAGAGCAGTTAGGCAAGAGAAAGAAATAGAAGGCATCCAAGTTGAAAGGAGGGAGCCAAATTGTTTCTGTTTGCAGATGACATGAGCTTATTCATAGGAAAGACTAGACTCCACCAGAAAAAAATTGTTAGAACAAGTTCAGTAAAATTTAAGGATAAAAAAATCAAATACACAAAAATGAGTAGAATTTTTATACATTTATAGTGAACTTCATGAAAAAGAAATCAGTAAAACTATTCCATTTGCAACAGATAAAAATAAGGTAACTGGTAATAAACTTACCCAAGGAGGTGAAATATATCTACACTAAAATCTATAATAATGCTGAAGAAAGATATTTAAGATAACACAAATAAATGTAAAGATATCCCATGCTCATGGACAGGAAGAATTAATATCATAATGGCAATACTACTCAAAGTAATCTATGAATTTCACAAAATCCCTATGAAAATACCAATGATAGCCTTTATAGAAATAGAAAAAAAATTCTTAAAACATATATGGAACACAAGAGCTCTGTCAATAGCCAAAGCCATACTGAGGGAAAAGATCAAAGCTGAAAATGCCACACTGATTGGCTTCAAAATAAAACACAAAGCCATAGGAACTATAACAGTATAGTACTGGCATAAAAAACAAATTCACAATCCAATAAAACAGAATAAAGAGCCCAGAAATGAATCCATACACCTACACTCAATAAATTTTGATACAGGTGGCAAGAACACATGCTGAGAAAAAGGGAGTCTCTTCAAAAATGAATGGTGGTGAAAAACCTGGCTGTCCACAGGTGGAAGAATGACACTAGACCCCTACCTCTCACCATACACCAACATCACGTTAAGACTTAAGTATAAAACTATAAACTATAAAACTACTAGAAGAAAAATATGGGGGAACACTTTACAATGCCGAATAGGCAATTATTTTTAAAATAAGACCTCAAAAGCACAGGCAATAAAAGTGTTCTGGGAGGCCAAGGTGGGAAAAATCAATGGAAGTCAGACCAGCCTGAACAAGAGAGAGATCCCATATCTACAAAACCAGAAAAACTAGCTGGACATGGTGGTGCACCAGTAGTCCCAGCTTCAGAATGATCGCTTGAACCCAGCAGTTTAAGGTTGCAGTGAGCTATGATGACTCCACTGCAATCTAGCCAGGGTGATAGAGCAAGACTCTGTCTCAAAAAAATAAAACTTTAGGGCGGCGCCTGTGGCTCAGTGAGTGGGGCGCCGGCCCCATATGCCGAGGGTGGCGGGTTCGGACCCAGCCCTGGCCAAACTGCAACAACAACAACAAAAAAAAAAATAGTCGGGCGTTGTGGCGGGCGCCTGTAGTCCCAGCTGCTCGGGAGGCTGAGGCAAGAGAATCGCGTAAGGCCAAGAGTTAGAGGTTGCTGTGAGCCGTGTGACGCCACGGCACTCTACCCAAGGGCGGTACAATGAGACTCTGTCTCTACAAAAAAAAAAAATAATAAAAAAAGATAAAACTTTAAAAATGTAAAAATAGACAAATGTAATTACATCAAAATAAAAGGCTTTTGCAAAGTAAGAGAAAAGGAAACAATTGACAGAACGGAAAGATAACTTAGGAAGTGGAGGAATAATTCACAAAATATACCTTTAACAAGAGGCTAATACCCAGGATATATAAGAAACTTAGCAAAAATAAGACCACCAATTTTTTTAAATTATTAATTTTAAAAATGAGCAAAAGACCTAAATAGACATTTCATGAAAGAAGATATCAACGTGGCCAACCGTTATATAAAAAAATGCTCAACATCACTAATCATCAGGGAAATGCAAATCAAAACCACGATAGTATATGCATAAATACACATGGATACATACATATCTGCACATGCACACACATACACATGATACTTCACTCTAGTTAGAAGGGCTATCATCAAGGAGATGAAAGGTAAGTATTGGTGAAGATGTGGAGAAAAGGGAACACTTTCACACTGTTGGTAGATTGTTAATTAGTAGAGCCATAATAGAAAATAATATGAAGACTACTCAAAAAATTGTAAAAAAAAAAATATATATATATATATACACATATATACCCTATGGTCCAGCAATTCAAGGAAATGAGATCAGTACATCAAAGAGATATCTGCATTTCCTTATTTACTGCAGCACTGTTTACAATAGCCAAGACATCAATGAACCCTAAGTACCCAACAAAGATGGATAAAGAAAACATGGTGTACACATATACTATGATGGAATAGTATTCAGCCACAAACAAGAACAGAATCCTCTCATACTCTCATTTGCAATGACATGGATGGACCTGAAGGTTATTATGTTAATTGAAATATGCCAGACACACAAAGGCAAATACTGCGTGCGCACACACACACACACAAATAGGATGCCTCAAGCCAGTTAGAAGAGCTGTCATCAAAGAGACCAAAGGTAAGTATAGGTGAAGATGTGGAGGTGCATGATCTTGCCATATGTGCAATAAAGGAAAAAAGAATTGGTATTACAAAAGTGGAGAGTACATGTACACAGCTATGATTTAATAAAAAAAAAAAAAAAAAGTGGAGAGTAGATCCGTGGTTACTGGACACCAGGGAGGAAAAGGTAAAGGAAGGATGGGTAAAGGTTGGTCAATGGGCACAAAGTTACAGTTACACAGAAGGAATAAATTCTAGGGCTTTGTGGCACTGTAGGGTGACTGTGGTTACTAGTAAGATACTGTATATTCCAAGATAGTTAGAAGAGAGGCTTCTGAAAGTCCTTATCACAAAGGAATGATAGATGTATCAGCTGATACACACTGCCCTGATTATATCCCATATGTCAGTATTGAAATGTCAAGTGGAACCCCATAAATGTGCACAACTATAATGTCAATTCAAAAATAAAAATAAAGTAAATAAATTGAAAAATAAAAGAATGTGAAGACCTTTTTAGCACCTGTGGACCACATGTAGCATGGACACAACCATGAAGTTAGCCAGAACTATTAGATAATTACTAGAACAAGTACGTGTCTTAAAAACCAAAAGATATATACATGGCTTATGCAGAATACTTTAAATTTTAGAGTATATCTGACAAAATTGAAAAATGAATTCAACGATCAATGTGCGAATTTTTCATACTGTTCTTAACCACAGCTTTTTCTAAAAGTCCATTTTTAGAATGCCCAGAATAAGAAAGAAATTGAACATCTGGTGCTTTCAGAGTCCATGAGGGGGTCATAATTTATGGCAAATAATTCATCTCCAGTTCAGAAGTGTATGCTTTTGCCTAGCTCCAAGAATATTTCTGGATCAAAATACAGAGAATTAATTTGTCACTGGAATGTACAACATCCTTATGATTTGGAATTTTTTTCCAACAGCTTATTAGCAACATGTTTCTAGAATTAAGTTTTATTGGCAGCAATAGAGGAGACAACCATTCTATAGTTAATGGAAACCAATTAGTAAATACTCAACACCAAGTTAAAGGCCATAAACACTTGGAGTAACTTTGGGCTAAATATCTAATTCAGTTAACACTCAATAATTTGGTTTGTCACTACAGTGCATCTCACAAGGGTACATGTGAAATTTACTAGATGTAGGATATAAATGTCTTAACACAATAACTAAGAAAATGCTGTGAAGGCTATGTTAACCAATTTGATGAAAATATTTTCAAATTGTATATAAAACCAGCACATTGTAACCCCTGATTGCATTAATGTACATAGCTATGATTTAATTTAAAAAAAAATGGCTTGTCAGTTTCTTGGTTGAGAAAGTATATCCCACAGATCTTTGGGAGAAAAAAGGGTAGAGGTCAACTGTATCCAAAAACCCGTCTGTGCCTAGTGTGTGAATGGGAACCTGGAACTTCCTTCTGAATTTGGAGAATGCGCAGCCTCACCGTAACTGGACATCATTAAATTCTCCATTCGTTTAGTCCTGAAAGTTTCATTTTAATTTTATGAGGCAAATGAACTCTTCTTATTTACCAAAATCATGTTTCAATGTTTCAGACCCAGTAGGGAAGGATAAGGGTCATAATTAAGCTCCTCAAAGAACACGTTAAAAAAGACAAAATGAAAACCACAAACAAAGGCCATTTTAACCCTGTTAGATTCTCATCACCAGACTTGAAGAAAAAAAAATTCTTTACAGAACACTTGGAAAATTCATTTTTTCCTTCTTTTTCTTCTTCATCAGATACATCTTGATTTTATTTCTAAACAGAAGTTTTCGATGGGTATTTCCTGTTAGTGTTCAACATATGTGTTTCATTAATGAGTAAAGTAGTTCCAGGGATCAAGCTGTAGATATGCCCGCTTAATAAAAAACAGAAGGTGCCAAAGAATGTGTACACATTTTAAAAAAGAAAACTGCATTAAAATTATAATATTCAATACTGATAATATTTGTTATCTTGTGTGTGTATATATATATATATATTTTTTTTTTTTTTTTTGGAGACAGAGCCTCAAGCTGTCGCCCTAGGTAGAGTGCCGTGGTATCACAGCCCACAGTAACCTCCAACTAACCCCTGGGCTGAAGCGATTCTCCTGCCTTAGCCTCCCAAGTAGCTGGGACTACAAGCGCCTGCCACAACGCCTGGCTATTTTTTGGTTGTGGCCGTCATTGTTATTTTCCAGGACCGGGCTGGATTTGAACCCACCAGCTTAGGCGTATGTGGCTGGCACCTTAGCCGCTTGAGCCACAGGCGCCGAGCTGTTATCTTGTGTATTGTATCTCACATCTCTTATAACTATAGAAGTCAAATGTGACTTGAGTGTTATAATTTTAATACGGTTTTTTCTTTTCTTAAAACGGGCATACTTTCTTGGCATCTTTTGTATAATATGCAACAGTGGAACTTGCAGTATGCCACCAAGCATATAGGGAACTTTCCTCACCTACTTTAGCAGTGAGTTACAAACATTTGATAAAAATGCTAGTTGCAGGTCATGAACAGTGAAATTAAAGCTAGTATTAGGAGTCACTGTCCACTGGAGATCAATCACATAGTGCATTCAGAAAGGAATGAATAAGAAAGGAGCATTCAGTGTAAAATTTCCAATTAACACATAAAATTTTCTATGGTAACAATGAAGAGCTCTTTTACTAGCATGCAATCAAGCAAAAAGAAAAACAGTGTCTAATTGCAATTTAAGTCAGCTAATATCTTCTAGCAATACATAATAGAATACTTACATTCAGTTTATCCATCTCAAAAAAAAAACAATTCATAATAGTTTTTAATCAAAGCACCTTGCGATCATTTGCTTTCTTCAAGATTTCTGATTATTACTCACCCTTACCTCACTTGGATAATCTCACCATACATTTTGTGAAAAACAAACAAACAAAAAAAACAGCCTCCTGGCCCCAAATTATTTTCAAACAAATACACTCACCAAAGCAAATGCCTTTGTTCATATACTAGCTCTCATCCCAGCTCACCTCTCTCTGGATACCCCTTCATTAATTATCTTTCCTCCCCCCCACCTTTCTAAGGAGCTACACACTCAAGCAGCTATCCACGCCAACATAAACACAGATGGAGTTTTAGAAAGCACTTTTCTGCAAGCACTCCGCGATTCGTAATATTTCAGATAGCAAACAAAACAAGTGACAACAAAAAGCAGAAAAGGCTTTAAAGATGCTGACTCCAGCGATGGCTGCCCGGGAGTGGAGGGTCAGGAGGGCGTGCGTGTGCCCTCCCAGCCGCTTCCGTCTCGCACAGAGCCTGAGCAATTGCTTTTGCCTTTCTCATCTTGAGGTATCTTCCTACCAACTTGTGAAACGCTGAGATCCAAAGGACCAGAAGACTTCAAAGGTAGAAGAGCCAGGCTCTTTTGTCTGTTTTGAGGGGTATCGTAACTACTCAGTCAAATCCAGGAAGAGCCGTTCGTATTGCTGGGCCCCACATTTTAAGCATTTTCTAAATGGTTCATTGGTCTTTCTTGACCTAATTGTTTGGCCAAACAGATGAATCTGGGATGAGAGTCTGATCTCCAGCCTGTGTTATATTCCAAAACATTACAAATTCTTATAACGAGGATCAGAGCTTAACCTGCTATGTTGAAACACTTCTCTGTGTCAAAAACACTCACAATTAGGTGGTGTAGGTGTCAAAGTAAATGACCGTCCTGTGGGCCCAGATTTTCCTCCCTGGTTGTTGAAGAGTATTTTGCTACGCCAGGAAGCATGTTAGAAATCTGTCAGGTCATTTTTTTTCTAGACGTTAACGTCAAGACAAGGTGTTAACAACCAAAGGCATCAACTCCTTGTTTTCTTCCCTCAAGAGAGGCCTATCTCAGCCCCAGCAAAAGACAACCTTAAAAAATCAGCAACATCAAAAGACAATATGTCTATTACACTAATAATGTAGAATTAAAACCTTTTATTTTCTATCTTTTATGAAGCAAAGCACAAGATACTTCAGATAAACTAAATAACGTCCGTGGCTATACTAAATGTACCCTCCCCACAACACAGCCAGCTCCAGGAAGTCTCGGTTTCTTACTATTAGTACCCATAGTAGCGCGTCCAGTGCCACGGACATGAATGGATCCTGACCATTCTCCCCACATCATCTTGTGTCCCCTCTTTCCCTTACCCCACCACATACCATTCAGGTTTCTTGAATATACCAAATCTATTTGCACCCTATGTCCTTTCCTCACACTGAGTTAGCCTGAAACACTCCTGCCCTTCTCACCAAACTACCTCAAAATATCCTTCAGCTGTTATTTATTCCTAAAACTGGACGGAGGAAGCTGGTCTATGCTTTCAAAGTCTCCTGTGCTAGACTGAACATGGTTGTGCACACCTGTGGCCCTGGCTGCTCAGGTGGCTGAGACAGAAGGATTGCTTGACCCTGGGAGTTTGAGCCCAGCCTGGGTAACATAGCAGGATCTTAATTCTTAAAAAAAAAAAAAAAAAAAGTTTTCTGTGCTCTTCTAGACTTTTATTACAATTATAATATATAATTATTTGTGTGATGTCCATCACCTATGAATTGAAACATTCATGATCTCTAAGATGATTACGGTCTGTTCACCACTCTGTCCTTAGCACTTGGCCCATTGCCCAGCACATAGTAGGTATTACTGATCCAGCCAGATTTACTGCTGCTGAGTAGAAAGTTTCAGCAAATCTATTATTGGAGAAAAATGTATGGAAGCACTCTGTATTTCCTTATAGTCTCCTCTGGCCATAGAAGACAGTCTCAGCTAAGTCATTTATCAGTTTTAACTACTTAAATCAGTGATAGTTATAGACTTGAAAAAAAACACGTGTTGGCTAATAATTTTGTCTGGATGATTCTCAGAAGTCTACAACTCCCTGTTAAGGTTAAGGCATTCTCCTCTGCTGGAGGATTCATTGATGTAATTAGCAACAACTCTACAATTACTCAAGCAGGTTTTATGCTGGTACTTTTCCCATGGATGTTACTGATCAGGTCCTGAAAGATATCATGAAAAGAGATACTGGTAAAAGGTCAATAGTGGGAACAAGCTTGGGGTTTATATTAACCTTAAACCACAGAAGTAGAAACTTAGGGATCCTTGAGCTAATTGAAAGGTCAGGGCATTTAGATGAATAAAGGAGAAACACCTCATCTTTAGCAGTTCAAATGACCTTTTTGCAGAATTTTAATGAAAAGAAAAAATATACTCAAAAGGGTCAGGTCTTCATTGTCACTGGCCCGCCAGTGAGGGAAAGCTATGTTGCTGTTCCCTGCTGGAGGGGATGCTTGTGACGAGGGACATTGAGAAGTCTGGAAAAACTTTTTGGAGAAGTACATTTGTAACCAAGCCACCAGTGTTTCCAGCCTCCCTATCCTATATTTCATATACATCCGCACGTTAAATACACAACCACGAGAGGATACTGGAATGTGTTTGTGACAGACGGGCTGGGCGTACAAAAGGATGGTGCCAAACTAGACATGAGGGCCGATAGGAGGGAGGGGCCGTGGAGGAGGCCTGGGACTGTGCCACAGCCAGAGCGGGCACACCACATTCAGCAAAGGCAGAGAGAAGCCAACAGTCACTGAAGACCACGCGAAAGGGACAGTCCAAGTCAGAAAGGCCCAAAGGCCACAGAACCAGCTGCGTGGAACAGAGGCAGAAACTCTGCCCAGGAGGGGTTTTCTGCCCTCTGGTATTTTATCCTTCATCATGGGTGTTCACAGACATGCGCCCTTCTCATATATTGATCATAGGTTTAAAAAAAAAAAAAAAACACAGAAGCCGGCCTTTTTTCTTTTTTTTCTTTTCAGACAGAGCCTCAAGCTGTCGCTCTGGGTAGAGTGCTGTGGCGTCACAGCTCACAGCAACCTCCAACTCCTAGGCTGAAGCGATTCTCCTGCCTCAGCCTCCCAAGTAGCTGGGACTACAGGCGCCTGCCACAATGCCTGGGTATTTTTTGGTTGCAGCCATCATTGTTGTTTGACGGGCCCAGGCTGGATTCAAACCCGCCAGCTCAGGTGTATGTGGCTCGTGCCTTAGCCACTTGAGCCACAGGCACCAAGCCAGCCAGCCCTCTTAAAAACTTTTAACTCAAAACATGTTTTTCATACTTATATGTACATAGAAAATCCCTGGGGTTGGTTGGTTGATTAGATGGCTTATTTATGATGGATCAAAAATTTCATCTTAATTTCTGGCTTCATCTTTGTGAACTGACGCTAACTCTGAAGGCGAGCTTTCTGCGACTAATCTCCACTCCCAACAGGCAGACTGAGTGGCCTGATCTGATCTCATACAACTTTATCTCATAGCATTTGCCACACTGGGTTAAAATGCTGTGTTCAGAGGTTAGTCTCCCTCACAAAACAGCAGCTATTCTAATACGGGGCCCTTGTTTTCTTCTGTTATCACCAGTGCCATCACCCACAAGCCACCCAGTTTTATTTTTGTTGACTATGACTTTATAAAATTATATGCCTTTTTAGAAGGGCAGAGACAAGATGGCTGACTGAAGCCAGCTTTCCATAGAGGCTCCCATCTAGAAGGAGAGTTAAAGGACAGAAGCTTAGCAAGTAACCTGGTGGATTAGAGCTGAGCCAAGACAGAAGGTTGAAGAATGCACATCAACCCTGCTCAGGCAAGCTACAACCCCAAGGATACAAACAAAAGGTACAAAATCCATCACTAAGTGGATGAGAGTCCCCTCCCCCATGAGAACAGCTCACAGTACTCCATACAAACAAGTGAGCAGAGCTCAAAAGTCCTCCCATTTTATCCCACGGGAGAGACCCTCTAAGAACTGTACCTGCTTCCCCTACTAGGGTGCCATGGTGCTCCCCTGCCAGGCATAAAACTATATATATTTCTACCTGCAATTCTGAACTCCCAGCATTCCCCTCCACTCTCACTCCAAGGTCTGGAGGCCTGTCCCCCAGGAGTCCAGATTGTTGGGTATTTTCTCAAGAGGTGTGGACAGGGAATGGACAGCTGCTGGTCAGTGCTGATTCTGCGGCACGAGAGTAAAGAGAGGATGGTCAGCTGAGAGGGAATCATACAAGACTGGTAGTGCCCTGAGGTACAGAGCAGCAGCCATAGCGGCAACAATAGGGCTTACCCCTGGATATTATGGAGTCACACCTCTTGTCTCTCTGGACAACCAGAGGAGGCCGGGCATCTTCTCTGGTGGCAGCACTGGAGGAACATATCTGGGATTGAAACACAGGCCCCGTAAGTAAAGGGTTTGCCTGAGGTGGTACCAGCGGGCAGAGCACCGGGACTAGACTACAAGCACACGAAGAGACCGCAGACTCTCAGGGCAGGGCTGACCCAGAAGACTACTTTAGTGAGCCTAAGACACACCTGGTCTTCAGGGGATCCTAGTTGAGACAAAGGAGGGCAGACAGAGGCTGGAAGTGACAGCTAACCATGCGGCCCCAATACAAACTGCAGCGGAGACGGGGCAGCAGCACAGACCAGGCCTAAGTCGCAGTTTCAGTGAACTCAAACAGCATCTGATCTCCAGGGGAATATAGCTGGGAGAGAAACAAATTCTACGAAGTCGTTCTGTTCTGTCAGCAACATCAATCAGGGGTGGGGCTGGAAATGAGTGAACTGCCCCAGCCTCCATTAAGCACCCAAGGTTGTCAGGCCTCACCTCCCCCTGCCAGATAGTGGCAGAGAGCAACAGCCTGGCTGAGGAGACATAGATCTCCATGTGATTGAGGCAGGCACAAACACGTAGAGTATCTGCCCATTGGAGGGAATTGGGTCACAGCCCTGCGGGATTATCAGTGACTTGGTGTAACAGAGGTGTAAGGTGGGGAAGGGGGCATCAACCTTCTCAGACTAACCAATTTGCTGGGTCGGTCCTCCTGACTTCACGGAACACCAGAGGGAGTCATACTTGAGTTGCCAGCAGACCCCTGTGATCTAGTTGCTGGAGACCTTTTGAACTCTCCCACCTGAGACAGGTGCTGAATGAGACAATTGATTTGGACCTCTTGAACTGGGCCAATGACCCAAGAACTATCCAAGTGGTAACCTGGGTGTGTGGTTGTAGGAAGGTTTGATTTTCCTTTTCCAATTATTGCCTGTGAGAGGCGGGGTGACTTAATTGCTGATATTTCTCTACAGCTGAGACTTCAACCCAGAGTCACTGATTCACTAGGGTAGGACAGAGACCAGCTGAAAAAAACAAGAGAGAGCCACTTAGCCCCACCACACCAAGCAGGTCCCCAGTTACTCAGGCCATAGCACTGTATGGGTCCTTGGCAAAGCTCCAGGGGGAAAGGTACAGACACCAGTCCCAGATTTTGGGCAAAGGATTGATAAAGCACTACTCCTGGAGCCCCCAACCCAAATTCTCTTTATCAGCTCATCTAGTCAAATGGTGTAAAATAATCATGGGGCAGAATCAGTGGGAAAACTTCAGTAACATAAAAAAACAGAGTAGATCAACCCCCACCTCCCCAGCAAGGAAAGACATGGGGGACACAACTGAAGATCCCATTCGTAAACAGATGGCCGAGATTCAGAAATCAAATTCAGAATTTGGATTGCAATGAAGATTAATAGAATAGAGGAAAAGTTGGAATTAAAAATTCCAGGATCATTTCAAAAGTTGTCTCATGAATTCAACCAATATAAAGACAAAATCACCAAAGATTTTGACACATTGAGACAAGAATTTGCAGCCCTCAAAGATCTGAAAATACAGTAGAAGCCCTCAGTAACAGAGTGGAGCAAGCAGATTTCTGACATTGAAGACAAAGTGGAGCAAGGATTTCTGACATTGAAGACAAAGCTTTTGAACACTCTCAATCTCTCAAGGAGTAAGAGCAATGGAGACCAAAAACAGATCATTCTCTCTGAGAGCTCTGCAATAATTAAAAAAAAAACTAATATTCATCTCATAGCAATCCCTGAAAGCGATGAAATGGCTTCAAAAGGCACAGAGGTTCTTCTCTATGAAATTATAAAAGAGAATTTTCCAGACACGTTAAGAGATTCTGAAATTCAGATAGCAGTTTCAGAACCCCAGCATGACTCAACCTAAATAAGACAAAGCCCAGGCACATCATAATTAACTTCACTAAAGTTAATATGAAGGAGAAAATACTGAAAGCAGCCAGACGTAAGAAAACCATAACCTACAAAGGGAAGAATATTAGAATGACTGCAGATCTCTCTGCTGAAACCTTTCAAGCCAGAAGAGGGTGGTCATCGACTTTTAATCTCCTAAAACAAAATAATTTTCAACCCAAGATATTGTGTCCAGCTAAACTGAATTTCATTTATGATGGAGAAATTAAATACTTTAATGACATTCACATGTTGAAGAAATTTGCCATAACTAAACCAGGATATTCTCAGACCTATCCTCCATAATGACCAGCACAATCCTCCACCACAAAAGTAAACTCACTCAGAAACTTTTGATCAAACTCCGACTTCCACAGTGGTGAAAGGATTAAAAATATTCTCTCAGAGATATTTTCACTGGACTTTCAAAAAACTCAATACCCAGAATTTTACCAGACTTATCAATATTTTCCATTAATATGAATGGCTTAAATTGTCCTCTAAAGAAGCACAGGATGGCTGATTGGATACAAAAAACTGAGGCCAGGTATCTGCTGAATAGAAGACTCTCATCCTACCTTAAAAGATAAATATAGACGCAGGGTGAAGGGGTAGTCATCTATATTTCAGGCAAATGGAAATCAGGCAAATGCAATTCTATTTGGAGAAAGAATGATCATCTATATTTCAGGCAAATGGAAATCAGGCAAATGCAATCAAATGTTGCAATTCTATTTGGAGATACAATAGGCTTTAAACCAACAAAAGGCAGGATAAGAATGGTCACTTCATATTTCTTAAGGGTAATACTCACTCTGATGAGATTTCAATTATCAATATTTATGCACCCAACCAGAATGTGCCTCAATTTATAAGAGAAACTCTAACAGACATGTGCAACTTGATTTCCTCCAGCTCCTTCATAGTCAGAGATTTTAACACTCCTTTGCCAGTGTTGGGTAGATCTTCCAATAAGAAGCTGAGCAAAGAAATTTTAGATTTAAACTTAACCATTCAACATTTGGATTTAACAGACATCTACAGAACATTTCATTCCAACAAAACCGAATACACATACTTCTCATGAGCCCACGGAACATACTCCAAAATCGATCACATCTTAGGTCACAAGTCTAACCCCAGTAAATTTAAAGGTATAAAAATTATTCCTTCCATCTTCTCAAACCATCATAGAATAAAAGTTGAACTCAGTAACAACAGGTCTGCATACTCATACAAAAACACAGAAGCTAAATAACATTATGCTGAATGATAGCCTAGTCATAGGTTAGATTAAGAAGGAAATTACCAAATTTTGGAAACAAAACAATGAGACAATGAAGACATGAATTATCAGAATCTCTGGGATACTGCAAAGGCAGTCCTAAGGGGAAATTTATACCACTGCAAGCCTTCCTCAAAAGAATGGAAAGAAAGGAAGTTAACAACTTAATGGGAGATCTCAAGCAACTGGGAAAGGAAGAACATTCCAACCCCAAACCCAGTAGAAGAAAAGAAATGACCAAAATTAGAGCAGAATTAAATGAAATTGAAAACAAAAGAATTATACAACAGATCAATAAATCAAAAAGTTGGTTTTTTGAAAAGGTCAATAAAATAGATAAACCTTTGCCTAACCTAACCAGGAAAAAAAGAGTAAAATCTCTAATCTCATCAATCAGAAAGGACAAAGATGAAATAACAACAGACTCCTCAGAAATTCAAAAAATCCTTAATGAATATTACAAGAAACTTTACTCTCAGAAATATGAAAATCTGAAGGAAATTGACCAATACTTGGAAGCACATCACCTTCCAAGACTTAGCCAGAATCAAGTGGAAATGTTGAACAGGACTATATCAAGTTCTGAAATAGCATCAACTATACAAAATCTCCCTAAAAAGAAAAGCCGGGGACCGATGTCTTCACATCAGAATTCCACCAAACCTTTAAAGAGGAACTAGTACCTATATTACTCAACCTTTTCCAAAATAAGAAAATGAAGGAACATTACCGAACACATTCTATGAAGCAAACATCACTTTGATCCCCAAACCAGGAAAAGACCCTACAAGAAAAGAAAATTATAGACCAATATCACTAACGAATATTGATGCAAAAATATTCAACAAGATCCTAACAAACAGAATCCAGCAACACATCAAACAAATTATACACCATGACCAAGTGGGTTTTATCCCAGGGTCTCAAGGCTGGTTCAAAATATGTAAATCTATAAATACAATTCAGAACATAAACAAATTAAAAAACAAGACCATATGATTCTCTCAATTGATGAAGAAAAAGCTTTGGATAATATCCAGCATCCCTTCATGATCAGAACACTTAAGAAAATTGGTATAGAAGGGACATTTCTTAAACTGATAGAGGCCATCTACAGCAAACCCACAGCCAATATCATATTGAATGGAGTTAAATTGAAATAATTTCCACTCAGATCAGGAGCCAGACAAGGCTGCCCATTGTCTCCACTGCTCTTTAACATTGTAATGGAAGTTTTAGCCATTGCAATTAGGGAATAAAAGGTGATCAAGGGTATCCATATAGGGTCAGAAGACATCAAACTTCCACTCTTTGCAGATGATATGATTGTATATCTGGAAAACACCAGGGATTCTACTACAAAACTCTTTGAAGTGATCAAGGAATACAGCAGCATGTCAGGTTACAAAATCAGCATTCATAAATTGGTAGGTTTTATATATACCCACAATAGTCAAGGTGAAAAGAGAGTCAAGAATTCTATTCCATTCACAGTAGTGCCAAAGAAGATGAAATATTTGGTAGTTTATCTAACAAAGGACATGAAAGATTTCCATAAAAAAAACTATGAAACTCTAAGGAAAGAAATAGCTGAAAATGTTAACAAATGGAAGAACATACCATGCTCATGGCTGGGAAGAATCAACATTGTTAAAATGTCCATACTACCCAAAGAAATATACAATTTTAATGCAATCCCTATTAATGCTCTACTATCATACTTTAAAGATCTTAAAAAAATAATACTTTGTTTTATATGGAATCAGAAAAAACCTCGAATAGCCAAGACATTACTCAGAAATAAAAACAAAGCAGGAGGAATCACACTACCAGACTTCAGACCATACTATAAATCAATAGTGATCAAAACAGCATGGTACTGGCACAAAAACAGAGAGGTAGATGTATGAAACAGAATAGAGAACCAAGAGATGAATCCAGCTACTTACCGTTATTTGATGTTTGACAAGCCAATTAAAAACATTCAATGGGGAAAAGGTTCCCTATTTAACAAATGGTGCTGCGTGAACTGGCTGTTGACCTGTAGAAGATTGAAACTGGACCCACACCTCTCACCATTAACTAAGATAGACTCTCACTGGATTAAAGATTTAAACTTAAGACATGAAAGTATAAAAATACTAGAAGAAAGTGCTGGGAAAACTCGTGAAGAAATCAGTCTGTGTGAATATTTTATGAGGAGGACCCACCCAGGCAATTAAAGAGCTTCAAAAATACATTACCGGGACATGATCAAACTAAAAAGCTTCTGCACAGCCAAGAACATAGTAAGTAAAGCAAGCAGACAGCCCTCAGAATGGGAGAAGATATTTGCAGGTTATGTCTCTGACAAAGGTTTAATAACCAGAATCCACAAAGAACTCAAACATATTAGCAAGAAAAGAACAAGTGATCCCATCTCAGGGTGGGCATGGGATTTGAAGAGAAACTTCTCTGAAGAAGTCAGGCACACGACCTACAGACATATGAAAAAATGCTCAGCATCCTTAATCATCAGAGAAATGCAAATCAAAACTACTTTGAGATATCATCTAACTCCAGTAAGATTAGCCTATACCACCGGTCTGAGAGTGAGTACTTCCTTAAATTTTGCACCTCAGGCACCTGTACTAATCACCCTAGTTTCAAGCCCTGCTCCTGGCAGCAGTATTCATAATAGCCCAAACACTCAAATACCCATTAACTGGAGAACAGATGCACAACCTGTGTAATATTTATAAAATTCACCATAGAGCAGTGAAAAGCAACAACATGCATCAGTCTCACAAAGAGGATGCTGAAATATAAGAAGCCTATCACCAAACAGCATTCACAGAAGGTTCAAAAACAGGTAAATATCAGGCTTTAACGGAGGCACACAGGGGCAAGAAATTCTTTCTGAAACTTCAATTTCAAATCCTCTGATAAAATAAAGCTAACTCACAACTACTCAATTGTGAGATAGGTCAGAAGAGTCATCAGTTCTGGAAAGGATAATGATTATGAGAGTGCCCAGAGGAGGCTTCTGGAGTCCTGGCAAAAGTCTGTGGCCTTGATTCTTGATCAGGGTGGTGGTTACATGGGTATATACTCTTTGTAGACATCCATTGAAGGGGATATGACCATTATATATAGCATTATATATCACTTATGACTTGCTCACTTCTCTATGTGTGATTCAACTAAAAAGTTTACCAAGAAAAAGCACGGGAGGGTAATGGAGCCTTCCTCTGTGTCCATAATGCTTCATTTATTTTATTTATTATTATTTTTTTGGCCAGGGCTGGGTTTGAACCTGCCACCTCCAGCATATGGGGCTGGCACCCTACTCCTTTGAGCCACAGGAGCCACCTGCTTCATTTATTTTAAAGTGTACTGAAACAAATAGGGGAAAATTGAATTTGTTAAAGGCAAGTAATGTGCATAAGGTTCACTGTTTTTCTCTGTATATTTGTTTCAAATGTTTCATACTTTTAGAAAACCAATCTTGGTTATCTGAAGCTGGGATCTTATCCACCAAGGGGACAGTGCAACCCACATAATTATTAACACCTCTTGCAGAATGCTACAAAGCTCTGCCTTCCCAGTAGACTTCTCAGTCTGCTCCTCACAAGAGCAAAATATGATACTTGTAACAAGCTGTTCAGTTTCATTGGATAAAATCATGCAAAAATCAGGAGAGCTTGTTTTAGCTTTATTTTATCAGAGGATTTGAAATTGAAGTTTCAGAAAGAATATCTTGCCCCTGTGTGCCTCCGTTAAAGCCTGATATTCCTTGAAAAACAAATTACAAGTGGTCTGCTCACCCCTCACTGATCCCAAATCATAGAAAAGATAATAAATGATCCCCTTTACACTTGGGAGGACTTCGGTGAGACAGAACTTCAACTGCAACATTTGTACGCTTCCTTTCACCTGTGAAGCATAATTTTATAAGACACTGTCAGAAATGTTGGGATTGTTCACTGTTCTCCAGTTAGCCATCTGGTCACTTCAATTTCAGAAATGGCTTCCTCTCATTTATTACAAACAAATTAGCTGAAAATACCACACTACTCCTATATCATCACAACTTTTGTATGGATAGAAACTAGCCTGAGGTTCTGCCTCCAACCTGTGATCCAGGCTCTCTCTAAGCCTGACCTCAGTTCACTCCAGTTCTCTCCTACTTCTGGGCTCAGATAAAAGTGAAAAAGAGGAGGAGGACTACTCTCTTTTTTTTTTTTTTTCCTCATTTTCCTTTTCTTTTTTTTTTTAATTGTTAAATCATAGCTGTGTACATTAATGCGATCATGGGGCACCACACACTGGTTTTAGAGACCATTTGACACATTTTCATCACACGGGTTAACATAGCCTTCCTGGCATTTTCTTAGTTACTGTGTGAAGACGTTTATATTCTACTTGTTGTTCAATGGAGTGGGTCAAAAAGGGTCCAGGTTTTGAATGGAAGTGATTATGACCCAGGAGGAAGGAAACATTTCCTTGGCCTAAGGAGCCCTACAGTTTTTGTCAGACTGCCTGTTCTGGAATATCACTGCTGTAAAATTGCTAAACTTCGTAATAGCATCTCTTTACAAGGCAACGCAGTATTTACAACTGACAAGTTGATGTTTCTTGTTTCATCCAGTTTTGAGGGATCTACATTTTTAGAAAAAAACATTTGTGTTGAAAAGGTGGTTTTTATTTTCACACATCCCATATTTCCACTGACTTTCAGCTTGAGCTCCCTCTCTCACAAGGTAGGCATATTGGGGTACCCATTCCTTTCTTCTCTTACTGGATCCTTACCTAATGAAGAGGTGTCATGGACATGATGTTTTCAAAGCATCACACTTTACTGGAGGACATGGTTGCAATTTGTCTATTTCATCTCCTCTGTCCTCGGTCATGAAGCAGGGTCATGGTCCTAACCAAGGAAGCAGGAGGGATAACTCATTTTACAGCAACATTGCAGGCCTGGTTATCTGCAATTCGGTGGAAGATACTCTGGTTTAGCCTCAGTTCTTAGCCTGGTTTCCCAACCAGTTTTACCAAACATCCTGGCATTGGAGTTTTAGCCTACTTCTTTTCCGTTAGTCTAGAGATGTTGCATATGTGCTCACCAGAGAGACCTCTAAGAAGACAGAGGCTGGGCAGTGGGATTCAGCCTCCTTGAAGCCCTAACAATGTTGACACATTAGAGCCTTATGTTAGTCATGAGCTTGAAGTCACGCCCTATAATTATGAAATAAGAAATCTCAGGCAGCCTGCACTGAGAGGCTGGTCCCATCTTGCACCGCCCTTGGGTAATGCAATACTGGGATTTTACCAAATTCAGCTGTCCTGAGAAGTTGCTCTCGTGGATAAAGCTACTAATGCCAGCTTTTAATTTGCAAGTGTGTGTTCTTCTCCCAGGCACTACAGCTTTGATGGGGTGTTGTCAGTCTTCCCTAGCAGTCCCAAAATCCCCTTCTGAGAAAATCTGGGAATGAATGAGATTGTTATTAGTTTGGGTCAGAGCCCAGAATTGCCCTAAGAGAAATTCAATATCAGATCACAGTGGAGGGTCAGAAATCAGGGAACTGTCATTGACAATCAACCAGCTGGAATAACCTAGGGGTCACCATCAGAAGATCATGCGGCTCTACAGTGAGAACAAACACTCGGTGAACACTGGGGATAGATATGAAAGCAAGTGTTTTGATAATTTCTCTGCCTCTTGAGCTGAACAAAAGTGTGAAAGGAGAATCTTGGGTCCAAGGTCAACATGACATCCATTGTCAAGTGACACTCAAATATTCTAGGCAGGACGACAGACTGTGGAAACATTTTCTTGACATTTTGCTATACAGCAGGATATTCAGAAAAGGGAATAGGAACAATCATGTGTTGAAGGATCCTTCACTCTCCCCCTCTCCATATGGAAAAAGAACTAATTTCCATAAAAGGTGTTCCTCTAATATTCTGGCAGGATATCAATTATACTGTTGTCTTAGTTCAAGAAATAATTGATCTTAACATCTACACTCCCTTTGTACCAATTTGTGACTGAGTTTCCAGCAGCCGGTCCCCATACTCCATCAGCTCTCTCCTGATACAAATGGGCTGTGCCTACAGACTTATATGAAATCCTAGTCACTTAGAGATACTTTTTTCTATTTTGGGCTGCGGGGAGGGCTTGCAATGCTCAAATATAATTTTTTTTTTGAGACATAGTCTCACTATGTCACCCTCTGTAGAGTGCTGTACCATCACAGCTCATAGCAACCTCCAACTCCTGGGCCTAAGTGATTCTCTTGCCTCAGCCTCCCGAGAAGCTGGAACTACAGGTGCCCACCACAATACCTGGCCACTTTTTTGTTGTAGTTGTCATTGTTGTTTGGCAGGCCCGGGCTGGGGTCGAAACCCCCAGCTCCAGTGTATGTGGTTAGTGCTCTAGCCACTTGAGCTACAGGCACTGAGCCTCAAATATAATTTTTTAAAGCAAAATAACAAACCTCTCCCAGAGATTCATAAACCATATTAATATATCAAAGGTTCTAAAAAGCCAAACAAACCAAATGACCAACCTTCTGGTTAACATTTCCTTAAACTTCTTATTTTCTGAAGTCTGAATTCCTATAAATCTTTTTAGTTCATACACAGCGTCCCGAATCACAGAACTCAAATTTAGAAGGGCATATTTTGGAAAACTCTGTCCTATAGCTTTACAGTCATGGACAGATTGCAAGTAGATATGTGAGGATAACTTGACTCTCATTTCCTATCCCAAATGCTGATGACAGGGGAAAAAAGAAAAAGGAAAGACCCCTTCCACAGCCAGCGGTGAGTGATTCAGTCTATTGCCCCCACACATGAATTACCGTATTTACGAGAGCAAGCCCAAACGCAGCAGAACTAGTGGGCTGCAGCCCTCGCTGACTGATCACACTCAGGCTGTTTGCAGTCTGAATTCCACATGTGCAAGACAACAGACCATTTTCCACAACCCTCTGACCATTGGAAAGACTCTGCTCTGGCTTGTCGGAAGCTGACCTCAGTGGCAGTCCTTTCCTGGAGGGTCACTGGCCCACTGCCACCTCGCCCCAGGGCCTGAAATCTCTGGGAAGAAGTTTAAGAGAAATGAAAACTGCAGGAACACAGGGTAAAGCAACACTTCTTGTAGTTAATACTGTGTTAAAAATTACTTCAGAATTTAAATATGTGGAACAATGACTTGGTGTTGCTTGCTGGCGTGGGTCATGGTTGTATAATTTGGCTGCTGCAAGTTGTGTAGCTGCAGTCACCCATGTGGATATATTCAACCAGGGGCTGAGTGGGACTGGAACCTTTAAGGTAGCCCCTCATCTCCGTGAAGGGGCCTCTCATCACACAATGATCTAGTCTTTCCTTCATGACAGCTGAACTCCAAGAGACCATAAATAGGGGCGTCCAGTCCTCCAGACTATCGGTTATGATATCATCCGTCGGTAAAGGCAAGTTACCAAGGTGGCCCAGATGACATGAGAAGTAGATTTTAGAGAGAGGAAAGGGCTGTTAATGGCTGTATTTGGACTCCACCTACCATAACACCCAAGGCTTCATTCTTTACAGCTTCTGCTGATGGTAAACAGATGCAACTCAACGCCATTCCTAACAGGGAAGACCTTATCCAAGCCAACTCAGAACTTGATGCTTTTTATGTAGACTAATGTAATTATTCCCAAATATCCACCCACACACAAATTACCAATCTGCACTGGGCTCCGGTTAGAGCAAACTAAATGAGCACATAACTCATTTTATTCTCTCAGTCCTATTTATGAGGCACCTGGAATAATTTATCCTGTATTAACATTAAGTTGCTTTATAGACAAATTGGCTTCCCTGGCCTCTCAGTAAAGTATAAACCAAACTTCTCATTCTGTTCACGTTTTTATTCTTTACTTATACTCCATCCCAAGGAGTAAGTAAGCTTCCTCCTCATCGAGTTCTCCTGACCTCTGAAGCTGTATTTAACTATATCCAGAGGCAAAACCTAAATATTTAACAATATTACCACCTTCCTTTAAAGGAGCCAGCTCTGCTTTTTCCCTCAGTCACTTTTTGAGACATAAGGGAAAGATGAGCAGGCTAGCAGCTACATACCTAGTACATTGTGCGGGATGCTACGTGGGGCCCCTGCCCAGAAATAATCTTCCCAGCTGCCATGACGTGATGCCTGAAGTTCCACCAGGGAGATTCATCATATTTTCGTCTGATACTGACTTGTTGACCCTCCTGTGGTTCAAGGACAGAATGCAAAGACTCCCGGACATGGGAACACACAGAGCCATCATCATCCTTAACTTTCCAGCCCAGGATGAGTGGGTAAGTCAAGGCTTTTGAACAATGGGGCACAACCATCAGGCTTGTGGGTCCAGAAAGGTGGGTGTGTCTTCTTAGAGGTGGGGGCACCCCAAGGGTAGAGAAGGATGGAGAAACAAGTTACTCTTCTAAGTTCACAATGTTGGGGGCAGGGGGCCATTTGTGGGAGGGGCATTGAGAAAGCCAGTGAGAAAAAAAGCACAAGGAAACATTCTGGCTATGTCCTCCCCAGTGTTAGCTTTTTAAGTGTTTTTAAATGAACATCGTATCATCATGATTAAGACCATGGAGAGGGCGGCGCCTGTGGCTCAAGGAGTAGGGCGCTGGTCCCATATGCCGGAGGTGGCGGGTTCAAACCCAGCCCCGGCCAAAAAAAAAAAAGACCATGGAGAAAAGACATCCAAGAAAGCAGAGTGCACAGTGAAGGGAGTTCAAAGAGAACTTCTGAACTGAGCCTTAAACATCCGTGAAAGGTGCCAAAAAGATGATAAACCAATAACCAAAAATAGTTAATATTTACATTGCATTTCCTGTGAGTCAGATTACGTTCTGAGAACTTCATATGTAGTAGTTCATTGAAAGGCCTATGATACAAGTGCTCTGATTCCAAATTTGGAAGGAGGGAGACTGAGGCTAAGAGAGTAGACTGACTTGTTCATGGTCCTACACTGAAAACACGAGGAAGCCAGGATTTGAGCAGAGCCCTTGCTCCTTATCACACCGTGATGCCTGCCAGGGACCGTGACACACACAGTGCTTATGCACATACTTAAGAACATGCTCAAGGATAAGAAACTAGCCTCTGAGAAGGGAAATTTTGTGTCACAAAGTTGAGCTGCCTGATGCGTGGATGTACTTAAGACACCTCAGAGAGACTCAGGAGGCGGGATTCTGACCAGTGCTATGACGCTGAGCAGAGCAGCGGGCCTCTCTGCAAGGGCCAATGTGGATTGCACCACCACAGGAGCCAAGGGCCAGCCCTGAAAACGGACCTCTCTCTAATTTCTGTTGCTTAGGTACTTGGTCCATTAGGAATGCCAGAGGCAGTCATTAATTTTCCGCCATCCATGCTTCCCACCACTGCATGTCCTTTCCTCCCCTAGCAAACCTCATCAGCGTACATGTTCCTCTCTGACTAGTGAAGGGGTTCGGGGCTCCATTTTGCTCAGGTGAGAGAACTCAACACTGCAAGTGAAATCAGTTTCACAGATTGCCACTCTCCCGTTGAGCCACTTAGACTAATAGAATTTGAAGTTAAGTTGTAGTCAGAAAGGCAAGTATGGCAAACACACCATCATAAATCTCCCTCGGTAAATGGTTAATGCTCGCGAGCACTGAGTCAGAAAGATGAGGAGTCTCGTTTCCTCTCTGTAAGCGAGGAAACAAGTTTAAACCCAGCAAGATACCTCTCTGCCTGCCTTGAAGCATGGTTTTGAGTTAATGGAAGCAAGTCATACATTAGGGAAGAGAAATGGACTTTTTAAAAGGTAACACTAAAGATGCAAAGTACCCAGAGAAAGCAAAGCATACAGGAAATCTCCTGTATGTTCCACTCCATGGAGAGGCTTCAGCCCAGCTCAGGACCATGCCCCTCCCACTAAGAGGCCATTGGAATTACAGGAGGAATTTCCTGTAATGGTCACAATGACTGACCGGCATCACTGGCATTTAATAAATGGGAACTGGTGAGTTTAGAAGCCCTACAATGTGCCATGGAAGGGTCCAGCACAAAGGAGAACTTTACCAACTGACCCAGCACTGAGCACTCCCTGCTGCACGGGGCTACCTTAGGTGGCTGCAACACCTGCCCCGAGAGCCGCTGGTCTCTAAACCTGCTGTCCACCTGCCCAGAGCGAGCCACTGGCTCTCTGCTGGAAGTCATGGTCTCCTCATTTTCTAATTAGGAGGAGAGGCTATAATTCAACTCCACCATGTCCTACTCTGAGGGATCATAGCGTGTACTTAA
The DNA here is from genome assembly GCF_027406575.1 of Nycticebus coucang. Taxonomy (NCBI): domain Eukaryota; kingdom Metazoa; phylum Chordata; class Mammalia; order Primates; family Lorisidae; genus Nycticebus; species Nycticebus coucang. Next base: position 14,010,200 of record NC_069796.1, read on the forward strand.
GTGATAAGCCAATCTGGTGAATAGAGAATAACAGGAGGAAATCTCTCATAAAATACAAGTCCTGTGGGATTCTGTGACACAGGGGGACAGCAAGTGGTTGGATTTTGGGAAGAGGTAATGGATGAATGGAAACAAAGATTTTAGCCAAAGTAGATATCACATGTGCTTCTTTTCCTTCTTCTCTTTCTCTACAAATAGTTAATGAGTAGCCACTCTGGCATCACTTGAGTCCTCGTGAAACAGTGGTGACCAATGAGTGGCATAGTTTTTACTCTCATGGAGTATGCATCCTGTTGGAGGAAACAAGCCTTAACCAAAATAATTGTCCAAGTGAGCTGACGCCGGTGGAGCAATGCTGTCATCCATCGCCAGGCCTAGCACTGTGAGATGCGAAGAGCACCAGATGCGTACTACTTGTGACATGTAATTCCTGGGGTTCATTATCAATAAAATTACTCTAGACTTTTTTTTTTTTTAAGCATGCAAATACATATCACTTTAGATAGCACTGTAGATTCCAAGTGGCTGGGAGAGAAGCTTGCCGATTGTTCAGGGTAGTCAGAGCACTTACCCATGACTCATTTCAGCTCAGGATGAGTGTCAGGGATGAGTGACCCTACTTCCAGATAAAGTCTAAGTGACAGGCTACAGAGCTATTAACACTGCAGGTGGTCTTGAGATCCCTTGTGGGGCTTTCCAAAGCAGTCCCTCTCATTAAACTAACTCCACAAATGCTTTGGGAATGCAAATTCTCCCCCCGCCCCCCACCTTCCAAGTAAAGGCTCAAGGACTATAGAAGAGTAAAGAGCAGCCCTTGCTCACAAGGAGCTTAGTCTGGAGGAAAAAGTATGATTATACACCATGATATGAACACACTGAACATGATGGCCCAGTGTCATGGGATCATAGAGCTGGGAATATTTATTTCTACAGTGTTTTCTGAGTTTAGTTCTAAAGGGGAATGACAGGAGATGGAGAACTTGACTTTCAGCCTTTCCTGATATACATGTTTCATGTTTCTTGCTTTGGGTGACTCTCCTAAGACCGAAAGGTCTATCTTTTTTGTTGAGTCTTGATTGTCTATGATATTTCTTGTCTAAACCTGACTTTGAAGTGCTACTTTAACACAAAGATGACTTAACTCGATTAGCTGAAAGAGGAGTCAGTAGAATTCTCTGCATGGACATGAAGGTGCCTGGGACCTTCTCTTTACATACGTCATGAACAGTGCCCTCTGCTCCAAGAATCCTGCACTCCTGCTCAAATAGACTCACCCATTGCTCACTGTGGCTGCTGCTACAGAGAAATGGGGAAGGTGTAAGAACACAGTGCAGTCCTCCACGCTGATGTGACTCTGTGAGGTGCGAACACAGTTCTGTCCTCTACGCTGATATGACTCTGTGAGGTGCAAACACAGTGCGGTCCTCCACGCTGATGTGACTCTGTGCTCATACACCGCCAAGCAACCAGGACTCTCTTCTTTGAGGAAGTTCTGCTGTCCCCAAAGCCTCCAAAAACAACTCTTTTCTCTTCTCAGGAGTGATCTCCATCCAGGAGTAGTATGAAATCAAAGCCAAGGCCTTATTTGACTAGGAGAAATGTGAAAAAGAACTAAAGGGTTCACCGGGGCCAGAACAGAAAGAATCCCAGAGTGTAAGCTCCCTCCCCCGAGAACAGAAATCCAGGTGGTAAGAATAAGAAACACCAAGAGACCTGACTTCCCCCAGGGACTCCCAGGCTTGTCCCTTCCTTCTCCCACCTTCAGCTCATTGTTTTAACATCTGGCAGCTCCTGTTTAGGGAGACAAACTCAATTTGGGTTCCAGCCAGAGAGCAAGCTACTTAACGTAGCTGTTAGCAACACTCAGGCAAGGCACAGGAAATTTCTAAATGCCACCCTCAGGTGAAACAGCTCATTTGTTTCTGTCGAATTTTTCCACAATTTCCTTTTAAGCCAAAAATGCCTCTTGGTTTCAGCCCATTTCTTCCAGCTTTCATGAAAGATATCAAACACAGACGTTAGTGTAATACCGGGGTTCTGTTCTGTTTTTAAAAAACCAGTACAGGAAATTATGCCAAAGGATTTAGCATTATTAACATACATTATCCATGAAGATTATGATGGTAAAGGTATTTTAAAAGACGGCCCTATAAACCAGGGGTCCTCAAACTTTTTAAACAGGGGGCCAATTCACTGTCCCTCAGACCGTTGGAGGGCCGGACTATAGTTTAAAAAAAAACTATGAACAAATTACTATGCACACTACACATAACTTATTTTGAAGTAAAAAACAAAATGGGAACAAATACAATTCACAGTTTGAGGACGCCTGCTGTTAACCTTTGAACAGAGAATGAGGCAGCTGAAACAGGAAATCAAAAGAGGGTGATAACTTATCTTGGATATTTGCATTATTAACTGCAGCGCTCAGGGGCAGGAGACTCCCACCCGTCTGCATCGCGTCCTGGCTCTTACTGCCCTGCTCACTGAGAGGGCAGCACTGCTGGCCGGGAGAATCACCAGCGGCTCTCCTGAGGCAGCACAGAATGACGAGTGGAAGTGAGATTTGTAGGAGGGAGACAGAGGGCAACTTCCCCAAATCTGGGAGGAATAATATTGCACTGGATGCTGGTACTTTAGAGGCCATAGAACCACAGATCAATATAAAAATTATCATCCAATCATAAGAGACTTGATTTTATCATCACCTACTGTTATCTGGAGAAAAGGATCTTTGGCAAAGGCACGTATGCTTCACCATTCTCAGGATGAAACGTAACTGTTATGTCCCACCAGCTGGGGCAAGATTAATTGTGCAGGTGTTACGACTTAGAGGGCTTAAGGAAGGTACACTCCAAGAACTCACTTCTACACCCTGGTGTGGCACAGGCTGCCATGGTCAGAGAGCCAGAGCAGTTGGGCAGCTCATAGTCCTGCCTCCTCACATTCAGATCTCTGAGACACAAGAACCTCATCTGGGAGTTGAAACCTTCTCAGGAGTTCCCTGTCCAACTCCTGTTCAACCTCATGGCTACTCAGGCACTCATGAAGTAGACTGTCCCGAGAACCTTCTATGCTGACCTTTTCAATCGCAGCTTCTCATCCACACAGGGTATCTTTGAGAAAATCAGGTTTAATTATGTCATTCTCTTGCCAAAACTTATTTAATGACTTTACTATAGGTAAATAGAAAAAAAAATGGCTTTCTATCTAGAAGTGATAAAATTTGAGTCCTTCTGTTTTACATCTGAGGGCCAACTACTGCCTAAGACCAGCAAGGGGAAGGGCGAGTAGGGAGCCAGGGGGCAGCTCCAGTCTCCATTGGCCTCGTCTCCAACACTCAGCTAAATTGGCTGTGTCTTCGGCCACAAGCCACCCCGTGTTCAGACACTGGGGTATCAGGAAGACCACACTGAAGCCCTTCAAGGCCCAGAAACTCCGTCATTCAATGCTGTGCTCTCCCCGACCCTCCTGGCTAATGCAGTCCCCTTGCCTACAAGGCCAACCATAGCCAATTCTACCTTCCCCTCCTTGTAACGTGGAATTAGGCATCTCCAGGGACACTTCTCTTCCACTCCCAGAGTCATCCATCTAATCAAAGAATCATTTGATGGGCCTTTAAGAATCATGACACTTGCTTCGTGAGCAGGGATCTTACACTGGCAGCCCACAGACGGAATCCAGCTGGCAGATATGATTTCATTTGGCCCACACCGTTTTTGAAAGATAGGAACACTTCATATAAAAATCCATCTTTCCAGCTTCTTTTTAAAAATTCAGATGATCTGGCAAGCCTCAATGGCAATTATTTTATGCATAGCTACGGCTTCAGATGGGCTTGCCACTCACTTTCCTCCTTCCCTGTTCCATGCTACATTAAATACCTTAGATTCAGTGCCTGTGAGCATGTGCTGGTACCCGGCCCCTGGTTTTAGGGGAGCTATGTGGTTCTGCTCTCACAGCTTTTCCCAGAGTCCACAGTGCAATCTGTTCCTTCAGCAGACTGTTTTCATAGTTTACACCTTGGGTTTGTAGCATGCTTTACTCTCCCCCGCCCCCACCTGTGGAACATTTTATTTTCTGTTATTTGAGTTATTTGGAATCACCTTCTCCATTTGCCATTCCCTTTTGTTATTTGGTGTATTTAAAGGGAGAAGACTATAGTAAAAATATTTTTATTTCATCTTCAAAACCTGAAGTCTTTCATACCTGCCTTTGATATTTTCTATTTCAAAATTAGCAGTTATTAAAACAGATGGCAAAATGCTTGCATATCAAAAATTACAAAATTATGGATAATGTGCTGTAAGCCCCTAAAATGATGTTGCTATAACATTATACACACAAAAAATAAGTAATAGCTTCCCCTTAGAAAACATTTAAACGAAGTATGAAAGGTGAAAAAATTTACAGAGATTACTTGTTGGAAATAATCCATGGGTAGATTTCAGGGGGTCTGAGAATCCCCTGAGAATTTGTAATGGGATACAAGTGAGCATTTTTCTTGGGAGAGAATCTGAACTCCTACAAAAAAAAAAATCAAGGAAGACTGCTCAGAGTTCAATCCCATCCCTTCCCACTGGGATGAGGGTGCAAGTTTCCTTAGCAGAGGCCCTGCCTCCTCTCTTGTCCCTCTGCAGTCCACGCTCCCATAGTGCAGGCAGGAGGTTCTTTATATACCAGAAGTAGCCAGTGTCCACCTGCCCAGCACCTTACAATGGCTTCCCACTACACTTAGGATAAGCTCGAAACTTGTTAGCATCACCTTCAAGGGCTGACCGAGCAGCCACTGCCCTCTCTCTGACTTCTGAGCCCTCTCCCATTTTCGTCCCGTTCTTCATTCTGCACCTGCTGCTGACCCCCCTTCTGTCTCTGAACAGGCTGCACTTGCTCTGGCTGCAGGCCCTTCTCTCTTGATGCCCAATCATGCCTCCCCCAGTTCTCCACAGTGGCTCCTGTTGTCATGTTTGTGTTAGCTCACGTGTCGCTGTGCCATACACGCCTTCCCTGTGTGTTGATATAAAGCATCCCTTAGTCGCGACCCGATGTGGCACTCTCTACTGTTTGTCACAGAGCTCGTCACCACTTAGAATCTTCTTGCTCATTTACTTGTCTCACCCTTAATATTTCTCCTTGAAAAGAGATTATGTCTTTCTCGTTCATTGCCATAACCCCAGCTCACTAGCTGAATGAATTTTATAAATGACAAAAATAGAACTTACAGAAAATGGTCCACACAAAGTCCTACCCCTCATCAGAGGCAGAGAACATCATATAAGCCACACCTTCTGAAATCAGTCCAGAATCTTCTTCAGATCCTTAATTCAGGAAAGGAAAATCCAACTAGGAATGGTTATAATGTAATGAACATAATGAAAAGATGAAGACAGATATTGTGGGCCAAATGTTATTTTGTCAACTTCAATGAAATTTTTATTTTGTAAGATAAATACTACAATATATATTTATTTTGTAAGATATATACTACTATATACATATTTGACGCATACATATGTACAAATATAACGTACATATGTGTATGTGTACATATGTACATGTAACATATATACATTATATGCACATATACACATAAGTACATATGTATTTAATATATACATACCCTTTATCAAATATAATTATATATATTCATATTTGGTGATAAAGCCTTTTCAAAGTGAAAGCACTCTCTGACTAGATTCTAAAGGCTACCCACTGATTCAATTAAATTTAATAGGAATTATGTAGGAGTCATCTAATCAACAGATAGGCATTCACTTTTAGTACATATATCATTATAACTAAATGCAATTATTTGTTAGCTGTGTTTATAGCAGCAATATTGACAGAAATGGCACGCAGTGCTATTGTTAAGCATTCTACATAATCCTTCAACCTCACATAGTAAAAAGATTCCAAATACAGCAACGATAACGCCATTGAAGTTAAATGTGTATAATTTCTTTGTCCTCCCAAAGAAGTCAAATTACTAGTGAGTTTAGGTTTTATTTCTCAGACTCCAACAAATAAGCAATTAGCTGCCAGGGTTGCTAATTGAGTAAATTATTCCTGACTGACTCCAGGGCCGGAAGAATCCCTGTAAGCTGATGCTATGAATCTTCTCTTTGACATAAACTCAGAGATGTAGCCAAAGCTGAGAACTATGGTGCGGTAGCTCACCAGTAAACAGAGAGCAGAACAACCAAATAATGTTAATTTTTTAAAAGTTCCATCAGTGAAACACATAACGAAACTTTCCTCTCACAAAAGATTATGCAAAAAGGAAACTGTCACTACCTCCAGGAGCAATCTTAATGATAAGAGAGGACACTAGTCTGAGGCAATATTCATTCCCAGAATAAAGCAGCAGCTTAAATAAAGAGCTAAGAGTTTGCACTCTCAAACCCAAGCAGAGAAATCTGAATCTTTTTGACTCCTGATGCAGAGGAGGCCCCTGGGAAAAGAGAGCTGTCAGCCAGCCCATCCCAGGCTTCAGACACTATCGGAGCTCAGAAAGGACGTTGATTAACCAATAACCTTCCAGTACGCAAGTGGTTCTTTGTGCCCAACTGAGATTTCACCACCATTAAACTGAACCTCAGGCTGCACCGTCTGCCATCAGTGCGTGCAGCAAGTGAAGAAGGGCAGCCGGATTTAAGGGAGAGCGTGTCTCTGTGGAAGAGTCAGAACCAGGTGTCCCTCGGAAGCCATAACTCTCAAAGGATCTACCACCTCGGAGCCAACACCACACCCACAAAATAAACACTGAAGAACATCACTGTGTATTTCTGGGTTGGAATCAAGGAACACCACAATCTTTTAAACGTCAAAAATGTTCTCTCCTCTTGTCGCCTCGTGGACTAGAAACCAACAAAGTGAATGAGGCTGTTAGCCTGAGTAAACAGCTCTGATATGCCTAATTCTGAAAACAAATAAATAAATTTGAGGCAGTGTCTTGCTCTGTTTATTGCCCAGTGGTGTCACCATAGCTCACAGAAATCTCATACTTCTGGGCTCAAGTGATCCTCCTGCCTCAGATGCCCAAGTAGCTGGACCTACAGGTGGAGGCCCCCACACCCAACTATCTTTTTGGTTTTTGGTATTTTTCATGGAGACGGGGGTCTCACTCTATTGCTCAGGCTGGTCTTGAGCTCCTGACCTCAAGTGATCCCCCTGCCTCAGCCTCCCAGACTGCTGGGATTACAGGTGTGAGCCTCTGCAGGCAGCTTCTAAGTATTTTATTTTAGTAAAGGAAAAGTTCCCAGGTCCAGATGAAAATGTCCACTGAGCATTCTGGACTTGGTCTGTTAACTACTTTGTATGCTAGGTTTTCCTCAGCAAACTAAAACCTACTCCTTATTATCTGGTAATTTCATGTAGAAAGAGACATCCTGGGCTTGGTAAAGCTAAGTTGAAAGTACATATGAAAGGGAGAGACATTTTCACATAAGGGGTTGCAGAAACCCTGAGATTTCCTGTCTCCACCCAGTGTTCACATGTTCTCAGTGGCAGCAGAGACTGGGTATCGGGATGTGTGCCACCCTATCCCTGAAACGACTAACCAGCACTGATAGAGTGCACTGAACCTGTACAAAGGAAAGGACTTCCCCCACAACTGGCTGAGCTAAGGTTTCTGTTCAAAAACATTCAAGGACAGAAATATCCCTCCATAGTCAAATCTGTCTTTCAAGACCCTTCTGGATCTGCTCTTCCACCATCCGATCTATGACCCTTGGTCTGGGAGACAGCACCCCTTCAACTTTTGGATGGCTACCTGCCTTGTCCTATAGACTTTCGAACATTATTTCCTCACTCCATATTTGTTTAAAAATATAAAACATCCTCTCCAAATTCTCTTTGATAAGCCCGACCACCTGATGCTTCCATGATGGGGTCCTGTCAGACCAGCCACCACGTTCTTCTCATCCTCTCTATGACTCAAGTGAAAACTCTAAAGATAGGAGCCAATGTCTTCCATTTCTTCATAAAGAAAACTCCTGGCATATGTGGTAATGGTGAGTTCTTACTAAGTTCTCAATAAATTCTGGCAATTCATTGTCCTGGCTTTCGTGCTCTGTTAGAGTGCAGGCCAAATTCCAGGATGGTTTAAAAAAAAAAATTCAGTGGGAATATTTAAAAAAAAAAAAAAAAAGAAAGAAAAGAAATTCAATGGGAATGTTTTTAAAAAACTTATTGAAGCTTAATGGATTACTTACTTATAATATTGAAGTAACCTGGTCAATAACTGCTGGTTTACAAACTATATTTATAACAACTATCATCCTTATAATCATGATTCTTGTACTCCTTTGCTCCCACAGAATTTGAATATAAACCCTTCTACTTACTACAATGTAAGTTAACATATCATGCATAAGTATAAGAAAGCCTGGGAAATCCCGTAAGAAAAACTGAAAAGCAATCTCTTCTGCAAATTACAAGTCAGCAGGATTCCCCCACCAGAAGGCAAGAACAGAAGTGTATATGTATGCACGTATATGTATGTGTGTGGTATATATAATGTATACACACACGCACACACACATATATATATCACAGAACCTGAGAATCTCAGTTCTTTTTCTAATTTCAAAATTCATCATTTCAAAACAGTTGGGAATGACAGGAAGAATCCAAAAGGATTGCATATCCGCTTCCCTATAACTTTCTTCAGAGAGTCCGGTTTGGAGGAGAGTAAAATGAGAATTTCTTCATTCTTGAAGAAATAGCCTTACACAGCTCCCAGCAGATGCGGTTAACTGTGGTGGGCACCTGCTGCTGGTTGAGCGCTTCCCCTGTAGCAGAAGAGAGGGGGGCAGAGAAGGGGTACCCCATCAGATAGCTTTCCTCTGACTTGTGAAGCATTCACCCCAGAAAGGCAGAGGTTCAAGGTCAAACCATTCAAGGCAACACCGGAAGAGGAGAGAGCTATCTTAGCAGGTTGGAGATAATATTACCAAAAGACATAAAATCCCCCAGGAGCCAAGCTAACCTTAAAGAGGAGTTCAAGTGTTCTTCTTCTGGTTGGCCTTACTGTGTAGAAATGTTTACTCTGCTCATGTGAGCCAGGTTTTGAACTAAAAGTTTTGAAAAGCTGTTTGCACCCCCTACAACACACCTCCTTAGATGATAGCCTGAATTTTTCAATGTAATAGCCTGAATTTTACAATGTAATTTTGTTTGATACATTACTTCCAGGAAGCCCATGTTAAAATGCAACTGAAAACCAGATATGAGATGAGAATCTTCCCCCATCCCAGCTCACCTTAAACCTTGGTGAAGTGGGCTTTAATGCGGCCAGAAGAAAGGTAGTATTTTCCTAAAGATTTCTGCCAACACTCAGAGTTCGGGTCCTTTTGGCCTCATCTGAATTCCTGGTGACTAGCTTAACCCTCCTCTCCTATCTACCCACCCAAATGCAGTATTTATAAATCACTTTGAAATTACTATCGCATTATATAAGATGTATGAGTTGAAACCACACTCCAGGGACACATGGCCACTCTCATCACAAATGCACATGCCTTCAAGGACAGGTAAATGTAGTCTGAGAGGCCACATCCCAGAGGTGGCAGCACAAGCCACATAGCCTTCCATGCACAGCTTAGTCAACACCACGGGTTTGCCTAATTAGCAGAACCAATCTCAAAACTGTATTTATACAGCTGAATGCAGTGCTATCAAGACTTGTAGATTAGGTAAATATTTTAGGAAACTCCTCACTTTTGTAAAATAGAGTATAACAATCCAGTGACATCTGTGGCCTTTGGCCTTAGGAGCAGATAATATCCCAAATTTAAATTCCAAACTTGTTTGGTATCTAGCCACTGGGGTTAAAAACAACTGTAGCCTTAAAATTAACTACAAGAGAAGCAGATTGCTGTCTCTAGAACATTGTTACTTCTTCCTTTAGTGAAACTTCTCCCTAGGGGAGTGGTCAAACACCTCCAAGGGTGGAAACCTGAGACCTCATCAAGTATACGAAGTGGTGTGTGGAAAATACTTTGTCTTTCTTGTGCACGTTTAGTAAATAAATGTCTAGTAAAATCTGATCTGAAATTTTCCTACTTTATAACCAGGTAGTCCAATTGTTAGTCAATAACTAACCCTCGCCCATCTCAGGCTTTTTAGCAGATGACCATTAACAGACAAAAATAATTTTTCTTTGGTTGGTGGTCTTTTAAGTGCCATAGCTACAAAACCATTTCCTAAGCCTAGAGCACTGTTTCACAACCTGTTTTATCTTGCAGCACGCTCAAACCTAGCCTCTCAGACTACATTTACCTGTCCTTGAAGGCATGTGCATTTGTGATGAAAGTTAAACTTCAAGGCACACTTAAATTATGTTGATCCAAAAAAGAGTAAAAAAAAAAAAAAGAATACATGTTTTTAAAAAAATAATGATTTTACAAAATTTTCACGGCACACCTAAGATCCTCTCATGGCACACCAGTGTGCTGTGGCATACTGGTCAAAAATCACTGCCCTAGATGCTGATTTGTACCTGATTTTTTTCTTAAGAGTTTTACAGTCTTACTTTTAGGGCCATGATCCATTTCAAGTTAATTTTTGTCCAAGTCTATTCTTTTGCATGTGAATCATCAGTTGTCCCACTACCATTTATTAAAAAGACTTTTTCTACATTGAATTATGTTGGTACCTTTGCCAGATTGTAACCAATGGAAGGACTTGAGTCTGGATGCCCAGTTCTATCCCACTGTCTGTAGTCGTCCTTATACATTGATACTAGACTTCTGGACCATTTTATTGTTGCACTGTGTTTGAAATCAGGAGATGTGAGTTCACCAACTTTGTCATTTTCAATATTGTCTTGCTATCCTTGGTCCTTTGAATTTCCATATTACCTAATTTTAGGTCCAGCTTGTCAATTTCTGAAGATCAACTAAGAATTTGATAGGGATTGCACTGAGTCTACAGATAAACCATTTTGAGGGGAATTGCCATCTTAACATTAAATCTTTCAATCTATTGGGGCAGCACCTGTGGCTCAAAGGAGTTGGGCACCAGCCCCATATGCCAGAGGTGGCGGGTTCAAACGTAGCCCCGGTCAAAACCAAAAACTGAAAAGAAAAAAAAATCTTCCAATCTGTAAACAAAGGATGTCTGTCATTTATATGTTCTTTAATTTCCACAATGTTTCATAGTTTTCAAAGTTTTATATTTCTTTTGTGAGTTATATCTGTTTAATTATTTTTGATGCTATAAAGGAAATTGTTGTTAGTTTTACTTTTGTGTTGTTCACTGCTAGTGTATAGAAACACAATTGTTATTTGTATATTGATATTATACCCTATAAACCTGCTGAGTTTTATTAATCCTAATAATTTTAGTAGATTCTTAAGATTTTTTTTTTTTTTTTTTTTTTTTGTAGAGACAGAGTCTCACTGTACCGCCCTCGGGTAGAGTGCCGTGGCGTCACACCGCTCACAGCAACCTCTAACTCTTGGGCTTACGCGATTCTCTTGCCTCAGCCTCCCGAGCAGCTGGGACTACAGGCGCCCGCCACAACGCTCGGCTATTTTTTTTTTGGTTGCAGTTTGGCCGGGGCCGGGTTTGAACCCGCCACCCTCGGCATATGGGGCTGGCGCCCTACTCGCTGAGCCACAGGCGCCGCCCTTTAAGATTATTTTTTATATGTAAGTTCCTATCATCTACAAATAGGTAAAATTTATTTCTCCTTTTACAATCTGGATGCCTTTAATTTCATTTTACTGGCTAATTGCCCCAGTGAGAGCTTCTAGTACATCTTATTCTTTTCTTAGTGATGGTCAATCTATTTCCATTTCACTCTACTCGTAACCAGATTGACAACTTGGGAATCATGAAAACAACTGATTTATAAAGGTAGGGAATACACCATTAGGTAATAATGCTAGAGTATATTGTTCTATGAGTGTGTTATTCTTCCTTGTCCCACTGGATTTTTTTTTTTTTTTTTTTTTGAGACAGACTCTCACTCTGTCACCCTGGATAGCCTGCCATGGCATTGTAGATCACAGCAACCTCAAACTCCTGGGCTCAAGTAGTCCTTTTGCCTCCGCCTCCTGAGTGGTTGGAACAACAGAAGCCCGCCATCCATGGCTAGTTTTTCTACTTTTAGTAGAGGTGGGGTTTCACTCTTGCCCCACTGGATTCTTAACCTTCTCACCTATAGAGCTGGAGAATCCATCCAGATGGTGTTTAATATGGAAGATGAATGGGTGGCTTTGACCTCAGCCTCCCTTTCAGCCCTGCAGTGTGTCCCCAGAAGGGCAGCAGGCAAGACCTTAGGGTTACACTTGTTAAGGTTGCTCACATGGCCTCTCCTATGCTCATTTAGTGGTGTCCAGAGGCCAAATATATTTAATAGATAATATTCATAATGACCTCCCCATATGTGATACCAGAAGGATTAAGGTCAAGGAATTAGAATGTCACCACAGGAATGTACTGACTTTAATCAATTATTTGTGGGGGGGAGGGTAACTTCACTTCCTATACCTCTTATGCTTACACTGGAACAGAAAAGACTTTGACTCATTTGAAAACCTTGCTGTGACTTCTTAAAGCCAAGGTACTCTTGAAAACAGGAAGGCTGGGATACCAAGGACCTTTTCAAGTTAAGTCCTAGATAATCACTGGTATTCTACTTTTTTTTTTTTTTTTTTTTTTCAATTTCAGCTCACCTGGACATACAGAAAGGCCTATGGGAGTTTGTTCAGAAACTATAACAATATGGTCCATGAAATCACTGTATTTCTTAGTGACTTGGTGACAACCTTCCTAGGAAGTAATCTGGGAGTTCTAAGTTTTGTATTTCCTTTAAAAGCCATGTTACTGATTTTATCTGAAGCACAAGTTTCCATCTACTTATTCATTAAGACCCCTAGGATCTAAAAAGGCATGTTAATGACTTTAGGCAATTTGATTAAACATAACTTTTAGATTATTGTCAGAATATAGTGGTAGCTTCCTAAAAGTTTGAGGTGGATGAAGTTTAGCTATTCCCTAATAACTCTGCTATCAGTTTATAAAGAAAATATAGGGCTAAGTCTTCATGATCTTGGCTTAATCAAAGACTTTGTAATAAAACTGAAATCACGAGCAATAAGACAATAGGGTACATTGGGCTTCACCAAAATTAGAAATGCTCATGCTTCAATGGATATTATCAAGACAGTAAAAAGACAACCTATGGAATAGGGGAAAATGTTTGCAAATCACCTCTCTGAGAAATGACTGTGTCTAGATTATATAAAGAACCCTCACAACTCAGTAACAAATAATCTAAGTTTTTAAATGAAGCAATGATTTGAATACAGACATTTCCCCAAAGAAAACATATGAATGGCCAATAAGTGTATGAAAAGATGCTCACATCATTAGCCATCAGGATAATGCAAAACAACATGTACTTCACACCAAGAGCCAATAAGTGCGTTGGGACAACATTTTATTATTAAGCAACTATGCCTAATAGGTGGTGGTCCTTTGCTAAATGAGAAGCATTGATAATTCACTGGCAATTGTTTCTTAAACCATTCTATGTTTAAAATCCTTAAGTGTAACAGAAATTATTCCCTCAGTATTTTCAAAAACATTCGTAAGGCCTAATTACATAAAAGGTCACTGCCAATCACATTTCTTTCTAATCACGCAAGTAAAGAATGAGGTATGTAAGGAACTGGTCACCCTTCACTCTGGATGGATTTCTGCTGAGTAGCAGGTGATGCAGCTTCTGATTTCAGAGCGTGATCCTTGCTGTCATTTTGTGGGCTTGTTTGCATAGCTAGTTCTCAGAATTTAATTTGCAGTGAGGATAAAGAGATAGCGGGTGACTAGGTGGACTTTTAACTGTTACAGCCTCTATGTCTAAACATCTAAGACTCCCATCACATTATCTGAAGGCAGAAAATACGTTATATTTTCTTCTCAATTGTAACTAATTTTCTATGAAACTTAAAGATTCACATGAACGTAATTTATAGAAATTTGACAATTAAGTTCATGAACTTGCTGCTGTGCACTTATGTTGGCAGCACTGTACAGACAGCTTGGTGAGGTTCATGACCTTGGCATATTATTAGTGGATGTCAGCTCTGCATCAATGTGTGGTGGTGTCTTGCTGAGTGACATTCATTGTTGTGTGTTTTTGTATGCTATCAGGAGAGTGTTAGAGCTTGAATTAGAGCAATGAACAAACATTAAATTACTTGTTAAACTTGGCAAGAGTGGAAGTAAAATCAGGGACATTTTAGTCCAAGTTTATGGGGATAATTCCATGAAGGAAACAGCAATGTAAAAATGCAATAAATATTATTCTAAAGGAAAAAGAAAGTATCACTGATGAAGAGAGGTCAGGGAAGCCTGTAACGAATAGAACTAATGAAAACTTTTCAAAAATTCATTGAATTATGCATATAAATCATTGGCTGATTGGGAAGCCTAGCAGACCCAAGAAAACATCAATAGAAAAAAGTTAGGAAAATCTTAACTGAAGTCTTGGCCTGAGAAAGATGTGTGCAAAAATGGTCCTAAGGGAGCTCACCAATGAACAAAAGCAAAAACGAGTCAAAGTTTGCCAAGACCCTTTAGAAAGGCAAGATGATGTTTTGGGCTTTGTCATCACTGGTGATGAAACATGGGTGCACCAATATGACCCTGAAACAAACTGTCAAAGTGCACAATGGAAGTCAGCCAATTCTCCATGACCAAAAAAGTTCCGTCAGTCCAAACCTAGGGTCCAAATGACATTGCTAACCTTTTTTGATATCAGAGGAATTATTATAAATTTGTACCAACTGGTCAAACAGTTAACCACATTTACTATTTGGAAGTGCTAGAAAAGCTGTGTGAAAAAGTTAGACAGAAACATTCTGAAATTTTTGCCAACAATTCATGGCTCTTACATCACAACGATGTACCAGGTCACACAGCACTGTCTATGAGGGAGTTTTTAGCCAGAAAACAAAAACTATATTCGAACACCCTCCCTGATCTGGCCCCTGATGATGGTTTTTTTTACCCAAAGATAAAGGATATAGTGAAAGGAAGACATCGTGAACAGCTCTGATAGCCATTCTAGAAAGTCCAAAATTGCTTTGAAGGGTGAATTAGGTACTGGTATCAATACATAGCTTCCCAAAGGGGGTACTTCAAAAGTAACCAGACCAATATGCAGCAATGAGGTATACAGCACTTTTTCTAGGATAAAGTTGCAAACTTAATTGTCAGACCTTATAGAAAGTAGTAGGGTATTTAAGATGGCTTTGTGCTAATCTTCAACTACCAATATTCATACAGAATGTTCTCAAACTTCAAAACCAGAACCAAACTGCATGTACCATTCTATTTATTAAGCTTTTAAATATATATCCTCTGACAATTCAGACCCATAGGATTGATATCAAAAGTAACTACACCTCTTCATATTTGACAATGGCTTTATCCAATAGCTTTTTTGAAATGTTAGCTATTATCATATGTAGTGATACCCTTTTAGATTCGCCCTTTCTTGTTTTCCAAATTTCTACTAAGTTTATTTTATCTATCCTGTATCTGTATTTTCCCCATCTCATCATTTAAAAGCAAAACTAAGCCATACTTTACCTGGATTTTTGCTAAAACATATTTCCTAACTATTGCTTTCTTACTAATAATTTCCACATGCCTTGTTCCTGAATTTTAAAAAATTCTTTCCTTTCACTTACAAGGGCTTTCATCCCATCACTCTTGTTAGTCTGTGACTTAACATTTCTCTATAACTGAGTCTTTTTCACTATATTGGAACTCTTAGATTAGACTAAATCACTTATGTTAAGAGGCTCGATATTACAAATAAATAAACCATACTGAAATATGGGTTTTTGAAAATACACTTAACCAAAGTATGATAAAGTTTTGCGAAAAATTAGAAGTTATAAGGGGCCATTTTCTCAGGTGAGTAAACACTATATTCTCAGTCACAGAGGCAGAGAATAAATTGTAATTGCCTTGCAATGAGAGAGAATTACACGGAGGGCATAAACACCCTAGTAGAAAACATTCAAGTTCTGACTTTAAAGAGCAACACAAGTATATAACACAAACGACAAACAACAGCAACAACAAAAATCCATGGGATATATAAGAAATAAACATTTACTATCCTTACATCAAGATTTCTTAGAAAACCAAAAGGAAAAGGTCTAAAAAAAAAATAAAGAATAGCGATGAGATAAAGAGATTCAATCAGTTCATACTCATAGAAAGAAGGATTCTACCTTACTAATAATAAAGTTAAAATGGTAAAGTTTTTATTCTCAGATTATAAACATAAGAAAACACTGAAAATCAAAATGTTGGCATATTTTTCTGTTCCTATCACTGCATAACAAATTACCCCCAAATGTAGCAGCCTAAAACAACTATTTTATTCTGCTCACAGATTCTAAGAGTGAAGAACTCTGAAAAGGCACAGGGAGCAGCTTGTTTCTGCTCCATGACATCTGGAGCTTCTTCTGTATAACAAAACATGGAGGTGACACAACAGCTGGGGTGGAATTCACCCGGAGGTGTCTTCACCCACCAGTTTAGTGGTTGACGCCAACTGTCAACCCAGAAAACCCACCAGTGTCCTCTCCATGTGGCCTGGCAGTGAGGCCTCCCTCTTTTCACATGGTGGCCCAGGCCTTTAGAGACAACTGTCCCAAGGGAAGAAGGTAGAACTTGTATCACCTTTTACGATCTCATTTTGCAACATGAGGTCCACTGAAGTCACAGGCCTGCCCAGAAGCAAGGAGCAGAACAGACTCTCCTGTTCTGAGTACCAGAGTTACATAGTGTAAAGACCACGTGGGATGGGGGATATTACTGCAGGCATCCTTAGAAGACATGATCTACCACAGAAAACCTACAGGGAAGTCCCTGAAGGCCCCATGTAAGTTAGAATCTTCTGAAGACTAAATTGTCAATGTAAACTAATGATGTTAAATATGTTCAAGCCCTTATTTGCAAACAAGTTTTTCCCCCATGTCATATTCTAATTGGGGAACTAATAGATTCATTTCACTTCTAAATGTATCAACTCATAATATTCAAAACATAAAGAATGGGGGCTTTATAACACCTCATTTATAGTATAGACTTTTCTCCTGGAATACATTTTACGAGTGAATTCAAGATACTATTTACACATTCATCCAATAAATAATTACAGACTCCCTAAGCGCCATAAGCTCTTCTAAAGGTTAACCAAACTGGACACTGTCCTTGCTCCTATGAGTTTAAAATCTAGTAGAAAGATGGATATTAAAGAAATAATTATATAATTTAATTAGAATCTTTCAGAATTACTTTTAAAATATGTAAAGGAAACTATGAGAGGATTTTTAGGTGAAATTAACTTCTATGAGCAATCACGAAATTGATACTTAAATTGAGACCTGAAGAATGAGCACAAATTTGCTATTTTGGGGATAAATACATACAGTGGAAAATTTCCCATAAAACCTATGAAACAAGGAACAGGTTAGCATATTGAGCAAACAGAAGGAAGGCCAACACTTGCCTGGTGTCCCAGGTATAGAAAGCATGAGCTGTACACAGGACCCCCACACCACAATCCATGGTCTATCTCCACAATGAAGATTTTTATATGTTATTATAAGTACTTTCAGCATTCTTGGAAGTTTCTGAACCCAGTCCACAACATGATCACATTAATTTCAAAGCTCAACTCTACAAATTGCTACATCACTGGTAACCACACAAACGGCCATAATCTTTCTAGAAATATCCATTTCTTTTAAACCATGAATTCCACTTCCAGGAATTTATCATAAGGAATAATCATGCCTATGTGCAGAGTTAGCCTCAGGGATATTTCAAGCAAAAAAAAAAAAAAATGTTGTAATTAAGATTGGACATTGTCTAAATGTCTGACCAAATTGTTGGTTTCTGGATCTTGACTTCTAAATAAGATTTCCCAATAGAAGACTAGGATTCCTTGGAGAAGTGACTAATTCTGGTTCTGGGGCAGGGAAAGAAGCAGATGAGCATGCAGTAGAAAGGAAGTTTTTACAAAACAAAAGAATTGAGGGAATATCAAAGGGACACAGGAGCCAGTCTGAAGTGACGCCCAATGGCTAAAGCTGGGATAATTTGACTAATACAATGAACTACATGGTACTAGATTATAACCCAAAGTAGAAAATAAGTATGTGTGAGTCTTCCCTGCTATAAGTATGTGCCTGAATAAATAAAGAGGGCAGAGGATACAAATCTCCCTGCAAGAGAATTCCAAATAACTCACACTGACAGCGTTGTTCCCCTTCAGGAGATGGAGCTGAGTGTTCCTAACCCTCTTCCCCTACCTCTCCTGTCCCATCCCTCATTGAGTAACCTGATTTGAGAAATAGAAAAAGGGACAGAAGGTGACTTTACAGCATAGAACCTGCTAAACTTTACCTCAGCTGCGTTTTCGATGTTAACACCACTGATGACTGAGCATGTTGATACTACACGTTCTCAATATTACATGAGAATAAAAGCACTTCACTTCCGGGGCATTCTTCCCCAGAATCCATAATTCCAATCTAATCATGGAGGGAAAAAAAACAAAATCGGACAAACCTAAATTGAGAGACATTCTCTAACATGTCTGACCACCATATCTCAAAACTGTCAAGGTCATAAAAAGACAACAAAGGAGACTAAGGAGATGATTCAATACGCTGTGGTGTTCTGAACTGGGTCCAGGAACAGAGGAAAGGACATCAGTGGAAACACCAGTGAGATCCTAACGGAGTCTGGAGTTGATGTAATAGAAACCCACTTACCCAGGGTTCTCAGTCTCTACAAAAGTGCCATGGTTTTACAAGCTATTAACAACAGAGAAAGCTGAGCGAGAAATATATGCGGACTCTCTGTGCCATCTTTGCAACCTTTCTGTAAATGTAAAATTATTCCAAAATTAAAAATTTAAAGAAATAGACTTGCATCATGGCGAAAGGAACAGCAATAATACCCCCCAATTACTGAACCATCAGAGGAGGGGCAGAGTCCCCCTGTTGGTGACTCCCACCCACGTCAGGTTTGCCACCAGCATCATTATGCTATTTCCTTATTTGTGCTTAACCGGTGGTTATAATTTTCTTCTGAGACACTGGGAATTTCTGTAATTAAAAAGAATTAGTCTGTGGAATTCCATTTTTAAAAGACTATTGGTTGAACTCATTATGGTATGATCATAAAATACAGGTGTAAACATTTAAAAATGATAGTGTAAAACACCATACACTGAAAGTTTTATGTGTTATTAACATAAGGTTCCCTTGTTGGAAACCTTCACAGAATTCCCTCACTTACAGGAATTACTATAACTAGAATTAACGTTTTTGCTCTTCGCTCTGTAACTGATCTTCTTTTAACACGTGAAGGTCTTTTTCCATCAGCACCTTTGCACTTTTTAAAACTCTGGATCTTCAGCTCTAAGATTTTTCATGGTCAGCCCAGTCCATGTCACCTTTTTAGAGAGATTTCTTTGACCACCCAATTAAAATAGCATTTTAAAATAAAATTTTCTACCACCATCATTTTTCCTCAAAGTACTCTTCAATACTGTTAGTCACCACAAACCTGATCACCATCTTAAATGATAGGTTTTTTTTTTTCCTGTTTACTTGCCTATTGTCTCTCTCTCCTGAACAGAAGCTCCATGAGAGTAGGGACTTTGCCTATCAGTTATTCACCCCACCCCCAGGATTTGATATAGGGCCTCACCCACATTGGTCCATAACTTAGGACCCTTGACATAGGTGATGGTTGAAACCAGAAGGTCATTACCTAGGTGAGGATAGGAGGTAGAGGGCTAAACACTGTGCCTTTGAAGCAGCCATCCATGATGACAAAGTAGAAGACGACTCAGTGAAGAAGACAGAGAAATAGGGATGGAGAGAGGAAAAGAGGCCCAGGATGGAGTCATGGAGGCCAAGGATTGAACACGTTTCAGGAAGGAGACGCCCCTTCCCTGTGGCAACGCTAAAGACCAAGGTCAAGAAAAGCTCTTGGGTTTTTTTGTTGTTGTTGTTGGGGATTCATTGAGGGTACAATAAGCCAGGTTACACTCATTGCATTTGTTAGGTAAAGTCCCTCTTGCAATCACGTCTTGCCCCCAGAAGGCTCAGTCTGGTCTCCAAAGAACACAGTTTGTGTGTCTGTAAAGCAAAGCATATAAGCTCTCTGCTCAGTGACCTGCCACCTGTTTGCCTTTCCCTTGGAATAAAGCATTAGTCACATCCAGTGCTTCTCAGCGTCAGCAGGGGCAGGACTGCTACCATGTCATTCCCTTGCACTGTAAATAGCTCAGTAAATGTGTGAAGAAATGTCAAAAGAATTATCACAGCTTGTGATATATTTTTAATGCTTAACATTGAAAAATTAATGTTTTTATTTCTGTTATTTGTCAATCTTTTTTTTTTATTGTTGGGGATTCATTAAGGGTACATAGAACCAGGTTACCTTGATTGCTTTTGTTAGATAAGGACCCTCTTATAGTTGGGTGGGACACAAGGAAAGTTGTAACACACGCCTTGACCCCCCCCCACCTCCTCCCTCCTTCCCTTTCTCAGCTCTCCCCATCCCCCACCCCCACTTTGTGCTAGGCCCTTAATTGTCCTCATATCAGAATTGAGTACATAGGATTCTTATTTCTCCACTGTTGTGATACTTTACTAAGAATAATGTGTTTAAACAAAAGTATTTATTGCAACAATTGTGTTATTCACCTGGTAACAGACTGCAGGTGATAAATGATCACCTTTGACTGCTGGAGCACACACCTAACCACAAAGCTACTGATCAATTCCTGCTGCAAAACTTTAAAAATGTAAAATAGACTTTTCAGGGTAGGCAACAAAAATGTAAGAAAAAAAAACTTGAAAAACATACCTGAACATTAACAGTACTCTGAGTTGTGAAGCCATGATTAATTCTTTTTCCTCCTCTTTTATATTATTCTACATGTTCTAAATTTTCATAAATGCACATATATTAGTGGATAAAACCTTCACATATTTGGGGTGTTTGCCCAATTAGTAAAAAAAAGTAACATTCTTATTTATACCATGCTATGCACTGACCTTGACTTCCCACTATGTTTCTTAACATTGAACAGACAAAAAAAAACCACTGACACTACCATTATCTGTGGACATTTGTGACATAATAAAACATCCTTCTTCCCCTAAACTTTATGCCACCAAATCCATCATAGTCTAAATCCTTCTCTCCTGATGAATTTGAGTTACTCGACCAAAGCCTTATATAAAATGAACATTCAAAATGCTGATTTCCACAGGCTTGCCAGGCATTAGATAAGGCAGCTTTTACTATAATTCACTTAGAAACATACCAGCGGGATATTAATGCTTTTAAAAGATGCCATGAAATGAGAAAAGTCCTTATAAATTAAGAAATATTAATAACAAAAAAAGTAGGACAGAGGATCGTTATTTTTAGTGGAGAAGTGAAACAGCAGGGTTTTGGCCAGAGGGCCTGGAATAAGGCAGACACGGCGTGGATCATCCCAGCTGCCTATTCCATCTGATCCCAAGCTCCTCCTCAGAAGAGCTTCGGAGGATGGTCTCCTCTCTGGATTAGATCAGGGCCTCACCCAGCTATTATATTTTAAAATGCAAAATAAATTTAAAGTAGTTAAACTTTTTCGAAACCTTCCAGAAAAGTTCTTTCACCTACTGAACTACATTAAGAAACAGAGGGAGAGTACCGAGTGACCAGAAAACCAAGTGGTATCATGTCCCCCAATACTAGGAAACAACCACAGACAACACACTATTTCTTCAACACCATTTCTCACCAATGAACCTTGTGCATTGTGGCAACATCTTAACCATCTGTCATTACAAGCCCGTATTTGGATGTAGCACTGCCCACCTCTATCTACGTCCCTCACTAGGGAAGGTTTAACCTGTCCCCTCAGGTGGCCTGTCGCTGAAGAGATACCTCCTTAACCCAAGAACTGGCAATATTTCAGGTTGACATGGTGAAGGTCCTGAAATATTATGAGGCTGGACACCTACAATCAGACTCTACCATCATGCCTGATACCAGATCCATATACTCACACAGCAGAGGTAAAGTTTCATAAGAACACAGATTCATCTTTTAACACTGCCAAACCTAGCTACAGAAAGACCAAATTCCTGACTGCATTTGTTCCTAGACATTAACACCTAATCTAGGAAAACAGTGCAGTAATTTGTTAATTAGAGATATGTGTGCCCATATGGTACAATTCAAAGGATTGAAACTACAGGTTTGGGTTTCAAACACGTAGGGTCCTTTCTATACCTCAGTTCCAAGTTATTTCATCCTGCTAAAAAGGTAGACTGAGTTTTTCCAGTTCCCCAATAAACTAAGAACTTGAGGGTCATTAATTGCCAGAATGGGTAGAGGTGGTCCATTGGCAGACACAATGGTGGCCAACTCTTAGAGAAATGAATAACTGACTTCCCCCAAGTATTCCCCAACTAATGTTCATCATGGTACGTGCATCTTCCCCCTCCCCTAGGTATGAGATCCCACAATTGGAATTACTTGATTTAGGTCTCAAGAGGTCACTAAAAGACAGTGTAATTGAGAATATCTAGCCCATTCTATACCTTGGCAGGTACAGAAGCTGAAGTCCAGAGAGCCCGCCTGTACAAGGTCACCCAGAGAAGCCATGCTCAAGGATGTCTGAACTCTGGCGTAAAGGTTCTAAGTGGAGTATTCTTGATGTACGTGCAAAGACCAAACTGAGCTCTGACACAAAGGGGCCTCAACAAACAGGTCATTCACGTCACCATTTGCAGTGGGTCTTAAAGTGTGCAAACCTCAGATTTTCAGCAGCAAGATCTGCATCAACTGGAAACTTGTTAGAAATACAGATTCTCAGGCTTCACCCAGAGCTAACACATCAGAAATTCTGAGGGTGGAATCCAGCAACCCTGTGTCAATAAGTCTTCCAGATGACACACACACCAAATTAAGCTTTTCACAGCCTTCCCTGTGGAAGAGTCCTTTTTTCCTATTTTCACCACAAGCCTGACATAAAATTGAAACTTAGTATGGAATGAGTGAATGTCTCTCAAACTTTAATGTGAATAATAACCACTTAGAAATCTTGCTTAAAAGCAGATTCAGGTTCAGCAGGACTGGGGTAGGGCCAGAGATGCTACATTTCTAATAAACTACATGGTGGTGTCAATACCTCTGGTGTAGCAGGGGTTAATTTCTTTGGTATCAAAATTTGGGGCTAAATGTCTTGGATGGAGGATAAAGTGAAAATCGTGATATCCCATCACTTACATACCCTTTCAGTGTGTTGCTGCCAGTGACATTCTGGAATCCTCTGTGAAGATGAAAATAAGAAACCTTTATTGTGAACACTTTAGTGGTGAGGGGTGGTCATCCCATCACAGTAGTGCTTCTAGAACAAGGCAGAGGACGAGAAGGGACTGGTTGCAGGGGGACAGTGTAAAGGCATCAGCAAAAGGAACAACAGTCTGGGGTCTTGGAGTCCTTGTGTGAGGGATCAAGAGAAGAGTTTTGGTGCCAAAGAAAGCAAGCTGGGAGGCACCTAAAACAAGCACTGCTGACTTCCCAGGTTTTAGAAGGGCCAGCCCAGGGCAATGGGACCACAGACCGTCATTTCATTCCACACAATTTGGTCTGAGGAGGGGCCAAGCCGGGCAGGACGGCAGGCCTTCGTCCAGGCCGCATGCACCAACTTTTCTTCTAAAACCACCTTGTGTGTTCTGCTACACAATATTCTGAGAGCTGCCTTTTTATTTCCTTTTTTCTTTTTTTCCTTATTTATACTAGAACTTTCATGAGAAAAATATTTTCTCCACAATTGCCATACAGCAGGAACCAGACAGACTGAACGATGTCCAAAAATGTTGGCGTGTATGCTGGGCAACATACGACTGCCGTGAATTATTGATTGACGGCCCAGAGATGGACTGGTGTGCGCTGTGGGGGAGTGTTCAGCACAGCGACGTGGCAAGGGAAGCGGCCACCTCAGTGCTGCTGGCAGTGAGGAAGGGACATCTCCTCTCCAGTGCCCAGGCCTGCATTCTACTATGGGTTGCACATTGCTCCTTGCTTCTGACTTAGACAACTGGATAGTTCCTAGTAATTGCAACATCCAAAGATCAAATGGAAACAATGCCTAAAACCCCATTCATGGAGAAGAACGGCAGGGCAGGTCCCTGACTCGTAGTCATGGTACAAATTGAAGACCAGATACACTGGGGTTCACTCAGAAGATGCCATGTCACTCAAGCCAAATTGCCACTGCTGCTTGGACTTACCCCATACAATAGATCTTGATGCAATGATGTCCCAAGGGCATATTAGTGACCATAGCCCCCTTACCTTCCAAAAGAGTAAGACTTCTGGTGCCAGGCTGTCTCTGAGTCAGGAAGGAAGGAAAAAAAAAAAAAAAAGCACCTGTGTTATGTTCCAAGTGACTTTGATAACAAAGAATTTGCCGACACATTAAATGTAATTGAACTACACTATTTCTGTTAGTGAAGAACATAGAAATGAGATAGAATACAGAAGTGAGATGGTCAAGACCAAAATGCCCCCTCTTGCTTAGTCACTCTATAATATAATTAGCTGGTGACTTGAAATTTATTTCTTATGACCGCCAACCCTCAACTCATTCTCCCTGGAGGTGGCTCAATAGTTGACATTCATGTCAATCTCTCCCAGGCCAAAAGAGCCTCTTTGCCTTTCCAAATATTCTGCCAGTCTCCATCAGTGAATTCTAGATGGTGTGGAAAATTCAGGAAGTGAGCTGAGGCTGCCAGGAATCTTCCTCCAGGTTAATCATCTCTGTAGACTAGGAGAAAGAAACAGGCTGGCTGGCTGAGTAATGCAGATAAGCAGATGGCTTGGGCACAAGTTAAATGAACTACATATTGGCTTCCAAATTCTCCTGCATCTAATGCCATCAAAATAACGTGGTGTTGCTGCAGATTTCATTATCAAGTTGATGAACATTTACCATCATGGAAGAAAAAGGGGCAATAAATTCAGCACTTCGTTAACTCTTAAATATGAAGCTCCCTTTGACAACACATACCAAAAATAGTTAAGAGGTTAAAGATATCACAGTAAATCCTTATTTTTTTAGATAATTCCATGTATTTTTATGTTTTTACGGAAATAAGAATTCCAAGTAATAATTTTAAAGCTGAAGAACAATTATTCCAAGCTAACAGGCCCCAACGTTTATATGAAATGTCTTAGGATTCATGAAAGATTCCATCTGATTGTGGACAGATGAACTTAGAAATGAAGGAAAACCATCGCACATTTCGGCCACCAATGGAGAGTGCTCTTTCTTCTTAGAGAGTTCCATGATGTCAAGTTATCAGAATAACTCCACACGTATACAATGAATTTAGGGTCACAACTTCTTATTAGATAACTTAGGTCAAGCCTGAAGCATCAGTTAGCAGGAAGTTGTATTATTAGTCTATGTTGAATTATATACAAGCTCAGAAAACAAGGATGATGAAAATGTGTATAGTGCTCAGTATATTTATACCTCCACTAATAGGTACTAAAGTATTAGTTTGGATTTTAAAAAGCACTTTATGAACTAAATTGAAAAGAAAACAAAATTTTGTTTGGCTTGGTCTTCTCTCACACTGGAACAGAGACGTGGCCAAACACCAAAGCCAACAGGGAAGATTCAGCCCTTAACCACACACTGAGATACGCTAAGATCTGTGAGTCCTAATGACTCATGCTTTTCAGTATTAGAGAAATTATTTATGTCACAGTAAAGGTTTAACTATTACCCTTGACAATTTATAAAGGCTAGAGCACAGTTCTTTCTTAAAAGAAAGATAAAAATACCGCAATTTTAAGTAAAACGTTTCAAGGACCAGAGAACCCACAGAGCAAAGAATGTCAGCATGACTTGACAGAGTATATTCTGTCAAAATAGATTCCTTCTACAAATCAAATGCCCTGTGAACATAAGCAGTATCACTGATTCATTCGTCCACAACATTTTGTTAAGCATCTACTATATGCAAATAGATTTCAGAGTACTGAAGACACAACCATGTAGTAGATATCTGTGATGTTGCCTGTGCAGCAAACATGTCCTCTTCTTTAGATAACAGCACTTCTGTTTCTAAGTGGAACTGCTCCACTCCTAATGATAATGATGGAGGCCCACAAGAGCCCTCCCACATCACAGTCACAGGAATAGAGACATGGCCCCCAGTAGGCAATCAGCACACCCACTTCCACGGGGGACAGTAATTGGTCAAGAGATGAGCACGCATCTTGGGCCAGGCCAACCAGAGCCTTGACGAAAGGACACAATCCCTGCAATGTTGTTTGCTGTGGCTACCAATAAATGGGAGTACTTAAAGGAACAAAGCTTTCAGTGCTGTGGTTCTCAACCTTCCTAATGCTGTGGCCCTTTTAATACAGTTCCTGTGGATTGCAACCCATAGGGTGAGAACAGCTGTTTCAGTGAGAGATGAGGAAAAAAAAAAAAAAAAGAGGATGCAGATGACCTTCACATCCAACTCATGTCCTTGGAATCACTGGAACAGCTGAATGTTCTGCAACTTTTCTTTCAGTCCTGTGAATTACCTCAGTGGTCTTTTAAATAATTTTCCTTTGTGTTAACACATAGTTTGAATTGGGTTTATGCCTCTTAAAAACAGAAAAGCCCTGGTTACTTAAACTGGGATATCAAACAGACCCAGTCTCTTGATATCATAATCTAGTAGGAAAGAATTTTGATGAAATGATGATTCAATCTGTGGTTTCAGGGTGTTGTAGTCCAAGTATACCTGGGAGAGCTCGCAAGTTCTGTTACAGACCAATACAGTATTGCAGATAGGCAATTAAATGAATGCATGACATTTGGTTTCCCGGTACACATGAAAGTTATGTTTATACCATATTGTAATCTGTTAGGTGTGCAATAACTATGTATTTTTAAAATGTACATACCTTACATAAAAAATACTTTACTACTAAAAAATGTTAACTATCCTCTAAGCCTTCAACAAGTCATCTTTTTGCTGGTGGAGGGTCTAGCCTCAATGTTATGGCTTACTGACTGATCAGGGTGGTGGGCCATGAAAGGTGAGGTGGCTGTGATAATTTCTGAAAATAAGACAATGAAGTTTGCTAAATAGATGGACTCTCCCTTTCATGAAAGATTTCTCTGTAGTATACACAGAAATCGTATCTGTTTGATACCATTTCAGCCACAAAAGAACTTCTCTCAAAATTGGGAGTCAATCTTCTCAAACCCTGATGCTATTTGTCAAATAAATTGACATAATATTCTAAATCCTTTATTTTGACATTTCAACAATGCTCACAGCATCATCACCAGAAGCAGATTCTAACTTAAGAAACCACTTTCTTTGCTCATTCTTCTAAGAAGCAACACTTTATTCAAACATTTTCATCAGGTTGTAGCAATTTAGTCACATCCTCAAGATCCACTTTGAATTCTAGCTCTCTTGTTATTTCCAATGCATCTGCAGTCTTTTTCTCCACCAGTCTTGAACCCCGCTAAGTCATTCTGAAGGGTTAGAATCAACTTCTTCTAAACACCTGTTAATGGTCATATTTTGACCTATTTCATGAATCATGAATGTTCTAAATGATGTCTATAACGGTGACTCCTTTCCAAAGATTTTCAATGTACTTTGCCCAGATCCATCAGAAGAATTGCTACATGTCACAGCTATCCCCTTACAAAATGTATTTCTTACATAAGACTTGAAAATCAAAATTAGACCTTGATCCATGTGCTGCAAAATAGATTTTGTGTTAGGAGACATGAACACAACATCAAACTTCTTATCTGTATTCATCAGAGCTCTTGGGTGACCACGTGCTTTGTCAACAAGCAGTAATACTCTGAAATGATTTTTTTGAGCAGCAGGTATCGAGATCAGGGTTAAAATACTCAGTAAGCCATGCTGTAAAATAGACGTGCCATCATCCAGACTTAGTTGTCCCATTTATAGAACAAGCAGGATAGATTTAGCATCATTCAAAAAGGCCCTAGGATTTCGAGAATGGCAAATGAGCCCTGGAGTCAGCTGAAAGTCAACAGCTGCCTTGGCTCCTAATAAAAGAGTCAGCCCATCCTCTGAAGCTTTGAAGCCAGGCATTGACTTCTCCTGGCTAGCTAAAGATGCCCTAGATGGCATCGTCTTCCACTAAAAGGTTGTTTTGTCTCCACTGAGAATCTGTTGCTCAGTGTAGGCAGGTAGCCGCCTTCAGTGGTCTTAGCTAGATGGTCTGGATAACTTTCTGCCACTTCCACAATAACACCTGCTGCTTTACTCACTTCACGCTTTCCTGTTATGAGACGACTGCTTTCTTTAAACCTCATGAACCAACTGCTACTGGCTTCTCACTTTCCTTCTACAGCTTCCTGACCTGTGTCAACCTTTGAAGAACAGAAGATTTAGGGCCTTACCCAAGATTAAGTATAAGGGAATGTGCTGGCTGATTTGACCACTCAAACTTTCTCCATGTCAGCAATAAGGCTGGTTTGCTGTCTTATCATTTGTGTGTTCACTGGAAAAGCACTTTTACTATTCTTCAAGAGCTTTGCCTTTGCATTCACAACTTGACCAACTGATAGAAGAGACTTAATTTTCAGCCTACCTCAGCTTTCAGCATATCTTCCTCACTAACCTTAGTCATTTCTAGTATTTGAGTTAAAGTAAGAGATGTATGATTCTTAGTTTCCCTTGAATATTTAGAGGCCATTGTAGGGTTACTAATTAAATTACTTTCAATACTGTTTTGTCTCAAGAAATTGGAAATGACCAGTCTGTACAGCAGTCAGAACACACACACTTTTATCAATTACATGCACCATCTTTTACGGACGTAGTTCATGGTGCTTTAAAACAATTACAATCCTAGCATCAAAGATATGGATCATAGATCACCATAACAGATATAATGGGACAGTCTGAAATTTTGCAAGTAGTACCAAAATGTGACAGAGACAGGAAGTGAGTACATACTATTGGAAAAATGGCGCCAATAGACTTGTTCAACATCGGGCTGCCACAAACCTTCAATTTGTAAAAAAGCACAATATTCGCAGTAAAGGGTAATGAAACAAGGTATCTCTGTTCTGTGAAGGGACAGGACCCAGACTATAACGTTTCACACAGCATTGCCATCAGAAATCCAGACACCAACTTTAAACTCATTGTGAGCAA
The DNA here is from genome assembly GCF_027406575.1 of Nycticebus coucang. Classification (NCBI taxonomy): domain Eukaryota; kingdom Metazoa; phylum Chordata; class Mammalia; order Primates; family Lorisidae; genus Nycticebus; species Nycticebus coucang. The sequence goes on from NC_069796.1 coordinate 14,039,485, forward strand.
CACCAAACCCTACCAGTTTTACAATGAGACCCGGAGCATAATTTCAGAAACCTCTTTAAAGACGTTGGTTCCAATCCATTAGGCTCAGGAACCCCATGGCAGTTCTGGCAGACAAAGGGTAATGGTCAGTCTCTGCCCGGCAGGCAAATGTGCTTTCTGCAGGGAAAGTGTTAGCAGCAAACTGGCCAGCAGGCTGAAAGAGTTATTGTTGGCATTTAAAATACAGAATTAAACATGTATTACACCTGAAATAGATGTTTTCCAGGGTAATCATATAACCTGGCTAACAGAAAATTTTTTCTTCACAGAAGAGTCCGAGCTAATTGAAAAGTAAAGCAGAATTAGAAAATTACCAATTTAGAATCCCATGCAACAGTAGCCAATGAGTAGAGGCATTAGATAAAAGAAGGATGGTCCTTACAATGCAGGGACCAGCTATTTCCACCTGAGATGATGACCTATGTTAGCATTCTTGAAAGTGACAAAACCAGGCTCCACATGCCTTAGGATGAGATTCAACGGGAAGCATATATTCCTGCCTGTGAAGTGTTCTTGCCAAACAGGTGAACCAGAATGGAATCAAGCCTGTAGGCACCTCCCATTAACTGAAAGAGGAACAGAGGAACAAGTTAAACATCACCACCAAGATGTAAACAGTCAAACCCGGAGAGAAACAACTGTTCCTGCAACAAGACACCGCCATAAGGTAACAGGAAGGAGGAGGAGGAGGACGAGTCCCAATTTCTGATATTTAAGAGAAAGAACAACTAAATTAATATGTGAAACTTGTTTGGATCCTGATTCTGGAAAACCAACAGAAGATGACCTTTCACGACAACTGAAGAAATGTGTTTGTGGAAGAGGTATTAAATGAAACCAAGGAACTATTCCAACAATAAGATCATGGCTATGCTAAGGTCAATATTTTTCAGAGACAGATACTGATGTATGTGGGAGTGAAATGTCAGAATGTGTGAGACTCACTTTAAACGGCTTCAGCAAAGAAAAATAGAAGAGGAATAAGTATTGTAAATAGGGCAAAATCATGAAAAATGATAAGACTAAGTGACAAATGGAGATTCTATTTCATGTACATTTGAACATTTCCAAATACATTTTTAAAATCTTGTTCTTTGCAAAGAAAAAAAAACATCTCTTATTTAATAAGCATACTATTGAGAATCATTGTGAGACGAAACACATACTGCAGTTAAGCAACTTAAAAGTCAGGCAAGAGAAAACAAGAGAAGCCAGCTTTCAAAAATAGCCTACTCAATAACAAAATGTGTTTAACAGCAGAACGCTACACCAAGATACTGTACTGTGTGACAGTTACTGGCAAAATTTTAGCCAGGAAAAAGGAAACTCTTTAGCAATGAAAAAAATAGTAATTTTTTAAATACATGGAGATAGTGCATTTCCTTATTTTAAAAAATTTTATTTCAAAATGCTAAGGGTGTACAGATGTTTTTGATGCATGAACAGCATTTATAATGGTTAAGTCAGGGCTTTTTAGTGTGACCATCTCCAGAAGAGTGTTCACTGTACCCAGTAGGTAAGATTTCATGCCCCAGCCCCTCAGCCCTTCTTGTTCTCCAAGGAGGTTTACATCGCTCTATGCTCATGTGTGCCCATCGTTTAGCTCCCAGTTATTAGAGTACATGTGATGTTTGTTTTCCATTCCTAAGTCACTTCACTTAGGATAATGGTTTTTGGTTCCATCCAAGTTGCTGCAAAAGACATTTCATTCCTTTTTATAGCTGAGTAGCATTCCAAAGGATACTACGGACACCATATTTTCTTAATCCATTCATGAATGCATGGGCACTTGGGTTGACTCCAGATCTTTGCAATTGTGAAATATGTGGTGAATAAACATTCGAGTGCAGGTGTCTTTTTGATAAAATGACTTCTTTTCCTTTGGGTAGATACTTAGTAGTGGGATTGCTGGGTCAAATTGTATGTCGAATTCTGGTTTTAATTTGCATTTCCCTTCTGATTAGTGCTGTTGTACATTTTCTGATATTTTGGTTGGCCATTGGTCTGTCTTCTTTTGAAAAATGTCCGTTCAAGTCTTTTGCCCACTTTTTAATGGGGTTATATGATTCTTTCCTGTTGATTGAGTTCTTAGTAAATCCTACACATTAGCTCTTTATCAGAAGTATAGTTTGTGTATATTTTCTCCCACTCCCTAGGTTGTCTGCTTTCTCTTGTGATTATTTTTCTTTGCTGTGATTGACAGTACTCTTCTTAAAAAGGCCCATCTGTAGATGGAAATCCCTCTGCAACTTTCAGTCCTCTCCCTGAGAGCTGTGTGCCTGTGCTGTGTCCAGTCTCCGTATTATAGAAAATGTTTTAATTTCAGAAACTGATCTTTTTCTATATTTTTTCCCACCATTTCTTTAGATAACTCAATCCAGGTTTAGATATTTACAAATTATGTAAAAAAATTTGAAGGACTGGTTTTGACAGAATGTACTATCAATTATTATCTTGAAAACCAAAGTAAAATGGAAATTACCTAAGATATGCTGACAAATGAAACGAAAATGATTATCACTGGGGACGAATGTAGAATAATTAGATGAAGAAAGACATCACAATCTTCTTACACCAAAAATAAAACTAGTTCCGGTTTGCAATAAGATATCTGGCAATTATAAAGGAACCTGAGATTAACACTGTGTAACAATGCTATAGTTATAAAAAGCAAAGACAGAACCAGATCTTCCCAGCATGTTTCCTTGAAAAAAAAAAAAACATTGAAAATCAAAAGGTGATATGTATTTAGCTGATAGAAGGAATTTTATGTCTATAATGTTATATAACCTGAAAATGTACAATTAAAATACAATATTGCTTTCTTCTACAAAGAAAAGGCAGACAACTGTTCTTCAGGACTTAAAGACTAGCTGCTCACCCGTCAAAGGCACCTGCAGATTTTCTGAGTGTCCTCTCAACCTTTCCTTTCCGTAACCTCCATCTTGCATCATCTGGCATCACAGATACAACCGTCCAGCTTGCAAAGGATTTGAAAGTTTCTTAAAATCCTCCTTTCTTGGAGGAGGAAAATAAATATTCAAAGTTTCAAGCAATCTTTCACTTGATGACACTAAAACCTGACTTAAAAATAAATTTGGCCAAAATCTCATCACTATTAGGAAAACCAGAGAAAATGAAGTTGAAGGCAGACATGGGAAGAAAATGCAAATAATTACATCATCTGACCCCAAATGTTCTCTTTGTCCAAGGATGAGCTTTTTTGTTTGACACCAAATTGCTGACATAAGGAAAATGACAAATTATCCCTTACAAGCCTACAATGTGACAATAAACATTCTAGTGGATACTCTATTTCTTTTCTGAACAAAAAAAACCTGTTTGTCTTGAAAAAGTTTTTTAAGAAAAAGAAAATAAAGCTAAGCAGTAAAACAGGGATATGTGTCATGTTTTTCCCTGTCTGCTGTCACGACAATGATTAGAAAGATTAGATTTCACCGGGGACAGAGCTTTTTCTTATAATCTCCAGAAGAGACTAGAAATGGAATATCTTCTGATTCTTCTATTTTTTTTATCCCAGGGAAGGAAGAGACACTAATCTAATTTTTCACTGTAACAAATGTAAGTCCCATCACAGCACAGTAACTGGGGTCGGGGGTGGGAGAAATTATGTCAAATACTTATAAAAAATGAAATGCTAATTCTAAACAAACTGAGAATGTTGGAAAAGTCAGAATTCTTTACAAATATTTACATGAGGCCGGCATTACACTGATCCCAAACCTAAAAATAAATAAAAACGATTAAAGAAGAAAACTAAGGACCAATCATGCCTCATAAACCTAAATGCAAAAAAAAAAAAATCATAAATCATATTTTAAAAGTATAACACAAGCCAGGGGCAGTGGCTCTGGGAGACCAGCACTTTGGGAGACCAAGGTGAGAGGATTGCTTGAAATCAGGAGTCTAAGACCAGCCTGAGCAAGGTCCCATTTCTACTAAAACTAGAAAAAAAAGCCAGGAACTTGTGGCAGACGCCTATAATCCCAGCTACTCATGAGGCTGAGGCAAGAGCCCCACTCAAAATAATCTCACTTGAGCCCCGGAGTTTGAAGTTGCTGTGAGCTATGATGCCATAGCACTCTACACAGAGCAACAAAGGGAGACTCTGCCTCAGAACAAACAAAAACAAAAAAAGGAACATAACACATTACAACCAGGTGAAGTATATTCTAAAAATACAACTCTGATTGGACACTTAAAAATTAATACATTTCACCTTATTTATAGACTAAAATAGAAAAACCATCTCATTTCAAGAGATGCAGAAAATGCATTCAACAAAACACAAAATATTTTCTGATAAAAACTTTTTGGAATCTGAAATTCAAAGGGGAACCTCTTTAACCAGTAAAGAGCATCTATGAAAATACACAGCTATTGTCCTAATTAATATTAAAGACTGAATTAATGTTTCCCTTTAAGATCAGAAAAATGAATAAAGCCTGCTCCCAACAATTCTACTGAAAATCATATTGGGTGCTGAGACAATGCAAAAAGGGAATTAAAATAAATAAAACTTATCCAGATTGGAAAAGAGTATATAAGAAACCATCTTTCTTCAAAGATTAACTAACTGATTCTATTAAAAATCCCTTACAAATCTATTTTTAAAAGCCCCTGGAACTAATCAGTTTAGCAAGGTAGAAAGAGAACAGTAATACACAAAAATCAATCAGAAATTGAAATTTTAAAATATCATTTTCAAATATGTTGATAAAATAAAGTAGATAAAATATTTTATTTTAAAATAGCTTTCATAAATAAAAAGTTGTTAGAGATAAATATGACAAGGTATGCAAGACTTATACACTAACAACTACAAAACATTGTTTTATTATTATTTAGGAATTATTTAGGCCTTTAACTTCTAATCAACAATAAAAACTCCAAAACCTTTTCACCTTGGTCCATATCTCACTTCCTATATACAAATTAACTAAAACTTGATGAGACCCATTGTAAATCCAAAGGTAATAAAACTTCCAGAAGATGACCTAGCAGAAAATCTCTATGAACAAAGATTTCTTAGATACAACATGCAAAGCATGATACATTAAAGAAAAAGTAGATAAACTTGTCTGGGGCGGCGCCTGTGGCTCAAGGAGTAGGGCGCCAGTCCCATATGCCAGAGGTGGTGGGTTCAAACCCAGCCCCGGCCAAAAACCACAAAAAAAAAAAAATAAATAAATAAATAAAATAAAGATAAACTTGTCTGCATCAAAGGTAAAAACCTCTGTTCTCTGAAAGACATTGTTAAGAAAAAGACAAGCCACCAACTAGGGAAAAAATATTTCAAATCACTTATTTAATAAAAGGCTTGTCAATAGGAACATACAAAGGATTTTCAAAACACAATATTAAGAAATTAATCTAAGTTTTTAAAAGGTGAACAAGAAAGCTCGTTATCATTAGTCATTAGAAAAATACAGCTTAAAACCATGAGATACCACTGCACAACTGTTCAAAATACCAAAAATACCAAGACAGATCAAACCACGATTTTGATGGGATGTGGACCTGTTCATGAATGCTGCTGGTATCTAAAATGCTGAGAATATAAAATGGCGCAACTAGTTTGGAGAACACGTTGGCAGTCTTGTTAAAAGTTGAACCTACTATCTGACAAAGCCGTTTCTACTCTTTCTGGGTGTGTTTTAGGAACATAAAGTCACACCACGATACTACTCTATGTAGAATTGAGGGGAGAGCAGAGTATGGGAAGAGAGGAGAAGGAAAATAAAGAATATACTAGAGAATATGTTCTCTTTCCACTGTGAAGATTGTCATCTGCATGAGAACCTTGGGATGCTGTAGGTATATTATGACCACAAGTGATGATATAGCTGCCCAAGCCAAGGTCATCAGAAATGAAAGGAGGAAAGCTTCGGGGTTCAATAGCTTAGCTGAGTCCTGAACTAATAAATCCTGGTTTCTTGTCATGTGCCTCCAGATTTCTCGTCATGTGTGAAAAGAAACTTCTTGTTTATTATCTCTACTACTTTTGGTTTGAGCCTCTGATTATTTGCAACTTACCTAACATACATTAATAGATACCCAATGTCTTTTTTTGGCCAGGGCTGGGTTTGAACCCGCCACCTCCGGCATATGGGACCGGCGCTCTACTCCTTGAGCCACAGGCGCTGCCCTAGATATCCAATTTCTATACAAATCAGCCAGAGAGAATCAATCCTCTATCCAATATTTAATATAGAACACTATTGTTTCAAACTATCATCTGTCTCCTCCACGCCTTAACTATTGACCTAATCTTTTTTCTTCTCTCTCTGCCACACACACATACACGGGCACACACCTGTAAACAACAATGCTGGTGCCATTTTCCTTTTGTTTTAATCTTCCCTTTTACTCTTTGCTCTCCAGGTTTGGAGCTCTCTTTCCCTCACTGTATTCCAAAATGTTCTGGGACATTTTTACAAAAATCATTTTGCCAAGCATGTTATCTTGATCTTCATTACTACGTAGGCAGAATGGGCAAATGACTTCTCTGGAAATAGTCAATAAATAATGAAAGTTAAGAGGACTTTGGAATCAGTTCACCTGTATCCAAATCCTTGCTCTGCCGCAAACTAGCTGATAGACTTAATGATAATAATATACCAATCGCATAGAGTCATGAGAAGTAAGGCACTAAGTCTACATATTATCAGCAGTTGTATTGTCATTACCATTTGCCATTTTAAAGATGTGAGACTAAACCTCATGAGATTAAATAACTTATAAGCCTATGTAGAAACGAAGGGCACAGTTCAGGCCCCTCACTCCAGTCTCAGTGCTCTTTTCCATACCAGACATAGGTTCCCTAATGGGATGTGCTGACAATCTGCAGGAGTTCAATGGTCACCAAACCAAAGCAGATGAGACTATTAATGAGTTGGCAAACCAAACCCTAGAAAACTTAATTTCTGAGCTTCTGTGGGACTATCCTGCACTTCCTAATGGAGATTTCCTCAAGCTGTGCTTCAAGGGGGCATTTGTCAGAGTACGGTCACCACAGAGTATTCAAGTAAGCCCTAGGTGAGGTGCAAGTGATACAAAGAGAAGGAACTCATATGTGAACCTCCATGTACTGTCCTTCCCGGGAAGCAGAGAGCCTTCAATTCAGTTCCTGCTTCTGATACTAAAACTCACAGGCCAGTGCCCTCCGTGCTGAGCCTTCCCAGGCTGCTCTCTCACCAGGATGCGTGGTGTGATCCCACCCATCCACCACGGGGGACATAAGCCAAATTCAACTTGCTATTACCCCTCAAGTTTATTTGGATTCCGGATATCTCAATGAAATAACAGCCACAATTAAATAATCCACACGCCTCTGACCTATATTTATAAACATCTTACGTATCTATCAGCCTCTCAAATGAAACTCAACCCACTGTTTGAAGTTCTAATGCTCTTTGCAGTGCTAGAGAAGATATGCAGATGGCTGGGTACAGTGGCTCATATCTGTAATGCTAGCACTCTGGGAACTGAGGTGTGTGGATTGCTTGAGATCAGGAGTTCAAGACCAGCCTGAACAAGAGCAAGACCCGGTCTCTACTAAAAATAGAAAAATTACCTGGGCATTGTGGTGTGCCGCACCCTCGGCACCAAGCCGCAGCGAGGTGGCGCTGTCCGCGTTGTAAAACGACGGAAAGGAGGTCTGTGCTCCCCGGAGCGAAGCCCCCAGCACCCCCAGTGTGCGCAGCGACAGAGATATTGCCCAGCATGCTGTTTTTTGTCGCATTAACCTAAGGGTATGGCTTTCTGTTACAGTGTACGTGTATGTTAAGCTGAATGTCTGTTTGTCCTGATAAGTAAGCAATAAGTCCTTGTCAGAATGAACACAATGATAGTTGATCCAGAAACAGCACTAGAAGTATGACTGTGCCAGACTCAGTGGCTCCAAGTAAGCCTGCACAAAAGCAAGTCCCCACCATAAACGCCAGTGGGCTAAGACAATGCAGGCACAGCAAACAAGATGTTCCAACACGACATGCACCATCACCACCCACAGTAAAACTTTCCTTAAAAAACATCTTACTTCACTACATTTCTAATCAATCAAATCACAATAGAATAAGCACATATGATTAATAATAAGCACATAATAAAAGTATATATAACCAACATTAACTTAAAATTTATATATCTAATAAGAGCCTTAAAACAAATTATGCCTTTACTATTACTTAAACACAAATGTAAAGAATTACACTATACTAACATTCCTCAGATAAGAGGAAGCAAGAGGAAGCAAGTAAGTTTCGCTGATAACCACAAACCTTTGTTCTCCTTAAGGACAGAACATTGAAAAATAGTAATGGATAACTACCCACGTTTGCAAACTTAAAAACCTTTGTTCTCCTTAAGGGCAAGATATTGAGAAGTAGTAATGGATAACTACTCACGCCCACAAACTTAAAATGTAACCTGTAAAGGTCAGCAAGTTGTAAAAATACTTTGTGTAACCTGTAATGCTTTGTGTAAAATGTATAAATACCAACTTCTGAACTCAGTAAAACGCAGCTGAATACTTCACCAAGTGCTGTGTGCCAGACTGTCATTCCTGCGTCGACCTTTCAACCAACCTGACTCCGTTTCCCTGCTTTCCCTCGGACTGAAGCCCACCGACAGGGTGGTCCGCGGCAGTGGTGGATGCCTGTAGTCCTAGTACTCCAGAGTCTGAGGCAGGAGGATCACTTAAGCCCAGGAGTTTGAGGTTGATATGAACCATGGCACTCTACCCAGGATAAAAGAGTGAGACTCTAACTCAAAAAACAAACAAACAAAAAAAGACACACAGATGCATAAAGGATGGAATTCACTTTTCTCACTATATTTTCTTCAAGATTAGAGACCTCTTCTCACCTCGTTAGGCTTTAATGGGCCAAGTTCTACAGAGAGAAAGCAAGACTTCTGAGATATTTATGTTGAGGACACTATTCCCCGGCCTTCCTCACACACTAAGGCCAACAGTCTCTTTCTTTACCTTTGCCTCAGGTCACCAGTGCATGCTGCCCCCAAGCAGCAGGTCTCCAACTCACAGTCAGAAGTCACGTCTCCCCTACACCTTTCAGCTGTGCTATCAATCTTTTACTCTTCAGTTTCTCTCCAAGAACAGAAACCATCATAAAAAGGGCTTCCCTTGGCTTACCCTGGGCCCCGCTCCCAGTACACACTCCCACACTCAGCAGCAAAGTGATGAAAATTGAGAACACTTCTGAGAACCTTTGTTGGCCATTTCTCATATTCAGAGAAGCTTCTGTTCATGTCCCTTACCCATTTATAATTGGGGTTGGTTGCTCTTTTCTTGTTAATTTGAGCTCTCTGTAGATTCTAGTTATCAGCCCTTTGTCAGATTCATAACATGCAAAAATCTTCTCCCATTCCGAAGCCTGTCTGTTTGCTTTAGTTGGACTGTTAGCTGTGCAGAAGGTTTTAAGCTTGATCGGGTCCCATTTATTTTCGATGTTGATGGAATTGCAGGGGCGGGTTTGGGGGGTGCCTTCATAAAACCTTCTCCCAACACTGATTGGTGAGCATTTAGGCTGTTTCCACATTTTCTCTTTGGGGAGGAACACATTCATAAGAGGACTTTGCTTGACAAATGCAATTAGTGTAACCTGGATCTTTTAACTTCAATGAATCCCCCAAAATAAAAATAAAGTAAAATATTTTCCCAGGCAAATATTGTCAAGTGCTTTCCCTATACTCTTCTAGAATTTTTTTCTTTTTTTTTTTAATTAAATCATAGCTGTGTACATTAATGCAATCATGAGGCACCATACACTGGTTTTATAGACCGTTTGACACATTTTCATCACACTGGTTAACATAGCCTTCCTGGCATTTTCTTAGTTATTGTGTTAAGACATTTACATTCTACATTTACTAAGTTTCACATGTACCCTTGTAAGATGCACCGTAGGAGTAATCCCACCAATCACCCACCCTCCGCCCACCTCCCCTCCCTTTCCCTCTTCCCCCTATTCTTAGGTTATAACTGGGTTATAGCTTTCATGTGAAAGCCATAAATTAGTTTCACAGTAGGGCTGAGTACATTGGATACTTTTTCTTCCATTCTTAAGATACTTTACTAAGAAGAATATGTTCCAGCTCTATCCATGTAAACATGAACAAGGTAAAGTCTCCATCTTTCTTTAAGGCTGCGTAATATTCCACAGTGTACGTATACCACAATTTGTTAATCCATTCGTGGATCGATGGGCACTTGGGCTTTTTCCATGACTTAGCAATTATGAATTGGGCTGTAACAAATATTCTGTACAAATATCTTAGTTATAATGTGATTTTTGGTATTCTGGTTATATACCTAGTGGAGGAATTATAAGATTGAATGGCAGATCTATTTTTAGATCTCTAAGTGTTCTCCAAACATCTTTCCAAAAGGGATGTATTAATTTGCATTCCCACCAGCAGTGTAGAAGTGTTCCCTTTTCTCCACATCCATGCCAACATCTCTGGTCTTGGGATTTTGTGATATGGGCTAATCTTACTGGAGTTAGATGATATCTCAAAGTAGTTTTCATTTGCACTTCTCTGATGATTAAAGATGATGAGCATTTTTTCATATGTCTGTAGGCCATGCATCTGTCTTCTTCAGAGAAGTTTCTCTTCAAGTCCCTTGGCCAGCCTGCGATGGGATCACTTGTTCTTCTCTTGCTTATACGTTTGAGTTCTCTGTGACTTCTGGTTATTAAACCTTTGTCAGAGAAATAACCTGCAAATATCTTCTCCCATTCTGAGGGCTGTTTTCTTGCTTTACTTACTGTGTTCTTGGCTGTGCAGAAGCTTTTTAGTTTTATCAGGTCCCAGTAGTGTATTTTTGAAGCTGCTTCAATTGCCCGGGGGGTCCTCCTCATGAAATACTCGCCCAGACCGATTTCTTCAAGAGTTTTCCCTGCACTCTCCTCTAGTATTTTTATAGTTTCATAAGTTTAAATCTTTATTCCAATGAGAGTCTATCTTAGTTAATGGTGAAAGGTGTGGGTCCAGTTTCAGTCTTCTACAGGTCGCCAGCCAGTTCACCCAGCACCATTTGTTAAATAGGGAATCTTTTCCCCCAATGAATGTTTTTAATTGGCTTGTCAAAGATTAAATAACGGTAAGTAGCTGGATTCATCTCTTGGTTCTCTATTCTGTTCCAGACATCTACTTCTCTGTTTTTGTGCCAGTACCATGCTGTTTGATCACTATCGATTGATAGTATAGTCTGAGGTCTGGTAGTGTAATTCCTCCTGCTTTGTTTTTATTTCTGAGTAATGTCTTGGCTATTCGAGGTTTTTTCTGATTCCATATAAAACGAAGTACTATTTTTTCAAGATCTTTAAAGTATGACAATGGAGCTTTAATAGTGATTGCATTAATATTGTGTATTGCTTTGCGCAGTATGAACATTTTAACAATGTTGATTCTTCCCAGCCATGAGCATGGTATGTTTTTCCATTTGTTAACATTTTCAGCTATTTCTTTTCTTAGAGTTTCATAGTTCTCTTTATAGAAACTTTCACATCCTTTGTTAGATAAACTCCCAGATATTTCATCTTCTTTGGCATTACTGTGAATGGGATAGAGTCCTTAACTGTTTTTTCAACTTGACTATTGTTGGTATATACAAAGGCTACCGATTTATGAATGTTGATTTTGTAACCTGAGACCTGTATTCCTTATCACTTCTAAGAGTTTTATAGTAGAATCCCTGGTGTTTTCCAGATATACAATCATATCATCTGCAAAGAGCGAAAGTTTGATCTCTTCTGACCTTATATGGACACAATTGATCGCCTTTTCTTCCCTAATTGCAGTGACTAAAACTTCCATTACAATGTTAAAGAGCAGTGGAGACAATGGGCAGCCTTGTCTGCTTCCTGATCTGAGTGGAAATGATTTCAATTTAACTCCATTCAATACGATATTGGCTGTGGGTTTGCTGTAGATGGCCTCTATCAGTTTAAGAAATGTCCCTTCTAAACCAATTTTCTTAAGTGTTCTGATCATGAAGGGATGCTGGATATTATCAAAAGCTTCTTCTGCATTGATTGAGAGAATCATATGGTCTTTGTTTTTTAATTTATTTATGTGCTGAATTACATTTATAGATTTACGTATATTGAATCAGCCTTGAGATCCTGGGATAAAACCGACTTGGTCATGATGTATAATTTGTTTGATGTGTTGCTGGATTCTGTTTGTTAGGATCTTGTTGAATATTTTTGCATCAATATTCATTAGTGATATTGGTCTATAATTTTCTTTTCTTGTTGGGTCTTTTTCTGATTTGGGGATCAGGGTGATGTTTGCTTCATAGAACGTGTTGGGTAGTCTTCCTTCTTTTTCTACCTTTTGGAACAGGTTGAGTAATACAGGTACTAAATCCTCTTTAAAGGTTTGGTAGAATTCTGATTTTAAGCCATCTGGTCCCAGGCTTTTCTTTTTAGGGAGGTTTTGTATGGTTGATGCTATTTCAGAACTTGATATGGGCCTGTTCAACATTTCCACTGAATTCTGGCTAAGTCTTGGAAGGTGACGTGCTTCCAAGTATTGGTCAATTTCCTTCAGATTTTCATATTTCTGAGAATAAAGTTTCTTGTAATATTCATTAAGGATTTTTGAATTTCTGAGGAGTCTGTTATTTCATCTTTGTCCTTTCTGAGGGATGAGATTAGAGATTTTACTCTTTTTTTCCTGGTTAGGTTAGCCAAAGGTTTATCTATTTTATTGACCTTTTCAAAAAACCAACTTTTTGATTTATTGATCTGTTGTATACTTCTTTTGTTTTCAATTTCATTTAATTCTGCTCTAATTTTGGTTATTTCTTTTTTTCTACTGGGTTTGGGGTTGGAATGTTCTTCCTTTTCCAGTTGCTTGAGATGTCCCATTAAGTTGTTAACGTCTGCCCTTTCGTTCTCTTGAGGAAGGCTTGCAGTTCTATAAATTTCCCTTTTAGGACTGCCTTTGCAGTATCCCAGAGGTTCTGATAATTCATGTCTTCGTTGTACCTTCTCAGACTATCACAGAATATAAGTTGAACTCAACACCAACAGAAATCTTTATACCCAAATAAAGTCATAGAAACTTAATAATCTTATGCTAAATGACAGCTTGGTCAAAGATGAGATTAAGAAGGAAATAATTATATTTAACAAAACGATAATGAAGCCACAAGCTATCAAAACCTGTGGGATACTGCAAAGGCAGTCCTAAGAGGCAAATTTATACTGCAAATTAAAACACTCTTGGGTAATTAAGTAGTCTCAACATTAATATTGTGTTAGCAAAGTCAACACTTCTTGTTTTCACTCATCTTTATTCCTTCTTTTCTACCAACTATGATAGACTCTGATTCCAGAAAAAAAATCAAGAAGATGCCTTCATCGAGAAAACAGATAGCAAGTCAATAACTTAACAGGCCATCTCAAACAACTAGAAAAGGAAGAACAATCCAATCCCAAACCCAGAAGAAAATAACCAAAATCCTAGCAGAATTAAATGAAATCAAAAACAAGAATCATTCAGAAGATCTGGAAAACAAAAAGTTTGTTCTTTTTAAAAAAGTCATCGTTTTTCTTTATGGCTCAGTGGTACTCCATAGTACACATAAACTGCATTTTATTAATCATTAATCATTCCTGCATTGGTAGCACTTGGGTTGTCTACCAGTCTTTGTGACATAGACATTTTTATTAGGTGTAGAAGCTTTAGCTGTCTATCCTGATGAAGCTGAGAGTTCATAGGTTTATTTTAATTCATTCATAATGCTAATTAGTGACCAATTCAGTAAGAAAAATGAAAATCATAATCTTTAAAAAACTCAAAGTTTTAAATCAGTATATTTGTTCTCTGCCACCTTCCAAACATGTTTTGAACATTATAAAAATGTATGTAATAGGATAAAATAATAGTTGAAAGACAAAATAAATGGCTAAAACTACCAGATTTTTAAGAAATAGAACTTAAAATGTGATTTGCCATGCCCAAAACTAGAGAATTGCTCTCTCAACAAAGGCACTACAGGAGGGTTAAGGTTAACGACACTTTAACAAATCCTCTGGACACTTTACCAGAAATAAGAGGATTGAAAACCCAAGGGCAGAACAAGGCTTCTCCTTCTTGCCTCATCTTTATTTCTGCCCCTGAAGTCTCCACAGAAGGAATTGTCTTTTTCTTAACCATCGTGTTCTTTTCTGTTTTTTTTTTTTAAAGTGGTACCTTCTCATAATCAAAGCAATTTTTTGTTACCTTCCCTCATCAGGGCCTTCTTGGTGAAAGAAAAGTGTGGCAAAATGTAAGGGCACTGGACTAAAACAAGTCAGGTTAGGCCCAGAATATGTCCTGAAACTCACACTTGATCTTGGGGAAGTCACTTCACCTTCCAGGGTCTAAACTGCTCATTTGTATAATAAGAAGAAAGAACTGGATGAAGTGTCAGACCTTTCCAGCACCAGCATTCTACGTTTACTGAAGTGGATTTCTGCCTCTATTTTCTGGACTGCCACCACCAGTGTTTGCTAAGTGTAGTCAAGAGACAGCCTAGCAATTGTTCCAGGATTTGCAACAACTTTCCTGAGGGCCACTGCTCAGCGTAGCCTGCTGTTTGCATATATGGTCTTTATAGAAGGTAAGCCACTCTTGGGTAATTAGTAGTCTCACTATTAACATTGTGTTAGCAAACTCAACACTTCTTGTTTTCGCTCATTTTTATTCCTTCCACCAACTATTATAGACTCTGATTCCAGAAAACATCAGGAATAGAGAAGCAGCACACATATCACCATGGAAACAGACAAGAGGGTATGGAAGACATTGGGTAGGGGGAGGGACAGAGAGATAGTAAGAGTCACCCAAGCTCTTTGCAAGGCAACCAGTTGGTTCTACGTCATGCTTTCGAGAAAGAGATCATGTAGCATCTGACAATGCTAACAGTTTTCCAGATTTCCGTATCTCCTAATTCTATCCTGCACAATACATATTAGCTTTTATTTCCTCAGACTATATCGGTAACAGTTTTTAATATATTCAATTCTTGAATTTTTTTCTGAAGCCCGAATCCCAGATTCTCGTTTATTTATAAAAAATTCAGAATATTATGGGGTTTCAAATGTTTTAGTTACATAAATTGTTTTTATACCATTTCAGTTGAAGTTGTATGTCCATCACCCACACTGTGTGCTTTGGACTCATTAGGTGTGAATTTACACAGCCCCTCCCCCCACACACACTATTTGAAATTGATGAGTTATTTCTTTGTGTGCATATTATTGTATGCTATTACGGTCCATTTCTGATCTCCAAAGACAATTTTTACATGCCTCGCTCTTTTGAGCAAAGAAACAAAATTCTTTATCTAAGGACTATTTTTCTCCAAAATAAACAATCTAAACTGCTTGGAACCATTGCCTGTAGGAGCCTTGTGGATTTGCACCTGATATTCCACATGTGACACACATCATGGTAACTCATGGACAAAGCCCTGAGTAAGATGCAGGCTGCCTTTATATACTTCCAAGGGCTTCACTTGACTCTGGTTCAATGTACAGACAGACTTATGCTGTAGTGTTTAGGTCAAAAACAGGTGAACCAGTTAGTGGGGACCCAGTAACTTCCTAACTCTGTCAGACTTTATTTAAAAGGTAGATAGCAAGGGCGGCGCCTGTGGCTCAGTGAGTAGGGCGCCAGCCCCATATACTGAGGGTGACGGGTTCAAACCCGGCCCTGGCCAAACTGCAACAAAAAAATAGCCGGGCGTTGTGGTGGGCGCCTGTAGTCCCAGCTACTCGGGAGGCTGAGGCAGGAGAATCGCCTAGCCCCAGGAGTTGGAGGTTGCTGTGAGCTGTGTGAGGCCACGGCACTCCTCTGAGGGCCATAAAGTGAGACTCTGTCTCTACAAAAAAAAAAAAAAAAAAAAAAGGTAGATAGCAAAAGGAACTGATTTTTCTTTCCTTCATCCATTCATTAAAATATTCATAAAAGCCTGAGAAATGCAAAGGAAAGTAGCACAGGTAATATTAAACAGCTACTTACAGAATACCCAGAGGAATTTTGACTCAGAAAAGGGAGAAAATGCCTCTGAAATAGAAGAGGCAGAAAAAGAAGACCTGAGGAAATTGCAGCTTACTGGCCCTGCAGACCCTTACCTGAGTCACAGGATTTCTCTGACCATAAAATAAGCAGTGACACACTCTTGTGACAAAATGGGTTTTTTAGTCAAAGAGGTTTCTCATCCCAACCACTTTTTTTTATTATTATTAAATCATAGCTGTGTACATTGATATGATCATGGGGCATCATTCAGTAGCTTCACAGACCATTTGACACACTTTCATCACACAGGTTAACATAGCCTTCCTGGCCTTCTCTCAGTTACTATGCCAAGACACTTACATTCCACATTTACCAAGTTTCACATATACCCTTGTAAGATGCACCACTTGTATAATCCCACCAATCCCCTTCCCTCTACCCACCTCCCCCCTCCCTCCCCTCCCTTTCCCCCTTCCCCCTATTCTTAGGTTGTAACTGGGTTATAGCTTTCATGTGAAAGCCCTAAATTAGTTTCATAATAGGACTGAGTACATTGGGTACTTTTTCTTCCATTCTTGAGATACTTTACTAAGAAGAATATGTTCCAGCTCCATCCATGTAAACGTGAAAGAGGTAAAGTCTCCCGACCACTTTCAGCGGTGACTCTTCTATTGTGCCTGTCTGATTAATCTAACTCCCAGGAACATGACATGTTTGATTGAAAAGGTGAACAGACAGAAACCCGTATCTTAAGTAAGAGCTTGGTAGTAAGAAGGTGCTGAAAGTGAGGGAGCCGGGCAAACATGGGTCTCTAGGAAGCTTGTGTGCGCTGAGGCTGGCAAAGAAAAAAATGACCACCTTCTCATCTGAGTACTGGGGTAAGAATGGACAACTAGGGCACAGGTGCAGGAGAAAATCTGTCTTAGTCTAGAAGAGTCACACCAGGAAAATTATCAAAAACATATCATGGGCTATAAACATCTCCCTATGCTGCAGGAAAAAAAGGAGTGCAGTAATTTACAGGTGAAATCGCAGCAGGGACAAGGTAAAACTGTCTTGTCTATGAACAAGTACTGCCTCTATACACAGGCTTATCCTTTCTTAGAAATGATCGACAAGGCTTATCCAGCGATTCTACCACATAAAAAGAGAAAACAGCTCTCAAAGAGAATAAAAGCTTTCATCTGAAAACAGGTGCTATGAATGACGGCAGAAAATTTCCAGAGAATTCACATTATGAAAAAACTAACGAGAACCGAGATAGAAACAGAAATGAAAAGCAAGCTTGATAGGATAGGATGTGGTGACTGTAGGATTTAAATACAATATCAGAATTGACAGTAAAAGCAAGAAAAGGCATATTTTGCATTGCTGAAAATATAAGTTAGGATATAAAGAAAAAACTGAAATCATGGGAGAAAAAGAGATATAAATGAAAAAAGATAATGAAGTGTGTGATACACCTTTGGGGGGGTGGGATGCAATTATAAGAGGGACTTTACCTAACAAATGGAATCAGTGTAACCGGGTTCTTTATACCCTCAACGAATCCCCAACAACAACAAAAAAAAAGATAATGAAGGTCGGCCTAGAAATAGCTTATATTTTCGAAAATGTGTAGTTGCAAAGCATTACATGCTTCTTGCTTCACTTTTTAATAATCTTACTTGACCACTTGGTTTTATTACAAGTTTTAGCTCCTCAGATATGTCTCTTTTCCCACCAATGCAAATAGAAGTCTAGCACTTAGCCTTGAAGATCACAGGTTCTACTAACTACTGTAGACCAAGAAAAATATTATTCCTCATCATAAATTCTCCTTGCAAGACAGTCTTCCACAACTCCTATAACTTACGTCTCATTACTATCTAGCAAGAAAGTAACTCTTAACCACTGAAATATCTGTAATTTTTCTGAGACAGAGAGTCTTACTTTGTTGTGTGAGGTAGAGTGCAGTAGCATCTTCACAGCTCACAACCACCTCAAACTCTTGGGTTCAAGCAATCCTCTTGCCCCAGCTTCCTGAGTAGCTGCAACTATTAGGCACACACCACAGTGCCCAGCTAATTTTTTTATTTTTAGCAGAGTCTGTGTCTCTCTCTTGCACAGGCTGGTCTCTAACTGCTGAGGTCAAGCAATCCTTTCACCTCAGCATCCCAGAATGGGCATGAACCACTGCACCCAGCCAAATGTCTGTAATTTTGATTGCATTATTTACCTTTGCGTTACAAGGAGATAGGTAACATGTTTTATTACAATCATTGCTATTTGTAGGATTTACCAAGAAAGTGCACTTAGGAATTTAACACATTGAAAGAGATTAATTTATTTGAACTAAAATTTTAAACTACTGCTAGGTTAATTGAGCAAACGATCCTAAAATGTTCAGGACTGTGCAAACATTGACAATGTTGACCTACCCCAAGGAAGAATTTACAAAACCCTGACTTCTGCCTGCATTCTTCTCTTAAGATCTACACAGTAAAGCACATCATTCTGTTGTTCCTCAAATAATAAAAACTATACCTTTAGGACTGTACCTAAACAAAGCTTAGACACAAAATCCATTAGCGGTAACTGGCATTATGTTACAAGAGCAAAGATAACATACCTGTTACTTTACTAGAGTGTAAACCCTTAAATTTTTGCTTTGTCTATAGTAGTTATAGGAATACTATATATACAATTCAGAAGTGATATCTTGATGTACATATGGCCTTGAATCCCTCTTGATTCTTACAAATTTAAAAACTAGTATGTTGGGTGGTGCCTGTGGCTCAATGAGTAGGGCGCTGGCCCCATATACTGAGGGTGGCGGGTTCAAACCCAGCCCCGTCTGAACTGCAACCAAAAAATAGCCGGGCGTTGTGGCAGGCGCCTGTAATCCCAGCTGCTTGGGAGGCTGAGGCAGGAGAATCACAGAAGCCCAAGAGCTAGAGGTTGCTGTGAGTCCTGTGACATCATGGCACTCTACTGAAGGTGGTAAAATGAGACTCTGTCTCTATAAAAAAATAAAATAAAATAAAAAAACTAATATGCTACTTTTTTTTTTTCCTTTTTTTTGCAGATTTTGGCTGGGGCTGGGTTCAAACCCACCACCTCTGGCATATGGGGCTGGCACCCTATTCCTTTGAGCCACAGGCACCGCCCACTAATATGCTATTTTAATGATTAGCAAAAACCAAACATAATCTAGGCAAATGAAATTAAGTTTCTGTGTTTCATATCACATATATAAAAAAGATTAGAAAGATTTTATAACAAATTCAAAGTTTGGTGTTTGACATTATCCAGTTTAAAATGTAGATTATGTGACACAAAAATCCACTTCCGGGGCCCCAGCAAGTGCTTCCATCAGCAACGCTGCTGTCGGTCAGGCCTAGAAGCAGCAGCCGGGCCTTTGGCAGGTGAAATTTCTCCTACTTGTCTTCTCCACTGGTTTCTCTTTATCTTTCTGTAAAGTGTTGCCCGGTGCTATGTTCACAGACCACCACTGGCCACTCCCCATCCTTTCACATTACAGATTATCTATCCCGTTTTAACTATCACTTCCACGCAAATGACACCCACATTTGCCTCTGCTGGCCTGACCTTTCATCCAAGCCATACACTTGCTTTTTCCAAGTAAGTGCCAAACATTCCCACAACTTCTCAAAATCTAAATGTTCCAAAATTAACCTCACATCGTTCCTCTTACACTTTTCCTTCCCTTAAGGAAGGAGCTGCATTTCCAATTTCTATCAATGACACCACTATTTTTATAAGCAATTACATTAAAAACCTTGGAATCATTTATGATTCACCCTTAAATCTATTAAGATACAAAAGCCTATGAATTTTCCCTATGAAATAGCTCTTGACTATTTCTTTCTCGTTTTTACTCCTCCACCTATGATCAAGACTACTAAATTTATCATTCTATTTGTTTCTAAGCTTTCTCCATCTCATCTGGAATGTAAGATAATTCTTCCAAAAATTATACTTCAACCAGATTATACCCTTGAAGAAGTCATGTCAAGTACATTCTAATTCAACAGAACTGAGTGCCTAACTGCTTCTAAATGTCACTGCAATAATTTCTACCCAATTGGTACATGCCATTTATTTATGCTTATCTACCCCTTCCAATGATCCAAGTTTACCTTTTTGCCATGAATTACTCTAATAATAACTCTGAATTCTCTTCCTTCCAATCTAGTACACATCTGAATTTGTAGAGGACTTAGAGTACTTATGCTGCTTTGACACTTTTACAAATGGGCTTTGTCTCTTACAGCACTTAGGTCTCTACTCATTCACAAGAACCAGGTCCTTGTGAACTAGCATACTGAGATGCATTTCTATCTCCCCATGTTTTCCACATAGTAATTTCTCAGCAAATAGTGTCAACTGATATAACAGAGGATAAAAGCATTACCTAAAGTTTCCTATTCTATTTATTTTTCCAAGGCCTTGAAGTGGTTCACAATATAGATTCTGTAAACTTTTACTTTGAAAAGCAAGTTGGAATTTAATCCCAGATTCTTTGCACCTAGAGTTGTGATTCTCAACTAATTTTCTGATTACTCTGAAAATGAAAATCCAACCAAACATGGCCAAGACAAGGAAGGGGATTATTTCTATTATGGGACTATCCGAGGCTGAAGTAACACTCAGTAACCTCACCAAGAAGTCACGTTCCTTCTGCATGGGTGCTCCTTCATTGTCAGCCTGAAGCTTTCTTCCCTGTGGAGATGGTAGCGCTCTGTGAAATTTTCCCCAAAACCCTACCTAGAAACTTCTATACCTTAGGGAACAGAATTGGGTGAAAGAAAAGATATTTTATTACATCTCACTCCCCCCCCCCCAAAAAAAAATACTGAAGTAATTTTGGAAGAAAGGAAGAAATAAATGTTGGGTAGAGAGCCAGGAACCTCTGTTAAAGATATAGCTCCAGGACAATAAAAGAAAATAAGCATTAGTAACTTCATTCTCCATATTTTACAATACATATTTATCTTGATGTGGTTTTAGACTTAGGGAACATTCACAGGACTAGTAAAAAGAATTCCCAGATACCTTCGCCCAGATTCCCTACTATTGTATTTTCCGTCTGATATTAGTGGAAATGTCTCATGTCTGTGTTAAGGCAGATGCTAGCTTCAGGAATATGGGATATATATTTTATCATGGAAGAGTATCCAGCAACTCCTATTTGGTTGAATATATTATATCAGGAAAGCGCTGAAGTTTTTTGAAAGCTTTTTTAGTTTCTATGGAAACAATCCTTTGATTATTTTCCCTTAGACATTTTTTAGGTTTATTATGCTAGTGGATTTCCAAATATTGAACCAATTCCACATTCTTACAATAAATGTCACAAGGCCATCCCATAGTTTTTAGAGCAGTATTAGATTCTGTTGATTATATTTCACATGGAAATTTTGTATTAATATTCATCAGTGATATGGGTCTATGAATTTCTTCTGTGGGTACTGTGTTTATTTAGTTTCTGGATCAGTATTATACTTGCTTCATAAATCATCAGCTAATTTTTCTATGGATGCTGGAATAATGCATAGAGCATTGCGATCACCACCTTCTTGAATTGTGCTAAAATTCTTCTACAAATTTCTACCTGAACATGACCTTTTTTACGGGATAGTTCCTAGATAACATTCCCAGTTTCTGCTTTGAGTTAATTTGGTAAATGTTATCTCCCCAGATCATCCCTGTCATTTACATTTGCAAATGCATCTTCTCAGGATCTCCAAGATAGTGCCTTGATACCTTAAAATTTTGTCTGATTCAAGTCCTTTTCCCCATCATGTTACGTACATTCGCAGTTTCTCTCTTTATTTTTTTATCTCTAGGTTTGTCTATTTTGTTAATGTTTTCAAATTATCAGTTATTAATTAGATCTATTCTTTCTTGTCCTTTTCATTAATTTCTGCTTTCATCATTTTTTCCTTTTCTTTTTAAGACAATTTTACTCTGCTGCCCAGGCTAGAGTACCACGGTGTCATAGCTCACAGCAACCTCAACTCCCTGGTTCAAGTGGTCCTCCTTCCTCAGCCTCCTGAGTAGCTGTGACTACAGGTGCCTGCCACAATACCTGGCTAATTTTTCTATTTTTAGTAGAGGTAAGAGTCTTAGCTTGCTCAGGCTGATCTCGAATTCCTGACATTAAGCAATCCTCCCACCTCAGCCTCCCAGAGTGCAAGGATTATTGCTATGAGCCCCCGTACCCAGCCCTGCTTTCATGATTTTAATTTCTTTCTTTACTTTTTCTGATTTACCCTGTTTGGAATTTCATTTATTTTCATTTTTATTGATAAAAGCATTTTGTGCTACAAATTTCACTCTAATCACTATTTTAAATGTATTCTACCAGTTTAAACACATGATGTTTTCATCAGTTTTAGGAATTACATAATTGTATATATTTCCTCTTTCAATTCAGAGTTGATCATAAAAGGTTATTAAGTAATCAGTTGTAAAAGCTATGTTTTTTTATTTAACAATTTCTAGTTTTATTTCCTTACAATCCAATAGTATCATTTGTAGTATTTCTACTGATTTTCTTTTTTGTTTTGGCAGGGGTTAGTTTTCCACACGTGCTTGAGAGAAATTGTGCCATCTAGATCCAGGTATAAAGTTCAATATATTATGATGTTTACCTTATTGGTTATCAATTTTAGATTTTCTGTAGGCTTTCTTTGGGGGGGGCCAACTTAATGCCCTACCGATCATCATATGTCAAATTCTTAGCACGTTTCGTCGCCTTACATTTTCTACAGTTTTTGCTTTATAAAAGGTGGTTGCTGTGATATGATGGTACTCGAAATTCTTATATATTGTGAATTGTAGTTTTCAACATTAAAAGGCATCCTTTTATCTTTAAGGGTTTTTGATAGAATTATACTTTGTTAAACGGTCTGTAAAGCTAGTGAATGATGCCCCATGATCATATCAATGTACACAGCTATGATTTAATAAAAAATTATACTTTGTATATTAATTTGCTAACTCTTTTCTCATTTGCCTAGTAGTTTTGCCTACCTCTATCCTGTTAGCCTTTTTCAATTATTTTGATTTGATATAGCTCTTGTGTATAGTATACAGGTGGAGTTTTTTTAAGCCAAATTTCTCTGAGTTATACCCATTAACGTGTGTGTGTGTATGTGTGTGAAACTACTACTTTTATCTCCACTATGTTATGTAACTTATAATTTTTTCTCCATATGATTTTTCATTGTTCTCTTTTATTTTAGTAATTAAGAACTTTGTAGTTCTGTTCCAATGGTTATGTCTGTATTTATACTGTTTCTGAAATGCCCTTGCTACCCTGATGTCTGGAACTGGTACTGACATTCAAGTTTTTAAATGATCTTCCTTTACCCCTCATCTATTGCCTATATGATAGTTAATGAACTTACTCTACTTTCCCCTTTCTAGTCAATTACTTGTATTTCATCAGAACACAGAAGCAATAGCATTAGGATACAAGGTGTGACAATTAAGTTCACGAACTTGCTACCATCTGCTTATGTTGGAAGCAATGTACAGCGTGGTAAGGTTTCATAACTTTGGGATATCTGTGTCTCACAGCTGTGTTTGTGGCAGTGTCTTGCTGAGTGGCGGTCATTACTGTTGCATATTTGTGGGTGCCATTGAGAGAATTTTGGAGCTTGAATTAGAGTAATGAACAAACATTAAATTTCTTGTTAAACTTGGCAAGAGCGGAAGTGAAATCAGGAACATTTTAGTCCAAGTTTATGGGGATAATGCCACGAAGAAAACAGCCATGTACAAATGCATTCGATATTCTTCTAAGCAGAAAGAAAGCATCACTGATGGAGAGAGGTCAGGGTGGCTGGTGACAAGCAGACCTGAGGGAGACATTGCAAAACTTCATTGAACTCTGCGTCAGAATTGTCAGCTGACTGTGAGAAGCACAGCAGACCAAGTACACATTGATAAACAGGAAAATCTTAAAATATTGGCATGAGAAAGGCGCATGCAAAAATGGCCCTAAGGTAGCTCACTGATAAACAAAAGCAAAAGAGAAAGTCTCCCAAGACCTTTTGGAGAGGCAAGGCCATGTTTAGACCATGTTATCACTGGCAAGGAAAGGTGGGCGTCCCGATGTGACCCTTGAACAAGGGTCCAAGGGCAGAAGGAAAGTCAGCCAGTTCTCCATCAGTCCAAATGATGCTGCTAACCTTTTTTGATATCAGAAAGATTGCTCATTATGAATTTGTACCATTACTAATTTGAACTGGACAAAAAATTAAACAAGTTTACTATTTGGAAGTGCTAAAAAGGCTGTATGAAAAAGTTTATGAAAGGACCTGAACTTTTTACCACTCTTTCATCACAACAATGTACCAACTCACAGGGCACTATCTGTGAAGACACTTTGTAGCCAATAAATAACTGTAGGAGAACATCCTCCCTACTCACCTGATCTGGCCCCCAATGACTTTTTTCTTTACTCAAAGATAAGGGAAATATTGAAAGGAAGACATTTTGATGCTATTCAGGACATAAAGGCTAATACAATGACAGCTGTGATGGCCATTCCAGAAAGAGTTCCAAAATTGCTTTGAAGGGGGAAGCAGATACTGGCATTGGTGCCCAGCTTCCTAAGGGGAGTACCTTGAAGATGACCACAGTGATGTTTAGCAGTGAGGGATGTAGCACTTTTTCTGGCATGAGTTCATGAACTTAATTATCAGACCACCATATATCATGCCATTTTATTCTGTATTCTTCTTTCCTATTTTTTAGTTTTTGTTCTATAATTAAGTTATTGATGCTAACTGTAACTTTTTGTTACAGTTCCCTAGCCATCTCTTGATCTACAAACATATTTTCCAGTACATTTCTCCAACAAAGGCTCATGGATACAGAGTTTCTGGAATTCTTCTGCACATGGTATTCAAAATAACTTTTGTATAGCCTTAAAACTTGGCTGGATGAAAAATCTTTGCTTCATACTTTGGTTTTTTGAGTTTCTTAAATATACAACTCCATTATTGGCTTAACGTGTCTTGTTTTGGAGAAGTCTCACAGAAGTCTAATCATCTTTCCATATGAGTTAATTTTTTCCCCTTACATCCCTAAGGATTCTATCTTTGTCTAGTAGCTTTATGAGGATGTGACATTGAGGTAATCATTAAGGGTTCTTTGGCAATGGTACCCGTGAGCCCTTTCAATATGCAGATTCAAGTATTTTATATGCAGAAAGGGTTTTTCTATAGTTATAAATACTAGCTCTGCTTCACTCTGCTTTTGGTCTGTGTGACTCCAGTCATATAAGTGTTATTCCTTCTTTGATTTTCTTCCAAACCAACCAATCTCTCTCTGAAACTACCCCATGTTCATTCTCTTGGTTGTTTTCTTATTTTCCCAGTGTCTCTTCATATGCTCAGAATCTGGTTTTTTTGTCCAACTTATAAGTCGATATTTGTGATACAATCCTATTTTTCTTCTATTTTTCCTCTGAGTTTATAACTGTTTTATTTCTTCCAGGTGTTTACCTACTGTGTACTCAGTTTTTGAACTTTTGATTCAAGGTTTTCTTCAACCTCTCTGAGGCTTGCAGATACTAAACTCAGTTTGGAGTGCTGCATCACAGTCTTCTCCTGCTTTGCCATCAGCTTTTGGTGAGGGCAAATTTTCATCAGTGGAATAAATTGCAATAAAGGGAAAAAAATCAGAATTATCCAATTAAAAAAAATAAATTGGATGGAAACTATGATTTTGCATTTCTGTGAAAGGAGCTAATGGTTTGAAGAGAGATTTCCAGTTGGAGAGCTCCCTCTTCTGCCAGTGTATCAAGGAGTGATTTCCTTTCCAGGTTTGTTTTGTTGTTGTTTGGCTTTTGGTTTTTGTAAGGGAAAGAGGAAGATGAGGGAGGGTTTGTGCATCCTTTAATATTTTACTTCTCTTCTGTCCTTTGAGGTTTTGATTCTCTTCTGAATAAATTCCTTCATCTTATTTCTTTTTCCCCTCCCCAGACACTTTGCGAAGGACAGCTCTCTATTGCTTTCACCCTCCCCTTTGCTTGGAGTATCACCTTTCTAAGACTGCTCAGTCGTGGCTCACATATACGTTTAACTCCCTCCCATATTGTCTGCACTACACTTTCTTCGTATTTTCATATAAAGTCGTCATCTTTCTGCTGATGGTTCCTGTTAGATTTTTTTTTCCCCTGCGCTATCCCCTCCTCTCTCTTCCCTGCAGGTTTGTTTTTTTCCTGAACTGTCCATGCAGTTTCCAAAGGCTTACAGCCAGAAGCCTGCACAGTAACTTGCAGGGATTCAGTTCCTGTTTGTCCACACCATGTCAAGTTGAGGTTTAGACAACCACAGACTTCTAGTTATGCCAAGAAGGGAATGGACTTCGTATAGTTTAGTTCTTCTTGTTATTTTTCTGAGACACTGAAAAAGTCAAATTTGCATACCTGTACTTGTGTCAGCTATTTTTCCATTTTTTGAGATATTGCCACAAAAATGAGGAACAGATAATGATGAACATGACCGCCCCAATTTGACTAGAGCACCCATTGAGAAAGGTTATACAGGGAATTGAGTGGAATCTACCACTCTCCTATTTCAGCAACTTTCAGAGGATAGGAAATGAACAAAGTATTAAAGCATACAATAATAAACTTGAGGAAATACCAGTCTTAAAGGATACGGCTCAAGACAGTATTAGATATTTAAAGGTACTACCCACCTACGGCACTATGTCAGCATCATATGGTTAACAGCAAATATAGATGAGGGAAATTTGGGATCTTCAGAAACATCTTTGGTTTCCACCACAGACAAGCAGGCTAAAATTACCAATATGCGCTTCACAAACAGATACCAACTGCCACATTCAAGATGGATGGCTTATTTTACTTTCATGGCAAATTATGCCATTCCATCACATTATGTTACAATAGAATATCCTGAACCACCTCCTCAGTGTGAAAAATTGAACATCTGCTCCTATCAGACACTGTCTAACGATGTGTGCCAAACTTAATGTAACTTCCACCTGACACCTCATCACTTATGCTTAAAGCACGGGCTTATAGCACCGCATACCTTAGTGTTCCAACATTGTCTTCACCAACTGAACACAGCAAAAAATTAATTCACTCATTAAATGTTATCATATGTTCTCCATTCTGTAATGTATGTAGCAAAGTGAATTAGAAACACTTCATTTCCATTTTTTGTGTGAATCAAGATAACAGGATGTTGTTTTCATAGAATTACAACTAGCTTAATCTTTGGTGCTTCTCTTCGGGGATCAAGTATTGCTGGAGAAGGGAAAATACTTCTGTTTCTTATGATGACTTAGCTGCTTGACTTGGAAAATCAGGTATCTTGGAGCAGACAGGTGGGAAACAACCCCATTGCTAAATTTCTGTAATAATTTCAAGATTTCAGTAAAGAACTGATAGAAAATGAGTCTATTTCACTTTTTCAGGAATTTTGAGCAAAGCCACAGAAAAGAAAGAACATTATTTGATTTGCCCTTTCATGACACTGGTATGTTTGTAATTTCTTGATGATTAGTCTTCCCTCATATCTTTGGTCCATTAAAACAAATCTTTCCTAGAAGTTTGTGATATTTTTATGTATTTTACAGTATTTTTCATTTCATGTTGATTGTCCAGATAGTTTTGAGTAAACTTCAGTGTTCTGTTTTGTTTGAAACTTATTTCTAGATTCTCTAAAACATTATACTTTGCTCTTTTATTTAAATTTTTCTAAAATCTATAAATATACTCCTTTTAAATTCTTTTTAATTTCAGACTATTCCAGGGCTACAAAAGTCTTTACTACATGAATTGTACACTTTTCCGTATGGTTAGAGTCCAAATTTTAAAGATGCCCATCACTCAGATACCCATAACGTGTAATTTTTACCCAGTCTCTCTCCCACCTGCTTGATTTCCATGTGTTTTATTTCTGTGTGTGCCCATATGGAAATATGTGTTGATTAGTTCCAATTTAATAATGAGAAAGGTTCTGGCTGCCATATTTCTAATCATGTTTTTCCAGAACTTTATTTTCTACTTCAAGAAAAATATCTTACACTATAACTGTTAAATCTACATTTCTGACTAATGTATGCTTTTATCCTTATCCATCATTTTCTTCTTAAAAAATATTTTTTGGACTTGGCACCCGTAGGTCAGTGGTTAGGGCTCCAGCCACATGCACCAGGGCTGATGGGTCTGAACGCATATGGGGCCTGCTAAACAATGACAATGACAACAACAACAACAAAACAAAAAACAAACAAAAAAAAAAAACAGCTGGGCATTGTGGCCAGGCACCTGTAGTCCCAGCTACTGTGAGGCTGAGGCAAGAGAATCGCTCAAGCACAAGAGTTTGAGGTTGCTGTGAGCTGTGACACCACAGCACTCTACTGAGGGCAACGTAGTGAGACTGTCTCAAAGATAAAAAATAAAAATATTTTATGTATTCTAAATAAGTTTTCCTAGTTGTCTAATAAGTACATTTAAAATTATAAATTTCTATCAGAATTCTAATTCGTTAATAACTTCTCATTTTAGATTTTTTGTTTACCCAAGCTGTAAACAATATGACAGCTGTAAACATGACATATATGTCCAGGAAGACTCTGTCCTCTATAGTTTACAAATCTGTATATATAACCTCTATCACTGTATGTTCTAACAATTTTATGTACTGGATCAATTTTTGAATTTTTATGTTTAATGTCTTCCACCTTGATTACAAATTTATTCATTCCTCCTTATTTGGCTTTATGTAACACATCCACATTACTAGGTTAAAAAGTTTTATCATCTTTTCTCACTGGATTTATCACCTTGATTCCCATTTCTGCTCGACATTTTGTTCTACCTATTTTCTGTTCAGAGGCAAATGCTAGAGTATCTCTTTTCAAGTCTTGATTTCCAAACGTCAAGTTTCATTTTGTTTTAGAAGTTTCCTGAAATGGCCTAGAGGTTGATTTATTTAACTTAATCTCCGAATTTCTATCCAAAATTGGGGATCTTAATCTATCCTCATTCACGAGAGGTACTGGCATGTTGGTGTCATGCTACCCCTCTTGTTTTTTTGTATTTACTCTATTTTCTTGTTTCTTTTCCTCCCTTGTATATTGCCATAATGATCCAGTTTGGATTGTCCTCCCCCATTCTAATGATCTAGCATCCAGAGATCATGTTTGTACACAACATTTATACTTATTTTCCTACCAGGTAGTTAATATCACTTCATCCCACTGAAGAAGGGATGAATATTATTAGCTTATACCTTCTTTCAGTCCCTTCTAATTCTATATGAAAGATGCAGATTTTTAGACATAACCACAATATTTTCTTGGGTTCTTCTTCCTCTTGACTTACAGTTCATGGCTTTTTCTTTAGATTTTTCCCATTTTGCTGGAATACATTCTGATTCTTTTCTCATTGGGGTTTGTAGGTTGCAGAAATTCTCTTTTTAAATATATCTGGAAAATTTTTCAATTTTGTCCTCACAGATGAGAGCTTAGCTGAACGCATAAATACAGATTCAAAACTTTTGTCTTCCTGTGTGTAATGTTGCCATGGAGAAGTCTGATGTTGGTCCAACTCTTTTCCCTGTAAGTTTGTTTTTCTCTTTGGAAGGATCTGTCTATACTTGGTGCTCTGACAGCTCTCCCTGGTGTGTCTAGGAGAGGATCTTTTCTCTCTTCCATTCTGCTATGCTTCAAGGTACCCATTTAATGCCAAAGTCTAAGTTTTAGAGAATTATCTCCTGTTAACTGAAAGATAACAAGGTTCATGAATTTGAAATAAAGAGTTTTATTTCTCTGAAAGGGTTGCAGCTTGTGAGTTGCCCTCCCAATAGTTTGGAAAGCAGAGCCCCGGCTAGAAGCCAGAGCACACTCTTTGAGGCAGGGGTAATAGGAACGCGAGTTTGCACTGAGCAGGACAGCCAAATATTATATTTAACAAGGTACAGGAGTCGTGAATATTTATGGAAGGAAAAATATGTACCTGTACAATGAGCTTTATGCCCCTATGGGTTTATGGGTTCTGTGCTCAGAAATGATAGCTTTCTAGGGTCAAAAGTGAAGCAAAAACACAAAAACCCTCCCTGTGCATGCTCCATAGACTAGTTACTATCTGAAAACTACTCCATGCTTGGTGCTCTCTTATCAGGAAAGAATCCAGTCTATACCACAACATTAGCTTGTTTCAAAGGCTGTTAGGAAGGGAGAGGCTTTCATGAGGCGGGTCCAACCTCCCATCCCATCATGGCTGGAAGTCAGTTTGAAGATTTCTCTGGGGTCCCCTTGACCAAGAGGGGGTCCATTCAATCAACAGAGGTCTTAGGATTTTGTTTTCATTCACAATTATTTGAGTATTGTTTTTGTTCCAATTTCTTCTTGGGTGCTCCTATTTAGTAGATTTTGTAACTTTCGGGTCTGCCTTTACATTTCATCTGTCTTCCATAATTTGTTTCTGTAACTTTTACTGGGCCTGGGAAAATTCTTAATTTTAAGTCATTATTTTGATGTGTAAATTTTGCTATTCATGTTAACATCAGAGCTTTTGGGGTTTTAATTGGACAATCTTTCCTATTCGCAAGTCTCTGAGAATAGTATTGTAACAATAACTGTTCTTATTTTATAAATATTATATTCTCTCATGTTTACTGTGTAACACTAAATATATTTCTTTTAAAATCCATCATAACCTCATGAGTTGGCAATGCTTATTCTTCCAATATTTGGGGATTTGGAGTTTCTGGCTTGCCTTCATGTTTGACTCCCCATTAGCCTATTTGTGCACTTTGTTTTTACCATGGCCTTTCTGCAGTTTCTGGGGAAAGGTGTGTGGTGTATTTGTGACTCATCTTCTAGATGGAAGAGCCCCCTAATCCTCCTACCTGCCAAGGTGGTAAAAGAAAGCTGATCCACCTGCTGATACAAAAACCCATTCTCTGGTGATTCTCATAGAACCCCCCTCCGTCTGATTCCCCAAACTGCTACCGGAAACCCTCTGAAGAAATCAAGCCACCTCCTCCTGTACGTTAGTTTTCCTACCAATTTAATCCCTTCTTCCTCTCAAGTATTCTGAAAATTCTGTTCCCTTGGCAGTTCCTCTCTCCTAGTTTTTGGTATTGCTATTTATTTTCTTTTACATATGCAACTCATTGTCTGAGAAGTTATCAAAATTGAAGAAATCCTCTGCCCAGGAAAACACATATGCACTGGGGCTTTAGGGCCCTTTGGCTCTCCCCAGACTTCCTGAGGAAAAGGGAGATAAGGGGATGTCACTCCAGCTTTTCTAAGACAATTTAAAAATCCCCATTTTAGTTTCCCCTTTTACTCACCTTTCAAGATCCACCCTAGGCTTTCCATTAGTGACTCATTCTCCACCTAGTTAAACTGCCAAAATCTCTCCACAGCTATGTCTGATGCTAATATACATATACTTATCTGCTTTGCTTCTACAACCACAGGTCTGTACTGAAAAAGATGAGACTATTTTAAAGAAAGATCAAAAAGAAGACAGAGCAGACATCATACACTGAAAGCAGAGAAGCTGGGTGGGAGGGGACACCTCCCAGGCCAATAGCCTCAGCTGCAAACAATCACAGGCAGTGATGAATGGTGTTACAAAGGGTCACGTTATCCTCAGGGATGGGGACAGCAGGAGATGATGATGAATATGTTTGAGGAAGAAGAATATGACCTCATCTTGTATGGATGGGCGGCATCAGCATTTAGGCTGCTGGATAGGAGAGTATGTTGACATTATTTATAGCTACAATGCAGAGCTATGACGGAGATCCATTGTAAACAATGTCTTCCAAGGCAGCTGCTTCCCATTAAAAACATAACGGAGAAGAGTTTGCAAAGGGTGGCTTAGCATGGTGGCATTAAAGAGGGCTGTCATCTTGGCTAAATCTGGGACTCATTTTCGTTCCTATTTCTATTTCCATTTACTTTTTTTTTTTTTATATCTGAGCAAGCTTTCTAATTTTTTTAACCAGCAATTTTAGGGGGGAAAAAAAATACAGTTCTATTTAGAGTTATCATTACTTGAAAATGGGCCAAATTATACATTTTCCAAATACCGGGAATTTCACGTAATTTCTCCCTAAACCCCCACAAAAAAATATTTTTCTTTAATATTAGAGCTTTAATGCCTAAGTCCATTCAAGATTGCCATTCCCACAGGGGAAGTCTTACTTATGTGAAAATAGGTTAAAAGGTCATTAATAGTCACACACACAAACACACACACAAAAAGCTGATTATAAGTGAAAAGAAGCTAATGTCCTGAGGGTAGAATACATTAATCATGAAACATGACCTACATTAATTCTCGCTATCTAGTGCCAATCTTGAGTTGTAAAACCACAGGCTCTTGACATAAGAGGGAATTAGAGCCCCTAAAGTGAAAAGTATTGAAAAGTTCTAGTAGAGAAAAGTTCAGGGCTATGATTCTACTTCAAAACATTTTGCAAGATAAGACTTCAGAAGCCAAAAAAATAACAAAATTATGTAGAAATCTCTTCTAAACTCTCCTTCTCACCCACCTTTTTAACTCCTTTTCTGGTTGCTCCCTCCTATGTGCAGGGACAAACCAGACCTGTTGATGGAAGGTCTCCACAGGGATTTGTTTGTGCCAGTCTCACCTGCCAGGACTTCTCAGTCTCCTTGGATTTGATCACAGCCTTTCTAATTTCTGTACCACTCAGCTGAACAACATGTCCGTTTACAATGCTCCCCGTCTCCCTTTGTTTGTCCTCTGGTCTGGATTGCTAATCCTTTCTCCGTCACCATTATAATCTTGCCCTCCTCGATGCAGGACCCTGGGCAAGATTACAGCTTCAGGACTGTTTCTGCTGTGTGCAAATCCATTCTACTC
Organism: Nycticebus coucang; assembly: GCF_027406575.1. Taxonomy (NCBI): domain Eukaryota; kingdom Metazoa; phylum Chordata; class Mammalia; order Primates; family Lorisidae; genus Nycticebus; species Nycticebus coucang. The sequence continues at coordinate 14,072,492 of NC_069796.1, forward strand.
TCACATCTACTCACATCCTAGTTTTCACTTTTAACAGCCAAAGGCCTGGATTCCCATAACCTGCCACTTCCCTGTTGTGATGACTTCTCCTTTTTCTTAGCCAAGTCCAGCTAAACAGACTGGTTTTGTTCACCTCACTTCATACCAGACAAATCAGCAGACAGACCCTACACATGGATTCAAATGAGAGTGTTAGAATGGCAGAAAGTACAGCTTCTAAAGTTAGGCTTCACAGTCAATAGGGGATGCTGTCCATACTGGCTGCATGATTTAAACAATCACTAATCCTCCCTGAGCCTCAGTTGACTTGCCTGTGAAATGGAAATAATGTTGCCTTCATTATAAGGTTATTATGAGATAAATGAGATAATCCATGTGATATTTTTCCATGATAAACTCTTAATGATAACTATTAGGGTATTACTTCCCCTAAATGATTTTCCTTTGTACCTAATGGGAAAAATCAAAGCACAAAGAAAAAAAGGAAAGACATTTATACCTTTGCAGTAAGACCTAGGAAAACCAATTGAGTAACTATTTTAACACCAGACATGGAACTTTCTGCAGTAATTCTACCTCCCTTCCTCTCATCAAGACACTCGCTGTGCAAAGTACAGTCATCCTCTTGCTCTTCACTGAACTTTATTTTCCTTGTTGAACCATTGGTAATTACGGCTATTAAAACTGCTCATATGCCTTTAAATACTGTGGGACTCATCACAAACCAACAGGTCCTCATTTTTCTGGCAAGCCTTATCCTCAGAACACTCTCTAGAGAATTCTCAACAGGAAAAACAGGGGCTGACACTGCTTGGGTAATCACCATTATCTAAGAACCTTCTGGAACCACACCAGCTGCGAATGATACATCATCATCTACCCTCCTGCAGAAAAGATTTATCTTTGAGATGCCCCAAACTGATTATTCTCTCAACACTGTAAAATTGTTTTTGAGTGCATCCATGGAATCGTAATAGAAAATAAGAGCTTGAGAGAAAACACAATCATTCAAATGTATTGCTCATGTCAATTTTCCCTCACAGTAAAAATCAGACCAGGCTCTACCAGGGATCTACTCATTTAGCAGACTGGTTCTTCAGATTTGTGAAAAGAGTTCCTGCCTGAGAAAAAGGAAGCAGAGAGAGAGCTAGTAGTATGAGATATTGCAAAGCAAATCAGGAAGTGAAAAGAATCAAATGAAGTGGAATTAAGAGCAAATTCTAAGTCCCAGAAGTAAAGGTGGGATTGTAATGCCTGGAGTTCAAAATCGGGGAAGAAAGAATTGAAGAGTGACAGGCCACAGAAGTGAGTGGATTCAGAACGGCACTGGAGTCTGGAAAGTGTTGAAAGCTCACCTTTAGGCCAATAGATGTGTGTACCTGGCTATTTCATAGATCCCAGGACTGGGTAGACACAGTATGACTCAAAATACCTCAGCTGCTCATGCACCTTTCACCTGTACTGATAACTCAACCTAAAATTCTCACCAAATATCATTCTGATTAGGTCACCCATTCTTTTAGTCAACCTTCCAGAGCACATAAGGAGGCACTGGAGATACAGAAGTGAATCTCTGTCTACAATGTGTATGCTGTTAGGTAAATTTGATTAATTAGAAAATAGACTTACTATGAGTGCTCAGCGAACATACTATGAGTCAACAAAGAAAGGCCCTATTAACCCTCTATGGGAAAGACAGAAGCAGCAGCATTTAAGCTGGTCTGAAAGGAATGATTAGTTGCATCTACAAATTTGGAGAAGGCAGTATCCTAAGCAGAGGGGCAATTTACTGGTAACAAATGCATGAAACTCATGAGTCATGAGATGAAGTGTTCAGAGAATAAAATAGTTCAGTGTAACTGGCCCTAGGATGTGTATTTATGGAACAGGGCAAGGATAATGCTGTGAAAGTTACACTTGAAGGCAGGAAATAGGATGAGAAAACCATGAAGAACCCACCAGATATGCTGAATATTTGAAGAACCATAATCTGGATTTCATTGGAGAAGGTCCACTGCAGGCAAAGAAAACCAGAGCTGTTTCAACAATTATATGTGAAAACATAAATCTGAAAGAGAAGGTAACAACTGTAAACATGTTTACCCTACACTAGAGCACCCAGAAATATAAAGCAGTTATCAAAGCTAAAGAGAAAGATAGACCTCAACACAGTAACAGTTGTAGAACTCAACACAGCATTGGACAGATAATCCAGGAAAAAAAAAAACACAAACAATGGAATTAATCTTTATAACAGACTGATCAGAGGTAGAGAACCTGTGAGCTTCGGGTTACATGTGGCCTTCTGGATCCTTGAGTATGGCCTTTTGTGTGATTATCAGTTCTACAGAATAAATCCTATTAATTAATGGCAGATGGACCTAATAGATATTTAGAGACCATATCATCTAATAGTTGCAGAATCCACATTCTTCTCCTCAGCTCATGGATCATTCTCAAGGATATACCACAAGTTCAGTCACAAATCTCAAAAAGTTCAAAAAAATTGAAATCATGTCAAGTATTTTCTCTGCACACAATGGAATAAAACTAGAAATCTCAACAGTAAAAGGGACATTGAAAAATATATAAACACATAAAAATTAAATATGCTCCTCAGTGATTAGTGGATCAATGAAGTGATCAAGAAGGAAACTAAAAATTTTCTCAAAATGAGAATGAAAATACAACACATCAAAACCTATGAGATACAGAACATTAAGAGGAAAGTTAATCACAATAAGTGCCTACATCAAAAAAGTAGAAAAGTTTCAAATAAAAAGCGTAAAGGTGAATCTCAAAGAACTAGAAAAACAACAGTAAACCAAACTCAAGATTAATAGGAGAAATAATAAAGAACATAGCAGAAATAAATGAAATTGAAACCAAAAAAATTATAAAAGGCAACAAATTTGTTTATTGAAAAGATAAACTTGACACACCTTTAGCCAGACTGATAGAGATGAACAAGCACTAAATAAATAAAATCAGAGATGAAAAAGGAGACACTATAATGCAGAAATTGAAGGATCATTAGAGACTACTATGAGCAACTGTATGACGTAATTGGCAAATCTAGAAGAAATAAATTCCTAGACACATACAACCTACCAATATTGAGCTAGAAAGCAATAACCTGAATAGACTAATAACAACAAGATAGAACCAGTACTAAAAAGTCTACCATCAAAGAAAAGCCTAGGACCCAATGGCTCCACTGCTGAATTCTACCAAGGATTCAAATAACTAATCTCAATCCTACTTTCAACTATTTCAAAAATAATCAAGGAGGGGAGGATACTTCCTAACTCGATCTATGAGGCCTATATCACCCTGATACCAAAACTGGACAAAGACACACACACACACAAAAGAAAACTTTAGGCCAACATCTCTCATGAACATAGATGTAATCAGTGAGTAAGGCACCAGCCCCATATGCCAAGGGTGGCGGGTTCAAACCCAGCCCTGGCCAAACTGCAACAAAAAAATAGCCAGGTGTTGTGGCGGGCGCCTGTAGTCCCAGCTGCTTGGGAGGCTGAGGCAACAGAATCACGTAAGCCCAAGAGTTAGAGGTTGCTGTGAGCCGTGTGATGTCATGGCACTCTATCCGAGGGTAGTATAGCGAGAGTCTGTCTCTACAAAAAAAAATTAAATTTAATTAAATTAAAAAAAAAAAAAAATCTTCCCAATACTAGCAAACCAAATTCAACAACACATAATAAAATTATTCATCATGATCAAGTGGGATTCATCCCAGGGATACAAGGATGGTTCAACATATGAAAATTGATGTCATAGATCATATGACCAGAACAAAGGACAAAAACTGTATGATCATTTCAGTTCGTGTTCAGAAGGCATTCACTAAAATTCAACATTCCTTCATGATAAAATTTCTCAAACAATGGGTATAGAACAGTGGTTCTTAACACGTGGGTCACAACCCACAGGAACTGTATTAAAGAGTCACAGCATTAGGAAGGTTGAGAACCACTGATATAGAAGGAACTACCTTAACATGATAAAAGCCATGTATGCCAAACCCACACCTAATACCATACTGAATGTGGAAAAACTGAAAGCCTTTCCTTTGAGATCTGAACTAAGACAAGGATGCCCACTCTCATCACTGTTACTCAATATAGTACTAGAAGTTCTACCTAGAGCAATCAGACAAGAAATAAACAGCATCAAATTAGAAATGAAAAGTTAAATGATCCTTGTTTGCAGATGATATAATCTTATATCTAATAAAACTAAAGACTTCACAAAAGAAAAAACTATTGTAAATTATAAATTCAGTGAAGTGGCAGAATACAAAATCAACATATAAAACCCAGTGGCATGTCTATATGCCAACAGTAAACAATCTGAAAAAGAAAAATTCAAGCCCATCTACAATGACTACAAAGAAAATAAAGTACCTAGGAAGAAACGTTAATAATCGAAAGATCTCTACAGTGAAAAGTATAAAAACACTGATTAAGGAAGTAGAGGACACCAAAAAATGGAAAGATATTCCTTGCTCATACATTGGAAGAATCTAAACGTTTAAAATGTCCATACTACCCAAAGCAATCTACAGCTTTAATGCAATCCCCATCAGAATATCAAAGACATTCTTCACACAAATAGGAAAAATAATCCTAAAATTTACATGTAACCACAAAAGACCCAGAATAGCCAAAGCCATTCTGAGCAACAAGAATTAGAAAAATCTCATTATCAGACTTCAAATTATACTGCATAGTAGTACTACCCAAAACAGCAAAGTGCTGGCATTAAAACAGACACATAGATCAGTGGAACAGAATACTGAACTCAGAAATAAAGCCACACAACTATGGAGAACATATCTTCAGTAAAGGTACCAAGCACATACAATGAGGAAAAGACAATCTTTTCAATAAATGGTGCTGGTGCTGGCAAAACTGGATATCCACATGCAGAACAATAAATCTAGACCCTTATCTCTTACTATATACAAAAAACAACAAAATAGATTAAAGACTTAAATCTAAGAGCTGAAACTATAAAACTACTGAAAGAAAACTTTGAGAAAATGTTTCAGGGCATAGATCTGGGCAAGGACTTCCAGAGTAATACCCCAAAGCACAGGCAACCAAAGAAAAATTGAACAAACGTGTTACAGCCAGCCAAAAGCTTCTGCAGAGCAAAGGAAATGACAGAGAGACAACCTACAGAATGGGAGAAAATATTTGCAAACTATCCATACAGGATATACTAACTAGAATATAGAAGGAGCCACAACAACTCAATAGAAAAAAAAAAAGTGGGCAAATGAATAGATCTCTCTCAAAATAAGGCATATATGAAAACATGCTCAACTTCATTAGTCATCAGAGAAATGCAAACCAAAACAATGAGGTATCATGTCACCCAGGTAAAATGGTTTTCATCAAAAAGGCTGGCAAGGATGTGGAGAAAGGGGAACCCTCATACAAAGTTGGTAGCTGCAAGGACTATGGAAAATAGTACAGATTCCTAGAAAAACTAAAAATAGAACTACTATGTGACCCAGAAATCCCACTACTGGGTATAGATCTAAAAGAGGGGAATTCAGTATATAGAAAAGGTATCTGCACCCCTATGTCTATTGCAGCACTATTCACAATAGCTAAGATATGGAATCAATCTACTTGTCCATCAATCAATGAACGAATGAACTTGTGGTACATATACACAATGGAATATTATATAGCCATGAAAAGAATGAAATTCTGCCATTTGCAACAACATGATGGCACTGCGGAAAGTTGTGTTAAGTGAAATCAGCCAAGTACATAAAGATAAATCTCACATTGACAATCATGTGTGGGAGCTAAATATTAAAACAATTGATGCCGTGGAGCTAGAGATTAGAATATGGTTACTAGAGGTGGGGAAAGGTAACAGGATGGGGAGATAAAGGATGGTTATTGAGTTCAAAAGTATAGTGAGATAGTTAGAATGAATAGTATTTGATAGTACAACAAAATGACTATAATCAATAAGTTAAGGATCTACTTTAAAATAACTAAAAGAGTAGAACTAGAATGTTCCTAACACAAAGAAATGATAAATGCCTGAGATGATGGATACTCTAATTACCTTAATTGGATTAATTCACATTGTATGCTTGTATCAAAACATCACATGTCCCCTAAATACACACAAATATACATGTAAGAATTTGAAGTAAAAATTAAGAAAATTAGTAAATGCATAATACAAATGTCTACATACAATAACTAAGAAAATGCCATAAAGGCTATGTTGAACAGTTTGATGAGAATATTTCAGATTGTATATGAAACCAGCACATCGTATCCCTTGATTGCACTGATATACACAGCTATGATTTAACAATTAAAAAATAATGAATTAAAAAATTTTTGTAAAGAAAAAGAAAATTGGATGTACCAAAATATACATTCATGAAGTAAATCTACATATTTTACTCTGATGTTAAGAAATGAATTCAGGAGGAGACAAGATGGCTGACTGAAGCCAGCTTTCCACAGAGGCTCCCGTCCATGAGAGTTAAAGAACAAAAATTCAGCAAGTAACCTGGTGGATTTGAGCTGCACTAAGAGAGAAGGTTGTAGAACGCACATCAACTCCGCTGAGGCGAGCTGCGACCACAAGGATACAAACAAAAGGTACAAAACCCATCACCAACTGGACGGGAGTCCCCTCCCCCATGAGAACGGCTCAGAGTGCCCCACAAACAACCGGTCAGAGTTCAAAGGTCCTCCCACTACACTCCATGGGAGAGACCCCCTAAAAACTGGACCTACCTCCCCTACTAGGGTGCCACGGCGTCCTCCTGCCAGGCATAAAACTGTATAAACTGTATATAGTCTCTACCTGGAATTCTGAACTCCCAGCGCTCCCCTTCGCTCGCACTTGGGTCTGGAGGCCAGTCCCGGTTGGTTGGCGGAGAGGGGACTGCACCGGAGTGGCAGTTCCCTGAGGCACAGTGCGACAGCCATTTTTTGGTGACAATATGACCAGGCATAAAACTGTGTAAAGCTCTGTGTGTTCTCTGCCCGCAACCCCAGGCTCCCAGTGCTCCCCACACTCCTCTCTGCTCTCGCTCCAAGGTCTGGAGGGCTGTCCCCCAAGGGTCCAGGCTCTTGGGCGATTGCTAGAGGGGTGTAGACAGTGCTGGGCTTTAGCCTGTCAGTGCAGACTCTGGGGTACGGGAGCAGAGAGAGGATGGTTGGCTGGAGGGGAGTTACACCGGAGCGGCCATTGCCTAAGCCGTAAAGCAGCGGCCCTCTTTTGCTAGCAATATGGCTCACTACCGAATATTCTGAAGCCACACCCCCTGTCTCCCTGGACAACCAGAGACTGAGTTTGCCTGAGGCAACTCCAACTTGCAACCCAGGGAAACTCCCAGGGTGGGGCTGACCCAGAGATCCTCTTTGCTAAACCTAAGACGCACCTGGCCCTCAGGGGATCGTCAGCCTATAGACAATACAAGAGCAAAGACAAGCTGATTTGGAGCTCAATTCAGCTTCTCTTCTGCAGGGGAACCACAGAGTTGTTCTGTTCTATTCTGTGAGTAACATTAATCAGGGGTGAGACTGGACCTAAGTGAAAACCCCTCAACCTTCATCAAGTGCCTGAGGTTGTCAGGCCTCACCTCCTCCTGCTGGAGAGGCAAAGCACAGCGGCCTGGCAGACTTCCTTGTGATTCAGGCAGGTACAAACTCTTGGAGTACCGATTCACTATAGGCAACTGGGTCAGCCAACTGCAGGGCTATCAGTGACTGGGTGTGAAGTGGTGCAAGGTGGGGATGGAGGCAGCAACCTTCCCAGACTTATTTATTGGCTGGGTGGCTCTCCTGACTCCACGCAGCACTGGAGCAAGCCACACCAGAGTAGTCACCAGACCCCTATGATCCAGTTCCCAGAGACCTCTTAAACTCTCACCTGAGACAGGTGCAGACTGAGACAATTGATTTGGACCTTTTTGAACTGAACCAATCGCCTGAGGACAAATCAGGTGGTGCCCTGGGTGAACGGTGGTAGGAAGGTTTAATTTTTCTTTTCCAATTGTTTGCCAGTGGGGCGCGAGGTGACTTAATTGCTGATATTTCTCCACAGCTGAGACTTCAATCCAAAGTATCTGTTTCACGAGGGTGGAACAGAAACCAGCTGAAAACAAGACAGAACCACTTAGCCCCACCACACCAGACAGGGCCTCAGTTTCTCAGGCCACAACACTGTACAGGCCCTCAACAAAGCCCCAGGGGAAAAAAATCAGAGGGAGTAAAACAGCCATCGGGCGGAATCAGCGGAAAAACTCTGGTAACATGAATAACCAGAATAGATCAAACCCCCCAAGGAAAGATATGGCAGATGCAATTGATGATCCCATTCATAAACAACTGGCTGAGATGTCAGAAATCAAATTCAGAATTTGGATTGCAGACAAGATTAACAAAGTGGAATTAGGAATTCGAGGAGAAATTCAAAAGTTGTCTCAAGAATTTAACGAATTTAAAGACAAAACCACCAAGTCTTAGACACACTGAAACAAGAATTTGCAGCCCTCAAAGATATGAAAAATACAGTAGAATCCCTCAGCAACAGAATGGAGCAAGCAGAAGAAAGGATTTCTGGCATCGAAGATAAAGCCTTTGAACACTCCCAAACTCTAAAAGAGGAAGAGAAATGGAGAGCAAAAATGGATCACTCAAAAATAAAAACAAAGCAGGAGGAAACATGCTACCAGACCTCAGACTATACTACAAATCGATAGTGATCAAAACAGCATGGTACTGGCACAAAAACAGAGAAGTAGATGTCTGGAACAGAATGGAGAACCAAGAGATGAATCCAGCTACTTACCGCTATTTGATCTTTGACAAGCCAATTAAAAACATTCAGCGGGGAAAAGATTCCCTATTTAACAAATGGTGCTGGGTGAACTGGCTGGCAACCTGTAGAAGACTGAAACTGGACCCACACCTCTCACCATTAACCAAGATAGACTCTCACTGGATTAAAGATTTAAACCTAAGACATGAAACTATAAAAATACTAGAAGAGAGTGTAGGGAAAACCCTTGAAGAAATTGGGTTGAGCGAGTTTTTTATGAGAAGGACCCCCCGGGCAATTGAAGCTGCTTCAAAAATACACTATTGGGACTTGAACTAAAAAGCTTCTGCACAGCCAAGAACACAGTAAGTAAAGCAAGCAAAGAGCCCTCAGAATGGGAAAAGATATTTGCAGGTTATGTCTCTGACAAAGGTTTAATAACCAGAATCCACAGAGAACTCAAACGCATTAGCAAGAATAGAACAAGGGATGCCATCGCAGGCTGGGCGAGGGATTTGAAGAGAAACTTCTCTGAAGAAGACACACATGGCCTTCAGACATATGAAAAAATGCCATCATCTTTAATCATCAGAGAAATGCAAATCAAAACTACTTTGAGATACCATCTAACTCCAGTGAGACTAGCCTATATCACAACATCCCAAAACCAGAGATGTTGGTGTGGATGTGGAGAAAAGGGAACACTTTTGCACTGCTGGTGGGAATGCAAATTAATACATTCCTTCTGGAAAGGGATATGGAGAACACTTAGAGATCTAAAAATAGATCTGCCATTCAATCCTGTAACCCCTCTACTGGGCATAGACCCAGAAGACCAAAAATCACAACATAACAAAGATATTTGTACCAGAATGTTTATTGCAGCTCAATCCATAATCGCTAAGTCATGGAAGAAGCCCAAGTGCCCATAGATCCATGAATGGATTAATAAATTGTGGTATATGTACACCATGGAATACTATGCAGCCTTAAAGAAAGATGGAGACTTTACCTCTTTCATGTTTACATGGATGGAGCTGGAACATATTCTTCTTAGTAAAGTATCTCAAGAATGGAAGAAAAAGTACCCAATGTACTTAGCCCTACTATGAAACTAATTTAGGGTTTTCACATGAAAGCTATAACCCAGTTACAACCTAAGAATAGGGGGAAGGGGGAAAGGGAGGGGAGGGAGGGGGGAGCGGGGTAGAGGGAAGGGGATTGGTGGGATTACACCAGCGGGACATCTTACAAGGGTATATGTGAAACTTGGTAAACGGTCTGTAAAGCTAGTGAATGATGCCCCATGATCATATCAATGTACACAGCTATGATTTAATAAAAAAAAAAAAAAAAAAAAAATGACGGGCGGCGCCTGTGGCTCACGGAGTAGGGCACCGGTCCCATATGCCGGAGGGTGCGGGTTCAAACCCAGCCCAGGCCCAAAACCACAAAAAAAAAAAAGTGACAAGAAATGAATTCACCCAGCAAGCAAATTCTGACCGTCTACATGTTTTACTTCATTCTTGTGCTAAGCCCGCCATAATAGATTTTTTTTTTTTTTTTTTTGTAGAGACAGAGTCTCACTTTATGGCCCTCGGTAGACTGCCGTGGCCTCACACAGCTCACAGCAACCTCCAACTCCTGGGCTTAAGCGATTCTCTTGCCTCAGCCTCCCGAGTAGCTGGGACTACAGGCACCCGCCACAACGCCCGGCTATTTTTTGGTTGCAGTTTGGCCGGGGCCGGGTTTGAACCCGTCACCCTCGGCATATGGGGCCGGTGCCTTCCCAACTGAGCCACAGGCACCGCCCGCCATAATAGATTCTAAACATTAAAGACTCAAGAACACATATGACCTTGTCTTAATCTCAAGAAGCTCCATACAGAGCCTGCCTTCCTTCTTTCCTTCATTCATTCCTTCTATTTAAATACTTCATGTGTCCCCATTATGTGCCAACCAGTGCAAATTAGTGGATGACGCCAAAGTGCACACAAGTGCCCAGGTGACTCCAGCCCTGGAATTCTTCACCCTAAGGGACACATGTCTGAGGAGGCCCCTGATGGGCCCCCGGTGCTGCTCTTGCTCCACTCTGACACACCAGTCTTCTGAGAAAAGCAAGGCCATATCACCACCACCACCACCACGTTCTGAGTGCTATTCCCACCCCACACTGGGTATAGCCCCTCCCCCCATCCCACCCTCATAACTCAGGCCCTTAATTACACCCCTGTCCTCCTGACTGTGAGAGTCCCATTCCCCAGGTTATTTCCGTGATAGAAATTATCATACATCATTACCATTCATACTCATTATCTGTCTTTGCTAGATTATAAATTCCAGGAAGGCATCTGTCTTGTTTATCATGATTTTCCTGGCATCTTCTCCACTACATGGTGACCTGGAAGATGATTACCTGTAAAGGAGGTGATCCTCCTTTTTTTTTCCCCCAACAGCAGAAAGTTTGAATATGGCTGTATGTATATGTGCACGTATATGTATGTGGGCATTTATAAACTACTATACTACTACATGTATTTTAAAACATTTACATTCATTAAAATATTTTAAAAGGAGGTACATATAGAGTTTCTGCTATCTTTTTCTTAGCACATCTATCTGAGAAGACCACTGGCCTTTACAAGCTCCACCTATGTGCCAATTAAGTAAATTTCGTTCTAAAATGTCCTGAACTCTTGCACAGTGCCTGCACCCCATTTACATACACTGATCCTGAGTATGGGATCTTCTAGGTTTCACTAACTGTTGTCAGTTTACTTGATATGCATTTGCTCAGAAATCAGTTAACTGATATAGGAAGTAAACGGGAAACAAGGTTCTTCATGCACTCCCAGGAATAGCCAAGTTTCAGCATATTTTCAAGAAAATGGCTGACTCCTAAATGAGCACTTTACTGGACAGCCTCTTAGCAAGGAAGGAGGCAAGGTCCCTGATGCTCTGAATCAGATAAGTCCTGCAGCCAGTACTGCCTCTGCCCAATGTGTCTGTCCACAGCTACTACATAAAGTCTTTCATAATTGCTAAGTCATGGAAGAAGCCCAAGTGCCCATCAGCCCATGAATGGATTAATAAATTGTGGTATATGTACACCATGGAATATTATGCAGCCTTCAAGAAAGATGGAGACTTTACCTCTTACATGTTTACATGGAAGGAGCTGAAACATATTCTTCTTAGCCAAGTATCTCAAGAATGGAAGAAAACGTATCCAATGTACCCAGTCTTACTATGAAACCAATTTATAGCTTTCTTATGAAAGCTATAACCCAATTATAGCCCAAGAAGAAGGGGAAAGGGGAAAGCGAGGGGAGGGGAGGAGGGAGGATAAGTGGAGGGAGAGTAATTGGTGGGACCACACCTACAGCACATCTTACAAGGGTACATGTGAAACTTACTAGGTATAGAATATAAATGTCTTAACACAATAACTAAGAAAATGCCATGAAGGCTGTTAACCAGTTTAATGAAAACCTCTCAAATTGTATATAAAACCAGCACATTGTACCCCACGTTGCATTAATGTACACAGCTATGATTTAATAAAAATTTTAAAAAGTCATTGCTAAGCTTGGCTGAAGGACAAGAGGTGGGGTGAGGGGTGGGGGTAAACTAGGAAATAAAAGTGAAAATTGCTCAAAAATCAACGTAGGATCAAGGATGCTCTATGCTCTTTTAACATCTGTGAAGTCCAGCTGGCTAAGAGGGATTGATTCATCACCAAAGCCTAAAGCCCCTGCTTATGAGAACAGTGGTGGCTCTTTAAGGCTGAATCAATTTCCCCTGCTAAATATACTCATTGCTTCCAACTCTCCACTGCCATATAATGAGGCTGGTAATCTTCCCTCACCATCCTATGATCTCTCTCATCTAGCAAACAAAGCTATTTTTGAACACCTGAATTCTTTAATGAGAACAAAGTCAGTATTTTAGAAAGTTGGCATTTTAAAAAATTATTATAAAAACATGAATAAAAATATAAAAACATGAAAATAATGTTTTCAAATGGGTAGAATTTCAAGATTAAATCTAAGTATAAGATTGGTTTGGAACGGGGCGAGGGCAACAGAACAAACAACTCACTAGCACCCTAGTTTAGACACATGCAGGAAGGAGATGGAGGAGGCGGAATCACAGATACATGCAGATATGAGGCAGAGAAAAAATTATCTAAGAGTGCTTTATCAAAGGCTCTGCAAATAAATGTAAAAACCAAGGAGAAGCAAAGGGGAAAATATATGTCACATTAAAACTGATTCTAGAAATGAAAAGCAATAGAAACAAACAATACTATCAAAAAGCTTCCTCACAGAAAGTACATTACTAATGTTACAGGTGAGTTCCATAAAACCTTCAGGAACAGACTCAATTGTTTAAAAATTTAACACAGATGGAGAGAACACAAACTTGCAAGTTTTTTCAAAAAGCCTGAATGATAGTGATACAGAAATCTGATAAATATAGCAAGAAAAGAAAATTATAGTATAATCTGACTCATGAATATTAATGCAAAAATTCTATATAAAAAAATAAGCAAATAGAAGCCAGAATCACCCTAAAAGTATATCGCTCCCCATGCCATGATGTTTTTAATTGTAAGACATTAATTAATGTAATTCAGTCTATCAACAAGTCAGAAAAGAAAAGTACTCCATATGATCCGCTATACAGATGCCGAAATGGCGCTGGATTTAAAAAATCTGGGGAGGAAGAATTTTAACTTTTAACAAAATATAAATACAGTATATTTAGAACCTCCATAGTTGACCACCTCCCTACATTGACCACCTCAAGTTGACCTGATTTTCATAGACTGGACATGCATCACGTGTGCTCAATGGAAGTTCCTTATGTTGACCACCTCCTTATGTCAACTGGTTTGTTACAATCCCTTGGGTGGTCAACTTACGGAGGATCTACTGTAATTGGAAACTATGCATTGTAAAAAAATCAATGTATTCAGGTCAAATGCCAATCATTCTGAACGGGAACTCAACATATGTAAAATTCTTAAGAGTTTCTGAAACATAATTAGCACCACTAGCTTGTTAACCATTCTTTGTTATCATAATCACTATTAGAAACATTTCTGTAGCATTAGCTATTTTTTAAAGGAGACATATCATGAAAACTAATGTTAAAAATGGTCTTAAAAGTACTCACCAATTAAATTAGCCAAGAGAAAGAATAAGAGACAAAAATTGGCCTCAATTTACTCAGATTTGTAGAATATACACGTTTACAGCTGTAAACCCCAAGAAAATCATGTGAAAACTAATAGAAATGGTAATAGAATTCAGTAATGTATCTGGATATTAATACACCGTTATCAATGAGTTTCTTGTATAAAATAATCAGCAATTACAAAATATAAGACAAAAGCACAATATCTACAAAAATTAAAATGGATATAAAATTTTCTTCTAGATAAAGCAAACTCTGAAACACTAAAGAAAAATATATAGGCAGGTGAAGAAAGAGAAAGACACAACTTATTCTCGGATTAGAAGACTCAAAGTTGTAAAGATGTCAATTTTCTTACTAGTTTTTAAGTTGGCCAAGTTGACTCTTACCATATATAATCAAAAGCTGACATTAAAAAGCAGAAAAAGACTCAGCGCCTGTGGCTGAAGCGGCTAGGGCACCTGCCACATACACCAGAGCTGGCAGGTTCAAATCCAGCCTGGGCCTGCCAAACAACAATGATAACTCCAACCAAAAAAAATAGCTGGGCGTTATGGTGGGTGCCTTTAGTCCCAGCTACTTGGGAGGCTGAGGCAAGAGAATGGCTCAAGCCCAGGAGTTGGGGGTTGCTGTGAGCTGTAATGCTGCGGTACTCTACCCAGGGCAACAGCTTGAGACTCTGTCTCAAAAATAAATAAATAAATAGCAGAAAAAGAGTCCTGAGAGGGTCCTAGCCGCACTAGATAATAAACCATTTTGAATGTATCACAGATGGAATGGTTGTATTGTGCCTACACAGAGAAATTAAGAAAACAGGGTAGAAACAGGCCTAAATATATAGGGGAACTTAGGACGTATAAGGCTGGAATTTCAAACTAATGAATAATGTTGGAGTAATTACCCACCAATACAGAAAAATAAATGATCTCCCTCCCTACTCTAGGGAAAATTCCAAATGGACCACAGTTAAACTTGGGTTTATACGCTAAACCATAGTAAAACTGCAAAATATTGGTGTGGAAGCCAGAAACGTATGCCCGAGGGAGTGGGCCGAGGGCGCAGCACAGAGCTGCTCCCCAGCGATTTCCAATTTGGGTATTTTATCCTGACTGGTTTGAAATGCTCTAAATCTGCTTCTACTAATCAAAACTATGAGTTTGAGTACCATTTTCTGTCTTTTTTCCCGAGTTATTTCACTCGAAAATCACATAAACAATACAGTGAGTTTTACAGAAGTAGAGGCGGTGACTTGCCTCGCTCTTGTAGGTCAGAGTCCTAAATTCCACCCTTGTAGAAGGTATCTCAGCCTTACGGACCATCTCCAGACCTTCACCCTTTCCTCCCCACTTCCAGCCTTCCTCCCCTGCTCTACCCTCATCTTTCTTACCTCTAGCTGAGAAAGACAGCTTCCTTGCTTCGGAACTGTTCTCCTCCCAAGTTATCCCCTGGAAGTACCTCTGAATTTATAATGGTCTAGAAAATGTGTTCTTTGTTAAAGAAAATTACCAGGCCCTAATTGTTCTGCAGCTGTTCTACCTGCACCAAGATATTTGCGATCCTAAAACATCAGTCTGAGATAGAAAATATTAGAACTGACTCTAAGTTTCAAATCACCTTGTTTAGGAGTCTTTACAAAATGCTTACATGTGATTGATCAAACCAATCATAAAAATACACACATTTCTTTTTTTTCCAAGGCAGGTAGATTGCTTGAGCTCAGGAGTTTGAGACCAGCCTGAGCAATAGCGAGACCCTGTCTCAACTACGAATAGAAAAACTGAGGCAAGATGATCACTTGAGCCCAGGATTTGAAGTTGCTGTGAGCTATGATGGCACAGCGCTCTACCGAGGGGGTGGGAGTGAGACTCTGTCTCAAATAAATAAATAAAATTTGCACATACATAAACTGAAAGAAAATATGAATTGCTATGTTAGCACAGTAGGATAATGGTTGAGTCTTTCCTTTTCCTTTTAGTATTTGATAACAAATACTGATTTTAAAATCTATTCATTGTAAACAAATCAAAAATTTAAAGAAAAGGTAAATCAATTGTCCTTTTGTTTCCTTTCCTTTTGTTTCCATAAGTAGCTTTAAGGTAACAACCTAATATTAATAAATGGTCTTTGGTATAAATAATTTAATTTAACATCCCCTTTTCCAACTACACCATCCCAGAAAGGAGTTATTATTATTCTATGTTTCTTTCTGTCTTTTTCTACGCCATTTTATTAATACACTTAGACACTTCATGTTTTGTAAATTGCTTTGTTCATTTAGCTTTAAATATTAAGCATTCCATGTCACTTAAAATTCTTCAAGTTTATTGCCTACATAATAATCCAAAGAGTGGCTACAGCATAATTCTGTTTACTTATTTCAGTATAATTGAACATTTAGAGATTGTAACAGAAGATTTAAGACTAATACTTTAACAGCAATAGCATTTCTGATCATTTGCTTGGGATTCATTTTTGCAAGTAGAAATCCTTGTTCAAATAAAAAGATTTGTATTATAAAGTTGGTTTCAATCATTTTATTGCTCCACATACCTTCAAATACAATTCTCCCCTTTAGGATTGCTTTCTCAGGGGAAGGAGAGAAGGGCCAAATGTTATCAATTAAGTCTTCAAAGACTGACAGATGGGAGTTTCAAGAAGACTAGCTCACTGGCTTACTTGTAAATATTTCTCACCTTCTCAAACCCACTCTGTGAAACCTTAGGTGAAAAGCTAAATAAGAAAATCCACATTTCAAAAGAGCATGCAAAAATCCCCACATAACACCCTCAACTCTCCTAATCTAAGGACTCATCAAACCCGTGGTTCTCAAACATTCATGTGAATCAGAATCACCCAGGAGCCTTGTTAAAACAGACACCTGGGCCTGGCCTGACCCACCCCATGAGTTTTCAGTTCAGCAGGTCAGGTTGAGGCTCTAGAATTGTGTTATCAACAAGGCTGATGCTGCTGATCTAGGGATCATATTTTGAGAATCTCTGTTCTAAACAATTACACTGAATACTTTATTATGGCTTAATTACTGTCCCAGATTCAGGGAGACAGTAGTAACCAAAACAGGCAAGGCTCCTTCTTGCTGTCATGGAGTTTATATTCTAATAGAGTAGATAGAGGTCAGGCTGTAAGTAAATAATCATATGAGTCAAATTTCTGGGCAGTGGTGAATGTTAAATCCTATCAGAAATTCTCTAGAGTGGGAGGCAAGTGGAGTGTCATGGAACTGTCATCTCCATGTACAGAGTCTCCGCGTACAGAGGGCTGATACCCACGCTCCGTCTGTGTCTTAGAATCTGGCCAGTATAAGGTCAGAGCCACCAAGACAGAACAAAACTACCTGTTAAGCTTTAACATCCGCTTTTGTGACTATACACCAAGGCTAACTGCAAGGGTTAGAGACTGAAAGGAGACTCTCCTCTGGAGCTCTAGAAAGTACATGATTACACTTTTTAGAAGGAGGAAAAGATGGTCTTTTTGTATCACAAAACTAAATTCTCACTACCACTTACACAAGGTCTAATTATACATAAAGAGAATGTATTGATCAATAAAATGAAATTATATAGACAAGTTACATATACAAACCACTTGACTTAGAATCAATGGAAAGGGGCAAATAACTCTTGTGCTGAAACTGATTCTAACAAAACGGAAATAGGTACTTGAAAATAATTGAATACCACACATGTATTTCACCTTTACAAAATGCTTTCTTCACAAATGCACTTGCTATTAGGTATCAAAGGACATTAAATGACAGCAATTATCCTAATTATCTCACCCGACCTATTCTGCCCCTGTGCACCACTACAGGTTCACTTCTAGATCTTCTTTTAGGGAAGCAAAATGCCCTGTTTCCTTTTGTCTCCCTAAGTAGTTTTAAGGTAAGACCTAATATTAATAAATGGCCTTTGGTATAAATAACTTAATGAGCTTCTAAGCAGTCACCTGCTGCTTGCTGGTGCTTTGGGGCCTCAGATAGTTTATTTCACACTTTTTCACCTTCAGATCTGGCTTTCAAAGATATTTTAAATATGATTCAGAGTAAAATACACAATTTACACTTTACACAGTGAACAAACATACACATATCTGAATCAAAATTTTACAAAATATTCTCAGTACATGTGAAACATGTTGACATTTTCACCCTATTTCTTTCTCTTTTTTTTGTTTTTTTGTTTTTAGAGATAGAGTCTCACTCTGTTGCCCTTGGTAGAATGCCCTGGCATCATAGCTCACAGCAACCCCAAACTCCTGGACTCAAGCAATCCTGTTTCCTCAGCCTCCCAAGTAGCTGGGACTACAGGCACCCACCACAATGCTTGGCTATTTTTAGAGATGGGGTCTCCCTCTTGCTCAGACTGGTCTTGAACCAGTCAATCCACCTGCCTCAGCCTCCCAGAGTGCTAGGATTACAGGCATGAGCCACCCCACCTGGCCCTATTTCTTTTGTTTTTAATGCCAATACAACCCACTAAATTTATTTTACAAGCTATAGGCAGTAATCAGCAGCTTGAAAATCTGTTTTAGGGCATACATAAAATCCTTCAAATCCATGCAGACCCACCCCTCAAAAAATAAAAAATAGTTTCCCTTCCTTAAGTTTTCAGAGATGGAGGAGAAAACAAAATTAAAAAAAGAAAAAAACATTCAATCAGTTATGCAGTTCAGGCCCCAACAACCCCCCAGAGCCCGAAAGCGCGCGTACATGCCCGATCTGTGCCATGGCTACAGTTTCTACCTGTGTATGTGCTCTCCTGTAAGGAGGCGAAAAATCATCTCCAGGGCTGTGATCCAGATCAGCTCTGACCAGTAGAGCTCTAATCTGTCCTTTTCAGTACCGTACCCCTGACCTTGAGTGGCTATTGTGACTGAGAAATTAAAAAACTGAATTTGTAATTTTAAATCATTTAATTTAGAAATGACCTTAAGTCTGTGTTTATCACATGGGAGGAGCTGATCCAGCTGCTCCCTAAAGAACTTGCCACATATCTTCAGTGAAGATTTTAACCAAACTCATATTCTGTAAGGCCACTCATATTGAACTGTCATATTGAACTGCCATATTGAACATCTGCAATGTTGTTTTCCTGGGACTCTAATCCATCAATTTGGGACTTCCCAAGCAAGCGGGGACTGCAGAGATCTTCTCAGAGACCAGAGAAACCCACCACTATCATCATCACTAATTTGCTTCACAGTTTGAAGATTTAACTCAAGAGGGATGGATTCGTCACTCCCTCTGAAATGTGTTGGTCCCAGCCCAAGGAGGTTCCCTTCTCTTCCTGGCTCTCACACTAGCTGATTGCTCCGGGACACTCTCAGCTTCTCTCCACGTGTCTTCCTCATCCTGCAAACTAAGAAACCACACCCTTGCCCAGGACTGCGGTGAAGACTGGTCCACGAGCAGTTGCTGTTCACCTTGTTTGCTCCCATTAGCAACTTGAATACACAAGCTACAGAACGTATTAAACAGAGACATCCTCTTCTCTGGATTCGTTTACCAAGAAAATTTCCCTTAGATCTCTTCGTAGGGAGTTTTCACCAGGAGCCATCATCCGAGAGAACTAGCCAAGGTATAATTTGTTTTTCTCTAAAGCGAAATGTTTGTTGATCAAGGCTGGTTTAAAGCAAAGTTATTAAGCAAAGGAAGCTCATAGTACACGACATTCACATGCTCTGTTGACACCCCTAGTCCCACCAAATGTCAGTTTCCAAGGCCCCAAAGTGTCATTCAAAGACACAGACCCAGACAACACCCTACCTTAAACAGCTGGCTCACCATTTAGAACCCCTCACTGGTCTCCTGTCAAAACTTATCTACTCCAGGTGCAATTTTTAAGGTCTTGGCAGACAAAGTAATCTAGTAAAATGTCATGCTCCAAGGTATAGGCATGACAGCCTTACAGAATTAATGCCTCCACTTTATGGTTTAATGGTTTAAAATCCCATGTTTCAGAGCAGGTCTAGAAAATATTTTTTGACTCGCAGACATTTTGGAACTCTTTATATAGAAAGAGACTTTCTCTGCCTATAGCTATAGTGATCCACATAATTAATATATCGTTGCAATGAAGTCAACAGAAATTCTTCTGAGTGAAAGTGCAAAACTCTCCTTGGTTTCAAAATGCAGCGAAATTTATCTCATCCCAGTGAGAAGTATGGTCCTTCTTTTAGATAAGGCGCTTCCAAAACTCTGCTTTCTTCTATCGTGTACCCCTTTACCATTCATAGAGCCAGATTTGCTCTGCTGGCCTCAAAATATTACGCAAAGCATAGCACAAAATTTTCCAGCTTGCCTGTTGAGAAGTTGTTGATGGCCTACGTAAAGGTGGAAAGGAGACTGAAGAGTAACATCAGATTTATTGGAAGTCTCGACCCAAAGATCCTCTCAACCTGTACAATATAAATAACAGAATGTGAACGACTTGGACGTCCAAGGAAATCAAAATCAAAGTTTTGCTAAAGTATATGAATGTCTTGCAAGCTTCAGAAGGGTTGCTGGTATCAAAGAAAAAGGAGAGGAAAGTCTGTGTAAGCATATTGTGTTGACATTTCCTTGCTGAGAACTGTGAGGCTCAGACATTGCTTCTCAAAGGGATTTTTCTCCAGGGACGCTGATGCTCTGGTTTGGGACTTAACCTGCCAAGGACTTTCTCCTCTAAGAATTTACCTAACCAAAATTTGTGAATAACATCAGTGATGGGAATTTGCTTTAACTGTCAACCTCTAAGATTCTTTAATACATTTTTTTGC
The DNA here is from genome assembly GCF_027406575.1 of Nycticebus coucang. NCBI lineage: Eukaryota > Metazoa > Chordata > Mammalia > Primates > Lorisidae > Nycticebus > Nycticebus coucang. Next base: position 14,093,303 of record NC_069796.1, read on the forward strand.
TTTCTTAGCAAATTCAATTCAAAGAGTATTCTTCAGACTCAACAAGTCTTGGGCACAAATGAGCACTCATCAGCACTTAGATGTCTAGAGGCAACCCAACTTAACGTGTTCCAGCCTGAGCCCCTGATCCTGTACTCCACAAATTCACTCACTCTAGTGTTCTCCATGGCAGAAAACTAGTATGGTAATTCCATTTTTTCAAATGATTAGGTCAAAAACTCAGGAATCAACCCAGATGCCTCTATTCATCTCAAACCCTATGTTCAACCCATAATCAAAACCTTTTGGCTCCACCTTCAAGTTATACCCAGAAGCTATCATCTCTCACCTGGATTATTGTGTAGCCCCATAACTAGACTACCTGCTTCCTCCCTTGATCCTGTCTTTAAGCAGAAGCCAGAGTGATCTGTTACAATATTGGCCAACTGATGTTGCCACAAGGCCTTCCACTGGCTTTCCATATTACTCAAAACAAAAGTCAAGTTCCTCACAGGAATCTGCCTCTTGCCCCAACTTCTCTGCTTCATCCCCTACCACCCTGTCCCTATTTCACACCGCTTCAATCAACAAAATGGCCTCCTTGCCATTCCTTGAACGAGTTAGGAACCGCCTGTTGGCCTCTGAGCCTTTGCTCCTGCTGTCCTCACTTCTGTCATTCCCTCCCCCATGTGTGTTCATCTCTCACCTCCTTCCCCTTCAAATATTACCAAATATCACTTTTCTAGTGAAGACCTTCTCCATCTCCAATGTAAAATGGCACATCCCTTACCCTGTTCCACACACACTTCCAATCCCCTTTCCTGCTTTATCTGTAGCATACAGCACTACTTACCATGCCATAGGTGACATTTTAGGCAATTACTTTCTTTGTTGGATTTCTTCCCTGATGAAACACAATGAGGGGAAAAAATTTGGTCTGTTCTATCCCATTGGTGAATACCCAGTTCCTAGAACAATGCCTTGTGCATAGCAGGTACTTAATAAATATTTACTGAACAGGAAAAACTTTGCAGTATATGCAGGTTCTGTGATTTTGCAGTTCCCTCTTCCATTGTTTTAGGGCCTCAGCTTCTAGTGTGAGGTTTCCCATCCTTCCCTCCCTGGGAGTCTTCTCGGGCATCTGTCGTGGGTACATCCTCACTGGAGATGGCCTGTCTTTCTTGCTCTGCTCTACCTACTCCTTCACTCCCACAGTTGAGCCCTGTATGTGACACTCCTGCTCCAAGGCCCCTCCTAAGCTGACACAATGTCCACATCATCTCTGATCAGCACAGCAGGCCTGGGCTGCTTCTGGAGCCACCCTGCCATTAAGGCCCTATCTTTCCCTTAACACTTCTGATCCCAGCATGACCACAGCCTTTTTCTTTATTCCTTGGGACTTACTAGTATAATCCTGAACAAATTGTTTATTCTCTCTATGCTTCATTATTTTTGTCTGTAAAATGCAAACAATACATAACTTATTGCATGGCTAGACGACTGGTGCTAATACATTCAGAGCACTGATTATTGTCTGTTATATAAGTGCTCAATAAACATTAACTGTAATCATTCTTCTCATCATTGTCTCTCAAAACAACCCTTCTGGAAATCTGCATGCCTTGGCCCAGAGTCTCAGGCTATCCTATGACAAAGGAACGTGGCCAATCCACCACACGGGAGAAGCCTGAGTTATGTCTGGATATTTATGAGTTTAAGCTCGAAAGCATGAGCCCCACAGACAAACAGAACCACCCCTCTTCTAGATCTAAGCTCAACTGCCTTCCCAGGCCCTGGGTGGGGCCACCAAGATGAGCACCAGTGTCAATGCCCACTCCCTTTAAAAGCAGCTCTATGCCCTGACCACACAATGCTGTTGTCTTTCTCTAATCAGAGCACATCGACCAGCACCAGTAGCAGGGAGCCATTTCCTTCGACTCTCCTTTCATTTAAAAAAATCAATTCTGGGACCCTAGGAATGTTTTCTAAAATGGTTATGACTAATTTTTTCTAGTATAAAAGTAGACAAATTGGTACCTGCCTCATAATGTTAGTATATGGATTTAATGAGTTAATACATACCAAGGGCTTAGAACAGTGCCTGGCACACAGTGAAAATTTTAAAAGATTAGAATGACTGCCCCCCATTAGCAATGGTATAGTTAGGCATCCTCTAACTTTTTAAACGGGGGCCAGTTCACTGTCCCTCAGACCATTGGAGGGCCGGACTATAGTTAAAAAATAAACTATGCATCTTACAAGGGAATATGTGAAACTTGGTAAACGGTCTGTGAAGCTAGTGAATGATGCCCCATGATCATATCAATGTACACAGCTATGATTTAATTAAAAAAAATAAAAATTAAAAAAATTAAAAATAAACTATGAACAAATACCTATGCACACTGCACATATCTTATTTTGAAGTAAAAAACAAAACAGGAACAAATACAATCACACCGCCTCATGTGGCCCGTGGGCCACAGTTTGAGGCCCCCTGATAGAGGCTGTCCTCTCTTTAAGTATGCAGCCCACTGTAAGCACTGCCTTATTTACCTGGCCACTACCCTTCTAGGCCTGGAAACCCCGGCAGCTAGTACTAGTTCACATTTACTTCTCTATTTTTGGTGCATTTTAATGGATCTGGCACAAAGTAGACTCTCAATGCATTCTTATTGACTAAATGAATAAATGGATGAATGCATCCTTGAACAAATGATTTTGTTACTCAGGGTCCGGTGAAGCCCACAATATTGAAGAAAGCCCTTGTAAGAAAGAAACAGTACTAGAAATAAGGAGAGAATGCAGCAGCTCAAAGAAGCAGGCCCTTCCTTGAGGAGGTGGCAGAGTTCTCATCTGATGATGGATCGGGGTTCCTCAGAGGCATCCATCACTTCCAATCCTGGACTCTGCCAGAGGAAATGAACCTGCGTGGATAAATTAGTGGTAGGCATGATAGTGACTCGTGTTCCCTTTGCCATTTCTTGTTCTCCACAGCATCTTATGCAGATTGAACGAAATGTCACTGATATAGCAGGAGCAAAGTGAGACACGGAAATTGATAAAAATAAAGCCCTGTCCTAGCTTTGGTCCATTTCTAACTAAAGACATTCTCTCAAGGAAAGGAATTTATGAAACAGGATAACTGCTACTTTAATTCTGATATTTAATAAGACTATAAAATCCACCCTGAAGCTGTTATTATGGAACATCAAAATAAAAATTATAATTTTAAAATCAGGGGAAAGAAAGGAGAGCAGGGAGACAGAGAGAATCTGACTAAGTAGAATTCCCACCATTTACATTAATATCTGAGCAATGAGGGAGGGATCAGAAGCCTTAAGGGTAGAAAACCCAGTTCCTTAGAGAGACATTGGTAGGTTTTCAGTGGGAAGAGATGGTGTTTTGTTTTATTTTGTTTGCTGTTGCAAGGAAGATGGAGTTAAGAACAGGTGCTTCAGATTACAGCTCACTAGGAAAAAATCTCTATGACATCAAGTCCAATGTAGCTAGACAAATACAAGAAGTTTCACATAAAGGTTTTAAGTTGATTTTCTTAACTAACACATCACATAAGCATTAAAATTATTTTCATTTTAAAGATGACACTGAGAGTCATGAAGGGACTTTCTCAGGATCTGGCCATCAGTTGAAGGTGGGGTCTGGCTTTGACACTTTGACTTTGACATTAACCCTAAGTCTTCCATCTCCCTTCCTGTCTAGTCTCCTGCACATCACACTCCTATTTAAGCCATGTTTAAAATGATGGAAATTTATATATCAACTTTACTTCAGTATTCAACCAGCAACCATTAAAAAAAAGGAGGAACTACTGGTGATTTATGGCATATGATTTGGAGAGTATCTGTTGGCACCAGGAACTGCACTAAACCTTAGTTAACATCATTTAACTAATGATACTATGAAAACACAGATTCTATGGTTTGATGTACGTGTCTTTCCAAAATTCATATGTTGAAGCCTACTATCCAATGTGATAGTACTAAGAGATGGGGGGGTCTCTAGGGATATGATTAAGCCATGATCACTTTGTCATCACAAATGAAATTAATGCCCTTATGAAAGAGGTTGGAGAAGACGCAGTGTCTTGGGAACCATCCCCAGTGTGCTCCTTACTCCTGCCAAGTAATATTGCTTAACAATAAAAAAAAAGATTGAATGGAGCATGCTAGACCCCTTTCTCCTTCCACCTTCTGCCATATGAGGATGAGAGATGGACCTTAATCTTGCATTTCCCAGCATCCAAAACTTTGAGAAATAAATTTCTATTATTTATAAATTACCCAGTCTTTAGAATTTTCTTAAGGCAGCAAGGATGAACTAAGCAACAGAGAATAACAATATCTCAACAACTTTGGCAACAATGAATCCACCCACTTTGGCAGATGTGAACTAAAACCATACTTATTCAAGAAGCTATCAGAACAAAATTTTAGAAAGACATACACAGGTGATGTCTTTAAAGCATGAATTATGATGAATACAATCAACCTAATATGGGAAAAGAAACTAAAATTTTCACGTTGGCCTACAAAAAAAAAAAATAGGTCTTTAGGAAACTAAACATATATTAATGTAAATAAAAGCAGCTTCAAATAGATACATTAGAATTAAACACTGTAGGGTAGAATATGAATATTTATTATTATTTATAATCTTCATTGTATTTAACATTCTATAAAATGGTTTATAATAATCTTTTAGCTATTCTTCTGAACTTCCTCCAGATTGGCCTTCATTTCCTAATATTGTCTGAGAAAGCCATTGTTTACACTGGAGGATCCAGGAATACCTGCTTTTTCAGAGCTGGCCAATTTTGAGAAGAGAGAATGGAATAATAAACAAAATCTTAAAAATCCTGACACAGAGAGCCTTAGGTGAGATGGTCAGAAATGGGGGCCTACTTCTGCTACTCTTAGAAAGCTAGTTCTGTTGACCAAATTAGCAAGTGGGCTAAACGAAGCAAATCAGGCACACTTTTATTTACTTCCTGAACCAGACTTCCCAGGAAATATTCTTTCTGTTTTTCTCTCTATCTTAAAAATTCCATGTCAGCAAGGTTCAGTGGCTCATACCTATAATCCTATCACTTTGGGAGGCCAAGGAGAGAGGTGACCAGGGGCTGAGTGAGGCCAGGAGTTCAAGACCAACTTGGACAACACAGTGAAACTGTGAATTTCAAAAATATATATTTTAAAAATTTAACTGGGTATGGAGGCCCAGCTACTCAGGAGGATTAGGCAGGAGGCTCCCTTGAGCCAATTAGTTTGAGGTTGCAGTGAGCTATGACACTACCCTAGCTTGGGGAACAGTGAGATTTTATCTCCAACTAAGAAAACAAACATGATCCTGCAATTCCTCTACTAGGTGTATATCCAAGAGACCAAAAAATCACTTTATAACAACGATATTTGTACCAGATTGTTCATTGCAGCTCAATTCATAATAGCCAAGTCATGGAAGAAGCCCAAGTGTCCATCGACCCATGAATGGATTAACAAATTGTGGTACGTACACCATTGAATATTATGCAGCCTTAAAAAAAGATAGAGACTTTACCTCTTTTACGTTTACATGGATGGAGCTGGAACATATCCTACTTAGTAAAGTATCTCAAGAATGGAAGAAAAAATAGCCCATGTACTCAGTACTATTATTAAACCAATTTACAATCACTCACACTTTTATATGAAGAATAGATCATAACTATGGCCCAGGATGAAGGAGGCGTGAGGGGGAGTGGGAGAGGAGGGGGGGAGATCAGATCGAGGGAGGGTGAATGGTGGGATCACACCTCTATGGTGCATAATGCAAGTGTACATGTCGGATATATTAGTATAGACTACAAATGTCTTAACACAATAACTAAGTAAATGAGATGAGGTATATATTAACCAGTGTGATATAAGCATTCCTAATTCTATATGAAGTCAGCACACTGTACCCCATAAATGCATTAATGTATACATGATATATGTATTTATGATTTAATAAATAAATAAAATTAAAAAAAAAATAAACATGTCCCCTGCCAGCCTACTAAGGAGTATCCTTTTGCCTGCTGGGGCAGGAGCAAAAACAAGAAGGTATAACCACCAAAGCACCATTTCCAGCTCTCCATACCCTTATTACAAAAGGATGGTCCTATACCTCTCTAAACTTCATCACTGCCCTCCCTTGGCAACAATGACTTACCTGTTTGTTATAAGAGCTTTACATAGACAAAACCTCTTAATCTAACTCTATGAGGTAGTAGCTAGTCTCGTACCCATTTTAAAGATAAATAGAGACACAAGAGTTTAATTCACTTACACATAGCTAGTCAATAACAGAGCCAAGATTTGACCCAGATGATCTGTGCCCAGAGGCGACTATGTCCCCTACATTTTAACTGCATCCAACTATAAATATGCTTATGCTCAGGGCAAAGGGGGAATATTTGATCTGCATCTTCAACATATTTGAAACTTCTCTTTTTCTGTTTCTGTTAAAAGGCAATACTCTTGACTCGGCATCTCGTAGCTCAGCGGCTAGGGCGCCAACCACGTACACGGAGCTGGCAGGTTCGAATCCAGCCGGGGCCTGCCAAACAACAATGACAACTACAACCAAAAAATAGCCAGGCATTATGGTGGGGACCTGTAGTCCCAGCTACTTGGGAGGTTGAACCAAGAGAATCACTTAAGCCCAAGAGTTTGAGGTTACTGTGAGCTGTGACACCATGGCACTTTACCCAGGGCAACAGTTTGAGACACTGTCTCAAGGGGAAAAACACAAAAGGCAACACTCTTGAAAACACTTACTTGTATAACTATTTTTATAATCAACCCTGCTGTTTCCCTTCCTAGTATACAATCATTTAAAAAGCTGCCCACTGATTGTCATTTCTTAAGAAAGGAACCTTCCTGCTCAGATTTTCCTGGGATCCTGGCCGATTGAACAACCAAGTGGTCATGAATGTGGTAACTCCTGACTCAGTGCATGAAAGGGTGCTCCGTATCTGAAATTGGATGTGTGACATGACCTCCCCAATTGCTGGATGCTTTGGGGACATGAATCATTCCACATATTTTCACTGCATATACACAGTCAGTTCAGAAAGAATACATTTGTGGAAATAAGAGAACTCTGTTCACTAGCCCAAGGAAGAAGAAATATAACTCTAGGTTTAATAAAAACATTGGGGGCCTTCCTTTCTCTTTCTTCTTAACATCATAATTCAGCCTTTCGGCCATGTACTTCCCTGCTTGATCTTTTCCCTTTTAATTTATTATTTGTGTTGCTGCTACTACTAAGATGCTCTGATGTAAGGGACCTGAGGGAGGCAAGGATGTCATCCTGGGGAAGCAGGAATGTCACTTTGTCACTATGATCTTTCTTCCTTACCTGGTCTCTTTCAAGCTTATCCAAGCTGTATCATGCAGAACTATAAAGGAGAATGAATCTGATCTCAAGGGTTGCAAGGTGCTAGGGAAAAGAGAATAATTCCGAGACTCAAACTATCAGGGCTGGCTACTGTGAAGAATATAGAGATACAGTGACAGGAACTGGTGATTGCTTACCTAACAAGCTATTCCTTCTAACTTCCTTGCTTAGAAAGCATGGCTTTTCTTGAAGTATTCAACCCTCAGCAAAGGTAGCCCTCCCTCCACTTCAGCTGGTTAGTCTGAGTTACAGGTCAGCAAACGTTTGCATGCTAAATCTAGCTCATGAGTATTTCCATAAGTACAAAGGTGCTACAACCACATCATTCATTTCTATATTGTCTATGAATGTTTTCATGCCACAATAGCAGAATTGAATACAATAAGTCCTTGCTTAAAATTGTTGATAGATTCTCCAAAGCCGTGAGTTTAAGTGAGAAGACATACTGTGTGCCATCAGAAACTTAACTCTCGTTTATATCAATTCGCCTTTGGTAAAATTAGTTTCATTATGCATTGTTTTGCTTAAAGTTGTGGTTTCCAAGATTCCATCAATGACACTAAGTGAGGACTTACTATGGTTGCAACAGAGACCATATGGCCTGCAAAACTGTATCTTCCATCTGGCCTCTTAGAGAAAATGTTTTCTGACCCCTGTTCTAAGCCAATCCTGGTAATACCATCCCCCTTGATGGTATTTGGATTCTTTTACAAATGGACAAGTAACCCAATACTGATAAATGGCATATGAAGAAAAGTCTGCTAGTAGACAATTGGGGAAAGAAGAGGTTCCCTTTTATCCACTGTATATCTGGATGTGATTTCTGGAATGAAGATGCTGTCCTGTATTCAAGCAGGAGCCCGTCCTGAGGACCAAGTTAACATACTCAGTACTGCAGAGCAGAAATTTGGAAATAACCTGAGTCCTTGATATCTTTGAGCAGATCAACCAGCTAACCCTAGAACCAGATATCTTTGCATTTCCTGTTATGAAAGATAATGTGTTCTTATTATTTAAGCCAGATATGTTAAAATAATTATCTCCTCTTGTTGCATTGACCTTATTTTGTCTTCAAGGCCTTATTTTATCTTTAAGTAATATATTCTTGATCTTTAAGAAATGACCTTCTCTTATCCTTATAATATTCTCTACTTTAAAATCTACTTTGTCTTATATTAATATAGCTAGTCCAGCTTTCTTTTGGTTAGTGTTGACTAATCTTTCTACATCCTTTCCCTCTAACCTATTTGTATCTTTGTATTTCAAGTGCGTTTCTTGTAGGAAAGATATGGAGTGTGTTTTGGTTTTTATCCAATCTGGGATATTTGCCTTTTAATCAGGGAATTTAGATCATTTATACTTAATATGATTATTGATATAGTTCAAATCTATAATCTTTCTATCTGTTCCATTTGTGCTTTGTTTCCTTTTCCTACTTTTCTGCCTCTTTTGAAATTTTGTAATTGTTCCTTTCTTGGCTAAGTTTAGTGGTTGCATTAGGGTTTATAGAATGCAACTTCAAGTTATCTTATTTCATGAATTATTTATGAACCTTACATCAGTATACTTTTATTTCTCTCCTCAGAACATTTTGCTATTTTCGTTATACATTTTATGTTACATATGTTAACAATTCCACAGTCTATTATCATTTTAAAAGATTAAGTAATGAATAGATTTTATAAACACTCACTTGTCATTTAAAGATATGTAAGTGATAAGAAAAATATATTAGATACTTACCATGTGGTCATTATTTCCAGGCCTTTACCTTTTTGTGTAGATCTCTATTTCCAAGTGGTATTATTTTCCTTCAATTTGAAAACTTGATTTTAAATTTCTTTAACTAGAGGTCTGCTGGATAAATTTCATGAGCTTTTGTGTATCTTGAAAACTTTATTTTGCCTTCAGTTTTGACAGATATTTTCATTGGATAAAAAGTTCTTCATTGACAGCTTTTTTTCCCCACTATACTTTTATAAAGTTATTTCACATCTTCTTGCTTACTTTGCTTCCTGTGAGAAATCTGCTGTAATCTTATCTTTGTCCCTGTTTATGTAATGTCTTTTTTCTTCTGGATGCTATGAAGATTTTCCCTTCAAACACTTGTTTGAGGAATATGAATATGTTGTGCTTTCTTGGGTTTTCCTTCATGTTTATTGGCTGAAGTTTATTTAATGTAGATTGATGCGTGAATTTATAGTTGTCATTAAATTTGGGGGGAAATGGCCATTATTTCTCCAAACATTTTTTATATTACTACCTCTCCCTTTCTCCTTTGGAAATTCCAATTATATGTATACCGAAGTTGTTGTTATCTCACTAATTCACTGATGTTCTGCTCATTTTCATTTTATTCTCTTTTCCCTGCCATTCATTCATGTATAAAGAATAATGTCCTGAAAATCTTCTACAACTTCAGTGATTATCAATTTCCCACTGGAGGAAAAAAATATTTCAAAAAGTCCAGCTTTGGCGAACCAGCCCTCTGCAGTGTGGCCTCAAGCAGCCTTTCCAATCATGCTCTAGTCAGCCGGCTTGAGGCTCAGAGTGGTTCTTAAGCTATTACTATCCTCCCTACCACCACCAAAAGCATGTTTGTTGATGTAAAATAGTCCAGTTTTTGCTATCTCTTTAAAATTCACACCCTTGGGGCCTTGTCTTCTACAGCTCGAGCCACTGTTAGAAAAGCATTTAATCCACATATATAATTCTTTTTGGGAAAAAAAGAAAACCAACTCCTGTACCCTTAAGTTTTTTTTTTTTTATTATTAAATCATAGCTGTGTACATTAATGCAATCTTGGGGTACAATGTGCTGGTTTTATATACAACTTGAAATATTTTCATCGAACTGGTTAACATAGACTTCCTGGCATTTTCTTAATTATTGTTAAGACATATATATTCTACATTTAGTAAATTTAACATGTACCCTTCTAAGATGCACTGTGGGTGTGGTCCCACCAATTACCCTCCCTCCACCTATCCTCCCCCATCCCTTCCCCTGCCTTTCCCCTTCCCCCATATTCTTGGGCTATAACTGGGTTATAGCTTTCATATGAAAGCTATAAATTAGTTTCATAGTAGGGCTGAGTACATTGGATACATTTTCCTCCATTCCTGAGAAATTTTGCTAAGAAGAATATGTTCCAGCTCCATCCATGTAAACATGTAAGAGGTAAAGTCTCCATCTTTCTTTAAGGCTGCATAATATTCCATGGTGTACATATACCACAATTTATTGATCCATTCATGGGTCGATGGGCACTTGGGCTTCTTCCATGACTTAGCAAGTATGAATTGGGCTTCAATAAATATTCTGGTACAAATATCTTTGTTAAAGTGTGATTTTTGGTCTTCTGGATATATACCTAGTGGAGGAATTGTAGGATCAAATGGCAGGTCTATTTTTAGTTCTCTAAGTGTTCTCCAAACATGTTTCCAAAAGAAATGTATTAGTTTGCATTCCCACCAGCAGGGTAGAAGTGTACCCTTTTCTCCATATCCATGCCAACATCTCTGGTTTTGGGATTTTGTGATATGGGCTAATCTTACTGGAATTAGATGATATCTCAAAGTAGTTTTGATTTGCATTTCTCTGATGATTAAGGATGATGAGCATTTTTCATATGTAGACCTTAAGTTTTTTTACACCCCAACATAGAGCACTTTACAAAGTGCCAGGCAAATAAAAGGCAGTATTATTGGATGCTGCTATTATTTTTAACACCTCCATGAGCAGCAAGAATTCCCTGTGTTCAAGATTTCTTGAAAACCCCAGGCCTTCCTCTGTGCCACACCACCAGCTCCACCAATCAGACTTTGTAGTTTGGAATAATAGCCGAACCCACAGTGGTCCAAGTCTCCAGAAACATTATCCAGACATAGCAGGAATTTACTCCTAGTGACTTCTTGCATCCTCAGGACCTTATCCCCTGACTTCCCTCAATAAGCAAAGCCTTCTCCTTCCTTCCATTTTTGAAACACACTATCCTCACTGCCCACAAACACTTTATGTGGTCTCTACTCTGTCTCTGGGGTAGTGAAGCTCAGCCATTTCCTAAACTTCCCTCTCCCCTAAACACCCAAATACTTCTGTTCCTATTGGTCCCTGGATGTAGAGATCCCCATTTTTAAAACTCACGGAAATAAAATGGTAAGAATGAATTAATTTTAGGGTTTAAAGCCTCAGGCCTACTCATAGACCCCATTTCCCCTAGGGTGGTACTGAGTTCCCCCCTCTTATTTTTGTGTTCTTACTTCCTTCTGAATTCATGGAAACTTGAATTGTTGGGTAAACTTTGGGCCTAGGAAAACAATTCCTGATGTATTCTGAGAGACTAGTTTACTTGTTAAAGACACACAGAACTCTAGGGCTTAGAATTTCCCAGGAATCTTCAAATACAGCCCACATCCTTCATTCACCAGAAATCACAAGAAGTGATTCCTCCATAATGTTGTGTATTATAAAGAAATTTTAGCAATTACGTTTTAACATACAAGAAATTTTATGTAGGGTGGCCCCTGTGGCTCAAGGAGTAGGGCGCCGGTCCCATATGCCGGAGGTGGTGGGTTCAAACCCAGCCCCGGCCAAATAAAAAAAAAAAAAGAAATTTTATGTAACACATAGTTATAAAACACAAGAACAGATACAATACAACAAGAAATTTTAGGTACCAGTAACAAAATTATGATATTTATGTGTCACAGAAGACCAAGAGCTCTTCTTCACAGTCAATATCAGAAATAACATCTTTCCAGGGCTTCAGACACCCCAAACCTCTACTTGTAGGCTGTGGTCTCTGTACCCTCCAGAAAGGGGGCAGAGGCAGCCCAAGGTCACGGGTGAGCACACAGCAATAGTGCTCAGAAGTGCAGGGGCCTTGGGGTGCTGCTCAGGGGTCAGGTGCTGCTCAGGGCTCAGCAGCTACTGGGACACTGAGATGGCACCTGTCATGCCCTGGTTGTGAGGCCTTGGCTTCAGTGAGCACCACCCCAGCTAGCATTGCCCTGAAGCATCCCCACACATGGTCACCGGCACCACCACATCCCAGCTGCTGGCCTTATGGGGTGTGGGCTGAGGCCCTGGCTCACCAAGGCAGCAGGGCCATGGCTGGCTGATAGCTGTAGAAGACCTGGCTTTTGTTGCAAGTTCATCATAGTTTCAATGAAATCAATCGCCATATTTCAGAGTACTATTTTGAATGCAGATATCTTTATTGCTTTCTAGAGTTACACTTTTAATGCAAAAGCATAAATGAAAGAATTAAAAACCATTTGTATAGATATGGAATGACTACTACCCATGTATAATGTGCATCCTCAAAAGTTCAGGCAAAAAGTTACATTATACACAATAAAATGTGGTGCTAGTCAAGTTTTTGACTAATAGTTCCTTCCCAAACGTCTTTTTCCATCATGTCTGCCAATGTACACACCTGGTTCCAAAGGAGCTGTTCCTGGACCCTGCTGCATACCCACATGTGGTCTCCACCCTGAACTACAATCCTGACTTCCAGTTCGACCTATCACGTGGGTGCTCAAAACACCGGTGTACCCCTTCTGTTTCATTTATTGTCTATGAGGCATTGACAGTGCATCTTAGTTTGAAACATAATACAAGAAACAGGTAGCAGCCTAGGAGTGTTGCTGGCTAGGAAATTCAATGAACTTTATGGCACTCCAGCCTCCTCCCCTCTGGATGGTGAAGCTTCCTCCCAAGCCTACCTGCCAGGTTTCCCACTCCACGTTTTAGTGCCGTTTAATATAATAGCTTTTCATATCTTCCTCACAGTGTCTGGCACTTCCTGTTTGTTCCCTAATGTCTTAGCCTTGGAGCTTTCTTTGGTTTGGTTTTTGCTTTGCCCGCTAGTCTAATGACACTGATTTCTACTGAATGATAGTTCTTAAACTTAGCCCTCTACCCGCTGTGCATCAGCCTCCATCCCTGTCATTTTTTTTTTTACTTGTTTTATAAACCTCTCCAGTTTTCTTGCTAATTTAACCCTCATATTTCTTTCTCTTCTCAACCTTCCATATAAAATTATGCAGTCAGTTCCTTCATGTGTTATTTGATGTTTTCCCTTTTCACGAGAGGAACTCAACTGACTTCTGCATTGGTCTTATGCCCTAAAAAGTTTTTAACCAGTATCCTAACCATGATCATCTCAGATTACCTATTGTCCCATGATAACTTGAACCTATAGAGATAATGATAGTAAGCAAAACACGAATTAATGGCTGCTGGTTTTTTTCAGACCCCTAATTTTAGAAAAGGTCATAGAAGTTGTTGCTTATTAACATCTAATAGCTTGTGTTAGTCCCATAGGCTGAAACAAACCAAAAAAAAATAGTAATTACAATTTGACAGTGACACAAACACCTGTCTGGCTGATGAATTCCTTGCCAAGTACGTGTTCCAAAACAGAAAGCAAGGTCACCTTTAACATAAGTGGCTTTTCTTAGAATGCAAAGGAAAAGTAAAATGTATGAATAGCATAAAAGAAAAATTATTGGAACTATATCTCTGGGCATATGAAAATAGGAAGTATGCTATCATTTTGGTTCATCATACTGTGTTTCCCATCTTTTTCATGAACAAATATGGTGCCAATATGCATAAAAATTTCGCAAATACCTTTAGGCTCATCCATTCATGTAATTCCATCAAAGCAAAATAAAATGCTCTGTTTTCTAATCCTACGAGTAAAACTACCTAAATAATACAAAAGTACATTCTCAAAACTAAAATCACCACCCTATCAAAGTTGCTAAATATACCCACTAAAAAAAGAAGACTACCTCAAAGTCAAGATCTGCTAAGTATCTTCATAGGTTGAGACTCTTCCATGACATAACACATGATCAACTGCAAAAAAACATTTAAAAATGCAATATCCAACCCAAACCCCACTAAGGCACAGTATCATTGGCCACCCCACTGGCATTAAAGCACAGTATCATTGGTTTATTTTTTTTACAAATTTTTTGAATTATAGTTGACAAAAATTGTATACATATATTTTTAGGTTGCACATATTTAAAATGTACTATGTGATATTTTTATATAAATGTACATTGTGAAATGATTACCACTATAAAGAGAATTAGGGTATCTATCACCTGACATAGTTACCATTTTTTCTTGGGGAATGAGAACATTTAAGATCTACTCTCTTAGTAAATTACAGATATAGATGATACTACTATTAACTATAGTCACCATTCTGTCTGTTAGATTTCAAGAATTCATTTATCCTATAGAGCTGAAACTGTGTACCCTTTGACCAACACTCTCAACTTTCCCCCAACCCTCAGGCCCTGGGAGCTTCCAGTCTACTCTCTGATTCTATGAATTCAACTTTTCTAGATGCCACATAAAAGTGAGATCATGCAGTATTTGGCTTTATGTATCTTAATTAATTGACTTAACATAATGGCCTTTGGATTCATCTATATTGGGGTATCTGTCAGAATTTCCTTGCTTTGTAAGGCTGAACAATGTTCCATGGTGTGTGTGTGCGTATCATATTTTCTTTATGCATTCATTCATCAGTGGGCACTTTGATTCCATATCTTACTGTGAATAATGCTGAAGTGAACCTGAAATGTACCAATTTCATGCCCTTTAGATGTATACCCAAACATGGGCTTGATGGATCATAGTTCTATTTTTAATTTTTTGAGGAACCTCCATACTGTTTTCCATAACAGCTATTCCCATTCCTACCAATGTACAAGCATTTCTTTTTCTGCACATCCTCACCAAAACTTGCTATCTTTTGTCTTTTTGACAATGGCCCTATTAACAGGTATGAGATGGTATTTCACTGTGGTTTTTATTTGCATTTCCCTGACGATTAGTGACGCTGAGCATTTTTTTTTATATACCTATCGGCTATTTGTATGTTGTCTTCTGAGGAATGCCTATTCTGATCCTTTGCCCATTTCTTTTTTTTTTTTTTTAATTTGGCCGGGGCTGGGTTTGAACCCGCCACCTCCGGCATATGGGACCAGCGCCCTACCCGCTGAGCCACAGGCGCCGCCCCTTTGCCCATTTCTTAATAAGTTATTTGATTCTTGCTATTGAATGGAGTTCCTTATATACTTTGAATATTAAGCCCTCACCGGTTGGTTTGCAAACATCTTCCTCCTTCTGTAGATTGTCTCTTCCATCTGTGGACTGTTTCCTTTGCTGTGCAGAAACATTTCAGTTCAATGCAGTCCCACTTGTTTATCTTTGCTTGGTTGCCTGCATTTTGGGGATCATAGAAAACATGTCATTGACTAATAAACACCAAGGAACTTGTTCCCTGTGTTTTGTTCTTAGAAATTGTATAGCTTTGAGTCTTATTTTTAAGTCTTTATTCTATTTGAGCTGATTTTTATGAAGAGAATGACGTAAGTGTACAATTTTATTTTTCTACATGTAGATGTTCAATTATCCCAACATAATTTACTGAAGAGGCTTTCCTTTGCCCAATGTGTATTCTTAGCAACTTTGTCAAAGATAAATTGGCCCAAATGCAGTCATTTATTCTGAGCTCTCAATTCTGATCTATTGGTCTATATGTCTGTTTTTCTGTCAGTCTCATACTGTGTTGACTATTATATATTTGTTTGTATATTTTGAAATCAAGCAGTCTGATGCCCCCAGACATGTACTTGCTCAGGATTGCTTTGTATAGTCAATTAAAGGTCTTTTGATACTTTCACATGAGTTTTAGCATTGCTTTTTCTATTTCTGTAAAAAATGTCATGGTAATTTTAATAGGGATTGTATTAAATCTATAGATTGCTTTGAGTGGTCTGGACATTTAAACAATATTAATTTTTCTAGTCCATTTATTTGTGTCTTCTTCAATTTCTTTCATTAATGTTTTATAGTTCTCAGGGTATACATCCTTCGCCTCCATGGTTAAATTTATTCCTAAGTGTTTAATTTTTTGATGATAGGTAAATGGGATGGTTCTCTTAATGTCCTTTTCAGAAATATTATTTTAATATATAGAAACACAATTATTAATAATGATTATGTGTTGATTTTGTATCTTATAACTTTACTGAATTTATTAGTTCTGACAGTTTTTTGATGAAATCGTTAGGGTTTTCTATATACAGTTGGCCCTTGAACAATGCACGAGTTAGAAGCACTTACTCCTCTGCATGGTTGGAAAGATGCATATGAATGTCGACTCCCCAAAAAGCTTAAACACCAAAAGCCTACTTTTGAGTGGAAGCCTTATGATAACATAAACAGTTGATTAACAAATATTTTGCATGATATATATATATATATTATATACTGTATTCCTACAATAAATATAGATTTAAAATGTTATTAAGAAAATCCTAAGGAAAAGAATATATACCTAGTTTTCATTAAGTAGAGGAAGATTATGATAAATACCTTCATCTTTGTCATCTTCACAGAGAGTAGGCTACAGGGCAGGTGGAGAAAGAGGTAGTCTCACTATCTCCAGGTGTATGAAGGGAGAAGAAAATCCGTGTATAAGTAGACTGTGTAATTCAAAACTGTCTTGTTCAAAGGTCAATTGTATAAGATCAAGTCATCTTCAAACAGAGATAATTTTATTTCTTCCCTGTTGATTTATATTTCTTGTATTTGATAGCTACTTTTCTTGCCAAATTGCACTGTCTAGGATTTCCAGTACTATGTCAAATAGAAGTGGCAAAAGTATGTGTCTTTGATTTGTTTTTGATCTTACAGGAAAATCTTTTTAGTTCAATGGTAGCACTGAGTGATGTTATCTATAGGCTTGTAATACATGACCTTTATTATATTCAGGTATACTCTTTCTATTAATATATCAATTTGTTGAATTTTGTCAAATGTTTTTTCTGCATCTATTGAAATGATCACGTGGTTTTATGTTTCATTCTGGTAATATGGTGTATCACACTGATTAATTTGCATGTGTTGAACCATCCTGGTACTTAAAATATAAATTCCTCTCAATCACAGCCTATGATCCTTTCAAAATGCTGTTGAATTCCATTTACTAGAATTTTCTAAAGATGTTTTGCATCTGTGTTCATCAGAAATATTGGCCTATAATCTATAGCACCCATAAGGACATCAATTTAAATTAGAGGGAGCAGTGTAAAAGGTTGTATTGCAGAAGTTGAAAGATAAAGAGCAAAACCAAGGACAATTCATTCAGGCAGTAATAAAACCTGGAAAAAATTTTACTGAAGCAACTCAAAAAGTAAATTATATACTTTGGGGGAAAAGGAAACCATTCAGTAATGTAGAAACTGTGAAAGAAAGCCTTGCTGAAGTTGCCGGATGCTTATAGCCCAATAATGTTTCAAAGTATAAACAACAGCCTCTTTCAAGGAGAGCCATAACTGGTCAGCAGCATGAATTAGGCTTCAACGTCACACAACTTCATGCAGTACTTTAAAGAAAAATTTATTTTATTCAATTGCTTTAGATGAATTAACTGATACTACTGACTCAGTGTGGGTTATAGACTTCATTTGGGTCATAACAGATTTTCTTTGCTATGAAGAATTACTTAGTTTGAACACGCTTGCAAACAGAACACCAGGAAAAGATATCTTCCACACCTTCAATATAAATGTTGTAAAACTGGATTGAATTTGGTAAATTTACAGATGGTGCACCTTCCATGACAGGAAAACATGAAGAATTTATTACCCAGATTTAAAAAAAAAAAAAAAAAGTATTAACAGATCCAGATACTCTCATTTGTTTTCATTGTATCCTGTACCATCAAAATCTTTGTGCTAACATTACTATTTTAAGTGACACTTTGCAGCAAGTTATAAGTATTGTTAACTGTATTTGTGCAAATGCAACATGACATCATTATCATAACATGCTAAAGCTGAAGAAGAGAATATTCAGCATGGATTTGCCATATCATCCTAAAGTGCATGGGCTGGCACAGCAACACATGTTAGCCAAAATTTTATCTCTGCAAGAACAGGTAGTTAAATTTTGTAAAGAACAGAATCAGCATGGGCGGCGCCTGTGGCTCAAGGAGTAGGGCGCCGGTCCCATATGCCAGAGGTGGCGGGTTCAAACCTAGCCCTGGCCAAAAATCCAAAAAAAAAAAAAAAAAAAAAAGAACAGAATCAGCAGTATGAATTATTGAAAGACCTACAGGCATGCAGCATTTCTGTGTGACATCACATCAAATCAAAAGGACTTGAGTATTTCTTTGCACGGTAAAACAAAGTCTATAGATGGTATGTGCCAAAAAAGTCCAAGAATTTTTTTTAAGGCTATCTTTTTTCAAAAACACTTCTCCTTCAAAAGGAAATTTTGGATGAACATTTTCCCCAATGAGCAAAGGTCATAGAGGAGCAGGATGATACATTCAAATCATTTGAAGAATAAGCAGCTGTTGTAGACCTATTAATTATAGAATACAACGAAAGGTTCACTGACATTGAGAATCATGATATCACACTCAAGTTAGCATTTCAGCCTCACCTGGAGATATCACCAAGGCACCTAAAAACTGTAAGTGGAATTGATTGAGTTCTCAGTATATGACATTTTAAAATTATTTCTAAAAGTCAAAAAGTGAAGTAGAATACCTGTGCATTCAGCAACATGCCAAAAAATGTTTTCTTGCTTTTCACCCACTTATTGCTGCAAATTTACACTCTCCTACCTCACCCATATCAAGATCCCTTTTAAGATCACAAATGACTGCTACCCATCTAGAGGATCAACTAAAACTGTGAACCTTCATGCTACAACCAAACATTCAAATGCTTTCTAACAAAAATCAGACACTACAAAGTCATTATAAGGTTACTTTTAATTGTTACTTTTAAAATTAACAGGTTTAACTTTAAATTTAATAGTTACTTTTACATTTAACAAATAGTTCTTTTTTGAAATGATTAAATACATCGTAGTTAGATTTTTACAAAATAATGTACATTTTTAAGTATGTAAGTTTCTTGAATGTGGCATTATTTGATTATAGCTAAATTAATGTGGCCTTCCAACATGAAAAGTTCCCCACCCCTCAGGTAGAACATCAAATCATCGAGGTAACAGTTATAATCTCAACACATGATAAATGTGGTATTATAAACGTTTGTTTGGGGCGGCGCCTGTGACTCAAAGGAGTATGGCATTGGCCCCATATACTGGAGGTGACAAGTTCAAACCCAGCCCTGGCCAAAAACTGCAAAAAAAGAAAAGTTCCTTTGGCAGATGAAATATTTTAAAACATAAGATTATATTTGTTTATCTACTAGTTTCACATTAACATTGAGTACTTTGGATACTTGCTTTTCCATTCTTATATACTATACTTAGCATTTGGGTCGCAACCAATGAATCAATCTCTAAGAAGGTCCAAACTTTCCCTCATCTTCCTATCCCTCTTCTGAGCCCTCCACCTCTTTCAACCTCTGCCCCTCACCCAGTTCCACAGCTGCCCCATGTTTTCAGTTATCTTTATAACAACAGTCCATTCCTTGGCACTTATTTTCTTAGTATTTTTAGTGTTGCTATAAAGGAATATCTGATGATGGATAATTTATAAAGAAAAGAAGTTTATTTGGCTCCAAGTTCTGCAGCCTGTACAAGAAGCATGGCTCCAGCATCTACTTCTGGTGAGGGCCTCAGGTGGCTTCTACTCATGGTGGAAGGGGAAGGAGGCTAGCAGAGATCACATGATGAGAGAGGAAGGAAGAGAGAGAAGTGGAGGGTGTGGTGCAGGCTCTTTTTAACAATCAGTTCTCATGGGAACTAATAGCCTAAGAACCTACTCGTTACCATGAGGAAATCACCAAGCCACTCATGAGGGATCTACCCCCATGACCTAACTACTTCCCCTTAGCTAAGCCCCATCTCTAACTCTAGCCATCAATGTCAACATGGGCTTTGGAGGGACAGGCATCCAAGCTACAGCAGTTAAGAACAACTGGGTTAGAATAAAGAGCAACTCCAATGTTTGTTCACTGCCAATTGCCAAAGGCCATGTTTGAATAAAACATAATGGACTCTTATCTTTGTCCTTGCCTCACTACAGAGGGAGCTGGGAATGGGAGCAGGGAGTTCACTGGTGGAGCATTCTTCTGATCTTCATTTCCCCTTCACCAAACACAGACTATGAATATAATGAATACTCACACACAGAGAATGATGCAAGAAAATAAATGTTGTCTGCCTTGATTCTTCTCACGCTTTCAGATGGAATTAGTCAGAAGATCAGGGATGCATTGAATGTTATGATCGGAGTTTTGACTCACGCCAAATGGCTACATTCTGGATGACCTTTGGCCACGCAAAGACAGTCTACATGGGTAATCCCACCTCTAAAGGGAAGGCTAGGTGTGTAACAGCAGAGACAAAAAATACATACATCCCTTCTGAAAATCAAGTCTCCATGGATGAGGCCAAGATGATATCACTTTAATACTAAATTTTCCCCTCCCAAAGCTTATTTTTAGAGCAAGGCTTCAGAAATTTGAGATTCTGACCTATCTCTGAGCTGCCACATTTTGAAGAGCTGCTATTTGCCCCCAAATTTTTCAGTGTAGATGGACCAGCCACTGGAATGTTGCAGCATATTTATACAGACATAATGGACAATAATCTCTGGGGAAGATTTCAATTTCTTTTCACTTTGCAAAAATGTTATGGTCTAACTCTAAATGTCCCTCTGTTCTGAAAGCAGCCATCACCTTCCTGCTCCTTGTGAATGAGTTATTAAAGGGAGGAAACAGAGCCCCTGTAAGATTTCTCTAATCACCCAGCTTAATTATGAAGAGGAGCAAATCACTGAACATTGTGCCTTAAATATAATCAAAAGAATGTTTTAGCAATCCAACAGGAAGCTGCTGTCTCAGTAGGATAATGACATATCAGTCTAGGTCCAGGAAATGTATTTTGGTGTTCATTATCATGTTACACACTGGTGGGGAGTTGCACAATAAGGTGCACATGGGGGCCTTGCTCAGGGAGTTCTAGCCAAAGAAACATGGCACTAAGAAGAGTCACTGTTGAATCAGTCAGTCTGAGTGGTGTCTGTCATTTCTAAAAGTAAGATGCTGTTCAGAATCCTGTCCCTGCCCCCCAAAAAAACATTTCAAAGAAGATTGACTCCTCCCCTTTAGAATTCAAGAGCAAAATTCTTGTGGCTTCAGATCCCTCTAATTTCCAAGCAAAGCTCTGTAATTTGACACAGTGCTGATCAATAGCCCAATCCACACCCTGCACCCAACTCCCTCCCTGAGCAATCCCTTCTGCTCCCCAATTAGGATAGAACTCCTGTGCACCTGTTTACGCCTCCTCAAAGCAGCAGCAGCTGTCAAAACTACTTCCCACCAAGTGGAGAGAGTTTCTCTCAACTGATTAAAGCCTGAGGTTAATGAAGCCATGGCCAAAAGTTCCCTTTGAACCCATCAGTTTTGCAATCTGTCATGTTTACTGACTACAGCCACCTACCTATCAAACTCATGAGAATGACATGGGTGGGGTGAGCAGGAAGGGGAAATTGCTCTCAGAGCCTATCTGTATCCCTGCTCCATCTAAGACAGCATTAAAAATGTAAAACATGATCATTCCAAAAAGGAAACTTCCTTTGCTTTATAATGCTGTCCCTGAACACCAGCAAATAATATGTAAGTGAGTCACATTATCCACAGAGCTTAGCCTCTACCTTCTCTAAGTCTTCCTAGGGGCATCTCCTGAAATCACAACCCTTCAGATTCAGATGGCACCAATTCCTACTCCAGTCACCATGTGGGCAGGGCCAGCCCATCGTTACTAGCAGCTCACTTGAGGTGGCCAGACTTTTGTCCTGCTTACCAAGCAGAACATTCCCACCCCACTCCTAGCCCAGGCCAAGCCAAAACTTTCACTTGGTCCCTAAGCCAAGTGGTGCATTAGTCTCTGGATCCTGACAGGCCACGGGGCAGCCATTGTCACCTCTGTGCAGCCCACTGCCCCATCGAGTACCCGAGTCCAGCCCAGGACCCAGTCTGCTTGGTTGAGCCTCTCTGCCTCTCTCAATGTTGCCTTCAGGAGACCTCTTCTAAGATGAGATCCCACCCTCTGTGCTGAAGGCAGGGGGATCCTGCCACTCGGGGACAGCAACCACAGCCACCTAGCCCCCAGGTATGCACACACCCCTCCCCGCCATCCCCCGCTGCCATGTCATTCCTGATTGGGTGTTTGGTGTTAGCAGTTTCCAGATTCAGTGACTGGGCCTGCCTTCTCCCTACTGCCTCTCCACCCATGTCCTGAGTTGCCAAGGACCCAGCATGCCTTGCCTCTGAACTGGGACACAAGGGCTAACACTACCAACTTTATTTGCCAAACTGCAGAATCAGAGAGCAGCTGAATAAGCACATGTTTTAAAATGGTAATGAGGGGATGTTTGAAAGAAAAGTATATGGGAACAGTTGGCAGAAAACTCCTTTCCATCAGGGTAAACTGTTGTCATCCTGATGCCTGATTTTACTTTCTAATCTACTCCACTTTTCTGTACTGTGTGTTCTAGAGCCTAATTATTTCTTTTCAAGTTACCTTAAAGCAAATGGCACTGTGAACCACTTAATTTAGAGCTGATAAAAACAATCCCCGAGAAACCTTTCTGAGAGGATAGAGGGTAAAGAGCAGTCCTGACAACTCCCGATCTATGAAGTGGAAATCAGGACTTAGGAAATGACATTCTCCTGCCGTGAGCCTAGGTCATGCCATGGTCTCACGGCTGGCTGGACGTCGCCTCTTTCCACAGATTCTCCATGCATCTTCCCTTCCATTCCTTCATTCTGTCATGGGGACCACTGGACAGGTCAGCAAATGTCCCATTGCCCACTGCCCCTTCTGGATAGAGGCAAGAATAATCACCAGACACCTGTTTCACACCCCTTCCCAGGAAACCCTGAATCTGCTAAATTCTTGCCCTTTGGAGATGTATAAAGAGTTCTCTCTTTTGTCCCAAAGTCCAGCTTTTGTTCTCACCAGGCTTTGCCTACAGTGGGCCTAGAGCTAATCCAGATTATGTTCATGGAAAGGTTTAATATGCAATCAATAAAAACAGCTTTTCACAGGCAAGGGGAAAATGGCTTTATTCATGCTCAAATGACACCACTCCGCTTTTATATGATACTTTATCATCATAAAAGCATGCTGGCCAGAGGGAGTCAATGGCTTGTTCACGTTCACACAAGCAACAGAGCCAGGTCAAGAAACCAGAAACTATCTACTCAAAGAGCGAGTGAGAGGTCTCAGAAGTAAACACACGGCAGACATCCATGTGTCTGCCAAGGACAAAGTCATTACTCACACAGATGTTGGAGGGTAGTCCTAGGCAGGGCTGGTGGGAGGTCTAGCAAGGCCTGGTCACTTCTACATCTGTATTTTTTTAATGATGTAGTTGCCTTATACAGATATGTACATATGCATACACACACATACATACATTTTAATACACTCACACAAAACGTCACTTGGGTGTGAATTTGAGGGATCCATCAAAGAGATGCCGGCACGTTGGTTGCCCTCCCCCATCAGCACACCACCCCTCCCACTTCCTGATCAGCTTTGATCTTGGGATTTTCCTAAATTTATTTTCATTAAGTGCAAAACAATAGTTCTCTGTCCACTGCCAGCTCTCCCCAAAAGGTGGCCATTTTTAGTCTTTAGTCTTTCCCATCAGTGTACAGGGGAAAGACTTGCTTTCCTTTAACCATTTGCTTAATGTTCAAGGAGAGTGGGCGTGTGGGGCCCACGGGGCCTCATGCAGACTCTCAGCTCAAGCAGGATCATCAATCACTGAGCTGCCTGGCCTGGGATGCTCCCTTGCTGGGACATGTGACAGGCACAGCTGGACCCTTTGAAACTGGCTGGGCACTGCTGGGCCTGAGCCCGGACATGTCTGCCCACCCACGGGCTCCTGGCCGGCCCTTGCAACTGTTTCATTTACCGTTTGGGACAATTATCCGCAGGGCTCAGGAAAGTGCACGCTGCTGCCACACTCGGCTCTGCTTCCCCTTCCAAGTCCTAATGAGGTGAGATAATGGATGCAGGAAAGTGTGGAAATGCAAATCAATACGGAACATATGCTCCGGGTCCCTCTGTTACCTCTGAGCCAGGTTGGGAGAGAAGAGAATGGCTTTAGGAAGATTTCTAGACCAGGGCTCCTTACTGTCCTCCAAAGAATACCAATAAAGAAAAGCAAAGCTGTATCTTTTTAGCCCCCTTACAGACAGAGCTCAAGGGAGAAACTTAATTTTGATGGCGTCTCAGCAATGGCTTTCCTGTTCCTGTGGCTTTGTCTCACAACACAAACTAAAGCATCAAGATACAAACAGAAGGAGGAAATTGGCATCGGTGCCCCCCATTTTGCTTCTGCAAATGTCTCAGTGTCCCTCTAAGCATGGAGAGGCAGGTCTCGCTCCACAGAGGACAGCCGGCCACAGGCCTCCAGACCTCCCCGGCCAGGCCTCCGGCCTCCTGCATTTTGGCTCAAGCAGCCCAGGCAAAGGGCCAGGCAGAGCTGGGCCTTCTGCCCGAGCCATTGCGTCAGTGAGCTCAGCAGGCCACACTGCTGGCCAGGGAGGTCTCCGCTTTCCGGAGTCCAGGGGATGGAGGAGCTGGCAAGGCCCTATCCTCACTAGCTAAATACCCTGCAGAGGGAGCTTCCAACAGGACCTTTTAGAGCTCACATGAGACCCTGAATCAGAAAGGGAAAGGAAACCAGCATCTGTCTGGGCTGCCCTGCGCCCAGGCTCACTCAGCCCAGCACGGTCAGTACCTCCATAGCCACTGACAAACAGCCAGACTCTAGGCACTCAAGCAAGCACCAGAGGTGGAAAGCAAGCACAGGCTGTCGTGCCCTCAAGCTGTGTTCATTCCCCTGTACGAGGAGGTATTTCTTCTACTTCATGTACCCTGTTATGGTCACAACATATGTCAACTGAGCACTCACTAACCAAAATCCTCCAGATCATGACACAACAAGAGTGATTCAGTGCCCTGCAAAATGCCCAGCTTGCCTCCTCACAGATCTCCTGGTTTTGAAAGGTGATCACAGAGCCCCTCCCCTTCCATGTGTAGGCCCTTCTCCCAAATCAGGCAGTGGGGAGAGCAGACGTGACAACCATGACAAGTCTCACCTCACAAGTGTCAAAGCCTTTCAACCTTCAGCAAACTCCTATTTATCCAGAACTCTCAGAAGAGTGATCAAAGGTCCTCCACAGGACCACCAATGCAATAGACAGGCTCTCAGCCCCTATTCCTCTGACCAGCTGTGTGGCCTTAGCCAAAGGACTCAAGAGGGAAGCTAGAGAACCTAGAGGACTTGGCCTCTTGTTCCTCCTCCATGAGGTAGGATGACAGTGACGGCCCTAAAGCACTGCCTGGAAGGTCACACATGATCAGAGCTGGACCCTGGAGGCATACAGTTCTCAGTTCATACCTCCAACTACCTACCTACAACTCTGGGCACAGTGGCCTCAATTTCCCCAAATGTAAGATGGAATCAGTCAGCATGTTTGCCACAAAGGTTTTTATAATGCATATATTATTATAATTCATAATTAGAACAGTGCTGGCTGATTCAGAGTAGTGCTACCTGAATTTAAATTAAACAATGACCAATAAAGTGCCTAGTGGCACACAGGAACCCTTCCACAGTGGCAGCCATATTTATGAGTGACTTGCAAAGATTTAGAATGTCATATCTTTAACTCTCAACAGTAGCCACTGTTCTGATTGTTAATTGAGCCATCTGTCTTTAAGATGGTGAGTCAATAGGCATTTCTCCAATGTATGGCACGCACCCAGCCGGTATCATGATTGGGGAGCTCTGGTTGCACGCACTGCTCCTCTGGGTCTGATAATCACTGAATTAGCAGGCCTTGCTTCCCCACAGGCTGCAGATAAGTCAGTGGCCCTGGCTGAGGCAACCATCTCTCTGGACTGACAAATGTGGACAATTCCAGCAATCACAGCAGTCAAGTGCTCTAGACACCACTGAGACCCGGCTGGCTCTGAAATAGACCACTGGCTCTGCTTGAAGCTGGTTGATTCCCCCTCAGGGAGAAGCTAATTGACCCTCTTGACAACTTTTATGACTTGTAAAATTCTCTAAGATAATGCTTAGACATGAACATGTTTATTCTGTTAAGAATTCACAGTGTGAGAATAAGTCATTATCATGCAGTTTGAGTCTTTAAGAAGTGACTGGGGACAGAGCCATAGCTCACCTAGGATGTTTCAGTGCTAAAGGTCAGCCAGCATGTCTGCAAACAGGATTTTAGACAGACTTGCCCCTAATATTTTGTGGAGCCCTAGACAAGAGTACAAATGGAGTCTGCCATTAAATAAATATGTCCTGTCCTCCTACCTTGACAAAATGAGATTGTAAATGAAGGAAGGTCAGGTTTATACTTAGAATTCATGGACTCCTCAGAGTTTCATGCAGGAATAAGGTTCTATGAGATAGTTATTCCATGACCCTAGGCTCCATCTGTACTACCAGAGACCTTCTGGGCTTCAGCATGGACACCATAGACCACATGTCCAATATCCATAGACACTCCCCCCTCAGACTTAGAGGCCACATGTTAGTACCTGGCCCACTTGCAAGAGGACAGACCCAGCCTGGATACGGCTGCATGGTGTTTGTGTACAGAACTCCAGGAACTCTGAACCCAAAGTGTGGTCTGGAAGTAGGCAGCGTGCACTGGAGTGAGGGGGAGGGAAGGTTTGTGGCAAAAGAAGGCCAGATTGGGACCCTCTAACAGGGCTTATGCTCAGGTCTATTCCTGAAGACCCTGAGCACTGTCATTTAAAATGCTCAGTGACTCCCAGTGAAGAGGACACTGCCCAACCACACTGTGGACCCAGACCCCGCCTCTCTCTCTTCTCACCACTTCCTCAGACCCTGAACCCTCATGCTTCTTTTGCCAGAAGTCCCAACAGTTCTGCATGGCTGATTTTTTTTAATTGGCCAGACTTTCTTTTGTCTCTGCCCTGACAGAGCCTGAAGGGAACACATTTCAAAGCACCCTGTACTCTCCATTACATCTATCCTGATGTTGAAGGTCTTGTGTCTGTCCTGTTTCCTGTGGTCGCCTGGGCTGAGAACCAGACCCCTCTGCATCTGGCCCTAGCTCAGCTACTAACCAGCTCTCGTTAGCAGAAGTTGCCCATTTGTCAATGGCTATTGCTCCTTTTTTTTTTTTTTTTTTTTGCTGTTATTTTGCACTTTTCCAAAAAGATAGTTTATTGAGATCCATACTGAAGATTTTTTAATTTGGAATAATAAAGTGAAGCTTTTATTTCTGATAAGTTACATACATGCATACATTACTCAAGCTTAGTATCTCTCGATGGCAACTGCATTTACAGGTCATCAAAATACTCAACAGAAACACTTCCAGTAAGAATGAGTTGTTGTTTGCTTTCTGTCTCAAAGGGCTTTTTTCTTCAAAAGAGGCAATACAGCTTCCTTTGGGGAGGGAAGAGATGTGTAATGCCCATCTCCAAGGTTCACCTGAGTTTCCCCATCAGAGCAATGAGATGATGAACGAGAGCAGTGCTTCTCAGCCCTTTTTGGTCTCGGAACCCCTTTTCACTCTTCAGAATTATTGAGGGACCTAAAAAGCTTTCGTTTATGAAGACTACAGCCACCAATACTTCACATGGATACAAGTTTTCCAAACGGTACCATGCCAACAAATGCATTCAGGTGTTTTTCTCAAGTTAGCAGGCTTCTTTTATTTTCAAGAAAATGCATACTTGCTTTCCAGGTCTGAATAACTCTAGTTTTTCAATTATTTTTTCAGGTAAGAATATTATACCATGAAAAAAAAATGGCTAGTAACTCAATAACCACAGATGTGCTTTACCTAGAGACAACCACTGTACTTCAGTAGGTGACAGATACATGATAGTAAAATGTCATGTACTCGAGGGTAAAGATTTGATAAAATTAACTTTTCACTGCTCCATCATGAATATTCTTAAGTAAAACTGGCTTTTTATTTTTAGATATTTTTCTACTGCGAGTATAGGGCCTTGGAACATGTGAAAGCACTGGTTTTACCCATCATGGCTTTTGTGCCATTGATGCAAGTGTCAACACAAGGAAAAGGTAAGATCTTGTGCAGTCATTATGAAAAGAGCTTTAACCTCGCAGAGTCTCTAACGGAGTCTTGGGAACTCCCAGGGTCCACAGACACCACTTTGAGAAACACTAGACTTGATCACTATTTGGGTCTTTTCTAACATCTTAGGATTTGGATAGTTGTTTCTTATAATTCTTGATTCTAATGATTTTATGGGCCTTACTTTTCTTCCCTGTACATTCTTTTTCTTCAAACCTAATTAACCAGGAGCCACACTGCTTCACTTCCTTTGAGCTCGCTATTGTTTCATTTCTCTGCACAGCTCGCTCTCTCTGCAAGAACTGCTCTGCGCCATAGTTTCTATAATCTCTTCACAATGATGTCCCTTACTGGTCACTCGTCAATATGTAAGGAACATTTGTTACATGACTGCCACTGTTCCAGTCAGTGGGACACAATGACAGGACTCCAAGTACTTCTTCTCAGAAGGATTGTCTCCTGGCAGAAATACATAGGTAGGAAGAGGGTTACACGTAGAATCTGAAGAAAGGGCAAGTAGTGCGGCCCAGGAAGAAATAAGTCCCTGTAAAATGGTGTCCCAAGATGGCAGCCCGAGTCGGGGGCTGTATTCTGGGTTTTACTACACACCTGAATCTTGACTACTAACCAGACAGCCTGTTTCTGTTGAGTATCTGTACGCAACAAATAAAACAATTTCTAGAGGGGTTTTCAGCTTAGCACTTTAGCAAGAAGGAGGAGTCCCTAAGAAGAACTGAACCCCAAATTAGTAACAGTAGCCCTCAACCCTGCCAGTGTCTTAGAATGACATGTTGTGCTCTGTTTAAATATGCTGTTTACATGCTCTGAACCCCTCCCAGTGATTCAGATGGAATTGGCCCAGGGCAGAGCCCCAACATCCATCTTTTTTAAAAGCTCCTGTGGTATTGGTCGCCAGGGTATGTACAGCCAGATATCTGAGAACCAGAAGTCTATTATGAGATTCATAGAAAGGTTCATCTGCTAAGGAAATGCTAGGGGGTGTTACAAATAAAACAAGAAATTTCAGTAACAAAGCAGAAGGTACTCCTGAGTGGCCAGGAGCTATCCCTTGTGCTGAGTCAGGAATGCAGGCTCTCTGCATCTTACAGCTCTGCCACATGTAATGTATGGCTCCAAAATTCAAGAGGGAAGAGGAAGGAAGAATAACAGAGATGGCTCTTGGGAGGTACTTTTAGGCCAGGCATGAGTGACACATATATCTTCTTCCCACATTCCACTGGCCCAAACTCAGTCACTTGGGTACATCTAATTGGAAAGAAGGTGGGGAAATTTCATGTAGTTGTATGTTGTGTTTAGGAGGAAAAGGAAACAGGTTTGATGAAGGTCTAGACAGTTTCTGCCACAGAGATGCTCACATTCAAATAACTTAGAGAATATAGTTGTCTTCTACAATTCACTGCAAGGAATAAACAAAAAAGGTAGTGAGGGGAACCTATGGATTTTCAAAGACATGTAGATCAATCACAAAGGTGTACCTTATTTAGATCCTTTGTTAAACAAAACAAAAAACAATTGTGAGACAATTAGAAGACTGAATGATGACTAGATGTTCGACAGATACGTGATACTGAAATTTTTATAGATAAAATAATATATCTGGAATATGAATCAAAAATATTATGGGTACAAACTCAATGGAGGATACAAATTAAATCGGCCACAAGGTGATAACTGTTGAAGCTGAACTGTAGGAATACTCTTCTATTTTTATAGATGATTGAAATTTCCATAATACATCTTTCTAAAAAAGAGAGTTAGATAGTGGGTTCTAACTGTAGTGTTCAGCCCCTGTTCCCTGAGGAACTGCTGCCAGGCCCACCTCTGACCTAAGGGAACACAGTTCCTTTGCTGGTCTATCTGGATCTTTCCCGAGAAGAAATACAGTTTCTCCAGGGCAACCCTTTATTTCAAAGCCTTTATAACTAAGTCTTGGTCTTTACTTATATTTTCCCAGCACACAGTCACTGAGTCACTAAGTGCTGTGGGAGACTTTGTTAACTCAAGGCTGTGAGATGCTGGCTGCGGCCAAGGGGTGCTGCGGCCAAGGGGTGCTGCGGCTCCCAGCTCCCTCTGCGCCCCCTTATACCTGCCTTCTCTCAACAGGCAAGCATTCCTTAAAGAAGGACGTTTACCAAAAGTTCCCCTTTGGGTGAAAAGAGATTTTTCTCCTTGAAAACATAAACAAAAACCTGAACATGCACCAGTATTCTCTTTGTGTGAACACACCCCAAGGCTCACAACTGGAAAGAAAGACTGTGTATGACTTTATAGGTAATGTTGGTGAGGACAGTATATGCTTTATGTGTGTGGTGAGAAAACTAGGAACTGGTTTTCCTTACTCATGTTTCTCCTTTCCTTCTTACCCAAAATGACATCAATAATCAATATATTTCTCCAGCTCCAGATCTTGTCCACTCTCCCAATTCCCAGTACATATTTTCAATGCTCTTTCTAGAAGGCTTCTTCCCAGAAAGTCTCCCCAGGCCTGGGGGCTGCCCATATGTCATCTCCTCTTCTCTGGGCTCAGTCAGAGCCAAGACTGAAAGTTGTGCTGAGGGCTTCACATCGTTTATTCTGTGCAACCCCAGCTTCCTTCTCTGTCCCAGCACCTTCTCTTCGTCCCCATCTCCCACATCTCCCATCATTCTGGTCCCAGCCATGTCTTCTTTCTCCTGCAAGAAGCTTCCACTTAGCCATCTACCTTCTTGTTGCCCTTTCTTTAATTCTCTGAGGTTTAGAATTATAAATAATGAATTTTATTTATTGCCTTTTATCCCCCCCACCTCGTGCTCTAAACATGGTTCATTCTGAATAGATATGCAAGTAGCTGTGCTCAACTTAACACCCCTTCTTCACGTTTTCCCAGAAGGACATATTCTGCCATCTCTGCCTCTCTAGTGTACCAGCCCCCACATTATGGAGCCTTTTGACATGCGGCAACTGAACAGGAACCCGGGTAGATTGGATCTGGCAGATAATAATCCAACATTCTAACTAGAAAATTTAAAACTGAATTACACAGTCTCAGCAGTCTACGTAATGGCTTTTCCTTTTTGTTTCTTCCCTAGCTTTGAGTCAAGATTTATGTACAGTTATCAGACTTACCTCCATTGTGCTATGAGGTATTACAAGTAAAGTACAATGTGTGCTCACTCCAAGCAGCGTTGGAGGGGAAACAGTGCCACCTAGAGACAGTGGCAGAAGTAGCTGAAGATCTTTAGGAAGACGACAAATCTCAGGAGACAACAGTTAGGGTTTCTCTAAGTCCCTCTGCCCATCGCTAATTCTGGGGGATCCGTGATGATTTTTAAATGAATCACTGTCTGTGGTCATCACTTCTACAAACTTCTCCCACTGAATGATCATGAGGGGGAGATTTCTCCCTCCAATGATCCCTTGGAGGCAGATGAAGGTGACATAGAAAACACAAGAAAGAAAAAGGAAAAAGTTCAGATGACCTAGAAATTGTGAAGCTCGGTTCCAGTGCCACCTCTGTGACAAATGGGTTATGTGACATCAGGTGATGTCTGATCATCTGAGGTTATCTCCTCTAAAAGGGTGATGTCTGAGCTTCTGACATACACATATTTATTGACCATCTTTTGCTGAGTAATATTTATGAGACCATACATTAACATCAGACCCCACTGAAACAGAGATTAACTGATGCTTATAAGCTAAGAAATTCAGTATGCTTCTATTAACGCTACGCACTCGTATGAAAATTCTTAATTCTACGGTGTTGACTTTTGTGCTGTTTAACGCAGTGATTGAAGCACTGATTCTAAGACCGGCTGCCAGAGTTTAAATCTTAACTTTCCACTTACTCTCTGTATGACCTTAGACAAGGGGTTAACCTCCTATTACCCCAGTTTCCCAATTTGTAAACTAGGAAGAGTAGGAGAATTTATGTGATACAGTTGCCGTGAGAATTAAATGAGGTAATATGTACACATAGACTGTTCCTAGAACTGTTCCTACACAAATGTTAGCTAGGATTCTTATCGTTACAACAATCGAATAGAAAATTCCAGAATAGAAGAGATTTTTTTTTTTTTTTGTAGAGACAGAGTCTCACTGTACCGCCCTCGGGTAGAGTGCCGTGGCGTCACACGGCTCACAGCAACCTCCAACTCTTGGGCTTACGCGATTCTCTTGCCTCAGCCTCCCGAGCAGCTGGGACTACAGGCGCCCGCCACAACGCCCGGCTATTTTTTTTTTTGTTGCAGTTTGGCCGGGGCTGGGCCTGAACCCGCCACCCTCGGCATATGGGGCCGGCGCCCTACTCACTGAGCCACAGGCGCCGCCCAATAGAAGAGATTTTTAATCCACCTCTTTCACATTGCCATGGCTTCTTCCTCCCATGCCCAGATGGAATCACATCTTTTGAAAGCAGGCAGAAATCTTTAAGAATCTAACCCATGTAGTCAATGAGGAGGGCTTTGTAGGGGATGATTTTCATTTAAGTAACCAGTTTACTTCTTCCTACTTGTTAGGAGAGAATTACAGATGAGATTTTCAAAATGGTGGCCCCAGAATTTTCCCTATGTACATATAGTTCTCCCCCACCCAGCATACCCTATCCCGTCTTCCCTGGTTCAGGACCCAGAAGTCAACCTTGATTCTTCCATTTTCCTCACATCCAATGATCACAGTGATTTCAACTTTCTGAACATACCTGGACTCTGCCCACCTCTCTCCATCTTCACAGCCTAATCTAAACACCACGAACCATCACTCCCCAGGAATCTCCATCAGCCTCTTCCTAGCCCTCAACTTCTCTTATTCTCCCATATTTCACTCCACATTGTAGTCACAGAACTTCAAAAAGTGCGAATCGGATCAGAGCCTTTAGATCTGTTGCAAGTGTAGAAAGTGCCTGGTATTTGGCCAATATTAATTTTGCCTTTCTCTGTTCTAATTCTGTCTGATAAGGCCTTATTTTCTCCATGTTCAGATCTTGGAGAAGTCACATATCTTCCTCTCACTCCTTGCTTTGTCCCAGGGTCTTAATAGGTAGCGTGTGCTGGGAAGTGAGGTGAGGTAGATGTTGGATCAGCCAAAGTTAGTTTGCTGATAAAGCTTGCTACTTTTTGAAGGACCACTTGACAGATATCAGAGTCAGCAGCAGGAGACCCAGCCAGAGGATGGCTGTATTTTCTTCCCTAAATAATTCTCATCCAGTGTTCCTAGCAGGGTACCTAGCCCTGCAGTTTTTCAATAAACATGAGCTGCCTTCATGCACGAACTAATGAATGATTGAACAAATGATTGAACAAACCCACCTGCTGGCTGTCCTACTTAGAAGCAGAGACATAGACTGTTCATCTCTTAGGACTCTATATATCCTTATTAGAATTAGCCACACACACACGCATATATATATCCTGGATATCTTGGATGTCCCCAAGTAGAGCAGGAGCCATATATCAGGTTTATACCTTTCAGGAGGGTCACAACTGATAAATGTTTTCCCTAAATTCCGTAGATCCTAGAAAACTGAATGATCACAAAAGCTCACCACAGTTATGGGTACTACCACTGCACGTAAATCTCGAAATAAAAAGCAACTCATTTAAAAACTAACAAAACTACAACCAAGTTCTTTAGAGAACTGGAATCATCTGAGAAGAGAATTATGGTATAATAACTTATTTCATACAGAGTAATTAATAGACTCAAAGTGTTATACACATGGCAAAATGCCCACCTCAAAGGGAGAAGAGCATATGGTAACACCAAACACATTCATAACAAAGAGGCAAAGACTAGTTAAACAGAAGGCTCTGGTTCCTAAAGCCTGTACATTTGGACTGTCCCCTATGGTAGTCTAATTTTAAACTGGGGCAGGTTTTGTAAGAGGGGCCCACACTTGAGCATCAACCTCCAACGACTGTTGTTCGCTACCCTCATTTCCTTCTTCCCTCCCTTCCTCCCTTCTTTCCTCTCCTCCTTCCTCTTTTCCTCTCTCCTATCCTGCCCTTGGCCTGAATGTGTCTAATAAGCTCATATTCCCCAAACGAAGATGTACTAATATAAAGCAACATTTTAAAATGATAGATAAAATGGCAAATAAATGTATTAAAAAGATACCACCTTGCCAGTTACAAAAGACATGCACATTTAAAATAAAAGACATCATTTTATAACTATTAAGGTTGCAAAAAAATATTAAATAATAGTAACATCAAATTCTGGCAACAGCACAGGTAAAACTGTCGCACACTGGAATAAGTTTGCCAAACTATCTTAAGAGCTATAAAAATGTTCATACCCTTTGACCCAATAATCTCACTCCTGGGAATGTCTTCTGATAAAATAATGCAGAAATAGGAAAAAAAACATTACATACACACAGGAAAAATTTTAAACATTCGGCATTGAGGAATGGTTAAAAGGAGTATAATACATCCGTTTAATGAACTTCGGCATAGCCATTAAAATTTTGAAAGTATCTGTACGTAATTGTCAATGAAAAAAGGGAGATACAAAATTGTGACTTGCCAGAAGGCAACTAATCGTCTAATGACCACAGGCAACATCACTCCAGGACACTGAACCACAACTAGACAGTTTGGGGGTCACCACGCTAAGAGAAGAACGTGTTAGAAGCAGAGAAAATTCTACCTCAATAACCCTGGCAACTGTAATTCTCAGATATAAAAAAACAATTGGATTACAGATAATTAGGGCATTTGGGAAGCCAAATTGTCCTCAGTGACACTAGCACCTATTTTTGTTTTCATGCTGTGAAAGGGCATTGCAAAGAAGTGACCAAAATTAGGTACAGAATAAACATTTGCATGAAAAAAAAACAATTTAAATAAAGTAAGTTTCAAAGGCAACCTCAGATACCTCCCCACATGTCAGGCTGTACAAGGAGCATTACTTTCCCCCTTTTGGAGAGAGGAAAGTATAACCAGAAACTAGTGAAATGTTCAAGAGAAGAAAGCGGGGTGGGGTGAGGGACGGAGTGGGGGGCTGACAGAATGACAGGGACAGAGGGAAGAGCACAGCCTTCCTCACGACTTTCCTCCAGCTAATGTTTCCCACTCCAGGGTGGCGCCTGTGGCTCAAAGGAGTAGGGCACCGGCCCCAGATGCCAGGAGTGGCGGGTTCAAACCCAGCCCCAGCCAAAAACTGTAAAAAAAAAAAAAAAAAAAAAAAGTTTGCCACTCCAAAGTGCCATATGACTTGCTGCTTAAAAATTCACATCTTTTTGGTGCTCAAAGAAGTATGGTCTTCATAAATTTTGCAAGGAAACATCCTAAAATTCACCCAATTGTTCATCAGATTTCATCACGGAAGCTCTTAAGAGACCTTTTTGTATGGATTTTTTGTTCCAGCAATTAAAAACACGTGTCCTGAGTTCTCCGTTTTCTGTTTCACTGACTGCATCCCTCCCCTCAAAGTTTTCAGGGAAAGAAACAAATGGTGAAATCAGGCCAGGAGAGTATCTCTGCGGGTGCTGAGAAAACAGCCTGCTGAGTCCTTCCTTGGGAGGGTTTCTGCGCTGGAAATGTCTGGGGGTGCTCTTGCAAATTAAATCGGGAAAGTCACCGTTTAAAAGGTGATTCCTCACTGCAGCCTCTGGGTTCTCAGATGAATCCATCATTCCCCAGCAGGATTTTTCTTAGTTATGCCTCCAGGATCAGACACCCTCCAGTCTGTGAATAGCCATCCCGCAAAGCAATGAATCTCTGCAAACACAATTCTGCCTGTGACTTTTAGTTCTCCTCAAACTAAAGGAGTGGGAGATCAGAGAAAGTTAGCAAGGAAGTTAAGGAATCTGGCAGAAAGGACACAGCAGTCCACGACAAACAAGGGAAGTGCTGTAGAGGGCCCCATCAGGATACAAACAGCGGCACCCCCTGCACAGAGTGGCGCGGGTAAGTATTCATTCCTCTGCCACCTAAGTGTCATATCTCAGAAGGCTCGATTTCACCCTTAGGCAACCAAATTTATGCATAATAAAAACCTGCAGAGTCTTCATTTGTTGTTTACAATGGAAAATAAATCCACAGCAGATGGATTAATGGGTAGACGAAATCCTTAGTATTTCCTCTATAAATTATGTTTTGCTAAAAATTAAAAACCTTAAAAAAGCATGGCCATGTTCAAACATGTAGGCTTGTCTGGGTCCTGAGTCAGCCCCCATACTGAGGATCAGATTGCTTTTGGCGAGTACATTAAGGAAATGGTCACTTCTGGGACTGGCAAATAGCAATCACCACCACCCACCACTGGATTAGTAAAAATCGGAATTCTCAGGCCCCAGCCCAGACCCCCTGAAGCAGAATTCTGAGGTGGGGCTCAGGATTCTAAATGTTAAACAAAACTCCACTCTCACTGAATTGGAATTCTATCCAGTTTTGCAAAATATCTCCTAACTCTTTGCTAATGCAAAGTAAGCTTCCTCCTTAGGGTGTATGTCACCACAGTTTTTGAATTCACCTTAGCTCTGCCCCAGTGGCTAGGGAACAGCCACATTTTATCTAGGTTTTGCAGGCTAATTCCTAAGCCCCAGAATAGTAGAAGAGTTCTTACAGAGAGAGACCTTAACTCTCCATCATTTACCTTAACATTTTCAGAAAAAGCAGAAGCTTCAGGCATCAGCCTGTTCTGCACAATTAATCATTCAGAACTGGGTTCTGAAAGATGAAATGTTGGGGGGAGCAAAGGGAACATTGTCGGAGCTCTGGCCGCTAGAGCCCAAGGTTGGGGGACTGAGGGTAAAGACTGGCTTCACCACTCTCCAGACAGAAGGCCCAGCCCTCAGCCCAACCTCCCTGAACCTCTATTTCTTCACTCAAACAAACAAGCAAACCAAGGGCAAATTGAGCTTAAACCCTCCAATGGCTTTTTCCAGATCTCAAATTCTGTAACCAAGCCCTGGGTAAGTGACTTTCTAAGTGTCAGGTTCTTCCCGAACGAGAGAAGGGCAGCTGATATTCCTGGGTGGTGCACATGGGCACCAGGCCAAGCAGAGTTAAGTTCAATTCCTTCCTGCACCACCCACGGGCTATGACAATCTTTAAAAAGTTATTTGCTTCTCGGAGCATTGTTCATTCATCTACAAATACAGTAACTCCTCGGTAGGGTTACTGGGCAGACTGAGTGCTATCGTCTCCTTCATCCTAGATCAGGTCTGGTACCTAGTAGCTAAAGAATATACACGGTGTCCATAAGATTTGTGTGCGATTTACTATGTTAGACTATTGTAAATTGCACGCAAACCTTATGGCCACCCTGTATATTAGTCAATCCTTTTACCCTTCTCATCCTCTCAGAATTGCGGGAGATAAACACAAAATGTTATGCAAATGTGAAGGCCCCTCCATAGGAAGTGAGCCAAACACCCTGTGAGACCTCCTCTGTCCTCTAATCCTGTGATCACAGACACCTTTGAGGCTGTTTGACTTGATGGTTTAATTGCAACCTATGTTGGTACTTGCTTTTACATCCGCTTGCATCGTAATTAAATGGGTTGCAATTAACAGCAGGCGAAATTACCTTCACTGGGTTTAAAAAAAAAAAAAACTGAGAAACTAATTGATCTCTCTAAGCTACCCGTCTGGTTAGTTTCCAAGTGACAATACTTAAAACAATAGTGTTAAATTCTGATATAATGAGGAAAAAAACTGAAAATCAGGGTATGGGGGGGTGGTCTTTTAAGGAAAGGGTGTGGGGAAGATGAAGAACCTTGCTGTTCTGTTAGGAAGAAGATAATTCGGGTTTGGCCCAAGGAAACCAGTCTGCACTGGGTCCTGACAAACATTTAATAACTGCTGAGGGTGGTTAGTTCTTAGTACCTGCCATGACTTCTAACTGATGTTCCGAGTAAGTACAGCTGCCTCTTTGGAATAGTATACCAGGTATATTGGTTCTCTTTGGACAGGGAAAAAGTGAAGAAATTCGGGGTTTATTTATTCTAAAGTCAACCTATATGTAAAGCAGCAGGCCTAACTTGAGTCTAAGCCCGTAGCCTGCTGACGTGGGGACGGGACTGAGTGCCAGGGCCTCTGACGAATTCCTCAGGACAGAAGTCAGTCTAAGGGAGATGTTGTGATGACTAATTCTAAGCTCTAAGTCTTTCCTTCTGGAAAATTCTCAGTCCCAGGAGACTGGAGAAAGTCCTGTCATTACTTGAGGTACAACCTGCTTGGCCCAAGAACAAAGTCTCAGCATGATCTGAGTACATGGAGGTGTTTCTCATTCAGCTCTACCATCTCCTGGCCCAGCCTCCTTACTTCCTCCTCAACACGTGTAGAATCTATTTGGGAACTAGAAAAACATGAAGGAAAAACTGACCACTGCCAAGGCATCATGGAGGGGCCTCTGGAAGGGGAATGCCAGAAAGAGAGAAAGGATTCTGCTCACTTCATGAGAAAGCACAAGAGGGGAGGAGCAGGGGCTCTGGGACCACAGCAGTGATGTCCTGGAGGCCATGGCACCTCCCCACTGAGCG
Organism: Nycticebus coucang; assembly: GCF_027406575.1. Taxonomy (NCBI): domain Eukaryota; kingdom Metazoa; phylum Chordata; class Mammalia; order Primates; family Lorisidae; genus Nycticebus; species Nycticebus coucang. The sequence goes on from NC_069796.1 coordinate 14,132,357, forward strand.
AGACACACCTCAGAGGGAGGGGAGCCCAGCCCATAGTGCCTGCCCCAGCAGGGGGCTGGAACAGGTGGGGAGATAAACCCTGACCCCTGGGCAACTGCCTGGGGAGGCTTTGCAGGCCCTGGAGCTCTGTATTAAGAGGTTTAAGTGAGAACCAAAAAAAAGTTTATTTAAAAAAAAAAAAATCATTTTAACTCACTTCTTTTTTTTTTTCTTGTTGTTTTCTATAGCATTATTTTTTTATTATTAAATCATAGCTGTGTACATTAATGTGATCATGGGGCACCATACACTATTAACTCACTTCTGATTATAACTACCCTGCAATGGCATACAGAGCCGGAAGAGAAGAAACTGCCTTTTAAGTACAAAGGTATAATTTTTCAGCTCAGTGTAAGGAAACCCTAGTTTCCAGCCAGTTCTTGTGTTAATCCTTGGGTGGGTTATACAGTGCTCAGACTTTTTCGTAGTTTTGACAACGTCCGTCCAAGGTTACTTTTCAGTTACAAAATCAAATCTTAAAGCCCAGAGGAGCCTCAAAGATCTAGTCTCCCTGCCTTAAGGTAGAGTCTGTATTATCATTATTAATATTATTTTTATTTAACAGATCAGTATTTTCTCAGCAACTCAAGCCCTGAAGAGGTTGAGGAAATCATTTGTTCAAGGTCAGACAACGAGTGTCTGGAGGAGAGATTGTAGGTCTGGGTGCTGTTTCTCAATAAAGGTGGTTGCCCTGACTGACTAAATCCTGACTGAGATCCACCTCACACACATGCCTGCATTCTGTAGGGGCAGACGCTTTCAGAGTGCTTTCGGGTTGACCAGACCTGATCATTTCCCAGGGTAAAGAGCCAGACCATGATTCCCACTGTCAATCCCTCTCTGGGCTGTTCCTATGCTCCAGAATAAAAGTACAGCCCAATTGTCTGTACCTAACTTGTGTTTTGGAAGGATTTAGCCATCTATAAAAACAATCACCAGGACAAAGCAGGACATAAATTATGAGCACATGCTACAACAGAAAGACAAAATCCTAAAATCCATGAAATCAGCTCTTGTGTGTACTAAGCCACTAATTCTGCAACCTTAGGAAAACCACTTAACCCCCAATCTTCCCTACTTCAAAGTAATGGGACCCTAAGAAGTAGAAAACAGGCCAACAGATTACAGTGGCTTACACTTGTAATCCCAGCACTTTGGGAAGCCAAGTCGGAAGGATCACTTTAGGAGTTTGAGGCCAGCCTGGGCAACATCAGGAGACTCTGTTTCTACCTAAAAAATTAAAAATTAGCCAGGCATGTTAGTGCACACCTGTAGTCCTAATTACCTGGGAGGCTGAGGTGGAGGATGACTTGAGCTCAAATGGTTGAGGCTGCAGTGAGCTATGATCAGGCCAGAGTAAGACGCCGTCAGTGAAGGGAAGGGAAGGGGAAGAGAGGAGGGAAGGGGAAGAGAAGGGTATGGAAGGGAAGAGAAGAGGGAGGGAGGCAGAGAGTGTAGGAGGGAGCATGGGAGGAAGGAAAATAAAGGTAAGGATGGATGTTTGGAGAAAAGGAAGAAGAGAGGGGAAAAGAGAGGGATGGAGGGAAGAGAGAGAAAGCAAATGTCTTAAAAATTGGGAAGTCCAGGGAGAACCATTTCAATCACAAAAAGAATAATAGCCCCTTTGAAACAAGAGACAAGGCAGAGTCCCTCAGATGTAAACTTCTCAGGTCACAGGTCCAAAAGCTCAGCCCAGAGGGGCCAAGTGGGTTGTCCCAGGCTCCCATCAAGGCTCTGCACAGAGGGAGAGTGGAGTGCCAGCCCGTGTCCAGTCCAGGCTTCCAGCGCAGCTGACCTTCTACTACACAGCTCCTCTGTGCCACCAAAACCCTGGTGTCTAAATTGATTTCAAGCAATATTTTTTTTTCTTAAAGAGTAGCCCTTCTGCTAGGCTAGAATATTGTACCCAGGGAGTTTATTGCCGTACAAAATTTTTTGCTATAATATGTAAACTTTTTTTTTTTTTTTTTTGAGTGAGAGTCTCACTATGTCACCCTCGGTAGAGTGCCATGGCATCACAGCTCACAGCAACCTCTAACTCTTGGGCTTACGCGATTCTCTTGCCTCAGCCTCCCGAGTAGCATAATATGCAGTCTTTTAAAAGCCAATTAGTGTTTCTTCTTATTTCATAAAAGAAAGAAAATGAAATAAGGAAGAAAGGACAGGAAGGAGGGAGGGAAGGAAAGATGAAAGCCCTACTGACTGAATGATTTCAGGCAACACCTTTGGGGCACCACAGGGCAAGCCCTGCAGAATGCAGAGACTTACGCCGATGTTGAGGACTCCAGTGACAGAAGAATCTCACTTCGGCTCAGAACAGGAAGGGCAGAGGAGAAACCCACAGGAGAAGAGCCATAGGTAAGAGTTGGAGGATTCATTAAGCAAAGAGAAAACATTACCCTCTATGTTCAAAGAGACAGAAATGGAATTTTACACCTGGGATTGATATGACTCAAAGATAATCTTCCAATCACCTAATCATAAATGAAAGTGGCATATACTGGTTAAAAATAAAATACCAGTGAACGATATCTAAAACCTTATGTAGCACAGCAAATTTGTTTATGACTTGGATTTTTAGAATGATCGTTTCCTTAGTATCTTGGTATTCATATGAAGTTTTCATCAGAGTTTCTCATAGAACTATTCCCTTCAATACTTGCTAAGGTGAAGTCTATTCATTAAGCATTCATAGACTTTTGCATACAATGGAAGACCCAGAAATAGTCCTTAATTCAAATTCATTAATTCAAAAAATCACTAATTCAAATCTGATACGATAAAGCATACAAATATATAATTCTTAACCCCCTGAATGTAGAGAAAATTAATGGCCTCTTGGAAGTCAGTTAACAACTCCATAAGGAAATCAGAAAAATCTCTTGCTTAGTAGTCTTTAAACAAATCTCAAAAGTTACATAATATTTTTAAGCTGAAAAAAAGAATAATGAGTCAAGCAACTGTCATATTTCTATGTCAGAGATGGTAACCTGTCTTCCATGGGGCTATATAACTTTTTCTCATTGCTATATAATTCTTTACTTATAATTCTATCCTCATTTTTTTTATTAAATCATAGCTGCGTAATTAATTAATGTAATCATGGGTACATTAATGTAATCATGGGTACAATGTGCTGGTTTTATATACAATTTGAAATGTTTTCATCAAACTGTTAACCAGTAGCCTTCACAACATTTTCTTAGTTATTGTGTTAAGACATTTATATTTTACACCTAGTAAATTTCACATGTACCCTTGTGAGATGCACTATAGGTGTGGCCCCAACAATTATTCTCCCTCCACTCATCCTCACCCTCCCCTCCTCTCCCTCTCCCCTTACCCTTTCTTCTGGGGCTATAATTGGGTTATAGCTTTAATAAGAAAGCTACAAATTGGTTTCATAATAAGACTGAGTACATTGGATACTTTTTCTTCCATTCTTGAGATACTTTACTAAGAAGAATATGTGCCGGCTCCATCCATGTAAACATGTAAGAGGTAAAGTCTCCATATTTCTTTAAGGCTGCATAATATTCCATGGTGTACATATACCACAATTTATTGATCCATTCATGGGTTGATGGGCACTTGGGCTTCTTCCATGACTTAGCAATTCTGAATTGGGCTACAATAAACATTCTGGTACATATATCTTTATTATAATGTGATTTTTGGTCTTCTGGATATATATACCTAGTAGAAGAATTGTAGGATCGAATGGCAGGTCTATTTTTAGATCTGTAAGTGTTCTCCAAACATCTTTCCAAAAAGAACGTATTAGTTTGCATATCCACCAGCAGTGTAGAAGTGTTCCCTTTTCTCCACATCCACGCCAACATCTCTGGTCTTGGGAATTTGTGATATGGGCTAATCTTACTGGAGTTAGATGATACCTCAAAGTAGTTTTGATTTGCATTTCTGTAATGATTAAGGATGCTGAGCATTTTTTCATATGTCTGTAGGCCGTGCGCCTGTCTTCTTCAGAGAAGTTTCTCTTCAAGTCCCTTGCCTATCCTGAGATGGGATCACTTGGTTTTTTTGCTAATACGTTTGCATTCTCTGTGGATTCTGCTTATTAAACCTTTCTCGGAGACATAACCTGCAAATATCTTCTCCCATTCTGAGGGCTGTCTGCTTGCTTTACTTACTATGTTCTTGGCTGTGCAGAAGCTTTTTAGTTTGATCAGGTCCCAGTATTTTTGATACTGCTTCAATTGCCTGGGGAGTCCTCCTCATAAAATATTCACCCAGGCCGATTCCTTCAAGAGTTTTCCCTGTACTTTCTTCTAGTATTTTTATAGTTTCATGTCTTAGGTTTAAATCTTTTATCCAGTGAGAGTCTATCTTAGTTAATGGTGAGAGGTGTGGATCCAGTTTCAATCTTCTACAGGTCACCAGCCAGTTCACCCAGCACCATTTGTTAAATAGGGAATCTTTTCCCCATTGAATGTTTTCAATTGACTTGTCAAAGATCAAATAACGGTAAGTAGCTGGGTTCATCTCTTGGTTCTCTAGTCTGTTCCATACATCTACCTCTCTGTTTTTGTGCCAGTACCATGCTGTTTTGATCACTGTCAATTTATAGTATAGTCTGAGATCTGGTAGCGTAATTCCTCCTGCTTTGTTTTTATTTCTGAGTAGTGTCTTGGCTATTTGAGGCATTTTTTGATTCCATATAAAATGAAGTATTATTTTTTTGAGATCTTTAAAGTATGACCAGAGGGGCTTTAATAGGGATTGCACTAAAATTGTATATTTCTTTGGGTAGTATGGACATTCTTCCCAGCCATGAGCATGGTGTGTTTTTCCATTTGTTAACATTTTCAGCTATTTCTTTTCTTAGGGTTTCACAGTTCTCTTTATAGAGATTTTCACGTCCTTTGTTAGGTAAACTCCCAAATATTTCATTTTCTTTAGCACTACTGTGAATGGAATAGAGTCCTTGATTGTTTTTTCAGCTTGACTATTGTTGGTATATATAAAGGATACAGAATTATGAGTGTTGATTTTGTAACCTGAGACACTGCTGTATTCCTTGATCACTTCTAAGAGTTTTATTGTAGAATCCCTGGTGTTTTCCAGATATACAATCATATCATCTGCAAAGAGTGAAAGTTTGATCTCTTCTGACCCTACATGGATACCCTTAACTGCCTTATCCTTATTTTTTTCTTGGAAAAATACGTATTTTCTGAAATAATCCCAACACGGTCCACAGAAGCCATTCCGTCCATAAACATCTAAATCCGCAAAGTTACAGGAAGATAACTGTCTTCTTGAGAAATGCTTTCCATCCAGGCCAACAATATCTTTCTGTTGTCATACCACGTCCAGTTTGGAAACCATATGGAAATAAATCATAGATTTCCAGATAGATGAGTTCTTGCATTTTACCTGAAATCACCATATGCAACAAATACAACTGTTGGTATTTTTACAAAGGTAATGTTCACCCTGAACAAACATGGAGGGAAAGTTCTAGAAAGCATTAACACATGCATTCGTATCTAGGAATTCTTTCCAAGTTTAGTAACTACTGCTGTCACACAAAGTTTTTTTTATAAAAAGTATTTCTTTTTTGTTCTGCAGCAAATGTGGATTGCCACCTTAAAGTTGCTTGGTGGAAGCTTGTCTCAACACGCTTCCTGCTCTGTCTTTCATTTTGCAATCTCTCTAGCTCTCTAATAGGACCCTAGAGAAGGAAAAAGTACTCGTTGAACCAAGGGTGCCAAATAGCTAAAAAAAATGATTGCTTAATATAGACAGCTAAGTGAAAGCAGGGGAAGCCACTTTGCATTCTTAGAACTGTTTTTCATTTCTCATTATACATGATCAGCTTCATGTTCAATCAGCCTCAACCTCTGACTTTTTTTCCCCCTAACACAGCTAGAATAAGGTCTCTCCCTTCTTCTCTCTCCTTTTCTGCAGCCTTGTCAGATAAAATCTCCTGCTGGGCTACTGCCCAAGAAGTCCTTAGTTAATTGCATGTAATTATGCTGCATCCTTCTTTCAAATGCTAGAGCAATTCCTTGTCTCCTTGTAACACAATATGACTGAAAGCTCCAACTGTTGTAGAGTCCCCATGAGTGGGTCCTCTACCTTCTGAGTGTTTTATAATACCAGAGTGCTTTGCTGAGTTGTGGTGATCTTTAAATATAATGCAGGACACCAAGCTTAAATTAGTAATAGCAGCTACTGACAGTGTTCCCTTGGGCCCTCGTCAACTCTTTGCCAAGAGACTACATTACTAAGACAGTGACACACCTCTTTCAGATATTAAAGATAAATAAGTGATCAGATCAGCCAACTGGCAGCTGGCATGTTCATCTTACCTGGTAGGAAGGCTTTTATTGTAATGCAAACTTCAAAAAAAAAAAAAAAAAAGACTCATTAAAAAAAAAAAAAAAAACTCATCTGGAGCCAGAGACTATTCTTTGGAACTTATTGTGAGGTGTTATGCTGCCCTTGGAGTCGTCTCCTCTTGTTTTAGGAGGTACAGTGCTTTCTGCAGACTGGAAAACCCCTTTAGTTCATTCAAACCTTATACAGCTGGAGATGGAACACTTGAACACATCCTGGTAGCCATCATACTAAGCAAAGCAACCTCAGGATATTTTGAAGGATTTTGATTTGTATCTGTATTTGGCTGAGAAGCAAAACGATTAGGCTTTGAGCACTTAGAATTAAAAAAAAAAAAAAAAACCTAAGCAGGAAATTAATAATCCTAAATCATTCTGGCAAATGGCTTGTAGAAGCCTGAGGTAGGAAGAGACACATTAAATCATACTCACTGCAATAACTCAGTAGATTTAGATGCTGAGACATTGTTGTCCCTTCAGAGTCCAGGATTGCCAGCTTAGTCCTTGGGAAGCCATTTGATTTCTCCTGGCAATTAGAGGACACTGCCAGTAGGTGGTGATCTTGTTAGGCCCTCTTAAAGTGCAGTCCACAAGCATCAGAATCACCTGGGGGAATCTTGATAAAAATGCAGATTCCCAGGTATCCCTACTTACCGAATCAGAATCTCTGGAGGAAGAGAATGAGAATCTGCATTTCTAACATGGTCCCCCATGATTGGGGGGTTTTTTTGGACTTCAATTTTGGACTTCTATAACCATTATGGTTAATTAATATATATACCAGTTGATCCTGGTATGTATAGTAAGATCTATCCTGTGATTCAAAATATAGAAAAATAAAACAGATTGTTCTAGAGAACAAAGCAAAACATGAAGAACAAAATCCTCCGGACTTACCCTCAGCTCTTGCAAATAGGCAGTCCAGCCTCCACCAGCGGTTCTCAACTTGTGGGTTGCAACCCCTTTATAAGAAAATACGTCCTGCATATCAGATATTTACATTATGATTCATAAAAGTAGCAAAATTACAGTTATGAAGTAGCAACAAAAATAATTTTATGGTTGGGGGTCACCACAACATGAGGAACTGTATTAAAGGGTCATGGCATTAGGAGGCATTAGGAAGGTTGAGAACCACTGCTGTAGGCCCACGTTCCTTTTCACTGTGGCTGCCCAGCTTCTGAGCAGCCACGCAGAGCCATTCACCAGGCCTGCGGCTGAAACCTGGCTTCACACTTATTGCTATGTGACTGTGGACAAGTGATGCAACACGCATAAATCTCAGGTTCCTCATCCATATGGTAGAGTGTGGATGCATCTATTTGATAGAAATAAATGAGACATTATCTAAAACGTTGTTAGCACTCAACAATTACAGCTACTCTTAGCATCATTGACAGACCTCTCAGCATTGAGGTCAAAAGTCCTTTCTCTAAAGGTCAACAGCTATAGTCTCCTGCTGCCATAGACAGTTGTCTGCTTAGCACGGAGTCAAAGGGCAGGGCTTCCTCACTGCTCTGGAGGCCCCTTTGCTGTAATGTTGCTGCTGATTTCATTTGTATTTTCTACTTGCTGCTGACTCACCCAGGGTCATTAAAGCAGTGAAGGGCATCTCCATGTCAGATCTGTCTGCCTCTTCAAGTACCTCTCTAGAAGCTCATGTATAATATATACCAAAAACTAGCTTGAAGGACTCTATCATCTCTACTATTTCTACCAGAACCCCTAACACTTTCCCAAATAAACATACTATAAAATAAAAAGTAATGCACTTGCTTTCCCCGGAGAGTTTTAAGACCTGTCCTGAAGTCCTCCCTTCCGATCAGAATCCCTCCCTCTCAATCCCTCCTATGCAAACATTCTAGAGCTGCCTACAGAAGAATCTGCATTTTCTATTGATTGATTGTTTGATTAATGAAGATGCTCCCTAGCATTAGATAAAACCCTTGTCTTCTCAGAGTCTTCATTTTCTAATTGGTAAAACAGGAATAATTTATTCATGTGCTCATCAAATTAATGGAGTACAACCACATGGTGGACACCAGTAACACGCTGGGGACGCAAGACAAGAGACAGGTAGTCAGTGCTTTGACTGGAGCTTCCATTTGGGGATGACAAAGCCAGCCTCATACAAGTGTCTCAAAAGTTAATTAAAGCAAACTATGTGACAAATGTTATAGACTCAGCCCACAGTAGGAGCTCATAAACAACAAACATCTACTTACTTACTTTCCAACCAGATCTCTTTCCGAAGACTGTTTCACTGGTATTTATAGTACAAACCCATTGATGTTTTAAAAATAGATATTTGAAATGGCTTTAACACAAGTACACAGTTCAAATCCCAAAAAAAATCACTAAACATTTCTAAAACTTACACCTGAGCATTTTAAGATAAAAAATACCCTCCCCAAAGGCCAGTGACTCTTATTAAACCTAAAGAACAAAATTCTGAAATAAAGAAAGTGAGAAAAATACCCTGCAGAGACCATGGGTTCTAAGTGGCAGGTTCATATCCACACAGCTCCTTGCCCACTGGCTTTCCAAGGCTCCTGAGCCAGTGAGTCTCTGCATCATCTTGTTTCATTACTGTATTGTCATAGGGCCATTGGGGAAATCAGGCTTCATGAGGTGACTCATTGGCTGTAAGTCATCCAGAAAAATCTCCGGCCTGGTAAGAGGCTGGAAGCCAGAAGAAAGAAGAACCTGGTTTCTTCTCCTGTTGGTGTAGGAGTTGGGTAGACTTGGCAGGCAGACAGCTCTGCCCCTTCTAGCCAGTGACACTGAGTAAGAGATTTCACTTTCTAATCCTCACTTTCCTCACCTCTGCAGTGAGCTCAGTTATTGTGTCTTCCTCCTGGCATTGGTAGGAGGACAGGAGGAGGCTGAATGAACACCTATCTGCCATACACCTACTACATTGTATTCTCCTAAAAACCCCATAGGCACACCTGCCATCACTGTAGAGGTGTTCCTGTAACACAGTTCCCTAACAACATCATCATCATCACCGCCATTATCATTTGCATGCCCTAAGCCCAAGGTTCATTGAGTATCTTCTGAGCAAAGAGGAGACCCAAGCAAAACAATTGAAAGAGAATTAAGCCTGAGAATTCCTAAAGCTGATTAAAAAGTAGAATAAAAAAACTAATATAAGTTATAATTAATTAGTAGGGCATTTACTACATGACAGTCTAGAAGCTCAATATTTTATCATCTACAGTGTCTCATTCCTTTCCCCCACCAACCATCCTATGAGGAAGATGCTATAACTGCCCCAAATTCTGCAGATCAGATAATTGAGGATTAGAAAGTGAAGTTACTTATTTAAAGTCACACAGCCAGGAGTGGAAGAGTTCTGAGTGCCATGCTGTTGCACCTCCTTCCTTCGCCAGAACCCAAGCCTTCACCTGCAGGCCAGGCTAGAAAACTAGCCAAAGTCTGTAAATCTTGGAAGCCTCACTTTCTGATTTTTTTATGTAGGGTCTATTCTTTCTCCTACAAAGCATCTCATCATTTGCTTAAAAGGTAAACATGGTAACTATAAGAAAAATCATCAGTCTGGTAAATAAATATTAAAAGATAATGTGGCCTTATTTTAATTAAGTATTTTCCTTTGGGTTTATGGGCACGATCTTGGTCTGGAAATAATCTTACATAATTAACACTCCCTTGCCTCTTTTGAATTATTTTTTATTATATTAAAGACTTTAGAGGATGATCTTTTATAACAACAACAACAACAAAAAGATGCGTTAGAAGGAACCAGCTGAGTGTCAGCAGCCCAAAAGCTGGGACTGCAGAAATTGCTGCAGGCAGAGAGGGGCGGGCGTGGTTAAGGGAGGGTCCTCCCCCACTGATAGGAGGCCAAAGGCAGAGGGCTCCATAGGGAAAAAGATGGAGAATCGGTCCTGCCTTCAACGGGCAACAACATCAAATGAATAGCTAAAGGGAGCTAACCTTGGCAGAGGACGTGGTCCAAAAAGGCTTTCATCACAGCGTGACAATATGGCCACATCAAAACTTTGCCCCTTTAAAGAGAGATAAGCTCATTTAGCTGATAGGCACTATCCTGGCAACTGCCAAAGGGAGAAAGGATGTTTGTCCTTAAGCTGAAACATGAAACAAATTTCTACTCTTTTCTCTAGAGCACACTCGAGAAAGACATTGTGATCTTTCTTTCCATGCATGAGGAAAAGAAAGGGAAGCATCCCACACAGTAGGATGTTTGTCCCAAGCCCACACAACAGTGGCGGGAAGACAATAAAAATGTGTGTGCCTCTGGCGCCCAGAATAGTAGAATGCTTGGAAAATAACCGGACAAAATTTGCCACTTATTTCTGTGAGTTAAAAATAGAAAATCCACATTGTAACATGAAGTCCTTCATAATAGCACAAATATTCTATATTTAATGCTTACATAAAAATGAAAATAAACTCTACATTTAAATATTGAAATCCTCTATGAGGACTGACATGGGAATGAGATATTTAAGGGTGCTGATGCATGAAGTATTGCAATTGTAATAATTATCTAATAATTAATATGATAAATTCTTACTTATTTTATAGCAGATCCTTCCAGTAACCATCTGGCTTATCATGTGAGCATCTCTAATAAAACAAATAATTTTAATAAACCACTTGTCATATAATTATTGTTTAATGTATACAGAGTTTTACTTTTGCAAGATGCACAAGTTCTAGAGATAGGTTGCACAACAATGTGAATATAACTGTACACTTTAAAGTGTAAGGAATTGGACACTTTACAATGATAACTTTGCTAAGCATATTTTACCACAATTAAAAAAAAAATTAAGACAAAGTCTCACCTTATTGCCCTGGCTAGGGTACAGCAACATTATCATAGCCCCCTGCAACCTCAAACTTCTGGGCTCAACCAATCCTTCTGCCTCAGCCTCCCAAGTAGCTGGGATGACAGGTGCCTTCTACCATACTCAGCTAATTTCTTTTTTTTAGAAGCAGAGTTTTACTATATTGTCCAGGCTTGTCTCCAACTCCTGGCCTTAGGCAATACTCCTACCTCAGCCTCCCCAAGCACTAGGATTACAGGCATGAGCCACCGCATTGGCTAAATGAGAAAGTCTCAACTCTAGGTGAAGGTCAAGAATTACATTCAAATGTTTATTTATATATTCTTCAAAAAAGGTTTATAGATGTTCACTTGAACAAAAGTTTTGAGTATTTTCTAGATATGAATCCTCTAAGCTTACTGGCAAATGACAAGTTTTTATGACACCTTGAACGGTCATGCAACAGAATAACAAAAGATCTATCTTATGCTTGGTTCTACTGGACCAGAACCTTCTTAAACATTTTCCGGCTAACCAAGTTCTTCTCCCTTCCATCATTCTGATGTCCTCTTCAGAAAGTCATTAACACCATAATCCTGTGTTTTGTTAGGCTGCATCTCCTCTGGCAATGCGATTCTACACACGATTTCTCATCTTTACCTTTGCAACTCCTCTGGGAAAACAGAGGGAGCATTGAGTTAAGCACTCCGCACATATCAGTTCATTCTCATCAGAAGCCTACCAGATAGATATTAGTACAAGTGATTAAAGCTGAGGCACACTGGGGTTAAGGAATTTACTAAAGTCTTAGAGTTAGGAGAGTATAAAGCCAGAATTCAAACTCAGGACAACTGACTCCTGTACGTTCTGAGCCACGGCCAATGAAAGGAAATGGGAAAGGCATGTAGAGGGCGATGTTAGAGACCTAATAATTACAGTAGACTAATGGAACAGAACAGAGAACTCAGACATAAAACCATATTGCTATGCCCATCTGATCTTCAACAAAGTAGACAAAAACATACCCTGGGGACGGGACACTATATTCAGTATGAGAAAATCGGGTAGCCATATGCAGAAGAATGAAACAAGACTTCTCTCTCTCATCATGAACAAAAATGAAGTAAGATGGATCAAAGATTTAAATGTAAGGCATGAAACCATATACATGCTGGAACAGAATACAGGAAAAACTCTTCCAGACATAGATGTAGGCAAAGAATTTATGACTAAGACTCCAAAGGCAAAGACAGCAGCAACAAAAATAAATACATGGAATTTAATTAAATGAAAAGGCTTCTGCACCGCCAAGGAAATAATTAACGCAATAAACAGGCAACTTGCAGAATGGGAGAAAATATTCACAAACTAAACATGTGACAAAGAACTAAATTACAGAATCTACGAAGAACTCAAATCAGCAAGAACCAAACAACCCCAGTAAAAAACGGGCAAAAGGCATGAAGAGAATTTTTTGAGAAGAAGATGGACCAATCAAATGGCCTCCAGACTTATGAAAAACTGTTCACTATCACTGATCAGCGAGGATATCCAAACTAAAACACAATGATATGCCACCTTACTCCTGCAGAATGACTAGTTCAACAAAAAAACAACAGATGCTGGCATGGGTGCAGAGAAAAAGGTACATGTCCACATTCGTGGGACGGCAAATTAGTACAACCTCTGTGGAAAACAGTATGGAGGTTTCTCAAAAAACTGAAACTGCAACCACCATCCAACCCAGCAATCTCATACGAGGTAATTATCCACATGAAAGGAAGTTAGAATACCAAAGGGATATCTGAACCTCCATGTTTATTGCTGAACTTTTCACAGTAAGCAATAGATGAAATAAGAAAATGTGGTAGATGCACACAAAAGAATACTATTCAGCCACAAGAAGAATGAAATCACTTCGTCAACAACGTGAATGGAAGGGAAGGTCACTGTGTTATGTGCAATGATCTAGTCACAGGTCCCACGTTCTCTCTCGTGTGTGGGGACTGAACGGTTGATCCTGTGGAGGTAGAGATCAGAATAATAGTCACCAGACTAATTATAACAGTCACCAGAGGCCAGAGAGGGAGTAAATGAAGGTATAAACATACAGTTAAATAGAAGGAGTAAGTTCTGGTGTCCAATCACTCAGAGTGTAGCCATAGTTAACAATAACATATTGCATATTTCAGAATGGCTGGAAGAGATGATTTGCAATGTTATCAACACAAAGAAATGATAAGTGCTCAAGATGATGGCTGGCTTACATACCCTGGTTTGCACATTGCACATTGTATGCATGTTCTCAAAGTATCACATGTATCTTATAAATATACACAATTTTGAATCAATTTTAAAAGTAAATAAAATTCACTATTCATTTAAATACAGAGAAAAATGTCAACCACTTACATGTTCAAGATTTTCCCCATCCCTCTCCCCCAGACTCCAAGTGAAATTGACACTCCAGGATGGGGGTTTATCCTGTGGCTTCTCAACCCCGAATCCCCTCTGTGAACTCCCAAGATACACATACACGGGGTTGAGAAGCAACCACACAAAGGGGTGCCACCCTGATGCCCACAGAGGCAAAGCAGTGGGCACAGTGACTGATGCAGGCGCCTTGGGGTGCAGGTGCTGGAGTACAGGCCCTGGGGGGCGCAGGTGCCTCGGGGTGCAGACAGTGGGCTGCAGGAGCTGAGCTGTCTGGTCTAGGGGAAGCCAGCACCACTTAGCTGCTGCTGATTGTTGTTCTGGGGGACGTGGGCTGAATATTGCCAACTCTTTCAATTTTTTAAAAAGAACCTGAAATCCAGATTTTTTGTTAAAAAAAAAAAACTTCTTAGTTTTAAATGTTGACAAGAAAATCCAAACATTTTTACATAATGGCAGTCTAATTGGGCCTTCAGGCTCCCAGTTTGTCACCTCCAACCTAAACCTTACCAAACTTAGTACAACACAAAAGACGGTAGACAGAAGGTTGGGATCCAAATTTATCTCAGACTCTTGGTCTCCCTATAATTCCTTCTCCTCAGCACTTTCTCTCCCCTCCAGCCCAAGCCTACTCATGCAACGTCTGATTTAAGAATTCTGACTTAATCACCAAACCCGATGTCCATGGTACAGACGGTTAGGGATATATGAATGGGGCTTCCTCGTGTTGTGCACTGCACCCTACCGTACAGGATGACTCAGCACAGCTCCCCACACACTCTACTGCAGAACTCCTCACATTATTTGTCATTCACCTCTATTAGACTGCAGGCTGGCTACTCCATGATAGGGTCTAATGAAGGTTATAGAACAAAGTAGGTAACCACAGAAGCTTTGTATCCAAATTGCTGGGAAATTGAACTTCCCTCATGAGGGAGACCATGTGATTTAGCAGAGACGAATAAAATAGGAAATATGAAATTTGTACTGAAATAAAGTACACGCTCAGTAAAAGTTAGCTGCCTTTACTATTTTATGCATCTCCGTATGTGTATCGCCAGCACTTTGAACCTAGTAGTCTCTCTGTGAGTTTTCAATGAGTGAATTCACATTTATTAATAAGCAAACAAGCTTTGCCTCTAGAATAAAAAACAAACACAAATTGCTGTAAAAATACACTTAATTTTCCAATTGTTAGAAAGCCTGTAGCTCTGGAAATCATCTTCCTTTGTCTTGCATATGTTTAATAATGGCTAGATAAGGTGAGAGGAGAGACGAGGCCTAGGAAGGGAGAATAAACTTAAGTCAGTAGAAAAGGACAGAAGAAATAGAGGACCATTCAGGGAGAGGACATGACCCACATATGGGAAATAGAAACCAGACCAGTAAATGTTCAATACACATACACACAGGATGGTTACTATTTAAAATTGCACATGAACTTTATGGCCACACTGTCTATGAGAAGAAACTGAAGAATAGAAGGAAAAACCCAATTTACACAGTGAAATATTAAGGGGAAAATGGTTACATGTTTTATGTAACATGTAAACTATTTCAGGCCTTTTCCACAATCCAGAAGAACTCTCTGCTGCTCTTTCCTTCCATCATCTGAGCCTGGAGGTATCTGGGGCCTCCATCAGTTCCTTTTCTTTCTCCTGCTCACTTCTCAGGGGTACTGTGAATTGGGCTCTGGAGAACTGTCCAGCAGGGACCCTCCACCCTGAGACATCTGTCCTCTCTGCCCAGCTGCTGACTCCTGCAGTGAATTAGGGAACCTTCCTTCTGCTCAAGCTACTTTTCCTGGGCTTGATTTGCAATGGCCAACTCTAACATTTGTTTTCTTTTGTTAGAAAAATAGGAGGAAAAAAAATATCTCTATAGTGAGAATACCGCACAGGAAGGGGTTACCTACCCTGGGGAGTTTCCTCATTTAAAATGAAATTGGGTTAATTGAGAAGGGCATACTGAAGCCCAATTATCAAAGTCTAAAGTCTCCCAATTAACGAGGTAATTGTTAAATGGCTTTGGGGCAGCACTTAGAGCTGTAAAAAAGAAGCCACCTGTTCCAGGCTTGGAGAGCGGTTTAAACACCTTCCACTCTTACCCTCCAGGAAAGGAGCCTGGAAGTCCAGAAAGAGATGTCAAGAAGTTCAGATAGAAAACATGAATGGGGGCCCTGCATGGACACGATGTGTTCAGATACCAAGCAGAAATATTCGCTGTATGTTGTATTTTATTCCAATGATGCCCCCCAGTGTCCAAGCTGCCACCTACGAGCAGGCCTCACATAGACAGAGGACACTTTGGGCCGCCACCACCCATCCTGGGTCTCTGTCCGCTCTGGGATCCTCAGCTGCACTCCGATTATTAACCTTTGTTAAGACACTATTCCCCCGTTTCTCTCTAGTTTGGTAAGATTGTACTGCTGCTTCTCTGATGATTTTTAAATCAAGATACAATCTCCATGAAAGGTCAAGCAACAGAGGAAGTAGGAGAGAGAAGCCAGCCCCCACTGGACACCTATGGCTTAGCCCCTGGGACTTGTAGCTATGAGATCAGATCAAGAAGCCCAGAGGGGAGAAAATCCCCGCAGCTGAGAGGAAGGTGCTGTCCCCAGGAGCAGAACCACTGCTGTCACAAAGTAGAGCCTTGGTCCTTGCCACAATGGAACAAACCGCCATCTGCCAGTCTGGGCTTGCTCTGCTTCCAGGCTACAGGCTGGGAGGGAGGGGCCCAGCTGTACTAGTTCTGTAAGGATGGCTGGCTGGCGACAGGGACTCCAGCGCGCAAAGCAGAGCGTCCTTCTGGGCTGGCCGCTAAGACACCAAGCTCTGCTCAGGGTGGACCTCGCCCAGGTACTGAGCATGGAGGGCTTTTTGTGTGAGTTTTCTTTTACTTTCATGATGTTATTTGGTCCTCGAATCAAGGTTTGAAGTTTTGGTTTTCATGCCGTTTTTGCCAGGAGGGGCATGAAGTAAGCCGTGGGCACCGAGGCTTCCCAGCAGCGACGTTAGGGTACATCCTTTATAAGAAAGCATCTTCTCATCTCGGAGTTGGAAATCCCACTCCCACGGCTGCAGTTCACCATGCTGTTATTTTCTGAATCTCTTCAAGACAAGGTCAGGAGGTGACTGGGCATGTAACCACTTCTGTTATCATCCTCTGTCTTTGAACGTTTTCAGGAAAAGTTTTTAGAATACAAAGGATAATGTCTCCATTATGAATATTTTGGCTAAAAAGCCTTTAAACAAACATTAACCTTAATGTTAATTGTACATTTTTTTAACTGTGCCTGTGGACTCTGGCAACCTACAAGAAAGAAACTGAAGAAGTAAGATTTGTTTTCTCCATCGAACAGGAGAGTTGGTGACTAGCCAAGATCAGGGACAAAAAGAAAAAAATATGTTCTACTACTTTGGAACTCAGAGCTATATTTTTGTGTTGCAATATCTTCTTCCTCAATTCCTACCGGACCAGGAATTATGTACAGTTGCTGGATACTCGTATATTTGCCGTTAAGTTGCCCAGCATAATAGGAAAAGCTCAGAGCCAAAATTCATCAAAACACTGGCGGTTAATTTGCTTTAAAAATCATGCCTCCCCAGCAGATGACAGCCTGGTATTTTCTACAGTCGCCTATATGAATGCGGTAGTCTCTCTTTTAGGGAACGAATTTCCTGTAGATCAGTCTAGCAGAGCCAGAAGTCTGCTTGTGATCCCTGGCCGTATTTGAATTGGTGGCTTTTTCCCACAGAGTACAAAAGAAATTTGAACCAGGGCTTTGGTCCTTGTGTCACCTCTATAACAAAGACAGCCTGCAGCAAACGGTGGCTCAGCTGCCCAAGTGCAGTGACTGGCACGGCTGACGGAAAGTAATAAGAGAAGTGTCAGGGAAGACTGTAGGTAGCGGGAGCGATAATGAGACGGGGTGTGATCAAGCCCCCGGCAAGATTAAATGTGCAAGTGTCTTTCTCCTCTAATTAGACATTTATATCATTCACTTTCCAACCTTAAGAAACATCCAAGGAGAGCTCTGCTCCTGCCAATTTTTCTATTGACCTTTCACAGCTTTGCAAAGGAAAACTCCTCTATGGGGGAAGGGGAGGTGCAGATTCAGCTCTCACCCCCCAAGTCAAGTGCCCGTCAGCCAGCGATTGAGCAAGGCCCACTGCTCACATGCAGAGACTTTGGGAGGGAAAGATGGTCTGTTGAATGTTTGCATCTTAAATCCAAAGAATGTGTTCCATATGCTACAGGCAGCCCCAGATCACGAAGCACTTTTCTGTGGCTTCTGAATGGAACAGCTTGTCTCTTCCGGCTGCCTCACAGGCATATAGAAGAGAGAAATGCTCACGTCTCTGGGCAGGTTCTAGGCAAAAGCTCAGCGCTTCCCGTCTTGGGACTTGTCTGTAAACATTCCCTCTGCCTTCCTTCCCCTCTCTCTGGCTTTTGTGGGACTTTGAATATCTCTGAGACACAGTGATTCTTAAGAACGAATTCTACTCACTTGCTCTCTAAGAAATACTGCTCGCTGTATTCAGAAGTAACAGCAGAAAATTAGAGTGACGCTGGGGAAAGGGCTCAGGCCAAAGAAATGAGGCCTTGGTTCCTGAACAGGTTCTACTACTCACTCAAACTGTCTCATATCCCTGGGATTTGCTTTCTGGCTATCCAAGATGAAATGGAAAGAGGGGAGGGCAGGCCATCCCGGGGAACACACCTTCCAAAACGAGGTTTCTCCTGGCAATTATTGGCACAACTTATTCGTACCCTCCAGCCATTTGTGCACATCTCCTAACACATGCACACATACATTTTTAAGAAATTTTAAAACTAAGAATAATTTTTAAATGAAGGCTCCCTCCTGACCATGTATGCAGTTGAGGTTGAGCAATCAGGTATGGTTAAGGCACCAAGAACTGCTTCACAAACAGGGAATAGCAATTGGAGTTTAACTGACCAAACATCATAACCTCCCTGGAAGAAGGATAGCAGCTGAAGGAGGGATGCCCCAGGATCTCTGTAGAGATGAGGCTGAGGGACCTGAAGGCAGAAAATTCAACTTGAGAAAGAGTCATGAGCACTTTAGTAGAAATGGTGCCTGCTAATCCTCAACACTACAGACTTTGACAATACCTCAGGAAAGCTAAGAAGCCCCTTGAAGAGGAATGTTGTAAAATTGAGAAGAAATTGCTTCTTCTCAATTTTAAGTTCAAGACAGGAGACCCCTATTCTACTCCAGGCTCTGAGTTCCACTGGGGCTTCCAGAAGGATTCTGTGAAGATGGAGTCATCACATTTGCACCCAGGATGAGTCCCAGCTACTACATAGCCCAGCACAAGCCCTTCACAGCACTCTCTCAAGGACTAAAGTCACTTTCAGATGGGTTGGTGTAGCTAACCATAACCCAGTGGGAAGAGCATGGGATCAGGAAACAGGAAGCTTATACTTTGGGTCTGGGATATGCACCTCAAATAACGGAGCCATTCTGAGCCTCAGTTTCCTGACCTGTAAAATGGGGAAACTAGATGACCTGTAAGCCTCCGTACAGCTCCTAGATCTTATGATTCTAGAGATTCCAATAAGGTAATTTTTTCTTATCCTGGTTTCCCTAGACAAAAGAACTCAACAAAAAGGCAACTATATTCACCAGGGTTCTTTAGAGATACTGAGTTGGTTTGTGTGCTTGTGGGAGCTGCAGAGCCCAAAATCCATAGCACAGGCTGGACGGCTGGAAACTGAGTCTTGAAGGAGAATTCCTTCTTTTCCAGAAAACCTCAGTTTTTGCTCTTTAGGCCTGCAACTGATTAGGTAAGTCCCACCCACATCACCAAGGGTAATCTCCTTGACTTAAAGTCAACTGATTCTAAATGTTAATTACATTTACAAAATATATTCACAGCAGTATCAAGACTCGTATTTAACGGAGTAGCTGGGTGCCATAGCCTAGCCAAGTTGACACATAAAATTATCCATCACGGTTACCTCCTACTTTACTGGGAGGGTATACTCTTAGGGGAACAAGCATGGAAGGGAAAGGGGAGTGAGGTAAAGAAAGTAGGAGAGCACCATACAAGAGGGTGTATTACTGAGCTTTCCGTATGTTTGCACCCAACGGGGGCCTACTGCTCAGTCTTGGAACTGCATCTTAGAATAATCCATAGAGCAGAAGAGAGGAGAGCAACTAGTCCACTTGAACCCTCCCACCACCCATCTTCCATTCAAAATCCCCTTCACAGAGTATCAGCTCCCCTGTGCCAGCCAGACCCACCAGGCAGCCACCAAGACAGCCAGGACCTATGGTAAATGTGGGGTACACTGCCCAGCTCCCCATTAGGACTACTCTACTCAGTGGCGCTCAGCTGAGCCCCTTTGTGGTAGCTCAGTCAGAGAAAGAGCCACCTCGCCAAGTTCACACACCTTCCCCCACAGCAGCCTCTTTCCAGTAACTGGTTGATATAGGAATACAAAGGCCCAGTCCCATTGCCTCAATTTAGGACAACTCTGAAGGGCTATCCTAACATCAGACAATCTTATGTAATCAGCTGTGCATAAAAAAAAAAAAGCATTTGTTGAAAAAGCATCATAGTTCATCCCCTCCCTCTGTTCAACTCTACTTTATGACCCTAAATCTCAGGGACACACAAAAGCAATTTGAAATGAATTAAAGAAAAAAATCCAAAGTCCTGCTGTTCCTTTGTTCCCTATCATTATTCTCAGAAGTGAATGTTTCATGTCATTCTGCTTTAAATTCAAATCACTCTAGGGAGGACAAAGAAAACCATTGTTATTGTCTGAGGAGTGCCCGCTCGCCCCCCCAAAATGACTGCATATGAGTATGCATATCAAGTAGCCATGTTCAACTTCTGAGTTTATAGACGAAATCACAGTAATAATAATTGTTTTTAAAAACTGCTAATGCTGCTGAGCATCCCTGCCTGTCAGACCTCGCCAACTCTCCCTGAATGAAAAGGTCCAAACAAGAGCCCGTAAGTAAATGTATTACCTGAGTTTAAGGAGAATCTCAAGGGAATTTTTTCCTGCTTCTATTTTTCAAACTGTCGACACACTCCCTTAGCGCATGATGATAGCTCCAAGTTCTTAATGTCCTGTCCTCCCTTCTCTTTTGTGTAGGTAAACCCTGAGCCTGCGTGTTCAAAGACATTCTTTTGTTCTCCACTTTCATGCCAGTTTCCCTGCTCGTTCGTTCATCAGCAGAGTTAAGAGCAGGCTGAGGTACTATCTGGTCTGTACAGCACAAAGGAAAAGTCACATCTGAACAACCATTTGGTTCAGAAGATCTACTTTGGGACCTGGATCATTTATATTCAGTGTTGAGATGGATCGATAAACAAAGAAAGGGTGTTACATCCTCTCTCTTCCCTGTAGTCTGGATTGTGCCATGTTGAGTTGACGAAGAGCTGAATTTCTTTCTGGTCACCACACTTTAAATGGAAAGGAGACAGCCAGGGCTTTAACTGAAAGAGAACATGATAATGTGAAGACTTCAAAACAGTACTGTACAAAGAAGCCAGGAAAGCACTAAGGGTGTTTCATCTGGAGTAGCAGTGAGTCCAAGTTGTCTTTACATATGTGGAAGAGTGGACCAAGGTCAAAAGAGCAGGTGCGGTCTTTGTAGTTGCAAATCCATTCAGGCTTTCGCTGGCAAGAAGTAGAAACCAAATAGTTAATTAAAAAAAGGAGAAGGAGAAGAAGAAGAAGAAAGAAAAGAGGGAAGGAAGGGAAGAAGAGAAGGAAAAACTGAGTGTAACTGGGGAAAAATCATTTACTGGAAAAGTATAAAGTATTAATAGTTCAAAGAATGAAAGTAAAACTAAACATTAGGCCCAGACTTAAAGGGGAAGAGCAGATAAGTTCAGGTACCTACACAGTAGCCATGGTCAACCGGATGACATAGCTCCTAATTCCCCACTCCTTTTCTCAAATTCTTGAGAATCAGCTTCCCTTTAGCCCTGCCTATGCCACAGGCCCACCTCTGACCTATCTGCCTGCAGTAGGACACAGGTGAGTCTCCCAGGGAAAAACCAGGAGGATTTCCCAAGGGAAGGAGAAGGACTCCAGAATAGTCAAAATCAAAACTACTCACAAGTACTCTGAGTAATAATAGCATCAGCAACAGAACCTGGAAGCTTGATAGAAATGAAAATTCTTCCACAGAATGTGAGACCTACTGAATTAGAATGTCTGAGGCTGGGCCCCAGGACTCCGCATTGTTAACAAGTTCTTCAGCACACTAAAGTTACAGAAGCGCTGATCTAAATATGCCTGCTCTAGACTCCAAAGCTTAAGATTAGGAAAAACAGGTTAAAAGTTAAAAGAATAGAATTTAAAACTGAAATAAGGAAAAAATGCCTAAGTGTCATAACAGGTATAGTCACAGACAGCTTAGGCAAGTAAGAAGCTCCTATTGGAGGATGGATTCAAGTAGGAAATGATTGGAATGTGATGGAATTCAACATCAAATGACATTTAAAGTCCCTTCCAACCTCAAGGGTCTCAACTATGATTTGCTTTATATGCCTGTTGGTCTCAGATTATAAAATATAATTCTTCTAAAGGGAATACAATTTCTCTTTGAATTGTCCCTAAATAGGGAAATCCCCTAGGTGAACACCAAAGTGTTCGTATACTCAGACCCCCACTGGTAGAAAGGGACTTTTCTGGGATGATATTTACCACTGCCCTGGCCAAGGATAGACTTCCCCAAGGAGAGGTTAAACATTGGTTGGGTGAGCTAAGAAGAAGCTTGGGCTTCTAGGACTTTTCCAAGAGGGGACAGAACCTATTGACTCTTCATGTTATTAAAAGTTCTCTGTGGTATCCAGCATCCAGACATTTATCGCTTCAGAGTTGCAAATGTCATCGTAATTATGAGCTGGACCATGGTAACCAAAAAGACAAAACAATACAAATGTAGACAGATAAAGAAAAATCAAAAAGGAAAATGACCTTACAATCCCACATGGACATACAATTACACTCAGATATTAGTATAAGTTTTTTTTTTCTTTTTCAGATTGGATTAACATTTCTCTGAATCAAAAATGATCCTAGAGAACGTAGAAAAGAAATAGGGACTTCTCTCTGACATCTTTATGTGTGGCTGTGAGGGTGACTTGTGGAATATTTTCCAGCAGCTCAGTTGAGAAATGCTTTCACAGAAATAACATGTTTCGTCAAAATAGACTCTAATCATTTGATGAGAGTGAACTTTTATGAAAAGCAAAAACAATCCTGATGCTTTCCATTCTCTCTAAATGATTGGCAATGCTTCTAAGCAACAAAATGATCTGTTTCCCTTTGCTTTCCTTTAGAGCCAATGTTACAAAAAAAAAAAAAAGCAATAAAATGCTGCTGATACAACAGCTGTACACAACTGCTGGTTCTTAGGGAGGGGCAATTTTAACTCATGAAGTAGTTTTACTCTTATTTAGACCCAAAAATGTACTTACGGACTCTTAGGGCCAACTCACAAGTTTCTTCATAAATGTTCTGAATGAAGAAGCATAAAGGGTGAGTGATGCTTGAAAGGCCTTTGCCAAAGCCTGTCTGTTTCAGCTGTTTTATTCTTGACAGACGCATTATGTTGTAAGTCTCTAAGTGGCTAAATGTATTTCTCCTCTACCAAAAATAAGTCCTGAATCTTGGCAAGATTAAAGTCTTTGTGGGGAAAAAAAAAAAAAGTCTTTGTAAAAAACATATAATCATCCAGTGTCATAAGCATTATCTCTTAAGAATACCCATTAGGTTATAAGACACCAAATGTCTTATGATGGAAGATTAAGATGGAAAATACGCCTTAAGGATATAAAGAAAAATAATTTGATGGAAATAAGTCATTTAAGTTGGCATTTGTTCATGGATGTTATGTTTTGACTCTTGTTGCCATCTAGCATCCTTTTCCACAAAAAGGGAACAGAAATATTTTTAGTCAACAATAAATGATTTGATATGTTCAGGCCCAGGGAAAGTTAAGAAGGTGATTAATTCAGTCGAAATAGTATTTACTGATCTGGCCATTCCCCCTACCGACTCTGGAATTGTGCCTCTAACCATAGGTTTGATCAGGTCACTCCTACTAACCACTCTTTATCAAGTCCATGAGAAAATTCAAGCCCAGAAGATGAGCATTCAACAGCTTACTTTGCCATCTGGTCCACCCAACTTCCTTGCTTCGCCCTTTGTCACCCCCCTTCTCCCCACATACAATTCAAACTCCAGTCACATTAAACCATTCTCACTTCTCCAAACCTGCACCACCATTTCTATATCTTCCTTTCATGGTTCACTCCACTCACTTTGCCAGACTTGCACTTTTCTTTACAGGAAATTTTTCAGATTTTATCTCTTTAGTGAAGCCTGATAAATAACCTTTTCTGGTTCTCATTTTGGATACCATAATGTCTAATGCTGCACACCAATAAACAGGGTAATTGGGTTTTTTTTTTTTTCCTTTCTCTCTTTTTACAAAACTGTCTCCCTTACCAAAGTCTAAGCTGTAAGGACAGAGCCAATCCTTATTCTTCTTTGGAGTTTCAACATCGCCTGCCATGTAGACACCTCATTGTGTGTTCAGTGAAAGAATGATTGAATAAATGAATTAATCAGCTATGCATGCATTGTTAGAGGCCCCCCAAAATTACAGACACACAGAACAGTCTAGAAATTAGCCTGTTTTCCAGCAAAATTTCTTTTAATGCAACAAGAATACTTAGAATTCAATGTACTGATAAGTACTTGCCAGAAGTAATGCCAGAATATTGGCAAATGCCTACAAATTGTTCAAACGACAACTATCCTTTGCTATGATAAACATAAAAGAACTAAAGTGATCCTTGTACAGCACACATCTCTTCAAAATGGCACCTTATATATTTTACCCTCTGCAGATAAATCTTTCAAAATTTCACTTCATATCCACTTTCTGCTAGTAAACTTTCCCTGGAAAATTTTTAAGAATTGTGTTTCCTTGGGACTTTGCAAAAAGCAATAGAAAGTAGACCAGAATCTAAGCTAGAGTCTATACCTGTCGTATTCCTGTTTTGTCTATTCTTCCAGAAGTAGATGCATGTGGAGCTGTTCTGCAGATGGTATTTCTCCTTACCCTTCAGGCTTGAGGGGTAAAATGAAGTTGGAGGAGGAAGTAAGGAAAGAGGAGAGGGAACAGCAGAATGATAGAGGCAGAGGGTGCACATCCTAACTCATTCCATAATCCAAAATCTGATAAAAATATTACCCAAAGCAATGGAAGGAAGGAAGGGAGAGAAAAACTTCAGAACAATATTATTCATGAATACAGATGTAAAAATCCTCAACAAAATATTAGCAAGTTGGCTTCAATAACATGTAAAGAGGATTATCCATCATGATTTTGAAATGAGTGTGTCTCCCTAAAATTAGTATACTGAAACCCAACCACTCCTCAGTTAGGAGTTTTTAGGAGGTGGGGTCTTTGGGAAGTAATTAGATTATAACAAGCCACGTGGATGGAGCCCTCGTGAATGGAACTAATGCCATCAAGAGTCACGAAAGAGCTGGCTCCCTACTCTCTGCCATGTGGAGACACAGCAAGAGGTCAGACTCAGCAACTCACAATAATGCCCTCACTAGAACCCTGATCTCAGCATCCAGAACTGTGAAAAATAAATTCTATTGTTTATAAGCCATCTGATCTATGGTATACTGTTATAGCAGCCCAAACTAAGACAATGAGCAACTGGGATTTATTCTACCTATGCAACTCCTATTCAACATTCAAAAATTAACTAATGTAATCCATTATATCAATAGGCTAAAGAAGAAAAATCACATGATAATAATGATAGTATCAATAGATATGGGAAATTCATTAAACAAAATTTAACACCTATTCATGATAAATGCTCTTAGCAAATTAGGAATAGAAGAAAATTTTCTCAATTTGATAAGCAACATCTCCAAAAAAGAAAAAAAGAACCTATATCTAACATTATACTTAATGAGAAACTAGCAGCTTTTCTACTAATATTAAGAAAAGGCAAGGATGTCTGTGGGTATAAATATGATAGAGGATGACATTCTAGAGGACTGATGCGTGAACAGCCCGAGCCTCAGCACCCATCCCCCTGCTGCTCAGCATGCCTACAGTGGCAGGGGGCTCAGAATGTTCAGCAGAATAGAGAGGAAACTGGTTTGGGAACATCTGGGTAGAAATCAGCAGCTTAATGGAAACAGGATATCAGCCAAGTTAGAAGGCAATTAAAAATTACCCTGGAGCTGAGACAATCTAGGCCAAAGGCTATAATCACAACCATTCCTTTCTCATCTCCTAAGGCAACTTTGTTACCTATTTAGTTCTGCCCTTAAGAATTGTTCTATGATTTGTTGCCTTATTGTCCTTCACCCTGATGATCTTTTTCATAATCAAAAGACCACCCACGTGATTGAGTGATGAGACTATTAACTCTTTACTTCTTCATTCTGTCTATACATGTGCCCCCAAATCCTAATAACAGCCTCCTGAGATTTCAGTTCAAGGTGGCACCTATCTGCCTCACTAGGGGCTAATACAGCATTTCTCTCTTCACTCCTCAGCAAATTATTTCATTGAAAATTTTACGTATGAATTTCTCATGTCATTCCTCTCTCTGCTTCTTGTCCTCTGGAGGTCAGAAAAGCCACCACTTGGGCTCCCTCCCACAACACAACAGATGTCCTCTCAACCACTGCTTTTCAACATTGTTCTGGTAGTACCAGTTAATGTAATAATGTGAGAAAAGGGAGAAAAAAATCTACATATTATGAAAGAAGAAATAACTCTCCTTGTTCAAGATGACATGATAGTGTATGGTGAAAAATCTGAAATAAATGCCAAAAAATATCTCCTGGCATTATAATAATATATAATTATATTCAATAGCAAGGTTATTATATAAAATTCACTTTCCTACATACTAGCAATGAACAAGTAGAATTTGAAATTAAAAACACATTACCATTTACATCAGCACTCCAAAATTTAAGAATTAGGTATGATACAAATCTAACAAAATTGATACAAGAGCTATATGAGGAAATATATAGACTGATAAAATATATTACAGAACTAAATAAATGGAAATATATTCCAAGTCCATAAGTAAGAAGACTCACTAATGTCAATATGTCAGATCATCCTAACTTAATCTGTCAATTCTGTGCAACTGCAATCGAAATCCCAGCTACTTGTTCTGGGATTCTAAAGTTTACAACAAAAGGCAAAAGACACAAAACAGCCAACTCAATATTGAAGAAGAAGAAAAAAAGTCAGAGGATTAACACAATCCAAGAATTACTACTAATATAAAATTACAGTAATCATAGTATGCTTTGAAGAAAGAAGAAAACTAGATTCATGGAACAGAATAGAGAGCCTGGAAATAGCCTCTCAGATAAATATAGTCAACTGATCTTTGAAAAAGGAGCAAAGATAATACCACGAAACAAAGATAGTCTTTTTAACAAATGGTGCTTAAACAACTGGACGTCCACATGCAAAGAGGGGAAAGGAAAAACAAAAACTAATCCAGACACAGACCTTATATCCTTTATGAAGATAAACTCAAAATGAATTATAGACTTAGATGTAAAGTACAAAGCTATAAAATTATCTCAGGTTTGGCCATGACTTTTTGGATACAACACCATGAAAGAAAAACGTGATACACTGGGATTTATGAAATTTCTGAATTTCTTCTCTGTTAAAGACAATGTCAAGATAATGAAAAGACAACCTCACAGACTGAGAAAAATAATAAAAAATGTTTGCAAAAGACGCATTGGATAAAGAAACTTAGATTCAAAATATACAAAGAACTTTTTGAATGAACAAAACAAGATAAACAAGTAATTAAAATATGAGCAAAAGACATAAACATACATCTCACCAAAGATGAAATAGAGAAGGCAAGTAAGCATATCAAAAGGTGTCCAACATCTGCTACAGTTTGAATGTGTCTCCAAATTTTATGTGTTAGAAACTTCATCCCCAAATTCTTATGTTGATGGTATTTGGAAGTTGGGCCTTTGGAAGGTAATTAGGATTAGAAAAGGTCATCAAAGTGGGGCCTCCATGGTGGAACTGGTGGCTTGATAATGAGCAAAGACCCACACTAGCACACTTGCTATCTTGCCCTGTGATGCCCTCTATCATGTTATGACACAGCAAGAATGCTTTCACTAGACATTGGCACCATGATCTTGGATCACTTAGTCTCCAGAATCACGACCTAAATAAAACTCTGTTCTTTATAAGTTACCTGGTGTGTGGTATTTAGTTATAGAAACAGAAAATGGACTAAGACAACATTATATTTCATTAGAAAATTGCAAATTTAAGCAACTATGAGCTACCACTACCCATGTATTAGAATAGCCAAAATCCAAAGTGCTGAAAATACCAAATGCTGGCAAGGATGTGGAGCAACAGGAACGCTTATCCATTGCTGGTGGGAATGCAAAATAGTATACCTGCTTTGGAAGGTTAGTTGGTGTCTTCTTACAAAACTAAATGTACTCTTGCCATATAATCTAACATTAGTACACCTTGATATTTCACCAAATGAACTGAAAAAGTAAATCCACAAAATTCTGTACACTGATGTTTATAGCATCTTTATTCACAATTTCCAAAACTTGGAAGCAACCAAGATATCCTTCAATAGGGGAATGTATAAATAAATATGGTTTATCCAAATGATGGAATATTATTTAGCACTAACAGTAAATGAGCTATCAAGCCATGAAAGGACATTGAGGAATATTAAATATGCATTATTAAGTGGAAAAAGCTATTCTGGAAAAGCTATGTAATGTATGATTCCAACTAGACAACCTTTCTGGAAGGAAGTATGGAGAAACCTCAAAGCACTCAAGCTAGACCTCCCATTTGATCCTGCAATCCCATTACTGGGCATCTACCCAGAAGGAAAAAAATCCTTTTATCATAAGGACACTTGTACTAGACTGTTTATTGCAGCTCAATTTACAATCGCCAAAATGTGGAAACAGCCTAAATGCCCACCAACTCAGGAATGGATTAACAAGCTGTGGTATATGTATACCATGGAATACTATTCAGCTATTAAAAAAATGGAAACTTTACATCCTTCGTATTAACCTGGATGTAAGTGGAAGACATTATTCTTAGTAAAGCATCACAAGAATGGAGAAGCATGAATCCTATGTACTCAATTTTGATATGAGGACAATTAATGACAATTAAGGTCATGCGGGGGGAGGAAAAGCAGAGAGAGGGAAGGAGGGAGAGGGATGGGGCCTTGGTGTGTGCCACACCTTCTGGGGGCAAGACATGATTGCAAGAGGGACTTTACCTAACAATTGCAATCAGTGTAACCTGGCTTATTGTACCCTCAATGAATCCCCAACAATAAAAAAAAAAAAAAGTGGCTTCCAGAGAGTGTGTGGAGAGAGAGATGAATAGGCAGGGCACAGATGATGTTAGGACCCTGAAATTATTTGTACAAAATACTATAAAGATAGATACATGTTATACATTTGTCCAAACCCATAGAATATACAGCACCAAGAGTAAACCCTAATATAAACTATGAACTTTGGGTGACCATGATGTACCAATGTAGACTCATCAGATGTCTACTCCAATGTAGAATGTTAGCGGGGGAAGTTGTATGTGGAGATAAAGCTATACTCTTTTTAGTCAAATTTGCTGTGAATATAAAACTGCTCTAAAAAACAGTTTGTTAATTTAAAAAAATGGACCTCAAAGCATATTTTTACGTAAAGGTACTTTTAAATCCAGATTCCGAAAATAGTTTTATAGTTAAGTCATAATGATTAGCTCTATTATGAAACTTTATGCAGCCATTAAAAATGATATGAAATTTCTGTTTTCACAGATATGATTCTATATTTAGAAAACCCTAAAGATTACACACACAAATGTAACAACTAATAAACTCAGCAAAGTTGTATGATACAAAAACACAAAAAGTACACAAAAGATACAAAATTCGGTTTCATTTTTATATGGTAAAAATGAATAATCTGAAAATAAAATTAAGAAAAAATTCCATTTATAACAGCATCAAAAAGAGTAAAATACTTAGAAGTGAAATTAACCAAGGAAGTAAAAGACTTGTACACTGAAAACTACAAAATGTTGCTGAAAGAAATTTAAAAAGACACAAATAAATGGAAAGACATTCTGTGCTCGTGGAGTCAAAGATTTGACATCGTTAAGACGTCAAAATTAGCCAACTCAATCTACAGATTCAAAGCTGTCCCTATCAAAATCCCAATGACTGTTTTTCCAGAGATACAAAAATTGTTCTAAAATTCATAGTAAAATTCCAAGGGAACAGCTAAAATAATCTTGAAAAAAGAAGAACAAAATCAGAGGTTTCACACTTCTTGATTTCAAAACTTACTATGGAGTTAGAGTAATAAAAACAGTGTGAAACTGGCATAAAGACAGAAATATAGACCAATGAAATAAAATGCAAAGCCAAAAAAAAAAAAATCTTTGAGAAATATGGTCAAATGATTTTCAACAAGATTATCAAGACAGCTGTATAGTGGTCTTTGTTGACAGTCTTTTCAACAAATGGTGCTGGGGAAATTGGATACCCACATGCAAGAGAATAAAATACACCTTATAGGGGCAAGACACAATTGTAAGAGGGACTTTACCTAACAAATGCCATCAGTGTAACTTGGTTTCTTGTACCCTCAATGAATCCCCAACAATGAAAAAACAAAGAATTAGACCCTAACCTTCTGCCATACACAAATTAACTCAAAATGGATCAAAGATCTAAATTTAAAAGATAAAACTACAAAATCTTAGAAGAAAATATGGGGGGAAATCTTCATGGCATTGGATTGAACAATGATTTCTTGGATTTTGTACCAAAAGCACAAGCAATAAAAGCTAAAAATAGGTAAATTGATCTACATCAAAATTTTTAAATTATATGCATCAAAGAACACAATCAACAAGGTAA
This sequence comes from Nycticebus coucang, assembly GCF_027406575.1. Taxonomy (NCBI): domain Eukaryota; kingdom Metazoa; phylum Chordata; class Mammalia; order Primates; family Lorisidae; genus Nycticebus; species Nycticebus coucang. The sequence continues at coordinate 14,163,035 of NC_069796.1, forward strand.
AAAGGCAACCCATGGAATAGGAGACAATATTTGCAAATCATTTATTTGACAGAAGTCAATATTTAACTATACATATAAAAAAAATTCCTGCAACATAACAGCAACAAAAAACAACTCCATTAAAAAAAGGGCAAAGGACTTCAATAGACATTCTTCCAAAGAAGATATGCAAGGAGCCATTAAGCACAAGAAAAGATGTTTAATATCACTAATCATTAAGGAAGTATCAAAACCATAATGAGGTACCACCTCAAATCAAATGATAACAGAACAAGAGTGGGTGAAAATGTAGAGAAACTAAAATCCTTGTATATTATTGTTGGGAAAGTAAAATGGTACAGCTGCTATTAAAAAAAAAAAAAAAGTTCCTAAAATAATTAAACAAAGAATTAATATAGATTCAGAAATTCTGCTTCTGGATATGTATTCAAATTAGACGGGATAAGAGATTTAAAGAGATAACTGTAGACTCATTCACAGGGGCCAAAAAGTGGAAGCAACCCAAATGTCCACTGAGAGGTGAGCGCTAAGGGAAATGTAACATATACATACATTACTCAGGACTATTACTCAGCCTTCAAAAGGAAGAAAATTATACACACACTACAACATGGATGAATCTTGATGCTAGTATGGTAAGAGAAATAATCCAGACACAAAGTAAAAACTACTATATGATTCCACTTAGATGAGGTACCTAAAATAGTCAAATTCACAGAGACAGTAAGTAGATTGCTAGGGCCTGGGAGGAGGAGGAAATAGACAGGTGTGGTTTAATAGGTGCAGAGTTCCACTTTTGCAAAATCAAAAGAGGTCTGTGGCTGGATGGTAGTGATGGCTGCACAACCATGTGAATAAATAATACACATAAACTACTGAACTGTACTTTTAAAAATGGTTAAAAGGGTAAATTTTGTATTATGCATATTTTATCACAATAAAAAATACAAAAAACCCTACAAGACGTGAAGTAATTCTATAAAGATAAAAATTGTATACACAGGATGATTTAAATTATGTATAATCAAAAATTAAAGTCTAAGGAATAATACACAATGTATTAACAGTCAATCTTTATGAGTAGGAGAGTGGTAGTTATTTTTAAAAATTCCATTATGTACTTTCTAAATAGTTTATCATAAATATGTATTACTTGTATAGTAATCTAAAGTAAAATAAAAATTGAACAACTAAGGGAATATGCATTCAGGAGAAACATATATTCAGTTTAAGGCAGAAAACAAGGAATTAATAAGGCTTAGGAGAGCTAAAGGTCAGTGAGAAAAACAACGCAGATATTAACTTGAAATTGATGAGGTAACTAAAAATCAGTTTCTGTGCTTCTGCTACTACACACAAACAAAACATCATTCTGGTTTTAACAGGAATGCCACATCTATTAAAATTGGGACACCTGGCGGGTTTGAATCCAGCCTGGGCTGGCCAAACAATGACAACTACAACCAAAAAAAAAAAAAAAAAAAAATAGCTGGGCATTGTGGCAGGCGCCTGTAGTCCCAGCTACTTGGGAGGCTGAAGCAAGAGAATCGCTTAAGCCCAGGAGTTGGAGGTTGCTGCGAGCTGTGACGCCACAGCACTCTACCCAGGGCAATAGCTTGAGGCTCTGTCTCAAAAAAAAGAAAGAAAAAAAATTGGGGCCATGGGGAATAAACCAAGGTCACTAACTTTACTTGCGTGATTGTTGATAAGAAAACTTAAGACAGACTGCACTAAAAAGGGAACCTATTTTTTTCTCTTCTTTCATTTTACAAAAGGCCTTGTACTTTTATTATCATGGAATTTCTGAGAAGTCATTAAAGCTGATAAAAGTCAAACTATAAAAAAGTAGTCCAGGATCTCCAGCAGTTAAGTCAGCCAAGTCATTACTTCTTATAAAATACGAGAGAAGCAACTAGAGAAAAATAATTCAAAAAAGAAAGAACCAGAGCCGATCAATAGGAATGTCGGTTTTTAAACGCTGGGATAATCTTAAAGTATGTAGGAAAGACACCATTTAAATTGGGCCAGAAAAACAGATCAAATTACTTTTTCAATATTTGGGAAGCAATTTTATAGCAGCTTGAATGATAATAAATTCAATATCTCCCTCTTGATTTATAAATTCAAAGTCTTGTACCTGCCAGGAGAACTGCCTGTCTCCTTTATACAGCACTCTATCCTCAGACACCCTGGAACATGGCTTCAGCCTAGAACATGGCTTTGGTGAACTGTTATGGTGAAGGGAAGATGGTTGAAGGCCTAGAGCATGGCTTTGGTGAACTGTTGTCAAACCTTCCTTTTTGTGGAATAAGAAGAATCAAGGTAGTTCTTCCACATCTCTGAAGTTCTGTGCTTAGTATCTATCAAAATTTTAAATATGCTTAACATTTGACCCACCTTCTAGGAATGCATCTTAAAGAATTTCTTATATAAACATGAAAGGGACAAGTGACGTTCACTGCAGTGTTTTTTAGTAAGGCAAAAATGAAAAGATGTCCACAGTATGTTGTTGAGAGAAAAAAAATCAAACATTAATATGTACAATGGAATCACCTGTGTTTCAAAAAGTATGTTTATATACGCATAAGCAAATGTATGAACATATATATGTATGTCTACACAGAAATATATAATAATAATAGCTAATACTTATACGGTCTTAGCAATTATTGGCAATAAAAATTATTAATAATAATTGTGTGTGTGTGTGTGTTTTGGGGGGGCTGGGTTTGAACCCGCCACCTCTGGCATATGGGACCGGCGCCCTACTCCTTGAGCCACAGGCGCCGCCCTAATAATAATTCTTAAGGGAGTAGGTGGGAACAAGAAAGATCAGGGAGCGATTACCCTTTTTTAATTAATAATCTCATTCATGGATAAAAATTCTTCATAATTCTAAATAGTAAGTTGAAAAAACAGCTTAAACTTATTTTAAATTCTACTCTTCTTCTACAATTTTCTAATAACTTTCAGAAATAAAGCTTAGAAGCTACACCAAACTCACCTTATCACCACAAGTCACTACAAGTCTCAGCATTCCCATTACTGGAAATATCAGTGGGCTGCAAAGAGAATAGAGAAAACTTTTCAGCATCTCTAAGACTGAGCTAGAAATGTCATCCTATGTTGTTTATCTAACAAAGAGCATTGATTCTTGCTCTTCCTTCTCCCTGTTGGCTAGTTAACATAATTTAGCCTTCCTACTAGGATCAAGTGCGACATCTCCAGCCAAGCTTTCCCTGAACTAAGTCGATACAGACTCTCAGAATGCTATATATCGCTCTGTCTACATTATAATTACTCCCCTGTTCACGTGATTATTTTTCTACAATTATTTCTGTCTCCTCACTAACCTCTTTTTTTTATTAAGTTGTTTGTACATAGATCATAAATACATTTATGCCATTATGGGATTCAATGTGTTGATTTGTACAAATCAGAGTGCTTACATCCTACTAATCAGCATAGCCTTCACCTCATTTACCCAATTACAGCACTAAGACATTTGTGTTCTACACCTGATAGATGCAACTTGTACTTGCAATGTGCTCCATAGGTGTGGTCCCCCTACTAACCCTCCCTCTACCGACCCACATCCCTCCCTTCCTCTCTCCCTTCCTTTCCCTCCTTCATCGTAGGCTGTAGTTATGTTTCATTTTTCATATGCAAGTGTGAGTGATTATAAATTGGTTTCACAGTAGTGCTGAGTATGTTGGATATATTTTTTCCATTCCTGAGATAATTTACTAAGAAGAATATTTTCCAGCTACATCCATGTAAACATAAAAGAGGTAAAGTCTCCATTTTTTTTAATGCTGCATAGTATTCGATGGTATACATATACCACAATTTATTAATCCATTCATGGGTCGATGGGCACTTGGGCTTTTTCCATGACTTGGCAATTATGAATTGAGCTGAAGTTAACAATCTGGTGCAAATATCTTTATTGCCAAATGATTTTTGGTCCTTTGGATATACACCCAGAAGAGAAATTGCAGGATCAAACGGTAGGTCTACATTTAGACCCCTGAGTGTTCTCCAAACTTCCTTCCAAAAGGAACGTACTAGCTTGCATTCCCACCAGCAATGCAAAAGTGTTCCCTTTTCTCCACATCCATGCCAACATCTGTAGTTTTGGGATTTTGTGATGTGGGCTACTCTTACTGGAGTTAGATGGTATCTGGGAGTAGTTTTGCATTTCTCTGATGATTAAAGATGATGAGCATTTTTTCATGTGTCTGTAGACCATGCGCCTGTCTTCTTCAGAGAAGCTTCTGTTTATGTAGGGCTGGCTCTAGCTCAGCGATTCCTTCGCCTCTACAGTGAAACTAACCTCTAACTTCTAACTTCTACAAGGGCAAGCACTGTAACATCTTCAGCCCTCAAAAAATATTTTTTGAATAGAGGAGTAAATGAATGAACGTGGGAGAAGATCTTGCCAATTCATCCCAGAAGCTGCTGGTCTTCCTCACGTTCAACCTCAGCAGGGTCAGCTTTGCCTTACTTGTCAGTGCACAGCCCAATCATCAATTGCAAGGTAGCAAGATTGGTTTCATTTATAAAGTATGATATGTAAGTCACCACAACTTATGCAAGAAAGAAGACAAGATTTTATGGTTTCCTACTTCAGCTGCTTTATTTTATTAGACATTCAGAGGCATAAGTATGAAGTTAAAATCAAATAGGAAATTTGCTTATGGGAGAAATAGCATACAGTCGAGAAGACCAGTTGGTCAAAGCAGGAAAGGTCAATCTCGGTGACAGTCTAGTGGTTATCCTGAAAGCACAGTTCCTAGAAGGCTTGTACCATTCTTTTGCAGGCCTTGGTCATAGAAATGAACTTGACATGAAAGGAACAGAATATGTTCTTCCAAATGAGAAGTCCTTCTTTAGTCATGGTCCCTAACATTGCCAGGAAAGCAGAAAGGTGCTGAGGACCAATTTGACTTGCAATAACTTGGGAGATATTATTGCTCCTATAAAGCTAATAGGCAATTCAATGAATGAAATCCTTTTTAAGAAGCATATTTTGGCAAATGATGTATCACCTTTTTCTCTTACCAACATGTTACATTTCTTTCCAATTTCTATCATCTTCTCTTTACCATAACAATCTGCATCCCATGGCAAGCAGAAAGCCATTTACACCGAGAGCAACCCCAATCCAGATGTGTCTACCTTCCTCCTGAAAGCTCTCAGCTTGTGCAACATCTCATATTCTCCTTCACTTACATTTTATAATACTAACCACAGAAGGCTTTAGAACTGGAAAAACAAAAACTCCAAATGAAATGCTTGGCTAATATGTAACTTAAAATGTAACATATTTAAAAGTAAGCAATATATCAGTTAATCAATGAGCTAATGCAGAGGGAAAGGTCCTTCTAAGTACAAAAAAAAATTCTCTTTCTTAATTTTACTATAAAAATAGCTTTGGGCTATAGTATTTCACCAATTTTTATTTACCAAAAGCGGCACATTTTTAAATTGTACTTTGATTTTTTTATTCTTATAATTATTGTTTCAAATTACTATTTGATTTTCTAATGAAGTTCTAAATTTACTTAATCTGATTCTTACTTTCCTAAATGGACAATTTTTCTGTTGTTTTGTTTTTAATGTACAGACGCTGCTTTTTTCTAGAATGCCCAAATTCAGCCCTGCTCTCTTTCTCCCCCTAGATAAATGTCTCTCAATAGGCATTAGATTTAAAAAGTAGGTTCCTTTCTCCAGCTGCAGCTAACTAAAGTCACCTAGGTGAATAACAGAAACTCTCCTTATCTTGAATTATCCCCCTTACAGGTGAAGTTAAGTAATTTAGCACAATTACTATAAATGAATGCATATCCATATTTAAATAAGCACAGCTCATGAGAATGCTCTTGGACACTGTTTAAAAATCTAGAAATCAAGGAGCAGGGACTACATTTTCATCAATGCCGCAGAATCGCTCTGAAAGGAACGGCGTGCCAGACGCTGGGTGGGAGGCTGGGGAGAAGGCAGCAGATCAGCTCGCGTCTGTCTTTCAGGCCTTGAGCAGCTTGAGAAGGAACATGCTCTCCCTCCAGATAAATCTGTTCTGTTTTGTTTGGTTTAAGTTTCAGAAGTTCCTGATTTGGCAACATAGATGGTGTCAGATTGTTCCCGAGTTCCTTCTCTTTATGGAGAGCAGGATTTCCCCAGGTGCATGTGGCAGAGATACTCCTAAGAGTGACAGTGTGTGTTAGAAAGGTGGGCTGGGGATGAAGGGCAGCATTACGATGAACTTTCTTGAGTAGGGAAAAAGCAGGCACAACTGCAGGCAATGACTTGTCACTTGGAGTGACTTTCGTCTAAGGAGGAGGCTCTTTTGTGCAGAGGAGCAAAAAGAGTTGAATGTTGCTCTTGATGGTGAAGACTGTCTAAGTGAGATGTTTCCCTAGAGACACTGATGAGAAGCAGGCAATCCCCAGGCAAGGACTCCTTTTCTGAGTTCTCAGCCCCAGGGAATCCTCCAGGGCAGAGCCGACTCTGGGCACAGCTGTCAAGTGTGGTGTCTAATAGTGGTCAGTTCAGGGGCGTTTTGTCCTGCTCCTCTGACTTCCAGAGGCCCAGTGCTCCTTTGTTGTACCCGGGAATGCCCAGATTCTTCCTGATATCCCCTATCTGGGTTATCTTTTCCCAGACAGCCCCACATGTGTTGATTCCACCTTCCTCATCCTTCCTGGAGACACTCAATTTCTCAATGCCTCTCATGTGTCAGGAGCCTCATGAGATAATAAATAATTCACTTTTGTGTAAATTGACTGATTATGGCCTAAGGTTTTGCACAGTAACAGTTTTGTTCAGACCGATGTATTCTGTGTGTGACTGAGCTGAAAATAGATATTGTTAGATAAAATTGATTGGAACTATGGTAGTTAACAGAAATGAGTGAGTACCTACATAACTGAATTCTTGAACAGATGTATGTTGGCATGGAATGTGAACTTGTAAGTTGAAGTTATAGGGATAATATTTAGGGAAACAAAAGGGGAAAAGGATACAGGAAACAAAGGATGTAAAGAGGTTTTCCAAACAAGGAGGCATAGATAATCAGAGCTGAAACAGATGTTCTATAGCCCACCATGAGATCAATATTGATTTCCAAAATGTGCCAACATGCACTTCAGTAGCCCTTTGTGATTTTAAATATAAAGACATTTAAGCTCAAAATTGTATAGTCATGAAATAACATCAGGAGGAAAAAATATATCTGTACATACATATATATACGTACACTCCACACACAGGGTTTTTGTTAGAAAATGTCTCCAAATCCTTTTAAGAGAACTCAGGCTCGGTGCCCATAGCACAGTAGTTACGGTGCCAGCCACATACACGGAGGGTGGCGGATTCGATCCCAGGCCAGCTAAACAACAATGACAACTGCAACAAAATATAGCCACCTGCAGTCTCAGCTACTTGGGAGGCTGAGGCAAGAGAATTGCTTGAACCTGAGAGTTTGAGGTTGCTGTGAGCTGTGACACCACGGCACTGTACCAAGGGCAACGAAGTGAGACTCTGTCTCAAATAAAAAAAAAAAAAAAACCCTTATAAACCAAAGCTTTGAAGTCCTTCACAATTACAGGATGGTAGAAATACATAACATCATGCACAGCTGGGTAATCTTCAACAAGACTCCTCTACCCGTGAGAGGCACCAAGGCCAGCCGCGTTCACAGAGCAGAGAAGTTGCATTCTCTATAACACAGCCAAGCCAACTTCCTTTGTTTCACAGAAGGTAGTTGTTTTTCTTTTTAATTGAAAAAGAAAGGCAGAGCCTCAATTTACACAATGCTGGAGAAGACCTCATCTTAAATCAATAAATATCAAAAGCTAATGTACACATCGAAGCTAAGTCTCAAATAAGGGTTTGAAGCTTCAAGTTAGAAAGCCATTAAAGTGCTATCATCATTTTTATTATGTCTCCATAAAATGTAAAGCATTTTACCACACACAAAAAAGCAACTTCAAGAGAATAATTTATCACTAATCTCCAGTATCCATCTGTCAGCATACAGATACTTAGATGTCTTTAATACTTCTTTAGAACTTCATTCAATAACAGTTCATGTTGAATTAAATATTTAATCATTGCTTACTATGTGCTAGGCCTAGAAATATGCAATCAACACAGTTGCTCTTATCTCTACCTATCATGGAATTTATGGCACTCCTGGGGGAGGTTGGCAATGGCAGCACAGCAGGAGAAGTTTCATGGAGCTCCTAAACAGCTTCCTGGAGGAAGTGACCTCCAAGCTGATATCTTTTTTTTTTTTTTTAATTTTTATTTATTTATTTATTTTTTTTTTTTGTAGAGACAGAGTCTCACTTTACTGCCCTTGGTAGAGTGCCGTGGCGTCACACGGCTCACAGCAACCTCCAGCTTTTTTGGGCTTATGTGATTCTCTTGCCTCAGCCTCCCGAGCAGCTGGGACTACAGGCGCCCGCCACAACGCCCGGCTATTTTTTTGTTGTTGCAGTTTGGCCGGGGCTGGGTTTGAACCCACCACCCTCGGCATATGGGGCCGGCGCCCTACTCACTGAGCCACAGGCGCTGCCCCCAAGCTGATATCTTAAGAATATGAAGAAGCTAAAACAAGAAATAAACTCCAAGCATAGGGAAACATAATTGCAAAGGTGTAGAGAAGTAATATAAATCTTGGAGGGACAAAAGGACTGTACTATTGGTGAGTGGCTCAGAAAAAAAATCTAGGCTTTAGATGCTCATTGAAGCTGCAGGATAGATTTAAATTTACCAAAGAACATGTATAAGGTAAGAAGAAACAAGTCCTAGGACAGTACCCAAAGAGTGCAGATTTAAGTAATGGGCAGAGGAAATATATTCACAAAAAAGCCTAAGAAGGAGGGAAGAAGGAAAGGAGGGAGGGAGGGACAAAGGAAAAAAGGAAAGAAGGAAGGGAGAGAAGGACGAGGACAGAGAGAAGAAAATTAGGAAAGTATGATGTCCTCAAATCCAAGGAAAGATGGGAAACTAGTCTTTAGTGACTAGAGTTTCTGTTTGAACAATATTATAAATGTAATTAATGATATGAAATTATACACTTAAAATGACTAAAATGATGGGTTTTATGCTCTCTCTATATGTGTAAAATAGCAACAAAAAATTCAAGAAACCAGTGTTTCAAGAAGGAAGATATGGTCAAATGCTGTTTGCTCTTATGGATTCTAACAAGATAAGGAATGAAAGTCTACTTTTGAATACACTAACAGGGATGTCATTGATGGCGTTGGTAAGGGCCTCAGGGAACAGGAGAGGAGACGAGAAGAGTGTAATGGGCTGAGGACTCATAGAGAAGTAAGGTGGACAAACACAGACAAATCTTTATAGAGCTTTGGCTTGAAAGACAAGATAGAGGGGCAGCTGGAGGGAACCCTATAGTTGAAAGACTTGTTTCCTTCTTAAAATGGTAAAAAAGCCAGAAGAGAAAGAGAGGTTGAAGCTACTGGGAGATAAATTCCGAGAAGGAGAAGCAAAGAGCAAAAGGACAACGTGGATTTCTGAGAAGACAGCATCAAGAGCAAACAGTGCCAATCAAGGACAACAGAGATCTAAGGAATATCGTAGTTCCAGGAAAACTCTGGTGAAAGGGAAGGGGTCGGTGTGGCCAAGTTATGAAGTCTGTTAACATCAGACTCTGAAGGTGGAGAGGGGTGTTTGCATTACTCAAATAAGTCAACCATGGAACCTCATGACATACACATGGATACATGTTTGGAATTTTCCTATACTACAATAGTTCTTAGATAAAATTTTTGCCTCTCTCATTTAGAAGATTTGAGAAAGATGAGCAGAGAAAAAATTTCCAATGAGAAAACCACCAATTCTAAACATGAAGGAACTAAACCTAATTTATTACCTGCCTTTATCCCAGATAAACGACATCTCTTCTGTTCCTAAAATCTCTCCAAGTAAGATTCATCAGCCCTCTCCATTAGTCCATAACTTGATTTAATCATCCATAAAGACAAGAAGATCCTCCTTTATCAAACAGAACTCTCTAGGTACAATTTCATTCTATTTTTTCTTACTCTGGTCTGAACAGTGGAATATTGAGGGTATTTGCTAAATGACACCTCAGCTATTGATTCATTAGATTAAATAAATCCGGAATTTCAGTTCCACCTTGCTGACTATCTATAACCAATTTTTTAAAGTCTTTTCCCAGGCTTCCACCAATTTCTCAACATTGCTCCTGCTGATCAGTATCTGTCTCTTTATTTCTGTTTTCCTTCCTATTTTCTTTGAAACATCTGTCAAAGTCAATATTCAATGCTGTTTCAATCCATCTTTAAAGAGTTTCTGACTATTGTAACTAGTACTGCAATAAACATTGGAATGCAGATATTGCTTTGACATATTGATTTAATTATCTTTGGAAATATACCCAGTAGTGACACTGCTGGATAATATGATAATTCTATTTTTAATTTTTTGAAGATCCTCTATACTGTTTTCCACAATGGATGAACTAATTTATATTCCCACCAGCAGTGTCTAAGTGTTCCCTTTCTCCTTGCCGACACTTGCTATCTTTTGATTTTTTTTAAATAGTAGTCATTCTGACCAGAGTGAAGTGATGCCTCATTATTGTTTTGATTTGTATTTCCCTAATTAGCAACACTGAACATTTTTTTAATGTATCTATTGGCCATTTGTATGTCTTCTTTTGTGAAGTGTCTATTCAGGCTGGAAGCAGTGGCTCACACCTGTAATCTTAACATTTTGGGAAGTGGGAGGATTTCTAGAGGTCAGGAGTTTAAACCAGCTTTGGCAACAGTAAGACCCTCATCTCCACACACACACACACAAAAAAAAAAATTTAATTGGCTGCGTATGGTAGCATACACCTGTAGCTCCAGCTACTTGGGAGGCTGAGGCAGGAGGATTGCATAACCCCAAGAGTTGGAGGTTGCAGTGAGCTATGAAGACATCACTGCACTCCAGCCTGGATGACAGAGTGAGAACCTGTCTCTAAAAAAACAATTATATTCAGAATCCCTGTTTTGAAATTATATTATTTGTTGTTGACTTGTTTGAGCTCCTAACATATTTTGGATAATAACCCTTTACCAGATGTACAGCCTGCAAATATATTTTCTCATTCTTCAGGTTGTCTCATTGTTCTGTTGACTGTTACCTTTGCTGTGTGGAAGATTTTTGTTTAATGTAATCATAATCTCATTTGGCTGGGGTATTTGCTTTTTTGCCCATGCTTTTATACAAAATATCCTTGCCTAGACTAACGTCATAAAATTTTCCCCGATGTTTTCTCCCAGTGGTATTCAAAATAGCCAACATATGGAATTTTAAAAATGTACTTTGTATACAGAATGGAATAATATTCAGCCATAAAAAAGATGAAATGTCAATTTTTGGCAGCATAGATAAACCTGGAAGGTATTTTGTTAAGTGAAATAAACCAGGCACAGAAAGACAAATACAAAATCATCTCATTCATATTAATAATCTAAAAATATTGTTCTCATACAAGTGGAGAGTATAATAATGGTTACCAGAAGATAGGGAGTTTAATGGAGATGGGAGGATAGAGAAAGATTGGTCAACAGGTACAAAGCTATAGTTAAGAGGAATAAGTTCTAATGTTTTACTGCATAGTCAGATGACTAGAGTTAACAATAACATATATTTCAAAATAGTTAGAAGATAGGTTTTTAAATATTCTTATCACAAAGAAGTGATTAATGTTTAAGGTGGTAGATATGCTATTTATCCTAATTTGATCATTACACAATATATACATGTATCAAAAAATCACATTTTGGGAGGCGCCTGTGGCTCAGTCGGTAAGGCGCCAGCCCCGTATACCGAGGGTGGCGGGTTCAAACCCAGTCCCAGCTGAACTGCAACCAAAAAATAGCTGGGCGTTGCGCTGGTAGTCCCAGCTACTTGGGAGGCTGAAGCAAGAGAATCGCTTAAGCCCAGGAGTTGGAGGTTGCTGTGAGCTGTGTGATGCCATGGCACTCTACTGAGGGCCATAAAGTAAGACTCTGTCTCTACAAAAAAAGAAAAAAAAAATCACATTTTATCCCATAAATGTTTACCATTATTACATATCAATCACAATTTTTAAATTTACTATTTAAAAAAAAAGAATTGCTAAGGAACATTGTGGCCAATCAATTCCTTGCTTATGTAATTTAAAACTTTGCTCTCGTTGAATTTCTTCCCTTGGCAATTCCTACAGCCTATGTCTTTTTTTCAAGTTCCAGCATTACAACTCATCCCTTTATTCAGAAAATATTTAGGTTGGTTTTCAAACCACTGTACCTCCGGAGCCGGTGGCCAGGGAAAAGAACTGGAGAAAGGCGCATCCCGAGGGCCATGCAGCTGCAGAAGGAGGGAGCGGTGGCTGGAGCTGCTGCTTTTGATTTAAAGTAAGAGATGACCCAGACCTCTGTTAGAGCTGCGCGGCGACCCGCAACCAGCGATTGGCGCCCGGACCTCCGTTAGAGCTGCGCAGGGACCCGCGACCTATGCCTACCGGGCCTCCTGCCAGGCCTCTGCACACCCTGACCAGGAACTCTGGGAGCCACGCTACCCCACGTCCTCCCTCCTGTACCCTCCTGGCCTTCACACTGCAGCTCATCTGGCCAGTGACTCTGGTAGTCATGTGCCCTCCAGAGCCCTCCCTGCCTTTGCACAGAGCCCTTCTCCTGGCCAGAGACTGCTACAGCCTTGGGCTCTCTGTGCCAAAGACTGCTACAGCACAGTATCTCTGTGCCGAAGTCCCAAAGTCACTGGGCACCAGTGACCCCCAGAACCGTGTGCACCACCCCCCCGCCCTGTTGCTGGATCCAGGGGGGTCACACTCTGAAGCTGCTCCCACAACCAGAACTCCTGGCTGGGGCATCCCCAGAGCAGCTACACAGGGTCACTCCCCACAAAGATCCAGCAACAAGAGTGATCCCGCTGGGGTCTAATCTTGGAGAGACACCTCCCCAACTCTGAGGACAGCCAGAGACAACAGTGAAAAACAATCATGAGGTGAAATCATTGGAAAAACTCTGGCAATATGAATAATCAGAGTAGATCAACTCCCCCAAGGAATAATGGGGCAGACACAGCACAAGATCCCATGCACAAACAAATAGCTGATATGTCAGAAATCGAATTCAGAATCTGGATAGCAAATAAGATCGAATTAGAATTCCAAGCAGTAACCCAAAAGATGTCTCAAGAATTCAACGAATTCAAAGACGAAATGACCAAAGATTTTGACACACTGAGACAAGAAGTTGTAACCCTCAAAGATCTGAGAAACACAGTAGAATCCCTCCATAACAGAATGGAGCAAGCAGAAGAAAGGATTTCTGACATTGAAGACAAAGCTTTCGAATGTAGCCAAACTCTCAAAGAGGAAGAGAAATGGAGAGCAAAAACAGATCACTCTCTCAGAGAGCTCTAGAATAATTCTAAGAAAACCAATATTCGTCTTATAGGGATCCCTGAAGGCAATGAAGTGGCTTCACAAGGCACAGAGTCTCTTCTCCATGAGATTATGAAAGAGAACATTCCAGACATGCCAAGAGATTCTGAAATTCAGATAGCAGGCAGTTTCAGAACTCCTGCATGACTCAACCCAAATAAGACATCTCCCAGACACATCATAATCAATTTCACTAAAGTTAATATGAAGGAGAAAATTCTGAAAGCTGCCAGATGAAAGAAAACCATCACCTATAAGGGGAAGAATATTAGAATAACTGTAGATCTCTCTGTTGAAACATTTCGAGCTCGAAGATGCTGGTCATCAACTTTTTATCTCCTAAAACAAAATAACTTTCAACCCAGGATCCTGTACCCAGCTAAACTGAGTTTCATTTATGATGGAGAAATTAAATACTTCAATGACATTCACGTGTTGAAGAAATTTGCCATAACTAAACCAGCTCTCCAAGATATTCTCAGACCTATCCTCCATAAAGACCAGCGTAATCCTCCACCACAAAAGTAAACCCACCAGAAAATTTTGATCAAATGCCAACTTCCACAGTCGCAAAAGGATTAAAAATGTCCACCGGACTCTTGAAAGGCTTATCAATATTCTCAATTAATGTGAATGGTTTAAATTGTCCTCTAAATAGGCACAGGTTGGCTGACTGGATACAAAAACTCAAGCCAGATATCTGCTGCATACAATAATCTCATCATACATTAAAAAACAAATATAGACTCCAGGTGGAGGGATGGTCATCTATACTCCAGGCAAATGCAAAGCAGAAAAAAGCAGGCATTGCAATCCTATTTGCAGATGCAATAGGCTTTAAACCAACCAAAGTAAGGAAGGATAAGGATGGACACTTCTTATTTGTTAAAGGTAATACTCAATATGATGAAATTTCAATAATTAATATTTATACACCCAACTAGAACGCACCTCAATTTATAAGAGAAACTCTAACAGACGTGAGCAACTTGATTTCCACCAGTTCCACAGTAGTTGGAGATTTAGCAGTGCTGAATAGATCATCCAAAAAGAAGCTAAGCAAAGAAATTTTAGATTTAAACTTAACCATTCAATATCTGGAATTAACAGACATCTACAAAACATTTCATCCCAACAAAATTGAATACACATTCTTCTCATCAGCCCATGGAACATACTCCAAAATCGACCACATCCTAGGCCACAAATCTAACCTCAGCAAATTTTAAAAAATAGAAATTATTCCTTGCATCTTCTCAGACCATCATGGAATAAAAGTTGAACTCAATAACAACAGGAATCAGCATACCCATACAAAAACATGGAAGCTAAATAACCTTATGCTGAAGGATAGATGGCTTATAGGTGAAATTAAGAAGGAAATCACCAAATTTTTGGAACAAAACAACAATCAAGACACAAATTACCAGAACCTCTGGGATACTGCAATTTCCTAAGAGGGAAATTTATAGCACTTCAAGCCTTCTGCAAGAAAACAGAAAGAGAGGAAGTTAATAACTTAATGGGACATCTCAAGCAACTAGAGAAGGAAGAACATTCCAACCCCAAACCCAGCAGAAGAAAAGAAATAACCAAAATCAGAGCAGATTTAAATGAAATTGAAAACAAAAGAATTATACAACAGATCAATAAATCCAAAAGTTGGTTTTTTGAAAAGATCAATAAAATAGATAAACCTTTGGCCAACCTAACCAGGAAAAAAAGAGTAAAATCTCTAATTTCATCAATCAGAAATGGTAACGATGAAAAACAACAGACCCCTCAGAAATTCAAAATATCCCTAAAGATATTACAAGAAACTTTACTCTCAGAAATATGAAAATCTGAAAGAAATCGACCAATACTTGGAAGTACACCACCTACCAAGACTTAGCCAGAACAAAGCAGAAATGTTGAACAGGCCTATAGCAAGTTCTGAAATAGCATCAACTATACAAAATCTCCCTGAAAAGAAAAGCCCAGGACCAGATGGCTTTACGTCAGAATTCTATCAAACCTTTAAAAAACAACTAGTACCTATATTACTAAACCTCTTCCAAAATATAGAAACAGAAGGAATACTACCCAACACATTCTACGAAGCAAACATCACCTTGATCCCTAAACCAGGGAAAGACCCAACAAGAAAAGAAAATTATAGACCAATATCACTAATGAATATTGATGCTAAAATACTCAATAAGATCCTAACAAACAGACTCCAACAACACATCAAAAAAATTATACACCATGACCAAGTGGGATTTATCCCAGGGTCTCAAGTCTGGTTTAATATACGTAAATCTATAAATGTAATTCAGCACATAAACAAACTAAAAAATAAAGACCATATGATTCTCTCAATTGATACAGAAAAAGCTTTTGATAATATCCAGCATCCCTTCATGATCAGAACACTGAAGAAAATTGGTATAGAAGGGACATTTCTTAAACTGATAGAGGCCATCTACAGCAAACCCACAGCCAATATCGTATTGAATGGAGTTAAATTGAAATCATTTCCACTTAGATCAGGAACCAGGCAAAGTTGCCCACTGCCTCCATTGCTCTTTAACATTGTAATGGAAGATTTAGTCATTGCAATTAGGGAAGAAAAGGCGATCAAGGGTATCCATATAGGGTCAGAAGAGATCAAACTTTCACTATTCGCAGATGATATGATCGTATATCTGGAAAACACTAGGGATTCTACTACAAAACTCTCAGAAGAGATCAAGGAATACAGCAGCATCTCAGGTTACAAAATCAACACCCATAAATCTGTAGCCTTTATATATACCAAGAATAGCCAAGCTGAAGAAACAGTCAAGGACTCTATTCCTTTCACAGTAGTGCCAAAGAAGATGAAATATTTGGGAGTATACCTAACAAAGGACGTGAAAGATCTCTACAAAGAGAACTATGAAACTTTACAAAAAGAAATAGCTGAAGATGTTAACAAATGGAAAAATATACCATGCTCATGGCTGGGAAGAATAAACATTGTTAAAATGTCTATACTACCCAAAGTAATATATAATTTTAATGCAATTCCTATTAAAGCTCCATTATCATATTTTAAAGATCTTGAAAAAAATAATACTTCGTTTTATATGGAATCAGAAAAAAACCTCAAATAGCCAAACATTACTCAGAAATAAAAAAAAAGGAGGAGGAATCACACTACCAGACCTGAGACTATACTATAAATCAGTAATGATCAAAACAGCATGGTACTGGCACAAAAACAGAGAAGTAGACGTCTGGAACAGAATAGAGAACCAAGAGATGGATCCAGCTACTTACCGTTATTTGATCTTTGACAACCCAATTAAAAATATTCAGTGGGGAAAAAATTCCCTATTTAACAAATGGTGCTGGGTGATCTGGCTGGCAATCTGTAAAAGACTGAAACTGGACCCATACCTTTCACCATTAACTAAGATAGACTCTCACTGGATAAAAGATTTAAACCTAAGACATGAAACTATAAAAATACTTGAAGAAAGTGCAGGGGAAACTCTTGAAGGAATCGGCCTGGGTGAATATTTTATGAGGAGGAGTCCCCAGGCAATTAAAGCAGTATCAAAAATACATTACTGGGACCTGATCAAATTAAAAAGCTTCTGTACAGCCAAGAACATAGTAAGTAAATCAAGCAGACAGCACTCAGAATGGGAGAAAATATTTGCAAGTTAAACCTTCTATAAAGGTTTAATAACCAGAATCCACAGAGAACTCAAATGTATTAGCAAGAAAAGAATAAGTGATCCTATCTCAGGGTGGGCAAAGGACTTGAAGAGAAACTTTTCTAAAGAAGACAGATGCACGATCTACAGACACAAGAAAAAAAGCTCATCATCCTTAATCATCAGAGAAATGCAAATCAGAACTACTTTGAGATATCACCTAACCCCAGTAAGAGTAGCCCACATAACAAAATCCCCAAACCAGAGATGTTGGCATGGATGTGGAGAAAAGGGCACACTTCTACACTGCTGGTGGGAATGCACACTAATACGTTCCTTTTGGAAGGATGTTTGGAGAACACTTAGAGACCTATAAATAGACCTGCCATTCGATCCTATAATTCCTTTACTAGGTATATACCCAGAAGACCAAAAATCACAATATAACAAAGACATCTGTACCAGAATGTTTATTGCAGCCCAATTCATAACTGCTAAGTCATGGAAGAAGCCCAAGTGCCCATCGACCCACAAATGGACTAGCAAATTGTGGTACATGTACACCACGGAATATTATGCAGCCTTAAAGAAAATGGAGACTTTACCTCTTTCATGCTTACATAGATGGAGCTGGAACATATTTTTCTTAGCAAAGTATCTCAGAAATGGAAGAAATTGTATCCAATGTACTCAGCCCTACTGTGAAGCTAATTTATACCTTTTATATGAAGGCTATTACCCAATTATAGCACAAGAATACAGGGAAAAGCCAAGGGAGGGGAAGGGAGGGGAAGGGAGGAGGGAGGGTAATTGGTGGGGCCACACCTAAGATGCATCTTAGAATGGGTACAGGTGAAAGCTACTAAAGGCAGAATACAAATGTCTACATACAATGACTAAGAAAATGCCATGAAAGCTACGTTGAACAGTTTGATGAGAATATTTTAGATTGTATATGAAACCAGCACATTGTACCCTTTGATTTCACTAATGTACACAGCTATGATTTAACAGTAAAAAATAAAGTGAGAAAATATTTAATTGAGAGCATTTTATGTGCCAGGAACTACAACAGGCACTGGGTTTATAAAAAAGAACAAAACACACAGATTCTGACATATAGTTTAAGGAAGATGTCATTAACCAAATAATCCCACGAATACATGTAAAATCATCCTTTAGTAATGAGGTAAAGTAAAATGGTAACAATCTAAGAACTGAAATATGTAAATTTGACCTAGGTTATTGAAGTCGAGGAATATTTCTTTGAGGATGTAATAACTATGTTGAGACCCAAATGTGGAGTAGAAAGTAGCCAGATTTAGGAGTTCATAGAAGAAAAAAAAGGTGTAAAGCAAGAAAAGTCGGCATTTGGCGATGTCTTAGGAAGGGAAAAGGGTGTGAGGTGCAAGAGACCGAAAGGGACAAGTAGGTGAGAAAAGGGAGATTGAGGAACAGCACTGTGTGAAATTAGGCTAAAGGTGCAGAAGAGTTTTGTCAAGGGTTTTGTTCTTTGAAATCAGCACTCTAGTTGCAGTGTTTAGCGCCATTCGGAGAAGACTGAAACATCAATGAGCACTGGTTAGGAGGCAATTGTAATGGTCTAGTATTAAGACATTATTTCAAACTAGGATGGATTTAAGAGATAAAATTTTAGGGGGTAAAATTGTCAGGCTTGGGTGATATATCAGATGTTTTGGGGGAGGGGGGTGAGGTCAGGAATGATCACTGACATGAGCAGCTGGATAGAAGATGGCCCTGTTCACTGAGGGACACAGGGAGAGTTTAATGATGATGGTTAGGACTGGTGGGACATGGGTTTTGAGGTGAGTTTAAGGTGTCCTTGTGGCAACCAGGAGATGTCAGAGCACCAATGGAGAAGTAAAGTCTGCATGCATTTCTCTGGGAGCACCCAAGGTCATTTTAGATCACATATATAGTTTATTTTAACGTATATGTGTTTAATTTAATATATAACAATTTCTGAGCTTTTACGTAGAATTTTATGAGTGTATTTAAATTCAATTTTTGAAAAGTATTGTTGCATGAATAATAGGAGGAATAATGTATGCGCCAAGAGAAAACCTACATGGTACACAAATATCACACAAGTAAGGTTTAGGAAATTCTGGCTATGAGAATCTCAGCCTCCAACTTAATTGACAACTTTAGATAAACAACAATTTATCTAACTGAAAGTTTAGACATGTTTTCAAACCAAGTGTATAGACACTGGTAGATAATGAGAAAAACAAATCTCAGAGCACTAGGAAAGAAATGCTTATATATCCTTTGAACACTTCCAGAATTTTTTTTATTATTTTATTTTTTAAATTTTGGAATATGTGTATTTTGAGGTACAAATGTTTTGACTGTAAAAATTGCTTGTGTACATTTTGAATCAAAGTTACAGGGGCAGCACCTGTGGCTCAAAGGAGTAGGGTACTGGCCCCATATGCTGGAGGTGGCGGGTTCAAACCCAGCCCCAGCCAAAAACTGCAAAGTTACAAGTGTGCCCACCACTCAGATGGTGTGCATTGTACCCATCCCTCATGAGTGATTTTACCCATTTCCCCTCCCCACTTGCTTGATTTCCATTGAGTTCTACTTCCATATGTTTACGTGAGTGTTGATCAATTAGTTCCAATTTAATAGTGAGAACATGTGGTGTTTACTTTCTGTTCTTGCAATACTTCACTTACGAGTTGTCTCCAGTTCCATCCTGGTTGTTACAAAAGGTATTAGTTCACCATTTTTTTAAATGGCTGAGTAATACTCTTTGGTATATACATAACACATTTAATTAATACACTCATGCATCGATAGGCACTTGGGTTGATTCCACATCTTTGCCATTGTGAATTGTGCTGCAATAAACATTCAAGTACAAGTGTCTTTTTGATAAAATACCCTTTTTCACTTCAGGTAAATACTCAATAGTGGGATTGCTGGATCAAATGGCAAGTCTACTTTAATTTTTTTGAGGTAGCTCCATATTAATTTTCACAGAAGTTATAGTTCTTTGCAGTCCATTCAACAGTGTATAAGAGTTCCTTCCTTTCTATATTCATGCCAGCAGTTATTGTTTGGGGATTTTTTGGTAAAAGCCATTCTCACTGGAGTTAGGTGATAATCTCACTGTGATTTTGATTTGCATTGCCCTGATGATTAGACATGTTGAACGTGTTTTTATATGTTTATTGACCATTAGTCTATCTTCTTTCTAAAATCTTCTCCTCATGTCTTTTGCCCGCTTTTTTATGGGATTATTAAATTTTTGTTTGTTTGTTTTTGTTGATTTCCTTGAGTTCTCTGTAGATTCTGGTTATTAGCATTTTATAAGATATATAACATGAAAATATTTTCTCCCATTATGTAGGATTTCTATTCACTCTATTGATTGTTTCCTTGGTGTACAGAAGGTTTTAATTTAATCAAGTACCATTTACTAATTTAATGAATAAATGTATTGATCTAATAATGAATCAATACATTTATTAATTCATTAAACCTATAAGTAATTGTATTGCAAGTCAACACATTTATTAATTTGTTAAATCAATATATGTGTTAGTTTAATAATAAATAAATGCATGAATTATTAATCATCTGGGTTGGGGAAAAAGAATTTTCACAGTGTATTGCTGCAATCACCTTTGGAGCTATGCTATGAATGTACTTAATGCCACAGAACTTAATGCCACACTTAAAATGGCTAGATGATAAATTTTATGTTATATATATTTTACCACAATAGATAAAACACCATAACAAAATTTGGGGTAAAACTTTCTTACACAAAAATAGAACATATTTAATTCAAATTTAAACATAAAAATTTGGCACCAACACCACTTAATTTGGAAAGAATGATCACCAACAGCCAAGATGTAAAGATAACCCACATCCCTCAACCTTCTGCATACAAAAAAAGAACGTTTTAAAAGAAGCTAGAGAAATAAATACATTTCTAAAATACAGTTACATAAGGCATTTAACTGACTTTTTATCAGAAATTATGGAAGCAAAAGACAATGGAATAACATATTTAACTGCTAAAAGAAAGTGCCTAATAATCCAGAATTCCATACTCAGATAAAATTCCTCCACATGAAAATGACAAAGAAAATTTTGAGACAAAGAACCTAAAAGAATTTATCACCATCAGCCCAATCCAAAGGAATATTAAAGTAATTCTTTAGGCATAAGGAAAATAACCTCAGGAAACACTAACACATAAGAATAAATAAAGAGCACAAGAAAGGTAACTGTGTAAAAAAAAGCAATAATAGCTTTACAAAATGATAATTTAGTATTGTAGTATTAAGTATATGGAGACTAAAATACCTAATAATAACACAAAGGCAATATAAATGAAACCCCCATCCCAACTCTATACTAAGTCATTCTCAATCATGTTTTTTTACATTATGTTAATCACTTTTACCAGTGTCAGGGTTATATATGTTTATTCTCAGTAGACTAAATATAAATTCAATGAAATCAGATAAACTAATTACTATTTACAAGCATGTTTTAAAATATATGAGTATAAATATAAATAACATGTGATTTCTGGTCTGGTTTGGGGGGAAATAATTTGCACAGTGTGTTAATATGCTCTGTTATTCTTCCTTTTTATATGAAAGCTCTCCTCTGTTAATCCTGAGATATATAATATTCAGGGGATGATTAGAATTAATACTGCAGAAATGCAATGAACAAAAAAAATGTCCAGATTTTTTCCTCTAATGTAAATTTCTGAGGCCAGAGTGACATAATCATTTTAAAAATGAAGATTTATTCAGAGTGAAGAGTTAATTAATTTTCAGAGGTGTCTTCTTATATGACCAAAAACAAAGCTTAGGAATCTAATATATAATTTTACCTCAGGACATAGAATTCAGGACAGAGTAAGATCCTGTCTCAGAAAAACATGGGGAGGGGAGAAATCAGGATATAACATAAAGGAGGCTGCACCTTGTCCTGCACCTTGTCCTGGATGAAGTAAAGAACTTCTTGTTGGAGGAAAGAGCTAGTTTAAATAAAAATAATATCTGGGACCTGCAGCCAAGGAAGGTGATCAAGAAGATAGAAATCTCAGATAGGCTGAAAGGATGCTAACATCAGAGGGATTCTGAGCCCCACTTATCATTCACTGGATGATAAACATGGAAAAGCCACACAACAGAGGACAGTTGTGCCCCCAAGAATACCCAGGCTTCCATGTTAAGCAGAAGAAACTTAGAAGTTACAAAACACTGCAAGGGGAAGGAATGGATGAGGGCTAAGAAGGTAGCTGAGGGTGGAGGCTGAGAGCTTGCTCAAGTTGAAATGTCCACATTGCAAGGGATGCAAGAGTCATAATTTAAGGGAGTCATGATCTAGAGGAGTTCTAATTAGGACTCAGAGGCTGCTCTGCCCCAGCAAGAGCTAAGGTGATGCCCATTCAACAAGAGGAAATAATGGAACTCCTGAAGCATGATCATCACACCTTGTCTGTGCCGAGACCAAATAGTGCATGTTGTATCCACAGCAGAGGAAGTGACAACAGAAGCTGAAGGGCAGTCAGAGTCAACAGAAAACAACACCCATTTAGACCAGGCTCACTCCCCACCTCCACTCCAAGAGGATAAATAAAATCGTGGGTGTCCAGAGGCTTCATGGCAAGAAAGGAAATAGAGGGGTTAGGAGTGGAGAAAAATCTCTGAAAGGCTGATCAAGTATCCAAAAGAAACCTAATTTACCTACACGTGACTGTTTCGAACTGAAAGCAATGGCAACCTTTAAATGGTAAGTTTATTCCCCACCTTCCACCCCCGCCAGTAGAGAGCAGGTGTTAAAGCAAGAATAGATTTTAGAATTCAAAGAAATTCCCTTTCTGTTTTTTTGTCTGGGTGGGCTGTGCTATTAATACATCTATTCTTGTTTATTGATATTTTCTCAGCAATGAGGCAAATGCCAGGTGATTAATAAGTGCTAGAGATTTGATGAATGAATCAAATGAATGAATCTTCATCAGAACTCACTTCATGTGTCACTTCCTCTCCAGAAAACTACCCTGACCCTTTTATGTCCTCTCCTAGCTGGGGTCAGCACCACTCCTCTGGGTCTTTAAGGCATACTGTGTAATTTAAACACAGCATGTGTCTCCCTGTATAATAATTCTGTTCTTGCTCCCCTAGACCATGAAGTTCTCATCTCATTTGTCTTTGTCTCCCCTACATGTCATAAAAATAATCTTCATTGAATACATTCATTAAATCATGAATTCACTTGCTACGCATGAAGCAATGGGCTCAGAAGATAAACAATTACGGCCAAAATAAAAGGATAAAGAAGACCGAACTGAGAAGTGGCCAGGGCTATTCATTGCATAGTGCTCAGTTGACCATAGTTTTATCTTAGCTCTGAGGGGGGAACTATCTCCAGAGCATTCTGGAGGCTTTGGGGAAGCTCTGGGCCAATGGAAGTTTGGCACCAGATACTCATATTGTACCAGACAGTGTAGAAAAGGGGCAGTGTCAGAACCCGGGAAACTAAACCACCAAAAACACAGCATGATCTCTACACACATGCACATACCCACAGGGGCAAGATGAGCTCACAGAATGATCGTTCTTCTCCAGCCATCTCATACCCGCAGCCTTCCCCGCTCCTTGGCAAAGGTGGAGCAAAGAGACCCCACTCTGAAAGGAGAGAAAGATTGTGTCAGAAGTTAGCCATCTCTCTACATTTCTTGTGTTTCGCTCATTATTTTAAAATCCTGACATTTATTATTAATCAGTTTCAGCCAGTTTGAGAGCCACATGACTAAGCTCTTATCCAAGCCAACTTTGAATTAACTTGGCAAGCATCACTTCATCAAGCACGTGCTGAACAAAATCTAAATATATCAGCCAAAAAGACAGGCATTCATGGCTCCCTAGCTGTGAACACATGAAACTAATTTCATTTGGGGGTGGGAAGACTCTCAATAAAGCCATACTCAGATTTCTACTGCTGCTTAAAGGTTGATGTATTTTGAATTGTCATTTTTTTTCCTTCCTCCTGACACTGTCATATTTTTCAGATGAGCAATTCCCAAAAAGCTACTTCTTACTTGCTCAGCAATGTAATACAGTCTTTGCTTAACACCAATCTGCTCCTTTCCTAAATTTCCTTCTGTGCATTCATTCTCCTGGGTATCCTGAAAATAATGCATGTGATTTCTGTACTTACAGTCACTGTTCTAGACAGCACATATGATCGAGCATTTTCCTATGACTTCCTTCCTTCTCTCTTAACTGTCCCTACTTTGTACTGTCCATGGCATTTGCACTGTGGGGATGGTAAGAGTGTACATGTTTTCTACAGAAAGCTCCTCCCACAGATGTCCTCTGAGAAGCCACTGAGTAGGAGCTCATGTGTCTCTCAGAAAACCATCTCAGCCACCAGGAAGGGACTGTGAAGTATGTGTCATTGCCTCCCAAATTCTTCCTGTACGACTAAGAAATCCATGCATGTAAAATGCTTTGTATTTGCTGGAGTGTCACGAAAACTGGAGAAGAGAAGGGAAGCTCTTCAACTACGTATTCCCCTGGCTCATTTGCTAGCAGGGAAACACAGAAACAGCGGCCCTTCGTGTTTCTCACACGCCTCTGTGCAGACTGGTCTTATGAGTCTCTGGATTCTCCCTGCTGTGGCTTTGGCTCTCGCCAAGCCCAACATGCTCCCTCATGGCACCATCTTTAATGGCTCATCAGCAGTACAAGCGACCTCTCCATTTCCTTACACTCCGGGTAGCTGAGATTCACAAGAAGTTTCTCAGCCCTGTCGTTTTTACATGACACCAGTTTTGAAAAATGAGATTTTAAATCTTTTCCACAGAACCTTAGGTACTAGGAATTAACACTTCTCTAATAAATGGCCTCAAAGCCTGTGATTAATCAGCAGAGCTGCTGGGCATTATCAGAAATACTAAAAGGACAGAAAACACAGTCCCGTCTTCCAAGAATTTGAAGTTTATCTGAAGTTGTAAATGAAGAAGGAAAAGGGCATCATCCAGGTCTTGTTTATGGGAACTGGAAGGACAAGAGGCGATGAGTAGGGGAACTGGGGCTGCTTTCCTAGTCACCAGCCTTATACTGGGCCCTGATGGAGATATGGGACCTGACCGAGCAGAGAAGAGAGGGGAGGACATCTGAGGTGTGAGAACTACAGGAACAGAGGCCAAGAAGCAGGGGAAGCATTACCCTGAGATGACCAAGAAATCGGCTGCCCTAACACGATACATAACACTGTATGGTCTTCACCAGACATCAGTTTCCCTCATTTACAAACTCATGCCTTGGCTGTGCATATTTGCCTTTTAGACAGATTGCAACGTATGAGCTTTAAAGTCAGAAAAGCCTTAGTCTCCGATCCCAGCTCCCTCATTTGCTAGCTGTGTAACCTTGGTCACATTGACTTACTTTACATCTCAGATTTCTCAACAGTGAAATGGAGGTAACAATGGCACCTTTTCATAAGCTTATTATGAACATGAAACATGCATGTAAATAACACAGAACCCACTAGGTAGTGAGCACTCAGAAAGGGTAGCTATCTTATTGAAGAATCACCTTTCTCTAATGCTGGCTCCTGATGTTCAGATTAAGAACCTCTACTTGAGCTCATTCAATATCATTCTATCTTCTTGAGTGAAAAATGTTGCTTCCTCTACAACATCTTCATTGATGCTCTGAGCTGAAAGTAATTTCTGTCTTTCGTATTTTCATAGCATATTTGCATTCCTTTCACCATATAATCATTATGTTATGGCGTATATTTTCGGTATTTATGTCTGTCCAGGTGAGTTTTTTTTTCCACCCATGAGCCTATAAGCTCATTAACCACATGAGCAAAGATCAAAATCTTTGCCTCTTCAGCAACACTTAGCATAGCACCTTTCTGCTCATTTCGAGCACACTATGGAGCCTAATAAATGTTAAGACTGGAATTTAATAATGAATATTGAGTTGGAAAATGGGGAAGAGATTAATAAAAGTATACACCTGTCTGCATGGCCTGGTCTGACTACTGAGGTTGCTTATGGTTGTGATAACATTCAATGGGGCTGCTCCTATGGTCACCTCAGAGTTTTGGCTGAGGCCCCAAAGCTTAGCACAGTTGCTAAACATAAAAGCTTTGCATGTCCTTATAGAACTTGCCATGATATGGCCCAACTGGCTCAGCAGCTAATTAGCTCCAGCTTCTCCATGCATATAGAATAGTAAAGGTGCTTTAAGAAGGGAAGAAATTATTTTCATGGAAATTCCAAAGAGCAGAGAATAATGTGTATTTTCTGCTGCTGCTGCTTGTTCACTACAGTGAAGGGCACTGCTGGCTTTGATGCTGCCATGTGATCATAGAAGGGTTACAAAGTTCCTGGGTGAACCTGACACCAGTTCCCTGGATGTGGAGAGAAGGCACACTGGGACTGGCACCTGGTATCCCATGAGAAGTCTGCTGGAAAGTGTGGCAGTGTCGCAGTGCAAGGATACCAGTGTCATTCCCTCTAAGTGGATCCCAAGCAAAGTGACTGGGCTTGAGTCTTCTCGAGAGGAGATCACCCATGATGACTGCGTGCTGGGATGTGCTATTCCCAGAGGAAGGAAGATAGGGATGATATTTGAAATACTTACAACTAGTAAGACAGCAGCACCAAACGATCAAGATGAAGTCCATTGGGCAATGAAATAACCAGTATAGATCCATATTGGCTAAATGTTAGCCTTTCTAGAAGTGTTCCCCAGGAAGCTAGAGATTCAGGGGCACCAGAAACGTTGTTATAAGAGAGTGGCAACTAGCAAAAGTATAGTATAGTATAAAAGTCCTCAGTGGGAAGATGTCAAAATAACCAACCAAAGTCCCTGTAAGAGAGATTATTAGCATCTGGGCAATATAATTAAGACTTTGCAATTTCCCTCTAATATGCTTTCTGTCTGTTCCTGTCAACCATAAGCAATAGTAAAAGTAGAGAGAAAATGAACAGAATATATTCACTCATATGGGTTGGTAAGGTTGAGACAAGAGGATTTAAATTACATCAGCTAAAGTTCTGGTGTACATTTCATGCAAGACGATTCAAACACTCAACAGTGAACAAAGACTGTGGAACCCATCCAAGATAATATCTAGGAACAGGAAAGAGATGGACTCAAAGACAGGAATCAAAGAAAAATTATTTCCTGCTTTCAACCTTTTCAGAAGTCTAATTACAAATCAACAAGACTTTCAGAAGTTGGCATACAAGAATTCTGGCAGAAAAAAAAAAATTCACCTATTTTTCACCTCTTAGTTAATACTTGGGCCACAGTCTAATAGCACTCTCAGAGTACATCTCTAACATGGGCCATTGGCTGCAGGACAGATGAGAGGAGTTCATTTCCCAGTGCTATGGAGACCAGGTTGTAATGTGCATGAAGTGGGAAGAATAATTATGCTCTTCACAGTGGCTGAGCTAGAGATGGATATTGACATCAGTCCTTGAATAGAATTAATTACCCTTTCTGAAATACAGTCATGTGTCTCTTAATGACAGAGATACATTCTGTGAAATGCATTGTTAAGTAATTTTGTCCTTGTGTGAGCATCACGGAGCGTACTTACACTAACCTGGATGGTATAGTCTACTACACACGTAGGCGGTATTATATGGCCTAAGCTGCCAGGTTAAAAACCTGTATAGCATTTAATTCTATACTTACCATCACAGGCAACTGTATCACAGTGTTAAGTAAAAAATAAAGTATTTACTCTTAAACAGCAGTTCTCAACCTTCCTAATGCCACGACCCTTTATTACAGTTCCTCATGTCATGGCGACCCTCAACCATAAAATTATTTTCATTGCTACTTCATAACTGTAATTTTGCTACTATGATGAATCATAATGTAAATATCTGGTATGCAGGAGACCCCCAAAGGGGTCGCGACCCACAAGTTGAGAACCGCTACTCTTAAGGGACCATCATAGTCTGTCATTGACTGAAATGTCATTATGTGGCACATGACTATATCCAATTTCCACAGGGTAGAACAGGATGCTCTTGGTGGGTACTAAAGTGAGGTGAGAAGGCAAACTCAAACAATCTTTAAAAATATGTGTGAAATTTATTTCTCCATAAAATAATAATGTATTACTTCCAAGGCCACTAGGTCCTTGTCCAATATACCACATAGACAAATCCTTGTAAGTACCATAGGATATGGTCTGGTAGACCTAAAGGGGAAATTATCTAATTATTCTAAGAGGAGGAAAGGGTGAACACAACAATGCCCCTGCAGCGGTCCACATCCTGATCTCTGGAACCTGTGAATGCGTCATGTACACTTCATGGCAATAGGCATTAAGGTGACAGAAGCAATGCTGCTGATCAACTGGCCACACATGGAGAGAGTAGCCTCTGTTATCCAGGCAAGTCCAATCTGATCACAAGAGCCCTTACAAGCAGAAGACCTCTTCTTGCTATGATGAGAGAGAAGTAACTATGAAAGAACGGTCAGAGGGCTTTTAAAGTAGAAGAAGGGGCCACAACCCAACACTGTAGGCGGCATCAAAAAGCTGAAAATGGCAAGGAAACAAATCTTTCCTAGAGCCACCAAAAAGTTATACAGACCTGCCAATACCAGGATTTTAGCCTGAAAATTGTACTGGACTACTCATCTTCAAAACTATAATAAATTTGTGTTGTTTAACCTGTTTAGTTGGTATTACGTTGTTATGGCAGCGACGGAAAACTGTAAAAGAGGGATATGATGTAGGTTACACTGCATTTCTAGAAAGCCCCCAGATAATACTACAAATCAGGATATAGACTAAAAAAAAAATCATGTAAATCTAAATTATATAAACAATATAGGGGTGGAAAGCTAACATTCATTTTAACTGATACTAGAAAAAGTTGATTTTGTTCAAATTTAGGTCTCTAAGCTAAACAGTAAAAAAATAAGACAAAAAGCAGCTGAAAGGAAAAAGAAGAAAATGTAAATAAAATACAAGAAAAATAAAATAGATTTTCTTCTCAGCCATATGAGTCCAGTCCTTTTCGACGCCAGCACCCTTCTTCAACAACGATGGTGGGCACGGAAGGCAGAGAGGGCTTCATGGTGAAGGTCCGGGGCTTGCCCTGGTCTTGCTCGGCTGAAGAAGTGCAGTGGTTTTTTTTCTGACTGCAAAATTCAAAATGGGGCCCAAGGTATTCGTTTCATCTACACAAGAGAAGGCAGACGGAGTGGTGAGGCCTTTGTTGAACTCAAATCAGAAGATGAAGTCAAATTGGCCCTGAAAAAAGACAGAGAAACTATGGGACCCAGATATGTTGAAGTTTTCAAGTCAAACAACGTTGAAATGGATTGGGTGTTGAAGCATACTGGTCCAAATAGTCCTGACACGGCCAATGATGGCTTTGTGCGGCTTAGAGGACTCCCCTTTGGATGTAGCAAGGAAGAAATTGTTCAATTCTTCTCAGGGTTGGAAATCGTGCCCAATGGGATAACATTGCCGGTGGACTTCCAGGGGAGGAGTACAGGGGAGGCCTTCGTGCAGTTTGCTTCACAGGAAATAGCTGAAAAGGCTCTAAAGAAACACAAGGAAAGAATAGGGCACAGGTATATCGAAATCTTTACGAGCAGCAGAGCTGAAGTTAGAACTCACTATGATCCACCACAAAAGCTTGTGGTCACGCAGTGGCCAGGTCCCTGTGACAGACCTGGGGCTGGCAGAGGGTATAACAGCATTGGCCGAGGAGCTGGCTTTGAGAGGATGAGGCGTGGGGCTTATGGTGGAGGCTATGGAGGCTATGATCATTATAATGGCTATAATGATGGCTATGGATTTGGGTCAGATAGATTTGGAAGAGACCTCAATTACTGTTTTTCAGGAATGTCTGATCACAGATACGGGGATGGTGGCTCTACTTTTCAGAGCACAACAGGACATTGTGTACACACATGCGTGGATTACCTTACGGAGCTACTGAGAATGACACTTATAACTTTTTTTCACCTCTGAACCCTGTGAGAGTACACAGTGAAATTGGTCCTGATGGCCGAGTAACTGGTGAAGCAGATGTTGAGTTTGCAACTCATGAAGATCCGTGGCAGCTATGGCAAAAGACAAAGCGAATATGCAACACAGATATGTAGAACTCTTCTTGAATTCTACAGCAGGAGCAAGTGGTGGTGCTTATGGTAGCCAAATGATGGGAGGCATGGGCTTGTCAAACCAGTCCAGTTATGGTGGTCCAGCCAGTCAGCAGCTGAGTGGTGGTTATGGAGGTGGCTATGGTGGCCGGAGCAGTATGAGCGGATATGAGCAAGTTTTACTGGAAAACTCCAGTGATTTTCAATCAAACATTGCATAGGTAGCCAAGGAGCAGTGAACAGCAGCTACTACAGTAGTGGAAGCCGTCATCTATGGGCGTGAACGGAATGGGAGGGATGTCTAGCAGGTCCAGTATGACTGGTGGATCGGGGATGTAATTCATCCTGATCACTGACTCTTGGTCAACTTTTTTTTTTAAGAAAAACAAAACTTCAGTTTAACAGTTTCTTGCAATATGAGCTTGTGATTTATGCTTACTCTATAAGTGGAAATCAGGATTGTTTTAAAGACTTAAAGGTTCCGTATTTTTGAACACAACACGCATTTAGGATGTAACAGCAAAGTTGAGTAAACTATAACTGTTAAACAAGTTTCAGTTTTTCTCAAGTTAGTTATATTGTAGGATGTACATAAGCAGTAAGCGTATTTAGGTTAAAGCAGTTGAATTATGTTAAATGTTGCTCTTATCCCACATGACATTGAACACTGTTCAGACGCATGTTGAAGGACATGCTTTTTTTGTAAAATTCAATATAGGAGCTGTGTCTACAATTAAAAATGAAACATTTCGGCATGTTAATTCTAGTTTCATTTAATAACCCTGTGAGGCACGTAAGTTTAAGCTTTTTTTTTTTTTTAAGTTAGTGGGGAAAATTTTGAGACGCAATACCAATACTTTAGGATTTTGGCCTTGGTGTTTGCATGAAATTCTGAGGCCTTGATTTAAAACTTTCATTGTATTGTGATTTCCTTTTAGGTATATTGCGCTAAGTGAAACTTGTCCAATAAATCTTCCTTTTAAAAAACTGCAAAAAAGAAAAAGAAAATAATACTCTATAATAATGAAAACTTGGTGGTAGTGAGTATAATTTCTTGCTGTAATACTTTTTCTCTATCCTCTCTTACTTCATTAACTTATAACGGAAAATTAAAGTACATTTTTATTGTGTGTTGCATTAATCAGGTAGGGTTCTATGTTTTCTATTGTTAATTTTTTTAATGGATGATGGAACTTGTACTTCTTTACAGGAACGTAGCCCTCTATTCTTTGTTTTCTGAGAGTCAGTGTCCTCATGCTCAGGCGCTCATCCTAAAGGGAATCAAGACAAAGGGCAAGCGTAGATGGAATAACCACAGGCCGGTTCTACTCAGAATTACTTGGGTGTATTTTATACTTATTGTATTTTCCAAAGAACAGAAGGCTTTGGTTTTCCAAAATGAATTGATTTGTTCACTAACTTGCCTGGAAATCTTTCAACAAAATGCTCTCAAAAAATAGAAAACACGCTAAAGTGAAAGAGGAGGCACTGAAAATGTTCCCTTCCCATCGCCAACCCCCACGAGCACAAAGCTAGGAAGGCTCAGGCAGTTGCCGCTAAGCTGTTCCCGGCCTCAGTGCCTTGTCATCATTTCTGATCAGTCCTGTCAATACCAGATGCACCATCCGGATACACACTCAGTAGTCATATGTTTTAAAACGAGCCCATTCTCACGCCCACCCAATGGTGGGAACGGAAATGAGTGCTCTGGGCACAGTGACGCTGAGACTGAGAGCAACTGTCGAGCTAGCTCATTTGCATAATGGTGGAGAACTCCCAGACTCCTGTTCTGGAGAGAGTCTTTCTGCAGTTCTGCACACACTGCTAGTTCTGCAGCAGGAGAGGCCAGATATTTAAGCCAATTCAACCCACCCTGTTTGAGGAAGCAATGCCTCTAGTCACTCTCTACTACCTCAGTCTAATCACATGAGCCCTTAAAAGCAGAGGGAGCAGCTGCTCTAGAAGCTTGCATGACACAGGCAATGTATTCAAAGCCCAGGACTAGATCTGAATGCCCACTGACCTTTAAGAGGCAGATGAAATAATCTGGTGGAAAACTGTCCCCATGGCCTCCCAACGGGGGAATATGAAGACTTTATTCCTTCTTTCTACCCAGTAGGCAAGCAGTGCTTTTATCCTCCAGACGCAACCCTTTGCGAGAAAGAAGCTGTTTGTTTTTAAAATCTAAATTCATAGGAATAAGCAGTTAAAAATGGGAGTTTTCCCAATGTCAAGGTTAAAAGGATTTTGTGAAGACACAGAGGATTAAAATGAAGGTAGATTCTGCCAGTGGCAGACCTGTGTGCTCATCTGCCCCACCCTGTGCTCCAGGAGATAATAAGGACTTTCTCAGGAAGCTGGGAAGCAGACTCCTGGGAAATGAACCTGGGGGCACAAGATGAAGGGTCTGTGTTTAAACTGCACAGGGCACAAGTGCAAGTGAAATAATGGACTTTTAAGCAGAACAACACGCTAGACCTCAAGAGAACATGACTTAGACATAAGCAGCTCATCAGCGATGATGATATGGAGTCCAGAGGCCCTCTGCAGCTCCAGAACAGTGTAAGAAACCTCCCAAATACACTTAAAGTTTTCTTTCTTTTTTTTTTTTTTGCAATTTTTGGCTGGGGCTGGGTTTGAACCCACCACCTCTGGCATATGGGGCCGGCACCCTACCCTTTTGAGCCACAGGCGCCACCCTTAAAGTTTTATTTCTTACCAGAAAAGCCAAAAAAGAACTCAGAGCCAGGTGTGGTTTAACAGAGGAAAAATAAAATTACATTTCTTGCACCGAAATATGGAGTCTGACAATTAAGCTTGAACACTTGTGACAGTGCGCTTCCTTTGGCAGCTTGGTAAGATTTCATAACCTTGGTATTAACATATCAACGTCTCCCTGCTGTGTCAGGTTGACGTGTGGCAGTGACACGGATGTGTGGCCGTATCTTGCTGAGTGGTGTTCTTCATTATTGTTGTGTGTTTTTGTGTGCTGTCATGAAAATGTTGGAGATCGAATTAGAGCAACAAACAATCATTAAATTTTTTGTTAAATGTGGCAAGGGTGAAAATGAAGTCAGGGGCATGTTAGCCCCAGTTTATGGGGATAATACCGTGAAGACAGTGGCAGTATATAAGTGGATTAAACGTTTTTCTGAGGGGAGTGAAGGGTCTACTAATGAAGAGAGGTCAGAGCAACCAGTAATGAGGAGAACTGACAAAAACATTGCAAAAAGTCATCAAATTGTGTGTCAGAATTGTCGGCTATGAGAAGCATTAAGAGTCCAAGTGAGGGTGGCGCCTGTGGCTCAAGGAGTAGGGTGCCGGTCCCATATGCTGGAGGTGGTGGGTTCAAACCTAGCCCTGGCCAAAAACCACACACACAAAAAAAAGAGTCCAAGTGAACATCGATAAAGAAACAGGAAAATCTTGGCATAAGAAAGGTACACACCTTGGTCCAGAAGGAGCTCACCAATGCACAAAAGTAAAAGAGAATAAAAGTTTGCCAAGCCCTTTTGGAGAGGAAGATGATGTTTTCAGCCACGTTGTCACGCGGACCGACACAACCCTGAATTGGATCGTCAGTGTGCAGTGGAGGTCAGCCAATTCACCACGACCAAAAAAATTCCATCCGGCCAAATCAAGAATCAACATGATGTGGCCAACCTTTTTTTCATTTCAGAGGGATTGTTTATTATGTACTAGTACTAACTGGATAAGCAGTTAACCAAGTTTACTATTTGGAAGTGCTGAAAAGGCTGTGTGAAAAAGGTAGACAAATACAACCTGAACTTTTCTCCAACTCCTGGCTCCTGCATCATGCCGTTGCACCAGCTCACCTGGCACTGTCTGCAAAGGAGTTTTTACCCAGTAAACAAATAACTGTCTTGGAACACCCTCCCTACTTACCTAATATGGCCCCCAAAGACTTTCTTCTTTACCAGAAGATGAAGGAAATATTGAAAGGAAGACATTTTGATGACATTCAGGACATCAAGGGTAATGTGACAATAGTTCTGAGGGGCATTCCAGAAAAAGAGTCCCAAAATTGCTTTGAAGGGTGGGCTAGGCGCTGGTATCAGAGCATCGCTTCCATATTCAGCAATGAGGTACATGGCACTTTTTCTAGGATGAGTTCATGAACGTCATTATCAGACCAACCACTTTGTATATTAAATGTGCTCCTCTTTATAAAAACAGGAAAAATACTATTATCATTTAAATCCCCGTACAAGACTCCCTGGTAACTTTTACCAAAATTCTTAAACGCACACTGCTCTATGCCCAGTCTGAAACAATCGTCTTCTGACCCCTCCCTCCCAATGCTTCCACTTACCCCTGGAGTTCATAACTGATACATGCAAACCTTACATACTCAGCCCCTTCTTGGAATGGTTCCTTCATCTTCTCATGTAATTGAAACCTGGTTTTGCTTTGAGAACAAAGCACCCTGGATAGCCTTCCCAATATAGACTGTTCCTATCTCTAGACTTATGTTGTGGTAGGTAGGTTGTCTTCCCTGTTTCCCATTGGCATATCCATTCCATTGTACTTTTACCTTCTTGCAAACCCCCTATATAGTGATCAGGCTACACCACTTTACTCCTGACTCACAAACTTCCTCTTTATCCAACTCCTTCTAACATTTTTATAATACCAATATACATATGGAAGACCTTGGGAACACCCTAGGAAATGCAAATTCTCAACCCTCTTCTTTTATAACTTGATTTTAGCCCCTCATTTTTATATTTAACACTATGGTTGTATCTTATCATCACCAAACGTTGCATGACCTCTGCCATCTTGAATGTAAACATTTACTCTTCTAGACAGTCTCTTTTCCTGCTAGCGCATTGGCATTAGGGCCACCACTTAAAAATGTTTCAACCCCAACATGATTTCTAAGCCACTAGACCTATCATTTTTTTTCTACCTAGAACCTCATCCTATTCCCTCTTCCCCTTGTCCAGCTTAGAGGACATGCTCCATCACTATAATTATATCTCTGCAGACACCACCAATTCCCTTGCCTATCCTCTCCCTCCATCATAGCTGCCTAGAAGACTCCCCATTCTGGAGACAAAGTGACCATTCACCTTTTCTGTGTACCCAAGCAGCTTAATATTGCTATAGAAATTCAAATAAACAACCAGGAAGAATTGTTTAACTTTTAATTCATATTCTTAAATTGCAAATATTATAAAATCTCAACTGCCCAGCTACTCTACTTGTTACCATAGTAAATTTGATTTCTGACCCTCTAAGACGATCTATCACATGTTCTCTCTCCTCAAATTGTCCATCCCACTCTCA
Source organism: Nycticebus coucang (assembly GCF_027406575.1). Classification (NCBI taxonomy): domain Eukaryota; kingdom Metazoa; phylum Chordata; class Mammalia; order Primates; family Lorisidae; genus Nycticebus; species Nycticebus coucang. Next base: position 14,198,698 of record NC_069796.1, read on the forward strand.
GCCTCCATGTTGACCTGGCCTCATACTTCCCAATGCTTCCTCATCTTTTCTGCCATCAGATCTGCAAACCTTTCCCCATGTGCACACATGTATAATTTCCCTCTGTTACAATTAAAGAAGTGACCTATGGTTGTCTAAGATTATCCCCAATCCTTTCACAGAGACTTAGGCCACCACATCTTTCTCCCTCTACTGAATTATTTCTGGCAATATATAAACATGTTATGATATTCCTCATCTTGAAGAAAAAGACAAAAAGGAGGAAGAAGAGGAAAAGGAGAGAAGTAACTTTTACACATTCTACCAGCCACTGCTTCTCTTTACATGCACAATTCTCTGAAGAGTTGCCTGTGCACAAAGTCTTCACAACCCATTTCCCATCTGCTCTTCAGTTCCCTTCAACCTGATGTCTTCTCCGCCTCCCTCGAAGGTTCTAATTGTTTGTTGATTGTGCACCAGAAAGCTGTAGATTTCTCTATGTTCATTTTCATTTTCTCTCTTAGAAACACTATTCATGTGTCACCAGATTCTGTTTTGATTCTTAAGTAAACACAGCCCTCAAATACATGTAATCTTTTCTTTCTAAAAGTAATGCTTATTATGGATTCTGTTCTTATTGCACATATTAAGACTTCTAGTATAAAGTAGAATGATAGCAGTGAAAGCAGGCATTGTTAATTTAGTTGGTGACTTCAAAAAGAATGCTTTGTGTGTGATTGTTTATTTTGAAACAATTTCAGACTTTCAAAAGTTGCAAAAATAGTACAAGAAATGTATATATAGCATAGTACATATTTATATACATAATAAGAAACATTAATAGGATTCTAAATATACAAAGGGGGTATACTCAGAGAAATGTCACTCTCCCCACCCTTTCTACCCCATACTCAATGCCCCCATCCTTTCTATTCTGTTACAATATGTTTCTTTCTGCGCAAATAAGTACATATATATTTTTTAATTTCCTCTTCTTTCTCACGTGAATAACGTACTATAGATATTCTTTTAATTTATGTTTTTACTTAACAATGTAACCCAGAATAATTTCATATTTTTATTAATAGAGATACTCATCTTTGATCTCCATTTTTTTGTTTGTACCACACTTCCTTCAATCACTGTCCTACACTTAGGTATTTAAGTTGTTTCTAATATTCTGCAATTTTTTATTAAACTTTTTTTTTTTTTTTGCCAGGGCCAGGTTTGAACCCACCACTTCCAGTATATGGGGCCAGTGCCTTACTCACTGAGCCACAGGCGCCACCCTATTTCGCAATTTTTTCAATGTTGCCATGAATAACCATGTGCCTATTTATTTTGAGACTTTTGGAAATACATCTTCAGTAAATAACTAGAAGTGGAATCATGGAGTCAAAAGACAAGTGTATTAACAAATTTAAGAAGATCGAAACCATTATCTAAGATAATTTCGGAAAACAGACATCAACAACAGGAGGAATCTAAGAGAATTCACAAAAATATGGAAATTAAACAACAAGCTTTTGAACAACCCGTGAGTTGAATAAGAAATCAACAGAGAAATTTAAAATATCTGGAGCCAAGTGACAATGAAAACACAACAGACCAAAACCTATGGGTCATAGCAAAAGCAGTTCTCAGAGGGAAGTTAATAGCAATAAATGTCTATCTTAAAAAGCAGAATGATCCTAAATTTATAGTCTAAAATTATCCCTCAAGGAACTAGAAAACTAAGAACAAACTAAACTTGAAATTAGCACAAAGAAGAAAATAACAAAAATCAGAACAGGAATTAACCAGAGAACAAAAAGGATCAATAAAACTTAAGAGTTGTTTTTTGAAAAAAGTAAACAAACCCTTAGCTAGTCTAAGGGGGAAAAAAGAGAGAGAGAGAGAGCTCAAATAAAATAAAAACTGAAAGTAAAGAAATTACAATAGATGCTTTAGAAACAAAAAGGAGCTCATAGGTACCTGAGTAGTTTTTGAACTTCTTATTCTATACACTCAGTGTTTACCCTCGTACCAGGGTCACATTGTTTTATTAGAGGTTTTATGTTATGTTTTAATTTAACTCTGATTAGTCCCTTCTCATTTTCTTTTTTGCTACTTTCCTGTATATTCTTATATCTTTGTTTCTCCAAATAATCTTTAGAATCATCCTGTCTAGCCACATAAAAACACTTGTTGGTATTTTTATAGGAATCGCATTAAATGCATGAAGTCAGAGTCATTCAATCAGAAAAGGACATGTCTTTTCAGAAGATCAGTGTCCTCATTAAGGTTCACACACTACCTGTTACATTTATTTCTAGGTATTATATTTAGTTTTATTTGCTTCTATTCCATATTGAGTTTTCCCCACCTTTGTATTCTCTACCTTATTTTTTTTTTTTTTTTTTTGGTGATAGCCCATGTTAATTTTGTAGCCGCTAACTTTACTACTTTTTATTGTTGAGTTAATTTTATCATTATTCTCTAGTGTTTTTCAGGTATGTTATCCTATCATCTTCAAATTGAAATAATTTGATTTTGTCTTTGGCATTTCTTATTTTCTAGTTGATTTTGCTTGTCTAACTGTATCCAGCACATCCCACATAATGTTAAGTAGTAATGGAGAGATGAGAATTCCCCACATTCCTCTGTATTAAAATTGGTTATTGGTAGCTCTGATACTTCAAGTATAGCTTAGCCAGATAGGAATTTTTAGTTCAAACTTATTATTGAGTTTATTGAAAATGCTGCCCCTCTGTTGCCTTCCTTACATTTTTTTTTAATTAAATCATAGCTGTGTACATTAACGCAATCATGGGGTACAATGTGCTAGTTTTACATACAATTTGAAATGCTTTCATCAAACTGGTCAACACAGCCTTCACGGCATTTTCTTATTGTGTTAAGACATTTATATTCTACACCTAGTAAATCTCACATGTATCCTTATAAGACACTTTAAATTGTTTTTTTTTTTTCTTTTTATGAGACAGAGTCTCGCTCTTGTCACCTGGTCTAAAGTACAGGGGCATCATCATAGCTCACTGCAACCTCAAACTCCTTGGCTCCAGTGATCCTCCTTCTCTAGCCTCCTGAGTAGCTGGGACTATAGGCAAGCTCCATCACCCCTGGCTAATGTCTTTCCATTTTTATCTTTTTGTAAAGATGGGGTCTTGCTCTTGCTCAGTCTGGTCACAACCTCCTGAACTCAACTGATCCTCCCACCTTAGCTTCTCAGAGTACGAGGATTACAGGCCACCACACCTGGCTGTATTTGATTTCTATGCCCAAAATCCCTGGAGATTATTTTAAACATATGCTTACAAACAAAACACAAAGGGAATTCTAACAGGAACTCTACCCTTTAAATCCATTCCCCAGCGTCTACTTTTTATTATTTAGTTGGTTACACCCATATCTTTTTATACTACAAAAAGTTGTAGTTATTTTTGATAGGTTTCTCTCTGAGTCTTCCTACTTAAGATACAAGTGGTTTACACGCTGAGGTCACAGCAGTGAGGGCTCCATGTCCATGTACTGGCTATTGCCAGTGAGCTGTAAACCTTCAGATGATTTCTTATTGTTCATTAATGTCCTTTTCCTTCAGATTGAGAAACTCCTTTCAGCATTTCTTCTAGGACAGGTTCCCAGTTATTATTTGTCTGGGAAAGTGAAAGATATTTTTGCAGGATATGGTTAAGGTTTCTTTCCTTTAGCATTTAGAATATGTCACGCCTCTCTCTCCTGGCCTGTAAGGTTTCCACTCAGAAGCCTGTTCCTTTATATGGAGCTCCTTTATATGTTATTTTTTGCTTCCCTTAGTACCTTTTCTTTATCCATGACCTTTGAGAGCTTGACTATTAAGGGCCTTGAGGAAATCTTATTTGGGTGAAATCTGATTGCTGTTCTATGACCTTTTTGTACCTGAATGTTTGTATCTTTCTCTAGGTTTGGAAAGTTCTCTGTTATTATTTCTTTGAATAAACTTTCTACCCCGATCTCGTTCTCTGCCTCCTCTTCAAAGCCAGTGCCTCTTAGTTTGCTCTTCTGAGGCTATTTTCTAGATCTTATAGGCATGCTTTTTTTCTTTTTTCTTGTTTCTCTTCTGACTATGTATTCTCAAATAGCTCTCATCTTCAACCTCACTACTTCTTTGTTCTGCTTGGTCAATTCTGCTGTTGAGAGACTCTGATGCCTTTCTCAGTTTGTCAACTGAATTCCTAAGCTCTAGAATTTCTTATTGATAATTCTATTATTTCAATCCCTTTGTTAATTTTCTCTGAGCACACACATTCTCTCTCCACTCAGGGTGCAAATATCACTGCCAGGAAGTATTTGGGGGGTGACAAGGCAATGCAAGATTTTCCTTTCTGCCCTTTCCATGGCCTATTTCCTTGGTATTATGTACTTTGATCACCTGACATAAGGCTCTTCTGAAGGTGCTTACTTGTGTAGAGAGTTGTTGAATCTGGTGTTCACACATAGGAACAAACACTGGACATGTCTATTCAGCCATCTTGCTCTGCCCCCTCACAAGGCATTTTTATCTCTGAAGTGTATTTGTTTTTCTCAAATATGTCTTAAAGTTAATTGGGGGGGTTAATTTCCATATGTGTAGTAAACACTTCATATGTTTACATAGACAGTCTTTTGTTTCTGCAGAGTTCTCTTGGACCGTAGCCTTCATTGACAGTTCATTCCATTATCATTTCTCTTCCTCCAAGGGTTTTAATTAAACATCGATGATTTCTTCTTTGTCTTCCATTTCAACTACTTCCTTTCTGATCCTTTTTATATCTTCCTATTTCTCATTTTTAGTCTCTTGATGGTATTTCATCTTTTTCCAATGCCGCTTATAAACTTCCCTTCTGAGTCTGTTTTCCCTTGGGTAGCTTGTAATTTAAACTCTTTTGTGAGATGATTTAGTCTTTTTTCTTCTATTTCTTTCCTGAGTTTAATCAACTCTCTTTTCATTTCTTTCTGTGGTGTTGTCTATTTCTGTTTGTAACTCTTGCATTTTTTATTTAAAACAAGTTTTCACATGCCAAATTCCTCACTGGAATGTATTTCATCAGTTTGTATTGTTGCATTATCATTTTCTTATGCTTTTCGGTTGTTTTGTTTGTTGTATATTTATTCAAAGGGGAAATCTTCATCAACTGAGGTAGACTGACTCTGATTTTCTCATCCAATAACTTTGTGTACACACACAGGCAACAAAAGCAAAAATAGATAAATGGGAATATATCACACTAAAAACCTTTTGCACAACAAAAGAAGTTATCAACAGAATGATAAGACAACTTACAGAGTGGGGGAAAATATTTTGCAAACTATGCATTTGACAAGGAGTTAATATCTAGAATGTATAAGAAAAATTTAAACAACTCAGTGGCAAAAAAAAAAATCTATTCTATTTTAAAAATGGGCAAGAGACATTCTCAAAAGAAGACATATAAATGTCCAACAGGTCTATGACAAAGTGATCAACATCACTTATATAGGGAAATGGAAATCAGAAACACAATGAGATATCACCACCTTAATTAGAATGGCTGTTGGTAAAAAGACAAAAAACAACAGATGCTAGTGCAAATATGAGAAAGAGGAACTCTTATACACTGTTTGTGGAAGTGTAAATTACTAAAGCTATTATGGAAAACAATAAGGAGGCCCTTAAAAAAAATAAAAATTGAACTAGCCTATGATCCAGTAATCCCACTACTGAGTATATATCCAAAGAAAGTAAAATTAGCATGTCAAGGAGCTCCCATGTTTATTGCAACACTATTCACAATAGATAAGATGGCATCAACTTAAATGTCCATCAAAAGATGAATGGAGAAAAGAATGGGGGATATATACAATGTAATATGATTCAACCATTAAAAAAGGATGAAATCTGACCTTTTGTGGCAACATGGATAAACCTAGAAGAAATTACGCTAAATGAAATAAGCCAGATACAGAAAGACAGATACCACAAGATCTCACTCATTCATGAATTCTAAAGTGGGTCTCACAGAAGTGGAGAGTGGAATAGTGGTTATCAGAAGCTGGAGAGGATGAAGGGATAGGGTAAGTAGGGAGAGATTGGTTGATGGGCACAAAGTTACAGTTAGATGGGAGGAATAAGTTCTGTTGTTCTATTGCATAGTAGGGTGATTATGTTGTATCATAATTTCAAACAGCTAGGAAAAAGGATTTTTGAATGTTCTTACCACAAAGAAATGATAATGTATGAGGTGATGGTTATGCTAAATGCCCCAATTTGATTGTTACACAAGGGACTCATACACATATTAAAACATCACACTGTACTCTGTAAATACATACAATGATGTGTCAGTTAAAACAACAAGGGGTTTCATAGTAGGGCTGAGTACTTTGGATACTTTTTCTTCCATTCTTAAGATACTAAAGCTATAACCCAGTTATAACCTAAGAATATGTGGAAGGGGGCAAGGGGGGAGGGAGGGTGATTGGTGGGATTACACCTGCGGTGCATCTTACAAGAGTACATGTGAAACTTAGTAAATGTAGAATATAAATGTCTCAACACAATAACTAAGAAAATGCCAGGAAGGCTATGTTAACCAGTGTGATGAAAATGTGTCAAACTGTTTATAAAACCAGTGTATGGTGCCCCATGATCACATTAATGTACACAGCTATGATTTAATAATAAAAAAAGGGGTGTGGTACACCTTTAGGGGGCAAGACACAATTATAAGAGGGTCCTTATCTAACAAAAGCAATCAGTGTGACCTGGTTCTGTGTACCCTCAATGAATCCCCAACAATAAAAAAAAAAAAATTCTTAAAAAGCAGATTTATTCATTCTTTCTGTATTCATTTTGTGAATTTGAAGTGGTTTTCCAGGTTTCTAACTCAACATTACCATCTTCTATTAGTTAGCAAAGTCCTGTTTCTTTAGTGGATAGGATTTGGTGTTTTCGTTTATCCATTCCTTTTATAATTTTGATTTATAGAAAAGTTTGAAAATAATTTTAGGTTTATAGAAAAGTTACAAAGTTAGTAGAGTTCCTATATACTCTCCAGCCAGCTTCCCCTACATACTGTTAATTCTAAAAATTAAGCCAGCATTGTTATATTACTATTAACTAAATTCTGGACTTAATTTGAATTTCACCAGTTTTTTCATTAATGTCGTTTTCTGTCCCAAGACCCAGTCTAAGGTACCGCATGGCACTTAGTGGTCACCTCTCCTTTGATTTGTGACAGTTTCTCAGTATTGTCTAATTTTTCATGATCCTGAGAGTGTGGGGAATACTGGTCTGGTATCTTATAAAATGCCCCTCCATTTCATTTTGTGTGATATTTTTCTCAGATTATACTGTGTTTTAGCTTGGAAAGAACTGAGATAACTTAGAAAAAGTCACACAGAGGTGAAGCATCTTTCTCGTTCACATCATATCAGGGGGTACAGAATATCCACATAACTTCATAACTATTCATCAGTAACTTTAAGCTGAATCATTTGATTAGGATAGTGTCTGCCATGTTTTCCCACTGGAAAGTACTATTTTTCCCCTTTCCTTGCCTATCTTTGGAAGCTAAGTCCTACAGTCCAGCTCATAGTCAAAAGGGGAGAGGGACTAAGCTCTACCTCCTGAAGAAGGGAGAGTGATATTATTAATATTTGGAATTCTACTCTATGGAGATGTTATCTCTTCTTCCCCATTTATGTATTTATTTAATCATTCATCCATATCACGTGACTATAGACTCATCTATGTTTCTTTTATACTTTGGCTTCTCATCCAAAATCAGTATTTATTTTGTTGTTCAATGACTTTAGCACTTCAGCAATTTAAATATTTGGGTAAATCATTAAAGAGATAATAAATTTTAACACCGAAAGTAACAGTAGACAAGTTCAATAATGACAAAAACGTTTTGTCATGATTGCCAACTGTGACTGATTGCTCCTGACTGCTTGGAGTCCTGCTTTGAGAAGGATGCTACAACTTCTTAGTGATGCCTGCTAGGGAAAATGGTAGCTTGCATGCTGTGTATTTGCCATCCCATATCTAGGATAATTCCTCCCTTTACAGATACAGGAACTGAGTTTTAGACAATAAGTAATTTTCTCAAAGACCAATATCTATTTAGTGTCAAAGCCAAAACAACATAGGTCTCCTACATCAATGATGATCTCATTACTGAGACTTTTGTGGTTTCTTTTTTCAATAGACTATTCAACTTTCCTATAATACTAATCACAGTTTTTGGACTTTAAAAATAAAGGCAGCTGAAGAGACAGTAAAACCTGCAAGATCTGACTTAAATTTTTTTTAAAACAAAGCTACTTTTTTTCAAAAGACTGTTATAAAAAATGTTAACCTAAAATGTGGTGATATTGCTCTTTCTCCAAACCAGCACACGTTACTTACGGCTGTATGACTAATCAACAAAAACAATAATAGTCATTTATTAACATGTTTCTGTGGGTAGGAAACTGGGGAGTGGCTTGGCTGGGCAGTTCATCTGAGTCTTCCATGAGGTTGGAATCGGACACTGTTGACATGGGGGTCATCTAAACAGAAAAGGCTTGATTAACTGGTAGGGAACAGTGCGACTTCTCAGGCACCCCTCTCTATCTCTCCAGCCTCTCCCCATGATGTCTGCAGCCTCAGACCTTCAGGGTAGCCACACTTCCTAAATGTCAGCTCAGGGGTCCCCAGGGCCATGTCTTGGGAGAAAGAATGCCTGATAGAAGTCGCACTACCCTCAGTGACCCAGCCTCAGGACAGTGTTACTTCTTCCATACTCTGTTGTTCTCAGCAGTTACAAAGTTCACAGGTATCTATCACATCTTGAGTCTCATTGAAGGAGTGTCAATCTCATATTGTAAGAAGATACCGTGGGATGTAGTACAGAACACAATCTACCACACAGGATTAGTAAGACTCCAAAAGTAGCATTGTAGGGAAGAGTTTAAGGGTAACCATATCATAATGTTATGAGAATCAGAATAAGATTATTAATTATCCCAGGTTAGGGTTGCCAGATGAAATAAATGCAGGACATTCCATTAAACTTCAGATAAACAATGGGTAATTTTTAGTATAACTATGCCTCATGCAGTGTTTGCAACACACTTATCCTCCAAAAGTTGTTTATTTGACAGTCATTTTCAGGTAGGTGTCTTGAATTTTTAAATGCTAGGTTTGGCAACCTGTCTCAGATTGACTCAGATCCTCAAGGAATCATATTTTTATCTGGTGTTCAGGATGGGAATCAGACAATCTTACTACGAGAATCATCACTACTTTCCAAGTTTGCCTGGTGACTAAAATTGCCTTATCTAAAACTGGTTCCATCACTGGAGTGGAACATAAGCGTCCATGTTTCAAGATGAGTGGGAATTTGGTCTCATTGTCTTTTTTAGCTCCTTCGGTTTCAATCTTTTAGCTGTGCAGAAGCTGATCTCCTGGCACTGGCTTTGTTTCCTGACAGGCAACATTAATTCATTTTCACATTCACACTAAAATCACTTCCCTCTCTGTCTAACAACAACAATAATGGTGAAAGCCCATTTGGAAAACAGCTTGATGGAACAGCTGCTTCATTCTCATTATGAGTCTAACACTCCCTAATGTGGGGGAAGGGATACCCACAACCGCAGGCACATTACAGTTCAGGTATCAAATAAACACAGCACTGCTTTTTCTGGTTTATTTTTCTATTTATGCAATTAATGTATGAACTATTTACTCAATTTTTATATAATTTTAAGGGACTTTTCCAAGCCTCCCCAACCACAGCTCTCCCATTATTCCATAAGCTCTAAAGCTGCCTCACATTCCCAATGTCAAGACTGGACTAAATCTTCCCTTTGATGGGGCATTATCAGCTATTGTGCAATCCATTCTGGGTCCCAAATTAAGAACTGAGACCAAAGATATTCACTACCAAAGTACAAACACATTTGCATCAAGTTCTTCCTCAGCTGTGGACAAATACTAGTTGAGATGACTCACCTGAACTCAAGCTGCCCTGGGAACTAGGAGGGTAATACAACAACAGGCAGGAAAGGGCCTTGGCAGAAAGATAGTATTAGGTCCCTACATCTAATTCATTGGTAGACACAGTTTTTTTTTTCACCCCACTACAACAAAGTATGTAATGGACATACTTTAATGCTAATATAACGTCCATTGCTGTTTCTTTCCTTAATAACAGAACCTCAGTTTTATACAACTACGGACCCCCTCGCTCCACGTATCTCAGGGGTCAGTTGGGGGGGTCAGTGAGGAGGCTCAGAGACACATCACTGAGATCAACTATAAGGTGCCTTGATGCCCACCAAGCCCACTCTGATTCAAAGTCAATCGAGGAATTCTATTTCCCTGGCCACAGTTATTGGTCCAGGGGTAGGCAGGTGGGCATGGAAAGACAAGCAAGGTAGCCCCAGTCACACTGCAGCCACTCTGAGGTAAAGGCAGAGCTGGTTTTGAAAACAAGCCAACATGAAGCCCAGAAAAATGGGAAAGAACAAACCTGGGTTGAGGACAGTGGTGCCATCTGTTTGAACCACACCTGAGACAAAAATAGAAGATAAATTTCCTTGTGAATTCATCATTTTAAGTCAGAATTTTCTTGCTTTAGCAGTCAAAAATTTCACACCAACACTAGATATAGAACAAGGAATCCAGTCCAGAAGAAAAGCAACATTTTTAATCTTTCCCCCAATACCAGCCCCCGATTCTTTTTTTCAACAAGTACTTGTTTCACTGCAGCCTGGAAGACAGTAGTGGAGGTGAAGTTCAGGTGTGGTTTACTGTGGCAGAGGAAATTCTGAGTCATAAGCAGCAGACAGTGGATCAGTAAGATCCCACGTGTTGTGGGATCTACCATGTCAGCCCGTAAATTGTCTGACCCTCTGTGCTTACAGGCACCTACATTATAAACATCCACCTGGCATCACTGGGTTTTCAGGATTCTACCACTTCAAGTGTTAGAGACCCTGAGCAGAAACACAGACTGCACTGGCTAACATCACCGAGAAATGCAGGTTCAATCTAACTTCGGTTACAGCTAAATTCAAAGTGTCTAATGATGTCAGAATCCTGTTCCTCTTTCTTTTTCTCTTCATTCTGTATTTCACTCACTGGTCTCATTATCAATCAAGTCTTAACCCTTGTAAATGGCCCTCATCGATCTAAATTGTAATATTTATTAGCATCAGATGTAAATACCACTCCTTCATGAGCATCTATATACATCCCTAATAGGGGATTTGGTTTTTTCTTTTAACCTGTTCTTGCTATAACAGCGGTGCTATAGTTTGAATTGGGTTCCTCTAAAACTTGTATGTTAAAGCCCTACCCCTCAATGTGACTGTATTTGGAGGTAGAGCCTGTGAGATGATAAAGGTTAAATGAGGTCACACGAATTGATTCCTAATGCCACAAGGCTGGTGCCCTTAAAAGAGGAAGAGACCCCCCCAAGCAGTCTGTCTCGAGTGCACACACCAAAGACAGGTTATGTGGGCACACAGAGGGACGACAGCCACTGCCAGCCAGAAGAGCTCTCAGAATAAAATCTGCCGGGCCAGCACCTTGATTTTGATCTCCTCAGTCTCCAGAAATATGAAAAATAAAATTCTGTTGTTTAAGTTGCCCAGTCTAATGCCACATTATTATGGAAGCTTAAACTGACTAAGTGGTAAGAAAAGAAAGAAGTTTAAGTTAATTTTAAATGCATTGATACACTATCTTATCTTATTGATACACTAGACTTTTCTTAAAACATAGAAAGACTACATTTCCCAAATTGCTTGGAGTAGGTGACTAAGTTAGGACCACTGAAATGAAAAGTGATTGGATTTTAAGCGCCTGGCCCTTCCAATCATCCCCATAACTCCAGAAGTCACATGTTCTGACGGTACAGCTATAAGAAGGAAACAAGCCCGGCCCCCTGCTTAAAGAAGAGCTTTGCATACCACATCAGATTGGGGTGTCAGTAAGAATACACCTTTATTTTAACCAACTGAGACCCAGCCACACCTAGCCTAAATAATGTTTTACTGTTGTAGACAGTGGTAATATGTAAGGACAGACATTGAAGAATTCTGAAGTCCTTTCTTTGTTCAGAATAACAGTGACTATTTTGTTTTGTTTTGTTTTGTTTTGTAGAGACAGAGTCTCACTTTATGGCCCTCAGTAGAGTGCCATGGCCTCACACAGCTCACAGTAACCTTCAACTCCTGGGCTTAAGCGATTCTCTTGCCTCAGCCTCCCAAGTAGCTGGGACTACAGGTGCCCACCACAGCACCCGGCTATTTTTTTTTTTGGTTGCAGTTTGGCCGGGGCCGGGTTTGAACCCACCACCCTCGGTATATGGGGCCAGCGCCTTACCAACCGAGCCACAGGCGCCGCCCCAGAATAACAGTGACTATTTTGATTAACTAATATGTTAAAAACTAATAGGATGTGAATGTAATTTGAAACAATTAGATGAAAAGAAAAAAAACTCAAATACTCACATTTAAGTATTTAAGGTGAAATACCATGTAATTTGTGATTTGCTTTTAAATCCTCAGCAAAAAGAAAGAGAAGGGTTAAATAAAGTACATGTGGCAAAACATTGATAATATCAGGATTTATTATACAATTTTCTTATTTTTATATATGTTTAATTTTTTTTTTTTTTTTTTTGAGACAGAGCCTCAAGCTGTCGCCCTGGGTAAAGTGCTATGACATCACAGCTCACAGCAACCTCCAACTCCTGGGTTCAAGCAAGTCTCCTGCCTCCTCCTCCCAAGTAGCTGGGACTACAGGCGCCCGCCACAACATCTGGCTGTTTTTTAGTTGCAGCCATCATTGTTGTTTGACGGGCCGGGGCTGGATTCAAACCCGCCAGCTCAGTTGTATATGGATGGCACCTTAGCCACTTGAGCCACAAGTGCCAAGCCATATGTTTAAATTTTTTTAATGAAAAATAAAATCCAGACATCCAGAAAGAAGGTAGAGTGGGAAAAAAAAAAAAAAAAAACAAGAAATAGCAAAGACTAACAGAAATTAAATCCAATTAGGTCAATATTTATTTTATTTTTTTATTAAATCATAACTGTGTGCATTGATGCATATATGGGGTTCAGTGTACTGATTTGATATACCATGTGAAATGCTTACATCAAACTGATTAACACATCCATCACCTTGCCCACTTATTTGTTTTGTTAAGACAATTATACTCTTTTCTTAATAGTTTTGAAATGTACCATTACATTATGTACATTAGGTGAGGTCCCCCCAAATACTTTCCCTCCTCCCTGCCTCCTCCCTCCTCTCCCCTCTTTCTCATCTTCCCTCTACTTTCTGGACTATAGTTATGTTTTACCATTTGTATGAATGCGTAGGTGACTATATATTGATTTAAATATACCAATCATATTAACTAAAAGACTTTTGATTGGGAAAAAAACAGAACAAAATGAAATAAAATATAGCCATATGCTATTTATAAGAGAGACAACTATGATAAAATAAAATGAGGTGATAATGTTGGGAATAAAGAGATTTTTAAAAAGATATTAGCAGAAGCTAAAAGAAAGGAGACATTGATACCTGAAGAAATCAGATTTAAAGCTAAAAGTGTTATTAAATGTATCAGATAATTGACTCCCTACCAATATCATCTTGCCTTTCTTCTTTCATAATAGAACTCTAATTGTGTTGAGTTACCCATCTACCCTGGGACTTAGGGGAAGGCTACTTCATCCCCGACTCAGGGATAAACACCAACAACCAGCGAGCTCTTCTTTGCTAGCCAGAGATTCCCTGAGAAGAGAACACACCTGCCCTTCCAGGCCAATGGGAAGCAAAGGGAGTCTGCTGAAGGCCTGTGTGAACATTTTCTCAAGCTTGCAAGGTGATACATAGATAGATTGATGGTATAGATATAAATGTAGGTAAATATTATAGATAAGTATATTTTATATTAATATATGTATTCTCCTAGCAGTTGTTAAAAGTGTGACACTTTTCATACTTTATTTAAACTTTATGTATTGTCCCGTTAACTTTAGACAGTCATCCTGGCTCCTCACTGTGACGACAGAGGTATCAGCCTCTGTGCGCCAGCCCTTCCCTTCCTCCCCACAGCACACCCCAGGGTTGTTATCTGTGATTGTACTTTCATTATCATCAAACTTTTTTAGCTGTTACATTTTTAAACTAAAACGAGTTTTATACTTTTATCATGCTCTAAAGTTAGCTCCCAACAAGTAGGGAGCTGCCTCTACAAATAGAGAAACAGGTGAGATGAGGAGGGAAGAAGGAAAAGTGCTGGAATTACCGAATTCAAAACCACCTTTGTGTCTAACTATAATACTGTAACCAGGAGATCTTGGTCAAGTCACTTCTATAGCCCATTTCGTTATCTGCAAAAATGAAGGACTTGCCCTCAGCTGCTTGTCTAGAATCTTTCAGCCACAGAAGGAAGATGAAAATACAAAGTAGAACTATTGGACTCAAGTGCCAAAAAGGGAAGCACACCCACACCCACAGTTCTGAGCTGAAGTAAGGAGTGTGCCAGCAGTGACCTTTATTCATACCGCTGGAGTTGACTGTGTTTCTGCTCTAGCGCTATGCGAAGATGACATATTTATTCGATTCTTTCCGTTAGAAAAATTAAAATGCAAATATATGTAAATTATGCACATTATAAATGAGAACAAGAAAGAAAAATAAAACCCTGATTACTGGTTGGGTGAAGGGACATTAACAGAATCCTGAAATGAAACCCAGAAACTCATGCTCAGAGAACTGCAGCCAAGATAAATCCCCATCCTCGCCCCTGCATTTCTAAAGTCACCACCTGGATCTTCACCGTCAGTTAGAGCTCCATGCTCCTGGCTGCATTAACATTACACGTGTGTAGGAGGTACAGAATTTCAATCCACAAAACTCCAGAATGACAAAACTCAACTTTATTTTCTATATATTACCTTACTTTTTACCTTAAGCTTCCCATTCCATCTTGTGGTGGAAACTTAAATCCATTCTGGACCAACTCAATCAAGTCAAAGTTTTGTTCTCTTGACTCTTACACCTCAAGGGTTACCACTGAGTTCCAAGGACAAGGAAGGGTCAGAAGACTGTAATACTCAGCAATGAAACATAGAAAACGGCCCTTGGCTGTGGCCTAGGCCATCTACAGGAGCATATACTGCAGCAAGCTGTTCCCTCCAGTCGCCTTTCCCCATTGATCCATGCAGAGCCACACCTCCCCCGTCTTGTCCCTGTTAGTGACAGTCATAAAGAAATTGCCCTTCAAAACCAAGTAAGTGCATCACAGTTAAAGAGAACAAAGGTTCCACATTTCTGCCATGAAGGAAATAATTTTAAAGGCTAGCACTTCACTCTACCCAAATGTGTAAAAACAGCCCAGTTAGGCCTGCGGAGGTTTCACCGTTCAGCAAGGCACTCTTCCTCCAAGGCAGCTACATCAGTTCTGGGGCCCAGAACAGCGGGCAAGAGCAGGGTGGTTCATACTTTGGCATTATTTGGCCCAGTTCCCAGTTCCTTGGAATTTCTGACTCATTGAAATGAGAATACTTAAAATATAATCTATCCCAGAGAAGGGGTAAGTCCCAGCGTTCTGCAGATCAGAAAACAGTGGCACAGAAGGAGGAGTGTGTCATCAGACAGGCATAAGGCGGGGGACGGGGACAACAGGCTGGAAGTGAAATGGTGGTGGGAACACTGTTGAAGGACAGGCTGCTGGCTCAGCTCCAAAGCAGCTTTGGGTGTGGGGGACAGTGTGAGGATGCTGGGAACAGAAGTCATGGGTGCCCGGAGTAGAAAAACAAAGAGCTGCTAGCAAGAGAGTTAGGAAACTATGCTATCCTGGATGTGCAGAGCCCAGAAATTAAGCCCAAATTACAGCCAGAAGCAGGTACTCCGAGGCCACCCTCAAGGAGCAAGAAAGAATAAATAAATCAAATAACTACATCCGTTCCTGGATACAAAAAAAAAAAAAAAAACATAGGAATGCTCCCTAGTATGGTTTAAAAAAAAAGTAGGAGGGCTGCAGTGGCAGCTACAGTGCTTCAGAAAGGCGATGTGAGTAGAATATGGAAGATCCTCAACAGTAGGGAGAAGACGGAGTGACTGGGCTGACCAAGGGGTATAAAACAAAACACAGAAGATAGCCACCGTAGAGGTAAGGACTCGCACAGGGACTGCTTCAGAAAAATGACCATCTTGGAAAGACACCAAGGCACAAAAGATGGAGAGGGAGAACCGTAGGTAAACCGGGGAAAGGAAAAATTCTAAAAAATAAGCTCAGTATGTTTGGTACAGAAGACTTCAGAGAGACAGTCTTAGGAAATCATCTAGAACCAGGGAGATCAAATGAAAGCAAGGAATTCCCTGGGGAATGAACAGATACATGTAAAGAAAGTCCCAAAAGTCATAATATGGAGAAATAAGAAAACTGGCATGTGCTGATAAATTTGAAAACTTGGGGAAGTGGACAGACCTTTAAATGTGTAGTATTTCAATATTTATAAGTCCATGAAGATCAAATCAGATCATGGACATAAACAAGTTACCAAAAATATATACATATGTATGTGTGTGTGTATATATATAGTTATACAATCATAAATTATTGCTTTATGATTATATTATCAATGACAATAATATAAATTAAACATCTATTATTCAGAATCTACTAAAAGTTAATGACAGCAAAGGAGCAGCTTTTCTTGCACTAAAAGGAAGCCATTGTGTTAGGGCTGGACATGAGCTGGTCAGGAAGTTAGTAATTCAGTGGCCAAAGGGAGGGAGAGTCCACCTATGGATGAGCAGCTGAAGGGAAGCTCTCCTTCCCAAGGAGTAGCTACTCAATGCCAGGATAATCATGCTCTCCACACCTCTTCTTTTCCAAGATTTCATCTAGTCTCTCAGGCACTGGTGGTACCAAGTGCCAGATATTATTAGTTGTCTCCCCAAATTTGTTCTCTTTTTTTTTTCTTTAGTTAATATCTCCCCCTAGTTTTAGCTTGGTTTATGGCTGATCAGCCTACATGTGTATTTCTCAGCCTTCCTTGCAGCTATGTGTGCCATATGAATATTCTAGTCAACAGGATGAGGTTATCTCTTCCACATTACTCTCCTTCTCCTTGACCAGAATGTGGCTGTGATGGCAGGACCCACAGCACCCAATTTAGACCACAATGCATTGAGGATGGCAGAGCAATGAGATGGGGAATCTGGAAACTATTTTCTTCTTGAAGACACTATTATTTGTGCCTTTGTTAATAGCCATGCCAAGATCATAACTAAAATAAGCAGTATCTCTTATGTAATACGTATGAATTTTTTCAGTCTGCACACTCAAATATGCAAGAAATGTGAAATGATTTTTCATTATGCCAACTTTGTCTCCATGTACTGGTAAGCTCCCATCCAATTCAGTGGTAAAAAAAAAATTATCTCAGTCAAGTCAGGGTTTTCTCAGTTATTTGTGACTTTATAATCAGAACTTTTCTTCACTAACATAGGGTTTTCTCCTCTCCCTGATCTCCTGGGAGTTTGTAGGAGGAATTGTGAACCTGGTCATTGCAGAGCTATGCTGGCATCTCCTTAAATTGTTTAGGTATCTGGATTCCTTCAATTCTCAGAGCCACAAGACATCTGTTGACAGGTCCACTTCTCTTTGCTATGAGCCCCCTCCAGGTACAGGGGCATTTTCTCAGCTGGTCCGCACCAGCAGCTACACAGGAAAATGATGTCTCACTGTTCCCCACATCCCATCCAGGGTACCTCATCCAGACTTGTGCCTCAAGTCCTCTGCCTGGGCACGCCGTGGGGCTGTCCAGTTCCCTTTTTCCCATGTTCTAATAGTACAGAAAGGTTTGTACCCTTCTAGGGCAATGGAAAAGGAAGTTGGGCATAGCCCCCTCCATTCTTGAATTCACAAACTTCTCTGATGATCACATCATCTACCCACATTTAACATTTCAAAGTAAGAAGCCAAGAATTTGATAACTGCTGTGACAATCCTCTTGAGAGAAATGGAGGTCTTTTACTCCATATTTAGCAGAATGACACCTATTCAGATATTCAACACTACAGTTCACCAACCACCATTCACCATTTTATATTTTTGCCTACTCCCTCCAGACACCTCACATTGCAAATTACACAATTATGTGTACCTGTGGACCCAACCCCTACTAAGTAGCACACTCTGGCTCTCCAAATAGCCATGTAAATATCCTTATATCCCTGACAATCATGCTTGGTTATGTGTATTTGTTGGGAGTAAACAGGGTAAGAAATTTCCATTTACATCTTCATAACTTCATCATAAAGTTCATCTTCTTTTCTACATGGACAAGAATCATAAACATGATGTATTAAAACAACGATTCTCAACCTGTGGGTTGCAACCCACAGGAAGTGTATTAAAGGGCCACAACATTAGGAAGGTTGAGAACCACTGTATTAGAAGATACTGAAGGGAAAAGAGCCAGTCAGATTCTCGTTCTCATTGTGAGTGTTCTCTTCTTTGCCTTGGTTCTCCCGTGTCCTCCTACCATGGACTATGCAATCACTGGTATCTGTTCTCCTTCTTAAATCCTAAGTCCAAACCTAAATTCTGCAACCACAATCTCTTATTCTCTCAGAAAATTTTATCAAGAACCTCGACAGCTAATCTTTCTGACCTCTTCATGACCTCAAACCACTTTCTCACTGTCCATTAGCTAATTATCCATTAGTTTTCCTTTCGTTCTCTTTCACCCTTGATTCTATGGTCCCTCGTTATAAGCTCTCCCTTGCTAATATCTTCAACTTCCTGGCTTCTCTCTGTCTGTCATCTTTGGGCAAGAAAACCCCAGTTCTCTATGACTTCTACCCACTACCTTCTTAGTACCTTTACCTGACCAGCTGATTATTGCCAGAGAAAGTTACCAATAAACTCAATTAACCAACATTTCTTGAGCATCTACCATTTACCAGGCCTTGTCCACGCACCATGAAGACAGAGGTAAAGAAGATAGATGAGACCTCTGCTCTCTGGAGCCTTTGTTCTAACAATACTGAATTTTATGAATGCATATATATACTCAAGAAGACCAGCAATTCTATGCTATTTCCTTGTAGACTTGTTTTCCCAATATCTGCTTTATTTCAAATCTCTCATGCCCCCTCCTCTATCCGTGTCTTCACCATGTGGTCTTGATTCACTCTTTTTTTTTTTTTTTTTTTTTTTTTTTTTTGGCCGGGGCTGGGCCCGAACCCGCCACCTCCGGCATATGGGACCTGCGCCCTACCCATTGAGCCACAGGCGCCACCCTTGATTCATTCTTCATTGACAAAATTAGACAAACTAACAAGCATTGTGCCTCCACACATATGCGAGTCTGTTTTCTTCCTGTTAACAAAGGTGTTTGTTCAACTAACAACTGTAGTGCTCATCAACATGCTTGTCTCAAAGCCAATCTCTTCGCCTGTGCTCTAGATTTAATTCCATCTCACCTTCTCAAGGACTTGGCTTCTTCAGTTGTCACCTCTCCAGAGGCACATCCCTATCACATGCAGAATGTACTCTTTTCAAGCCCTCTTTTACCTTAACCTCATCATAGCTAAACTATTCAAAAGAGATGTTTACACATGCAATATCAGTATAATATCTACACATACAATGTCAACCCATTTACTCTAAAACCTATTCTAAAATCATCCCAACACAGAACTACCCCATCCAACTCTACCACTCCAATGGTCACCAACTACTTCCATGTTATCAAAACTAACACCCTTTCTGTCTTCATCTTATTCTACCTCTTGCCAGCACTGAATAAGGAGAATTCTTGGGTGGTGCCTATAGCTCAATGGGTAGGGCACAGGCCACATACACTGAGGGTGGCGGGTTCAAACCCGGCCAGGGCCAGCAAAACAAAACAAAACAATGGCAACTTCAACAAAATAAAATTAGCCAGGCACTGTGGTGGGCGTGTATAGCCCCAGCTACTTGGGAGAGTAAGGCAAGAGAATCACTTAAGCCCAAGAGTTTGAGGTTGCTGTGAGCTGTGACATCATGGCACTCTGAGGGCAACATAGAAAGACTCTGTCTCAAAAAAAAAAAAAAAGGATGATAATTCTTTTCTTTAAACTCTCTTATCTCTTGGCTTCTGTATCCCCACAGATTTCCTCTGGCCTTACTGGTTATTCCTTCTCAGTCACCTCTGCTAGTCTTTAACTGAGTTCTAAAGCACGCTTTTCTCTAAGCTCTCTTCTCCATAAGTTCCTAGGTGATCTTTCCCCTTAATGTGGCTTTAAACAGTATAATCTACGTAATTTAGCAACTCCCAGATTTCCATCTCAGCTCAGACCTCTCCCCTTGAGCTCCAGACTCACATAGCCAACTGCCTATTCAGTATTCAATCCCTCAACAAGTTCTGATAGGTAGATGGACACATAGCTTGATGAATCACTCTTCTCCATTTCCCCCATCCCAAACCCAAGCCACCTGACCCACTGTCACAGTCTCCTATCTCCATGCTGCCATTCTAAATAGATAAACTCCTTTCCAATCCAATTTTTCTGCCATCCACATACTCCCCAGCTCTTATTTATTTGGGGTAAGAAAGAGGTTGGTGGATTACTTGTAATTATCCTATAGTTTTAAATGAGAGAATCATAAATATGAACCCACCTTATGATTTTATTATCTATTTTGGGTTACATAAAATAAAGTCTTTTTTATTTCTGTTCATCATTTTTTTGAGTGTGATACCTCTTGAAGCAATCTCTAGGATGACATCCAGGCTTTCTCTTGCATGTCTCACAGTAGGAAATGGTTTCTCTTCTTCCACCTTTCTCTTTTCTTCTGCTACAAACCATGCAATCCATTGCTGATTCTTTTCAGTTGGCATTATAAAAAGTATCTCCCCATTTAGCCTTTCCTTGATATTAGAAGGTAATGGTCTTCCCTCTGTTTGAATTTCTATTCCTATTTTTATTCTATGCTCACAAGCTGAGTCATGAGATTTCTCCTGCAGGAAATGTGTGTCTGAACTTTTCCTCCACTCTCCTTATCTAACAAGTAAAGGATGTAGCTGTTCACAACTTCTTCAGCCAGAAGAATAATTTTTTCCACCATTTGTAGGACCTCCTTGTAAATCTGTAACATCCACAGTACTGATCAGTTCTGTCCACTCTTCCTATAAACTTTGTGTATTCTACAATAACTTTTGGTTTTTCACATTGAACAGGCTATTTCTTCCTATAACCAGTGACCAACTATGTTTGAGGGCTAAAGAATATACTCAGTGTTACTAACCTCTTGTTATGGAATGAGAGGCACATCAACAAACACAACGACAACAAAAAAAGTGTCAGGACATCTTCTGACATTGCAGCAGAACAGGAAAATCATTATGTTTGACAAGGTCCAACATAAGATCAGACCACCTAGTCTCCACACAGAACCCACAGCAATATCATTTATTCTTCCTGCTTCAATAAATCCTTGAATGACATCCTTTTTTGTGTGACAAACTCCCTAATGTGGCTTTAGGGCCCTATGTGATCTGGCTTACACCAGCGCCAACCTCCTTGCCAGCTGTTCTCAGGCCACAGTGGTATTTTCCATTTCCCGTGGTTCTTTCCCAGGGCCTTTGCATCCTGTACCTTCCTTCGGGAATGGCCTTCTCCATTCATAGCCTGTTTCCCCTATCCCTTCTCAAGCATAAAGCAGTTGTCCTTCCCACCCCGAGTGCCCAGAACCACAAGAGAGTATTGTATGGCATATCACCAGCTTAGAAAAAGATCAAAATTCTAAATACGCTGAATGTGTATCGCTTCTACACATAAAGTCAAAAAATTGTTAAGTTGAATCATTTTAAGTGAGGGACTGTCTGTATAATTAAGTATCTATAAATATCAACCTGGATGCCCTTAATGCCAACTACCAAGTCATATTGAAAGGACGCTCTGAACTCAGTTATAAAATCATGGATATGTAGAGTTAGAAAAGTCTCTAGAGGCACATGGATGACAAGGGCAGGCTTATCCTATTTACTTCAGAGAGATGAACTAAGATTAGCAAGTAGCAAAGACAGGGATATAGATTTTTACCTAGCTGGGGGAAAGCTGCTCTAACAAATGTTACAGGTTGTTTTGTGGGCAAGGGTTGGAAGCACACAACACTTCAGTTTTCATTCCCTTGGAAAGGGCCTTGCCAGGACCAAAGCTACCTGCAAGGGAGACTAGCGAACACAGCACAGCTCACCTATTTTGTTAGAAAGGAAAGGCAGTTTTGGTCATAGGCTATTTCCTTTCAGCCCTAAAGCATTTTCCCCTTACTTGTAGCTGTTTTCCAAGGTTATCAGGTGTCTCAGTGACTAATAAGCTATTTTTTTGTGCTTGCTGTCTTTAGATTTACTATAATACTGCAAATTATAGGAAACCATACTAATAAACAACTGAATTCTCAGAGAAGAGAATCTGAATATAAGGCAAACTTGTCTGGATGCTGTGAAGGGAGGGATGGGTAAGTGTTGGGACACCAGGCAAATGTTTCAGAGACTCCAAGGAGAGAGCAGCATGTTATTATAGATAAAATCCCTTAAAGAAAAAATAATCAAACCCAATGCTTGGCACTCCCAAGCCTCCGAAGCTTCTAATACTTCCTAAATTATGCTTACATTTATACTTTTCCTGAGTTCTTGACCAAAAATAGGGAAGAGAGTAGGTTAAAAATCCATTTCAGCTGCTTGCCAGTGAAAAATGGCATCATGCAAGCCAATGGTTATTTTTGGAAAATCCACCCTCCTCCAGACATGAAAACCAAATCAGATGGCTTTTCCTCTTGATCACTGTTAGAGTGTAGAAGTCTGGAAAAGTGTGTTTCAGTAATAGACTGTAATGTAGGGCTCCATTAAAAATTCACAATTTAATAAGAAATGGAATTTGTCTCACAAAGATTTTTACATTCTTTATCCAAGTGGTCCCTCTAGCCACTTCACTTCTCTCAAAGACTTAAAACTCTGACATGGAAATACTTTTCCTCTCCCTCTCTCTGTTTCACACTGTGTGTTCTCTTCTCTCAGAATTATGGGAACATTAGGCAGTCATATTTTATCTGACCATAAACAAAATGAACAATAGCACTCTCCCCTTTCATAGGATGTTCCACTCAACCCAGGATGCGAGCTCTTTTTTCCCCTCACTGTACTTAGAAGAGTAACTTCTTGTCCTAATTGCTTATTAAGTCCTGGCTGATAACAATGCCTTGTTTGGAAGGAGACAGCCTCAAGTCTAAGAAAAAAGCCTAAGTTGGTTCGGTGGTCAGCTATAGAAAAAGCCATGCTTCTTCCATAAAATGGAAAAGGATATGAAAAACCCATTTTCAAAGAATTTTTTTATGCCATTATAATGTGTGTTATAGGAGCATTTACAAATTTTCCAATCATAAAAGTGGTGAACTTTTGCTTTATAATTTAAGGCTGAAAAATAAATTTCAAATTCCATCCTGAATCTTGCAGAAAACTTGTAAACATTCCTCAGTTTAACCATACCATATTTTTTTACTGCTTTGCAAAAGAAAGGAGGTTGGCATTCATGATGAACTGTTTCCAAGATTCAATGGTTATTTGCTTTGTGAAAGTGGAAATACACCATGTTCTTCATCATTATTTTGTGAATAAAATAGTAACATAGTGGAGGAAAAGTACAACTCCCACACAAAGCCATCCAAGTAGATTTGCTAATTTTATGTGGGAATAATTCTACCTAGTTTTGTCAATAATATCTCCACTCCATCCTTTGTCTGTTCTGTCACATGACTAAGATTCTAGCTATAATGTTTGCTTATGTGAAAATCTGGGCAAAATTGAAGCAAAGATCAAAATGGAATTATTTGTTCTGTTGATGATTTCCTTGGCTGTGCAGAAGCTCTTTGATTTAATCAAGTCCCACTTATTTATTTTTGGTGTTCCTGTGATTGCCATTGGAGTCTTCATAAATTCTTTGCATAGGCTGATAGCTAGGTTTTCCAATCTTCTAGAGTATGTCTGATTTTATGCCTTACATTTAAGTCACTTATCCATCTAGAATTAGTTTTCATGAATGGTGAGAGATAAGGATCCTGTTTCATTCTTCTGCATGTCACCATCCAGTTGTCCAGCACCACTTGTTGAATGGGGATTTTCCCCAGTTTATATTGTTGTCTGAATTGTCAAAGATCAGTTGGCTACTTGTGGGTGCTTTTATGTCTTGGTATCTTTTCTGTTCCATTGGTCTATGTCTGTCCATCTTTTTGGACATGCTGTTTTGGTTACTATAGCCTTGTAGCAAATAGACAACCTAAAGAATGGAAGAAAATATTCACCAGCTATACATCCATAGAGGGCTAATAACCAGAATCTACAAAGAACTCAAGCAAATCAGAAGGAAACAAACAGCCCCATTAAGAAGTTGACAAAAGACAAGAACTGAAGCTTTTCAAAGAAAGAGACACAAATGGCCAGTAAACATATGAAAAATTTCTCAACATCACTAAGCACGGAGAAATACAAATTATTATAAAGCCACAATAAGATATCACTTTGGTTGTAATGGCTTTTAGTAAAAAGTCCAAAAACAATAGAGAAAAGAACATTTAAACACTCCTGGTGGGGCTGCAAATTAGTACCTCCTGTATGGAAAACCATACGGAGTTTCCTCAAAGAACTAAAAGTAGCCCTACCGTTCAATCCAGCGATCACACTCCTGCGTATTTACCCAAAGTAAAAGAAGTCATTTTATCAAAAAGGCACCTGCACTTGAATGTTTATTATTTATATCACTGGCAATTCGTACTTACAAAGATCTGAAATAAAGGCAGATGCCCATCAATTCACGAGTAGATTAACAAAATGTGGTATATCATGGAGTACAACTCAGTCATGAAGACAGAGGACTTCATGCCTTTGGCAATAGTACGGATAGAAATAGAGACTGGTATCCTACGTCAAGTATCTAAAGAATGGGAAAACAAGCACTATGTATACTCACAATTAAATCGGAATAACCAATGAGTACACACATGCACAGAAAGAAGTAAAATTCAATGGAAATCAAACAGGAGGTGAGGGGGGAGAGGGATGGGTGAAAATCCACCTAGCAGGTACAATGAACACTAACTGGATCATGGGCACACTTACAATCCTGACTCAAGTTTCCATGCAACCAAAAATATTTATATCCCTGTAGCACTTTGAAATAAAAAAAAAGGAAAAAACAGCATTATTAATATCAAAAATAATAATATCATTAGTATTATAGCTGCCTCTTGGTATCTGGGGAGGATTGGTTCCAGGACCTCTCCTAGATACCCAATATAAAATAGCATGGCATTTGCATATAATCTATGCACATTCTACTTTAAGTTACCTTAAGATTACTTATAAAACCTAATATAATAGAAATACTGTGTAAATAGCGGTCATACTATATTGTTTAAGGAATAATTATAAGAAAACATCTGTATGTGTTCAGTACACATACAATTTTTTAAAATAATTTTGATCCAAGGTCAGCTGAATCCATGGATGTGGAACCCACAAATATTTTAATATGTCCATG